>NC_137778.1:25979203-27416703 GCF_963455305.1 Plecotus auritus
GAGAAACATTCATGTGAGAGAGACACATCAATTGGTTGCCTCCTGCACTGCCCCCAACTGGGGACAGGGATTGAGCCTGCACCCAAATTATGTGCCCTTGACCTGAATCAAACCTGTAATCCTTTAGTCTGCAGGCTGACGCTCTAACCACTGAGAAAAAAGCAGCTAGGGTGGAATTATTCTTATTTTCAAGGTAAGGGAACTAATGCTTTACTTCCTAAGTTTTGCCACTAATTCTGGTATAGGTCAAGATTTTACCTTAATGAGAGTTGGGGGAGGCCCCAGGTGTGAAGGCCAGGTGATACTTCACCAGGATAGCATGACCTGGATCCATGACTAACACTAAAACACCCACCAGCAATTTCTTTAAGGCTATTCACTGTCTATCAAGTTCTCCTGAGCCTGAGGGAAGTATATCTTGCCCTCCATAAGAGGTCTTCATTTCCAGTTCAAACATGCCCCATGGGCCTGGTTCAAAGAAAAAATTACTGAATTGTGTCCAGCAGTGGGGACCTACTCTTACCCTTATTACCAAGGGACATGGGCTAGAGTGGGGAGTCTGAGATGTTGCTTGGCCATATTGGGGCTGATTGAAAAAAAATTTAGGCTTTTGGGCTTAAACTTGGAATGGCTCCCCACGAGGTTACCAAAGCCATCACGCTGTGTTCTTGTCTTTCTCCTCCTCCTCCCCCTCCTCTTCCTTCTCCTGTGGAGCAGCTCTTCCCAAGGCACCTTCCAGGAAAAGCTAGTGACAAGGTAGGAGGGAGAGGCAGGTCTGTGTTCTGGAGCTCTTTCACCTGCCTCTTTCTGGGCAGAGCCTGAGCCCACTGACATTCTGTGCACAGCTGCATCATTAAGCTTCAGCAGCTGCTGGTAAAAGCCAGTAGTAAATGCTACTGGGAAGTCCAGTGCCCAGGGCATGTGAAAATGTGCATTTCACAGTCAGGTGGAGAGAGAATAGGGAAGAGCTGAAAGCAATGGCCCTCCTGGCACCCTTTGTGTCAATTGAGCTATTGAACAAGAAAGCCCTGAGGTTGCCAGTCCCTCCCAACCTCCAAGCTCCATTTCCTGCTGCAGGTCGTTGTGACAACTGCCAATGGCTTTAATCTCTCAGCTCTTAAATTCCAGCCCCATCAGGAACTGTCTTGGGTACCAGTGCTAGCCCTACTTCCTCTTCCATCCCATGGGTAAAACACAATGCCCGCTTCCTCTCATTCTTCTCAAAATCTCTTCCTATCACTGTCTCTTCATATGTTTCTAGACGTGTTGGAATGTTGTTGCCTAAAGTTGTGCTAAGGAATAATTCCTTCTTTTTTTATTTCTTCTTGTCCTACCCTCCTTAGAGTGTGACAATGAAAAAGGTTTCATCCTCACATCCCCAAAGAAAGAGGAAACCATGAAGGTACAAGACAACTCAATCCCCATCACATGTGATGGGTTTTATCTCATCACCCTGAAGGGCTACTTCTCCCAGGAGCTCAGCCTCAGTCTTCATTACAGGATAAACCAGAAACCCCTCTTCTCCTATGACAAGGTCACGTTTGTTGACTCTATCACCGTGGCCTCTCTGGGTTTCAAGGACAAAGTCTACTTGAATGTGACTACTCACAATACCTCCTGTGCAGACATCCAGGTGAATGGTGGGGAGTTAATTCTCATTCATCAAAATCCTGGTGGATTCTGTGCTGAATGAGGACCTGATGGCCACACCTAAGCCAGGCACCAAGCTCGAATGCCACACTGGTGGTGGACAGGACACTGGTTCTTCCTTGGGAGTGGAGGAGTCATCCCAGATCAGCCCCCACTTCTGGCTACACAGGATGTGACCAGAAGAAGATTCCCCCACTCCCACTCAGGGATATTTAAGACTTATTTTACATATCATTTAATTTTATTTATCCTCATATCTTCTAAAGCACCTTGCCCTCATCCTTCACAATTGCCTCAAGCCTGTCAGGTACCTCTGCCCAACAAGAAAATAGGTACCTCTTCCTCATGATACATTGTTTCTATTGGTCAGGAAATGGTCATAATAAACTTGCTTTATTGAAAAAGACACTGGATGAGCATTTGCTGGAAATCTGGCATTTGGCGTTGTCGAAATGAAGAGGACCAAAGAGAGGGGCGATGAATCAGCCGGAAATGTTGTGGACCCACTGACAGCCACAGCTGCCTCTCTAGGATGGAATGGGTTGCAGTCTGCATGTTGCCTAAATACCTCTCACTGGGTGAAATTATGAAGGAAAATCAACTTGTGAACAGATGTCAGGACTTGGCAAAGATACTCTGTCTGGGCTTTTTTTTTCTCTACCACATTGCTTTCCCAGCCTCCAAATGTTTTTAATAGCAATTCCCCCCTCAAAAATCCAGTAAGAATTTAAAGAGTCTGGGGAGGAAAACACATTCTTTGCTACTGATAGTCAACGGAACATGTATGCACCCTTCAGCTTATGCTGATAACACTCAGCCCCATGCCTTGTACATGCACACCACATTCCTAGTTTCAGAAATGAAGCAATTCTATTATCAGATGCAACTTTATGTCAAAGACACTGAGAGCCTACTGTATCTTATGAAAAACTATGATCTCTATCTAGAAACATCCTAATATCACATATGATCCTATATCAATTATTGAGACTAGAATCAGCTAACACCAAGGCTTTTCAATGAGATCCCTTTTGTTTAGTTTAAATGTTCCTCTTGATGTATCAGGCTCACAGCATTGTGAACACATGCAATTTTTCGTAAGTCAAATTTCTAGATAATTTGTAGGTTCTTAGATTTTGGCTAAAATTTGTTTTAATAGTTGCCAATGTTTCCCTACCATTTTAAATAGACCATGCAAAATGTAGACCTTTTCTGGATGATTCTGTGTCATTACAATAATAATGCTGGGCTCCAGAAAGATGGCCCTGCACTAGATGGTTTCCATCACATTTGAATTTTTTTTCTGTCTTTTTAACATAGTTTTCCATCTCCTCTTAAGTGTCTATCTCCAATTATATTCCCACCTTTATATTTTAATCTGTTGTGGAGACATAAATAAGTGCTAAATAAAAAGCTAAATAAGAGAAATTGTGCATAGGTTAAGAGCAACCAAGCTCTAGTGGTGGCCAATCATAACTATAGGGAACATTTATGGAGGGTCTACTATGGACTAGGCTTTGGGCTAAATGCTTTATGCCAATTGTTCTGGGCAATATATTCTATAAATCTGTCTCAACTACTCAGAGGATTTAAATGTGTGTGTGTGTGTGTGTGTGTGTGTGTGTGTGTGTGTGTGTGTATGCTGACTATGGTCTGCAAGTTGATGTTACTCAATGAGTGATACCTATCTAATAAGTAAATGTTTATGACTATAGATAATATTTAAGAAAATGTATGTTTACTTTTTTAAGTTTGGAATTTCTGACTATATCTCACCTGGACGTGCACATTCCAGCCCTAAGCATAACTGTTCTGTGGGTTGTTTGTCTTCGGTGTCATGGCCTGTCTTGGCAAATGCCCACACTGGCCTCCCTCCTTCAGCCACACAGGGATATTTCTGCCATGCATTAGCCCCACTCCCCTACCTTTCACCCATCAAAACATGCATGTCCCCTTTAAGTCACTCCTTCAAAAGGATAATTAAGTTTTCTCTGGACATAACAGAATTCTGTGGAAACAGAATTGAATTGGAAGTCAGGAGACTGGAATTCTAATTTGACTGAGTCACTAACTAGCCAAATGACTTTGGACAAATACTTTCCCATTTTTCAATCCTGTTTCCACCCTTGTTAAATGATACACTTAGAATTTTATGCCCATAGTACTAACTGTGAAAGTACATACTAAGTGTCCATATACTGGTTGCTATGAGTTAAGATAGGTAACTTCTTTTACTATATGGATTTTTTTTTCTTGGACATGCTAATAGTCTTTCCTCATCAACTGTTACCTAGTGCCTTTCTACTTAGGGAATGACTTAAGGGATCCAACCTTGATCTAAGTCATATTTTGTTCTTAAGCATACTGGGCAGGTCCCCTATTTTAAGCCTTGATTTTATATTTAGTGCTTTCCTGATTCTCAGTATTAATATTGATATTAATAATATATCCTAATAATATTGTTGATATTTACATGGAAACAAATAAAAGATTTCAGAATTCACTACTGGTTAGAGCGTTGGAGTTTTTATTTATCCTGCTCTTCCTTTTCTTGTTAGATCCACCAAGTTCTTGATGAGGGGAGCCTGGGGAGTTCTTTCTTGGCTTGTCAGCTGCAGTCGATCCAACAGGGGAGCGGAGACAAGCCAGGCGAGGAGGTGGGCTCAGTGAACTGAGCTCTATTGTGCTTGAGTAAATGCTTGGGTTTGGGTTGTTTTCTTTCCCCCCAAATGCCTCTCCATTTCCCACTCCCACCTATGTGGAATCCCAAAGGTGCTTCGGAGAATAGCTGGATAACCACTGATCTAAATATATTTTAGGTATAAAATAAGTTCTATAAAAGAGATGTGAAAATTTCAGAAAGAAGAATATTAAGTACTTCTGAGGACTTTAGATAAAGAACTTCATGGAAGAAGTGACATCCCTGAAGGATGGAATAGCATTTGAAGGAGTATTCTAGGCTTAGGTAAGACATAAAGAAAATAGAGATTAGAAAGTTAAAGGTATATAGAGAAACAATGTATAGTTTCATGTTAGCAGATGAAGTATATAGATATATGTAGTGTATGTAATGTATAAAGCAGACTATTGGGGGAAAATTTCAGAAAAATAAATTTCTGAACAAGAGCACAGAAATCAGAAATTGCTAGCCTATGATAAATTAGACTTTGTTCTGTAAGCAAGAAGGAGGCATTGAGGATGAGCTAGGAACCAACAAATTGGAACTGTATTCCACTGACTCTTAGGCTATCAGCCATTGTGCATACACCAATGATATCTAAAACCATCTCCAGCTCAGATGCCTTCTACTCTGGTGCCACACTATTGCAATCATCTGTGTTATCTATATATATAAAAGCCTAAGCAACAGGATGACCAGACAACTGGATGACCAGCTGGTAGCTATGATGTACACTGGCCACCAGGGGGCAGATGCTCAACATAGGAGCTGCCCCCTGGTGGTCAGTGCGCTCCCACAGTGGGAGCACCGCTCAGCTAACAGATGGGCACCAGACTCCCGGGCTGTGGAGGCGCGAGCCTCTCTTGCAGACACTCCCCCTGCGCACCTAAGTAGCAGCGGTGGCAGGCGCAGTGGGGGCCCGGATGAGCGGGAGCAGTGTGGTGCCCAGCCTGGGCTCAGGCTCCTCCCCAGCCACCTACCATTTCGCACACTACTTCATGCTGTGCAGGATTGAGGAGCTGGTGGGTAAGGCTGGGCTGCAGTGGCGCAGAGGTCCACTGATCCCCGCAGGCCAGGCTGAGGGACCCCACCGATGCATGAATCTGTGCACCATGGGGAGACAAAGACACAGCCCGCATATGAAAGAAAAGCAGGCATCACCAGAAAAGGAAGTAAACGAAATGGAGGCAAGCAACCTGTCAGAGAAAGAATTCAGAGAAATGGTCATAAGGTGGCTGAAAAGAATGGAAGACAAATTTGACAATATGAGTAAGAACCAAGAGGAAATGAAAAAGAACCAAGAAGAAATGAAAAATGACATCGCTGCTGTAAAGAACTCAATAGAAAGCATCAAGAGTAGAATAGAAGAAGAAGAGGACCGCATCAGTGAGCTGGAAGACAAGGTAGGAAAAAATACCCAAGTAGAGCAGCTTCTAGAAAAAAAAAAAATTAAAAAGCAGGAGGAGAGCCTAAGGGAACTTTGGGACAATACAAAATAAAACAACATCCACATAATAGGGGTTCCAGAAGGAGAGGAAACTGAGCAAGGAATAGAAAACCTGTTTGAAGAAATAATGACAAAAAACTTCCCTGATATAGGGAAGAAAAAACTCACACAAATCCAAGAAGCTCACAGAGTCCCAAGAAAAATGAACCCCAAAAGACCGATGCCAAGGCATATTATAATTAAATTGGCAAACACCAATGACAAAGAAAGAATCTTAAAAGCGGCCAGAGAGAGACAGAAAGTTACCTACAAAGGAACCCCCAACAGACTAGCAACTGATTTCTCAACAGAAACTCATGAGGCCAGAAGGGAAGGGAATGAAATATACAAAATCATGCAAAGGAAGGGTCTGAATCCAAGAATACTGTACCCAGCAAGGCTATCAATCAAAATTGAAGGTGAAATCAGGAGCTTCACAGACATAAAAGGACTAAGGGAATTTATTACCACCAAACCAGCAATGCAAGAAATGCTAAAGGGTCTGCTGTAAAAAAAAGAAATAGGAAGCGAAGAAGGAACACAGGGGTAAAGAATAAAAAATGGTGACAAATAACTACCTATCAATAATAACTTTAAATATAACTGGATTAAATGCCCCAATCAAAAGACATAGGGTAATGGGTTGGATAAGAAAACACGACCCATATATCTGCTATCTACAAGAAACCCACCTCAGAAAAAAAGATGCATACAGACTGATGGTGAAGGGATGGAAAAAGGTTTTTCAGGTGAATAGAAATGAAAAAAAAAAAAAAAAGCTGGGGTAGCAATACTTATATCTGACAAATTAGATCTCAAAGTGAAGGACATAACAAGAGATAAGGAAGGCCACTTCATAATATTAAAGGGAGCAATCCAACAAGAAGAAATAACTCTGGTAAACCTATACGCACCCAATACAGGAGCACCCAAATACATAAAAAAAACTCCTGGAGGATATCAAAGGAGAGATTGACAGCAATACAATCATAGTAGGAGACTTTAATACCCCACTATCACCATTGGACAAATCCTCTAAACAAAAAATCAGCAAAGAAACATCAATCCTAAATTACTCACTAGACCAGATGGAATTAATTGACATCTTCAGAACATTTCACCCCAAAGCCACAGAATATACATTCTTCTCAAGTGCACATGGGTCATTTTCAAAGATAGATCATATGTTGGGTCATAGGTAAAGTCTCTTCAAATTCAAGAAGATAAAAATCATATCAAGCATCTTCTCAGATCACAGTGGCATAAAACTGGAAATTAACTACAATAAAAACAATAAAAAAAATCAAACACAGGGAGACTAAACAGCATGCTATTAAACAATGACTGGGTTACCAGAGAGATCAAGGAAGAAATAAAAAACATTATGGCAACAAATGACAATGAAAACACAACAATCCAAAATCTATGGGATACAGCGAAAGCAGTCTTGAGAGGGAAGTTCATAGCTTGACAAGCCTACTGCAAAAAACAAGAAACAATGGTAATAAATTACCTAATCCTACAACTCAAAGAGTTAGAAAGAGAGCAACAAGAAAAGCCCAGTGTAAGCAGAAGAAAGGAAATAATAAAGATCAGAGTGGAGATAAATGACATAGAGACCCCCCCCCCCCAAAAAAAAATACAAAAGATCAACAAAACCAAGAGTTGGTTCTTTGAAAGCATAAACAAGATTGATGAACCTCTAGCCAGGCTCACCAAGAAGCAAAGAGAGAGGACCCAAATAAAATCAGAAATGAAAGAGGTGAAATAACAACAGACCCCACTGAAATACAAAGGATTGTTAAAAAATACAATGAACAACTCTATTCCAACAAACTAGACAACCTGGAGGAAATGGACATATTCCTAGAAAAATATAACCTTCCAAAACTCAATCAGGAAGAATCTAAACATCTCAATAGACCAATAACTATGGAAGAAATTGAAGCAGTCATCAAAAAGCTTCCAGCAAACAAAAGCCCAGGGCCAGGCAGCTTCACAGGGCAGTTTTACCAAACATTGAAGGAAGAACTAAAACCTATCCTCTTAAGACTATTCCAAAAAATTCAAGAGGAAGGAACACTTCCAAGCTCATTCTACGAAGCCAGCATCACCCTAATACCAAAACCAGATAAAGACAACACAATGAAAGAGAATTACAGGCCAATATCCCTCATGAACATAGATGCCAAAATCCTCAACAAAATTCTAGCAAATCAGATCCAGCACTACATCAGAAAGATCATACACCATGACCAAGTAGGATTTATCCCAGGATGCAAGGATGGTACAATATCCACAAATCAATAAATGTGATACATCACATAAACAAATTGAGGGATAAAAATCACATAGTCATATCAATTGATGCAGAAAAAGCATTTGACAAAATCCAACACCCTTTCTTGATAAAAAATCTCAACAAGGTGGGAATAGAAGGATCATACCTCAACATAATAAAAGCTATATATGATAAACCCACAGCTAACATCATACTCAATGGGCAAAAACTAAAACCATTGCCCCTAAGAACAGGAACAAGACAGGAATGCCCACTCTCACCACTCCTGTTTGACATAGTACTGGAAGTATTAGCCATTGCAATTAGACAAGAAGAAGAAATAAAAGGCATCCAAATTGGAAAAGAAGAAGTAAAGCTGTCCTTATTTGCAGATGACATGATATTGTACATAAAAAACCCGAAAGACTCCATCAAAAAACTAATAGACTTAATAAATGAATTCGGCAATGTAGCAGGATACAAAATTAACGCCAAGAAATCTATGGCATTTCTATACACCAATAGTGAGCTTACAGAAAGAGAGACTAAAAAAGCAATCCCATTTACCATCACACCAAAATAATTAAGATACCTAGGAATAAACTTAACCAAGGAGGTAAAAGACCTATATGCGGAAAACTACAGGACACTGAAAAAAGAGATAGAGAAAGACGTAAACAGATGGAAGAACATACCATGTTCATGGATTGGTAGAATCAACATCATTAAAATGTCCATACTACCCAAAGCAATCTATAGATTCAGTGCACTCCCCATTAAAATACCAACGGCATATTTCACAGACCTAGAAAGAACTCTCCAAAGATTCATCTGGAATACAAAAAGACCCTGAATAGCCACAGCAATCCCGAGAAAGAAGAACAAAGTAGGTGGGATCTCAATACCAGATTTCAAGCTATATTACAAAGCCACTATTCTCTAACTTCCTGGTACTGGCACAAGAACAGACATATAGATCAATGAAATAGAATAGAGAACCCAGAAATCAACCCAAATCACTACGCTCAATTAATATTTGACAAAGGAGGCATGAACATACAATGGAATCAAGACAGTCTCTTCAGTAAATGGTGTTGGGAAAATTGGACAGATAAATGCAAAAAAATGAAACTAGACCACCAACTTACACCATACACAAATATAAACTCAAAATGGATCAAGGACTTAAACATACGATGAGGAACCATAAAAATATTAGAGGAATCCACAGCCAGAAAAATCTCTGACATATGCCGAAGCAATTTCTTCACTGATACTGCTACTAGGGCAATGGAAACTAAAGAGAAAATAAACAAATGGGACTACATCAAAATAAAAAGCTTTGCACAGCAAAGGAGACCATTAATAAAACAATAAGAAAGCCCACTGCTTGGGAGAACGTATTTGCCAATGATATCAATAAGCATTTAATCTCCAACATTTACAGGGAACTCATGCAGCTTAACAAAAAGCAGATAAACAACCCAATCAAAAAATGGGCAACTGATCTAAATAGACACTTTTCGAAAGTAGACAGAAGGAAGGCAAAGAGACCTATGAAAACCTGCTCAAAGTCACTAATCATCAGAGAGATGCAAATCAAAACAACAATGTGGTACCATCTCACACCTGTCAGAATGGCTATTATCAACAAATGACAAGTGCTGGCAAGGATGCAGAGAAAAAGGAACCCTCGTGCACTGCTGGTGGGAATGCAGACTGGTGCAGCTACTGTGGAGAACAGTATGGAGTTTCCTCAAAAAACTAAAAATGGAACTCCCATTTGACCCAGTGATCCCACTTCTAGGAATATATCCCAAGAAACTAGAAACACAAATCAGAAAGGATATATGCACCCCTATGTTCATAGCAGCACAATTCACCATAGCTAAGATTTGGAAACAGCCTAAGTGCCCATCAGCAGATGAGTGGATTAAAAAACTGTGGTACATCTACACGATGGAATACTATGCTGTGGTGAAAAAGAAGGAGTTCTTGCCATTTGCAACAACATGGATAGAACTGGAGAGCATTATGCTAAGTGAAATAAGCCAGTCAGAGAAAGATAAGTATCACATGATCTCACTCATTTGTGGAATATAATGAACAATATAGTGATGAACAAAAATAGATCCAGAGACAGAGAAACATCAATCAGAACGTCAAACCTCAGGGAAGGTAGGGGAGGGTGAGGGTAAGGGGGAGAGATCAACCAAAAGGACTTACATGCATGCATATAAGCCTAATCAATGGACACAGACAACAGGGGGGTGGGGGCATGAATGGGAGGTGGGGGGTAATGAGGGATTAAGGACACATATGTAGTACCTTAATCAATAAAGAAAATAAAAAAAAAAGATTGTACTGGGTGGTTTTTAAAATATTAAATATGTATAAAAAGTAACATTTAAAAATATCAACCTGAGATGTTATGAGCACTAAAAAATAATCCCTGAGAATTTCAATTACTCTGCACATTTATTCATTTGTTTAGGATTTAAATATATCCTGTTTCTAAAATTAAATTTTTGTCAATGCTTTGGAATCGCCTATCTATCTATCTATCTATCTATCTATCTATCTATCTACCTGTCTACCTACCTACCTACTTACCTACCTACCGATTATTTTTTTTATCTGCAGTAACCTTTATTTCAGAGTATGTGGGGAACCTGGAACCTTCCACAATAATATCCCTAATAATAAGCCATGGTGGTTGTTATAGCCACTCATTCAATGCATGATCCATGGGCTCAAGCCATGGAAAGATATTGTTAAAATTTCAACAAAAATATCACTTAGGAGAACTGACACATAAAGCCTGTTAATGCTTTACCACCACCATTCCCTGCTCCCTTCCTGACTCCTCCCACTCCCTTCCCCCCAAAAAAGCTGGCCAGATGGTTCATTCCAATCTTGAGGGAATGGGATATAAGGGCCTTCAGTGTTGACTGATGCCTGGGGGACAACTAGGGTAGCATTAAGAAGCAGGCAGGGAGTCGCCTTAGGAAGAGGCTGCTAAGTGTCCAGGCCCGGTATTCTACCGTTTTATCCTTGCCCTTGAGGAATCTGTTGCCACTGTGTATGGGGCATGGTCAAACATGGCCTTGACCAGCATTTTGGTTAATGGAACTGGTTGACTTTGTTTGGCTTCCTCTGGCCTGTCTGTGGGAGGGAATGAAGGATGCTAGGAGCTGAAACACAGATTTTTGGCATTTGGGTTTACTTGGAGTCATGCCAAGGCTGAGCACTTTTACTTACATATACATTCTCTTTATTGCTGATGGATAGAAAAGACCTTTCATTTTCCTCCTGATTTCCTCCTCTTGAATTTCCTTGGTTCTTGAGGTTTGAGGCTAAAAAGAGAACGATAATGAAATAAAAGTGATCAACAGGAAGACTCGATATTGTAGAAACATAAGCAGGAAGTAACCAGGAAGTGATCTCTAAAGGTCATTTCAGGCCAGCCCTCTACTTTTATTAAGGATACACAATCTTTTAGGATATGACAATTTATGTCCTCCCTTTATAATCAATTTCAAGAAGTAACACTCTATAATTCTATGATCACTTATTGACCTTTTCAATTTATAAAAATTTCATTCATGATTGTAAATCAAGCAGGCAGTTGACATAAATTTGGTCTGCTCTTACTATATTCCAAGCACTGTGCTAGGAACTTAGTGATAATTTTTTTTCCTGTCAGAAATGAAAATGAGCTGTTATTCTTGATCTTCTTGGATTCAAAACCCCAGAAAGTAGATGCATACATTACCCAGATGCACTTCAAAAGCCTAGTCATTCAATAAAAAGCATTGATAAATTATACCACATTTTTATATTTTCATAAATACTATTTCTCTTCCTTTAATCACATTCAGACTATTTTAAACTCTTTTAGGTGAGTAATAAACAATTCTCATTCATTTTACAGTTAAATCTCATTTTGTTACTTGGTCAAATACACAGCATTTGTTTTGGACAAAGCCCACATTTGAAAGTCCAAAATAATTTTGCGTATGAATTTTCATTTTTAGAGTATTGAATTCATAAGATAAGGAGACCAGAGACAGAATTGGCAGACTTTTTTTTTTTAATCCTCATCTGAGGATATTTTTTCTATTGATTTTCAGAGAGTGGTGGAAGGGAGAAAGGGAGAAGGGGGGAAGACAGGAAGAGAGAGAGAGCGAGAGAGATTGGTTGCCTCCTGCATGTGCTGAGGCCTGGGACTAGAGATTGAATCTGCAACCCAGGTATGTGCCCTTGATGGGGAATTGAACCTATAAACTAAACCACTGAGCCACACCAGCCAGGGCAGAGTTGGCAGATTTCTAATCTAACATTTCTTATATAACCAATGATATTTTATTCATTTATCCACTCCTACTGTGTGTTACTGTGTGCCTACTGTGGTAGGTACTGTAAATATAAAGATAAATATATACGACAAATAGTTTCTTTCCACTAAGCCAGAAGAAAATGGAAGACATATTTAAAATATTCAAGGAAAAGAAAATATGAGGCAAGGGTTTTATATCTAGCAAAAGTGACATTCAAGTATAATGGGCACAGATAAATTGTTTTCAACTTTTAGGAACTGAGGGAATATGTTTCTATGAGCCCTTCCTGAGGATTCTATTAGAAAATGAGATAACGAAGATAAAGACAACCTAAGAACTTGTGATGATCATGAAACATCTAGTTTTTATAAAATAAGGCTTCAAATGAAGATATACTATTAGAAGTTTATTAAATTTGAGGGTTTATTCACCACAACCTCAAACAGATCAGGGGTAGAAGAGAAAGGACAAGTATGTTAAAAATATGTTTTTAAATTTAAAAATTTTTCAATTACAGTTGACATTCAGTATTATATTAGTTTCAGGTGTACAGCATAGTGTAGTTAGACATTTATATAACTTATGAATTTATATAAATGATCCCCCCATAAGTCTACTATACTGTTCTTCCTAACTGTATTAATGATAGTTATATTAATAACACACTATTCTGAGTGTATTGTGTATCTTGTATAATAAAATGTATAATTATCATTCAAGGCTCAGCTCAAAGAAAACTCCATAAGCCCTTCTTTAATTCCACTAGGAGGAAGGAAATTTTTCCTTCTTTGGCTTCCCATTATCCTATATAATAAAAGCCCAACGACCGAATGGCAGAATGACCAGAATGACCGGTCGACCGATCGCTATGATGTGCACTGACCACCAGGGGGCAGACACTCAATGCTGGAGCTGCCCCGTGGTGGTCAGTGTGCTCCCACAATGGGAGCAGCTGCTCAGAGGGTGGGTCCACAGCTGCTTGGCTGACCGGGATGAGTGGTGCTCCCATAGCTGGCCTATCCCCACAGGCCACGCCCCCACCAGTGCACGAATCCATGCACAGGGCCTCTAATATAAATGTATATATATGTGTGTGTGTGTGTGTGTGTGTGTGTGTGTGTGTGTATACATGCGAACAATCTACATACATACATATGTATATATAATCATATGTGTCAGGAGTTACCATGCTAGTACTAGTACATTATGTAATGCTTTCATGACATTTACTTTTTTCTATTTTTCATTATAGTGATTCTATGCAAGTATTTTTCTCAAGCACCATGATGATGAGTTTCTATACTTGGCACAGTGCTAACTAAGTGTATAAAGTTGGCCAGAAAATTTTTTTTTGGTGAATAAATGATTTATTTAGAAGAAACATAACAGGTACAGAGATAAAACATTAATATTGTTAATAAAATTCTCATACTAGATCTATTGTTTCTCACCTTCCCAAGTGATGCAATAGCTAAAGGATAGATATTTTTTGTCCAGATTGGTAGTATGGAAATAGCTCCCCAAGGACCTACTGTTTTCTGAAGGTAGTTAATGCCTATGGATATAAATTTCTTTAATCTTCTTAAAAAAAAATTTTTTTTTATTGTTTTCAGAGAGGAAGGGAGAGGGAGAGACAGAAACATCAATGGCGAGAGAGAATCATCTATCGTCTGCTTCGTGCACGCCCCCTACTGGGGGTTGAGCCCCCAACTGGGGCATGTGCTCTGACCGGGAATTGAACCCTGACCTCCTGGCTCATGGGTTGATGCTCATCCACTAAGCCAAACTGGCCAGGTGCCAATGGATATAATTTTTAGACAAGCCTCAGAAACCGTAATTAGCTACCCTCAAAAAAGCAATTACACCATTACTAATTACCTGTCCACAACTTCCTTGTATACAAAACAAGTTACCTTGTATAGGATGTAAGGAAGCTGTAGCAGTCACTCTGAGCTTATAACCCAACTATGTACTTACAAGCAGGAGACATTTGTAAGAGGAGGTTTCAGCCAGCTGGTCTTAGACAAAAAACAAAGGCGCATGACTTCCTTCTCGCTTGGCAGACTGCCCTGTTAAATCAGTGTCAATTGAAAACATAACTTATATTCCACCTAACAGGAGTCTTACTGGAAAAAGGAATAAAATCTGGCTAGGTGGCTCTCAACCTTTCTAATGCCGCGACCCTTTAATACAGTTCCTTATGTTGTGGTGACCCCCAACCATAAAATTATTTTCGTTGCTACTTCATAACTGTAATTTTGTTACTGTTAATGAATCGTAATGTAAATATCTGTGTTTTCCGATGGTCTTAGGTTCTATAGCAGTGATCCATAGGTTGAGAACCGCTAGCAGGGTCTCCTAAGATTCTACAGCAGTGACCCACAGGTTGAGAACCGCTAGCAGGGTCTCCTAAGACCATCATCTTGATTCCATAGGCAATGGTCTAGTGTAGTGGCTAGGAATAGACTCTGCAGCCAGATGACCTGTTGGAATACCGTTTGACCATTCATGAGCTGTGTGACCCTGGGCAAGATACTCATCCACTCCATGCCTCTGTTTATTCATCTTGTAAAATAGGGATGAGGATAATACTGACTTTCCAGAATCATGGAGAGGATTAAGTTACTTCATGTATGTAAAACATTTAGAGGAATGCCTGGCACATAATAAGTACTAGTAATGTATTAGTTATTATTTTATGGGTAAGTCATAGCCTTGGGGAAAACATGAGGCCATTGAGGTCTTATACTGAGGCTCATTGAGGCTTCAGTGGCCTCATATTGCTGTCATGTTTCCTTATTTATGTGCTTACAAAGAGCATGTCATAGGTACCTGAAAAGCATGGGTATTTTGACTCTATGTAGGTGATGGCTTTTAAATATGAGGAAGTACTACTGATATTCTGATGATTAAGTTGAACAGTGGGTAATGAGTGTTAGTTTCCTTAATATGTTCTACAACATACATATATATTATTTTGCATGCATTGAATATTTCATCAAAACAATATGATTTGTGAAGTCATATTTATGAATTAATATAAAATTATATTAACACATAATAGATTGAATTTTTAACATTTAAAAATATCATAGGACTAGCACTCTGATAACCCCCATCATAGAGTGGTATCCACAGAGCTGAGTTAAATGCAATGTTGGCTTGCTTTGCCCAGAAGAATGGTACTACATGGGATTGAGCCATATCAGATACAATGTAACTGGGTAAGACCTGTCTTTGATGCCAACAGGATCCTTGTCTTTACTCTTTTACATTTCTGGTCTCACCTTTTATTTTTATCAAATCACACTTTCAGCTGTAAGTCAATAATTAGGGTGTCCTTTGAAACCTAGCCAGTCTGGCATGCTAGAATTTATTGCCTGGTTGCATTCAATATCCCTCTAACAGATCCCCTTGCCACCAACCACATCTCCTCCAATCCTGTCTCTTCGCTGCATTCAACAGGTCCTTTTGAAAATAAAAATTTGATGGTCACTTCTTGACTTGAAACTCTTGGATGAGTCTCCATTGCCCTGAGGACAGAGTTAACATGGTGTGGCATAGCAGAAACTACTAGTTGTCTTTAACATCTTTTTTTCCTTCTTTCTTACTAACAGAAATCTGATTTTGTGAGGGAGAGCAATTGCACTCAGCTAAGAGACTATATTTTCCAGTACTCCTTGTAGCTAGGAATAGTTGTATGTCTAAGTTCGGGCCAATGAAATACAAGCCAAAGTTTCAAGGGTGGCATCCAGAAAAGTTCCATCAAAAAGGGAACTGACTCAGGCGGATTATAACCTGTTGTTCTTTTTTCTCCTTCCATCTCCTTGACTGGAAGACAGAGTAGTTGATGCTGAAGTGGCCACCTTGAGACCTTAAAAATGGTCTTATGGAGAAAGGTTCTACATTAAAGATGGCAGAACTGAAAGCAAGAATGGGCTGAGATCTTTAATGGTTCCTCCATCACGGAGATAGTTCAGACTGGCCTACTCCTAGGCTTGTTTTACACGAGAGAAAAATAATCCCTCTATCTTATTTAAACCCTTGTTTGGATGACTTCCATTCCTCAGACCTGTATACAATGTCTAAATAATGCCTGCAGCTTTGAGGCCTGGTGTCTCACTATCTCTTCAGCCTCATCTTCTACCAGGTCTACCCACTTTGATCCTCAATCCTCAAAAACTGACATCTCAAGAAGAATGGGTTACTTTTAGTTCCCTACACTTGTTTCTCTTTTATCTTGGCCTTAACTATATTTTCTTCCCTTCCTTTGACTAGTTTAATGTCTGTTCTTCTTTCTAGTCCTAACTGTCACTTCTTCCAGGAAGCCTTCTCTTTTATTCTAAGTTTGGATAATTATCCTTCCTGTGTACTCCCATTAAATCTCTACTTTTTATCTTGTCTGGTATCAATTGTAATTGATAGGTTGCTTGACTGCTTCCTTCACTAGGCCTTAGGTTCAGTGAGAGCAAGAGCTTGGTCATGTCTACAATTTTTATCTCTAACATCTCATAACAATCCTGGTACCTTAGAGCCAGGGTTAGAGTCAGTGCATGTGTAGTAATAAATGAATGGGTGAATAAATACATACCAAGGTGACAATTATGCATTTATCTGAATGAGCTGCTTCTGACAGGGCTATTTTCCCTGTAAAGAGGCCAGAGTGTGGCTCCTATGGAAGAGATGAGGAGAGGTCCTTTGGTTCTCCTGATATCACAATGAATCAGGGAGCAAGAAAAGATGGAACATTTCCACTTTTGTCTATGATCTGTCTTTATCTGTACGCAATCCTTACTCTTTTTCCTCCTCTCAATTCCCACAAACCATGGCTTAGAGGGAAAATCAAGTGAGGATGACATTTCTTCAGAGAAAGCATTGTCTCTAATTTAAACCACACACCAGCCAAAGGATCAGTTTGGCTCTTTGGAGGTTGAGTAATGAGTTTGGAGAGGTCTCCATGTGCCAGATGCTGCACTGATACCATCAACTCTTTGTGCAAGTTTGACTTTGTTTTCCCAGTTTTTATTGTTACTCACACTTTCATGACCTTTGTTCCCATTCTGATGAATTTGCTGAAAGTTAGCCCATCTTGGGGTCTGTGTCTATGGAGATCTAAAACCTAGCTGGGTTTATTTGTTGGCCAGGAGTAAATTCTACTGCATATGGTTTACTTTATGAGTCTAAGATACCTAACATAAAATTGTCACTTAAAATAGAGGACTTGTTTGGGATTGCCAATAATTCTTGCAATGTGGCCAAGGGATGAAATGTCCACCCTCAAAAACTGAACAAATAAAGTAGGTACATTTCAACAGTTTGAAAAACCAGTTCTTTTAATCCCTGCCTTTATGTTCTGTCATAGAAACAAGAAGTCCTTTCTAAACTTTCTCCTTGGAAGGTATGCAGATGGAATTCTGAAATTATAAAAGGTGGCGTATAAAAGGAGGATCTGAGAAGCTGCATTTCTGAGACTTACAGATCAACTTTTGTTTTAAATTACTTAAGATATATATATTGAGAACTTTTTATCACCTGTCACCTCCTCCTGCCTCCCTGGTCAATCCAATGCTAGAATAGACTGAAATACAAATAAAATCCACAGTGTATCTGAGTTCTTTTTGGAACTGTAACAAATTTGCTCACAGTCAGCCAAATCTTTTAAAAGTTGTTGTGAACTAAAAGGTAGATACTCTTGACATGTCATGCTGGAAAAAAAAAGGCTTTTAAAAAATCAGAAATAACTAATACATTTGAGTGTCACACCCACTAGTGGAAAGTTGGCTGGCAGAAGAGAAGTAATGGAGAGGAGAGATGGAGGCAGAATGAGCAAAGAAATTATCACTTTCAGTGTCTGAGGCTGTCACCATCCTTTTTTCTGCATGGCAGACATCACTAATCAATTTAGACATTCTCTTCTGCTCTTCTCAATTTAGCTTTATGATGCTGGTTTACCCAGTGTCCAGGTAGACGCTAAAATTTATTGCATTAGTAAGATTAAAAAGAGCTCTTTGTAACTAAAGTATTAAAGAGGTACATATTGGAGGTACTTAAAACTTAGTGAAAATCAACATACTTGAGTTGGGATGTAGGCCTTTTAGGTGAGATAGTTGTTACAATGGGGAGAGAAGATGTGGAGGGGGATTTTGAGCCTGTGCAGAAAGGCTGAGCATCCTGCCTACTTGAATGGCATGAAGTGCAGAGATTCCATCTCCTTCACTTATGGCCATGCAACTTTGCACAGGCCACCAAACTTCTCTGAATTGCTCTTTCTCATTTGTGCAATTTCAGGACAAAGTTGTTGTGAGAAGTAAATGAGATAATTTAAAGAGTTTGTAAATTATAAATTGTTATGAAAACCTAGTATCAAGGGACTACTGGTTTGTAATAAATGCTAGGCCAGACAGACCTAGATAGTTATTACAACAGTGGAGGTAAAATTTTGAGACTATTGGAAGGGTAAAAATCATAGAGTAATTAATCCTGCAAAATTACAAACAAGAGAAAATAGTGGTGGAGGTAGGAGAGGTCGGGGGAGAGCTCGACCAACAGTGGGGGCTCCAAGCCTAGAGTCTACAGAGACAAGCAGTAGGAGGGGACCCTGGAGCTTTCATCAGGTAGATAAAATGAGTCATTATTTTGGGATAATTAAGCTGTTGTGCTAAGCAGTGGGCAGCAGTGGCAATGTGTGTGCCTGCTGGGGACAGAGAGGCCAGGCTAATGTCCAGCCTCCTGCCCTGCTCCCCTCCCACAATGACCAGAAGCAGGTGAGGGTAACCATAACAGACAGAGCCAAAGCAGGTTCCCAAAGCAAAGATAAGCAAACATTGAAGGGAAATTCACACCATGGAAAAGCAGCAAAGCCAACAAACAACATTACTGTGAAAAAGAGCTTGGAAGCCAGCAGCACATCTGGGATACAGAGACCCTGAGATGGGGTGTTGAGCAAGCTCTGAGCTGGTATGTTCTGTGGCAGGCTCCTAGTAGCCACTAGGGACAGGCTGAGAACAGGGCAAAACTTTGAACAGATGACTTGGGAGTTTTTTCAGAAGCTTACTACCCAGGGATGTCCTGGCTTCTAAATGTCATGAATATACAAATATTTGCTAAATACTTATTATGTATCAGGCATGGTTGATGTATGTATGAAGGTCTGTGAGAAATAACCCGCAATGGGGTTTGCCTCACTCCACTCCAGCTGCCTTTATAAACAAGAGTTAAATAACAATACAGTGATGGATGTTACATGATGAATGGGATGGATGTTACATGATGAATGTTACATGCTACTGTATTGGAAAGAGAAGTCATTGTAGGTTGGAGCTTCCTGAATTTTCATGGATGTGGTGAGCCATAGCTAAATGTTAAGATTTCTGATTAAATAGCAGAAAAAATAAAGTTAGGCAACTGGCCCTATAATTCGTAATCTTCATGGATCCTAACAGGCATGAAACTTCTATTGCCAAGAAGAGCTACAAAACCTAAACATTCTTCCAGGCTTTGGAAAAATAAAAGGCAAGAAACACTCCATGGTGCAATGAACAGGACAAGGAACTAAAATAAACGGCATACTAAGTACTCATGGGCCATGAGTCAAGGTCATCTGTCCTTTGTGGTTGTCCAACATCTTTGAATAGACACCATATTTTTATTATTCTCCTATCAAGTCCCACCTTTTTGGGTAAAATAGTGCTAGCATGTAAACTAGATTCTACCAATCAGACATACAACCTCGCAGTGAGCTATTCGAGAGAAAAGACTGTGCTGGTGGCAGCGGCTTGTTTCTGGAGACAATGGTGGTAGCATTTTTCTGTGGTGAGGTTCTGGGAGGAGCTTTTAGAAACTCAGCCATAAGTTTATGTCTCCAACCCCTTGAGCTATCTAACATCCCATTATACATTACCTTTCTGCTTTTACTAGCCAGAAGAGGTTCTCTTTTTGCAAGCAAGAGGCCTAGCTGACCTTCTGTTGGCTCCGATAACCTCTGTAGGCCTTGGCTTCAGAAATGCCCTTCATCCCTCACTGCATGAAGCAGTAGAGTGACCACATATAACTCATGATATAAACAGAGGGCAGTTTCATTGTCTTCCCCCTCCCCTTTAATGCTTATTCAGAGAACATAAGCTCTTCTTACTCCTGGAGGAAAATTTTGGTGGATCCCAAGGATTTTCTATCCAGCAGGTATGGCCACTTTAAGTAATGAACATGGCCTAAAGTCAGTAATTAGAATATCCAGGAGAATATATTAAACAGATCCCAAATCCTTATCTAATTGCTTATCTCCCCCTTCCCTAGATCAGCCAGTTTCAGCCTGGAAGCTTTTAGTGGGAAAGGGAACATGGTTGGTTTCTTCTTTATCTCACCATCTTCTCATCCTTCCCCGAGAATTTGCTGATCAGGAAGTGTAAAAGGGATTGAAAAAGCATCCATTGAACTGACCAAATAAACATGGTCAGTTTAAACATGGCAGATATTTAGAGCAGAGTCTTTCATGAAGCACTTGGTGGCCAGGATCAAGTCTCTGAGGCGTCAGTTCCCTTGTGCTGAGCAGATACTTCTCTAATCTAGATGGTTACTTGTGCCTTCATAGTTTCTGATAATATGGCATTCATCTCCAGCTTTTTGGTACTGGGGTTCTGCTGTCTCTTTAGGTGGCTGCATAAGATAAGCCCCCAAGGTGACTTCTCACTCCTGGTTCCCATCAACATCCCTTGCCCTAACAAATTCTGGGAGTGTTGGCCAGTCTCAATATAACAGAAGTTCCCCTGTTTTTGCCACCAGAGCACTTAGTTCATATTCTGAGTTGAGATTCTCTGAGTGGACATCAGACCTCAGCCCCTCTGGCCTATAGTGGTCACATATTAAGCTTTCTCAATAGCCCCCATGAAAGCCCATACCTCCCCCATGAGTGAGATGAGGGAGCAGGCATCTCTTTCTAATATCTGGTTAAAGAAATGGAGAGCAAGTACAAGTTTTGTTGAAGAAAAAATCCTTTCAAAATTCAGTAAGCGGAATTCAACCAACATCTCTGCAGTGAGTAGTAAGGTCCTGGGATTGAAGAAATGAATAAAACATGGTACTTATCTTCTATGCAGCAGATGAGTAAGTGTAAACAAGTAATTGCAGAATAGGATATCAAAGAGAAATGGTGGCATCAATCATTCTGGAAGGATTTGGCCAGAGGAATAGATAATTAAACAATGAGTAATGATAATTTTATAAGAGAGCAAACCTCATAAACTCAATGAAAAATGTCTGAATGTATGAGATGGACATAAAAATATGGGAAATTTTTATACTGCAACAGAAGATGATGCTAGGAACTTGGCTCACTGAGAGGGGGAGTTTCCCTTGTCTTCAGGACACACATCAAGTGACATTTGGGAGACTCATGGCATCAAATATCTGTGGACTTGGTTTGGTTTTAGGAACCTATGTAAGTTGTTTGTGAACATGAGTGAATATCATTAAGACTTTGCTTCTTTAAAATTTTCTCAGGGAAAATAAAAGACAAGCACCAGGAATTACTTAATGAATAGAATTATTTTCCTTGGATCTAAAAAATTAACAAGAGAAGGAATTCTCCATGTTATATCCTCTGGTCACAGTGTAATAAAATGAGAAATTGTAATACTTTATGTTATTACTATTATTGATGCAAGAATTCAGGTACATTACAATAAAGATCATATAAAAAGTGTTTTAAAAAATGAGACATAAGCCAATTGGTTAGTAACAGACTTTGGAAAAAATAAGAAAAATTAGAACTCTTCATAATACAGAAAACCTCTGGGGTGAAATCACGGAAATACTCAGAGGTCAATTCATAGTCTTCAATGCTTTTACTGTTAAAAATAACAATGAAGAAATAAACAAATAAAGTATTGAACTTAATTATGTAAGAGGGAAAACAACACATTAAAAGTCCTAAGGAAATTGGCATAAATGAAATAAGACAAAAAAAATTTGTAAGCAAAAATGTTAAAGCAGGACTAACAAACCCATCTATATATACATAAAAGCCTAAGCGACTATCTGACTGTCCGACTGGTAGCTATGATGCACAATGACCACTAGGGGGGCAGACGCTTCAACCGGTAGCTATGACACATACTGACCACCAGAGGGAAGAAACTCAATGCAGGAGCCGATGAATTGTGGTGACTTGGCAGCTGCGGTTCTCAGATGGCACACCGGAACCAGAGAGGAGGGAGCCTGATTCCAGGGTGGATCACCTGAGAACTGCCCTCTCACAATCCGGGACCCCTCGGGGGATGTTGGAGAGCCAGTTTTGGCCTGATCCCTGCAGGCCAGGCCAAGGGACCCCACCTGCCAGAGGGACCTCGCTCACTCTGAAGATGCCCTTCGAGCTCCAGCACTGCCCCACATGCAGCTGGCCAGGGAGGGACCACGGGAGGTTGGCTCCAGGGCATGTCCAGCCTGTCTCTCTCAGTCCCACGCCGGCCACCTTCTAATTAATTTCCTTTCAATGTGCAGGTATCCATGCACAGGGCCTCTAGTGCATTATAACTGCACTTAAAAGACTGCAGATTTTTATCAAGAAAGAAAAAAATGGAAAGGAGAAAACACTGTAAAAGAGACTGTCCTGATGAAAAGTTGAAGCTGGGTTTTATTGCGTGCTTAATTTTCTCCCCCTTAAGCAATGGGATTTACTAAAGAACAAAACCCAGCAGCCTGGGAACTATGGGGTTTATGTGACTGAATTTATGATTTTGGTACAGGCCTAACGTGGACCCACACACACTTGCTGGTATGTGGTTAACTATCGGGTCCAGCAAGGATGCCTTTGGACAGTCTTCTGTTTAAGCAAAAATTCTTAGACAAATTAATCTAGGACACATGTCAAAGTTTATTGCTAATTAAGGAGGAAAGTAGCAAGCAGATATGGAATGTCAGTTCTCAGTGATAGGAGAGAAAAGAATGCACATTCACCAGCTTCTACCCTATCAGTGTGGTTCAACAATGGCAGGGACCATTCAGTTCTCTTCCTAAAGCTGGTAGGCACGAACCATTAATCATAAATAACAAATAACACGTGGGAGAAGGGAGCAGTAAGCAAACTGCTCTGCAACAATGAAACAATACCAAACAACAAGACTATTCTTTCAGAGGCCAAAGTAGGCAAGATTAATTCTGATAGCGGTCACTTGCTAGAGTTCAGAACAGGTTAACTCCAAAATGGCGCCATCGCATATTGAGTATTGGCAGGTAACCTTCCCTTCTCATCTGAAGCAGCCCTCCCTGGAGGAAAGGAGCATTTTTATCTCTGAAGAGGGAGGGATTCTAAGAGGAATCTGAATAAACAGGTCTTGCTGAGTTTCCCAGTTCACTACCCTGTGTTCACACCCTTTGTCCCATCACATTTTGCCCTAACTTTCTGCTCTTCATCAAACCTAGTATAGAAACACTCAAGCTTAACCATTTCTATGGGTTTGCATTTCCTTATAAAGGCTCCGTTGTCTCCACTAGATTTTATGCTTTTCTTCTGTTAATCTATCTTTGTCAGTTTAACTTTCAGGCCCAGCCATGGACGCTAAGACGGTTAAGGAAAACTTTCCCCTTCTCAAACACTTAAGTAGAGACACTCCTGCAGCTGTTCCCAAACATGCAATTAAAAGTAATTGTTTCCCCCTCGTTCCAAGGCCATAATGATTCTGGGGCAAGAAATGAAAGCTGCCCCCTATTACTAAATCCCTCGCATGCATTCTCTCACAGTTGGCAGGGGCAGAGAGTTTGGTAAAAAAGCCTCAATGGGAGTAGAAACCAGGAATATTCTTTCCTTTACCCTGGGTCAGGAGTAAATTTGCTCCACTAGATTCTGCCCTTCCAATGAAAAGGGCAAAGTACCCTGGCCAGGTCATTGCTTCTCTGGCCTGAATCCTGCATGGGACACAGATGTGCAGGAGGAAGACACTGTGGTCCATGGGCACAGATGCAAGGCTACACGGACTCAATCCACCCCCCTCTCCCCATTATGGACAGAAGCCTCTCTTCCCCATCACAGTGTACTTATGACTCCTTTACTACCTTTAAAATAAAACCCAACATTGTTATAGAAGTTCATGCATGATCTTAGACACTGGATACTTCCCCACTCCAGCTATTCAAAACATTTTATTTTTCTACTAGAGGCCCGGTGCACGAAATTTGTGCATGGAGGGGGGGTGTCCCTCAGCCCAGCCTGCACCCTCTCCAATCTGGGGCCCCTTGAGGGATGTCCGACTGCCCGTTTAGGCCCGATCCTGGTGGGATCGGGCCTAAACGGGCAGTCGGACATCCCTCTCACAATCCAGGACTGCTGGCTCCCAACTGCTCGCCTGCCTGCCTTCCTGATTGCCCCTAACCGCTTCTGCCTGCCAGCCTGATCACACCCCTAACCACTCCCCTGCCAGCCTGATTGATGCCTAACTGCTCCCCTGCCAGCCTGTTTTCCCCTAACTGCCCTCCCCTGCAGGCCTGGTCCTCCCCAACTGCTCTCCCCTGCAGGCCTGGGTCCTCCCCAACTGCCCTTCCCTGCAGGCCCAGTCACCCCCAACTTCCCTCCTCTGCCGGCCTGGTCACCCCTAACGGCCCTCCCCTGCAGGCTTGATTGCCCCTAACTGCCCTCCCGTGCAGGCCTGGTCCCTCCCAACTGCCCTCCCCTGC
This sequence comes from Plecotus auritus, assembly GCF_963455305.1. Taxonomy (NCBI): domain Eukaryota; kingdom Metazoa; phylum Chordata; class Mammalia; order Chiroptera; family Vespertilionidae; genus Plecotus; species Plecotus auritus. The sequence goes on from NC_137778.1 coordinate 26,004,304, forward strand.
TGACCATCTTGTGGTGGCCATCTTGTGTCCACATGGGGGCAGCCATCTTGTGTGTTGGAGTCAATCTGCATATTACTCTTTTATTAGATAGGATAGAGGCCTGGTGCATGGGTGGGGGCCAGCTGGTTTGCCCTGAAGGGTGTCCCAGATCAGGGTGGGGGTTCCCTAGGGGCGTGGGGCAGCCTGGGCAAGGGGCCTGTGGTGGTTTGCAGGCCGGCCACACCCCCTGGTGACCCAAGCGGAGGCCCTGGTATCTGGAATTTATTTATCTTCTACAATTGAAACTTTGTAGCCTGGAGCAGAGCCAGGCCTTCTGCTTGCTCTGTGGTGGAGCCATTTCTGTTGGGATTTATTTATCTTCTATAATTGAAACTTTGTAGCCTTAAGCGGAGGCCAAGGCAGGCCAGGGCTTCAGAAGTTTGGCTTCCTCCATCGCCGGGGGCAACCCTAGCCTCCTGCTCTCTCCAGCTCTGTGGCTGCCGCCATTTTTGTTGGGATTTATTTATCTTTTATAATTGAAACTTTGTAGCCTGGAGTGTAGGCCTAGGCCGGCAAGGGCAGGCGGAAAGCTTGGCTTCCTCCATTGCCAGGGAAACCCAAGCCTCCCTCCTGCTCTCTCCATGGCTGCAGCCATCTTGGTTGGGTTACTTTGCATACTTGCTCCTGATTGGCTGGTGGGCGTGGCTGGTGGGTGTAGTGGAGTGATGGTTAATTTGCATATTACTCTTTTATTAGATAGGATGAACAAAACTCATTGTTCCCAATCTCTGGGCAGAGCAGACCACTCACTGGGTCTCCCAGGCCCAATCAATAAATTCTGGGCTGAAACACTTTTGAGTTTGAGAAAGGGAAGAGAGAGAGAGTTCCAATTGGGTTTTATGACATTGTTGACCTGGTTAACTCCTTCTTATCCTCAGAGTTGTGTGAGAGACACTGCACAGAAATAAGAAAAAGTTTCTGATCTCCAGTGAGCCCTCCTTGGACTAGCACACGGTGGTGGAGGACAGAAGACATCCTGTTGATTTTTAGCTTTGACCTTGACTCAAAAAGTGTTCAAAGATTCCCTCCGTCCCCCTTGAGGCTTTTATTTCCTTTTTAATTAAAAAATTTTTTGAAGCAATTAAGACAGGATCTGAGCTTTATGAAACTATCTGATAACTTTAATTCGAAAAAGGTACTATGTTTGGAGCATTCAGTCAAAAAGTACCAGTTGTTAAGTATTTATTTTCTTTCTACAACATGCCTGAAGTACAAATCCTGGTTAGCAATGTTTGGAATGCAAGGAAGAATGTAAGGAATTAAGTTAGAACAAACTAATTACCTGAAAAGCACCTTTTTGGTTTCAGGATTGAGCAAGCTTGTGTTGTTTGAAGTTGAGGTGTGGAAACCTACACCTACGAAATTTCCCTTTCACTGTTAGCACAAGTCAATACCTGGGAAGCCTCTTGGGAATAGGTGCCATGGGGTGTGTCCTACGATGAGTCTTTCCTTTTCATTCATTAGAACCTGGCTCAGCTTTTTCCACCTCTGGCAGGTGTCCATGAGGAGTCTGCACAGAGTCAGCAAAGGGAGGCAGAAAGCCCATGACGTCAGTGCAGACTGCAGCTGAGCAGGGAACCAAAGTGGGTGGGAGCTGTGAGTGGAGGTAAGGGAGAAGAGCTGGGGAGTTGGATCAGTGTAATAGGATGTTTATATCCAGGTCTTTATGTAACCGGACAATCAATGGGTCCATGCTGCCTGTCACTACTTGAGCCAATTAAGCAGAGACCGGGTTGAATCATATATGAGCGTTTATTCCAATACTGCCAGCAGTATGGGAGAGTAGCAGGTCATCCACAAAAATCTGCTCTGCAGCCTCTCATAAGCCAGCTGCTTATATAGGGTAGGACAATGATTACATGGGGAAGTAGGGATTACAGGCATGTAGAAGTAGGAGGCTGGGGTGGGACTCCATAGTTTGGGCAACAAGGTTGTTAATCTTTCCATGATAATAGGCACTTCTTAAATGAGAATGGACCGCATTTAAAGGCTGACTCCCAAGTCCAGGGGGCACACAACTCCCAGCCAAGTCATAATATCCTTTAACCAACACAAGGCATTCATGGTTAACAGAGCATGATTAATATTTCCTATACCATAGATAGTCCCCAATATTCTATTTTTGCCCCTAACATTTACTCTGGAATCACCCTCAACCTACAGGTACACCGAGGATTAAGGAGAACATGTTGGGTTGTCCTTTCCAGCCTTTATTGAAAAAACAAAAACAAAACACACAACATTCTCAGGTTGTACATTAACAAGGAGCTCAAAGAAAAGGGAAGAGGGTAAAATATTAGCACCTGCAAAGCCTCCTTGGATTAGGCACTAGTCAGTGTTCCACTTGCTATTTGCACAATTTCAAGGAGAACCTAAGGTCCTTGTGTTGTAGGAACAGCACCAGGTTTTAGACCCATGGGGTCAGACTGGACCTGGGTTCAGCAACCTTGGTATTTGAGTTCTGGCCAGGAAAGAATTCAGAGCCAAGACTCAAACTATAAGAGAACATTTATTTGGAAAATTGCAGAGGTAGAATGAGTAATTTTAGAAAAAATGGGCTTACAAAACAAGTTATAGAGGTAAAGGAAGGGCCCTTGGAGCTTGGGAGTGAGGAAGCTAATGGTAATGTGCCTGGGGGGAAGGGTAAGGAGGAAGGGTAAGAGAAAGGTGCAGGAGTGCTCCTGGAGGAAGAATGCGTGGGTCCCCTGTCCTAAGGGTTTTAAGGGTCTAGGTCTCCATTGATTGATTGATTGATTCATTGGTGTCAGGGCAGGGGGTCATTATCCAATGCAGCTGGTCCTGAGAGCAGCTATGGGGCTGCTTGTCTGGTTTGCTACTTTTCTGTGCCTGGAGCTGAAATGCAACTGAAGCATAGATGTTATCTCTAGGGAGGAAAGGTCAGCGGGTGATATGCTAGGGGAGGAAAGGTCACTCTGGGGGTGAGGTCCCACACTACATTGTCCTTTGCTAGGCACCCGAGACTTTCTGTCCTGGTGACCTTCTGTACCTGGCCCATCGTCCTTGCTCTGCTCATGTCTAACTGCCTACACTTGAGTGCCCGGGTCACCTTGACATTGAACCTCAGGGCCCCTCAGTTTCTCTGAGTAGCCCCATCTCCTTATTTGTGTATTAGAGAGGTGTGACCTCACTGGGCTACTAAACAGCCTGGAGTTGGGGAATTAAAAGCAGGTTAACAAAGGATTCAGGGTGGATCTGGGCTCTCAATCCAGAAATGAGGAAGCCATCCATCACTTCGGAGCCCAAGCCTCCCTCCTTTGCTTGGCTAATCCTGCAACTAGCTGCAACTCCTCAGGAATGTGCCTAGTGAAGGAAGCAGATGGCTGGTTTCATCTCTCTCTCTATATATATATAATTTTATTAAATCAATTAGAATAACTAACGTCAGTTAATAAAATTATATAGGATTCAGATGCCCAATTCTATAATACATCCTCTTATATTGTATTATGTGTTTCCACCCAAAGTCAAGTCTCCTTCCGTCACCATTTATTGCTGGAAGCCAATTCCAGCATGTCATAATTGTAAGAGTTTCATCAAAAGGTTGATGAAACTTGGGGGCTCAACAAGGGCTGAGTCACATATGTAATCACCTGTTGGCATAGCTAAAAGGCACTTCCCCCAAACCTGAATAGGATGATTGTTGGCTGCCAGACAGCTCAGGGCATCTTAATCTACATGTTATTGCCTCCTGTTGGCTAAACACCTGAACAGCTGTAGGCTATTCCCCAAAATGCTTCTGTAAACCTCACCCTTTGAAGTGTATTATCGCCACCTTGCCTTAGGACAAATTGTGTTAATAAAAAGCAGGGGTCCTGAGACAAGGGGAATGAAGAATTTGGAACTTTAGCTCCTTTAGCTGAAGCTCCTTTGACCCCCCAATGCCTTTCAAAATTATCTTTCGTCTCTGGACTCTTATTTAATCTATGCACAGCCTTTCTCCAGATTGCTGAACCCTTCTTAATGCTGGGACAAGAACCCCGGCAATTTATCCCCCCTTTACCCTCTTCTGCCTCCCTCCCACCCCTTTCCCTCTAGTAATCATTTTGAACAGTAACAACAACCCAGAGAAACTGGCAGAGATCAGATCCCTCCAGGGCTTCCACTTCCTCTGTGATGCAACGAGGCCAGGAGGGTGATGCAAATAGCTGGGACCAGCCCAGGAGGAATCTCTGGTGGGCGGGCGGAACAGTCACAGGGGACTTTCGGGGTTAGGATTAAAACTGGCATTTCTGCCCTGTGCGAGGAACAGCTCAGACTTTTGCTTTCTTGGTCCACTCTTGGAATGGAGACATAGTTTCAGGAGGTGGACTCTCTGTTTCTGATCACTCTTCTCCTCTGAATTTAAGATCTACATCCCCCCTCCCCACCACTACCTCTATGGAAGGGTCTTGCTTTTGACTGCCTTAAGCAAAGAATAAAACAGCTTGTTCTTGGGAAAAGCAATGGATCCTCTAGTTTGGTGCCAGCACCCTTATTTCTCACGACATGTTTATGATCCACCTCTAAAATCAGGAAGCTGCCCGGTCACAAGAGGCTCAGTTACAGAAAGTAGGTGGCAACCCAGAATAAATGCATGCCAGCCTTTCCACGGCATGAGCAGGAACTGGACAGAGTTCCTCAGGACATTACTTGGTCCTTCTGCGTCAGAGCAGAACTGACAACTCGGGAGAAAACAGCTTATGCTTCACAAGACCACTTCCAGAAGTGATGACAGAGTTTGAAGCTGACAGAGCCTTGCATTTCATTTGAAAGTTACACCCTGCCTTCTCCTTCCCATAAAAACTAGGATTTGTGGTGGCTGTTAAAAAAAAACCACAATGAGCAATCATGTGGTCATAGTAGAAATGGAAGACCTAAGACAGTTAGAGGGAAGTGTCTGGTTAGTAAATGTGCCAGAAAGAAAATCTCTGTTATTACTAAGACAGGCTAGTAAGACAGGACAGGCAAAATAGGGAAACCAACAGATAGTTAAACAGCAGTTTGCGACCATCTAGAAAATCCTCTCTTCCCTACACCAAGGACGAGTAAAATTAAGTGGTTTGCACTTCTCCCCAACCAGAGGGTAAATAGCTTAAGTCACTTTAAATCAGAGAGACAGATAGAAGAAATCCAATTAGTGCCATTTGTCAACCACACCCAAGGACAGATGAAGTTAAGAGAATAAACCTCATTTTGGTACATAAAGCTGATGAATAGTCTATTGAGATCCTCCCCTAAGATTCCTCAAAAAGAAGGTCCCTGCATGCTCTTCCTCCCAGGTGCATGCTCTTCCTCCCAGGTGCATGCTCTTCCTCTCAGGCACATGCCGGAGCCCTCCACTCCCTCCTCTTTCTTCCTCCACAGGCATGCATCTCCTAAACTCTAGTCTAAAGGACACCATGAGGCTTGCAACCAGGGCAGCAATGGGTGGTGGTAGTTCATCCCGCGTTTACCCCTGAACCTATTTCCAAGGCTCCCTTTTCTCTTACTTCTTAGTGAGCCAAAGCAGCCCAGCCTAGGCAAATTTCCCCAGCCCTTCCTTGTTTCACAGTCTCCAGCTTTAATAAACATTCTCTAAAATTCACCTGGACTCCTGTTGTGAAAATATTTCCTGCAGGAAGTCAAGAACCCACTTGCAGGCCCTAGGCAGACCCCCTGGGGCCAGGTCCCCTTTTCCATAACATTACTCTGAATTGCACATTCAGGTAGCCACAAAAACAAAAATGTGAGTCAAAGAAAACAGCCAAGTAGCCAAAGAAAGAAGGGAGGGAGGAACCAACACTTATTGAACACCCAGTGTTGTGCTCAGGCACTTTTCATTACTATTTCCTCTGGCCCTTGGCTTGGCCCACTACTTGGGAGAATAAAGCATTTTCTCTATTTTACAAATGAGGACAGAGAGATTAAATATATCAGCCGCAGTTGTAGGAATAGTAGCTGGGACAAGGATGCAGCCTTTTCTTTCTGTGCCTGGTGAGGATCTGGGAAGATTGTGAGGGCTAGTGCTTAAGAGTGTGTTCTATAGAACCAGATACCTGGGTTCAAGTTCTGGGCCCACCAAGTACTACCTGTGTGCCTTCTGGCCACAACTCTTCATGCCCTATCTCTGAAATGGGGATAAAGAGGATTGCATAAAATAATCTATATCAAGCAAGTATTTGTAACATAGTGAATGCTAAAAACGATTAAAAATAATTATATAGAAACTGATAGGAGTGGGTCGGGTACCAACTGTGTTTTGTTTTGTTCTTCCATTCAGTGGGTTCCCTTCTTCATTTTGTTGATTGTTTCTTTTGCTGTGCAAAAGCTTTTTCGTTTGATGTAGTTCCATTTGTTTTTTTCCTTGCCTAAGGAGATATATTGGCAAAAATATTGCTACTAAAAAGGTCTAAAATTTTATTGCCTATGTCTTCTCAGATTTTTATGGTTTCATGATTTACGTTTAAGTCTTTAACCCATGTTGAGCTTATTCTTGTTTATGGTGTAAGTTTGTGGTCTATTTTCATTTTCTTTTTTGTATGTATTTGCCTAATTGGCATATCTCAGAGATGTAGAACAAAATACTCCAAAAATGTATATGGAACCACAAAAGACTTCGAATAACCTCAGCAATCTTGAGAAAGAAAAACAAAGTAGGAGGTATTACACTACCTGATATCAAACTACACTACAAAGCCACTGGCACAAGAACAGGCATATAGGTCACTGGAACAGAATAGAGAGCACAGAAATAAACCCACATTTTTATGATCAATATAAAAAATAAATAAAAATAGATTTTACTGTTAGAGCAGTTTTAGGTTCATAGCAAAATTGAGAGGCAGATACAGAGATTTCCCACAGACTCCCTGCCCCCAGATATGCATATCCCCCCTCATCATCATCCCACACCAGAGTGGTGCATTTGTCACAATTAATGAATCTGCACTGACATATCATAATCATCCCAAACCACAGTATACATTAGGGTTACTCCTGGTATTGTATATTTTATGGACAAATGTATAATGACATGCATCCATCATTATAGTATCACAGAGTTCTTTTTTTTTTTTTCTTTATTGATTAAGGTATTATATATGTGTCCTTATCCCTCCTCCCCCCACAACCCCCATTTCTTTTCTTTTTTTAAAAAAATATATTTTTTATTGATTTCAGAGAGGAAGGGAGAGAGAGAGACAGAAACATCAATGATGAGAATCACTGATTGGCTGCCTACTTCACACCCCACACTGGGGATCGAGCCCTCACCCGGGCATGCTTCCTGACTGGGAATCAAACCCTGACTTCCTGGTTTATAGGTCAACGTTCAACCACTGAGTCATGTCGGCCGGACCACAAAGAGTATTTTCATTGCCCTTATATCCTCTGTGCTCCATCTATTTATCCCTCCTTCCCCCAAGTCCTGGTAACCCATGGGTCTGTTTTCTGTCTATCTTTTCTAAATTTTTATATAGTTGGAATCATATAGTAAGTAGCCTTTTCAGATTAGCTTCTTTCACTTATAAATATGCATTTAACGTCCCTCCATGGCTTGATAGCTCATTCCTTTTTACTGCTGAATAATATTCCATTATCTGGATGTATAACAGCTTCTTTATCCAGTCACCTACTGAAGGACAACTTGTGCTTCCAAGTTTTGGCAATTGTGAGTAAAGCTACTATAAATAACCATTTGGAGGTTTTTGTGTTGGATATATGTTTTCAGCTCCAGTGAGTAAATACTAAAGAGTATAACTGCCTTCCTTGTATATTTTGGATAACATTTCATTCTCAAATGTGTCTTTTGCAAGTATTTTCTCCCAGTCTATGACTTATCTTTCCATTCTCTTAACAGTATCTTTCAATGAAGTCCAGTTTATCAACTCTTTCCTGGATCATGCCTTTGGTGTGGGTAGGCTGGAGTGCCCACACACATGTTCATGGCTCAGAACACACTGGGATAGAGCCAAAGATGGAAAGGGGAAGCAGAATTTGGGCTAGGGGCTGGGATCAGCTCACTATGCTATCACATTTGAGCAGAGAACTCTGAGTAGAGCTTGCAAATTCTAAATTTGAACTTGGTCTTCCAAACTATTATAATTTACTAGAGGCCCGGTGCACGAAATTCGTGCACGGGGGCGGGGGGTGTCCCTCAGCCCAGCCTGCACCCTCTCCAATCTGGGACCCCTCGATGGATGTCCGACTGCCTGTTTAAGCCCGATCCCACCGGGCTTAAACAGGCAGTCGGACATCCCTCTCACAATCCAGGACTGCTGGCTCCCAACTGCTCGCCTGCCTGCCTTCCTGATTGCCCCTAACCGCTTTTGCCTGCCAGCCTGATCACCCCTTAACCACTCCCCTGCCAGCCTGATTGATGCCTAACTGCTCCTCTGCAGGCCTGTTTGCCCCTAACTGCTCTCCCCTGCAGGCCTGGTCCTCCTCAACTGCTCTCCCCTGCAGGCCTGGGTCCCTCCCAACTGCCTTTCCCTGCAGGCCTGGTCACCCCCAACTTCCCTCCTGTGCCGGCTTGGTCACCCCTAACTGCCTTCCCCTGCAGGCTTGATTGCCCCCAACTGCCCTCCCTTGCAGGCCTGGTCCCTCCTAACTGCCCTCCCTTGCTGGCCATCTTGTGGTGGCCATCTTATGTGTTGGAGTGATGGTCAATCTGCATATTACTCTTTTATTAGATAGGATAGAGGCCTGGTGCATGGGTGGGGGCCAGCTGGTTTGCCCTGAAGGGTGTCCCGGATCAGGGTGGGGGTTCCCTTGGGGCGTGAGGCGGCCTGGGTGAGGGGCTTGTGGTGGTTTGCAGGCCAGCCACACCCCCTGGCGACCCAAGCAGAGGCCCTGGTATCTGGGGTTTATTTATCTTCTACAATTGAAACTTTGTAGCCTGGAATAGAGCCAAGCCTTCTGCTTGCTCCAAGGCGGCAGCCATTTTTTGGGGGATTTATATATCTTCTACAATTGAAACTTTGTAGCCTTAAGCGGAGGCCTGGGCCGGCCAGGGTGTGCGGAAAGCATGGCTTCCTCCATCACCGGGGGCAACCCTAGCCTCCTGCTCTTTCCAGCTCCGTGGCTGCCACCATTTCTGTTTGGGTTTATGTATCTTCTATCATTGAAACGTTGTAGCCTTGAATGGAGGCCTAGGCCCGCAAGGGCAGGCGGAAAGCTTGGCTTCCTCCATTGCCAGGGAAACCCAAGCCTCCCTCCTGCTCTCTGTGGCTGTAGCCATCTTGGTTGGGTTTATTTGCATATTCGCTCCTGATTGGCTGGTGGGCGTAGCTGGTGGGCGTGGCTTGTGGGTGTAGCGGAGTGATGGTTAATTTGCATACTACTCTTTTATTAGATAGGATGCAAGATGACAGGACATGTTTAATTTAGCAGCCTCTTAGATATTTCAAATATTTAGAATATGGTATGTGGGTCTCCATTTATTTTTTCACACCTGGACTTGAGAATGTTAGGAGGAGACATGCTTAAAGGATTCTACCATTACCCACAACTCCACCCCAAGATAATGCTTTTCTTCTTTCTGGATAAATGTCTGATGAAGTTTCTATCATGAAGTCCAGGTGGATAGAGAAGGCTTTCAAACATGACTACTAGCTGATCTTTACTTTCTTGCTGGTTTAAGGCAAGGGAGTTGTAGTCATATATAGCTTTTCAAATTGGGCCTCAGCTTGTATCTGGCATTTTTCCTTAGGTCCTTTCTGAAGTGTTCCCCTAGACTGAGTGGGTTGAGGATTAGCAGAGAAGGATAAAGTCTTTCTTTAGGAAAGGGTGCATTCCACCACTCTTTTTTTCCATCTCTACTTCAAAAACACATACACACACATGTGCAGAGCCAGACATGGTTCCTGTAAAAACTGGAACCCCGATTTCAATCCCTGACATTTTTTGAAGCTTCCTTCCTCCTTTTTGTGCTATAGGGCAGTTTCCACTCAAAACCATTGACTTAAAAGAAGAAGAAAAACGACAACAAAAACACCCCTGAGAAAAAAAGAAAAGGGAAGAGTTCTTGTCAGAATATGGAAAAGAAAATTCTAAAAATAACTCATAGTCTCAAATTCCCCTACAGACATGATGCAAGTGTTATCAAGTGAGGAAATGATGACACCAGTAACATGATTTCTGGTCCTTTGCCTTTTCCATTCTTTCCCATCAATGTTTTCTCAAACCTGGCTTCTGGGCAGTGACTCTTGAATGCAGTCCTGCAAACAAGCACACACAGCCTACAAGAAAATCTTAAGAGTTATGGCTCCTTTTCACCTTGTAATTATATGTATATATTATCCTCACCCAAGGATATGTTTATTGACTTTAGACAGAGGGGAAGGGAGAGGAGAGAGAGATTGAGAGGAAGAGGGAGAGAGGAAGGGAGGGGAGAGAGAGAGAAAGAGAGAGAGAAAACATCTGTTTGTTGCCTCTCCTATGCACCCCCAACTGGGGATAGAACTGTAACCTAGGTATGTGGCCTGACCAGGCACAACCTTTTTGTGTATGGTACAACTGAGCCACCTGGTCAAGGCAAGCAATTATATTTTTATAGAGATATGTACTAAGAGGAGGCTCATTTGCTATAAATAGCTCTTTAGATTTTCCTGATATGGTGAAGGGGGTCAAAGGAGATAGAGATGGGATAAATGCTATTAGGAACCTAACAAACTTTAGTAGCTAACCTAGTGACGCTGTTAAAATTGGGCACAACTCAACAGGTTTTAGGAGGCTCAAGACATTAAGATAATTTATCAGTCTAATCATTCAACTAGTATTTCTGTTTCCTTCTTTCTATTTGAACATAAAGAATTAAAGCAGAGACATGTCCCAAGCCTTGTCCCAGAGCAGATAGAATGAACAGCTGAAATGAATAACATCCAACCCAAATTGGCGAAGGAGACTCAGCAGGTGAGACAGTTTGCAGCTGGAAAGGGCATGGGATCCCTGGATAAAGGTAAAATCACGGATCTGGGAAGGAGAGTCTACCAGACCTCTGAGCCTAGAGGGTCAGAGGGAACCCACACAGCACCAAGCTGCATCCCTGGGGACAGGCACAGTGTCTGACTGTGGAAAGAAGGGCCACAGGACTGCTGGACTGCAGGGGATTCTAGAACTGTGTCCACAGTTACAAAAGGCTGAACCCAGAGGGTGCAGCTTGAAGGGCTGGCCAGACCGCGCAGCACCAGCAGGAAAGGAGCATGCAGAGACCCAGTCTTTCCCCTGTCTCTGTGGCCTGAGCCATTCTGCACTGAGCCTAGTTCACAGGACCTTTTGGATACAGACACTTACCCGTGGCTTGAGCCCAGGGCACTGCAACCATGCGAGCAGCAGACACGTGAGCAGCCTGCTCCTGTCCAAGGAGCAGCAGCCCCGCAAGCAGACCACCCAGGGCCTAAGAACAGCAGCCTCACATGGCCTGCCCCTGTCCAAGGAGCAGCAGCTGTATAAGTGGCCCACTCCCTCATCGGAGGAGCAGCAATGATGCAAGCAGCCTGCCTCATCTGAGGAGCAGCAGCCGCAAGAGCAGCCTGCCCACGATTGAGGAGCAGCAGCCCCACGCAGCCTGCCCCAATCTGAGGAGCAGCAGCTGCACGCAGCCTGCACCCTGCACCTGTCCAAGGAGCAGCAGCTCCACGAGCAACCTGCTCCCATCTGAGGAGCAGCAGCCGCACGAGCAGCATGCCCTCATCAGAGGAGCAGCAGCTATTTGAGCAGCCTGCCCCCGTATGAAAAACAGCAGCGCCGCAAGCAGCCCGCCTACATTCGAGGAGCAGCAGCCACCCGAGCAGCCCACCTTGGACCAAGGAGCAGCAGCCACATGAGCAGACTTCCCATGTCTGAGGAGCGGCAGTCCTGTGCAGCCCGCACTGGTCTGAGGACAGCAGCCACACGCAGCCTGCACCTGTCCGATGAGCAGCAGCTGGTTGAGCGGCCTGCCCCCATCCAAGGAGCAGCAGCCACACGTGCAGCTCACTCCTGCCTGAGGAGCAGCAGACATGCAAACAGCCCATCCCCTGTCCGAGGAGCAGCAGCTGCACGAGGAGCACCAGCCCGGCAAGCAACCTGCCCCTGTCCAAGAAGCAGCAGCCTCAAGACCCGCCTGCCCCATCTGAGGAACAGTGGCAGCATGTAGCCAGCCCCGATCCTAGGAGCAGCAGCCATGTGAGCAGTCTGCCCTGTCTGAGGAGCATCAGCCACATGAGCAGCCCACCCCCGTCCAGGGAACAGCAGGTGTGCAAGCAGCATCCCCCACCAGCCAGAGGAGACACCACTGCTGCGAACAGCACTCACCAGAGGAGCCGCTGCCAACTAAGGAGCCGCTGCCAACTGAGGAGCAGCCACTTCACCGACCGCTAGAGAAGCAACCGCAGCCTGAGGAGCCACTTCCACCCAAGGAGCAGCGCCTGCACAACTCGACATCTAGATCAGTTGGTGAGACCAAAAATGGGTAGACAAAGAAACCCCCAAAGGAACGAGAAGGAGGAATCACCCCAGAAAAGCAGCTAAGTGAAACAGAGGCAAGCAATATGTCAGAAAAAGGATTCAGAATAAGGGTCATACTGGTTATAAACCAGATGGAGGAAAAAGTCAACTTATGTAAGAATCAAAAAGAAATGAAGAATGATATAGCTGCAATAAAAAACACCATGGAAAATTTCAACAGTAGACTAGGAGAAGTGGAGGACCGAATTAGTGAATTAGAATACAAGGAAGCAAAACACACCCAAACTGAACTGCAATTGGAGAAAAATATTAAAAGACAGGAGGAGAGCCTAAGGGAGCTATGGTACAACATGAAATGAAGTAACATATGAATAACAGGGGTGCCAAAACAACAGGAAGAGGAACAAGGGTTAGAAAACCTATTTGAAGAAATAATGTCAGAAAACTTCCCTGATGTGGGGAAGAAAAAAGTCACACAAGCACAGAGAGTTCCAAACAAGATGAACCCGATAAGACCCACACCAAGACACATCATAATTATGATGGCAAATGTTCAGGACAAAGAGAGAATCTTAAAGGCTGCAAGAGAGAGACAGAAAGTTACATACAAGGGAGCTCCCATTAGATTATCAAATGATTTCTCAACAGAAACACATCAGGCCAGAAAAGAATGGAAGGAAATTTACAAAGTGATGCAAACCAAGGGACTGAATCTGAGAATACTCTATCCAGCAAGGATATCATTCAAAATTGAAGGAGAAATAAGGAGCTACACTGACAAAAAAAAGGTAAGGGAATTTATCACTACCAAGCCAGCAATGCAAGAAATGCTAAAGGGGCTGGTGTAAAAAGAAGAAATAAAAAGGTAAGAAAGAACACAGGCACGAAAAATAAACATGGCTACAAACAATTACCTTTCAATAATAACTTTAAATGTAAATGGACTAAATGATCCAATCAAAAGACATCGAGTGAGTGAATGGATAAGAAAACATGACCCATATATATGCTGTCTACAAGAGACCCCCCTCAGAACAAGTGACTCACACAGATTGAAAGTGAAGGGATGGAAAAATATCTTTCAGGCAAATGGAAATGAAAAAAAGCTGGTGTAGCAATTCTTATATCTGACAAAATAGACCTCAAAGTGAAGGCCATAACAAGAGAAATGGAAGGCCATTTCATAATACTAAAGGAATTGATACAACAAAAGGATATAACCCTGATAAACATATATGCACTGAATGCAGAAGCACCCAAATACATAAAAAAAAACTCCTGGAAGATATCAAGGGTGAGACTGACAACAATACAATCATAGTAGGAGACTTTAATACCCCACTGACATCACTGGATAAATCCTCTTGACAAAAAATCAGCAAAGAAACAGCAATCCTAAATGACTCACTAGATCAGATGGACTTAATTGACATCTTCAAAACATTTCACTCCAAAGCCACAGAATATACGTTCCTCTCAAGTGCACATGGGACATTTTCAAAAATAGACCACATATTGGGTCACAAACAAAGTCTCCCCAAATTCATGAAGATTGAAATCATATTAAGCATTTTCTCAAACCACAATGGCACAATATTAGAAATAAACGACAATAAAAACAGCCTCCCAAAATTCAAACACTTGGAAGCTGAATAGCATGCTATTAAATAGTGATTGGGTTACCAAAGATATCAAAGAAGAAATTAAAAACATCCTGGAAAATAATGACAATAAAAACACAACAATCCAAAATCCATGGGACACAATGAGAGCAGTCCCAAGAGGGACGTTTATAGTGCTACAGGACTACCTAAAAAACAAACAAACAAACAAACAAACAAAAAAAAACACAAGAAAAAATGGTAATAAATAATTTAACACTACAACTCAAAGAATTAGGAAGAGAGCAACAAGAAAAGGCCAGAGTGAGCAGAAGGAAGAAGATAATAAAGATCCGAGCAGAAATAAATGACTTAGAGACAAAAAAAAAAAAAAAAAATCAATACAAAAGATCAATGAAACCAAGAGTTGGTTCTTTGAAAGATTAACAAGATTGATGAACCTCTAGCCAGGCTCACCAAGAAGCAAAGAGAGAAGACCCAAATAAACAAAATCAGAAATGAAAGAGGAGAAATAACAACAGACCCCACTGAAATACAAAGGATTGTTAAAAAATACTATGAACAACTCTATTCTAACAAACTAGACAACCTGGAGAAAATGGACATATTCCTAGAAAAATACAACCTTCCAAAACTCAATCAGGAAGATTCTGAAAATCTTAATAGGCCAATAACTATGGAAGAAATTGAAGCAGTCATCAAAAAGCTTCCAGCAAACAAAAGCCCAGGGCCAGACAGCTTCACAGGGGAGTTTTACCAAATATTCAAGGAAGAACTAAAACCTATCCTCCTAAGACTATTCCAAAAAGTACAAGAGGAAGGAACACTTCCAAGCTCATTCTATGAAGCCAGCATCACCCTAATACCAAAACCAGATAAATGACAACACAATGAAAGAGAATTACAGGCCAATATCCCTCATGAACGAAGATGCCAAAATCCTCAACAAAATTCTAGCAAATCGAATCCAGCAGTACATCAGAAAGATCATACACCATGACCAAATAGGATTTATCCCAGGGATGCAAGGATGGTACAATATCTGCAAATCAATAAATGTGGTACATCACATAAACAAATTGAGAGATAAAAACCACATAGTCATATCAATTGATGCAGAAAAAGCATTTGACAAAATCCAACACCTTTCTTGAAAAAACTCTCTGCAAGGTGGGAATAGAAGGATCACACCTCAACATAATAAAAGCCATATATGACAAACGCACAGCCAACATCAAACTCAATGGGCAAAAACTAAAACCATTTCCCCTAAGAACAGGAACAAGACAGGGATGCCCACTCTCACCACTCCTGTTTGACATAGTACTGGAAGTACTAGCCATTGCTATCAGACAAGAAGAAGAAATAAAAGGCATCCAAATTGAAAAGAAGAAGTAAAACTGTCCTTATTCGCAGATGACATGATATTGTACATAGAAAACCCTAAAGACTCCATCAAAAAATTATTAGACTTAATATATGAATTCGGCAATGTAGCAGGATACAAAATTAACGCCAAGAAATCTCTGGCATTTCTATACACCAATAATGAACTTACATAAAGACTAAAAATGCAATCCCATTTACCATTGCACCAAAAAAATTAAGATACCTAGGAATAAACTTAACTAAGGAGGTAAAAGACCTATATGCGGAAAACTACAGGATACTGAAAAAAGAGATAGAGGAAGACGTAAACAGATGGAAGAACATACCGTGTTCATGGGTTGGTAGAATCAACATCATTAAAATGTCCATACTACCCAAAGCAATCTATAGATTCAATGCACTCCCCATTAAAATACCAACGGCATATTTAACAGACCTAGAATGAACTTCCCAAAAATTCATCTGGATTAAAAAAAAGACCCTGAATAGCTGCAGCAATCCTGAGAAAGAACAAAGTAGGTGGGCTCTCAATACCAGATATCAAGCTGTATTACAAAGCCACTGTTCTCAAAACAGCCTGGTACTGGCACAAGAACAGACATATAGATCAATGGAATAGAAAAGAGAACCCAGAAATCGACCCAAACCACTATGCTCAATTAATATTCGACAAAGGAGGCATGAACATACAATGGAGTAAAGACAGTCTCTTCAGTAAATGGTGTTGGGAAAATTGAACAGATACATGCAAAAAAAAATGAAACTAGACCACCAACTTACACCATACACAAAAATAAACTCAAAATGAATAAAGGACTTAAACATAAGATGGGAAACCATAAAAATACTAGAGGAATCCACAGGCAGTGAAATCTCAGACATATGCCGAAGCAATTTCTTCACTGTAATGCTACTAGGCAATGGAAACTAAAGAGAAAATAAACAAATAGGACTACATCAATATAAAAAGCTTTTTCACAGCAAAAGAAACCATCAACAAAACAACAAGAAAGCCCACTGCATGGAAGAACATATTTGCCAATGTTATCACCGATAAGGTTTTAATCTCCAACATTTACAGGGAACTCATACAACTTAACAAAAGGAAGATAAACAACCCAATCAAAAAAGGGGCAACGGACCTAAATAGATACGTTTCGAAAGAAGACAGAAGGAAGGCCAAGAGGCATATGAAAACATGCTCAAAGTCACTAATCATCTGAGAGATGCAAATCAAAACGACAATGAGGTACCATCTCACACCTGTCAGAATGGCTATCATCAACATATCAACAAATGACAAGTGCTGGTGAGGATGCAGAGAAAAGGAACCCTCATGCACTGCTGGTGGGAATTCAGACTGGTGTAGCTACTGTGGAGAACAGTATGGAGCTTCCTCAAAAAACTAAAAATGGAACTCCCATTTGACCCTGTAATCCCACTTCTAGGAATATATCCCAAGAAACTAGAAACACCAATCAGAAAGGATATATGCACCCCTATGTTCATAGCAGCACAATTCACCATAGCTAAGATTTAGAAACAGCCTAAGTGCCCATCAGCAGATGACTGGATCAGAAAACTATGGTACATCTACACAATGGAATACTACGCTGCATAAAAAAGGAGTTCTTGCCGTTTGCAGCAGCATGGATGGAACTGGAGAGCATTATGCTAAGTGAAATAAGCCAGTCAGAGAAAGATAAATATCACATGATCTCACTCATTTATGGAATATAATGAACAACATAAACTGATGAACAAAAACAGATCCAGAGACAGAGAAACATTGATCAGACCATCAAACCTCAGAGGGAAGGTATGGGAGGGTGGAGGTAAGGGGGAGAGATCAACCAAAGGACTTGTATGCATTCATATAAGCCTAATCAATGGACACAGACAACAGGGGGGTGAGGGCATGAGTGGGTGGTAATGGGGGAATAAGGACACATATATAACACCATAATCAATACAGAAATTTTAAAAAAAAGAATATGCTTTAGGTAATAATTGGCTTTAAAAATCTCAAAGTTGTTAAGATATAATAAATGTAAATAAAATGAAGAATTTGTGATTAAAGAAAGAATTAAAGCAGCTAAATTGTATTTACTATATTTACTCATAAGGATTATGTACACTATTCTGGAAAATATAAGTTATGACATAGCTTTTCAGAAGCTAAAAACTACTGGGGAAGAAAGCATGCATGTGATAAAGTTAAAACAACGTAAGACTTTATCAGAGATATTGTACTCTCAACTATACCTCTTAAAACTTAGCTTCCCCTTAAAACTCTTAAGTGGTTCTCTATTACTGATTGGGAAAAGTTCAAGGGCCTCAGCAGCGTGTGTGTAAAGAGCTCATGACCTTATCCTAGTCTCCCTTTCTGGACTGACCTCCAGGCACCACTGTGTATGAGAGCTTCTTGAGTGCCATGACTATGTCTTACTCATTTCTGATTTCCCAGTGTCAGCACAGCCTTCAAGAACAATTTGACGTGATAGAGTCTTCCCCACACATTCATCTCTTTTCTAAATGATTTTATTGTGGAATTTAACACAAAGAGAACATTTCAAAGAACAAATAAACACTCATATAATTACCACTTAATTAAAAAACTGGACTGTTGCTGGCTCCCCAGAAGCCCTCTGTATGTCCTTTCCTAATCACATTCCCATTGCTCCCCACAAACGTAACCATTCAGCCACCAGTTTGCCTATTCTCAGCTCAAGCTACAATTCCCACAACCTCTCTCCCCTCTGTGCTCTTTCCCCTGACCTCATACAACCCACTGAAGGCTTTCTTCCTCTCTCTCTGATTTTATTTTAAAAAAATATTTTTATTGATTTTACAGAGGAAAGGAGAGGGAGAGAGAAACATCAATGATGAGAGAAAACCACTGACTGGCTGCCTCCTGCATGCCCCACACTGGGGATCAGCCTGCAACCTGGGTATATGCCCTGACCTGGAATTGAACCATGACCTAGTTCATACGTCAATGCTCAACCACTGAGCCATGCCAGCGGGCTTTCTCTGATTTTGAAAGCACCTATTTTCTTTAGCATTGATTTGGTATCTAGTCACTCCCAGCATCTCAAATAAAACATTATGTGATTTACAAAGTTACATTTATGATAATCTTCTTGTATTATGTATATTATTTTGCCTTCACTGTAGGTATCGTTATCACCTTAAATAGACTTTTTGATATTTATCCTTTATATTGCTATTGTCTATGTTTTACATTGATAGTTAAGATCTCATTGTAGATGCTCAATGAATATTTATTAGGTGAGTAGTGATTGAATTACAGACACATCAAAGCATGTAAAAGGCAGAGGTTTACTTAACCAGAGAAAGAGAAATAGCAAAGTATAGTACACAAATAAAACACACACACACACTGTTCTAGTATAGTGCACATTAACATTCAAGAGTTTCACACACTGAAAATCATTATTTCCCTCACCCCTATTATTCACTTCCTCAAACCAGAGCAGTTGCTAGAAAATCCAGATATGCTTCTAATATTACCTTCATACAGTTCAATGCCACTGGTTTTAACACTGGTTTTGAGTAAAGATGACATTTAGGATTATACAATGCATGTGCATCTTTTGCATTTTACTAAAGTAAGTATCAGAGGAAACATGGCCAGAACATGGGCCAGACTATGGGAAGACCTCCTGACATGAATACTCCAGGAAGGATTCCACATTTTCAGGGATATTAGAAGAGATGACACTGAAAATCCTTTCTCACCTTTGTAATGGCTTGTATAAATGAAAGCCATTGGCAATCTAAACATAATGATGAAGTCTGTAGTTTTATTTAGGAATTAAGTTGGTACTGAAAGCTCATGACATGGGGTTGTGATTCAAATACCTCCTAGTTTCCAACTGGTAAATACAGTTAAGACTTTTAGACAACCTATATCCATCCTTTCAGCTCTTGGATGGAATAAGTGTTGAACATGTAAACCTGAACTGTCTCTTCTTGCTTGTATATACTATTCAATGGCCACCACCATACTTTTCACATCGAATTTGACTCATTCTTTGAGATTCAAATAAAACGTGTCCTTCTATATGAAGTCTACCTTGATCCCTCATGAAAGTTAGGGCTTTGTTTATTCTGATCTCACAACTTCTTTCCTTAAAATACTCAACATAATGTATTTTGAAGGTGTAGTTATCTATCACATAGAATTATAAATCCCTCAACTTTAGGGATTGGGTTTTATTACTGAATGAGTAGTTAGTGATGCTAGACCTATAGTAGGTGCTCAATATTTGAGCGAACAAAAAGTACAAAGTAGTAAAATTTGAGACACAGAATCAAAAGTAATAAACACCCAGTGCCTTCTATTTTTCCATGCACTAAAGAGTTATTGAGAAAAAGCAAATGAAACACAGGATAGGCCTCCAGGAGCTCACAGACCAGTGGGGAAAACGGAGAAGTGAACACATGTTGGAGGGAGGAAGATGGAGATGGATAGGGTGCTGTGGGGGCCTAAGGGACTGGTTTTGAGTCATTACTGGGGAATAGGAAACAGAGGTTCAAGTTGACTCATCAAGGACTTGTAGTCAGGTGTAGAAGGGGAAGAGGTGGAGAGCATTCAAGGCAGAGGAAACAGAAGTATTTGGAGTCCTCTA
This sequence comes from Plecotus auritus, assembly GCF_963455305.1. Lineage (NCBI taxonomy): Eukaryota > Metazoa > Chordata > Mammalia > Chiroptera > Vespertilionidae > Plecotus > Plecotus auritus. Next base: position 26,024,435 of record NC_137778.1, read on the forward strand.
TCTTAATGAAACTTGGTCCTATGTCCTTATGAAGATATTCCCAGTGAGAGCAAGTATAGAAATTTGCTTCTGCCAGACGGATCAAGCCCTAGCATTTCTGCTGGGAATACCAGAGAAGAAAAGAGAAAGGAGAGAAGAATATGAGAGAATAGCTGCAGAGTAAACCTGTGTTAAATTAAGAGGGGAGAGCAGCATATTTATGTCTGACTTAGAAAAAGAGATAGCAATTGGATCACAAATGGACTTGAATTACACTTAGATGTAAAAAAAAAAAAATTGAGCTTCTTTATTTTTCATGACATGTCTGATCTTCCTCTTTTATCCTCTTGGGAGGTGAGGGCAGAGACTTTCAATTTCCCAATTTTTGCATCACAGGCTCTTCCAGTTTGAATAGTGTAATTTGAATGACTCAGTCTCTTTTTGTTAAATGCTTTTCAGATTTCCTCTCCCCACCTCTACTCCTGCCTCTTTCTCTTGCTTTCTTCCAAGGGAAATCTCATGCAGGAGGGATAACAAACGTTTGGAACTCAGGTAGCATTTTCTAGAACCTTATTGGCCTCCTCTGGACTCTGTCATGGGCAGCCATTCAGAAATGTTCCCTGGACTGGTGACCTTTCATGTGCAGCTGGATTCACATGATCTGGTGGAAAACATGTGAGCATCTGTGACTAGAATCCACAGTCCAGGGCATTGATATGATACTTCAAATGTGGTAATCATTTCATTCAGACCTTGGGTCCTAGTTAGTCTGCTATTCCTGTTAGCACCTCAAAATCTGGTCACATGGCTGAGTACCATGCACAGACCTTGTGGAACAAAGAAAGAAACTTTAAGATCATCTTTCAAGGTACCCTCCCCAGGGTCCCCAGGCATATACATGTGGATGCTCTCACTGGATGCTTCCTCTTGGGATTCATTCTGAGTGGAGAAAATAAAGAAACGAGAGATCTCTTCACAGTAGTTAGTCAACTCTCTTTTCTTTCCTGTAATCCACTAGGACAAAAGGTGCAATTGATTGACTTCTTCCATCTTGGCATAGATTCCCTTAATAGAAGAAGGAATATTATTTCCATATTGTGAAACTATAATTTGAAAAGAAACCCTAAAATCTGAGTTGGCCAGGCCCGGCTCTTGAGAAAGGACAAGGGGACACTGGTTTAACATTCCCACATATTATTCTAATTATAAAAGTGGAAATATGACAAAAAAGACAACACTTAGAATAGAGAAGTGTTCTTGAATGGCAGAGCAAGAAAGTCAGTGGAACTATTTTCTTACAAAAACATAGAAACTCAACTAAACACCTATAATCAACCATTTCAGAACTCTAGAATTTAGCCAGAGCCACAGAACAAACTCAAAATTATTTATTCAAGAGAAATGACCAAACCTCTGCAAAATCATGGTGTCTATGTCATATAACATTCACTAGTTCCATCCCCCTATTCTCTCCAGTCCAGTAGCGTGGCAATCATGAAAAGCCAGTTGTATCAAAACCAATGGGAGGACTGACCACTATTGGAACTTGATTAAAAGCCCCATCCATATGGTACAATCAATATTTTTCTGAATTAGCAACTACCTGGAAAACTTCTTTGTCCGGGGTATTGGAATTATGTGATTGGACTCAGAGCTTAGCTTAAAACAAAAGAGGACATTACCTAAAATAATAGCAATCTGCTGAAAACATCAGAGCTGTTGGTTCAAGGCTGTTATTTTAGTTCAGGCAAAAAAAACATGCCTGGAAATTTATAAGGAAGCCTCAGAGGTCTAGAAAACTAGAACTAGGGAACTTCAGAATGCTCTAAGACATTTCTGGGCATCTAGAAGTTAGTGTGTGTATACATAAGATGTGAACTGGGAAAGGAGAAGGTTCCAGTCACTCAAGTTCATGCCTGGTTATTAAGGTCCTGTATAAGCAGGAAATGAAAGCTAAGTCTGTTTAGTGAATTGCCTAAAGCTTAAAGTCATGCCTTTATATACAGATTCCCTTAGCAAAGGGTGAAAGACACAGCATTTAAGGAACATTCTGATAGTTTATTGGCTAACCACTAAATAATACTGACTCAAGTATAATCCCTAAGAACCAAGCTTAGCAATGAAAACAATAATAAAAAAAAGAAAAACACCTAGCAGAGAACTCAGTGGCTACATATTGCAAAATACCAGCAAAAATAACAAACTTTAGAGTGGAGGTTGGTCTGATATGACAGTTGTTATAATATACAATGTATTATCTAAAATATACAGTTTCAACAAAAGTTATGGAGACATGCAAAGAAAAAGAAAAATATGACACATACCAGGAAAAAAAGAGAGCCAAGAGAGAATGTCTCTCAGGGGAGGGGACTGATGGTGGGCTTAGTAGACAAAGACTTTAAATCAGCTATTATAACTACATTAGGATAAAAAAAAAAAACATAAAGTATGACAATGTTATCTTACCAATTAGGAAAAATCAATAAAGAGAAAGAAATAATTTTTAAAAAACTCACTACAGTTCATAGAGTTTAAAAGTATAACTGAAACACAAAAGTTCATTAGAGGTGTTCAAAAGCAAATTTTAGTTTCAGAAGAAAGAATATGAACTTGAAGATAGGCCAATTAAGATTATTCAGTCCTATGAGTAGAAAGAAAAAAAATCAATAAATGAATACTGCCTTAGAGACCTGTAGATACAATTAAACATATGAATACACAAAATGAGAGTTTCAGGAGAGAAGAGAGAAAGAGGAAGAAAGAATATTTAAAGAAATAACAGCCCCTAACTTTCCAAATTCTATGAAAAACATTAATCTACACATCCTAGAAGCTCAATGAACTGTAAGGTGAACTCAAATTAATCTATATAAAGACACTTCATAATCAAATTTTAGAAAGACAAAGACAAAAAGAGAATCTTGAAAGCAGCAAGAGAGGTGACTCATCACATATAAAGGATCTTCATCAGAAACCAAAGGAGGCCAAAAGGCAGTAGGATGACATTTAAAGTACTGAAAGGAAGGGACTGTCAACCAAGAATTCTATATCCAGCAAAAGTATCCTTCACAAATGGAGGAGAAATAAAGATATTCCCAATAAACAAACTGATACAATTTGTCACTAGCAGAGTTATACATCAAGAAATACTAATGGAAGCCCTTCAGGCTGAAATGACACTAGATGCCAACTCAAACCCATAGGAAGGAATAAAACTAATACATAAGTAAAGGTTAGTACATAGGTAAATAAAAAAAAGATGGTACAAATATATTTTTGTTTCTACTTTTTTCTAATTAAATAAACAACTACATAAGGCAATAAGTATAAAAATGATGTACTTGGAATGTATATTAAAACAAAGATTTTATATACTATTGAAATAAAGCTAGTATTAAACTGAACTAAATTTTTTAAAGTTAAACTGCTAATTTTAATCCCCAGGATAACCACTATTAAAATGACTTTAAAAGTATAGTAACAGAAACAACAAAGGAATCAAATTGGTACAGTAGAAAATATATATTTAACAAATAGCAAAACGTCAGACATAAATCCTACCTTGTAAGTAATTACAGTAAATGTAAGTGGATGAAACACTCCAATCAAAAGGCACAGGTTGGCAGAATATATGCAGAAACATTACCCATTTATATGTTGTCTACAAGAAACATTCCTTAAATTCAAAAGAATGAAAAACAATATACAAAGCAGAAAGTATCCAAAAGAGAGCTGAATTGGCTAAACAAATCTAGACAAATAAGATTTTAAGGCAAAAATTGTTACAAAAAACATTTTATAGTAATAAAGTCATCAATTCATCAGGAAGACATGTTAATTATAAACATACTAGAGGCCTGGTGCACGAAAATTCATGCACTGGGGGGTGGGGAGGGGGTTGTCCCTCAGCCCGGCCTGTGCCCTCTCACAGTCTGGGAGCCCTCAGAGGATGTCCTTCTGATGGGGAGCAGGCCCTAAGCCGCAGTTTGGCTTCCCTCTGTGGGAGGCGACTGGGCGTGGATTAGAAGCCAGCCCCACCCCACACCCCCAATCGCCCCTCTCCTGCCGCTGGTCACTGCCACCTCCCCCCCCCCACACCCCATCGCCGTACCTTCCATCTGCAGGGCGCATTGGCTGGCCTGGCGCTGGCCCTGCCCCGCGCTGACTGGTTGTTCAGCCGTTCAGTCAATTTGCATATTACGCTTTTATTATATAGAATATGCATCTCACAACAAAGTCACAAAATAATAAAGCAAAAGCTGACAGAATTAAAGGGAAAAGAGAGATTAAACAATAAAATTGGAAGGTTCAATCTCAAAATATCAACAAAGAATTAGAAGACTTGAACAAAACTTTAATCAACTTGATCCATCTGACATCTATAAAATGCTCCAATCAACAACAGCAAAATATACATTTTTCTCAAGTGCACATTAAATTTTTGCTAGAATATATCATATGCTAGACCACAAAATAAGGATAAGTAAATTTCAATGGCTCAAAAGAATACCAATTATTTTCTTTAACATCATTTGAATTATATTAACAATAAACAGTGAAAAGAAATTTGTGAAATTCACAATATGTGGAAATTTAATGGTAAAAGACTGAATGCTTTCTCCCTAAAATCAGGAAAAAATGCTTTCACCAATCCTATTTAATTCCAGAGTTTTTGCTGAAGACTTTAGTGAGGGCAATTAGGTAAGAAAAAGAAATTAAAGGTATCAAATTAGAAAAGAAGTACAACTATCTCTACTCAAAGATTACATAATCTTATATTATAGACAATCCTAAGGAATACACAAAAAGCTATTAAAACTAATCAATGAGTTCAGCAAGGGTGCAAGATATGAGATCAATATACACAAACCAATTGTATTTCTCTATGTTAGCAATGAATAATCAAAAAATGAAATTAAGGAAACAATTTGATCTACAGTAGCATGAAAATAATAATATATGTAGGAATGAGTTTAACAAAAGAGGTGCAAGACTTGTATGCTGAAATCTACAAAACACTATTAAAAATTAAAGGTTTAAAGAAATAAAAAGACATCCAATGTTTATGCATTGATAGAGTTAAAATATTGTTCTAATGGTAATACTCTCCATATCTATCTGTAGATTCATTATAATCCCTACCAAAGTCCTAGATTCCTTTTTGTAGAAATTGATAAACTAATCCTAACATTTTATGGAAATGAAAGGGATACAGAATTGCCAAAAGTACCTTGAAAAAGAGAAAATTGGGAAACTCAGACTTCCCTGTTTCCAATCTTACTACAAAGTTAGAGTAATCAAGACAGTGTGGTATGGCATAAGGACAAACATATAGATGAATGGAATATAATTGAGAGTCCAGATATTAACATTTATATTTATGATCAATTGATTTTTTTTTAAAAAAAATGTTTATTGTTGTAAGTATTACATATGTCCATCCCCATATCCCCCCACTGACCCATTCTAGCCCACCCCGTCCCATGTCCCAGGCCTCCACCACCCTATTGTCTGTGTCCGTGGGTTATGCATATATGCATACAAGTTCTTTGGTTGATCTCTTCCCATCCACCCACCCACCTAACCCCACCTTCCCTCTGAGATTAGACAGTCTGTTCTATGCTTCTTTGTGTCAGAATATGATAAACTAATTTTCAATAAGAGTTCCAAGATAATTTAATGAGAGAGAATAGTCTTTTCAATAAATAGTACTAGGACATCTGAATGTTCAAATGGAAAAGTATGAAGTTGGATCCCTACCTCATGGGGTATACAAAATGAACTCAAAATGGATCATCGATGTACATATGAGTTAAAAAGATAAAGCTTGCAGAAGAAAATTTAGGAATAGATTCTTGTGATCTCGAGTTAGGCAACAGTTTCTTAGCTATAGCACCATAAACACAAGTGACAAAAGAAATGGGATTTCATTAAAACTAAAAACCTAAAACACTGAAAAATTTTGTACTTTAAAGGACATTATTAAGAGAATGAAGATAACCCACACACTGAAAGAAAATATTTATAAATCATATGTCTGATAAAGGATTTGTATTTAGAATATATTAAAAAAAACTTATAACTCACTAACAAATGGTCTGCAACTTAGGAAAACCATTTGGCAGCTCCTCATATGATTGTTAAAATAATATTGTTAATCTTAGAGTTACTATATAACCCAGGAATTTTATTCTTAGGTACATACCCAAGAGAATTGAAAAACATATGTCCTCACAAAAATGTGTGCATGGATGTTCATAATAGCCAAAAAAGTAGAAACAACTCAAATGTTCATCAACTGCTGAATGGATAAACAAATGTGGTCTACCTATACAGTATAATATTATTCAGCCCTAAAAAAGAATAAAGTATTGATACACGTTATAAAGTGGATAAACCACAAATACACACTAAGTGAGAGAAGCCAATCATAAAGGCCACATGTTGTGTGATGCCATTTATATGAAACTAGAGGCCTGGTGCACGGAATTTGTGCACGGGGAGGGGGTGGGTGTCCCTCAGCCCAGCCTGCACCCTCTCCAATCTGGGACATCTCTCTCACAGTCCAGGATTGCTGGCTCCCAACAGCTCACCTGCCTGCCTGCCTGATTGCTCCTAACCACTTCTGCCTGCCAGCCTGATCACCCCCTAACCACTCCCCTGCCAGCCTGATCGATGCCTAACTGCTCCCCTGCTGGCCTGATTGCCCCTAACTGCCCTCCCCTGCTGGCCTGGTCACCCCTAACTGCCCTCCCCTGCTGGCCTGGTCACCCCTAACTGCCCTCCTTTGTCAGCCTGGTTGCCCCTAACTATCCTCCCCTGAAGGCCTGGTTGCCCCTAACTGCCCTCCCCTGCAGGCCTGGTCACCCCTAACTGCTTTCCCCTGCTGGCGTGCCCCCCCCCCCAACTGCCCTCCCCTGCAAGCCTGGTTGCCCCTAACTGCCCTCCCCTGCTGGCCTGGTCCCCCCCAACTACCCTCCCCTGCAGGCCTGGTCACCCCTAACTTCTCTCCCCTGCAGGCCTGGTCCCCCCCAACTGCCCTTACCTGCAGGCCTGGTCCCCCACAACTACCCTCCCCTGCAGGCCTGGTCTCCCCCAACTGCCTTCCCCTGCAGGCCTGGTCGCCCCCAACTGCCCTCCCCAGTCACCCCTAACTGCCCTCCCCTGTAGGGCTGATCGTCCACAACTGCCTTCCCCTACTGGCCATCTTGTGTCCACATGGGGACGGCCATTTTGTGTGTTGGAATGACAGCAATTTGCATATTACCTCTTTATTATATAGGATGTCCAGGATCCACAGTGACAGAAAGTAGATTAGTGGTTGCTGTGGCCTGGGGAGAGGGAGTCTAATGGATGACCAGCGGGCATGGAGTTTTTGTTTTGGTGGGATGAAAATGTTATAAAATGAGATCTTGGTGATGGTTGCACAGTTCTATGAATATACTAAACACCACTGAGCTGCATACTTTAAATGAGTGAATTTTATGGTGTAAATATATCAATAAAGTCGAGGAATACTACAAAAAAGGTGACAGGTAGGGGAGGGAAGCATGAAATGTCCAGCTCACCAACTCAGGATCATGGGTCTGTGAACCAGGAGCTTTCAGAAAGTCACTGATACATCGGTGAGTTCGCTGGCTATTTAGAAGCTCAGATTTATCTAGATTTCTATATTTCTAAGTACTATTTTTAAAGTATTAATCTAAATCATATGGCCTACAGATTATTTTTCACACATGTCTAAGTACTATTACACATGTCATTTTATTTGGCCAGAAAGACAAACATTATTAATGGCCCAAGAAATGTTTAGTTTCTTGACACATATTAAGAGAAATACTGTTGAAAGGCCTCCTAAATCAATTATTTCTGACTCTTATTATTTTTATAAAATATTTTCAGTAATGTTTTATAGTTTTCAGTGTACAAATCTTTTGCATCCTTAACTTCTTTCGTAAATATTTTATTCATTTTGATGCTATTGCAAGTGTACCTGTTTTCTTAATTCCACTTTTGAATTGCTCATTGTATGGAAAAACAATTGATTTTGTATCTGGAACTTTCCTGAATTCACTGATTGTCTCTAACAGGAGAGAAGAGAGAGAGAGAGAGAGAGAGAGAGAGAGAGAGAGAGAGAGAGAGAGAGAGAGAGAGATCTTTAGAATTTTCTACATAGAAGATCATCTCATCTGTGAACAGAGATAATTTTACTCCTTCCTAATTTGGGTTACTTTCATTTCATTTTCCTAGTTTAATTATCTTATTGCCTTTGATTAATACCAATGGCTCCCTCAGCCAAAGCCCTCCAAGAGCAATCTGGATTGTATTTGTCTTTCCATGTCCTCTTCCCTGGCCTTCCGTTTGCTGCCTTAAATATAGCTGACCAAAGATCCTTAACTTCAAAAAGATCTTTAACTTTGAGCTGCTTTGACAAAACAAAAAGGAGCTGCCTAATCTTCCTGGGAAACGCTAACACCATCTTTTGTGGACCCAGGTTGAAATCTGGACTGTCTATTCTTGAATGAATCTCAGAGTAAAGTCCCCTCCTTCAAACATTTCCTTTTATCTCCCAGAGTGCCATGTGTGATTGCATGAGCACTGTGCTCATAATCAGAATATCTGGGTTCATGTCCCTACTCCATTCTTACTAGTTTTTAAAAATGTTTTAAATAAATGCTTTATTTTAAAATAGCTTTAGGTTTACAGAAAAATTGCAAAGATTGTACAGAATTCCAGTATACCCATCACCTGGTTTCCCCTATTGTTAAAATCTTACATACTATGTATGGTACATTTATTCCAACTAAGGAACCAGCATTGCTACATTACTGTTTAACTAGATTGTCCATTTTATTTAGATTTCACTAGTTTTTCCACAATGGCCTTTTCCTATTTCAGGATCCCATCCAGGATACGTTGCATTCAATCATCAGTCTCCTCAGGCTCCTCTGATCTGTGACGGCTTCTCCCTTGATTTTAATGACCTTGGCAGTTTTGAGGAGCACCGAACAGTTTCTCTGCAGAGTGCCCCTCTGCTGGGGTTTGTCTGATGTTTTCCTCATGGTTAGACTGGGCTTATGGGTTGGGGGGTCGGTTGGGGGAATGGCCACAGAAGTGAATAAAGACATCATCACTTTAAAATTTCTGTGAGGAGCCCTAGAACTGAGAAGTGAGACTAAATCTGTCAAGGTTTTTTCAGAAAACCCAGAGGAATTTTATTTTTATGAACTTCAAATGGTAGACGTGGTGTATAGAAGGATTCCCTGGTTCTTTTCTCCAAAGAGAGCTGTGTGTTGCCTGTCTCCATGGTGAGGAAGGAATGCGCCTTTACCTGACATATAAACACAGCCTGACATTTGTCCTTTTTCTCCCTGTTGGCTCCACAGCAGCGGTTCTCAACCTGTGGGTCGTGAACCGCTAGCAGGGTCGCCTAAGACCATCGTAAAACACAGATATTTATATTACGATTCATAACAGTAGCAAAATTACAGTTATGAAGTAGCAACGAAAATAATTTTATGGTTGGGGTTCACCACAACATGAGGAACTGTATTAAAGGGTCACGGCATTAGAAAGGTTGAGAACCACTGCTCTAGAGTGTGACCTGAGTGAGTCAGGCCCTCTTTCTTGGTGTCTATAGAAAGTTGAAATTGATGATCTCCAAGGCCTCTTCCCCCGATGACAGGTGCTCTAAGAGATGATCCTAAGTCTCTTCAACATCCAGCAAATTCCAAAGTTTGGATCCCCTTTCTTCCATACCAGTCCCAGGCTGTTGTATTCAGGTGACATAAGCCTCTCAAGAACACACCCATCCCAACCCCATTTAAAAAACCTCCCTTGGGACAAACACACTAAAAAACCAAACCCTAGACCACTGCTGTGTGGAACTCCACAATTCTGGAGCATCAGTGCCCAAAGCAGGACCCTATCCTGGCCGTCCCTGCTCCCCTGCTGACACAGCACAGGAGCCAGAGTGACAAGGGTCACAGGCAGATCTACACATCACATGGACTGCAGACTCTCTCACCTCAAGGGGCTGTTTTGGTTCAGCAGCTCCCGTGTCTCGAATATGTTAGTCACTGATGACAAGAGATTAATTTGTAACTGGACAGTAGACAAGATAGTGCAGGCTCCACTGAACTGTGGCATGGGGCATCGCTCAGATGCCTGGGTCTACAGCTGGGTGCAGAGGCTAAGACCTTCAGATCTACCTTCTGTAGTGGCGTGCTGTAGTGTCAAGCAGAAACTTCTGGCTTCTTGGCTCTTCCTCATAGCTGGAAGATGTCTGTATTCTAGAAGGAGATAATTACACCTTCTATGGGGATAAATCTGTTGGAGGCTATAGGGGTCAATGCTTGTGCTGGAGGCTTCCACAGAGCATCTGTCCTCTGAGTGACCAGCTGCTCTGCCCACGCTGAGGCCACTTTACCTCCAGTGATGTCTCCGGCCTCAGGGAGTCTCTAGTTCCACAATTAGAGAAGAGGGCCAGGAAGAGACACCCAATCTATGTTGTTGTTTGAAGCCTGGGTTCTGTGAAGGTGAAACAGGGGCTGATGGAGGATGGTTGGCCTCACACCTACTGAGCTCCATTAGTACTAGTTTTGTGTAAAGTGAAGAATTCTCTTACCTTCCTCTGAATATTGGCATCTGTAAAAATAGGGGTGCTAATAATGTCTGCCTTACCTTATATTTTAAGAACCAAATAAAATAATCTAAATACATCTACAAGCTCTTAACATACCATCCAAATGCCTATTATTAGTGTACATGAAGTTGTGAAGTTTTGTATATAAGTCAATCATATTATTCATTCATTTCTTTATTCCACGAAGTGAACCAAATGTGTGTTCTGTTCTGTGAGGGAAAAGAGGGGGAGTTTCTCAAATGGAAATAAGACAGGTCGCTTTCTCTGGAAGTGCTCACCTTTGGTGGGAGACATATGTGCATCAATGATTCTAACAGAGCATGACAAATCGTATTGCAAAGGTGTGAACAACTCATACATTGGGATGACTTGTTCTTCCTCTCTCCAGGCTGTGCATTTGAGTTGAATCTGGAAAAATATTGGTGGGCTCACCATGGACCAAGGAGCAGACCCCTAGAGTGCCCTGGAGAACACAGCAATCCTAAAAATGAAGCAATAGCTGCTCCTTTGGCTGAGTTCATAGCTCTCTTAAAAATCAAGGAAGGAAATAGTGATGAAGCAGCAGGGAAAATAAATTTTCAACAGACTCACTTTCACACCCACGGGCCTCTTTGGTAATCCTTCAGATTCCCTTTTTAGCCTCTGCGTGAATTTAAGTTTCTTTCAAGCAGTTAGTCACTTCATAAGATAAAGCCACACCTGGAGAGTGAGGCAACTCCTTTCCATTCATGAAAAAAATGAACAACAATAACAAAGCAATTAGAAATCACAGGGTAGAGAAAGAACCATTTTACAAGGTCAGGCCATGTATCACCTGTAGCACTGCCAAAAAAAGAAAAAAGAAAGAAAGAAGGAAAGAAAGAAAGAAAGAAAGAAAGAAAGAAAGGAAGGAAGGAAGGAAGGAAGGAAGGAAGGAAGGAAGGAAGGAAGGAAGGAAGACAACCTGAACTGACAAACTGCCCAAGTAGTTAACTAATTCCACTGGGGTTGGAATGCAGTGACCCCAGCAGCCACATCAGGGTTTCCTTGAGAAAAAGTTCCCCAGGAACCTATTACATGGGGAGAACTTTGAGTAAGACAAAAACAGGAAGCTTCACTCACCAACGTTCTTCAAGCATAGAGGCCCTGATAGACTGTAGACTTCAAAAAGACAGAGCCCCCCCACAAATAGTCATGGGGATGTAAAGTGACTATTGGAAATATAGTCAATAATACCGCAATGATGATGTACTGTGCCAGTTAGGTACTAGAAATATCAGGGTGGGTGGTGGTGGTGGTTCACTTTGTAAAGTATATGATTGTCTAGCCACTATGCTGTATACCTGAAAGTAACACATAATAACATTGAAGATAAATGTAATTGAATAAAAACAATGGGGCTCCTGATGTTCTCTGCGGTACCTCCAATGCCTAGCACATGATAAATGGGTGTTGTGGTGAACTGAATGATCAGAGACTGGTCCTTCACAGAAGAAGCGTCAAAGTGGAAATGAAATTCTGGGTCTGAACAAAACCATTCCTTCGTTAATAAAAACATTTCAGCTCTTGCCTCTTTCTTGTGTCCTTCAGAGAAAATCTGTGCCTTGGAAAGGAAAGATAGGTACAAGGATGCCCTTCCTTGTTCTGTCTTCTTGTTCCTTCTATCAGACTGGAGGGCAACAGAACTACCTCCCCCTATACCACCCCCCCCCCCCCCCCCCCCACTCTGGAAGGACTACATTTGGCTTCCTTTCTTTTCTCAGCTTTTGTTTTGGTTACTGTTTCACAGATACCACCTGAGGGCTTAGTAAGAAGGAAGTAGTGTTCTTTTTAAATCATGGTTTCTCCATTCTTTATTCTTTATCAGCAATAACCTTCTTCCCTCATGGTATTCTGAGAAACACAATCTCTGCAAAATTTTGCACAAAAAATTTCCAGGGCCAAGTTACACCCAGTGATGCTAAGTCACAAGCACAGAGTCATGAGACAACGCTAGTTTCACCCTATCATGAGGAATCTTGCTTTCTCTCCTTCCTGGACTCTCATCCTAGGTTCACTAGCAGCCTTGTTGCTCAGCCCCTCCACTCTCAAATAACATATGCCCTTTATCATGCTTCCCTCAGTGTAGGAAACCCAATTTTAAAATGCCATCTGTGCCCTCTCATTTAGGCACAGTACTGCCCTGGAGTCATATTCTTGCCTGGTCCATGAGTTAGTCATATTTTTTTTTCAGGATTCTCAGGTACATTAGCATACTTCAAATATTTAAGACCCCCCACATTTCCATTTTAATGCATAAACCTTGTCCCATTTCATTCCCATCAATAGATTTCTTGGGGAACTGGTTATTTTCCCAAAGGGCTAGAGCCCCATAATATCATTTATTGATTTATATTCTCAAATACTAAGTAATGAATCTGAAGGCAATACTCTGTAAATCCTAAATGAGTGGCTGATAATTCTCTTAAGAGGGATCAGTAAAGGTGGTAGAGCTTAATGTGCTGGTGGTGATCATCCAGTCCTTACAACAGGGCTTCTAGATTGGCTTTGTGGGCTTAGAGTCTGCTCCACCTGCTTAAGTGGAAGCTATACCATTGGCTTGAAACCACTAATTCATTCTACATGGAAAACTTTGGCAGGAAAGGAAGGTAGGGAATAGGTAGGGCAATGTTCTATAACTGTCTGTCTGTGTGGTCTGACTCTTGTGTTATAAGTAAACCACAGCCCATGAAGAGACACCCACAGTAACATCTTTATGGGCTGATATGAACATTCCAAAGAGGCACGTGTGGTTGGCCAAGCTTTACTTCAGGAATGAATGGGCCTTCAGATATGCAAACCTGTTCTTGAGAAACAAAAGCAGGAAGTAGTGAAGTAGGGGACCTCCAAGTTTCTTTTTAAAGGAAGAAGCAATTGGCCTGGGCTGACTCTACTCCAGGGAGATTCTGTGCAATTGGAGTAATTCTGGATTCTAAGCCCACAAACTCTAGCAGTAGTAACAGAGGAAACTGCCAATCATAGGAGATCTGCTGAGGCCCTGGTCCAAGGCTTTCTGGGTCTCAGTGCAGGGCCTACAGGTAGAACATCTGTATTCTCAGCAACTCCTGCACCATGTGTTATCCAGTTCCCCTTTGCCAGCTCTGAGTAGCAGAGAACTTGAGAGCAATGTTGAACGCTTCCAGAAGAATACTTTATGTCTAAGTTGATATCCATCCACATTTTTCAGAGCTGGGTAACCCCCATGCCTTATTCTCTCTTTTCAGCCTAGGACAGTGCCTGAAACATTCATGCCCTTTGAACACTTTTGCAGAAAAACCTTTTCTTGCCCTCCTAATTGGGAATGTGACATTCTGCCACAGTCTTACCCATCTGTCTAACATAGGAAGTATTGTGTACTTTTCCCTGCATATGGAAAAGAGATTAATTCAGATGGAGATTAATGCAAGTAAATTAAAAACACCCATACCCAAAGCAACACTATATTTTTCAAATATATATATGTATATTTATCCTATATAATAAAAGGCTAATATGCAAATCAACCAAACGGTGGAATGACCGGTCGCTATGACGTGCACTGCCCCCCAGGGGGCAGATGCTCAATGCAGGAGCTTTTCCCTGGTGGTCAGTGCGCTCCCACGGGGAGTGCCACTCAGCCAGAAACCAGAAGCCAGGCTCATGGCTGGTGAGCACAGTGGCGGTGGCGGGAGCCTCTCCTACCTCTGTGGCAGTGCTAAGGATGTCTGACTGATGGCTTAGGCCCACTCCCCTAAGCCTTCAGTCAGACATCCCCCGAGGGCTCCAGGACTGCAAGAGGGTGCAGGCTGGGCTGAGGGACTGCCCTCCAGTGCATGAATTTTCGTGCACCAGGCCTCTAGTATAAATATAAAACTTATAAAATATATTTATTATATTTATAATGTATATTCTGTATTATGTAAATAAATAAATATAAAATTACACATATATACCTTTATGTATATATACCTTTAAAATATACACAAACACACACAGATATACACTGAACATATTACAATGAGTCTTTGTGGGGATAAAAGGATGGGAATGGAGATTGGAGATTAAAACAAAGGGAAAGATGGCTTTTCATGGACCAGTGATGATATACCTGAGACCCAAAACAAAAGAAAAGATATGGAAGGATTTTCTCACATGGGGAGAAGAGGTAGCAGAATATATTAGGCTGAAGGAATGATTATAATTTATTCATTTACTAATGAACTCAACCCATATTGACAGAGCACCTACTATGTGCCTGACACTGGGCTAGGCATTAAGGATATGACAATACACAGGACAGATACCAACCCTGAATTTTCCAGGCACTGTTCAAAGCATATGATGTATACAATATAGTCCTCACAATAACCCCCTGAGACAGATAGGTGTCATGTTAATCCCCAGCTTAGATATGATCAAGTTTAGGTGCATCGAGATTAGATAACTTGCCCAGTGTCACACAACCAGTAAGTGGCAGGGCCAGGGTTTGAATATCAGCAGTCTGATTTTGGAGCCCACATGAGCACAGACTTAATCACTCCCCATACTTGCCTATGAACAGACAACAGTAGTATATGAGTTTTATTAAAGGTTTGTTAAAGGGAGTTAATGGAGGAGAATAGGTTTGCAAGTATTGACTTAACCGAATTAGATATTATCACATCAAAAGTTCCACAACATTGGCCTCTTGCTCTCTGTAAATACGGTTTTTATAGAGTGGCAGTTTCCAAACCCTAAAATCCTCTTTGGTGTTCCATGCAGTGCAATTTGTTAGCTCTCTACTCCTCAGACAGACCCAGCATTTGGGGTGGACGATGGGTGTGCACAGAGCGTGCTTCACAATCAAAGAATACATTATCCCAGAGGAAGAAGACAAAGTGCAATTGGAGCACATGGGACGCACATCTACTCTAGACTGCAGGGGTGGTGGAGAGATGGCCAGCAGAGGTGATCTTGAAGACAAGGAAGAGTGAGTCAGGTGAAATGGACACAGAGAATGGTAAAAGTATTCCAAGACAAACAGCCTCATCTTAAGCACAGGGATGAAAGTGCTCATTTAAGGACCCCAAGATAGTTTTGAGTTATTAGAGATTAAAGATTGATAAAGAGAGTGGGAAGGGAAAGTGAGCATAGTCTTGGCAGCCAGACTAAGGAACCAGAATTTATCAAAAGGAAATGAAGATCCATAAAAAGAGTTTTTTAGGAAGACTACTGTAATCCAAGTTTTCTCCCTCTCTCCTTCCCTCCCCTCTTGCCTTCTCTCTCATTCATCTCTGCATTCCCCCTCTCTCTCATTCTTTCAGAAAGATCATGGTGATTAAGGTGTGGAAAATAAATTATTGCAGGAAAGCAAGAGTGGAGGTTAAATTGGGTAATGATTATAAGACCTGAGACAAGATGGATTCAAGAGTTATTTAAGATTTTTTTTGCAGAGGGGGAGGCAGTGAGGAAGACAGAGGCATAAAAAATTTGCTACTACCAAAACCGGTTTGGCTCAGTGGATAGAGCATCAGCCTGTGGACTGAAAGGTCCCAGGTTCGATTCCGGTCAAGGGCATGTACCTTGGTTGTGGGCACATCCCCAGTGGGGGGCGTGCAGGAGGCAGCTGATCGATGTTTCTCTCTCATCGATGTTTCTAGCTCTCTATCTCTCTCCCTTCCTCTCTGTAAAAACTCAATAAAATATGTTAAAAAAATTTGCTACTGAATTCATTGGGGGTGGACTGATAGATTCACTAGGATAGTGAATCCAAAAGGAAGGAAGTAGTTGAATAGGCATCAAATGCATTCAATTCTGGACACGTCGAGTAATAAGATTTCCAAATGGAGATGACCAGAGGGAAGTTTGATGTGTGCACCTGGAGCTCGTCTTGAGATATAGAGTTGGGAATTGTCATCAAACAGGTGGTAACTGATGATCCTGGAGTAGATAACATTATCTACTTACAGTGGCCACATGAGAAGAGAAAAGGACAATGGCTCAATGTCAGTGAATACCAATATTCTAGGGATGGACAAGGAAAGAGAAGCCCACCATAAAGACTAAAGAGGATGAAATAGTGGGCTGGAAAGTAGGACAGAGAAACCAAGACAAAGTGTTTAAGGAGGCAGAATGGTCAACCATGTGAAAGCTCAGAGACCTGTTCTGGAAATGGTGCTCCTGTCACTTATCTTTCACAGGTCATTCTAAGCTTCTTGTGCCATTGTGGAGTGTGAAATTTGTGCTCAGTAAACACTTCTTGATTGACAGCACTGAACCTGAAACCTAGGTATGTGCCCTGATTGAAATTGAACCCATATCTTTTTGGTGTATGGGATAATGCTCTAACCATCTGACCAAGGCAAAACTGGTCAGTCGCTTAATAAAAACTAGAAAATCTGAAGCTGAGTCCTCAGTACAGATAAATATGACAGCAATTAATTTCTTGGTATGCCATCTCATTACATGGGAAATACAATATGCTTTAGAAAAATGCCTTTCCTCTTTTCTCTTTATTGCCTCGTAGGACCCATGGGTAAACCTCTTATTCCCTAAGGCAATTAAACACTTGAATAATTTACTATTTGTTAGTAAGTATAGAAAATGGGGCTCTGGTGTATATTGAAAGGCATCAATCTTTTAGGCTGCAAATTGTACAGAGTAGCTGGTGACATGTACTAGGTATACCAGTTAATAACGGCAGATTTTAAAGAAAACACGATAATTTCAAGAGAAACATCAAAAGTGCTTTATTCAAAGTAATGTCCATCGCTATCTACACATTTTCCCCATCTTTCAGGTAATATGTGGATACCGTCCCAATAGAACTTTTCTTGTTTTGAGACAAACCATTCAGAGACCCAATTTCCCACTTCTTCGTATGTTTTGAAGTGCTGCTCAGAAAGTACATGTGCAATTGATTGGAACAAGTGGTAATCTGAAGGAGCAAGGTCTGGTGAATACAGCGGGTGGGTTAATACTTCCCGGGCAAGATCTTTTAACGTTTTGAAGTGTGTGATGGTGCGTCATCATGAAGCAAAATTACTTTGCTGTGTCTTCTGGAACATTCTGATCATTTCACGATCAAAGCATGGTTCAAATTGATTATTTGTTGTTGGTAACTATCAGTATTAATGGTTTCACCTGGTTTTAGAAGCTCACAATACACCACACCTTCCTGATCCCACCAAACGCTGAGCATTGTGTTCTTTCCGAAGTGATTTGGCCTTGTAGTCGATGTTGATGGTTGACCTGGATCAATCCATTATTTTGTGCGTTTGGAATTCTCAAAATAAATCCACTTTTCATTGCCAGTCACAATTCGATGCAAAAAGACTTTCTTTCGTGCCATTGAAGCAACATTTTACTGATGACTTTTTCGTTTTCCATTTGTCTTTCGTTCAGTTGATGTGGCACCCATTTTCCTTCCTTTAAAATCTTTCCCATTGCTTGTAAACGATCGGAAATTGTTTGCTGAGCAACATTTAATCTTTCTGCAAGTTGTTTTAAAGTTTGACATGTATCTTCATCCAATAATGCTTGTAATTGTTGGTCTTCAAACTTTTTCGGTTGACCTGGATGTTGTCTTTCACATCAAAATCATCACTTTTAAAGCATTTAAACCAGCGTTCACAAGTATCTTGAGATGGAGCATGTTCACCATAAGCTTCCAGAAGTATGTAATAACTTTTTCTTAAAAATAAAGTTATGAATTAGAAATTCCCATAAATGCTCTTTTTTTTGGCATGAAATTCAACATTTTTAAGCGTAAAAATATCTATGATGTTAACACCTTCAGGAAATTTGACTTTTGAAGTTTTGAAGCTTGCTGTCAATACAACAAAATAGTATACATATCAAATCGCATATATATAAACATATGTGTAACTCTGTCTACTGAAAAAAATCTGCATTATTAACTGGTACACCTAGTAATTTGCTGGAGTAGCTAATAGGAGTTCACAAATACTTGATTTTGTAGTCCAAGAGCAGCTTCTGCTTGGACTGAGTTGTATTCAGAATCAGTTGACTTTAAAAAGTCTTGTCACAGTTCTAGAAGTTGGGTATCCCACCAACAACTCAGAAAGGAAAAAAATATGTTGGGAAAATACTTCTCGTAATTAAAAATAGGAATAGAAATGCTTTCACTTCCTTTAATTGGTATGAAATTTATTTGCTCAGGCTTGTGAGTAATTGGGAATTGTCTGCCTGATGTTTTTTAAAATTTATGTTTTTGTTCCATTTGAGCTCATCTTGATCCAAAAAAAAACAAAAAACACACTAAAGCCAACCAGAACATCTGTGGCTTTGGCAGCCACACTCTACCCATAAGAGTAAATAGATCCCAGCTGCTTGGTCCCCTAGAGGACAGTAGCTGCAGAACAGTATGGTTCACTCAATGGATGTAGTCCGTGCACTTTGGAGATGTGCTGAGAAACCCAATCTTGGATAAAAGTTAGAAATGATCACTAGACTATTACAATGTATTTGTTTACTTAACTCATTGTTATTCAGATGCAAAAAGTTGAATAAAATCTGATTCTCACACTTTTCTGTTTCTCAGTCACGATTGGGTAAAATCTATCTACAAAATGAGCGACAATGATTTATCAGCACAGGGGAAGTCTTCTAATTTTCTGGCTTGTATGAAAGTGTAGCTTCATTAATTTCCCCCTCTCCCCCTAACAATAGACTTGCCTGGGTCCAACTATTATCAGCTTCTACGGGATGATCTTCATCTGACATTTTTTACATTGCTCTGTCTTTATACAGTGTTATTTAACACATTTGGACAGCCTGGCTAAGTCTTATGTAAAACCATAGAAGAATATATTATCAGCTACATGTCACTCACAGAGATATAGTTCTAGGAAATACTTTCCTTTTTCTCTGCAGATGATTTGGTGACCTTAAAAAAACAAAAATGAAACATCACTTTTCACACTTGCTTCCCTTTTGCAAAAGCTGTCAGAGAATCCAGAGCCCAATATATGATCCCAATACCATAAGCTACTTGGTCCTTTACCTGATAATGCCTGTCCTTCCTGTTAGGTGTCCTAATGGCTCCTGTACTGGAAACTGGAGGGTCTTTCTCCACAGCATAACCACTTTGAATCTCAGCTCTGCTTCATGCTACTTGCATGAAGCACTTGACATCCTGGCAAGCCACTTGACCTCTATGTGCCTTAGTTTCCATGTGTGCAAAACAGATAGATGACTCCTTTCATCAAATCACTTGTGAGAATTAAATGAAAGTGAGCATTATACCCTCCAGTAGGAACTTGAGATAAGTTAATTTACTTTCTTTATGATGGACCATCTTGAGTTTTATTCTGAAATCCTTTGCTGAGTTTAAGTCATGGTGGGGTGCTGCCTGGAAGGAGCGAGTATGTCTTTGCAGCTAGAGCTGGATGGCCCTTCATACAGACAAGGACGAAGGCCTGTGGGAGGCGAGAAAGTTGTCTACAATCTCCTGCATAATTTGAAAATTGAACTTTCTTTGTACTTATTTGCAGCACAACATGGTGTCAGAAACCTGTTCAACCTACTACTCCAAGAAGATGCTGCCGATGGATGGGGGTTAGAATGAGAGAACTGAATTCACTTGATGTCCCTGTGTTGTTACTGAAAAACCTGGGCATATCTATGAATTCCTCTTCACAAAGAAGTAAGAATAAGACATTAACTCATGTGGCTTCTTCGAATGTCTCTCCTCTGATTTATACTATGATTAGAGAAATCATTTTCAAAATGGCTATTGTAAAAATCAAGGTTGGCTCTGGCCATGGGAACCAATTTTTAAAAGCTGTTGTAAGAGATGTAAAGCAAACAGGAAAATGAACCTTAAATTATAATATCTATTTTATTGTTAATCTCTTGATTAGCAAGTAGCAAGTAGAATTTAGCGCCCCAGTTGATTATTTTTTTATATTAAAAGTAGAGGTAACTGAACTGAAAGGAGGCCCTGCTTTGCCACCAACTAACAGTCTCACTTTGGGAAAACTACTTAATTTATTTTTGTGGAAGTTGTTTCATCTGTAAAATGAGAACTTTAGTCTCTATGCCTCAGTTTCTTTGTCTGTAAGAGGTGAACAGTAATGATACCTAACAATCATGAGATTGTTATGAGGATACAAAGATTAAATACTTGCAAAGCACTTAAAACAGTGTCTGGAATGCAGTAACTTTCTTTTAAGTATTTGTTAGTTAACTAACTAACTATGGGCAGTCTATAAAGAAGGAAGCAGGGGCAGGTGTGTAGGAAAGTTGTTACAAAAGAGGAACAACACAGTTTTCCCAGACAGGTTGAATTTTGATTCTACTGCTTGCTGAATGGAGGCTTGGACCAGTCAGTTTTCCCATCTAAAGAATAAACTTAACAGTCACTTCCTGGAGTTGTTCTGAGAGTTTGCACTAATCAGGGAAAATAACCTAGCATAGTGCCTAGAACACGAAGGGATAGCATATTAGAAAATTATTTAGCATTGCCCTTAAAAAATGAAAAGGTAGAAAAGAGGTGATATTCATAGAAGGAAGGATGTGGATTAGCCAGCAGGAAGATTTTCCTGGTAATACATCTTACAAAAGGTTGACCCAAGGAGAATGTGTGGACTTTTCCTTAATTACATGATAATTAGGCATCTGAATAAATCTAGCTGGGTAGGGTATAGATTTTAGAGACATAGCCCACAAATTGCATCCCTCACTTCTTTTCCTTTTCTTCCACACTGACTGAGTGCCTGGTCACATGCTAAACATTATCGCAGGCAGTGGTGGCGATGCCGTGTAATAACCTGGTTATTATTTAACAGAAAAAGGAGGAAAGGGAAGACCAGATAGATGCATGCCCAGTAAAGTCCGAGTGATGTAGGAAGGTGTTTGCCCATCATTCACACCTAGAAGCGAGTCAGTGGCCAGGATAGGTGTGGCCACTGACTGGCTCAAAACCTGAATATTTCAATTCCCAAACAAAGAAACCAAATTTTCTTGGCTTCAGGACACCAGGTGCCTGGAGCTTCTGTTGCAGGAGGCTGTGCTCCTCTGCGCCCAAGTGGCTCATGACCATGTGGGACTCCACTAATGGACTAAATCTTGACTAAATTCTGAACTACACCTAGCTGCAACATGGAATGGAAGCTCGGACCACTGGCCTTACTTTTGGGTCTGCTTGAACTCCAATTGCACCTTTTCCAGGACTGGCTTAAGGGGCAGGGAGGGGACTTTGAAATTTGAGGAAGGTACTTTCATCCAAAGAAGGCCTTTTCCCACATCTCATTCTTCCATGAGAATCTTAGAAAATTCATTTTCTAAAGATAATATGAAAACTTTGCTCCCATGAATTATGGGGAAGGTTGATTCTCCAGTAACCATGGTACATCTCCAACTGGAATCCAGTCCCTCTCTTTCAGAGGGTTACTATATACTGTCTGTGTTTTCTAAGTGGAGAAACTTTTGCTGGGCTAAACATAAACTGCAGATACTGAGAAAGTCAACTAGGCCTGTGATACTGACACAGACTGTTATTTCTTCAAAGCACTCTTCTTCTCCCAGTTCTTCCAATCAATCAATGAAGTCCTTCTGAGCACCTAGGGGCTATAGTGAGCTCTGGAAATATGAAGTTCATTAATACAGAGTCTTGCTCTCCAGGTGCTCACCATGTCATGGGACAGATGGGTGTATGTACAGAAAATTGCAGACGTCTTTGATGTGCTGGAATAGAGACAACAGCAGAGAGTCGGAATATGGAGTAGAAAGTGCCTACATTTCCCTAGGAACATCAGATCTGAGGACTGAGGGAGAAAGAGAAGAATCAAAGTGGATTACAAGGTGTCAAGTCGGGTCATTTGATGGGCTGTATAACCAATGACTAAGTTCTGGCATACAGAAGTAGGTTGGTGAAGAAATAACACATAGTTTTAATAGATGAAGTTTGAGAAAGTACAAGGTGTTCCCCAAAAATGTATACATACTTTAACAGCTGATAGTTCAATTTTGAAAATGAAATGTATTTTAATAAACACTGACTTTATAATTACTCAAAGTGTGTGTATACTTTTTTGGGGGGACATCCTATATTTTTAGCTATTTCAAGTTTTATCTATATTGAATAATGCTGCTATGAGTATGGCTATACAAATATCTCTTTGAGAGCCTGCTTTCAATTCTTTTGGGTATATATTCAGAAGTGGAATTTCTGAATCATATGGTAATTCTATTTTTAATTTTTTGAGGAACTGTCATACTGTTTTCTTCAGTGGCTATACCACCAACACAGGGGTTCCAATTTCTCTACACCCTTGTCAACACTTGTTATTTTCTGGGTTATTTTTCTTTTTTGATATTGGCATCCCTAGTGGATATGAGATAGCGTCTCATGGTTTTGACTTGTATTCCATAATGACTAGTCATTTTGAGCATTTTTTTCTTGTGTTCATTTGCCATCTCTATATCTTCTTTAAAAATGCCTATTCAAGTCCATTGCTCATTTATGAATTGGGTTTAATTTTTGTTGAGTTGTAGTAGTTATCATATCATAATATTAATGTCTCATCATATATATAATTTGTAAATTTTTTCCCCATTCTGTAGGTTGCCTTTTCACTCTGTTGTTAGTGTCATGTGATGCACATTAAAAATTTCATAAATTCCAATTTGTCAACTTTTTTTCTTTTGTAGCATGTACCTTGGTGTAATATCTAAGAAACCATTGCTAAACCCAAAGGAAGCTTTTGCCCTTTGTTTTCTTAAGAGTTTTATAGTTTTAGCTCTTATGTTTAAATATTTTACAACTGATTTTTAAAGAGAGAGAAAGGGAGAGAGAGAAAGAGAAAGAAGGCAGACAGAGAGAGAAACATTGATTTGCTGGTCCATTTATTCATGTATTCACTGGTTGTTTCTTGTACTAGTATGTGCCCTGACTGAAGATCAAACCTGCAACCTTGGTGTATTGGGACGACACTGTAACCAACTGAGCTACACAGCCAGGGCCAGCCTGTGATACATTTTGAGTTATTTTTATTATATGTTGTTAGGTAAGGATCCAACTTTATTCTTTTGCATATGGATATCCAATTTTCTTAATACCATTGGTCAAAGAGAATATCCTTTATCCATTGTGTAGCCTTGGCAAACTTATCAAAGATGATTATTTGACCATATATGTGAGGGTTTATTTCTAGACTCATTATTCTATTCCATTGGCCTATATGTCTATCTTTATGTCAGTGTTTTGATTACTGTAGTTTTGCAATCAAGGAATGTGAGGCCTCCAGCTTTGTTTTTCTTTGTCAAGATTGTTTTGGCTATTTGGAATCCTTTGAGATTTCTGTATGAGTTTTAGGCTCTGTGGGGGCATCCCTGTACCATGGCTCTGCAGGGTAATCTCACACACCGACCAATAAATAGAAAGACATCCTATGTTCATGAATTGGAAGACTTCATATTGTTTCAATATCAGTCAAAAGAGATATACGGATTCAAAAAAATCTTTATCAAAATCCCAAGTGAGATAATGACTGAGAGAAGATAATTGGATTTGGAACTCTAGAATGATGGAGGTGGAAGCAATATTGTATGTAGCAATGGAGAGAGTCCACCTGGACAGAGAAGCATCCTATCATAATCACTATGGGTTTTAAAAAAGTTAAATTTGAATGATAGTTCACCAAAGAGTGTTTAGCAAAAGGCTGAGACATTAAGGCTTGATGAAATCATATTGGTGTAAGTGAACAGAAAACTGCTCACCAAAAGAATTCCAGAAAAATGTGGCAGTTCTGGCTTACTGATGGTGTTTCAAGTGATCCTTTTGTGGCCAAGAATTGAAGGCCAGAGTTCCCTTTTTCAGTATATGAATTCCATTTAACCTTTATTTTCTGAACTTCCTTTTGCATCCCACTCTACATTTTAGGTGCATTACAAATTTCTACTCGGGCAGTATTATATTTTCATGCTTCTTATCTTAATCTGAAGGTATTAACTCATTTTTACATACCTTATCAGTCAGAATTAAGAGAAACAAGCAAAGCCCTAGCCAACTTGGCTCAGTGGGTAGAGCATCGGCCTGCAGACTGAAGTGTTGCAGGTTTGATTCCGGTCAAGGACATATGCCTGGGTTGTGGGCTTGATCCCCAGTAGGGGGCGTGCAGGAGGCAGCTGATCAATGATTCTCTCTCATCATTGATGTTTCTATCTCTCTCTCCCTTTCTCTCTGAAATAAATAAAAATATATTTATTAACCAAAACAAAAAGAAACAAGCAAAGAAGTGGTCCTAAGGAGGTCAAGATGTTGACTCTGACTACAGTAGTAGCTAGTTGATTTTGTTCTGATCCAAGGCCAGAGAATGCACTTATTTATAACCCTAGCCAGTTGCCCCCTCAATGTACGTTTCTGGCCATTAAAGAACATAGGATAGAATGTGTGAAAGGTGATGGGCAAGCCTTATTCTTGCTTGGAGAAATAATTCAAATGATGTATAATATTTGACTCAAAGAGAATTAATATATTTTTTTCACTTACTCACTCACTCACTCTTCCCAAAAGGGTTTATTGAACACCCATACTCTGTGAGGCACTGTGGATATAAACACAATTTCAGTCCCTCAGAGGCTGGTAGTTCAATACAGACAAATAAATAGCATTATGGAGACCTACAATATAACAGCAAGGCAAGTGAAAGGAAGTAGTGAGCAATACTGCTATTACAAGCTGACAACAAACTTGGAGTTGCTTGAGAAGCATGCTGGCCTCTTAGTCCATTTTAGATGAGCTGATCACTGTCATCTCTCTTGTTAATACTCACTATATTTACTCCTTTATTAGGGACGTGGTTTTATGCAGGGTTTACATTGCAGCATGGTTTGATACACATCAGAGAAAAGACTTACACAGTAATCACTCACTGTCTAGTAAGTAATCACTCACTGTCTAGGGTGTCTAGTAAGATCCTGGTAATTATAATTCACGGGCAGGGAGCAACTGAGCCTCCAGTTTGGACAAAACTAAAGTGAGTCATGCTGTTTATATTATAGGTTTTAGGCAACATGATGAGCACAAACACTGGTCTGATTCCTTTCCTTGATGTCACCTTAAAGCCATCAACAGTCAGAATCTCACAGAAGAGAGGCTGGAGTATTACAGCCATAGAATTTGTAGGCCTTAGCTGTACAGTAAAAGATGCTGTTATCAGTGCTACGATACTCAGGGGGGAAAACCACAAAGATAAATGTGAAGCCAAAAATTCAATATAGACTGGCCCTAGTATTAGCTAATTCTGATTAGTGAGGGTAGAATGGCATAAACATAGTACTTATAAACTCAAGCTTTAGGAGCTGAATCTGGCCTGGGTGCTGCTCTGTGATGGTCTAATGTTAGTAACGCCATCCATCCATCTATCCATCCAGTTCAATGAGAATCAATTTTGAACCAGGCCTTAGGTAGGTTTTGGGTGTAAAGCGATAAAAATATCCCCTGTATAGGCCTACACCCCAATGGAAAAGATGTATAAGTAAACAGATGATTCTACTATGGGATGGTAAGTGCTGTAATATGGATAAATTTGGTGAGGTTTGGAAGCAAATGAGAGAGGCACTTAACTAAGAAGAAAGATCAGGAGATAGTTCCTCTAGGACAGTGGTTGGCAAACTGCGGCTCGCAAGCCACATGCGGCTCTTTGGCACCTTGAGTGTGGCTCTTCCACAAAATACCACATGCGGGCGCGCATGTACAGTGCGATTGAAACTCCATGGCCCATGCGCAGAAGTCGGTTTTCGGCTCTCAAAAGAAATTTCAATCGTTGTACTGTTGATATTTGGCTCTGTTGACTAATGAGTTTGCTGACCATTGCTCTGGACTTAGTTTCTGGTTGGATTTTAGAGGATAATAAGAGTTGGTCAGCACAAGATTAAAAATCACTAAAGAGAGCTTTTTGTTTAATACTGGACTCTCTGATATTAGTACTTATAGAAGGATATTCCTGCCATAAGCTAGACCCTCATTACTCTATTTTGAGGTAAGAACTTCCTCTGAGTTGGAAACCAGGAAAAGAAGCATACTGAACACGCTTCTCAAATACACTCTAACTTGCCATGGCTAGACCCTATCAGCAAAAGGACCAGCATTGAACCTCCTCACATAACCCTTAGCCAGTCTGTCCCTTAGCTGGAGAGACTTGTAGTGTATCAGAAGGATACTAGATAGAGCTTAGACATCTATTCTAAACAAACCTCATCTCACACTTGAATAACTACTATGTCCGAGCTCAAGTAGTAAGTTTGAAAATATAGGCTACAATCCCTAGTAACTTTTCTAGTGGATAGAACCTACCTGAACACTTTCTGTGATATTTTTTAACACTGTTTAGAATCAAAGTGAGAAAGAAACATCCATGTGAAAGCACTTTATTACATACTACTCTTTATATTCCTCAATATTTGAAAAAAATTTCCAACAATAAGCTATGTCTATTCTTTACGGATACCATGCATTCATTAAACACTATTTTGTGGATTTAAAGACAATGCCAGGAATGGTATTATAAGTATAAAAAAGCAAATTTTATAATGGTATGAAAAGTATGATTCTAAATTGGGATATAGAAAAAATGTATTGATCTTCTTACCCTTCAAATACCTTACCCCTAGATTACTAATGCAGGGATTACCATAGAGATGCTTGCAGCAGCCAAAAATATACAAGTTGATGTTATGTTCCACGGTTAAACTTCTAAGTTCAAAACTCTCAGGTGCAGATTTTACAAAGAAGGCATTCCACCAAATGTTACTGCACCTCCCCTTTTCTATAGATACAATGGCTAGAGGTGGGAAAACGGGTCATTTGCGGCAGGGGAAAATATTAGAAGAGGTTTCTCCTGGAGTTCTCCAATGTGTCAGAGGTTATGACTCCTCTTCATGTCCCACTCCTCCCTCCCATTTCTGCATAGAGGGGCACATATGACATTGATTTTCACATGAGCATACACCATGTCATAGAATAAGTAACAGGCAGGGCTTGGCTACCTACCCCAAAAGACTTGTGAAAGATGAACCTGCATAGAGGGACCCTGGAAATAATCCACTGGGGGGTAGAGGGAGGCACAGCAATTTCTCCAAAGGACTCCCTGATCTCAGCAGGCAACAAAGGCCCTGTTGGCATCCTGAGGTAGATAGAAGGACCACATAAAGATGCTCACACACTAATCTCCAGAACCTGTAAATATGTTACCTTATAGGCCAAAGGGACTTTGTGGATGTCATTAAGGTGCACACTCTAAAATAGGGAGATTATCTTGGGTTATCCAAGGGGCCCAATATAGTCCCAAAGGTCCTCAAAGCATAGAACTTCCAAGTTTGGAGTGGGAAATATGCCACAAAAGGGGAAGTCAGAGAGATTTGAAACCCAAGGAGGGTTTGACCCACCACTGATGAAGATGGAGGGAAAATGAATTCTGCCAACTACTCGAATGAGTCTAGAAGCAGATTCTCCCCAAGAGCCTTCAGATAAGAGGCAAGGCTGGCCGACATACTTGGTGGCCATGTGCAGCCTTCCTTGTTTGTTTTTATGTTTGTTGCTGTTGCTTTGGTGTCAAATAAAAAAAAAAATCACCAGCAAGACTGATGTCAAGTAGCTTTACCTCCTAAGTGTTCTAGGAGTAGTTTTATGGTTTCAGGTCTTTAATCCATTTTGAGTTGATTTTTCTGGATGGTGTAAAATAGGGGCCCAGTTTCATTTTTTTGCATGAGACTATCCAATTTTCCCAAAACCATTTATTGAAGACAGTGTCCTTTCCCCACTGTATATTCTTGGTTCCTTTATAATATATTAATTGGTCATGTATTTGTGAGTTTATTTCTGGGCTCTCTATTCTGTTCCATTGATTTGTGTCTGTTTTTATGCTAAAACCATACTCATTTTATTACTAAAGCTTTATAATACAGCTTGAAGTCAGAAAGTGTAATCCCTCTAACTTTGTTCTTTCTTAAGATTGCTTTGGCTATTTGGGGTCTTTTGTGGTTCTATACAAATTCTGATTTTCTCTTATTTCTGTGAAAAATTCCATTAGAATTTTATAGAGATAATTGAATCCATAGATTGCTTTGAGTGATATAAACATTTTGACAATATTAGTTCTGAAATAGAGGCCATCTGAAAATAGAGACCTTCTTTGACTCTATTACAGTTTTTGGCTTAAAGTCAATTTTGTTTGATATAAGTAGAGCTACCCCTGCTTTATTTTGGCTTCCATTTGCATGAAACATCTTTTTCCATCCCTTCACTTTTCGTCTGTGCGTGTCCTTAGAGTTGAATGAGTCTCTTGTAGGCAATATATAGATGAGTATTATTTTTAATTTATTCAGTCAGTTTATTGTTTTGATTGGAAAATTTAGTTCATTTACATTTAAAGTAATTAGTTTTACGTATGGACTTACTATTGCCATTTTGTTATTTTTTTTCTGGTTGTTTTGTACTTCCTTTATTCCTCTCCTACCAGGTTCAGTGTGAGGTTTTTTTCTCATGCATTCAATGTGTAGAAGTTGCTCAGCAAGTTTCCGGATTTCCTTCAGAGGGAACTGCCTCGTGTGTATATTCAATGTGTCTATGGGAGGAGGTGAGTTCAGGAGCCTCCTGTGTCACCATCTTGGACCAGAACTAGACTGCAATACTTTCTAAGAAAATATTTAATTACTTAGAGAAATAGTAGTGGTTCATCAGGAGTCCTAAGTAGTTTCTCTCTGTGTCCTATGGGACTAATAGGACTACTCTGTAACGTTGTTGTGAAGATTACATAAAACTCAGAAAGCATGTGAAAGTTTAAACTTTAAACACAGTGCCTGGAAAAGAGCAGGCTTTTAATACTTATTTGTTTCTTAGTTTATATGCTATAATATTTATCTCCTTTTTTTATGGTTTACATTTGAGATCAGCAGTCAGCAGTGTTGCAATTAGTGACATGATCTAGAAATTCACCAGATGAAGGCCAGGAAAGAATGTAAGAGGCTGTGTACGTGTTAAGAGGAAGATAACTTCACTTTCAGCCAAAGACATTTCCTTGAGGCCTGTTGGGTGATGAAAAATTAGAAATACTTAAGCCTTATCTTAGCATAATATTCATAGTTAACTCCACGGGATTGTGTCTGCATTTAGCAAATGGAAACTGCCTGCTCCCTTCATTGGCACCATTTCATCTAGCAGCATTCCACACTGCTGTCTGTGATTCAGTGTTTTTTCCATTGGCATGCCAGCAGAGAGTTGCTCTTTCTACTGGAACATCCTACCTACAGTATTCACAGCTAAGTCATCAAACTGGATAGACAAGTACCTTAGCCTGAACAACTCTAGGTACTCTGCCAATTCTCACCTGAAATGAATTAACTGGTAACTCCAGGGAAGTTACATAAAATCATGTAAGAAAGATGAGTGAAACTTATCTGGAAATTGAAACATATTTTCAATACAAGTTTGGAAGAATGGAATGTAAAAGAATCGGCAATTCCAAGGGAATGGGTTCCTTAAGATCAGAGACCCTGTCTACTCCTCCTGATTCCACCAAAGTGCTTGAAACTACACACACACACATGCATGTACACACGCACACATTAAATAACCAATATACTACATACAGTATGTATTATATTTATATGTCATGCTGTTCAGCAAATTACGTATGAATATATAGCACATACATATTGTATGGTGATAATTTACTGAATAGTCATTCATTAACTTAGGCAGGGGTGGGAACCTTTTATCTGCCAAGGGCCATTTGGATATTTATAACATTATTCTCGGGCCATAAAATTATCAACTTAAAAATTAGCCTGCTATATTTGATCAAACATTTAATTAACTCACCCCTAATGCCCTGGCAGGGCCAGACCAAATTATTTCACAAGCCTTATACAGGCCTGGCTTAGGGGAATGGGATGTTATGAGGTATTTATAACGGGGCTAACCTCTCTTTAGACCTATATCTCAGCCTAGACATTGCCTCCTTTATAAACTTCCCTTTTCTCTGAGGGAGGGCAGATATTTGGTTCTCATCCTATTACCACACTTCGCCCTGTATTGCCCTGTATATTTGTCTCTTTCCCAAGCTACCTGTAATAACCAAACAAAACCAAACAAAAATGCAATACCAAATTTGAAGAGAGGGACTGACCTTTGTCTATCAGTGTTCAAGTTCCTAACATTGCACTTGGTACATAGAAGGTATTCAATAATGTTTACTAAACGAACAAAAGAAATAACATGTCCTTTTGCTGTGTTTTAGAACCATTGAGTACAGAAAAGCCAAAACCTTTCTTTACTCAATTAGATTCCTAGTGCCAAAACAAAAAATCTAGCCATGACCAGACTATCTAAATTGAATGGTGTAAAGTCAGTGCTAAAAATGGAAAACCGGAAGAGAAAGCTCATTGATTCCTAAATGAACACTTTCCACTGTTGGGTGTTGAATGCAGTGAATGTGCTGATTGTTCTACACTGGCCTAGAAGCTTGTCAAATAAGGAGACCAACTAGAAGAGTTAAGGCGGAAGACCTTTCCCCCAACCCCCAAGACCTCTCAGGGCTGCCCAAGGAAATCTAGGAGATTTGGGGATGCTTAGTCTCAGGAATCTTAAACCCTCTTATTTCAATTAGGTTGAAATATACAGGTGAAATGCATAGTCCTCTGGTGACCTATGGGATACTGGGCAAGGTATGATCTAATAGCAATGCCCATTCATTAGGGCTTCTAGGGTGATGCTTGAGGTTTTAAATATATTGGGTTTTTTTTATTGATTTCAGAGAGGAAGGGAGACGGAGAGAGAGATAGAAACATCAATGATGAGAGAGAGAATCATTGATCAACTGCCTCCTGCACACCCCCCACAGGGGATCCAGCCTGTAACTTGGGCATGTGCTCTTGACTGGAATTGAACCCAGGACCCTTCATTCCGCAGGCAAACCAGCTAGCCAAACCAGCTAGGGTGATGCTTGAGGTTTTAAATAGGAAGTGTTACCATATTGCACAATGCAAAATCTATTTTCAGTTCAGATTCCAAGCAGGAAGCAATTCTTCCCATTAAATGATGTTTAAGATGCTCCTTCCATGGCCAGAATACTGACACATGCTGATTTGGCTAGAAAGGGCTCCCCACCCCCCAAACAACAACAACAAACCACTCATGTAGAAGAACCTATCATCCCACACAGTCTTTCTCAAAGATTAATGGTAAGGCAGGTAGATACCACAGGAAGGCCTCCATGGAAAGTGGCCACTTGATTTGTTACCCAAAGGCTGTACTTGAGCCAGTAAGACACAGACTAACAACAAAGAATCAAATAAGGGCTCCAAAAAAAATAGACAGGCAAAAACACAACAAAGAATCAAGTAAGGGATCCAAAAAAGTAGACAGGCAAAACAGACAGCACACAACAAGGAAATTAGGGGCATAGAAGAGGGTCCCCATGTGATGGAAGAAAAACATAGTTTGAAATCAAACTATTTCCTAGACTCCCCTGAATTGGGTTGTTATTAATTCCTTGGAGAAAGTGATCTGAAATTTGATGAGATATCTCAGTATATCATTGTTCCTATACACATATGTAAATATGTGTATATACAGAGTGTCCTAAAAAATGTATATACACTTTAACAGCTGATAGCTTAATTTTGAAAATGAAATGTATTTTAATAAATGCTGCCTTTATAATGATTCAAAGTGTGTGTATACATTTTTTGGGATACCTATATACATATATAGATGTATGTATACATATATATCTATTTATGCATAATGAGCTGTATACAATATTCTTTATAGAGTGGACGTTTATAAATCTTAACAGATAGGTTGTTGCCTTCATAACATTCCAAGTTTAAAATCTTATGTATCATGTCTGCCTATTTTCTATTATACACCTATTCATCTATCTATCATCTACCTATGTATCTTTAAAAAAGACAAACATATTTGTCACAAAATGAGTACATTTTCTTGTTAGTTTTTCTGAAGTTCCTCATTTTGCAGTTCCTGAATGAAAACTACTCGACTATTCAAAAGTCTGGTGTTTCGTCATTGTTCCTGCTGAGTTCTTTTCCTCTCCTCTCCTCTCCTCTCCTCTCCTCTCCTCTCCTCTCCTCTCCCCTCCCCTCCCCTCCCCTCCCCTCCCCTCCCCTCCCCTCCCCTCCCCTCCCCTCCCCTCCCCTCCCCTTCCCTTCCCTTCCCTTCCCTCCCTTCCCCTCCTCTCTTCTACCTCTGGGTTCTGTTTAACATTTCTAACATTTACAGATGTTTACACCTCTGAATACTTGTTCAAGATTTCCCACTCCCTCAAGAAATAACTCCGTCCTTTCTCCTCTCAAATAATTCATTTCCAACCTTTCTTCTTAACTATTTTAGCTTATCTAAATCTTTCTGTTCTTTGAGGCTCTGCCCTCCAGTAAATGTTCAACATGGATTCGTTATTTGGATTTAATTGAAAAAAATCTCATTCCAAGTACGTGAACCAGAAGCATTAATACAGAAGCTTGGGTTTGGGGTTCGTCTACACCTATCATAACCTGAGATGGCACATCTGAGATGTCAATTCTGCTAGCTTACACTAAGGAGATACCAGGGGTGACTCATTAATCCCGAATAAGTCTTCTCTTCTGTCACTTGTCCTAACCTGAAGTTTCTTCATTTCTGAACCCCATTTCATGAAAAGAAGCCCTGGAATGTATCCTGGAAATAATCCTGTCATCTTTCTTAAGATTTTCGTAAGGTTAAAATAATCAGGATATACCAGAGCCTTACCTTGGTAAAGGGCAGAAGGAGGAGCTGCATTTTATTTGGGACAGTTCCTCATTTGAATAAATGTTTACTGAACTGACTAAGTGGAGGGAGTTCCATCTAAAATTTGGAAAGGAGCCAGAAAAGGAAGCAGATCAGAGTAGAAGGGAGGAAAGAGGTAGTTTTTCCATTTTTAGAGTTTTGCATCTGCATTTCAGACATGATGCAAGTACAGAAGTTGCATGTACAACATCAACTTCACCCTCTCAGAGTCAGGTTACTTATTACTCATTTTGCATCACTGCATCTAGTACAGAGCCACAAAAACATGGTTGTATTGAATCACTATTTCTGTGTCACTTTGTGGGGCTTTTCTTCAGAGATAGTTTGGTGACCAAGGTAAAACAGGGCCCAGTTAAAATTTGGCAGCTCAATGAGAAATATTGCTGTACTAGTACACAATGGTTCTAAGGGAAGGCGGTTGGGTTATAAAACAGTATTATTTCCACTGCCCATCATCAGTGGTGCGACACACTACTTGCTTGCTTATCCTTAGCTTCATCCTTCATAAATGAGGATGTTAAAACTCGAGGCTTTGTTCTAATTTACAAAATCTTTGTAATATTAACAAATTGTCTTCCAAATGGTTTCATCTTATCTTCTTTTATTTATTTGTTAAAAATACATTTTTATTGATTTCAGAGGGGAAGGGAGAGGGTGAAAGAGATAGAAACATCAATGATGAGAGAGAATCATCAATCAACTGCCTCCTGCATGCCCCTTACTGGGGATCGAGCCTGCAACCTGGGCATGTGCCCTGACTGGGAATCGAACTGTGACCTCCTGGTTCATGTGTTGATGCTCAACCTCTGAGCCACACTGTCTGGGCTTACCTCCTTTTTTTTTTTTTTTTAAATATATTTTATTAATTTTTTACAGAGAGGAAGAGAGAGGAGAGGGATAGAGAGCTAGAAACATCGATGAGAGAGAAACATCAATCAGCTGCCTCCTGCACACCTCCTACTGGGGATGTGCCCGCAACCAAGGTACATGCCCTTGACCGGAATCGAACCCGGGACCTTTCAATCCGCAGGCCGACGCTCTATCCACTGAGCCAAACCGGTTTCGGCTGGGCTTACCTCCTTTTATTTAAATTAACTTTAGTTAAATTACACCCTGGGGTAAATATAAAAAGAAATAATTATTTTCTGGGCTTTTATAATCGACTAGAGGCCCGGCGCATGAAATTTGTGCATGGGGAGGGGGGATCCCTCAGCTCGGCCTGCACCCTCTCCAATCCAGGACCCCTCAGGGGATGTCCGACTGCTGGTTTATTTATGTATCATGTCTGCCTACTTAGGGATGGGGCCTAAACCAGCAGTCGGACATCCCTCTCCCAATCTGGGACTACTGGCTTCTAACCACTCGCCTGCCTGCCTGCCTGCCTGATAGCCTCTAACTGCCTCTGCTTGCCGGCCTGACCGCCCCCTAACTGGTCCCCTGCTGGCCTGGTTGCCCCCTAACTGCCCTCCTGACAGCCTGGTTGTCCCCTAACTGCCCCCCCCCCCCCACTGGCCTGGTCGCCCCCTAACTAGAACGAAGTAGGATGTCCAGAAGATGTCCGGTCGACCGGGCTAATTAGCATATTACCCTTTTATTAGTATAGATTATTAGTATAGATTCAGTCTTTGCAACATTTCCAAGATGGTGAAGAAGAGATAAATACTCCCAGAACACCTCTTCTGAGCCAAAAAGCCTTGTGAGATGGAAATGTTCTCCATATTATAATGAAGGAAACTAAGCAGTTAAGTATGACAGCAAAGGCCACTGAGTGGGTAAGGGTATGGGTACAGGAAGGGCAGCTCAAGGCTCCCTCTTAGGTCTGAGTCAAAGTCCATGTTCTTTCTATCACATGGTGCTAGAATTCTATGAAAAAGATAGCCATCCCAATTAACAGATGGTAAGACTGAGGTACAGAGAGCCAGGGGGCTTTCTCAATTTTGTGGTATATCAGTATTTTAGGCACCAGGAATAAAATTAAAGTTGTTTTTTGTTTGTTTGTTTTTGGAATAGAGTGCAAGATCAGACTGGGGGACAGGGTGTGAGATAGTACCCTTTTGTATGATAACTTTATTTCTGTTTGATTCCCACAGTGAATTATCAGGGTTTCCAAATAGTGAGGTTTTAGAGAATTGAGCTTGTTGTGGTTATATGTATTTCATATCAAATTCCAGTATCACCCTTGGTGCTTGCTAGAGACGACCTCAGAAGGAACATATTTTATCTACTAGAAATTAATGAAACTCTATTTTACCAAACCATGCATCCTAGGCTTCCTAACTTCTCACCCCCTTGCCTCACAATATTATAATATCTGAGGTATGAAAGGGCCTTATGTTGGACTTTATTTCTTCTTACAAAAAATAAATTTATTTGGAAATAATTTTTAATTCTGCACAGCACTGTATTTCCTCTTGCTTTGGGAAAGAATTTTTTCCTTTCAAACTTCCCTCGTGTTGTTTTTTTTTTTCATCCTCTTTGTGTTGGCTTTTATGAAGACTTCCGTTCTGCTGAGTGAACACATTTGGCTTGGTACCAAATGAGAGTCAGCACTTAGCCTAGAAGTATCGTTTTTCCAACAAGACAGAATAAGGGAAACCCCGCCTCTTACACCCACTACTAATTACCATAGGACAAAATCAAGTCGTTGCATCACTGGCTCATCATTCATGAATTTCTGCTTCCACGGCTCTCATTTCTGCAGAGAATGAGTTTGAGACACATGGAGAATATGCCTTTACACCATGCAAGCCCTCCAGGAGCACAGAGGCCATGCTGGAAGCCATGGGTCTTCTCAGCACTGGTTATTGTGCTACTAGTCTGTTCCTTCAGCACAGTAGCCTTCACTCTTTTCCCACTCAAGGTAAGGAGATAATAGTACCTGAGATTGCTATTGGTTATAATCCTTTTGTCTTTTGTAAGTCTGGTATTGTCATTGCCACTCAGTATTGTTAGAGCTAATTGAAAGGGACATGGAAGTGAAGATAATCTAATTTGTCATGGCATATGGCTTTAGTTTAGAGGCTTATCTAAGTGTCATGAAATGAATGGTACTAGAAAATGCTAAATGTTGGTGGCAGAACTGAGTTAGATGGAGAAAACTGCGTAATTAAATCAGTCATTTAACAGATGTCTGTGGAGTACTTTTTCCCTTTTTGGAACTTTGCTAAATAAATTTTCTTGGTGGAATGAAAAGATGTAAAATATGTTACTTGCTCTCAAGGAATGGGATGCAAACTGTAGTCTAATGGAGGGAAGGGACATAAAAAGATGGTGGAAGATGGAATAAGGTAAGTGACAGGTGGTTAGTGTATCTTTGAGGAGGGAAATGGCATTGAACTAGGAGTAAGAAGATCTGGATTCTGGTTCTAGGTCTCCCAATAACTAGCTATATGAATTCTCATTGTTAATTTATTCATCTGAAAAATGGTGGTAGGAGAATGGATTTACTTATTATAAAGTCCCGTTCTAGTTGTAAGATACAGTGATTTATAATTCATCTAAGGGTGGTATAGAATATAAATGCTTTAGAAGTTCAAGGGGGGCAATGGCTTTGGGCTAGGGTGATCAGGAAGGCTTCATGGAGGAAGGGTGAAACACATTCCTAATTGGGAAGCCCCTGATGCTTATCAGGAATTTCCCATTGAGCTCCAGCCCAAGTTGTGGGTCTAGTGAAGAGAATGGAGATTCTTTAGGTTTTTATTAGGAGTTTTTCTGACTGTTGACTGCATAGCACTGAGCAAAAAAGAAATTAAAAAATGCTTTATGTCATTTAGGATTTAGCCCATTTTAAGGTATGTTTGAAGATTCTGAGCCTTGGGGAGAATAAGGTGATACATACTCATTTAAGAAAGGACTGTGATGTGAAATAAGGAACTGCTGAAACATTTTTCTTAGGGAATTGGCCAGCAAAGATTTCAAAGATACAGTTCTCCAACTTAAGATATTTGAAAGCAATGGAGAAAAAATGTAGGAGCAAGCAGTACACTGTAGTTGATGTTGAGGTAAGTGTAGCTTTCCCCCAATTTTTATACAATAGCCCATTATTCAGTATTGCACAGGGATAGACAAGTATACAGAGGCATTTATAACCACATCACTCTCTCAGGGAAGGTATCAAGCAATAGTCTGAATTTTCTAGAGCAGTGAAGCTTTGAGCAGAAAGAAGAGAATTGTCAGTTCTGAGTGTTTAGATTTCTGAAGAAGGGGAAGGATGAGAATATAGCAATAGCTTAAATTTAGAAGTACCTTTTCCTCCCAAAAACCACCAAAAATCAAGTCTCATTAGCTAGATGACCTTGAAGAACATAGGACATGTTATGTGTCACCCGTCCCTGCACATGAATGGGGATCCAATGCATAGCAGAGGGGGAAAATACCTTTTTTAAAGGCACACAGGAGCTCTTGCAAAAAGGAACAGAGGAATTTCAGGGGCATGGAGGATCTGATACCTCTTACCAGAACTGAACTTGACCAGTCTCATATGCTTGAGCTCTGATTCTGGATTCTCTCTCCCAGACAACACATAGCTTCTCAATGAAAAGTTCTGCCCCTAAAGAAATAGCCCAGAGTTTGTTCCAAATTTGGAGATGTTTCATATTGTTCTGAAAGGATGCCATGATGGTGTATTTCCTATGGGAACAGCCAAGGCCTGGTTGACAATACCAGGTCGTGTGCTCCACTTTCCATTGACTGCACTGCCCTTTCCTTATTGACCACAAACAAGTATACTTGAAAAAGAGGCCTGAGTAGCTGGCGGAAGGTGAGTCATTATGACAGGGCTGCTTCCACCTTCTCACAAGACCCATGAACCTTGGAGTTTAGATTATTTTAATTCGCACACTTGTTTTCATATACAACATTCCACTTCCCAGCTTCTCCAGGCACTAATTCACCAAGCTTTAGACAGGAAGATTGGCTCCTTCTAGACCAACAGAAATTTCTTTGGGAGAACATTATTTTCATTTCCCTCCTTCTTCTTTCAGAAGACAGTCAACTGAAAAGGATTGGCTATGAGCCCAATCAATTTCTTTTTTTTAATCTCTTTATTTTTTTTTTTAATTTTTTAAATTTCTTTATTGATTAAGGTGTTACATATGTGTCCTTATCCCCCCTTTCCGCCTCCATCCCCCCCCCACTCATGCCCTCACCCCCCTGTTGTCTGTGTCCATTGGTTAGGCTTATATGCATGCATATAAGTCCTTTGGTTGATCTCTCCCCCTTACCCCCACCCTCCCCTACCTTCTCTCTGAGGTTTGATGGTCTGATCGATGTTTCTCTGATTTATGCATCCCTATGTTCATAGCAGCACAATTCACCATTGCTAAGATTTGAAAACAGCCTAAGTGCCCATCAGCAGCCTAGTGGATTAAAAAACTGTGGTATGTCTACACAATGGAATACTATGCTGTGGTAAAAAAAGGAGTTCTTACCATTTGCAACAGCATGGATGGAAATGGAGAGCATTATGCTAAGTGAAATAAGCCAGGCAGAGAAAGAGAAATATCACATGATCTCACTCATTTATGGAATATAATGAACAACATAAACTGATGAACAAAAATAGATCCAGAGACAGAGCCCAATCAATTTCAACCCCTCAGTGAAAATAGCCTCACAGAAGTTGTCCCTAAAACACCAAATGTTCAGGAGGGTCCCCTGTTTCAATGAAGGGGGAAGTTGTGCTTCTACTTAAAAGCAGAGTAGATTCTGTTTCCAAAGGATGATCTGATGAAGGTTGGATTGGAGAAAGAATTATTAAGCTTTGGCCATTTGAACCCAACGATGTGAATCTTGGCTTAAATCAAATGGGGTTACAAAAGCAACTGATCCTCTTCATCAAAAATGAACTAAATTCAACCAAGCTGAAAGCCCCATATGCTTCTTTAGAAGTGGATATTTGCTTCTTCCAGATATTACCAGAATTATAAATAGAAACTGCCCCACAGAGACCTGTGAGTCAGACAGGTTTTGTTTGGATCTCAGACTGGTTGGCCTCTTATCAGCTGCATGACCTTGGGCTAGTTACTTAATCTCTTTCATACAACAAATGAGCATGCTGTCAATTCTCATTTTATAGAGTCGTGGTAAGGATTAATGAGACAGAACAGTGTCTGACCCATAAATAGCCTTTCAGCACATTGTAGTGGTTAATATTTGCACCATTACTATTAATGACAGTACAGTGAATATAAATTTCAAAAGACTTTAACAATATCGGTATTCCTTGCTTATCTATTTCACTTCCTCCATCAAAGACTGTACCTCACTGCCAAATACTAGTAGATGATTTTTGTGACTGGACAGATTTTCATTGGTGGTAGTAAAATACAATGGTGGTTTCTGGATCATATATACTAGACATTACAGCAGCCCAAGTGACAGTCTTTAGGATGTCTGTCTCTGGCCATTAGTCTATGACCTTAAGCTTCTCGACACTCTTTAGACATGAAAGTACAGAGCACAGATACTATCTGCGGCTCTTACATCAGCATCCATTTATATTTAGATTGTTACGCAATTGCTCCATGAATGCAGTCATCTTTCTAGAAAGATTATAAACTTCTTAAGAAGCAAGTGCCATAAATTACTTTTGTTTCTCCTGCTTATAATGCTGTATAGTGTTGGGAACAGAGCTGCTTAAAGTTTTATTCAATTCTTTATTATAATCAGCATCATTATCAATATAGCTAATATTAAATGAGCAGGATTAGACACAGAATATCTGGGTAAAGCCCTTCACAAGAATAACCTCATTTAAACCATGACCAATTTCAATGAGCTAGATGCTATTATATTTCTCATTTTATAAATGAGGAAATAAAGTTAAGGGTCTCCCTATCACATGCTATCATGAGTTAAACTAAATGGAATTTCAACATCTCTTCTAAGAAATCCCAAGATGCGGATGAGATAATTGCAAAAGCGAAAACAATAATAGGAATCTAGTGATTCATTATAAAATAGTGACTTTCAAACATTTATTTTTATTTTTTTTATTAAGGTATTATATGTGTACATATCTTACCATTTCCCCCCCCACCCCACTCCCATACATGCCCTCACCCCCCAATGTTTTGCATCCGTTGGTTACTCTTATATGCATGCATATAAGTCCTTCAGTTGATCTCCTATTTCCCCCACCTCTCCCTAACCTTCCCGCTGTAATTTGACAGTCTGTTTGATGCTTTACTGCCGCTGTATCTATCTTTTTGTTCATCAGTTTATAATGTTTTTCATTATCCCAAAATGAGTGAGATCATGTGGTATTTTTCTTTCATTGACTGGCTTATTTCACTTAGCATAATGTTCTCTAATTCCATCCAGGTGCCTACAAATGGTAGTAATTCCTTCTTTTTTTATGGCAGTATAGTATTCCATTGTGTAGATGTACCATAGTTTTCTGATCCAGTCATCTGCTGATGGGCACTTAGGCTGTTTCCAAATCTTAGCTATTGTAAATTGTGCTGCTATGAACATAGGGGTGCATATATCCTTTCTGATTGGTGTTTCTAGTTTCTTAGACTTTCAAACATTTAGAATGCACCCCTCCACTGAAATAAAAATGTTTTCTACTTTGATTTCAATCCCAAAATATATGCTATTATACATTATATACAAGCACTAACACTATGTATATTAAAAAGATACACAAAATAGAAATTATAAGGGTGAACCAAATAATATGCTTAATGTAGTTTATTCACAGTGCAAAACCATCTTGCTTTTATCAAAGTATTATATTTTATAGAATATGTTTATAACAAATACTTCTAAAATAACTGAATATTTTAATTTGTTCAATATATTACTTTTATTTTCTTATATT
This sequence comes from Plecotus auritus, assembly GCF_963455305.1. NCBI lineage: Eukaryota > Metazoa > Chordata > Mammalia > Chiroptera > Vespertilionidae > Plecotus > Plecotus auritus. The sequence goes on from NC_137778.1 coordinate 26,065,673, forward strand.
AGTTTAACATTTTATGATATAATAATTTGAAGGTTCTATTCTAAGTTAATGTACTTTGATTCATGGTTTTGTCTGCCATAACTAAAAAAATGACCTCACAAAGAAATGTAGATCAAAATGGAAAAATGCATTCTTTAATGTGCTTATCATGCTAAATTTCTTTTTAATCCTCACCTGAGGATATGTTTTTATTGATTTTTAGAGAGAGAGAGGAAGGGGGAGAGAGAAAGAGAGAGGGTGAGAAAGAAACATTGATGTGGAAGAGAAACACAGATTCATTGCCTCCTATATGTACTCTAACTGGAGGTCAAACCTGCAACCTAGGTGTCCTGACTGGGAATTAACCTACAACCTTTTGGTCTATGGGACGATGCTCCAACCAACTGAGCCTGAGCTAACACTGACTTTTTAATCCCCATTCAGTGTTGCAAAGATTTTATGTTCTTAAAAATTTAAATAAAGTTGGCCCTTATTCCATTCATGCTTTTCCTTCCTTCCTTCTGCAACTTAAATTCCATGGTTTACAATTATAAACCCAACCTTGCATTAACCCACTCACTTTTTTCTCTCTTTCTTAATTATATTCTAGAAAATTGTATGAGAAAAAAATAAATTGGAGGGATTTTGGTGTAAGGGAGAACAGAAAATTATATTCTGACAAATTTCTCATCCTGGAAAATTGTCAACATTGATTAAACCCAGCTTCTCTGTGTCTTTCACAGTTGAATACAGCTAAGGAAAAACACTTTGTTGAAAGGTCTTAATTTAAATTTATGGCCACTAACTTCAAATAGGACTTCAGAGTTGCAAAAAGCTACCATCTCTACAGTCCATTATTTCTCCTCTATTGGACTAGTTCATTCCTTTGATTTCCTTTTAAACATCCAATGTCTCTTCCCCATTCTCTCACCTGATATCTTTGCCTCCAGGTTCTGTGAACAAATAGACAAGACAGGAAAGAGTTCCCAAGCTTCCCATCATATCCATCACTCACCTGCTATTTTGTCAATGTATAATGTGTTTTCCTCTTGTCACTATGTATGAATTGTTCATGAACCTATTTAAAGCCACCTGTGAACTTCTTTCTGTCTCCTATTACCTACTCAAGTACATTGCTCCAACAATGATCTAGCTCTTTCACATTACCCCTCTCCACTTTCCTGAAACATTCCCATCAAATGGCAACAGAGAACCATGGTGTCATTTTTCTCATATGCAAACAAGCAAAACAGCCAGCCAGCCAACCAACCAACCAACCAACCAACCAACATCTTTGACCTCCCATCAAGGATACATTCAATTTTTCTGTTCTCCCTTAAAGCAAAATCCCTTCAATTTATTTTCTTCTCACTTACTTTTCAATTCATTCAAATGAAGTTTCTGTCCTCATCACATTACAGAGCCACTTTCATCAAGGACCCCAGTGACTGCCATGCCCATCTGTCAATTCTCTGTCCTCTTCTTTCTTGACCCACCAACAGCATTTGACATAGCTGATCACTCCTCTTTCCTGAAACACTTTCTTCTCTTGGTTTCCAAATATCACACTATCTCTGTTTCCTTTCTGAATCACTGGCCTCTCCTTCTTAACCTCCTTTGCTGGTTCTTCCTCATTCCCTGACCTCTAAACATTGCAGTGTCCCAGGACTCCTCCCTATCGACACTCACTGACTTGATGATTTCATAGTCTCCTGTCTTAAAGCATCACATGGTAGCTGAAGACTCCAAACTTATATCATCAGAACTCCATAAAGTCCATCTTCATAGATCCAACTGCCTACCTGACTATCCTACCTAGATATTTAATAAGCCTCACACACTGGACATGTCCCAAAGCAAACCCATGGTTCTTTTTGTTCCCATAATTTACTCTTCTTAAGTCTTGCTCATTTCAATAATTCTTTCCAATGATTCAAACCCCAAATCTTGGAGTCTTCTTGGACTCCTCTCATTTTCTCATCCCATATGCATGTCAGGACCTCTGTTGGCTCTATTTCTGATCACTTATCACCATATCCACTGCTAGAACCTTGGTTGGAGGCACTATGCTTTCTTGGCCAGATGACTACAAGGATCTCTTAGATTGTCTCACTGCTTTTGCCCTTGCCTCCCTTAATTTATTCCTAGCAGACAAAAAAATCTTATAAAAGAAAAATGTGCAACATCTTTAAGTTCAAAAAGTCTTTTAAGTACTTTGCCATATGGAAACCAATACACTTTACACAGTACAATTTTTTTGTTATACTTTATCTCAATACAAGTATTTAAAGCATGTAAACTGTGGTATGTTGCAACAGTTTGAAACTGAGGTCTTCTCAGGGTATTTCAGTTATTATATATGACACGTGATTGTCAAATATTAAATAAGGGTGGCTTTATTGACCTGAGTTATAAATATTTCTATTGCTTAATTTCTAATTATTTAAAATAAAAATAAACATAAATAGAAATTCTATTACTTTATTCTCATATGCCAAGGGATCACCTTGTGTAAGCACTGGGGTGTGGAAAGTATTGTTTATAGAAAATTTCTATAGCCTGAGAGGAAGAAAGTTCAAGATCAAATAGTTGTCCTGTGGGTAGAGGTTAGGTGGATGGAATGAGACCTTAATATTTGCCTAGAAGGTCCAAAAGGGTAGCTAGGTAATAAAAGGTAAAGGACGAGGTCAGCCATCTGTAAAGGGAAGCTGAGAGAGACGAGATGAGACGGGGTGGAAGGAGGAAATTTTTTTTTTTTAACTTGGTTAGCAAAAGAAGTTTGCTTCAGGAATATGAAGCTCTAAATAACCAATTAAGAAAGTTGTGACACCGTCATTATCCTGACCAATTTTTCTTTTTCTTCCCCTACAGGTAGTCAGTGAGCCCTGTGTAGCTAAGTTTGGTAAGTAACCTGTTTTGCATGCTTCCTTTTTACTTTTTGTAGTATTTGATGCAAGAAGGCACAATCCAATGCAGTTGAGGAAGCCTTTATCCTATTTTATTCATTCTTCAGTTACTATTTATAACTGCTCATCATGTGCCAATCAGTTGTCTAGGAACTGAGGATTCCAAGGTCACACAGATAGACCAGCATGAAGCTAATATCAAGGTCATATCTCTGGGCAGGAACGCATATCACTCTTACAGGCCTGGGAATCTGAGATCCAGGAACCTAATTTAATTCAAGGTTTTATATAAACACACTATTCAGATTTCTACAATTTTTCTCTCTGACAAAGTTAAAGTCCTTCTCACATTTCACATACTGCCGGTATTCAGCAGAGTGTGTGTGTGGGGTGCTAATTTTATTTCTAAATGTATAGAAGAAGAATGAGTGTTGGGGGGAAGGAGTGACCACTTCCTCTGCTCCTTTCTCTTTTCCTCTTAGCTCCTGAATCACTTTCCCTTATAGTGACCTGGTATTTGCTTATAAAACACACTAAAGTATACAGCTAAATTGAACCTTAGAATATGTCTTAGAATACATACAAAAATAAAAATAAATGCATTTTGGATTGTTTATATGTACGGGCCAAACCCGTACTTTCAGCTGAGAGAAAATATTTCTAGAGATAACTGCAACTCCTGCTTCCTATACAGCGCAAACTGCCAGGCTCCCCAGGCTCCTAGGAATTAAAAAATCCCTTCTCACTGGTCTCTGTCTTTGTGATTATTTTTGCTTTTCTAGTGAATGGAGTAGAATTCATGATATGTTTGAAATTCCTTTTGATGTGGTAAAAGTTGAGGACTTCAATTGGTTCCAAGGTGGTCTGTGAGTGGCCCCTGTCACAGAACTAAATAAGAGAACCAGTGACACTTCTTCCTGGTGACTTGCTTGCCCCTTGACTATGCGTGCTACATGTCAAGCAAGAGGAAATTTACTGGACTCTGGGATTGCCCATACCGGGAGACTTTGCTTCTTGCTCCAATGATCTTTCCTTTACGATCCTTCAGAATCTATGCTCAGAGGTGTACATACACATATAAATAAGAATTTAAGTCAATGTGTTATTTCTTCCAGGGTATTTTCTTATCAAAATTCTTTCTACTTATGAGATAAAGGCTTTTCCCCCATAGCAAAAATTATGGAGAATTAGTGAACAGGCCAGATAAATATTTTGGGTGGTAAAAGCATTTCCTGGGCCTCTGAAATCACACTTCTGTATACAATCAATTAACAATAGTAAAATATGTAAATTCCATATATACCTATGAAAATAAATGACTAAATCTTGACCCTTTCCCTACCCCCTGTGATAACATTAAGCTAGGGATACTTATATTTAAACAGTCAAATTATTTCCATTTTTAAACTGACAACTTTACCCAGTAGCTATTTTTGGAGGATTTGGCTAGTGATATCTCAAGGGGTTCTTGAATGATATATACCCATAAACTAATGAGAAGACCATGATTATAGATTCATGAGGAAGGTCTCATTGATAAAGTGACACACAGTAAACAGTACTTACATAGAAAACCATGAACACACTTCCTGGACTGCTATCCCTGGTTATCAGTCCTGGTACATAATTCCTCTCTCCCTCTCTCCTTCTTTCTTTCTTTCACATATACTCATCAATGAGAGATATAATGCCACCTAAAACTTAACCTCCTTTCTCCGTTCCAAATCCATTTCCTTAGAATTTCCCAAGTATGTGAAGCATTTAGGATTTGCAATTTCTCTAAAACAAGGAACAGCTAGATACTTAATATACTCAAATTGTGGCTGGAGATGATCAGTATAGACCAGGTAAAGAAACAAACTATAAGGGGGAAAGAACTATATAACCAGGAAGATGATGGAATAATTAAATAATGATGCTTTCCATTTTCCCCCTCCCTTGTAAATTTCTTACAGGACCATTGCCTTCAAGATGGCAAATGGCATCTCCTGAGCCTCCTTGTGTGAGTCAGATAGCTGACTGGGAGCTGAGGATACTTCAGGATGGCTTGTATTCCATTTATGGCGAAGTGGCTCCCAATAAAACCTACAAGGAACCAGCTCCTTTTGAGGTGCGACTGCGTAGAAACAAAGGCATCATACAAGTTCTAACAAACAACGCTACAATCCAGAATGTAGGAGGGACTTATGAGTTGCATGCTGGAGATATAATAGACTTGATCTTCAATGCTGAACATCAGGTTCTAAAGAATAATACGTACTGGGGTGTCATACTGCTAGCCAATCCCCAATTCATCTCCTAGAGTCTTGATTTGGTCTCCCCATCCTCTTCAGCACATGCAGAGATCTGGTGGGTGGGTTGGAGGAGGCAGATTTTCAATGCCTAAAGTTTGGGTACACAAATCAACCAACAAAGAGAACTCCTCTGCAGATGAATTTTCATCTCTCATTGTCATCGGAAAGAGACTCAAAGGAAGGACCAAATACATTTGGTTACCCCTGGCATTGGGTTGGCAAAGACACTACTAATCCATAGTAAAATGAATATGGGTGGTTAAAGGGCAGAAGCTCCTCAAAGAGTCTTTGTTTAATCTTTGAATTCCTGGGTGGAAAAATGAAGTCTTATTCTAATAGGAGTCTTACTTGGTATGCTAAAAGGATCCAGCACTGTAGCCTGGCCTTGTTCTCATATTCTTGGTCTGTTTCACTTTATTCTTCCCATACTCCCAACTTCTGAGACCCTCCTAATAAAAAGCAGTCAGACTGGCAGGGTGGCCACAGATATGCCAATAACACCCCTCTTTAAATGCAATGATATTAAAGGATAGAGAACACTCTAGGAAGATACTGGGATAGGGACACAGGTGGCATGGAATGGAATGCACTTTATTTGGGAATTTCCCTTGATTTCATTCATCATACTCAGGATACAGGCTACTTTACAAAGCCAGTAGGTTGAAGAGGTCTTTCTGAACCTTCACATAGGGTTTCATGAGAAGTCGTTTGTATGTGTGTCTAAACATTGTCAATGGTAAAGATAGAGTAAGCATTAGTACTCACAATATCTCACCCAGAAATTGGTATTACCAATGCTGGATAATGTCCTGGAATTATTTCATGTATTTAGTTGACTATCCATGGTTTACAAAGTGCTTTCACATATCACATGGCAACTCTATAAAGTTAATGGGGCAGGTATTTGGGGGCACAACGAGAATACGAAGGCAGATGGAGCATAAGTAACTTATCTCAACCCACAGAACTAGTGATTAATGGGGCCAATGGGCTTCCCACTGCATCACTGCCTTAGCTTTAGAGTTGGTATTTCTGCCATCACGTTACAGATGGTAAAGTTTAGAGGTTCAATTTTCAGGAAGTATACTTCCATTCAGCCCAAAGGGGGTGGAGGAAAGCTATAACAGGTCTTTGCTTTCTTGACAAACTTCTTTTCCTTTCCCTGCTTGGAGCAAGGGGCATAGGGGTATTGCTCAGGGTTTACTCCAACCAAATCCCTTTCTTCACTTTGAAGAGCCTGTCTTAGTCAAATGTGTACAAACTCAACTCAATGGCAGCCTGCTAAAGTTTGGAACTCTGTTCAATTAATATGCTACTTGTGGGTTCTTTTTGAAAGCTATATAATATGATTATATATTAACCAAATTTAAAATATTTATGGATATTTATATAAAGCTGCATTATGTTAATTAATAGTGTCACATATAAAGCTAACTTAAGTATATTTGTATTGTGTATAACAGAAGTTGCTCTGGGAACAGGTTGAACCTGAGGCCAAGTTGTTTCTTAGTGTTTTTCTAAACACCATGCCTTGTCCATCTTGCATTCGTCTCAGGAAATTAAAGTTATATCACATTTATTTATGGAAACTTGGTGGAGTTGATCGTTATTAATTTATAAGCAACCGTCTGCTGGAATGGGTTGGCACCTGTTTGTGAGAGCTGATTGTTAAATTTTCGGAAGTTTTTCTATTTGGTTATTAAATATTGCCAAATTGACCATGGTGGGGTTAGTTATACCATGGGAATTAGCAAACACTACAAATCAGGTTTGTGTGTGTGTGGTGTTTTTTTTTGTTTTGTTTTTGTTTTTGTTTTTGTTTTTGTTTTTTTTGAGAGCCCATTTACCAGCACACCACTGTTTGTAAAAATCTCCTTCTTAATGATGCCTCTTTGCTTCTGCCTCATTCCTGAGGCAATCAAGGCAGACAAGGCAAAGAGTGAAATTATATTCCCAGCAAAAACCTCACTTGGTAGTGATTTCTCAGGGTGAGGAGAGGTCTCCTCAGGTACAACCAGAGAGATAACTACCAACAGATGATCTTTGGATGGCCCTGGGGTTGTAACTTCAGCTTTCGTTTTCAATGCATACTGTTTCCTCCAATAGTTACTTACATTTTAAACCTATAATAAAATGTATCTTGGCAAGTGGACTGTGACTGACTTATCTGTGGCTTATCAGACTACAATTAGCAAGCTACAGAACAGGAGGACACATCTGAAGATTCCTTGTGTATATGTAACACTGCTTGGCAAGTGTTAGGCTGAAGTGAGAGCTGGATGCAATTAGCTTTTGGTTGTAACCCAATTTCTAATGGGTTAGTCAGACAATTTCACTATCTGACTTCCATCCACCTCAACTCCACCCCACTCAACCTCGCCATCAAAGCTGTCATCAACCCTTCTCACACTAATTGTTATTACCTTCTATTTTGCCCCATCAAAGCTAACCTATACTGTGATACATCCCTGCAGAGTAAGTCTCTGCTTCTGAAGATAGCGATTAATTGAAAAGTGATGTAGTCTTGGGCATTTAATGGAGAAGACTAATTCCTTAGAGGCAGTATATCTGTTATCTTGAAGAAGAAATTCCTATATTTGTGTGATCTATATCAAAAAAGCAATTTCATCTGTAGAGGTGGGAGGACATTTTTATGTAGAAGCAAAAACCTTACTGACTTATGGTGAGGGGTCTGGGGATTGGCTTTAAGTAGAAGTTATAAATGATGCCCTGACAGGTACACTTTTCCTGATCTGAAAGGACATCTCTATATTTTGGGGTCACTCCACTGGTCATGACTCTCCTGTGAGTCCCACATCTATCCACAGGAAATCTGTGCACATGCGTTGTCCCTATAAACTCAGAGAATATGAGCTCAATGTGGCAAGATTCTCCCACCCCTACTGCCAAGGAGTTGGCCTCTCTCCCCAGATTTCCAGGTGGAGTCAGACTTTAGACTGCTGATGCAGGCACCAGTTCTCTATATCTCCCAATTGCAAGAAATAGATTTCAAAGCTCTTTTTAGGGCTCCCTTGAAGTCCTCCTATAAGGCTTAAGGTAAAACATTTAATTGTTTTTCATCTCCCTTGTGGGTGAGGACTCACACATGGCCACAGCTCTCTTTATAAATGTTATCACAACTTCTCCTTCTCCCCACTCCTTTTAGGTTCTTGGTCCAGCTGAAGTATCCTAAGAGCTGTGGGGAAGGGAGCTTCATTCCTTTTGTGAATTCTGCACACTGGTGGGGGCAACTATCTTACTCTCATTTTTATATCCAGGTACCCATCATATTATGCCCGAGTAAAACTGAGTCAGGAAGAGTCCCACTCTAACATCCAGTGATATGCTTCTAGGTCTAAAAGGGATCTGGGAGACCTCTAATAAAATGTGGAAGTACCAAAAGCCCCAAACCATCATCACAGGAGCAATAAAATACAGGCTTAATGCAAAGGCAGAGGGAGAAAAAATTATTATTCAAAAAAGTTAGACTTAAGAACATATTTACCCAGCATGTTTGAAAGAAAAAGTGATTCCTATGCCCCCTTCACAGTCTACTGCATAAACATGTTTAGGAATGAGGCCTAGGAATCAACTTTGTAACCAATTCTGATCCATAGTTATTCTTATGCACACTACAGTTTAAGAACCACTGCTTTATGGCATGCAACTTTATTTCTCCAAATATTTAAAAAGAGTCAAAGCTTCTAAACAAATAAACAAAATAAAAAGCAAAACAACAAGAAGAAAGTTGGTGATGCCCATGAGACTCACAATAACTCATCTCTCATCACAAAAGCAAATGGCCTTCTATCCTCTATTGGAATCTGAACAAAGGTCAGGCTCTTCACTTTTCCTAACTTAATGGCATCCTTGTCACTTGAACCTTGGCCATCTAAGGCAGTGGTCGGCAAACTGTGGCTCACGAGCCACATGTGGCTCTTTGGCCCCTTGAGTGTGGCTCTTCCACAAAATACCACGGCCTGGGCAAGTCTATTTTGTTTTTTTTTTTTTTTTTTTTTTTTTTTTTTTTTTTAAATATTTTATTGATATTTTCACAGAAAGGAAGGGAGAGGGATAGAGAGCTAGAAACATCGATGAGAGAGAAACATCGATCAGCTGCCTCCTGCACACCCCCTATTGGGGATGTGCCTGCAACCAAGGTACATGCCCTTGACCGGAATCGAACCCGGGACCCTTCAGTCCGCAGGCCGACGCTCTATCCACTGAGCCAAACCGGTTTTGGCTGGGCAAGTCTATTTTGAAGAAGTGGTGTTAGAAGAAGTTTAAGTTTAAAAAATTTGGCTCTCAAAAGAAATTTCAATTGTTGTACTGTTGATATTTGGCTCTGCTGACTAATGAGTTTGCTGACAACTGATCTAAGGCATACAAGCCTTGCCACAACAAATACTACATAATCTACCTATCAACCCTCAAATATTTATCTCTAATCCAAGTTGCTCTCCCTTCCCCCAGACTTACAAATCCAAATGTCTGCTCAACAATTTCACATTAGAGGTATAATGAACATCTCAAGTTCAACATGTCCAAAATGAGTATCTTAGTTCCCCCAAACCAGCTTTTCTTGGAGCTCCCACCTCCATTTTAATTATATTACATGGGTAAAAACATCTGAGTCATATAGTAACTCTTGACTCCTGCCATTCACCCATTTATCCTGTGAGGAAATCATATTGTCTTTACCTACAAAGAGAATCTGACCTCTTTTCTGCTGTGACTCTTGTCCATGCTACCAAGATTATTTCAATAACTTCCTAATTGGTTACTTTACTTCTACCTTTGTAATCAAACAAACTTGTTTTCAAATCCCAAATTTTGCCATTTACTACTTATTTGGCTCTTGGAGAAAATGTCTACCCTCTCTGAGACTCAGTTTATTGTTTGTTTTGTTCATTCAATGCCTGACATGTACCGTGTTTCCCCGAAAATAAAACATCCTCCGAAAATAAGACCTACTTACAGGTTTCCTTCTGAGTGAAATATAAGGCATCCCCCTGAAAATAAGGCCCCCAGGCTCTGTCTCAGAATGAAAATTAATTTACCGTAAACTGGTTGCTAGGGCCACCCTGACTGGCGTCTAGCAACCAGTGACGTTACGGGGAGTCCTGACGTCACTGCTGTGTGGAGGCGGACCGGAGGTCGGAGTGAGCGGTGAGCGTGGGGCGGGAGAGAGGAGGAGACTTTCGCAGATGAGTGTAGAAGAACAGGAGGATTAGAGCAGACGGGACGCGGCAAAAGTGGTGAGTGCTGGTCTGTCTCTGGTGACACTACCTGATGCTCGCGGCCACCTTCATGATGACTGAAGGTTCTCAGTCAGTGGCAGACCCTTCTCCAGCCCAGATCCAGGCCCCAGCAAGCCCAGTGACAGTCCCCAGGCAGGCCCCAGGGGGTAAATGTCTGATAAAGGGGTAGGGTGGATGTCTGGTGAAGGTGTTCAGTGGCACGAGGTGGGGGGAGGGGGATCACTTAAAATGACACAGGAGGATCAGAGGGGGCAATCAAAATGACACAGGAGGATCAGAGGGGACAATCAAAATGACACAGGAGGATCAAAAGGGGTTACTAAAATGGTAATCCCCCCTCTGATTCTCCTGTGCCATTTTGATTTCCCCCTCTGAGCCCCCCTGTGTCATTTTGAGTGATCCCCCTCCCCCCACCTTGATACCCCAATTCCTTTTTTTTTACCCCTAGAAATGAGCACAAAAAGAAAAAGCTACTCCGTGGAGTACAAGAAAGGAATCATGGAAGACTCTTGGGGCCAAAATCTTACTGCTTTCTGCAAAGAGAAGATGTTGAGTATCTGATTGATCCGAAAATGGCGAGCAGAGTATGGTAACCTCATTGAACAAGTGGACAAGGGAAATGCTAAAAAGCGCAAGTGTGGATCAGGTCGGCAACCATTATTTTCCGAGCTGGAAGACCTGATCTGTGAATGGGTTGTTGACAGGAGAGCAAAGGCTTTGGTTGTGAATAGGGCTCAGATTCAAGAATTTGCCCTTGCAATGGCACCACAGTTTGACATAGCCCCCGAAGACTTCAAAGCATCACAACACTGGCTGGATAATTTCCTTCAGCGAAGTGAACTGTCTTTAAGAAGATCTACAACATTGTTTAGGTTGGAAGATACTCAAGTTATTAAGCGAACACTTGCATTCAAGTCCTTTATTGATGATGCTGACTTCTCTAAATACAATCTTTCCAACATGATTGCTATGGATGAAACTGCAGTGTTTATGGCCCAATCATCTCAAACAACAATTGAACAGCGGGGTGCCTCCTTAGAGTACATTCCCTCCACTGCTTACGAAAGTGCACGTGTTTCCTGTATTTTGGCAATTCGTCTGGATGGCACTAAAATCCCACCTTTAATCATTTCTAAGGGCAAGAAGGAAAAGATTGAACGTGTTTTGGGCATTTTTATTCCTGAAACTGAAAAAGCCTGGGCCACACAAGCAGTTATAAGGAAGTGAGTCGATTTAATGCTGCCACTTGTTATGCGAGGGAGCCAAAGAGGTCTGTGAGTCTGGGATGCAGCCAGCACTCACCGCGCTAAAGACATGAAAACATTTCTTCACGAAAGAAAAATAGATCAGATAATGATTCCTGCAGGAATGACGGCCTGTCTCCAGACTCTTGATATTGCAATAAACAAGCCATTCAAAGACAATTTGCGCATGGAAATTAATGACTACATTGAAAATAGAATGGAGAGAAATCAGCATGGAAACTTTGTGAAACCTAAACTGCAAGAAGTTGTGACTTGGGTGAAGAATTCATGGGAGAAAATCACTGACAGTTGCATTACAAATGCACTGCGAGCAGGCTACCTTGACAAGAAGTACTCATTTAAAGACAGTGCTATTGCTAAACATGAGAGATTTGGTCCACTGATTCTGAAAGAAATGGAGTCACAAGAAATTCACCAGGAAATTCAGGAATTGGATTGTTATGATGATGTTCCAGAAGATGATGACATGATTGTCACTGAATAAATGAATAAATTCTTGATACTGTAGGATTCACAGTTTGTCTGGTTTGTGTTGACAACTACCGTACTACCGTACCATATACAGGTAATAAATTTCCTTTATTTTCATTTAACAATAAATGTGTACCGTATTCTTCTTCATGGAAAAATAAGACATCCCCTGAAAATAAGACCTAGCGTGTCTTTGGGGGCAAAAATTAATATAAGACACTGTCTTATTTTCGGGGAAACAGGGTAGTTGAAATTTAAATATTTGCTAAACCAAATAATTTGAGAACAGATTTAAAATACCAACCAATATATGTAAAGTTCCTGATACACAGTAGACACCAAAATGGTGGCAGCTACTGATTTTCTTTTTATTAAAAATTTGGATTTATTCCTACATTTTTGAACTTTGTTGTTTTTCCCATTGAGATGTTTATTTAACATCTCTTTTGTTCTATCACCTTCTCAAGAAAAGGTAAGGCCCAAGATAGAAGTATTTTATTTATTCAATGCTCTATCACTAGCAATCAAAATCATACTTGGATCATTGAAATAATTCAACAAATATTGAAGGGAATGAACAAAAAAGATATGACCCTAGTTCTTGGTCAGAATGATCAGCAAGACATATGTTGCAAATAGCCTCTCAAAATGGTGTGCTAACTTCCATTCCTCTAGATTTTTTAAAAGTACATACATAAAACATTCTAGGTACATACATCAAAAGTGCTCAGTGAAAGTTGGCTGCTATCCCCGTTGTACCCATACCACCATACCGTCATGATGGCCATCTTTTCATTATCCTTGCTTCCCTAGAAAGTGGCATCCTAGAACCCATTAGCTTGCTTTACCATAGGAATGCTTTCACCAAATTTTAAGTAGAGGTTGTGCCTTTGGCTCTTATTAAATACTAGAGGCCCAGTACATGAAATCGTGGGCATGTAGCGTTCCTAGGGCCATGTCTGCCGCCCCACGACGCTCTGCAATGCTGCTGCTGCTGCTGCCCCGGATGGTCCGCAACACTGCTGCTGTCCCGTGACACTCCATAATGCGGCTTGCCGCTGCCGCCGCCCCGCCACACTGCTGCCGCACTGCAATGTTCCACAAAGCCCCAGGACACTCTGCAACACTGCCACCGCCCTGGGATGCTCCGCAATACTGCCGCTGCTCTGGGACAGTCTACAACACTGCCGCCACCCTGCAGCCCTCCGTGAGACGGCTGCTGCTGCTGTTGCCGCCGCACGAATCCAGTCCCCAGTCCCGCTCTGCTGCCACTCAGCCCGGTTCCCGTGGTTCCCTTTTGGCCATCCAGCGATGGGAGCCTGCAGGATTGGGGGAGGGACCGAGAGGTGGTCAAAGCACCTCATAGCGACTGGCCTATTGGTTGTTCTGGTCACGATGCCTGGCCTTTTATTATTATAGATTTGTATTAGAAACAGCTATGTGCATCTTCTCCAAAAATGGTTCTCAGAACAATGTTATTGTTGTTACATGTCACCTTTTATGGCAGACACATTAAAGAAAACTGATTTCTCATGAACTTGAAGTCATATCTCTATGGGGATTTTTCCTCACATATTTCTATAGAGCAATAAAGAATTTAGTAATATGTGAGATTTTGGCAAAGGCATTATTAAGTGTTTAGAACTTTGAATTTATTATTATTTGAAATGAATATTTTTGGGAATATGAACTGTGTTTTCAATCATAGGTGTTGTCAGATGCTGCCTTATATTGTGAGTTGCTTCTTCTACAAAGCTTTTCAGAGAGGTTATTTTCCAGAATGGTAAAATTATCATATCTGAAATCTAGTCTTCAGATTATAGGGCCAAAAACTAAATTTTATCAGTCTTAGAGTTTATAAATCTTTCAGGAACTGCATAACCAAACTCAGAAGACAGAGAGTTATAAATAGTATTGTTTGGAAATTTAAATTATAACCAGAGAGTTATTGGTAGCCATGGAATCCAAGCCAGAGTGGGTAGGTAGAGGATCCAAATGAATAATGGCCATGATACCAAACACTGAACAAATATTTCCTGAGGCCAATTATATCCCAGATATTATACTAGGTACCCAGAGGGGATATAAAATTGCAGAGATATAATGCCTGTTCTTAAGCAGTTTATAGTTTATCAGAGAAACAGATAGGTAAACCAATGATCAGAGGATTGTGTATATGATAATTGCTCTAATGGAAGTGTATTAGTCCATGAAAGAAAAGAAGGAGAACCTGACCAAGGACAATGACTTTGGTGATGAGGATAAGGAACAGATTGAAAGAAAAATTTATGACATAGAATCATCACACTTTAGTGATTGTGGTAGGCACCAATGGGGTTTTTGCTGAGCTCATAATAGTTTATCAGACTTCCTTATCCACAGGGGTGGGTTTGAGCAGCCTTATTTTCACCATGTAAGACCATTCTCTTAGCCAGAATTGACTTGTCCAGGATTAACTACCCTGGGGTGGTCTCTTGACTGGAAAAGATAAAAATTTGGGAGCTATGGTGGCTCATATTCCTCCTGTAAAGTGGACGGAGAAGCAGAGAAAGTTTATTTGGCTGAGACAAAAGAATGAGAGGATATGCTGAGAAAAGGAGAAGTGAAAGATGGGAAGAAACCCTACTGAACTGTTCTTGACCCATAAGGGTCCAGCTATGTTCCTGTCCTTGGATTCTATGAGAACCACTCTACCTTTATGACAAATCCCACCCTCTTCTTCCCCCACTCAGCTATCTTGGTTTCTATTAATTGAAATCATCTTTTTTATTTTTATTTTTTTATTGATTTCAGAGAGGAAGGGAGAGGGAGAGATAGAAACACCAATGATGAGAATCATTGATCCGCTGCCTCCTGCATGTCCCCCACTGGGAATTGAACCAGGGAGCCTTCAGTCCACAGGTCGACATGCTACCCACTGAGCCAAATCAGCTAGGGCTTGAAATCAGAGTCTTAATTAATACAGTACAGTGATTGAGTTGAGGTGAGGTATGAAGAAGAAGAAAGGACCTTATTTGGTACACTGAGGAGGATGGTGGTGGTGTTTTCATGGCCTGGGATAGGGAAGGAGAGAAAGTTTGGGTTGGATGAGATAATGAGTTCAGTTTTATAAATGCATAGTTTGAGATGTTTGTAGAATATCCCAGTGGGCATGACTAATAAGTAGTTGAAACTCAGGAGGTGTCACATGAGATGGGACAAATATTTGAAAGTCAGCAGACGTTAGGGTGGTATCACTGATGTGGATACAATCACCTTAAAGGGTCTGGAGTGCAAAGGGAACAAAGGACTGAGCCCTGGGAAACACCAACATCTGAGGAAAGGCATAGGAAAGGAATCCTGTGGAGAGGCAGCTCAGACCAATGAGGTCAGCTGGAAGAGTGGGTCCGCAGCAATAGGCTATGAGAGACTAAGAATGAGGGGATGATCAATAATGTTAGAGGCTCCAAGTCAAATACTATGAGGACTGAAAATTGCTCATTGGATTTTGCTAGTAGATAATTGTTGATGATGCCAGCTGGATCATTTTCAGGGCATAATGGAGGTGGGGAGGGGGGAGGATTTCAGCTTTCAAGGACTGAGGAACAAAAGGGAAATAGATCTGCCAGATGAACAGTAAGTGAAAGGTGAGACAATAAGTTACACTCTTTGTAGAAATTGGTTGTGAAAAGAAAAAAGAGGTGTGGAGAGTGGGTAATCTCAGGGCTAAGGGAGAGAAAGAGGCTTCTACCTGGCAGCCAGACTGGGTATTAATGTTGAGGTACCTTCTTTCCCGCAGAGTGCTGAAGACACGCATGAGCTAGCCTTGTGCATAAAATGAGCTGTGCAAATCCAGTTCCCTTTTTAAGGACTTTGATGTAGAATAAAGGAAACTACCATCTAGCAGTGGAGAGGAAGTCAGTCCCATGGAGCTGTTGATAGGCAGAAAGATTAAAGCTGATGTGAGAGAAAAAGCAAGTGCTGCTGAATGAAGAGAAGAGGGGGAGGAAAAGGCCATGAACTTGATGGAAAGAAAGTTGGAAATGTTCAATGCCAAGAGATGCTTTCGTTTCTGGTGTAATTTCAGTTCCTGTTCTGGGCTTTGGAAATAATTTTAACAAACACCCTTTCTCCTTGAGTTAGTGTAGATGGATGGATCTCTCCTTTTAACAAAATGAGGTCCATCAACTCTCTCAGATGTTTTTTCAAGATACTTTAAACCATCTGTTATTTTCTAAGTTGTTATGATCTCAGGGGAGACCACTGAGTACTGTGGTTATAAGATGGGTTTGGACTTAAACCTAAATTTAAATCCTGATTCTGCTACTTACACTTTGTGTGAGTTTAAGCAATTTATTTTCATCTGTAAAGTAAGGATAATTACTTCTACTGCATAGAATAGTTTAAGGCTTAAAATAAGAATGCATAAAAAGAGTTCAGCTCTGTGTTTGGTAACAAAAAGTTCAATAGCTGCCAATTATTTTTGTGTTATTATCAGTTTTCAACTAGCTATGTTAGTCTTTTCTCTATCTTAAATTTCTGTGGGTTTTTTTGTTGTTACTGTTTGTTTTTTTTTAGCATCAATGAGTTCCTTCTAGCAACCAAGTACATATTCAGTACTCTTCACACTTTATATATTTGCATACTGATGTTTGCATGGTGCTTGGAATAATGAATATTGAAAAGCTTTAATCTATATGGCTGGCTGGTTGCCTTTTTAAAATAGATCTTCTCTAGAAACATGGTTAAATGAAGGATATATTTTGTTTAAATATACTTTAAATTACAAACATAATGGTGACTCACTATATTTTATATAAAGAAAATATCTAATCATTCATTCATTCATTCATCTATATCAGTGGTTCTCAACCTTTCTAATGCCGTGACCCCTTAATACAGTTCCTCATGTTGTGGTGACCCCCAACCATAAAATTATTTTTGTTGCTACTTCATAACTGTAATTTTGCTACTGTTATGAATCGTAATGTAAATATCTGTGTTTTCCGATGGTCTTAGGCTCTCCAGCAGCGGTTCTCAACCTGTGGGTCGCCTAAGACCATCGGAAAACACAGATATTTACATTTCGATTAATTAACAGTAGCAAAATTACAGTTATGAAGTACCAACGAAAATAATTTTATGGTTGGGGGTCACCACAACATGAGGAACTGTATTAAGGGGTCGCAGCATTAGAAAGGTTGAGAACCACTGATCTATATACTCCCCAAATATTTCTCAAGGTTTTCCTAGGTACTAAGTACAGTTAGGTGCCACAGATAATGTGGAGATGTGTAAGACATGGTGATATAAGAAGCTACATCTAGTAAGAGACATGGATTCAAATCACAGAATTACAGAACAAAGATAATTCATCCCAAATATCTCATTTCCAAATGGGGAAACTGAGACACAGAGAGGCGAAAGAGTAATGCAGGGATCAGAATTGGGATTGTCCCAATCCTAGCCCTGTTTTTGTCCCACTATATCATTTAATACAATACAGAAAAAAGCAAGTGCTCTGATAAGCATTGGGCTGTAATAAAGGAATAACAAATGAGAGACAGGGAAGTGTTTGAATTCATGTGTGATGAAAAGTAGGACATAGGCCTCCAAGCAGAGGGCCAGATATGAGCAAAGACACTGAAGTATGGATGAGAACATGGATGGCCTTATGACCTGGGGAAAGTGCCACATGGAGGTAAGAGGTGAGAACTGATATCGGACCAAATTTCACGCTGCTACAGTACTACTCCAAGGCATCTCTGTTTTCCTATTAGGGGCTTTTAATTTTTTATTTTAGAAGTTTATGACTTGATGGGATCTGTTTCAGAGGAGGTAGCTCAGGTGGCGTGGAGAACAAGGTTGGGCAAGGCAGAGTGAGACCACCTTGAAGGCTACTGAGCTGGCCAGGTAAGGAGTGGCCAAAGCAAAAGGAAGCAAGGAGGGTCCACCAGAGGCGCAGTAAGGAGGAAACATGGATCTTGAGCAGTGACACGTAGTGGTCATAATGATGGTTTTAGTTGTAACTAAACACATTTTTTAATATTTTGGATTTCTTTGTTTTAGTAATACATGGATTGAATTATTTTCATTAAAACAATAAGATGCACTTTAAAGGTTTCCTAATTGAAATAACATAAGAGGGTGTTTTACAAAATCATTTAATGAGGTCAACAAAGCAGCCTCAAAATTAGTCCACATATCTTCCTCCCTGGGACCTCTGCTTCCACAATCCCCTAAGAAGAATTGACAACACTGTCCTGTGTGCCACTAGGGTATTGGATATATACTTGTTAGAATCATAAGTATTTGTATAAACATCTGTTTTTCCTAACCTACCGTAACCTCCTTGAGAACAGGAATATGCCTTTGCTTTGTTTCCCTCATATCTAGCTTAGTTCCTTATCTGTGTATTACCAAAGCCTTCTGTGAGCATTCCTTTCTTTCCTGGGTAACTCTGCAAGGTTCTTTAATCAACACAGTTATGAGCACATGCCTACTTAGAACATCAAGCAGTACACCTGTATGCATTTCTCCATTTATTTTTACAAGAATGGTAAAATTCCTTAGTAAAACCCACATTAGGTCTCAAAATTCCCTTTCTATACTAGCAAAACACATATGCCAAACAAGAAATGCATGAGGCTCTAAAATGATTTATAGATGAACCCATTCTGGTCCTAAATATCACCACTTCCTTTTCTGTGTTAAGACACTTCGAAATTTTCTATTTTGTGACCAACCACTTTCATCTGTAGTTTGTAGAATTATAAAACAGCTCATAGTTATTGAGAGCTCTCCAGGTGCTACACAGTCTTCTAAGCACTTTCTATGAAACCTTCACTACATAGATATAAGAATATCCTCTTATTCTCCCATTTTATAGATGGGAAACTAAAGAACAAAAATATTCAATAACTTGGTTAAGGTCACACTACACAAAGGAGCAAAGCCAGAATTCTACCTTAGCAGTCTAAATCCAAGCCAATTCTTTCAAACAGTCCACAATATTGTCTTTTATGGAATCCTCCCTCCTAAAATTGAAAATCTAAGTAACATTTATCAATTTTTAGTCTTCTAGAATTTCTCTAGTTCTCTACTGTCTGCAAAATTTGCCAGGCATTATGAAATCGTAATTGTATAAAACCATGAGTGATGATAAAGGGTGTGCTCTTAATCCATGTTGCACAATGTATGCTCTTAAAACCCAATTGACAGGCCTCAGTCCTCGGGACCCCACTGCCTAATGTAAACATGTATGCAAGCTTGCTCTAGGCCAGTCACCCAGTACCCAGCAGGACAGGTACTTGAAGCAAAGTTCCTGACTGCTGGTTTGATCCTATTTCTACTAAGCCTCCATTATGGGCTTACGTAGAAAGAGCCAACACTCACTTGGTTTCTTATATGATATTTTGAAGGATTAGAATAAATTTTAAGAATGTGGAAAGATATAGCACCACTGAATTAAAATAGTATCTTGGAAAAAGATTGGCCTCTCAACCTTTATTCCTGTCTTCATTCACACGGAGTGGGAGTGGGAGTAACTGGTGTGTTCCATTGAAGGTTCTGTTGATGCAATCCTGAAGTTGTAGGCAGATAGAAAGGTCAGTAGTTCCTTTTCCAGAGTTGCTGTTAGAGGATTTTCCCTGTCACTTTTTTCCACTTCTGCTTTTATAATGAAAATCGAAAGACTTATAGGAAAAACAAGAGCAAGGGAAAAATTTGCACAAACTCCTGATCATGGATTTTCTCTGAATTTATTTTAAAAAATCCAAGGTTTATAGAAAATACAGTTTAGTTTACTGATCCCTTTCAGTTATATTGGTTTATTGGCTATGTCTCCTTCAGCTGTCTATTCCTTCAAAGGACAGTCATCCAGCTTTTGCTGGTATCCAGTTCTCTTAACATCTATCTGTTGTCATGTCTGATTAGTCTAATTCCTTCCTCCTGTAATGGTCCTTCTGATATTTGAAGAGTGTTTCAATGAACTGCTATGTCTTCCCTCACTAGGCCAAACACTATACTTGTACAGATGAAAGTCTAGGAGTCAATGACCTGACTCTGCCACTTGTTAACCATGCTACCTTGATCAAGGCACTCAGTGCATCCCAATTTCAGCATTACCATCCATAAATATCAACATAATAATTTTACCTCATAGGATGGTTATGGATGAGGATCAATATCAACATCACAGAGTTTGTTAAAGACCTGTACACTGCAAATGGGTGCGTTAATGTGATCATGGCTACCCTGTCCCTGCTCACACTTCAGTTGTTGTTATACTTACCTGAAATAAAGGATTTCAGAACGGGACTCATCGGTAAAGGGTACAGGGAGATAAGCTGCTCTCCCAATAAAAACACTATTCTTCATTAGTACACCTAAAGTGGCATTAATTTTGCTAGTACCTATCCTGGCTCATCTTAAACTTTTCCTCAGGTAGTTTCCTCTTTGTTCATATGCACTCATGTTATTTACCTTAGAAGTGGGCATTAATCCTTTTGCCAGTTAAATTTCACATTGTTGAGTCTTGGCCCAATGCTTGAGTATGTTTAAGATATTTAGAATACTGGGTGAATCTTCAGGATGAGTTTTACTCCCCAGCTTTACAGCATCTAAAAAGAGACCAATTTTATTTCCAATATCCTTTGCCTATGGCCTGTATAAGTCATGGGTTCATCCTCTACTTCTCCATGGCAGGTCTAAAAGAATCTGCATCTAGGGATCTAGGAAGTTCTGAAATACTTTGAGATGGGATCTTCCAGGGCATCTAACTGCATAGTACCTTGAAAGGCACCATTGCTGGCATATTTTGTTGTTGTTAGGTTGGTAGCATGGAGAAGCTGTGTTAGGTAGCTTATTTTCCTTGTCATTGCTTATGACAGGTCTCTACTGGTACTTTTTGAAGAAAGATTGATAAAGCCCTCTGTGAAAAAGCTGAGAACTTTCTATTATGGTTGATACAATGATGAAAGAAAACAGCCTGACTCATCTCACTCAGATTTTGAAGGCCTTTCCACACCCACTTATTGCATGTGAGCAGTTTCCCTTTTCACGGGAATGGAGAAAAATATATTCATTTGCCAGAATTTATTTTCTTTGTTGTCTTAAAGCTATATGACAACTCTTAACATCATCTAAAAGATGAATATGCATGAATTGGGTCTAAAATAAAAGTGTTCTACTACAGATAGACCAAGTGATAAAATAACAACACTTTTCAGGAGTGTTAATATAGATTAAAGGGCCAGGTAGAGAACAATGAATAGGATTGGCCTTGGTACTTGGGCTTTAAAAATATGCACATGGATCTTTTTCTCAGCTTTTTTGTTCACCTTAGCATTTCTTTATAATTCTTCCAAAGTACCCTGCTTCCTTACTCTTTTTTATTGAGATATAATTGACATATTATATTAGTTTCAGGCATGCAACATAATGATTTGGTATTGTATATATTGAAAAATGATGACCACAGTAAGTCTAGTTAACACCTATCACCACACATAAATACAAATTTTTTTTCTTCTGATGAGAACTTTTAAGATCTATTCTCTTAGCAACTTTCTAATACACAATACAGCATTATTAACTATTAGAGGCCCGGTGCATGGATTCATGTACTGGTGGGGTCACTCAACATGGCCTGCAAAGATCGGGCTAAGGCAGGTGGCAGGGGAAGAGCCTGAGTCCGGGCCTGGCACCATGTCACTCCTGCTCATCCTGGCGCCGCTGCGCCTGCTGTGGGCTCACGCCCCATTAAGCCCAATCTTGGTGCATGTAATTATTTGCTAGCGGTTGTTGAATGGATGGATGGATAAATGAATGAGTGGCTCGTGCCACTGCAGCAGAGTCACCAGCCAGGAGCCTGGCATCTGGTGCCCGTCGGTCAGCTGAGTGGCACTCCCGCTGTGGTCAGTGCACATCATAGCAACCGGTCAACCAGTTAATGGGTCAAACAGTCGCTTAGGCTTTTATATATATAGTCAACATGCTGCGTATTACCACTTCCTTAATCTTTAATGACTTCATGACACCTTTAATTTCTGCTTTTATACTCAACCTCTCTTCTGTGCCTTCAAACATGCTTAAATTTTTCTATCTTGAAAAACCTTCCTTTGACCTATCTATCAACTCTAGCAATCAGGGTATTGAACTTTTCAAATCATAATCTAGACACCCTTTTCTCCTACTTCCTTGTCTTTCAATCATATATGGAGCTTGTGTTCTACCTCTACCACCAAACTGAAAATGGTAAGGTCATCCATGACATCTCCAATGGCCTATTCTCAGTTATCTTAATCTTTAATATCTTTATAGGATTGTGACTGACTACATTCCTGAAACTCTCCCTGGTCTTGACCTCCAATATACAGGTGTCTCAAAAAAGGCATACACACTTTTCCATCTTGCATTTTATACTTGTTGTGCTCAAATCCTTTTGGTTTCTTGATAAGTCTTCACTCACCTCTGGTCCTTGGGACATGATGGTCCCTGTCCCAGGAATACTCATCCCCACTTCCGCTTCATCTGGCTAACGCCTTACTCCTCTGAGCTAAAATGTAAGTTCCTTAAGGAGGCCTTCTCCAACCTTTAAAGTAGGGTTCTCTGCTCTTGGACTTCAGAGACCCATATCACAACATCTATTTTATTGTTATTATCTCTTTAACTGTCAGTCATGTTCATTAAGCTATAGGTTTTGTAAAGAATTGGTTTATTGTTATATCTTCTCAGAGCTTGGTGCATGTAATTATTTGCTAGCGGTTGTTGAATGGATAGATGGATAAATCAATGAGTGGCCATTCATTCTGTCATGTGTACTGATTCCTCTTCTTTCTGAATTCTCATGTATAAAAATTGGAATAATTATATCTGTCATAACTATTTCACAGTGTTGTGAAAATTAAATGAGGTAATGTATATAAAGGACTTATTTATAAATTATAAAGAGATATGCTAGT
Source organism: Plecotus auritus (assembly GCF_963455305.1). Lineage (NCBI taxonomy): Eukaryota > Metazoa > Chordata > Mammalia > Chiroptera > Vespertilionidae > Plecotus > Plecotus auritus. The sequence continues at coordinate 26,088,792 of NC_137778.1, forward strand.
CTATTGCTTACTATTATTTTCATTCCCACATTAACAAGAGTTAGTCTCTCATCTGTAATAAAAAAGCCTTCAGAAATATTTCTATTAGGACAGATGTTGTTTAAGGATGCAATGAGCCCTAGATATCTAATGCTCAGTACAGTGAATATAGACAACACTGTATTATAATCTTTAAACTTGCTAAGAAACTAGTACTTAATTATTTCAACCACTAAGCAGAATGGATAATAATGTAACATGATAGACAGAGTTGATAATTATTGTTACAATGACAAGTATATTACAACATATATTAGTAAATCTACCAAATTAGCATGTAAACACCTAAAATTTGCACAATGTTATATGTTAAATATATTTCAATAAAAAAAGAAATATTTGTATTAGAACTTTCAGGGACTTCTGAGAGTAAACAAATCTGTGTTATTCTGATTAACCAAAAATTCAAGAGGACTTGAATAAGAGTTGTAAAATCACTGACATTCTTATGGAGGGTTCTCAGGATAATCTGAATTTTGCATTTTGCAATCTTAAGTCAAGTCACAGGAAATTTTAACAAAATAATTCCTATTTAAAGTTATCCTACCCTGAAAGTGATTCCATATTCAATAATGTCTTCCCTCATACTATATGATCCTCTTTCTTAATTCTTTGTTTATGATGCCAGAAACTCATCCAATTTCTTTGTTAATTAGTTTACCATGGAAACAGATTGACAGGTTTGAGAAGTTACCACATCAGGAAGAGTTTTATTCCCTTATATTCATCTATTGTTTGGGGGTTACTCTTGGAGTGCTCTTAGATATTCCATTCACTGACAGTAGAGTAGAAATGAATGTTATTTTTCAGAGTTTGAGTTGAGAAAATCCAAATCCAGGAAGGAAGTAATTTTCCAAAAGTTCTCCAAACAGTGCTTTCTCAGATTTAGGAACAAGGTAATTTCTTGACATCTACTTCAAGGTATTCATCACTAAGCTGTTCTCACAGGTTATGTTAATCACAACACATTCCAGTTCCAAGTATTATCCAGTTCCAAGTATTTGTACTGGACTTTGGCTGGATCAGATAACTGGTTTGTACTATTGTTTCATTAAAAAGGAAATAGCAAAGAAAGAGGAAACAAATGTAGACTGAGGTCATGTCATGGAATGTATCTTGGATGACTGATGTTCATTTGAACTTAGGCAAGTTAGCAGCCCTGACCCACACTCACTGCTTCATGCTCCAGCTTCACAGCACAGCAGGATGGTCACTGTCCTTCCACATATGGCCACACAGAAGGAAGCAGTGTTTACCTTCCATAGGCCCATAAGGTGGAGTAAGAATCTGTGTTTCAGAGTGGAGGCCCAAAATTCAGAGTACAGAGGACTCTAGGTGGCTGACACACCTGCAGCTAGACAAGAAGAATAACTAATAATCACTAATATCTACTGAACAATGAGTGTACCAGGCACCGTTTTAAGTACTTTATGTGAATCATCTAATTGAATTACCACAACAAATCCACGCCAAATAAGGAAACCAAAATGGAGAGGAGATACAAAACTTGCCCAAGGTGACCCAAAAAATATGTAGCAAAGCCAGGCTACAAGTTCAGGTAGTTTGACTCTGAGACTGACCTCTTCATCCTTCTGCTGTATCAGGTCACATGTCAATGTAGATTATATGTCTCAGGTAAGGCATAAAATCCTTTCAAGATACCATGATAGTGGGAGGACAGTTGTTGCTTAGACTGAGAATAACTATTATGATGCCTACTGGTGGTTTAAATAAAAACCACAAATGAAGAGTGGTTAGAAGTGTATGATTGTCTAACAACTATGCTGTACACCTGAGACACTGAATGTAAACTGTAATTAAAAAATAAAAAATACACACAATTTGGATCTTAAACAAAGAAATGAAGTTGTCTCTTTTTTAAAATGTGTTTTTATTGACTTTAGAGAGAGGAGAGGGAAAGAGAGATAGAAATATCAGCCCTGGCCAGTGTTGCTCAGTGATTGCAGCTCAGCCCATGAACCCAAGGGTTTCAGGTTCGATTCCAGTTAAGGGCACATACCTGGATTGCAGGTTCCCTGTTCTAGTTGGGGCCATGTGGGAACAAATTAATGCGGTTCTCTCACATTGCTGTTTCTGTCTCTCTCTCTCCCTCCCTCCTTTCTCCCCACCCCCTCCCTTTCACTCTCTCAAATCAATGGGAAAAAAAGGGTTTGTTTTTTTTTTTTTAAAAGTAACATCTATGGTGGTGGTCACCTGCTGCCTGCCCTCTACTGGGGATCAAGCCGCAACCAATTGAGTCATACTGGTTGGGCTGAAAGTATCTTTCAATCAGGTATTTTTTGAATAATACATAACCGATCTCTGGGGGAATGGTAAAGGAATAATGGGAACTGAGCCTTGGCCAGACAGAGCTGAGAATCTGAAGGCAATCCAAGCGATACCTTGGAAGCAAATATATCCTTGGGAAATCTGCCACTGATGAAGCATGTCTGTAATCACCAGGAAATGGGGTTTCCACATGATTTCTGACACTGAGGCTTCTCCCTAAGGGAGTAACACCAGAGTTCGGAGAAGAAAAAATTGGGCTTGTAGTTTCTTTCTGAAGCTCTAGAATAACTTCTTGGCTTTTTGGGTGTCAATGACACAGTCATTCCATGACATAGGAAATATGTTCCAGTGAGGAAAATAAAACCAAATGAGAAAATCTTGGAAAATTGCCCATGCATATAATTTGCTTTGTCACATTTTTGGGGCTGTAGTAGGGAAAGTTATGGCAAATTCTACTCTTTTCTCTTAGGGATTCCAGAAGACTTTATGCTTGAATAATTTTCACTTAAAATAGGGATGTTAAACAGACCTACGGGATGATAAAGACTCCATCTACAACCCTCTATCAACCAATACTTTCTAAATGCTTAGGGCAAGTTCAACATAATGGAAAGACCAGGAGAGAGACTATATAAGCACAATCCATTATTCTCAAGGACTTTACAGTTTAGTTAGAGACAAAAAGTACTTATATGAAACACTGAAACACCCTGATAAGAAAATGGAAAGTGGGTATTGTTATCTACATAACAGAAAGGGAGGTGAGTGAGAGCTGAGTAGCCATGGAAGGCTCCCAGAGGAAGTATAGATGAGAATGTATAAAGGCATTGTATGAATATGTGTGCGTGTCTGGGGGGTGGGGGTGGGGTTAGGGTTAGGGTTAGGGTTAGCCAAAGGAGACATCTGTGATGATGCCATTCCACCTCTCTGCTCTTTTCTTGACAGAATACAATGTTACTAGATGTCCATTTAAATACTGGGACAAATTTGGAAAAGATAAATTAGTTTTAGTTAGCTTCCAAGTTGGTGATAAAAGGTACCAAGGTTCAAATAAAATAAGTATACTTGGAAGTTGCTAAGAGAGATCTTAAAAGTGCTTATCACAAGAAAAAAAAGTCACTATGTGTGGTGACAGATGTTAACATCTTATTGTGGTGATTGTTTTTCAATATAGATAAATATCGAATCATTATGTTATACACTTGAAACTAAAACAATGTTATATGTCACTTATACCTGGAGAAAGACACTTAATATTTGTTGATTATAAAAGTGACAAAAGGGGCCTCTTAAATGAATTAGTGATATGCTTTTTGGTGTGGCTTCTTCAGATGTGTTTGTGACATATCCTTTACTTAGCTTATCCACAACACTTAGGGAACACAATAATGCAGGTGCCTCTTGCAAGAAATGATGGGAACCCTTTATGAGATGAGAACCTATCCCCTAATTTAGAAAACACAGCACAAATACTAGGAAATATTCCAATAACTTAGAAATCAAAGTCTTGGTCTGTGTCCTCTAAAAAAAGAGAAAAGAAAGGAAAAGAAAAAGAAGGTAATGGCTCTGTCAGAGAAAGCTGTGCAGGCTTATTGGGTAGTTTCTCAATGTTTATATATATATTTCTTTAACACTAGTAATGTTTTAATTTACAAAAAGAATAACTGAGCTGTTTTCTCTATAGTATCACATATTGAAACATGACTATTAGCTGATATTTTTCTTCTTTTATACAATAACGAGAGGCCCAGTGCACCCCTTGGGGGATGTCTGACTGCTGGCAATTGGACATCCCTCTCACAATCTGGGACTGCTGGCTCCTAACCACTTGCCTGCCTGCCAGCCTGATTGCCCCCTAACTGCTCCCCTGCCAGCCTGATTGACGTTTAACTGCTCCTCTGCCAGCCTGATCGCCCCCAACTGCCCTCCCCTGCCAGCATGATCGCCCACAACTGCCCTCCCCTGCCAGCCATCTTGTGGCAGCCATCTTGTGAGGACGTGGGAGCGGCCATCTTGTGATGACATGAGGGCATTGCATGAGGGCGCAAGGGCCACCCAAGCTTTTATTAGTATAGATAGCTATTGCACAAGATTGTATTTGGTCTTTCACGTATGGAGAAATCTCAATTCGTGTCAATATGCTTTATAACTTGTTCTTCAATATATTGAACTTTATAATTCACATCTTGAATTTTTTTCCTGACTGTAGCACACAGAGATTGTTGGATTTCTTGTATTAGAGAAGACCCCAAGATATAATAACTCTTTAATCCATCATCTTTAACATCTGAATTTTACTTCTACCTTTTTAAAAAACTTGTTTCCAGACACTGGGGGCTTGCCCGGGGTGGGAATGGCTGGGGGTAGGGGGAGGTCAATTGGGGGAAAAAGGAGACATGTGTAAAACTTTAGACAGTAAAAGAAAAAAAAACTTGTTTCCATGTATCTTGGAAAAAGATTTTCCATTTTCTTCATTTTTAGATTATCTATCTATACTAATAATAGTGTAGGTGGCATCACGCCCTCACATCATCACAAGATGGCTGTCACAAGATGGCTGCATGCACAGTGGAGGCAGGGCCTGGCAGCCACTCCACATGGTGAGGCTAGGGGGTCCTGCAGCTCTGTGCGGCACGGAGGAGGCCAGTCCCAGTGTCTCCGCCGCCTCGTGTGGAGGAGGCTGGTCTCAGTGCAGGAAGTGGGTTGTGGCAGGGGAAGGCAGTTGAGGGTGATCAGGCTGGCAGGCAGAAGTGGTTAGGGGCAATCAGGCAGGCAGGCAGGCAGGCGAGCAGTTAGGAGCCAGCGGTCCCGGACATCCCCTGAGGGGTCCCAGATTGGAGAGGGTGCAGGCTGGGCTGAGGGACCCCCCCATGCATGAGTTTTGTGCACCGAGCCTCTAGTATATATATAAAAGCCTAAGTGACTGAACAACCAAACGATTGAATGACCAGTCGACTGGTTGCTCTTATGCGAACTAACAATCAGGGGGCAGACACTCAATGCAGGAGCTGTCCCCTGGTGGTCAGTGAGCTCCCATATCCAACCTCCCACAGTCCCTCCCCCTGGCCAGCCAACCTCCTGTGGTCCCTCCCCCTGGCCAACCTCCCACAGCCCCAATTGGTCCCAATCGCTGGCCAGGCCAAGGGACTCCACCCATGCACGAATTCGTGTACCAGGTCTCTAGTTAAAATGTAATAGTTACAATTCATATTATCTTTTTATACTTTGAATGCAGTACCTTGACCTTTAAGTGTTCTATATTTTTCCCCATTCCTCCTCCATGTCTAGAGTTTCTCCTGCCATTCTTTCATATTTTCATTTAATTTTTTCAGAATGGATAGAAATGTATGATGAGATATTTATCTTTCATTTTCAGAGAGAGAAATGTTCACATGTCTGAGGCTTTGGTACAGGGAGTGAGATGCCTAAGGAGAGGCTGGGGTGGGAAGCATTGCAGGGAGACGTGGAAAAGCAGCAACCAAAAATATTAAGTCATAGGCCCCCAAATCGAAATGGCCATTTTTTCTTTTTCTTTTTTAAAATATATTTTATTGATTTTTGTAAAGAGAGGAAGGGAGAGGGATAGAGAGCCAGAAACATCGATCAGCCTCCTCCTGCACACCTCCCACTGGGGATGTGCCCACAACCAAGGTACATGCCCTTGACCAGAATTGAACCTGGGACCTTTCAGTCCACAGGCCGACGCTTCCACTGAGCCAAACAGGATAGGGCTGGACATTTTTTCTGAGAAGAGCTATTGGCTCCCAATTAAATTGGGAGCCTGCCTTGGAGACCTACTGTATAAATAAATATGAACATATGTAGGTCTCTAAGGCAAGCCACCAATTTGTCAGTTTATTCTGGCTACTTTTCAGGAATCTTGGGAAATTTTCTTTAAAAATAATACTTTAGTCTCTTGATATCTTAATTTGTGACACATATTTTCCTAATTTATATATGTCTTGTTCATTTCCTTCTCCAGTTCCTAATCGGGTTTTAGAATGCTCATTCTCTCTTCCCATTTCTTTTTTTCAGGGAAAAAATTACTTCAGCCCAAGAACCTCTGGAAAATTTCTAAATTCTATATTTTGAGGGAAGAGTTTTCTAAGGATAAGAATGAGGTCTCTTTATTGAATGAGGCAAATTGTGCAATGTGATTTACTAAGGTCAAATGAAGAGGTAATGTCTTTTGTACCCATTTGTCTTCCTTAGCACACTTTCCTGTAACCTGGGCTCTTCCCTTCATCACATGAGACACTTAAATCTTTTCATTGTACGGCATCACCACCTTCTACTTTCCCAATAAATATCTGAAACTCTGTATCCTAACCCCCTCTCTCCGCTCCAACAAATTCACCCTGTGTGATCATAAGACCTTGCTCATAGCTGGCTACCACTTTGGAAAAGTCCTGATGATCTCATGGGAACATCCAATCCCTTTCAATTAAAGGAAGCATTGACCTAAACTTAAAGAATTTAATGTGTTATGTGGGTAGAGTAAACATTCATTTATTCATTCATGATCTGCTTTGTCCCAGAAAGAATTTCAAGTCAATGGCTAGGAACTCTTTTGGGGTCTTTCTCCCTTTTCCACTTGTTGAACTCTCAATAGGCACAGGCTACTCTGTTAAGCACTGGGGGGCAAAGATGAAAGTGGCCCATGTGGTAGGTACAGTGTCTTTGGAGAGCTCACAGTCTAGCCAGAGAAATATACATATAAACCGGATTTTACCAGGACCCAGAAGCATGTGAGAACTTGTATTCTGGTCAGTGAGGGGGAAAAGGCTTGTGTGGTTTTTCCTGGGAAGAGAAAATATTGAGAAAGGTAATTCTCTCCTTTGCCTCTTTCACTGGGGAAGTGCTAGAAGAGAACTAAAACGAAAGCCCGAAAGGATGAATGCTGGTTTTATTTTTTTGAAGCAGAAAAGCAATTGGTGAAAGTTGCTCTAGACAGAGACTTGGCTGACAGCAGCTGCCCTATATCTAAATCCAGCCTAGCACCAGGAATGCTCAGGGCCTACTCAAGAATGCAAATAATCCTTTCCACTAATATTTACAGGGTAAATTAAGATTGTTGGTAGAGTATTAAATTTGACAGTAAAATAATAATCAAGTTTTCAGATTAATTTAAATAGGCTAATTGAAATAAGTGAATATTCAAGAAAATTTAATTGTACTGGACAAAAAGCTGTTCCTAATGTGGTAACTAAAATTTCTATTGGTAGTTCATCTCATGGTAAAATTCCTGAACATGCAATGAAACTAAAGCAGTCATATTTTTGTCAAAAAATTAAAATTTAAAGTCATCAAGACTGCATTATAAAAGTTACAAAAGCCTCCATTAATCAAAAAAGGGGGGATAGAAGGGTAATATCATGTAAGGAAAAATATCCTATAAGTAAATTACATCTAGAAAACTTTTACTTTACAAAATTAGTTTTCATTTGTAATGCTAACAGCAAGACACCCATGAAAAACACACATGGTGTCTAAATAAGACAAAGGAAAATCGTTTGGGCAAAAATAAAAAGGATCCCAAATCAATTATATAGAAAAGATTCTTTTATTAACTTTTGGTCGAGAATATGTTTGTATATTTTCAGAAAACAACTCCAAGACCATGTGGATTCCTGCAACAGAGAGGAATTGACAAGTCTGCTCCAACCACGAAGATAAGAGGAGAAACAGTCCAGAGATGGAAGACACTGATGACGCCTTGCCACGATAGCACAGCAGCTGTGCGACGCAGCAAGTTGCCTAGGACCAAACCAGAGAGGGTCGGACCTGCATTGCCACCATGTGCCCACCATCCAGATATCATTGCTGACATGTACACTTAAGGAACTGTTTGACATTGAAATGGGGACTCAGAACTGTTGGACATGGAAATTGGGACTCAAACATTTTTTGTTATTATATGTTTATTTCTAGTCTGCAGAGGCAAGATTTTTTAAAGGAATGAAATGGGGAAAAAATAGATACAGAGGCAAAGAAGCATTGAACAGACTGTCAAACTACAGTGGGAAGGCAGAGGAGGTTGCGGGGGGCGGGGGGGGGGGGGCTGTAAGAGATCAACCGAAGGACTTGTACGCATGCATATAAGCATAACCAATGGATAAAAAAAACTGGGGGGAGGGGGCAGGTAAAGGCATGTACTGGGGGGAAGGGGAGGCCGGGGGAAGGTCAATGGGGAAGGGAAAAAAAAAAGGAGACATATGTACTACTATTTGTAATACTTCAAACAATTAAAAAAAATAAAATAAAAATAAAATTAAAAAAAAAAAAGAAAGTTGCTCTAGAAAGCAGCCTCCCATTGGGGCTGGAGGCCAGTGTGTCACAGACCACACACTTAATGCACAAGGGTGCTATAGAGTCTGAGCCTTTGTTCCTGGTTAGCAACATGCTAGGTTCACCATGCTTTTCTTGGTGTGAACAACTCTTCTTGATGATAGATGATGGTGCTGGTGTGGGTGGGAGTCAGAGAAAGGATATGGGAAACAAGAGCTTCTTTGGCCAGGCCCTCACTGCAGTCCTAACAACAAGGACCAAATGGCAGCATCCAGCTCTCACAGATTCTCCTCTGACTTTATGCAGGTCCTTGAACAAAAGTCTCAGTTGCCTTGTTCAAAGGAGGTCCTGGGATTCACAGCCCGACTCCAGTGCACAAGGAAGGATGGCTAGGATCCAAGAGAGGAAAATTTAATTTCCTAAAACTTTCTGCTCCTGTTATTTGGTCTCACCCCTGTTTTAGTCCCACACATACGCTCTGCACACTTTGGCCTTTATGTTTTTCGTCCTCACTGTTTGGAACACCCTTCTCCAAACCTTCCAACCCTCCTTTCCATTGCATAACTAGGGAACTCCCTTACTCCAGGGCTCTCGTCATGGAGGTTTGTGTTATTCTTTAGATTCCTATGGCTCTTTAACTCCTTTGGATATGCTCACTTTGTCTTTCAAGCTGCATAGAAAGGGATTAAGTCACAGAATCCTTTCACATGCACAACAGAAGGCATACAGTGCTGGGCCCACACCTGGGCCCTATGGATAGATGCTTACTTGGTTGATGCTGTGGCAGCTTATAGCATTAGACAACCAGAATGGTGGAGGAGTGGAGACTCAGAGCTGAGGAAAAATGTAAAGATAACCAGGATTATGGTAATGATGGATAGGACTCTCAGAGAGCCATCTACTAGCTCTGACTGCTTATCACAGCTGGTTTACTGGTGTCATTTTAAAATTCCTACTTCATTAGATTGCTAAGGAAAAGAAGGCATGCTCAGAAGACTGAGCATGGGTGATCTTTGAGGTTCTCAGGAAGACATAGGATGGATATTAAACATAGTTAGCACCTCTCTGTTGAGCCCTTGGCTGGCCCATTCCAGCCTCTGCTTTCATCAGCTCTAATACTTTGCATGAAAGTATGAGGCCAGTCTGCTTCATCACATGGATTGTGGTGAACCTTGGAAAAGAATGGAGCATATTTTTACAGTTCTTCATATATTTGAACTTACTGGAATGCTCTGGACCACCCTTGCTCTCAAGCATCAAACAAACACATGCACAGAGCCACCCAAGTTGGATCATACATTTGAAGAAGTTAGAGCTGCCACTATTCTTTGTCTTGGGTGATATATTAAAGTTGAAGATGTGAGCATGTGGGAAAGCATTCTCCAAGGTTTTTTATAAAAAATAAAACCATAATTAGCAAAAGTCCAAAGGACATTCCATAAATCTCTCATTTCCTGAGCATCCACAGGGAGTGCAAAGGTCAAGATACCAGAAGTGACACTCACCAGAGCTTATCAGGGCTGAGAACTTCTCAAGAACCTGTGGCTTGCTGTCGGGCTTTCTATTACAGCACCTACAAGCAATTTCATCCAGTTGGACAAGATAAAATAATAGGGCCCCAGTCAAAAATTCCAAAAAAAGTCCTTTTTTTAATGATGTTACTATTGGTAATGATAAAAACAATAGCAAATAATTGAGTGATTATTATGTGTTTTACACATTTGAGTTCATTTACTCTTCACAGTAGGTCTTTTAGTTACTAGTATTACTTCCACTTTACAGATAAGTAAACAGAGGCACGTAGTGGGTAAAGAACTTGTCTAAAGTATATTAAGGGAAGAAGGTAGGCTTCAAGCTCCAGACTTTGCTCAAGTAAGGGAAATATAAAGATAGGACCTTGATTCTAGAGGAGGGAATCTAAGCCTTCTTTATCCACAGGGCCTTGGCAGTACTTGGGCTGAAGCAGAGTTTAATAAAACTCTTGAGGCTGGTTGGATCAATGAGTAGATGGTAGATAGTCAGGGGCCTCTTCCTTTCATGTGCTCTCCTTACCATGGTAATATTTATACCCAAGGTAGTAGGGAGTTTAGGTTCTCTTAATATAAGGTCCCCGGGTGGTTTTAAAGGACAGTGAGTCCATTTGTTTCCTTTTCTCCACCTCCTATGTCCAGAGAGGGAGTGGAGACTGTGTAGTCAGGCCATACATAGTACAGCCACATTTAGTGCTATTGTAAAGGCCTTGGTTTAAGGTGCTTTTTCATGTGAGATCCTAAGAATGTACTCTGACGGTGAGGATGACCTTTTCATTTGCTTTTTTCCCTTTTATTCTCTCCCCTTTTCCTCTTTGCTATAATTTTATCTTTTCTTTTTCTGTTTCTACTCATTTAAATAAAAGTCAGACTTATTTAAAGTATCCTAAAATATTGTCATATATGTGCACATACATTTGTCTATCTATCTTTTTAGACATTATATCTAATTCTGTGGTTGTATGATTTACACACACAAGATCTCTAAAGGGGGTATTAAGTAAGATACAGAGATACAAACCTAATCTAATTCCCACCTCCAGTGAACTTAGATTGAGACAACTATAGCAAATCCTTAGTTTAAACAACAAATGTAAACTCTTTACATTCTGAATTCTAAACCGTTTTACAGTAGTTCTCCTTTATCTGTGGGTTTGGTTTTTGCAGTTCCAGTTACCCCTGGTAGCTGAAAATATTTCAATAACAGCTCACAAATATTAAACGGGAAATTCCAGAAATAATTCACAAGTTTTGAATTTCATGCTATTCTGCATTAACAGGATGAAATATTGCAGCATCCTGCTGCTGACAAAGTTTTGTCTTTCTGGCTCCCCTGAAAGTACTCAGGCTATAGTCACTGAAGACGTCCAAATAGTCACATAAAGGACACTTCATTGTCTTAACCCAAATTGACCTCTCTGAGGTATTTTATACCACTGACTACTTCCTCTTTCTTAACAGATTGGCTTTTAGGACACCAGTCTGCTGTGACTCCTCCTATCTCTCCAACATCCAGTTCCCACCACAGACCCACTTTTTCAGTACCATCATTACCCCAAGTTCAGTCTCTGGTCATTTCTCCTCTCACTCCTCACAGTGTCACTGAGTGATCTCTTCCACATCAAAAGCTTCTGATCTACCTATATAGTGATGACACCCAAATCTGGGTCTCCTGCCCATATCTTCATCCTGAGCACCAGAACCATGTAACTAACTGCCACTTGGATATCATCATAGGGATGTGCCACAGAAATCTTAAATTAAAAAGTTCCTTGAATTAATTTACATCTCCCACTCCCAATATTTATCTCTTTTTGGATTCCCCCTTTAGGTGAACAACAACAATAAAACCCCCAAAACCCACCACCACCACCACCACCACCACCACCGCCGCCGCCGCCACCACCAAAAAACCTATTCAACAACAACAAAAAATCGATGCAAGAATCCCAAGAATTATTCCTAAATCGTTCCTTCTCTTCATACCCTTTACCCAACTGATTACCAATGAAATCTTCCTCAAAATAGATTTTTGCTATTCATGCGCACTTCCAATGCCTTAGTTCATGCCTTTCTGGCCTCTTATCTAGATTATCATCCGAACTTTGTAAGTGGCTCACTGACAATCCCCTCTCACACTCCCATTCTCTACACTGTTGTCAGCATATGTTTTCTAAAATACAAATCTATTCATTGCTCTAAACTTTTCACAGATTCTGTCACTGCCCTGATAATAAAGTCTAAAGTCCTTAACATGAGTTAATACTCAGGATTTTGGGGGTCATAAGTCAATTTAAGGTGGCTCAAGGAGAACTTTTGTAATGAGAAAATCAAGGGAATTGATCCAAAGCTTCAGCCACTGGGCTCAAGGGGTACTATCATCTTCCCTTTCTCTTGTTCTCTCTCATTCTACCCTGGATTCTACCTCCCTCTATGTCTGTCTCATTTGGTGGACAACTTGTAGGTAGCTGAAGAAGGTAGCTACTTATAACTCTCAGGCTTGCACAATCCATACAGTTCAAGATTCCAAAGGAAGAAGGACTCCCTAACCCATTGTCCATACACCAAATCTTAGAAAAGGTTCTTATTGGCCTAGATTGGATCTTGGACCTTGAACTAATCTCTGTAGCCAAGGAAGATGGAATCTTAGATTGGATATCTTGAGTACTGCCTGTCCCTAGAAGATTGACATGAAAGACAGCCCAACTAAGATGACAAGGAGTAGGGAAATGTGGTTCTCCACAGAAAATCAGGGTATTAGTATCATTTGAAGGGGGAAGAGATGTCGGTCAGATGAAAACAACTTAAGTACACTCCCTGCAAAATGGGGAGCACTGATCCTTGGATTTCATCCTCAAAGGGTTATGTGAGTTTCTCCAATGATATGTGTCTAAGTATTTTGCAACGTGTTAAGTGCAATACGTACAACAATGAGTCTTTAATATTAGAGAATAGTTACACCTTTTCCATAGAATGTCACAGTCAATACAAACTGCCAGTTTTGAAGTTTTATTTTAAGTTTTTTTTTAATTTATTTTTTTAAATATATTTTATTGATTTTTTACAGAGAGGAAGGGAGAGGGATAGAGAGTTAGAAACATCGATGAAATCGATGAGAGAGAAACATCGATCAGCTGCCTCCTGCACACCTCCTACTGGGGATGTGCCTGCAGCCAAGGTACATGCCCTTGACCGGAATCGAACCTGGGACCCTTCAGTCCACAGGCCGACGCTCTATCCACTGAGCCAAACCGGTTTCGGCTATTTTAAGTTTTGCTGTACATTCCTTTGCAATAATTGGGTTTTAAAGGTGCAAGAATAAGATTATGAATACCTTTATGACATTTCTCTGATGAGCTTGTAAATGTAATAAATGAGGATTTTCTTAATTTGACTGACAACATACAAATCTGTTTTATCTGAAGAAAAATAAAAGGAGAAAAGAGAAAAGAATGGAAGAGGAAAAAGAAGCAAAATCTAGCTAAGTTTGTTAATGTGGATGCACTTGTTAGAAAAGCTAGAGTTTTGATGATCTAAGATCACAATTAGCAGCAGCAAGACTGGGTTAAGAGAGGAGGCAGGGGTCTGGGTTCAAATTCTAAGTCTTTTCTGACTTGCTCTGAGACCATGGGAAAACATTTCATAGCTTTCTATTTTCAAGTGTCTAAGGGTGTTATCCATGGGGAAAGGAAAGGAAAAAAATTAGCATGTAACCACAAGATCAGATTCAACTGGTAAATATTACATTATTTTCAAGATGCCAGTGCTTTGCACAGAATCAGGGAAACTAAATATTTATTGAGTGCATGACTGAGCATGGGAATCAGAGATAGGGAATATAAAGAAAACTGTCACACAGTTGACCTTTAAAATGTTGTTAATTTAAACTTTTCTCTCTGTTTTCCCACCTGTGGTGTGAAAGAAAGACCAGTTTTACACTGAGAATTTGAGACTATAGGAGATTGCAAAGTAAACACAAGATAAAAGTAATATTACTTTCCATAAGTAGGCTTAATATTTTTTAAGTTCTTTTATGTGCATCCACTCATTGAGGCTCATTGAAACAAGAGATTATGGGAATTTTATAGACACAATATTTAAACACACATGAGGTTGTTTTCCCTCTTTCCAATAGGACTGATCTCCTCTACTGATCATCCTCTCTCTCTCGCTTATGAGAAACACCATGCCCTATTTCAAGGTTCCATCCACTAGTCTAGACACCTGAGACAAGTGTAGGCAACTGGCATGATCAGGTTCCTTGGGGATTAAGAAACCTACACTGACTTAACTGCCTCAGCAAGGGTGGCAATGACCTAAAGAAACTCTTCAGCCTCCCCCCTCCCTTTCACACTTCCTCTATGGTGTAAATGGTGTTACCTAGAGGGTAGAAGTATCAGAGGAAAGGGGTGGAGGTGTACTCAGTAGTATGAAGGACAGGTGGCCAGTGAATGGTGTCAAGAAAATAGGCCTGCAATATGTGGAATAATAAAACTGGATCCCCTTTTCAATAGCAAATGCAAATGGTGGGTTGCAGATGGATTTGGAACCAAATGTAAAACCAAATCAGAAAATGTAAAAGAATATCCTTGTGACCTAGCAGTGGTGAAAAATATTCTTAATCAATGCTTCCCCCTAATATTATCTCACAAATCACCAGCAAGATAATTGATGAATTTGATTACATCATAATTAGGTCTTTCTGTCCAATGTCCAATGAAGGACATCATAGATAAAGTTTACAGACATCTTACAAATTAGGAGAAGCTCTTTAAATGTCTAAAGCCATAAGAGATTGATATGCAATAGAGAACACAAGAGACTGATATGTAATATAAGGAACACAAGATTGGGATCCCCAAACAAAAGATGGGCTAAGGACATGATTGGGTAATTTACAGAATAGGAAATCCAAAATGCTAATAAGCATATGAAAAGCTCTTCAAACTCGTTAGTAACCAGAGAAACACAAATTAATCAATGAGACATCACTTTACATTTGTTAAACTGGCAGAGACCATGGAATAGTCCAACAAAGATCCCCATATTTATGACCCAGCAATTGTACTTCTGGATAATCCACCCAAAGACACAGAGTTCCATATGAAAACATTTCAAGGAAGTTCATCACAGTGTTGCTTCAGTTGGTGAAAATTAGAGGCAATACTAGTGTCTAATCCTGGTGGAAAGATAGGATGAAAATGAAAAGTTCAACCGGGGGATTTATATACATATATGTACAGCCCATGGACACAGACAATATTGTGGTGAAGGCCTAGGAAGTCGGGTACAGTGTGTAGGGGATCAATGGGGGAAAAACTGGACATCTGTAATACTTTTAACAATAAAGGTTAAAAAATAAAATAAAGTAATAAAAATTTAAAAAACAAACAAAAAGGAACTGAAGAGTTACCACCCTGAAGGACTAGTGAAAACAACAGGAGACTACACATGCCTGGAGCTCCATAAATGGATGCTAAAAAAACTTATGGCTGAGTTTTTTCAAAGAAATAAACGACAGAAACAGGAATGAAATCTATAAATAATTTCATTTACATAAATTTAAAATTCATGCACATTTTGAGTCTTTTGTAAGAACAAATACATGCAAAAGGATACATATTAAGTGTATTAGAATACTTGCCACTGATGTGCAGTGAAGGGGTGGAGAATAAGAGTTGGAAAAGAAACACAAAGGAATGAAAGAAATTAAGCAAGAGACTAGCATGGACCTATGACAATAATGTGCATTAATTCAAATCTATGTCCATCCATCCATCAATTATCTATCTATCATCTATCTATCTATCATCTATCTATCTCTCATCTATCTATCTATCTATCTATCTATCTATCTATCTATCTATCTATCTATTCACATGAAAATTTCCACTTCCAGATAGAAGCAGAGAGTAGAATCATAGAATGTCCTTGTTGAAAGGGGCTGCTCAAGATGAAATTTTATATATTTTTGCCCTTTAGTAGAATCTTCTTCAAACTCTAGGTCGTTTTCTGTCAATTCAAACAGAAAAGAAAGAAAAGAGAGAGAAGAAAGAAATTCAGATAAACAAGCTCACAGAATCATTAAGCATTACTAATGTAATTAAAATTGTTGAGTAAGAGAACCTCAGTTACAAAAGGAAAAACAATAAAATCAAGTACAAGATTAAATAATAAATTTACCATATCTACAAAACAACACAATTTCCAGGCATATCAATTAGTTCAGTTCAAGTACAGTCACATATTTTTATGATCATTTGGAGACTAAACAAAGCAAGATAGCCAAAATTTCAACTGAATTAGTAGAATATTTTGTCATTAGGCAAAATATCCTCACAGTGCTGTGGTGTGTGTCTCATTCACAATTCATTTGGAGAAGGTTTGAAAACTCCTAGTAGACTGTAATCTGATGTTTTGTTAGTGTAAATTGCTTCTGTTTTCCCATTTTTGTTACCCAAGCCAAGGAAGGTGACTTTTAGGAATTCAAAATTCTAAAGAAGGGATTTCTGAAGAAGGGAAAGAAATTGTTCACCTAATGAATTTTACAAGGAAATAGCACTGCTTCTGACATAAGTAAACAGATCTCTCTAGCTCAGTGGATAGAGCGACGGCCTGTGGACTGAAGGGTCCCAGGTTAGATTCTAGTCAAGGGCACATGCCCAGGTTGAGGGCTCAATGCCCAGAAGGGGGCATGCAGGAGGCAGTTGGTCAATGATTATCTCTCATAATTGATGTTTCTATCTTTCCCTCTCCCTTCCTCTCTGAAATCAGTAAAAATATAATTGAAAATAAATAAATACATAAATAAATAAAATTTAAAGTAGGGCCAACTCATTCATATCAGTTTCCTGACAAAGTGAGCAATTTAAACAGAAATGTGTCTTTAAGTAAGAAAATAAATTATAAGGAGAAAGGAGACCATATTCTTGGGGACAGTCTCAGCCATCCTACACATGGTGGTGATTACTGTGGGACAGAAAAGGGCAACAATAAAATCCAATGTAAATCCAATGTTTTCCTCTCAAACAGGCCATCAAGTCATCACCCATGACTCACAGCCAAGAGATGACTGGGGAAAACAGGATCTCCGAGATCTTCGTGGCATAGATGTTTACAGTGGTGTATTTTTCAATGACTTTGAAATGAATCGCCTAATTTGAACTAAATGTAGTAAACAATGAACAAACACCAGAACGCATCCTCATGTTGATTTGTTTTTAAAGCAGAATATTTGTAATGACTTAGAGAGATGTTTGAGGTTTAGAGGACATACTCTGGCCACGTTTACTACTTAAATATTTCTAAGATCAATTATCAATTAATAAACCCAAGTTTATTTACTTCCGTTAATCCTGTGGGGAATGCAAGAATCTTAAGAGATTGTGATGAACATTTAAGGTCAGCAAAAGGTTCACCTCTAGTTACCCAGGCAGGAAGTGGTGGGCAAACCAGTTTGGTCCAGTTGTATTCGGGGTGGAAGGAGACAATCCCTCAGCTGGAGTAATGTGACTGCTCACACATTGGAGGCTCTGGGGTAGGTGGAGGTAGATGTAGGAGGGAGCATTTAGAGATGGGTAAACTATAGCCTCTATTCTCCTTGTAATTATAATCTAGAAGGGAGGAGTAAAGCAGTACATACATAGCCATCATACAAGGCAAAATATAGCCAGTAAATCAAGAATAGTAACATTTATATATACAATAGGTCCTTGGTTTACATTGGAGATCCAGTCCTACGGCGCTACATAACCCACCTACATAAGCACCTACGTCACTCACATGGAGCACATACACAGCAGTAATGAAGTGAAGCAGTTAAAAAAATTTAAAAGAAAGATAACAATTCCTGACCTTTACTTGTGGTAAATAAATAATAAAAAACATAAAGCACATATGTACATACGTCGAAATGATGAAACCTTTTTTTTTAATAAATAAATGGGATATGGCGACGTAACCACGAAAAGACGTACGTCGAGTCCGACGTAACCCGAGGACTGTCTATAGTGTGTTTTGCCCCCTTCTCCTTCCCCCACCCCCCGCCCCAAATGTCTTTTTTGTACTTTAGAGGAAGAGGGTTGGGGCAGCCAGTTGATAACTCTTGCCTTTGAAAAATTTGCCCAGTGGAGATAAATCCAAGGAGTAAACTATTTTGGAAATAGTTTTGACAGCAAAGACTTTCGCATCACTTCATTCTGTTCTTGGTCTTCAGCTTTGGGTCTCCAGTGAGAAGTTAGAAATATGTTTCTGTAGATAGCATGCAGCCAACACAGCACCTGACACCACAAATGCCTTTAAGAGATCCAGGCTGTAGATGTCAGAAATCAAAATGAATATTCAATGCCACCAAACATTGTGTGCCTTCCACCTTGTTATTGACCTGACTGGGGCCTGTATCTCTCACATATGGCCTACTAGGAGGAAGGATGCTTTTCTGCACACTGCAGTTTGGAAATGTGCCTCTGAGTGTGGATTACTTTTCTAGATGTCAGCATACTATTTTGGTTGGCTCTTTTTACTATGGCAGTGTGTCAGCCATGGACAAAGTACAGCAAAAGAGATTTTGGGTAAATTCAAGGAATGATTCCTTTAAAGATCAAAGACCCTGAAACATGTGTTCTACATGGAGATGGGAAACTGGAACCAACACATCCATGATATTTCATGAAGAGAAGCACCATTTCTGAGTTAAGAAGGTATATTTCTGGTAGAAGGCAGGGGATGTTCCAATGCTAATCCTGGATTATTCCAACCTGAGAGTTTCTCTGTGTATGAAAGAAATATAAAAATATTTTTAGCTTGAATGGCGTCAGTTAGCTGTTGTGAGGCAAGCTGGTATAAAAATAACACACACAGGAATGCTCAACATCATGTACTATGCCCAACGGAACCGCTCGACTGGTTCTGAGGCTGCAGTTCAGCTTGCCCCAGAGACCAGCCTTTCCCTTTGTGTTGATCTGCAAAAAGCCAATGACACATCATCAACTGAGTCTTCTCTCCTTGAAGCCAAGCCAACTTCCCGAGCTACATCCTTCATTGACAAAAAACACACTGAGCCACATAAAGTGTCCTTGGGTGATCATCAACAGTGCTGTGTAGTGACAGAAGTGTGGACTGGAGCTCACAAAGAGGGAGAAGATTGCTGGGTGAGAGGGACTCTTCCTCCTGCCTTCTCTCTCAGGTGCACCAAAGCTATGGGAAGGGTAGTCTTCCCTTCCTTGCAGCAGATAACAAATTCAAAGAAGGTGGAAACTGGCTGTGGGAGCAGTTGGCATGACGGGGGAAAACAAGGGTTCATTTTGTGAGAAGTTGAGGCAGGGAGTCGAGATGGGCATCAAGGAAATCCTGCCCTACTGACTACAATCTGTGCTGTAGGAAATTATGTAATTGGGGTTTCATCAGCACCTAGGTTACAGAAGCCGGTGTTGTTCACCTCCTAGCCATGAATCATAACTGAAAACACAACACACACACACACACACACCAATCTAGATAATAATAGCTTTTGGAGACCAAGAATTTCAAGACACTCATTCAGATATGAGAAGATGAGAGGATGAGAGAGACAATGAGAAGAATATTTGGCCTTCAACACCAACCAGTGCCACAATGTATGCATGGAAGTAGTAACCTGGTCAAAATCATGCTCCCATGCAGCTGACGTTGTAGGTTGTTATTACCTGTGCTGACTGAGAAGTGAATGGGCATTGGCTGGTCAGTCTTTTAAAGATGAACTCAGATAACCTCTTAAAAATATTTTAAATAATTGTAATTCTAGGAATTTTTAAGGATATAATTAAATCTGTTTTCAGAGATTGTGCTATTTACACAAAGGAATACTACAGTATATTAGGATTAGAAATTATGCTTTTAAAAGTATATTCATTGACATGGAAATGTGAAAATGTGTTCAAGGTATACTGAATAGTGGGAAAAATACACTGAGTGGACAGATTATTATGATCTCTGAACGCATAATAATCTGGCCACTCAGTGTATATCCTATATAATAAAAGGCTAATATGCAAATTGTCCCCTCGACCAGGAGTTCCACGAGCAGGCAGGCCAGCCAACCACCCACGTCCCCTCCCCCCTGGCCAGGCTGGCCAGACCCCACCCATGCACGAATTCATACACCAGGCCTCTATACACACACACACACACACACACACACACACACACATACACACACTGAGTGGCCAGATTATTATGCATTCAGAGATCATAATCTGGCCACTCAGTATATATTAGAGAACCTATTAAAATACGGTGTGAATAGCATTATTCTATTTTGTAAATAAATGTGTAAACAGTTGCATACACATAGAAAACAGCCCAGATAGCCTATCTAATAAAAGAATATGCAAATTGACCGTACCTCCACTACACCCACAAGCCACGCCCACCAGCCATACCCACCAGCCAATCAGGAGGGAATATGCAAATAAACCCAACCAAGATGGCTGCAGCCACAGAGAGCAGGAGGGAGGCTTGAGTTTCCCTGGCAATGGAGGAAGCCAAGCTTTCCGCCTACCCTTGCCGGCCCAGGCCTCCACTCAATGCTACGAAGTTTCAATTATAGGAGATAAATAAAGCCCAACAGAAATGGCAGCAGCCACGGAGCTGGAGAGAGCAGGAGGCTAGGGTTGCCCGCGGTGATGGAGGAAGCCAAGCTTCTGCAGCCCTGGCCTGCTTTGGCCTCTGCTTAAGGCTACAAAGTTTCAATTATAGAAGATATATAAATCCCAACAGAAATGGCTGCTGCCACGGAGTGAGCAGAAGGCTTGGCTCTGCTCCAGGCTACAAAGTTTCAATTGTAGAAGATAAATAAACCCCAGATACCAGGGCCTCCACTTGGGTCACTGGGGGGCGTGGATGGCCTGCAAACCACCACAGGCCCCTCACCCAAGCCACCCCACACCCCAAGGGAACCCCCACCCTGATCTGGGACACCCTTCAGGGCAAACCAGCTGGCCCCCACCCATGCACTAGGCCTCTAACCTATCTAAGAGTAGTATGCAGATTGAACATCACTCCAACACACAAGATGGCTGCCCCCATGTGGTCAAAGATCCTGCCCCCATGTGGACACAAGATGGCCACCACAAGATGGCCAGCAGGGGAGGGCAGTTGGGAGGGACCAGGCCTGCAAGGGAGGGCAGTTGGGGGCTATCAGCCTGCTGGGGAGGGCAGTTAGGGGTGACCCAGCCGGCAGAGGAGGGAAGTTGGGGGTGACTGGGTCTGCAGCGAAGGGCAGTTGGGGGAGACCCAGGCCTGCAGGGGAGAGCAGTTGGGGGGTACCAGGCCTGCAGGGGAAGGCAGTTAGGGGCAAGGCAGTTAGGGGCAAACAGGCTCGCAGGGGAGCAGTTAGGCATCAATCAGGCCTGCAGGGGAAGGCAGTTAGGGGCAAGGCAGTTAGGGGCAAACAGGCTCGCAGGGGAGCAGTTAGGCATCAATCAGGCTGGCAGGGGAGTGGTTAGGGGGTGATCAGGCTGGCAGGCAGAAGCAGTTAGGGGCAATCAGGAAGGCAAGCAGGTGAGCAGTTGGGAGCCAGCAGTCCTGGATTGTGAGAGGGATGTCCGACTGCCCGTTTAGGCCCAATCCCGGTGCAGTTGGACATCCCTTGAGGGGTCCCAGATTGGAGTGGGTGCAGGCTGGGCTGAGGAACACCCCTCCCACCCCCCGTGCACGAATTTCATGCTCCAGGCCTCTAGTGCTTTTTATAAATAGCATGCATTCTCAAAATCATTTTTGTTGAAAAACTTCAAATTTCTTTATGGCTAAGCTCTAAAGATTCAATTGGAAATAAAGGGAAGAGACAAAGTAATGAAACTTAAGGGTTAATACTAATTGTGTGAAGCACCAAATCAGTGCTTCTCAGTCAAGTGTGTAGATGTTAGAATCACCAGAAATATTCTGATTAATTTGGTCTGGGGGCCCTCCACACTGGTATTGTTAAAGTTTCAGGTGACCAACCATAGGGGACCAACCTATTTTTAAAAGGCCTGCTCAGAACTCTACCTGATAGTAGATGGATTGATCAATTCTAGAAGTAAGCATAATTGTAAGTTTCCAACATTTTAAAAATTAAGTAGGGAAAAATTCTTGGTGTTGGGACATGTAGACAGTAATTTTCCAAAGCAGACACTGACACATTTTGCTTTGACTTCAACATGTGATCACATGTTCCCAATTACTGGAGATGGTATTAAGTTTTTGCAATTTATGATCCTTTCCCACAGGAAAACCACAGACTCCATGGCACTAGGGCCAAAGGAAAATTTCCACATGCTGATGCTGACCACAGGACCACTACACGCAAGCTTAGAAGCCTCCAGGCTTTCCCTTGCCTCCAGGCTAAAGACCAAAATCCCCATCATGGTTTAAGTGGCCCCACACAGGCTGACACCTGCCCACTTCTCCATCCTTGTGCCACATGATATTCCCTGGTGACTCCTGTGTTTTGGCCACAGAAGTCTTCTTTCATGGACTCCTACCATCCCTCCTGCCACAGCCTCTGTTTACAGGCTGTGCCCTCTGCCTAAAATACTCTTTCCTCCTTCTTGTCTACTTAATTCCTACTCATTGTTTAAATCATCACCTCTGTGAGACTGATCCCTGACCAGGTCACACCACTCTTTTACGTGTTGGAAGAGCACAATACTGTCTCCTTCAGAGTTCTCCTCCTACGTATGATCTTGCATTTATCTGTGAGCCTCCTTTACTAAAACCTACTTCCCCACCATTTGGTCAACTACATGGGCAAGTTCTTTCTGTCCCTGGTACTTAGTTGGCACAGGGCTTAACATGCAGCAAGGGCTCCAGAATGCTTTCACTGAGTGGATAAGTGGATAAATATATGAATGAATGAATGAATGAATGAATGAATGAATGAATGAATGAATAGTAGTTTGGCTATACTGCTAGGACTTCCTACTATTTAGGTTGTTGACAGTAGTCATTAACTTGCAGCACACCATCCATATTCCTGGAAAAAAAACAAGACACACTGAAAAGTAGGTGTGTCTCATGTATCACCACAGTTGGGGTCTTCAGATCGGCTTGAAGGAGAGAACTGAACTGGAAATCAGCTATGACTCTGTCTGTTAACATGTACACACTGGCTTTGCCACGTGAATTGTACATGAACCATATATACTGCTTCCTGGCATTATATTAGCAGGCTCTGCCCATCAATTTCTCTCACTGGAGCTTGTTTAGACACGCTTAAACTTTCACATGCCAACAGCCTAAAACAGTACAGTACTCAATTGAAGTCTAAGTAGGTATAAAACATGTGTGGAGGGGTTTGTTTCAGAGCAAAGCTTTGGCCTAAGTAGCTCCTGACATGGATGATCCTGGAAGTCCAGTCTGATAGAGGGGACATGTATTGTGCTCCAAGGGAAGAGCATGAATCTCATCTGAGGAAGTGGTCAGACTTGTCAATAGCAATAGCAGATGCAAAAAGATAATGAAATTCTATTTTTAACGCATTGAAAGAACATTGAACAAAGAATTATATGTCTAGTTATATTTTAATTGAAAATGGCTTGACAGACAATATTCTTGGGCATACACAGCCTCAGGTTTATCCTATAAAGATGCTGCATTGAGGAAGTTCTAAATAAGAAAAAGCATATCTAGGAACTGTTGTAAGAGATGAGAAAATAAGGGTGACCAACTAACTATCTTGGTGAAGTTTACTGTTCTTTTTTTATTAAATAAATATTAGTTGAATGTGTAAATTTTGCAGGTACTGTATTAGGATTCCAGAACCAAAGAAAAGCAAAAAGGAAAAATATCTAACCCAGAACTAAAATTTATACAACATGAATATGTGAGTATGGAGACAAAACAGTATTTTTAAGGCAAGATAAAGTATTAATATATTAAGCAACCAATAAGGTTAGATGAACACAAATATGGATTTTATAAAAAAAATAGAGTACATCATATTTAAAATAGCAGAGGAACACTCCGTCTATTTTTGGGAAGCAAGAAAGGAGAATAAAGGAATTAGAGGAAGCTATGAAAATGAAGGACAAACTGTCTGGGTGGTGAATTGGGATCTGGCAGAGGCTTGGGCAAGGGGCAGAATTAAAAGACATTTTGCTTTGGAGGACAAACTCTCAGTGACCTCAATGTGGTTATTCACTTTTTCTTTTCTGATCACAGCAAAGCTGAGGAGCCTCCAACTTGGCCACTGTGTAATCAAATAAAGCTATTTGGAAAATAGGAATTTTGTTCCCCTGCCCTGGGTGCCAAGGAAGTTCTCAGAAGTCTGGCCAGCTCTCAAATTTCAAACTAGGGAGCTGGCTGTCAGAGACAAATGGCAGGCCAGGCTAATAACCATTGCACTTATGTGCAGGACATGCAGTCTCTCCATGGGGTCTATTCCTTATTCTAGGGACTAAAGACAAATAAATTGTTTGTGCAGCAACCACACAAAGAGCCTTAAGAGACAAAAATCCCTGACCACCGGAAGCTTGTGTATTTGACTTTCCCATATCTATAATAATAAAAGGGTAATATGCTAATTAGACTGGATGTCATTCCGGACGAAGTCAGGCCAGAGTGAAGTCCAGGTCCCAGGTGCCTGCCAACGGCCAAAGCAAAGCTAGGGTCCTGGGTGCCAGAGGGAAGCCAGTGCCAACATCTGGGGGAAGGAAGGACACTCTTGTACGAATTTCATGCATTGGGCCTCTAGCACACATATATGTGCAGAACCCCAAACATTTGACCTTCACAGGGAATTAAAAATGGAAGGAAGATGATCTTGCACAGGAAGGAACTGACTTCCTGGGTTGGCTTGGCTTGTGTGGGGATTAGCCTTTTTCTTAGAACATTCCAACTTCAAAGAGATGCACTGACCTTGCACTATCTCAAGACAGAATGGTAATGAAGGACACATGTATTTCTGGTGTGAGAAAAGCCTCCTTGGTAATTTCCCTGACTCTTTCCAAATGGGGACCGTATTCCCTGGCTTGAAATGAAACATTGACTGAGCTGAGCAGGCCTTGAAAGCCTCAGTTCTAAAAGAGATGTCCAGTGAGCAGGGAGTCTGGGTACCTTCCTGTACAGGTATAGGTTGCAACGCTCCTTTTAGCAAAGCCAGTTCCAGGTCCAGCTGGAGGAGCATTCCAGAGGCAGATATCTCCTAGTTTGCAAAAGGGAGCACTGGGAAGTCCACATTTATGTGTCTTCATTCCCAGGACCAGAAATCATGGGGGCACACACACTTCACCACTATACACAGTTAGGAAAACACAAAACAAATGAAAGAATATTGGAAAGGAATTTTAGGGCTACCACTTAATTTTCGTTAGGTACACTTAATATTTCTTAGCTTCTGGCAGCACAGATTAAACTGCATTCAAACATATTCTGTAACTTTCCCAAGGTAACTGTTTCCTTGAGAATGCTGCTGCTGGCTTATCTTGCTTCCCTAATTTTTCCGGACTCTTAGAGTTTCTAAAGTTTTGGATAGGCACCCTTGCACAAAGTCATGCTAAAAGTCTAATGAATAGAAAATGTGGTTTAACACATGTATTAAGCACACAGTTGGTGTAAAACTGGACACGCACACTGGGAGTTCCTTTGTCATTTTAAGCCTATAAACGCTGTGTGCCTTTCCCATAATCAGAATTGGAGATGTGTGTAATTCAGGCTCACAGTGTACCTCTTTGAAACCCCATAGAACTTGATCAAGATAATCAGTGCTCACCAAAAAATTATCATTTCTACTCAGTGCCAGAGGATTCTCAGGGTTACTGGGCTCTAAAACTCAATGGACTATTCTAGGACTGTGGGCTGGATACTTGGTTCGGTGTTTCCTTCTTTTTGTGTACTAAGAAATTTCATTTTTTTAACCTCATTTTAATTACGAAGACGGTAGACAAGTTTGGTAAACACTATGTGAATACATTTGAGATACAATTGTTTACATTTTTAAAAATTCACTTCTCAATTTTTCTCTCTCTCTCTCCTAAATCCATATGAAAGAAAATCCATCATGACTTATTCTGTTGGGATTTCCTCGAATAAGAATATTCTCCTACATAAACAATGATAGCATGAGCACACTTACATCAGTAATATTCTGGTATCTTTTTATATCGAATTAACATTCAAATTGTTCCTAGTTGTCTCTGAAATATCTTTTGACTAGAATTCAATTTCTTTCCATTTAGAACAGTTTCCCACCATTTTAGTTTGGTGTTAGTTTTATGAAATTGGCTTTTAGACGGGACCAGATAGTTGACGTGTAGAATGTCCCGCAAATATTTCCTTGTGGTGATGTTTCAACTTGTGGATCTAATCCTGTATTTCCTGTAAACGGAAAGTTGGTACTATACAACCCTGAGGTCTCATGACACCCCATCTGCTTCCTTGAAAGAAGTGGAGGAAATCACAATTAGTTTTACTACATAGCATCTTTCTCTCCTTTTCCTTGCTTACCAAGCCACTTCCTGGTCTCTTTTCCTCCAGGTCTCTTTGCCCTTCAATTCTGTAGCCCTTGTGTTAAAGCCTTATAACCTTTATTTTCAGGCAGCTTTGATATAGTCCAGAAAACATATTCTACAAGCTTATTTTCTTTGATATTAATCCCTAACATTTAAAGGATTGTCACTGGAATATATCTATGACATCCACAAAGGTGGTATTGGTGGTCTTAGAGTTTGAAAGTTACTTCAATCCCTTTAGGCCTTTATTTACATACTAGTAGCCCACCCTGCGATATCGCGTGCAGTAGGCCACTTGGTACTTCTGCAGGAGCCGGCTGGAACCACAGCACTGCTTCCATGGGAGGTGGGAGGGACCCACGTTCATTCCACGGGGTCCGGGAGGGACCCGCGCAGCTTCTGCGGGAGGCAGGCCCACTGTCTCTTCTCCAGTCCTGCGCTCAGCCACAGAGGCTGCGGGCTGGCCCCCCTGTCCCTGTCCATGTCCACTCCGGCTCCGGCGGGGGTGGCCGGCCTGAGACAGGTGCGGCGACAAAGCAAGCATTCCACCAGGCAGCTCACACTGCCCACTCTCAGCAGCCATCCCCCCAGGATTGAGGGACTCTGGCGGGGCTGAGAGGACTGGGTGCTGCCATCTTGTGGCTCTGGGTGCCACCATCTTTGTGACAGAGTGATGGTTAATTTGCATAGGATAAATTATTTAAATCAGTAAGACTGTATTCCAGGTACACTGCTAGTCACAGGGACAGAAAAACGAATTAAGATATAGTTGCTGATCTTGTTGAATACAAAGTTGAATTGGGAAACAGACATATTAATAATTATCACTTCATCCATGAAAACTTTCCTAACTTCCTTTTTTTGCATCTAAATAAACTTGCTGCCTTCCTCCATGTTCCTATAGAATTCTATACACATGTTCAGTACTGTGTTGATCTCATGGTGCTGTGATTCAGAACTTGTCACTTTTCTCCACTAGACTGAGAGTTCCTTGAGTTTTTTCTTAGACATTTTTCATGTCAGTGTCTCGGACACCTAGCATTGACCCCTGAAACATAACAAATGTCCAATAAATGTCTGACAAATAAATGAAGTGTTATGTGCTAAGTGTTGTTAGAATGGACATATTAACTGTAATTATAGAGATATGAACAAAGTGGTGTAGAGATACTGAGAAAGCAACTTTTGAATTGGAGTTCTAAAAAATGAGTAGGTAAGGACAGGGGAAGGATATCACAAGGAGTGGGGACTGCATGTCAGGAGGCCTACAGTATCCAGAGAACAAAGCAGGGAGAGGTTATCAGGGGAGAATGTAGTAAGGTGGGTTGGGATTAGACTTTCAAGTCTTGACTGATGAGCTAAAACTGTTTGGGTTCAATCCCATAGGCAAGAGGATAAGGAATGATATGCTCACTTTTGTCTTTCAGCATAAATATTATAGTATAGGACTGAAATGGAGGAAACTGGTGTCAGGGAGGGGAAACTAAGAAGAAAAAAGAAACAGAGAGAGATACAGTGACTTGTCTAACATCACAGTGCTGGCAACTCATCATACCATCACTGCCAACCTGGAGCAGGGCAAGAATATTGAGTTCAAGGCTCTAGGATGTGGGCATCAGTGCTCTTCAGAGGAGGGTGAGGCAAGAGAAACCAGTTACCCAGAATGACACCATGAATCAGGGAGGAATTAAGCTGGGCCATAAAGAGATCCAAGGATTATTAGAAAGGCTGATGGGAAAAGAAGGCATTCTCAGAAGATATTAAAACAATGAAAGGCATAGACAACTGGCTGGTTATGACCTGAGACTAGAAGAACATCGGCTGCAGAGATAATCAGGGGCTAGTTTGCATATGGCTCCTAAAAATATTAAAAAATACAAATAGCTTTGAATTGTTACCATCTATAACTCTCTTCTGGCTATCATAAGTGGTTTATTAGTCATTTAACTAGATGAAGTATTCGTTAGTCAGCTAGTTAGTTACTTTAGAGTTATATACCTTAAAAAGGACCTTATAAAGGACTTTTCCTGGTTATAGGTTTTCCACTGGTCTGTGCTGGATAGGCCCTAACTTCTGGAAACAACTAGATTAAACTCTCCCAAGCTTTCTCATCAGTACTCACCACAAATGCAACTATAGCTAAAACCCACTGATAGGCTGATAGATAGGTGAATAAAGCATGCTACGACAGGACTCTGAGAAGCTGAGCATGTCCCTATGGAGGTGCCCACACATCTGTGTTCAATGTGGTATAAAGCCTTACAGTACACCAATCCCCACTCAGAAGAAGAGGTGTGGCCAAGAGGAATTTTGCCCTCAGGTTTGCTTCCAATAGATTCTCAAACACATCTTTGGGTGCTGGCAGCAAACAGACATTGGCCAAAGTCCTTTTACAGTGCTTGGCCCAGGGACTAGGAAAGAGGGAAGTGGAGATGCAAAGATTTTCCTTGAGGCCCTAAACTCAACCAGTAGCTTTCTAATGAGACTAAAAGCATTACAGGGCAGATATTCTACTCACCCTTCATTTCTGTTTTTCTTTAAACTTATTTTTTATTTATGTTTTATTTTTTTAAATAAATCTTTATTCACATTATTACAATTGTTTCTCCTTTTTCCCCCCATAGCTTCCCTCCACCCGGTTCCCGCCCCACCTTCTGCCCTTACCTCCCCCCCCACTGTCCTCATCCATAGGTGTATGATTTTTGTCCAGTCTCTTCCTAACCCCCCATACCCCTTTCCCCCTGAGAATTATCAGTCCACTCCCTTTCTATGCCCCTGATTCTATTATATTCACCAGATTATTCTGTTCCTCAGGTTTTTAATTCACTTGATTTTTAGGTTCACTTGTTGATAGATATGTATTTGTTGTTCATAATTTTTATCTTTACTTTTTTCTTCTTCCTCTTCTTTAAGAATACCTTTCAGCATTTCATATAATACTGGTTTGGTGGTGATGAACTCCTTTAGCTTTTTCTTATCTGTGAAGCTCTTTATCTGCCCTTCAATTCTGAATGAT
Organism: Plecotus auritus; assembly: GCF_963455305.1. Classification (NCBI taxonomy): domain Eukaryota; kingdom Metazoa; phylum Chordata; class Mammalia; order Chiroptera; family Vespertilionidae; genus Plecotus; species Plecotus auritus. Next base: position 26,118,419 of record NC_137778.1, read on the forward strand.
AGCTTTGCTGGGTAGAGTAATCTTGGTTGTAGGTTCTTGCTATTCATCACATTGAAAATTTCTTGCCACTCCCGTCTGGCCTGCATAGTTTCTGTTGAGAAATCAGCTGACAGTCGTATGGGTGCTCCCTTGTAGGTAATTAACTGTTTTTCTCTTGCTGCTTTTAATATTCTCTCTTTGTCTTTTGCTCTTGGCATTTTAATTATGATGTGTCTTGGTGTGGTCCTCTTTGGATTCCTTTTGTTTGGGGTTCTGTGCGCTTCCTGGACTTGTAAGTCTATTTCTTTCACCAGGTGGGGGAAGTGTTCCGTCATTATTTCTTCATATAGGTTTTCAGTATCTTGCTCTCTCTCTTCTTCTGGCACCCCCATAATTCTGATGTTGGTATGCTTGAAGTTGTCCCAGAGGCTTCTTACACTATCTTCAACTTTTTGGATTTTTTTTTTCTTTTTGCTTTTCGGTTGAGTGTTTTTTGCTTCTTTGTATTTCAATTCTTTGACTTGATTCTTGTGTTCCTCTAGTCTGTTTTTGGGTCTCTGTATAATATTTTTTATTTCAGTCAGTGTATGTTTAATTTCTAGTTGGTCCTTTTTCATCTCTTCGAGGGTCTCATTATATTTATCGGCCTTTTCTAGGATATTCTTGAAAAGCCTTTTAACCGTGGTTTTGAATTCTATATCCAGTCGTTTGTTTTCCTCCATTTCTTTCGTTTGTGATCTGTTTCTTTGACGCCGCATTTTCACTGCTCCCCTGAGTTGGTAGGGTAAATTTGTGTGCTAGGTTTCCTATATGGCCCAGTGGGTCAGCCTCCCCAGTTAACCTGAGGTGGACACTCTTGGTGCACCCCTTTGTGGACTGTGTGTACAAGCCTTGTTGTAATTAAGTCTTGATTGTTGTTGGTATCACTGGGAGGAATTGACCTCCAGGCCAGTTGGCTGTAAGGATCAGCTGTGTCTACTCTGGGAGAAGTTTGGTGCTGGAGACAGCCTTATAGGATTAGACTTGCCAAATTGCAATAGCCTCTGTGCTCAGCTTGGATGGGGTGGAGTCTCAGGGCAGAGCAGACAGTCTTGGCTTCCCATCAGCCTTGCCCTTGCGCGCACTCGTAGACCTCTGCCTTCCCCAGCTCCCGAGTCTCTGCCCGAGAGTCCAGACTCCCCCCACAAGAGCTGGGTCCCCAGGGGCTCGCCTGGAACTGGGGTTCAGTGCAGTCAGAACTGGGACTCAGTGCAGTCAGGAGCCTCTGACTCCCTTCCACTAGGGAAAGCCTGTGGCAACCTCCGCTTCCTTTGTGCGCACTGGCACGCACGTGTCTTCAGACCTCTGCCTTCCCCGGCTCCTGAGTCTCCGCCCGAGAGTCCAGACTCCCCCCACAAGAGCGTGGGTCCCCAGGGGCTCGCCCGGAACTGGGGTTCAGTGCAGTCAGAACTGAGGTTCAGTGTGGTCGGGGGCTTCCTTCCCCCTTCCGCCAGAGAAAGTCAGCCAGGCTCTCAGCCACCCTTCCTCTCTGCGCGCACAAAGACCCTTTGCCGTACCTCCAATTCTCTGTGAGCTTTTCTCTTTCCTTCTAGTTGTAGAATTTTCACTCAGCCAGCTTTCCTATGGTTCTGGATGGTGTCCGTTCTGTCTTTTAGTTGTAGTTTTGAAATTGTTGTGCGAGGCAGCAGTTTAGGTGCTTACCTATGCCGCCATCTTGGTTTCCTCATTTCTGTTTATTTCAATATTGTCCTTTCTCTGTCTCTGAGTTACTGTGTCAGGGTGGGCCTTAGAAACAGGAGTGGTCCAAGTAATTAAAAGTTAGGGACCCCATTAGACCATTCTACTTCCCCCTGTTCCATTCATCCAATGAATCACTCCTTCTGTCATTCCTTCATTTGTTCAACAAACATTTAGGGAGCCCCTACTATGTGCCAGGCACCATTCTAGGCTTTAGAGATACATCAGTGAACAAAACAGACACACTTTTCTGCCTTTGTGTAACTTAACTTGAAGCGAAGACAGGCTGACCTGAAATAATGAGCCTACAGAAAAGAAAAGCATAGAATAGGTTAGAAGATATTAAGTAATATGGAGAAAAAAAATACAGCAAAGAATGAGAGACTGAGAATTCAAGAGGTGATGGAAAGAAAGAGGCAAGCACGGTGATTCACACAAATGGGGATCAGGGAGGTGCTGGGAAGATGGCATGTATGCCCTGATGGAGGTGCCTTCCTCATAGCAAAGTGCTGCATCCTCTCCTCAAGGAAGTTCTGCAGTTGGTGCGATTCTCAACTTTTCTAGACCCTCAGAGAATGTTCTTTGCCATGGAAGTTCCTTTCATCAACAAGACCAACAGCTGGTCCAAACCACACCCTTCATCTCCACCTAAAAGTCTTAGGCTGTTTTAAATTATCTCTGTACCTCCTGCTATGAAGAATCTACAAAGGAATCCTGAGAATGATTATCAGGAGAACTCTGAATTTCCCAGAAAAATGAGGAGAGGAAAACTGTGCATAGTTAACTGTTCAGATACCACTTTTCATGCTCACATACAGTGAGACTCACAACATCCTTAAGAGGCAAGTCCTGGCATTATTCAGTTTGACAAATAAGAAAATTAAGGTTTATAGAAGTTAAATAACTTGTGTGTGGTTACAGTGCTAATATAATTAGAGCCAGGATTTGAACCTACTAGCTTCCTCTAAAGCCCACACAATGTCTGGGAGTCATTTCAGTATTCACATCTGGTCAGTTCTAAACCAACTTAAAATTTTATCCTTTTGCAAGATTTTAAGTGTCTGACTCAGAGTATCTTAAATAATGCCTTCCTATAATATGATACAATATTTGAAATTACTTTTCATCCAGCCCTGATTTATCCCCCAAAGAATAAAAATTTAACAATAAACAAAAAATTAAGATCCAAACAAACATAGAGCATGGTCTTATAACTAAGCCCACTTTGAAGGTGGACAAATAGCAGTGAGGAAAATAGTAGTTTCCTAGCTTCTAGAATCACATAGGTCATCACCACAAAAAAGTTACATACCTTTATTTCACTGGTGTTATTTCCAATTTACAGAAACTACTGCAGATGAAGTTTTACTAAGTGCTAGTCACCAAGTTATGGACACTGACATAGCCCACATTTCTCCATGCCAATAATGACAATGGTATTAGTAGTAATGTTCCAAAATTCACTGGATTTTGCTGCCCTATACTCACAGAGGTCTTCCATGCTGATGAGTGAAAGAACTGATTAAAATCCATGTTTGCTTTTTAAATTTTCTTCAACAATATATCATTTTTAAAAGCAAAGTTTTGAGAGTAAAGTTTTAGAGAGCAAAGAAAGACTAAAATTGGAATTTATTTTGGTGAACTGAATAGCGATCTCCTTCTAGGAGCAAATCACCATAACTTTCCAGAGACCCATGAATTTCATGTGTATTGGTTATGCCCTCATTGATTTGTGGATCTTCATGATCACTTATATGAGTCCACAGCCAGTGTGAAATCAATGTTCAGAGGAATATCCTTTTTAAAAAAATAAAGAAACATGTTTTTATTGATTTTAGAGAGAAAGGTAGAGAGAGATAGCAACATCGATCAGCTGCCTCCTGAACACCCCTCCTGTGGATCAAGACTGCAACCCGAGCATGTGCCCTGGCCAGGAATCACACCAGTAACCTCTTGGTGCATGGGTTGAGGCTCAACCACTGAGCCACACTGATCGGGTCAGAGGAATCTCTTTTGAAGGGAGTAGGTTCTCTCTCCTATTGTCTTTTCTTTTTTACTTTAAATATTTTATTTTTATTTTTCAATTACAGTTGACATACAAATATATTCTTTTCAGGCATATAACCCAGTGATTAGACAGTATATAACTTACTAAGTTTTCACCTTGCTAAATCTAGTACCCATCTTATACCAGACATAGTTATTACAATATTATTAACTATATTCCCTATGCTGTACTTTACATCGTCTGTGACTATTCTGTAACTATCAATTTACCAAACAAGAAAAAGTTAAAGGAGTTCATCACCACCAAACCAGTACTACAAGAAATGTTAAAGGGTTTCTTCTATTGTCTTAAGGGACTTAGGTTCCTGTTTATCCAAGTGGGAAGGATAGTAAGTTCTTGCTGTCTTCATTCCAGGGTCTGCTTAAATACATTCACGTTTGGAAGGAAATCATATCATTCACCCCAACTTGTTTTTAATAATAACAATTTCTCCAATCTTCCCTGAAGATGATATGAATCAAAAGTCAGCAGTTAGCTTTGTTGACACTCACACACTCTCTGGGGACTTGGCAAGGGAACTCGCCATGGTTGTTGCAATCAGAGGAAAGTCAGAGAGATGTAAATCGTTAACTTTGAAGAAAGAAAAAATAACTCCATGGAATTTATCTGGGTTGAGAAGAACCAGATTTTCTAAGATATGGTTTAATAAATGCATATTTTAGTTGATTAATAGCAACCTAGTAGATAGTTCTATAAAGAAGCATTTGCTTAGGGTATTCCCTTGGCAAGGTCATGTTCCAAAAAGGCAGAGGGAATGGACCCAAGATAAATGGTTTGAATGTCTGCTATGGACAGAAAGCTGGGAGGAGGGGGCGGGGGGGAAGGAAGAGAGAGAGAGAGAGACAGACAGACAGACAGACAGACAGACAGACAGACAGACAGTCCAGGCTGTGAAAATGAATTAGAAGGAGCTGTAGGAATGGCCTGTTCTCTATCTTTGCACCCAAGAAGGGGCACAAGGTGATATTTTAACACTGCCAGGTGCAGAGCTCTGGGTAAAAGGCTAGGCAACTTGCCTAAAGATGAGGGTTTTCCATGTGGAAAAGAGTATATAACTCCAACCCCTACTCCTGAGATTCTGAGTTAGGAAAGTCTACTAGGGTAAATCAGAATGGTCCCCCACCAAGGCCTTGTGGCAAAGAAGAGTGACAAGACCCCTAAAGCGTTACCATGGACATGTGGAAGATGCGGAGTGAAAAGATGCTGCTCTGAGGAAAGTGACAGTCAGCACAGAGATCTTAAAGGCAGTTTTGTGTTCCCATTCTGGAATGGTTCAGACCAATTGTGTTCTGTAGACCTGCCAGGAGAGGAGACAGCTTCCCACCAGGAAGCCAGGAAACTAACTCCTAACCCAGCCCCCTAGCCTCCTATGGTTTTTAGCATTTTCCACTTCATCTGGAGAAGCCTGACCCAATTTGAATTTCACTGAAACTGATTTCCCTTAACCTGACACCCAGGCATGTACCTTTTTAGGTATTCTAAACCTTAAACTTTTTTTTTTACCCTCAGAGCCAAAGCAACTTTCCAGCTTCATGTGTGAGTTCTCCAACATTCTTCAAATTCCATTCTGCGGGGTGATTCATAGCCGTAAGTATGCTCCCTGGTATGTTTATGCTAACGCCCAGGTGATCTGAGCACTCAGACTGTGGTTTCCCCTGGCAGAAAATCCCAGGGGAAAAGACCTTGAAGATATCTGCTTCCAGATTCAGCTCTGTTGTCAGCAAGTTAACACCAGCCCAGTCCTGGCAGATATGCATTGAAAATGAGGACAGAGCAAGATGCCAGTTACAATGGTGCCCCAAGTACTTGATTCACTAACAAAGTACAGCTGGCATCACTGCCCTTGGCCTGCTGCTTCTTCCTGTACCTGTCAGAAAATCAAGGTAAAGTCCCCCTAGAGCTGGAATAATGAATTCTAAACTAGTCACCAAGCCCTGTCCTCACATTCTCCCCTCCTTTTCTCAGAGCCTCACAGGACTTGGCTCAGAATATGACCCTCCTTACAACTGCTCTAATCCCCTCAAAGAGCAAGGGTCACACTGACCTTATATTAGAATTTTGACAATTCAGTACCGTTTCCTTCTTAAAATGCTCTATCCCTGCATTTTTACAGTAAAATGCTCTATTGCTTTTCCTGTTACTTCAGTCTTAGTGTCAGCTTTCTTGTCCACACATGTTTCAAAAGCTGGTGTTTCCCTGGGACCTAGCTTCAGGTCACATTTATTCTACATGTTTCCCTGAATGATCTCATCCACTTATATGGTTTGAACTTAGAGGCTGATGGAGCTGATGTAGGTATTTCCCCCCTTCATCAGTAACGTACAGTTTGTGCTGGCAGTATTACTAGTAAAATGTCACCTTGTGTTCTCTTCTTGGGTGCAAAGATAGAGAACAGGCCATTTCCTGTACTGGTGAAAGGGGTCGTGCCACTTTTTACTGACTTATTGAAGCTACCAAGCCTCACCAGGTGCAGAGCTCTGAGTAAAAGACCAGGCAACTTGCCTAAAGAGGAGCGTTTTCCATGTGGAAAAGAGTGCATAACTCCAACCCCTACTCCTGAGATTCTGAGTTAGGAAAGTCTACTAAGGCAGTGGTCGGCAAACTCATTAGTCAACAGAGCCAAATATCAACAGTACAACGATTGAAATTTCTTTTGAGAGCCGAAAACTGACTTCTGCACATGGGCCACGAAGTTTCAATTGCACTGTACTTGCGCGCCTGCATGTGGTATTTTGTGGAAGAGCCACACTCAAGGGGCCAAAGAGCCGCATGTGGCTCGTGAGCTGCAGTTTGCCGACCACTGTACTAGAGTAAATCAGAATGGTCTCCCACCAAGGCCTTGTGGTAAAGAAGAGTGACAAGACCCCTAAAGCGTTACCGTGGACATGAAGAGAGAAGATGCAGTGGGTTAGCCCTGATGCTACGTCACTCTTGGTATTTCTATCCTTGAAGTGGCCAACATGGGAACCCCAAGAGTGTGTCCCAAACCATTCTCATTTTCTTACAGAACTCTTACATCCTGTCACACATCAAGTCCTCCTGATTCCAATTCCAAAATATCTCATAGTTCTTTCCCCACTTTTAATGTCCTTGTCATTGACTTGAGCCAGTCCCTCATCATCTCTTACCTGGACAACTGCAAGAGTCTCTTTGCTGGATTTCTACCCAAAAGTATTGCCCATCTATCATAGCCAGCTGCCTGAAAATGTAAATGTGATTCTACACTTGTCTGCTTAAAACCATTTAATGGTTTCCCACTATCCACTCCTTGACATGGTCCAAATGGACTCCATCTTTTGAACCCAACCTATATGGTTCAGCCTTATTATTATTATTTTTTACTTCTCACCTTGTACTTGATGCTGCAGAAAAACCAAATTACTTGTATTTAGCCATAATCTCATACTGCTTCTTGCTTTCCATCTTTGTTCAGACTGTTTACCAAATCTAGAAGGCTCTTCACCTTTTATCTTGCCCTTAATTGTTTCTCAAGTCTCAGCGTGGGGATCATCAATTCTCACACCTTCCTGACCCACTTTCTGTGTAACTGGTGTGTTTATCTTCACAGTTATTGGTGCCACCTCTTCTGCCCCCAACAGACTATTCCTCAGTGCTTTTTAGGAATTTTCAGTGTCAGAGCTTGGAAGTTCCATCCTGACAGTTGTCACAGATGGTCAGGGCAAAGTAAGTGGTAACATATAACAAGACACAAAACTTCCTTAGGAACACTGAGGAGGTAAAGCAGACCTTAGCTTTATCTCCCCCTGATCTTACGCACTTCTCTTATTTCCCTCTCCCTGACAAGATATATAGCTTCTGATAATAACGTTTTTCCTGTAGATTCTCCACATGATAGTAAATGGAATGTGCCTAATTATGTGCTTGTACTGTATGTTTCTCTGTCCCTGCTTTTTATAATTTTAATTCCTCAAAGTAACTAGGAATAGCTTCTTGGGCTACAGTGCTATATAGTCATCAAATCCCAAGTTTTAGAATTACACTAACAGACGCAACTACAAATGTTCATTCTGCCACTCACTGTGGAACTTTGGAACTTCACTTAATATAAGACTTAATTTTCTATCTCTAAAATGGAAATAAGAATACCTACCAAACAGGGTTATTGTAAGGACTAAGAACCAAAGCATATAAAGCACATGTTGAAATGCTCCATAAAGGTTAACTCTACAACACTCTTTGGAGGATGAAGAGGTTTGAGACAAGTACAAGGCATTGCAGGTGAGGAGAAACCAATACTGGGAACAGAGAAGACACTTTTGCTCAGAATGAACTGATGATTGCCTTTATGTAACTGCTGACGGGCAGAGCCTCTTCCACTCCCTCAGGTGGAAGGAACGGAAGTGAATCATGCCATCCAGAGAGAGTCAAGCTGGTGTGGGTGGGGAAACCATGTAGGAAGCTTCTCTAAGTTGCGCCATGACTCCCTATGTCTCTGCCTTGGTCCAGGTCCTGCCCTAGCATTATAATAGCTGGATATCTGTGAGGCAATTGGAAAGAACTTGGGATAAGCTGACCTACTGACCACCAGGCCTATGACTGTTGACAGTGGTCATCCTCTCTGGGGGCTGGATCAATATCTGTGCTGAGTGGCATCCCAGTTAGCAGAAAGCAGGCCCTACAACAAACAAAAGGAGTCTGTTCCTGTGGAATCTCCTGCTTCCCAGGCTTTGGCCAGGTCCTCAGGTCTGGATATCTTTAGTACTGAAATGCTCCTTTACAAATGAGGCAGGTTCTACTAGTATATAGCCATGAGGCCAAAGGGGAATATATCTGTCAATAAGTCAGCAGGTGAGGGAATGAATTCAAATATTAGTATTTGACATATCTCTCTCATCAAACTGTAAAAGTTCACCCTTGCTTCTATGGGATTTCCAAAATCCACTGTTTCAATCACAACCAAAGAAGCTTTAATACTCTTAACTAAAAGAATTCTCGTTATAGCAAGGGTATGACAGCCTTCCTGAGAGATGGAACTACTTTGGGATAGCATCTCTCTGTCAATTTGCTACCTCACAATGTCCACTTCTGAACAGTGCTACCCAGACCACCATGAGTTCAACATCTGTCCCTGGGAATGAGGCCCAGAAAGGGAGTTCAGAGAATGTTCCTTTAGTAATAGGGCAACCTATGTCCTAAAAGTCCCTATAATTAACAATCTAACTTTTTAAAAATTAATTTTATAATCCCCAGTAAACTGGAAGTCTGGCACTCAAAATAGTCCCTGATTCTTTATTCACTGGTAAGTCACACGTGAATAATTGCTCCTCCTAATCCTAGAAAGTAAGAAGAGGGATATGATGTCATCTAAAGTCATGCTTTAAGAAAACACGGCAGCCGAGACCAGTTTGGCTCCGTGGATAGAGCGTCGGCCTGGGGACTCAAGGGTCCTGGGTTCGATTCCGGTCAAGGGCGTGTGCCTTGGTTGCGGGCACATCCCCGGTGGGGGGTGTGCAGGAGGCGGCTGATCGATGTTTCTCTCTCATCGATGTTTCTGGCTCTCTATCCCTCTCCCTTCCTCTCTGTGAAATATCAATAAAATATATTTAAAAAAAAAAAAAAAAGAAAAGAAAACACGGCAAATCTTGAGCTTCTGTCTTTTCCAACATTGGAAGATGTCCCAAGTATTAGCATATCAGCTAGGAGTATATGTATTAACAACACTTGTGTATTCCCTCCTGAGATTCACCATGGTGGATTCAAACCTTTTTATTTTTAAGAAATAAAATTTTAGCCGAAACCGGTTTGGCTCAGTGGATGGAGCATCGGCCTGCGGACTGAAGGGTCCCGGGTTCGATTCCGGTCAAGGGCATGTGCCTTGGTTGCGGGCACATCCCCAGTGGGAGGTGTGCAGGAGGCAGCTGATCGATGTTTCTCTCTCATCGATGTTTCTAGCTCTCTATCCCTCTCCCTTCCTCTCCGTAAAATATCAATAAAATATATTTAAAAAAAAAAAGAAATAAAATTTTACAGATATAAGTGAAGTCTTCTGTGCAGCCCATTCCAATGGCAATCACAATCATGAAATGGGTAATAGAATTTTATCATTTCTGTGCTCATTTTTCTATATATTAACATTAGTAATAGAAATTGTAATCACAACTAACACATGCAGTGCTTACAATGTGCCCAACACTATTCTTAGCACTTTCTATGTATTCACTCATATGACCTCATCACTTTACAAGGTTGGTATCAGTCCCACTTTATTGGTGAGGAAACTGAAGCTCAGAGAAGTTAGTAATTTCTCCAACGTCACATAAGTAAGAGAGCCACTGTAAAACATCACTTTATAATTTCTAAAACTATATACAGTGATGTTTTACAGATTTTTAAAGTTACATAAATGGTGTCATGTTCAATGTATCCTTCAAAACTTGCTTTGTAATTTGCATTTCTGACATTTATTCATGCTAATATGCATAACTCTCATTCATTCATTTAAATTGCCACACAATATTACATTATATGGCTATTCTACATTATAGAATAGCCATATCTGTTCTCCTGTTCTTGGCCCTGTGGTGGTTTATAATTTTTTACTATCATAAAAAATATTGTCAAAGAATATTTTTGTATTTTTCATTAGGGCCATATACCTAGAATTAAAATGCTCAATCACAAAGCATATTGTTAAATTGGTGTGTTAATTTATACTTCCACTAGCAATATATGAAAGTTATTATTTGCTTCACACTCTTCCTAATAGGTAGCCTTTTAGATTTTCCCCCTCAATCTGATGGAAGTAAGACAATATTCTGCTGTGTATTTTAATTTGTATTTTCCTGATTTCTGGTAAAATTGAGTGCTTATGTTCCTTGGTCACTGAGACATTCTCCTCTGTGAATTGTCTCTGCCTCTTCCACCTTTTGCCAGGTTTTTCTTTTCTTTTCTTGAGTGTTTTCTTTTGCATTGATTTATAGGAGTCCTTCATATATTCTGGATACAGGCTTTAGTCCCTGTATGTTGTGTATACATCTAATGGATAATGCTTGTTAAGCAGGGTGTTCAAATATCATATACTAGTATCTTTCCACTGCTACTTGGCTTGAATACATGAAGTTCAACCTCATAATGCTCTTGGGGCTGTTAACACAAACACCAGACTCATACATCACACCACTTTCCTGTACTCTAATCCCCATTAGGTCCCACATATCGCTGAATCTGTTTGTTTCTTCTACGCTTCCCCAGTGATGCAATTCATGATCATGATCCAAAAAGTTGTTTACATTTTAAACTTTTCTCTGAATACTCCATTCATGTCCTTGTTTCAAGAGGACTGTGACTCACCCTGAGGACACAGCTTCCCCTGCAGCCCACTCAAGTGGTGGCTTATCTTACGTCTTGCAACTTTCATACCAATGGGCATGGAGGTGGGGTATGTGTCCTCATGTCTCCCCACCATTGCTTTCAGATCCTATTATCCCTCCTCTCACATCCTCCTCCCCCAATTCTATATCTCATGTTGTGGCAGTTTTAAAGCAAGCATAGTCCCAAATTTCTTTGACATTCCTTCCACTGAGAGGCTGAGTCTATGTCCTCCCAGTGAATGTGGTTTCTAAGACGGCTTGACCTATATTTAGCAGAGGTGATGCTGTGGCTATTTCCAGATTCAGGCCCATGAAACTGGCAGCTTCTACATCTTATGCCTTGGGATTCTGACTTTGGAAACCAGGCACTATGCAGCCCATACAGTGGCCCATGTAGAAAGAAACAGAGATCGCCAGCCTCAGCCCCCACTAATAGCCAGCCAATAGCCAGCACCAACATGTCAGTCATGCTGCTAACATAGGTAGCAGTTAGTTAAGGAAGGGAGCAAATGGAATCAGACATTAAACCTGATTCACTATGAAGCCACAGCATTCACAGGCTCCCCAGGGGACGTATATTCCCAAAATGGGCAGGAAGAAATCACTTTTCAATTTCCCTAGGGGACAACCCCCAGGATTACCGAGGGAGGGATAAACAGCAGGGGAAATTCTCTGCTGGGTGCATGTACAGTAGAAGTCCAGATGGTGCAGGAGGAAGTAAGTACATGCCCATGTGCAATAGAAACCAGATGATGACGCAGAACTTTGGGGCATGCGCAGTAGGAGCCAAAATGATGACATAAAGTGGCAGAGCTTTGCCTGGGAAAAGAACCAGATTGGATAAGGGCGCAGAATCCTGAAAGATCCAGGGGAAGAACTGGTTAGGGTAAGAGCCCAGCACAAGCTAGGGGAAACCCAGGAAGTAGGTTGGATAGTCTGAAAAAAAGCCTGCTAGTTCCCAAAAGCCAAGAAAATATAAGGAGGATTATCAGGGATCTCAGAACAGTTGCTACTAGAACCCACCTGCCTTCTACATCCCTGATGGCATATTACTTCCCTTCACCCCAATAAATCTTGCCATGATACTTAAACTTTCCCCTTAGGTGTGCCCTTTGAAATTCCTTTCTCACACCACCACAAGAACCCATTTTCATGGCACCAACATGAGTGACTCATCTTGGAAGTGATCCTCTAGCCCCAGGGAATGCTTCAGCTGATGCCACATGCAACAGAGTACCAGCCTTCCCCATCAAGGCTTCTTCAAACTGCAGACTCATAAATTACATCAATGACAGTTTTAAGCCATTGGGTTTGACATAGTTTGTCACACATCTAAGCTTCCTTTCCTTTTAAGATTCTTCTATAAGTCTATACTTTCTTTTTTTAAATGGCCAATTTCCTGGTTTTAAGATGAGAGCCAATCCTTGTTAGTTGTTTCCACATCATGGCCTGATTTCTCCAACTGATTCCTCATTATAATCAGAGCCTTCTGGTAGAGCTTCCGAAATTAGACAAAGTAGCTCAGCCCAGAGTAAGACAGCATTTCTTTCTTTTCAAGTTGGATTCAGCATAGTTGGTGCTATATGCATCCCTTGGAATTTAGCTGAATGAACATATCTTGGCTTCTTCATGTTTTCATTAAGTAAGTTGACCCATCTCTGAACAAAGTAACACTTATACTTTGCACACTGTCTAATGCTTAGAAATCTCCAGACAAAATTCTTTTCTAGAAGGTCTCTAGGAAATAGAGAAAACACTAACATTCACCTCAACCAGAGAGAAACAGGCCTGAGTGGAGGGCCGTGGGCATGTTTAAAAGAATGCTTCTTCTCCTTCTCTTTTTTTACTACCTCTTTTCTAGAAACAAACTCATCAAATCCCTTTCTTTTACTCCCATCTCTGGACAAGAGGAGGAGGAAGAAAAGTACGTAAAAGGTGAGATGAGAGGGGGCGAGGTGGGAAGGCACCCCATGGAGCATATGTATACTTTTACTGTTCTGTAACTTTTAAACAAGTGGACTCCTTGTGAAGTGGATAACAGAATTCCTCTTTGGGGCCTTGAGAATTAGTGATTTCTGGGACATCACATACTTTGTGGCAGCAAACAGCTTGGAATCTGAGTAACCCAGGAATGATGCCATTAATTTTAATATCATGCCCTGACAACGGGGAGGAGGAAAGTGGCCAGCCACCACTGGGGCCAGAGGAAGGTGTCCAGGGATGCCGAGGCTGACCCTCCAAAGTCAACACCCACACCTGCCTTCTGGGAAGGGCCTCATCTCATACAGCACTGTATCCTCGTCCTCTTCCCTCCAGAACAAAGTGAAGCTACTCACCACATGACACTGCATTACTTTCTTTTCTTTAATTCACATCAGAAAAGGAGAATGAAATTATATTTCCTTGTAAAACAACGAAAATGTAAACAGTTTTTTCCACATAGAACATCAGAGCCCAAAGTCACCCTGAGCCATGAAGGCCAGCGTGCAGGCTATACGTGTCCTCAGGCTCCGTGGAGGGGAAGCAAAATAGACTTCCCTGCCCAGTTCACCAGTCTGGTTCTGCTTTGACTCTTTCATATGCCATGGCTTTGTGTAAGATTTTGTTGATAAAAGGCTACCACTATTTTTTAAAAGCATGAAAAGCCACCCATGTACTCCAATCACCTTCTCTTGCACATGGCTAAGCAAAGGCCCAGTGGAATAAACGGACTGCCCAGGAACCTCCATGCACATCAGAAGCAGGGCCAGAACCTAGGCCTTTTGTGCTTCCAGTCCTTTCCCTGCTCAAGTCCTGCATGCTATGTGATTTATTAGCCAACAGGAAGTGGGGATGGGGTGTTGCGATAAAGGAAGACGACTGACCTTGGATTTCACCCTCCCAATGAGTAAGCCTCTTAGAGGTTTTACCGCCACTGCCATTGCTTCAGCTCCATATCTGCTGAAAGCACTTAACCTCCTACTAAGGATACTGCAGCCCCATATGGGCCACATGGAACCTCACTAGCAGCATGGACATGACACAGGCCTGCAGCAAGCAGCAAGCAGACCGTGCTGACATCCTCTAGCTGAAATATAATCAAGTACCCCCAGCTCCAAGACAACAAACGGATCCCTCAAGATGTTAACTTTATCACTTTAAAGATGTAAATGGATAGAATATCCTGCTAAGGTCATGACTGGGATATCCTTTCAGAGTGAGATTTCTCTGCCTTCCTGACCCTGAATCGCTCTGATTTGAGATAGTGCTCTGACCTGTATTGCTCACTCTGATACTTTATTTACAGCCTTTGCCTTTGTTTTGTGGTTCTGTCTAGTTTCTTAAAAGGTAGGGTCAGATTCTGAAACCTTATTTTCCAAATCTCAAAGTGGAACCTATAAACAACATTATGCATATAAAGCTTAGTCAGAATATTAGAATCAGAGACTGTCCTGGAAAATGCTGCATTGGTAGCAAATGGCAAATACATGTAGCAGAATGCCATGTTCTTAGTAGGTTCCTAGATCCCTGAGGAAGGAAAAAACTAGACCCAGGCTGCACAGACCGCAGGACAAAAATATAAATGACCTAGAGGCAGAGTATGCTGGCTAATTATAAGAATGAAAGAAAAAAGATGAGTTCATTGATGATATGCAGAATAAAATAACTATACATTTGGAGGTAACGGAACAATGACATCCTTTTGAATGCTATCCAAAAGACAGTGTTGACATTGTCTGACAGTAAAGACTGGGTACCCTGGGGATGCTGATTCAACAAGAATAATATTTTCAGCTAATGGTGTGACACAGTCCCAAACAGAGTGGAGCAGGGCCAGATGCAGAACCAGTTTGAACAAGTTGTTTGCATTGGAGTAGAGCTTGCTCCCAGATGACTGTGTTAAGTCATTCCAGGACCTGGTCAAAGTGTTGGGAGCAGCAAAAACAGCAGTGGCTTCTGTGTGAAGAGTGATTTGGAGAAAGTTTTGGTTGGAGGCAAAAAGGGCTGAAAAACTTTCAACTTGGATCTTGTGTTAGCCAAATAGCCTAAACTGCTGGTGAGAACTGTGTCTAATGTTTTGTCATTTGGCAGCAATGATGATACTGATCTCAGTCATTAGGGGGAAAGCTCGAAATTGCCCTGGTCCAGTGGGAAGTGATAAAAGTGGCACGAGTCAGAAGGCTCACATCCTTGGTGGAGTAGCGTGTCTGATGGCATTTTTATTTATTATTTATTTATTTTGTGCAGCGTTTTTTACCTTTCAAACTAGAACTAGATAAATGGACAGAGAACTTAGAACAGAATGTCAAAGAAGTACTAGGGCAGTGATAGTCTATCTTATTGGTGAGAGATCAAGAATGCAGGAGGCCTGAACCAGAGAATTAGTGAAAAACAGGTTAATTCTAAACCTGCCTCTTTAGCTCTCATTTCTTTCTCCCTGAGAATAATGTTTCATAAAGTGCTAAGTGCGTGGCACAGAGTTGTCTATTTACTCTAAAGAGTTTAAAAGAGGCAGAGATCACAGTACATTCCAGCAACCGAGGAAATAGTGACTGGGACTAGGTCTTCAAGGATGGGTAGGATTCAGGTTACATAAAAACACAAGATAAAGAGGGGCTTGGTGGGAAGAGGAAGATGCCGTGTATCAAGGAAGCAGAACACCCAAGGCCACTATCACTGTTGGTCTTAGATAAGAAAATTCAGACCAAATACCATTTCTACAACCACACAGGTTATACGTTATACATTACTATTCTGGGATTCTGAGTAAAGCGACTTTGATATGATTCCAAAGTCCACATTCCTTCCCCCTGAGCCCAGGTTCACAAGGCTGATGGACATGTAACTAAGTAACTATGATGTAACAAATATTTGCAAATTGAAGGCTGTTTCATTACTTTTCGTTTAGTTATACCTTTCATGACATGTCAAAAAGGAAGTGACATTGCCTTCTAGAAAATATTTATTTCCTGATGTCACCAAAGTAACTCACATGGGAAACAGTGGTGACATAACGTGGCACACAGCATAAGCTGGCAATGTTCTGAGCCTGAAGTGATACAGAGAGAAAGAGAGAGAGAGGGAATAGAAACCTAGCAAAAAAAAAAAAAAAAAAGGAGAGGCTAGAACTACTTCACTCCACATTGTTTTGAATTAAGCTGATAACCCTTTCCTGCTTAGAAACACTCCAGATTTTCAGAAACAAAAGTTTCTGTCAAAGCAGTTCAACCTCGTTGGCCTTGTCAGGTGTGTGTTCCTTTCCACTGTTTCAAGTCAAGGCAGTGGGACAACCTAGGAAGGATGACTATCAACGGTGGCTAAGTGCAGCATCTAACTTACTGCCTCTGATGGTTGTGGCATAAAGCGGCAAATGGATGAACCCAGCAAGTAAACAATGTGCTACAAAAGAGACCAACCTTCTCATGTAGAGTGACCTTTCCAGCGTCTCTGTGTTCCTTGCTCCTGGTAGCCTGATGGGCCCAGCCTCACAAGTGGCCAGCCCACTATGGATGAACTGCTCAATGATCTGTGATGAACTCAATCCCATGAGTCTGAAGCTCAAAAGTAACTAAATAAATAAAAAAAAAGGTAGTAGGTAGTTGACAAAGATCTCTAGGATGGCTGCAATTTCCTGGGAAAGGAATCTGGTGGTGGCTCTAGAGATAACCTGGCAACTGACTTCTTCTAATATCTTTGGAATAGGGAAGGCAAAGCATGGTGCAGCTTCTCAGAGATCCCCTAAAACTCTGCCAGTTTCTATTAGGGCCCTTATCACATTGTACTGTAACTGTCAATGCACTGTAACTGACCCATGTATTGAGCTCTGCCATCCTCAATAGACTGAATGCTTTGGAGGCAGACTATAGTCTTTCTTTACTTCTATCCCCACCTCCTTGCACAGAGTGGAAGTATCTCAAACCTGGCAGGGAAAACAGTTCAACATGAACCTGGCAGTGGAAGGAAATTAACTGAAAAGAGTTCATTTCCTTGAGACATCTCAGGTACCAGCTGAGGATGTGAGTTGGTAATTGAATGACAAATCTACTGAAACAGCATGGACCAGTTTTCAAGGAAGACAAGTCATGAATGAGGGTATATGCACCTTTTGTGTTTCATTATAGCAATGCTGTAGGCTGAGTCGAGCTTGGGTATGCAGACAGAGATTCCAGAAAAGATTGATGTGGATCATCACACAGACATTTAGCAGATCCATCCTTTGACTGGTTAATTATTCAAATCATCTGGAGGTTCCTCAGAAAACTAGAAATAGAACTAGAAACATACCACCAAGCAATTCCATTTTTGGGTTTTAAGCTGAAGAAAATAAAAGCACTAATTTGAAAAGATACAGGCACCCCTATATTCATTGCAGCATTAGTTACAATAGCCCAGATATGGACACATCTGGAGTGATTTTTAAATCTTTTCTTTTCCTTATGTTCTACAACATTTCTTTCTGTCTTCTTTCTTTCTGTCTCTCCACCCTACTGCCCCATCCCATGCCTGTCTCCTCACACCTAAACCCCTTCTATCTGTGGGTTTACTGCCTTGCTGGAGGAATGTGACAGGGTACAAAGTCGAAATCTCCTGAGAGCTATTTCTTTGCTTTGCTTCTGAAATCCTCAGCATTGTGGGGACAAGAGGCAGTTCTGGGCTCGTCTAAAATGTAAGAAGAACAAAAGTGTAAGAGAACATTCCTCTATATTAGAAAAAGTTTCTCTAGGCTGGGGAGATGAAGAGGAAGAGCAGATATGATGAAAGCAGTTAAGCAGGTGGAGTACAGAGAGAATCTGACACCTTGCTTTCTGGGATGAGTCCCAGAGAGGTGGCAAGACCCCTGAGAGATTTAGGGGAGTAGAGAGAGTCTCCACCCTGCAGAGCCAGGGAGGCATACCAACATGTGGTAGAGTAGGACCAGAGAGCTCCACCCACAATAAACAAGACCACCATGACCCAGGAGCAGAGACACAGTTCCAATAACTCAAAATGGGGCCCAGAATCTTCGAAGAGACTTGGCAGCCACTTGACTAGGCTAATAACCAAGGACCATGCTGAACCATGGAGTCTGAGGGAAAACCTGTGGGGACAAATGATGTTTTCCTGCAACCTAAAGTTGGGATCTATATAAATTTCCCAGAATTAAGCCACAGCTCTGCAGAAAAGGGGCAGAAATCTTAAACTGACTGAGCTTAAGTTTCCCTCTCTATGGTATCAGTGCGAGCTCAAAGAAATAATTCAGTAGAGACACAAAAATAGAAATAATTTGTAGATCCTGCACATCTAAGTGTGGCTATTTATCTATCTGTCTTTGTTCATCCATCCATCCATCTTTTTTCATCCTCCATCTCTTCCCAGAAAGGAGCTAAGGCTTAGTTTATAAGTATGGTTGGCCAGTCAAAGAATCTTGGCGATATCATAATAGATACATGAGCATTACAACTCAGAAGCCAAGAGGGACCAGGCAGCCAGCACATACAAACAAAGCATGTCAGAATAAGCCAAGTCCTTTGCCAAAACTATATATTTACTAACCTACAGTGAATCCTGGTTATGTCTTATATATACATGCATGTGTGAAATTTTTAATGATTGCATTTTAAATTTTGTAATTGAGGGTTGTTGTTTTATTAGGACCCAGACACCTGACAATGTCAGATCTTGTATTGTGCTTTGTGGTATGCCTTCTATTGAATTTAGCCTCAGTCAGGGCACTGTGCCTCTACTCTGCTTACACACCAATAAAGTGAATTGTGAGTAATAAAGTGGGCAATCTTATTTAGTTCATTTTCAAAAAGTCTAATATCAGAAAAACATTTTTGAAATTTATTGTTCAAATCCCTAATTTTGGGATGGTATGTTTGGCCATCAGTTTCATTTGGGGTGGGTGGGGGGTGCAGAGATCAATTTCAGTATGCAAAAGTGAGTCATATTCCTCCTTGACAAATGAAATTCCCAAAGACATAGTTTTGTTAGAAAGGAGAAAATTAAATAATTAAATTTGGGTACCGTAAGTAAATGCCCCCATAGGAAAACATTTAAAATGTTTACATTGTTTGTAATAATAATCAAAAGGGCTAAGCTTTGATCAAACTTCTCCCGTAAGTTATTTCTAGAATCTCCCTTTGACATGAACAAGTCAGTTCTTTTCCCCCAACAAACCACTAAGTGTCTTCAGCACTGTGTAATGAATGACTAAGACCCATGTTTGTATGTTCTACAGCAGGTAGGTATCCATCACTTAGGTATTTTGTTCACTCAGCAAGGTATTGTACTGCATGGCTCTGGCACCCAGTTCATAGAGCTAATAAACACATCATGATGATGAGGTTTGAACTCTAGCACAAAATGATTTCTGTGAGCAATGCAGTAGGCAGATGTGAGCTCCTGGTCCTTGTAATACAATGCCACCATGGATTTAAGTTTCACTGTGATCTAATATTAACACCCAGTACCAATTGTACTCATAAGAGTACCACTGAAAGTCCCACTGAGCACTTTTGAGTACTCTGCATTAAATCTTTTAAGACAATTCTAGACACGTGAAAAAAGTCATCTCCAGAGGTTGTGTCTCTCCTGGGCCTCCTTATGTCTCTTCCAGATGTTGTTTAGAAATGATAAAATATTCACCAACACCACAAAAGCAATATGGTGTCATTTAAATCTGTGTTCTCATTAGCAGCAATAAAAAATATCCCGATGATTCCAGTTTTCCACTAAACTTGTCCTATAGCTTCTCAACTATGTCATTAAAATGATAGGCAATGTTATGTCTGGTTAGATTTCCATTTCCAAGTGATCTTACTCTTTTTTTTTGCAACAAGTATTCCCACATGTTTATTTAGTAAAGCTGGTTTTCATAAAACAGCAAAAGAAAACTACTACAAGCAACAATGGCAGAAACCAGATGAAGCAGGTGGCATCAGCCCTCCATGGGTGGAGTGGGTCTGTGGGCAGAAGAAGGCGCCTTGAAGGCACCTCCCAGTTCCCTGTCCAGTGTCAATTAGTATAATTAATTGAACACATTGGCCAGTGGAGGGGGATAGAGGAGGGTGGCAGTGTGGCATGTCTTTCTTGGACCAGCCCAGCAAGAGGCACTTTCCCTCCCTGGGAGAGCTGAGGCCATACAGACTGTTTGGGCAACCGGGATGTGCATCTCAGGCTGAGGATGAGGGGTGACTTCCCAGATTAGTGCACATAATTTCTGTTGGTCCAACCGACACTTTTATAAAAACTGTCATCTATAAGCACTTCTGATTCCAGGAAATTTTTTCTTAATACATAGCTGCATTTCACAACAGAATGTCCCTAAGTCATAAATTAGGTCTTGATAACAAGTTGTGTCCTTTTTCAGCAGACTAAGTTGTTATTCTATATAATTCTCATATTGATGCCTTACATTGTATTCTGTTTTCTCAGACACATTGGTTTTATTTCAAAGTGACCCTAAACAAAAAAAGTTAACAAGGAGTTATCTCAGAAGGCTGAATTTGGGAGGGGCAAACATTATCACCTCAATGGCATCCTAGGTTCTGGGCAACTCTGTAAGAAAGTGAGAACTTCAGTTTTCTTATGGTTTGCTCCATTATTTACACACATTTTTAAAAAAAGATTGTTTTATTGCTTTTTAGAGAGAGGGGAATGGAGAGGGAAAGAGAGAAAGAAACATTGGTGTGAGACATCGATCCAGTGCCTTGACTGGGAATTGAACCAGCAACCTTTGGGTGCACAGGACAACACCAGCCAGGGCTACACACATTTTTATTTCTTTCAAGGATTGCATACAATAAATGAGTCATGTCAGTGTCCCTCTTACTCAGGATGTGCTCTCTGTGCTTGTATAAAACCTTAAGCTTTATAGCTAAGGTGGTGTTTAAGTATGGCAAGCAATGAGTTAAAACATAAAACACTAAAATAGGCTTAGTATTGCCAGATGGTTCAGAATTTTAACATAAACCAGACATGGAGATTCCATAGTATATATGTACCACATCTTCTTTATCCAATCCTCTATCAAAGGATACTTTGGTTGTCTCAAACTTAGGGGTATATATACTTTTGCAAATAAATGTTTTCAAGTTTTTTGGGGGTAGGTACCCAAAAGAGGGATTGCTAGGTCATATGCTAACTCTATTCTTAATTTTTTGAGGAACCACCATACTGTTTCCCATAGTGGCTGCACCAGTCTACAATCCCACCTGCAGCGAATGAGGGTTCCTTCTTCTCCACCACCTCTCCAACACTTGTTATTACCTGTCTTGCTGATAACAGCCATTCTAACCGGTGTGAGGTGGTATCTCATTCTAGTTTTGATTTGCATTTCCCTAATTGCTAGTGAAGTTGAACATCTTTTCATATATCTGTTGGCCATTTGAACAGACATGGAGATTCTAACATTAATTTGCCAATCTTTTAATAGCACCTTTTTTTTAAAAAAAAATGCTTTCACAAATAGTGTGACACTTTGTGAGCAATTAAATTTGACTCTGGCCCTTGGGCCAACAGTTTGTAACTTTCAGGTGGCTGGAGATCTTTGCTTTAATGAGAGGAATGCTTTTACTTACTTTTTTTATTGAGCTATAATTGACATGTAATATTGTATTAGTTTTGTACACCACAATGTTTTGATAAATGTATATGTTGTGGAATGATCACCACCATACGTTTAGTTAACACCAATCACCAGGACCAGCTGCAAGTTTTTTCTCGTGATGAGAACTTTTAAGATATTCCCCTCTTCGCAGTTTTCAGATATACAGTACAGTATTGTTAACTATGTCACAATGCTGTACGTGATCACTTCCTTAATCTTCTCTCACTGCTTTTACTAACCACAAGTTCAGGTCACCAATGCTGAGCCACACTTCAGGGAGTTGGGGTGTCAGGAGCGCTCTCATTTCACTGAGGGTACCCTGGTTACATCAGGGACCATATGATAGGCTACTTTTGTGCCATCCTTAAAAGGTGCTCATGCTCTTCCTTTTCTGATTTTTCGGTGGCTTCCCACCACCCTCATGCTGTAAGCCAAGCTTCTTAGCATGACTACAAGTCCCACTTCCCACCAATCTGGTTGTGCCCCATTTCTTCACTTCTCATCCTTCACCCTGGGTACCAGTCAATGTGCATCTTCCTGTACAGCTGTTATTTTACTAATTCAGTGGCCTTGCATATACTGTGACTTCTGCTTTTAAAAGTTCTTCTTTCCTTGCTCCATTGTCAGGGTTGAGGGGTGATTAAGGGAATTTTTTGCATACAACTGGATCCCTGCTGTGGTTTTGTGGAAATAAGCCTAACTTAAAACTTAGAGAATTTTTACCAGTATATCACTAAAAATTACTAGCAAACCAAAAGACTCCAACCAAGGTTGAAAGCCAAGATTTGTTTTGGCTGACAATGAAGAAAACCATTTATTCAAAGTGTCATTTTATTTCCTTAAATGAAAACAATAATACTGCACTTTTTAAAAATTGTTAAGATGGGTAGAAAAGAGAAAGACATTTCATACTGTAGTGAATGCTGTCGCTACCCTGTCTAGACTCCCTGCATTGAGCAAGAGTAGGTAGGATAAAACAGGGGAAAATAAAACAGTGTTTTAAGAGACAGATAGGATTCTATCCCAGATTACAGTTTCATAGTGTCTGCTATTTTATCCTCTCCTGGGAAGTATCTAAACATAGATGGAGAATCCTTGGAACTTTAATGGACTTTCAGAAACCTGAGTTATTATTGAGTACCATGCGAATTCTATATAACCTACCTGAAGATCATCTAATATAACTTGTTTGAAGAACCTATGTTGGGAGGCCTATGGAACAGTAGAGAAAGAAACTCTGCTAGAAGTTTACAAAATCTCTAAATTTGCAATTTCTCCGAAGTTTTACAAATTTTCTAATTTGCACCTCACAGAAATCCAATTAGTGGTATGCATGAAGCCTAGACTATCAAGTAGAAAACTGAGGTCCCGAACTTAAGTCACTGATTACTTTGACCACATCACAGGTGAAGACTAAGAGTTTGACAAGAAAGTTATAGGGTGGAACAACACTGGAAATATTGGCCTGACTTCCCCATTCTCTACCTCTAACCATTGGAGTAAAGAGAATGCCTCTCCAAAAGGATTCGGTTGGGAGAACGTTGGCAGAGCAGTCAAAGATCCCTTTGATTTAGGTTCAGAAATTTAACTTTGTAAATAGAAGGCATTATACCAAAGAGATAGGAACATAGCCATTGGGGTCAGGGAAACTGAGTTACGACCTCAGGTTTCTCAATTACTGCTGTGGAAACTTAAGTTTCCTTAATATGGCTGAGAGTCTGTCCCAAAGGGATAACTGTAGTTCTTACTTCATAGGGTGGTCAAGAAGATTAAAATAATGCACATTAACTTAGACAGATGTACAGCAAAGGTAAATGTTCCTTAGTGGTAGGAAAATAGTGAACAGACTCACCTTTCTGGCATTCCCCTTGCGCCAGGTCTCTAGTGTAACCTTGATTTATTACCAATATGATCTTTTAATCTTCCTCCATTTTTTTATTCCTGTTTTCTACTCAGGTGATAATCCCTCACTGCTTAATTTCTGTTATTTATTATTACTCAGTATTACCTATAAGATGACCAGTTGTTCCTCTTAATATACAATAGATTGCCACTTTGTGGTCCCCACATGTGTACCCATGCACACACACAGACAACTTTCTATCGGTATTGTTTCTCAAGGGAACCCTAATACATTCTCAAAACTTAGGTTGATGTATTTTAAAATCTTTCATTTTAAGTAAGAATACCTAAGAATGAAAATGGCCATTACCTCCCTCAGAGTTCTCAGCCTTGTATTTGGAAAGAGAATAAAGAACAGAGGAAACACCTTCTTGCTAACATGTGATGGTGAGAGTGCATGTGTGTGAGCGTGTGTCTCTATGAGAGAGAGAGAGAGTGTATGTGTGTGTGTGTATAGCGGGAGCAGCTATAGTAGGATATAGTTTCTAAGACTAAAGAGAAAATAATGAGAACTGTCAAAGCATATTATTAAGAGGCTGCTTTCTTTTCTCCAGAGCCTAACTGGAAGTGTGCAAGTGTAACTCATCCTGAAGGCTCTCCAGGAGGAACAGTCTGGAATGGGATGGGGGCAGGGCCTTTCTTTAGGAAGGTTGCCTCTGGTTATAGGAAGAAAATAAAATGTTGACATTTCCCTCTAGTGGCAGAAAGGGAATAATATCCACTGAGGAGAACAATGTGAGACGGGAGTAAGATTAGAATGTTTTGGCCAAGAGAAGAGCTCTCCTTCCTTCCTTCTTGTTCAATATAATTACTAATTGCCAATTGTTAGATATGCATTGCTACAGATAAAGAATGCCCTGAATCAGAGGATTTGTGACTGCACTGGGATAGGTGTGGTCAAAGAAGAGAAACCTGACCACTGAATGGGTCCAGGACAATTTTGTGAAGAAGGTGACAAAATCTTGTGAGTGTCCCTTTTTCCATTACTTAGTCTTCACCAAGCATGCAATGATAACATCATTTGTTTCCCTTAAGTTCTACCTCTAAGAATATTCTTATTTTTTCTCTCTTCTAGTCACTTCCCCTCCCTCAAAACTTACCTTTCCATGTCCTATTGCCTCATAGTTTTATTTTTTTCCTTACTATTCCTGCCACCATCAGTGGTCCACAACACCTTGTGCTATTACTGAATTCATTTTATTATTTCAAAATTGCATGTTTTTGTGTCTACTCTCCCCACCCCCACTAAATTCTGAACTTATAACAGGCATGATCAACATTTCACTCATCTTTAAATCACAAATGTCTAGCTCAGTGTCTGGAACTCAGTAAACATTTGTTGAAATAAAGCATGCATGTGTCAATGAATGAATAAATGAATAAAGTTGAAAAGAATTCAATAAATTAACAAGCCCATTGATTAAATACATTTTCTATATTTGATAGTTGATATTATTAGGGGGATTTGAGGGGAAGGTACTTGAACTCAAAGGTGAAGCTCAAATAAAAAAACAGTAGAATTTAATTGGGAGATTATTCCTTCTGGGGAGTTTACCAGAATTTAGCCTGTTTAAAAATATGTGTGATCAGATGGATGGAAGGACTCATTGATACCTAGCATATGATACACTCTCCACACATTAACAGCATCCTGCAAAGTTTGCTATAATTAGTGATTCTCTTGGGGGTGAGATGGGGGTGGAGAGAGTGGAAGGAAACACAGGGCCTGAGAAATCTTACCCTTAGAATGAAAATGACACTCAAAGCTTAAAACCAGTCATTGCTCTCCTTTCAAAAATTAGCTGCTGCTTCTTACTAAGAAAAAATTGATCATTTTTGTAGTCATATGCTCTACCACTGAGCTATACCCCCACACCTAATCATTTTTGGAGAGCCAATAGGCAATGGACTTTATGACCCAAAGAACACAAAAATGAAGAATAATTAAGTCATATGTCTTTGAGCGAGGAGAGGAGATGACAGTCATGCCTATAGCTCTCAGGAAAAAGCAGTAAGAGAAAATGCTTGTCTGCAGAAAGTTAATGTGGCAGAGACATATTTTTCACATCCCAGATGAACACACATGGCTTACTGGGACATATTTATATTTTAA
The DNA here is from genome assembly GCF_963455305.1 of Plecotus auritus. NCBI lineage: Eukaryota > Metazoa > Chordata > Mammalia > Chiroptera > Vespertilionidae > Plecotus > Plecotus auritus. Next base: position 26,144,119 of record NC_137778.1, read on the forward strand.
AAGCAAACTCTCCTAGGGGTATCACACATAATACTAATGCAGCCTCAAAAGTGAGCTGAGAAAGCCAAGACAAAATCCCCATGGTAATAATTAGGTAACGTTGGATACATAAAAAAAAAAGCAAAAAAAAAAATAAGCATTTTAAAAGCATCAGAGAAATGAAATATAAAAGGCTGCAGCCACTTTGGAAAATACTTCCAGTTCCTCAAAAGTTTAAACACAGAGTATGACCCTGCAATTCCACTTCTAATATACAGTCAAGAGAAATGAAAACATATCCACACAGAAATGTGTGCACAATAATTCATAGTAGCATTAGTCATAATAGCCCCAAAGTGGAAACAACCAAAACATCCTTCAAAGAGTTATTATAGTTCCAGCTGCTTTTTTTTTTTTGGCATGAATTGACAAACTGGTCCTAAAATTTATATGAAAATGCAGAGAACCCTGCAGATTTATAGTTAATTGCTTTTCAGCAAGCATGTCATGATAGCTGAGTGGGGAGATAGTCTTTCCAACAAATGGTGCTGGAATAACTGGATATTCACAGGCAGAAGAATGGAGTTGGACCTCTATTTCACTATACATGACAAATGAACTCAAAGTGGATCATAAATGCATGTGTAAGAGCTAAAAAGAAATAAGGCTCTTAGAAGAAATATAGGAGTACCTTCATGACTTGAAGTACTTTTTTAGATATGACATCAAAATCACAAGTGACAGAGAAAAGAAATTGGACTAAATCAAAATTCAAAGCTTTTGTGCTGCAAATATTACCATAAAGAAATTGAAAGCACAGCCGAAACCGGTTTGGCTCAGTGGATAGAGCGTCGGCCTGCGGACTGAAGGGTCCCGGGTTCGATTCCGGTCAAGGGCATGTACCTTGGTTGCGGGCACATCCCCAGTGGGAGGTGTGCAGGAGGCAGCTGATCGATGTTTCTCTCTCATCGATGTTTCTAGCTCTCTATCCCTCTCCCTTCCTCTCTGTAAAATATCAATAAAATATATTTAAAAAAAAAAAGAAAGAAATTGAAAGCACAATCCACAAAATGAGAGAAAGTATTTGCAAATAATATATGATAATGGGTCTACCCCCAACATATACAAAGAACACTTACAACCCAACAATAAGTATAAAAAACCCAGTTTAAAAATGGACAAAGGATATGATAGACATTTCTCTAAAAAAGATATACAGACGGCCAAAAAGCTCAACATTATTTGTCATTAGAGAAATGCAAATCAAAACCACAATTAGCTGCCACTTCACATCCATTAGTATGGCTGTAATAAAAGACAGACAATGATAAGTGTTGGCAAGGATTTGGGGAAATTGAAATTCTCAGATATTGCTAGTCTACACTAATAAAAGAGAAAAATGCTAATTGACTGTACCTCCGCTATGCCCACAGCCAATCAGGAGTGATATGCAAATTAACCCAGCAAAGATGACGGGTAAATTTGCATATGCAGGCAGAGCAGGCAGCACAGGCAGCACCCTATGCCGTGGGCGGGATCCACGCTGTAGTCGGGGACCTGGGCAGGCAGCGGGGGGCAGCCCCCAAAGTGGCCAGCCAGATCCAAGCTGAGACCGGGGACCAGGCAGGTGGTGGGGGCAGTGCCCAATGCCGCCTGCCCGGGTCCAAGCTGCCCCGCCGCCTGCCCGGGTCCAAGCTGCAATCGTGATGGTGGCTTGGGCCCGGGCAGGCGGCAGGGGCAGCACCCGATGCCACCTGCCTAGGTCCAAGCCGCCCTGCGATCATGGGGCAAAGAGCCCAGGCTGAGCTGCCCTGCAATCATGGGGCAAACCGCCCAGGCTGAGCTGCCCCGTGATCACAGGGAGAACCGGCCAGGCCGAGCCGCCCCACAATCATGGGGAGAACAGGCCAGGCCGAGCTGACCCGTGATCATAGGACAAACAGGCCAGGCCCAGCCACCCCGTGATCATGGGGCAAACAGTCCAGGCAGAGCCTGGCCAAGACGCCCCGCAATCCCAGGCGAAGAAGCCACTCCGCTGACCAACCTGCGCTAGGGACCTGTTCGGGCATGTGGTGGGAGTCCAGGGCCTCTAGCCTGCAGCCATGGGAAGTCTTCCTCTCCCCAGAGTTAGGAGCACCAGCCCAGGTCAACCCAGCGGCCTGGTCCTGACTGCAGGGGTGAGTTCCTGCAGGCTGGGGTTTGATCCCCACTCATTAGCAGTAGGAGACCAGTGCCTTTGTTATTGCTGTGTGTCCAGGTTTTAATTGGACAAATGCCCGGCGGTCCCAGTCGCCAGCTTAGCAAAATCTTTTAGGAGGAGAATTCTGTCTGGGTTTCCTCAAATTCCCTCAGCTCCTACTCATCCCTCTGTAAAGGCACAGAACAAGTGAGGCCCTTAAATAAAAATCAGAGGTCTCCAGCAACGGTGAGCCTCTCTCATCACAGTCATTTGGACTGGATGGCATTTGAGTATTTATCTAGGCACCATGACAGAGAAACACAAGCTCAAGTCATGATCTCTGCTCTTAAAAAATTCACAATCTTATTAGAGCGAGTGGATGATAAAAGTGCAGTAATAACATCAGAATGTAAGGCAACAATACAGAGAGGAACAGAGGCAATTGCTAGGATGATTTTCCAGTAATTAGTACAAAGAGTATGTGCTATGAATTAAATTTAAAAAAAAAAAAGTGTGGAAATAGCTGCTTCATGAGTATGGCATCCCTTCCTATTGTAAAGGAAGCTGAGTTCCACGTGAACTGTGTACTATACTATGATATCTGAGGCACAGGACAAGGGAGGCCCTAAGTGTACTATGCTTTGATATTTGAGTCATTCTTTATTGTTCAATGTAATTTATTTCTGTACGCCTCAGTTTTGTAATAGTTAAATTACTAGAATAACACATCTTGCTATAAAATATTACTAGAAGATCAAATGATCAGGTGACATTTATTGTTATTTTCTATAAATGAACACAATCTCTGGTATGCTAAAGTGATAGGTATTATAGAAATATTCAGATAGAGAGACCTACAGGCTTGATTACAAGTAAGGCTTACTATCACAACCCAAATTTATTGCTTAAAAAAAAAGCAGGGAGCCAACTAGAAACTGAACCAAATATAAGCCCTTGAAGGGCAAATGCAAATTGGATAAGCTTTGCTATTACAAGAACAAGAAGAAAAATTTCAGATGCAAGAATGAAAACCACATTGCATCCACTCTAAATAGCTGTTAAAGAAAAAGAATGGTATACTATGAAAATACTTAATACAGATTGTAAAGACATTTGTTCAAAGAGGATTTCCTAAAGTAGGTGATATTTCAGTTAATTTTTTTAAATGTGAAGAGGTTAGCTAGATAAGAAAAAGGTGTAGGGCTCCCGAATTGCAGAGGGTGCAGGCAGGGCTGAGGGAACCCCCTCCCCCCCCCCCACTCCATGCATGAATTTCATGCACCGGGCCTCTAGTAGAATATAAAAGGGTGCAGCCACTTTGGAAAATACTTTTAGTTCCTCAAAAATTTAAACATAGAGTAACCACATGAAATTCTACTTTTAGTATATACCCAAGATAAATGAGAACATATCCATACAGAAATGTGTGCACAAATATTCATAGCATCATTATTCATAATAGCCAAAAAGTGTTAGCAACCCAAATGTCCATCAATTTGATGAATAAATAAAATGTGGTATATTCATACAATGGGACATAAAAATGAATGAAGTCCTGATACACACTGCAACATGGATGACCCTTGAAGACATCCATGAAATAAGCCAGTCATAAAAGGCCCCGCATTGTACAATCCTATTTATCTGGCATTTCCACAACAGGCAAATCCATAGAGACAGCAAGTAGATTAGTTGTTTCCAGGATTGGGGGAAGGAGAGAATAGGGAGTGATTGCTAATTTGTAGGGGATTTCTTTAGGAGGTGATGATTATAATTCTTTGGATGATTATAATGCTGATCATTGCACAACTTTGTGATTATACGAAACACTATTTAATTGTATACTGAATTTTACAGCATGTGAATCTCATTTGAAAAATCAAGAGCAGCCTAAATTATGATAGAGCAATACATCTGATATATTGCTGGGATATGTTGGACATACATATATGTGAGCTGAAGCTTTGTGGCAGGCGATCTGTGGGTGTCAGCAGCCTCATGCTCTCTAGCTACCTTAAAATTATTCTCAGTGTGCTCTTCTCCTCTTCTCTTCCCATCCATGCCTTTGTCCTCTACCATATGTAAAAGTCATTTCCAGTGTAAATTTTAGCTCTGTGTTTCCATATTCTAGACATCATGAGTTTCAACATGTTCAATGACTGAGTCCAGAAATGGATGTAATCCAAGGCAATTATTTTCGAAGTGTATCAAAATTACTGCGGGAAGATAGTCTTTTAGCAATGCAGATCCCAGGACTGCACCCAAACAGGGAGCCTGTCTGGATAAGAAGCAGCCCAAGAGTAGGCACACCCACATCTCAGAACTCTGCCTCCAAAGACTGAGCAAGGCTCCTTGTGGAACTTCTGCTTGTTCACTCAGTGATGATGATGATGGTCCAGAGTAACCATCACTGGACCTCTGTTTTTGCCATTTACTCTGTTTCCTTTGTCACCGTGCTTTCCTGACCCTATTCTGACCACCTGGATGCTCCAGGACCAGGGTAAATGCCCAGGAATTCTCCCCCATTCCAAGTGCCCCACGTGGCAATTGTCCCTACCAGGAGCAAAGTCTCTTGAGTCAAACACATTCAAGGACCTGAGGCCCATCTTTCCTTCTGGATTTGGAAGAACAGAAGAAGAGCATTCTGACAGGGAATCAAAGGATACACCATCAGTGGAGCCACTTGCAACACTAATGAGCAAAATCAGAGGGAAAAACAATTCTCATCTGTGTCCCTCAGAGGCAAACAGGAAATCTTTCTGATGGTTATCTGGCTAACATGTTTCAGCAGGCCTATGAATCACTCTATGTCCTGGGACCTGGGTATTTCTAGCGAGTACCTTCACATAGCCTGAGCCCATGAAAGTCTCTGGATCTCTACAATTCCCCTCTGTCCACCTTTCTTCCATCTCTTGGGCAGCCTGAAATCTGACAAGGACAGACTCACAGAATAACAATGTTCCAAATGGGTGGCTGGAAAAAGTGACATCACGGGAAAAAGAATCAAATCAGAGGCCGCGCCTGCTGTCTGTATTACAATCAGGTAAGAGCCAATCTGAAAATAAGGCCTCTGAAGGCAACTGAAACATTTTTTTTTAACAGCCTAATTAGGCCATACACTAATGAAATGCTTTTAAAATAATTCTAAGTCTGTTACCATTTTTTATACCACAATAAGGATTTCTTTGAATATTTAAGTGTGCTAAGTTTTAAAAGAAAAGTGGTCCCCCTCCCCATAGTATCTTACTTTCTAGAACCACTGACTGGGAGTCACTCCTGGTCCAGCTGCCAAGTTGCACCCGAGTCTCTCTTCCTGGCTGTTCTTTCCTGTTCTGAGGCTGAGAATGATGAATAACAACAGTAGCCCTGAGAAGGACACCTCTGTCCCTTCACTCATGCACTGTGCTCCACACTGGGGACTGAAAGATTTGCCTCAGGGTAAAGAAAGCTACCAGAATGAAGCAGAGGTAAGACCCTGGGTGTACAGTGACCTGGCAAGTACCAGACATTCTGATATTCAGGCTTCATCCTTGATCAATTACATCAGAATTTCTGGCCATGAGACCCAAGAAGCAGTCTCTTAAAAACTTCTCCACTGGTTCCAATGAACAGTCATAGTTGAGAACTACTGGACCAGAGAAAAGAGAAAGATGCCTCTACCACATGGAACTCAAGATCACATGCAATTTGATTCCATGCAATTATCCTAGAACCGCCAAGTCCCCAGCCCTGCCACCAGTTCCCAGCAGAGGAACTGCCCTTCCCTATATTCATTCTTTTAGCTGTCAATTTCTCTTGACATTTCCCCCATTTAAGATGCCTTTGAAGTTCACATTAACTTGGTTTTAAATTTATATAATGACTAGAGGCCCGCTGCATGAAAATTCATGCACTCAAGGGGGAGGGGGGTTCCTTAGCCCAGCCTGCACCCTCTCACAATCCAGGACCCCCTCGGGTAGGGTTCCTAAGCCTGGCCTGAAATCAGGGCCTATTGGGGCTTTCCTTCCCCTGGCTGCAGGCTGCTGGCCCCACCCCTGCCGCTGCCACTGCTTGCCATCTGTGCAGCACTGCACCCTCCCCGCCCCTGCCACCGGTGGCCTCCCTCTGCAGGTGACAGGCTGGAGTGCGATGGCTTGGCTGGCCTGGGCCACCCTCTTTCTTTGCTGGGGGGCGGGGCCATCCCTGCGAGGGGCCGGCTGCCTACCTGATCGCCCCTAACCGCTGGTCTGCCTACCTGATCACCCCTAACCACTCTGCCTGCCTGCCTGATTGCCCCTAAATGCTTGCTTGGGGATGGGGCCAGCCCTGAAAGGGGCTGTAGTGGTCTGGTCTCTGGTTGTTCCAGTTGTGATGCCTCTGGCCTTTTATTATATAGGATTTTTGTTGTTATCATAGGTCATTGTTTATTATACTTTTTAAAAATAGTTTATTAATTTTGAGTGAGAGCGAGGAAGGGAGAAGAGAGAAACATCAATGTGAGAGAACAATATCGATCAATTGCCTCCTGCATGCCCCCTACTTGGGATTGAGCCCACAACCCAGGCATGTGTCCCAACTGGGAATTGAACCAGCGACCTTTTGGTGCATGGGACGATGCTCAAGAAACTGAGCTGCATGGCCAGGGCCATTATTTATTATACTTTTGACAGCAAGGTGAATAAGCACTTTTTAATCACAACTTATCACCCTCATGAGGGTTCACAGAATGTTCATATGTTACAAAATCTGAATCAGTTAGGGAAAAGTAAGTATGAAGTCTAGACATACTGTCAGTATAGAATACTGGGGCACAAAGGTTTATTTGGTCATACTTTTTCTCAGGGCATGCTTGCCAACCCCTAAGCAGAAAAATATCTTTTCTCTTTGAACAAAAGCATCAACTTCTTCCTTTAGCCCATAGTGAAGTCGCTGGGACCTGGAATGCAGTATGAGAGCACAATTCCAATTCAGAACCCCCCTCCAAAAATGTCATGGCAGAAAGCTATTTTTGCAATCCACATTCTTATTCTCTAGTAAATAAACCCAATGAGCACGTGAATTTACTTACTCACAGGTGGGCATATCATTTTCAAGTAAAGAAGGAAAACAAACAGAACTTCTAAGTGCAATTTTCATTAAAAAAAAAAAGAGTTAAGTGGTTTGAGAAAAATTTTTCAGAATTTGAGAGACAGAACCACAAAAGTCACCTGGTACCAAGACCCCACCCCCTATAACAGCTGTGACAACATTTCCTTGACCATTTCCAGCCCATTATCTCATAAGACAACCTTTTCCACAATTGAAAAGTTTGAATTGTGAGAGAATTCTTTCCAATCACGTGTTTAAAACTGGCTCTCTAAAACTTCTGCTGTCTATCTGCCCAACAACCCAACACAAAATGAGTCTGTTCCCTTTCTCACTCAGCATTCCTTCAGACATGGAATGACACTACTTCTTCCTTTTTCTGTTTTGGGGTCAAGCTTTCTCCCTGTGCTCACTTGTTTCCTTTATAAATGATTTCCAAGTGCCTGGTCATTCTGGCCATTTCCCTTTGCACAGGCTTCAATTTATCAGTGCCCCTCTCAAAATGTAAGCTCCAGGGGTAATACACTCAACAGCAAACAAGTATCTTGACAACTTCATTGTACAACACCCCTGACACTTGCTCTGTTGCGGGTCTGTGCCCGGACTAAGATGGTATCCGTGTCTTGGTAGCTCTATCTGAGTTGACTCCCATTTAGAAGATATGGATTTTAGTGATGTCCTGAATCCCCTGCCTGATATTACATGAGGCTATACAATGACTGGGGGAAAATTATGCTGCTCAATGTGGGACCTCCCAGGCTTCTAATGTTTTCAGGAGAGCTACCAATGAAGGCAAGACTTCCCTCTTCCTTGATGCTTTTCCAGATGGGATGAAGGGCTTACTTTATAAACTGAATTCCAGGCTTTGACTTGATTTAATGGCTCTTTATCAGTAAGCCCTCCTATAGGAGCTGAGAAAGAGCTTTCCAAGAGCAAACAGGAGCAGCTAAGACAGCTTCTCAAAACCTCCTATTTCTTTCCAGGTACAATCTCAGATTCTAACTCTCAAGTCTCCCTTCTTTGGGTGCTCATTATTCTGATTATCTTTTTTTCTTTTCCTTCTAAACAGTATCCACACTTTAACACAGAATGAAATAGGACTCTGCAAACACCAGAACTATAGCTCCAGATGGCCAAATGTATTCTACCAAGACCTCGGGAATTCCCAGATCCTCTTGTTCCAGCAAGTACTGACTTTCTAACCTGCAGGGCATCCACTAAGGTTTGTGTTTTTCAGTAGTCATCCCAAAGTATGAGATGATCTAATCTATCTAGGTCCCTCCTGCTTTACTTTAACTTGCTACTGGCAAGCAGGATGGAAAACAATGTGAAACTAAGGCCGAAACACTCCTGACTCAGGAATGTTCTGTGGTTATCACAGTTTATGATCAAGGCATTTGTAACCCTAATCACTTCTGCATGTCTTTAGCATGCTGCTGTCTATCCAAAGAGGATGCAATCAAGAAGCATGTGTCCAGTGAATGAAGTGACTGGTATTATAGGCCTTCCCCAAGGTCTCCCACATACACCCAGATGCACAGGATATTCGGCATCTGTCTCTGACCAGTTCTCTGCTTTGCCCACATAAGGGCATAGAGAATGCATCCATTTCAATAGGAAGAGAGGCAGAACCCCTGGGTACAGGCTAGGGAGCCTGGACATGTGGTGGGGAAAGATGAGGAGGTTCTTTTCTGGTTGCTCTTATTCCCTTGGTAGAATGAGCTAAAAAAGTAAAAGTGAAGATGTATGGTAAGGTTTGATTGTTTTCTGAAATTAACTAATGAGACTGGTTGAGGTGAGATGGTGAAGTAATGAGATTGATCCCCCAAAAGCCACCTAGAAATTACTCATTATCTCAGAATCATCATCTCTCTCTGTACATCATTTTACAGATTATATGTAGTCCTTCTTTTGAGTCAACTTTAAAGTGTAATTTACCAGGCACCATCATTTAAATATGAAAAAACGTTGTATGGAAGTCACTTTGGAAGACAGAGACCAGGAATGACTAAATGGGAAAGACCCAAGCTCCATTTCATTTTTCTGAGTGGAGATGGTGGAAAGTTGCCCATAATAGAATGCGGAAGTGCCTTTTGCTGGAATGTGCCCTGAGCCCATTTTGTCACAATATAATATGTAAAGCTGAGTGTTCAATCCACATGCTCATCTTCAGTTCTGCAGCTCTCCTCTGCTGCCGTGGGTCCCTGTGACTCATCTACAGAACATGACTGAAAGAATGTTGAACTCATCCAAGAAAAATGGGACTCCTTGGGAAGAACATGGATGACAGGAGAGTACTTGTCAATGAGAAAATACCAGAATTTTTCATGCGGCTCAGGATTTTTTTAGGCCATGCAGGAGTGGAGGAACGTTACCTGCCAATCTCCAGCCCAGGAATGACATGCTGCTTCCAGTGAAATTACTTGTCCAGGAGGTTGGGGCCTAGCCACATTTCGCCAAGGCCAGGAATGCCACGAGTGAGGTTTGGATAAGCTTTAAAAATTTCCCATCCTCCCTCCTAACTGAAAAATAGGTCAACTTTCAGTCTCAAGGGCTAGAAAGTAACTGCTTCAATGATGCCCCTTTCCAATGATGCTCAGCTTGGGGATTTTACTGTCAGTATTCCCTGAGAGTCGCCCTGCTTGGAGGAAATTAAAAAAATAAAAGCAATTCACACCACCTCACAGTAAGACTGGAGACTTCTCATGTAAACCATTTTGAGAAAAATCTTGGAAACACTAAAAGGTGAAGGGGCAAGACCGATTCTGTTCAACCAGAATTCTTCAAGCACTGAATTAGATACACGTTACTTTAGTCGAGATTTTTACTTTAGTTGTTTTTGCTTCAGATGGTTGATCACTTGAGAGCATTCCTTTGTAAGAGATTAGATATTTGTTAAGGTGGGAATTAACCTAGAAAAGCACAGTCTAGATTTTTGAGCTATGAAACAATGTTGTCTCTGTAAAGGCTATACCTGGGACCCCCATCTTCTTCAACTCTCATCCTAAGCAGTGTCCTTATCTGGAGATTCCCCCTGAGTTTCTTATAAGGGCTCAGTAGGAGTGATGTTGATTTTACATCATTAACAGCCACAAAAGCTCTTGAAGGAAGTTCCCTCTTGATTTCACACAAGAGGTTTGACAAGTAGCAAATGACAGCATAGGGAGGGGCAGGGGCACACATCTGAGGCTTCCCAGAAGATCTTGAGAAAGGGAAGGCATTCTGAGTAAGGAAGTTTTAGTTCAAAATGAGCTATAAGTTGGCTATTTTATTGGGGCATAGGCCAAGGCATGGGGCTTAAAAGTCCTGTTAAATGTTCCAGGCCCTTTTTCTGGATTTCAGAGAATCATGGTTTGTTTTGCTCTGCTTTGTTCTAGGAAGGAGAGAGGAAACAGGACATCTAATCAAGAAATAATGGAACAGTTAATCTGTTAGAGACTTACATTTGCTGTGGTTGTTCTGAAGGTAGAACTGAAACCAATGAGTAAGAATCAAGGAGAGGTAGATTTCATCCTCATAGTTAGAGGAATTTTGCAATAATTAAAATTGCTTGAAAAAGAGGCTGTTTCATTGGGGAATGGATCACTCTAGCCCACAGCCCTCCCATCAGTCCGCATTCAAGCAGAGCAGGGCTGGATATGCAGGGAGCTTTCCACATTGACTAGGACACTGGGGCTGGTTTAGCACAGATTCTGAAACCAGGGGAGCACTTTAGCAATACAGACCTACTGGATGAGAATTTAGGATAGAAGGGGAGCCTCGCATTGTGCACTTTTAACAAGCTGCCCAAATGATCAGATGGCAGCTCTCTAGGCACTAGGACTCGACCTGGTGTAGGTGAACCAGTAGTCTGAAAATTTATTCTCTGACCACTTGGTGAATTTTTTATCATCTCTTGCTCTCTCCTACAAAGCCTTTTTCTCCCTATGTGATTAGGGCCAATGACAGAAAACCATATTTTACCAGTCTGGAATGTAATTTTGGTTGGCAACCACTATTTTAGATGACATTGGAAGGTCTCTGTGTATGCTCAGATTTTATTATTTAAGATTAATTCATTAACTCTTACATTGTGCTACTGAGAGAAAGCATGGACTTGGACTAAACACACTTGCATTGGCTGGGGAGCAGTTTCCTGACCTGGACAGTGTGGTCTTGGAACTAGACTGTGGGATGTCTCTTCCTCACAATCAGGCAAACAGGATATGCTTGACGAAGGGTTTGGGAAGGTCCCCTGTGAACTAGGGGAATGTCTGGAAAAAAAAAAACAAAACACCCCTGGAAGTCCTTTCAATTCCTATGATTCTATTTTTAAACCTAGCTAAGAACCGCAATATTTAGAGTAAAGCCTGATTCTCACTTCCTTGATGGGGCTATAGAAATAGATGCTCCCCCCTCCAATCTGGGGGATAAACAAAAAGTCTGGGAGAACAGCCAAGTTTACTCTCAGAGGTCCCCTGTTTTTTTTTTTTTTCTGCAGTAATAAACCATTCCTTGTCATTGCTTTGACTGATAACCTTAGTGTGACATCATGGAAGGCCTTTCCTATAATGAAGTCACTTTCATGGGGAAGGGGTGAGTGAGCTATTTGTGTAGAAAGCCTTGTTCCTTAAAAACCAAACTCCTCTGAGCAAGGAAATTGCCTCTCTAAAACAGGCCAGGAAGAGCTGAGCTCCCAACTCAAATAAATCTATCTTCTCCAGCCAAACTCCTCACTAATCCCTATTTTTTCAGCTGGTATCTTTTCTGCTCTGCAGTAGAAAACCCTCATCTGAAGAAGTGTTGGAAGAAAATATTCTCTTCTCCCCACCTTCCTGCTTGGATATGATAGATTAAAAAACAAAATAACACCAACTAAAAACAAACAAAAAACCCACAGGTTGGCTATCTTCTGTAACTTATTTCTCTTTAATTATAAACTTCTGATCAGAAAATAAGTCAGTTCATTAAATGGGTTCAAATGATCTCACAAGGAGGAGAAACCAAGATGGCGGCATAGGTAAGCACCTAAACTGCTGCCTCGCACAACAATTTCAAAACTACAACTAAAGGACAGAACGGACACCATCCAGAACCATAGGAAAGCTGGCTGAGTGAAAATTCTACAACTAGAAGGAAAGAGAAAAGCTCACAGAGAATTGGAGGTACAGCAAAGGGTCTTCCTGTGCGCAGAGAGGAAGGGCGGCTGAGAGCCTGGCTGATTTTCTCTGGCGGAAGGGGGAAGGAAGCCCCCGACCGCACTGAACCCCAGTTCTGACTGCACTGAACCCCAGTTCCGGGCGAGCCCCTGGAGACCCACGCTCTTGTGGGGGGAGTCTGGACTCTCGGGCGGAGACTTGGGAGCTGGGGAAGGCAGAGGTCTGAAGGCGCGCATGTGCCAGTGCACACAAAGGCTGCGGAGGTTGCCACAGGCTTTCCCTAGTGGAAGGGAGTCAGAGGCTCCTGACTGCACTGAGCCCCAGCTCTGACTGCACTGAACCCCAGTTCCAGGCGAGCCCCTGGGGACCCACGCTCTTGTGGGGGAGTCTGGACTCTCGGGCGGAGACTCGGGAGCCAGGGAAGGCAGAGGTCTGAAGGCGCATGCGTGCACACAAGGGCAAGGCTGATGGGAAGCCAAGACTGTCTGCTCCGCCCTGAGACTCCACCCCATCCAAGCTGAGCACAAAGGCTATTGCAATTTGGCAAGTCTAATCCTATAAGGCTGTCTCCAACACCGAACTTCTCCCAACATAGACACAGCTGATCCTTACAGCCAACTGGCCTGGAGGTCAATTCTTCCCAGTGATACCAACAACAATAAAGACTTAATTACAACAAGGCTGTACACACAGTCCACAAAGGGGTGCACCAAGAGTGTCCACCTCAGGTTAACTGGGGAGGCCGACCCACTGGGCCATATAGGAAACCTAGCACACAAATCTACCCTACCAACTCAGGGAATCAATGAAAATGTGGCGTCAAAGAAACAGATCACAAACGAAAGAAATGGAGGAAAACAAATGACTGGATATAGAATTCAAAACCACGGTTATAAGGCTTTTCAAGAATATACTAGAAAAGGCCGATAAATTTAGTGAGACCCTCGAAGAGATGAAAAAGGACCAACTAGAAATTAAACATACACTGACTGAAATAAAAAATATTATACAGAGACCCAACAGCAGACTAGAGGAATGCAAGTATCAAGTCAAAGAACTGAAATACAAAGAAGCAAAAAACACTCAACCGGAAAAGCAAAAAGAAAAAAGAATCCAAAAAGTTGAAGATAGTGTAAGAAGCCTCTGGGACAACTTCAAGCGTACCAACATCAGAATTATGGGGGTGCCAGAAGAAGAGAGAGAGCAAGATACTGAAAACCTATTTGAAGAAATATTGACGGAAAACTTCCCCCACCTGGTGAAAGAAATAGACTTACAAGTCCAGGAAGCGCACAGAACCCCAAACAAAAGGAATCCAAAGAGGACCATACCAAGACACATCATAATTAAAATGCCAAGAGCAAAAGACAAAGAGAGAATATTAAAAGCAGCAAGAGAAAAACAGTTAATTACCTACAAGGGAGCACCCATACGACTGTCAGCTGACTTCTCAACAGAAACTATGCAGGCCAGATGGGAGTGGCAAGAAATTTTCAATGTGATGAATAGCAAGAACCTACAACCAAGATTACTCTACCCAGCAAAGCTATCATTCAGAATTGAAGGGCAGATAAAGAGCTTCACAGATAAGAAAAAGCTAAAGGAGTTCATCACCACCAAACCAGTATTATATGAAATGCTGAAAGGTATTCTTAAAGAAGAGGAAGAAGAAAAAAGTAAAGATAAAAATTATGAACAACAAATACATATCTATCAACAAGTGAACCTAAAAATCAAGTGAATTAAAAACCTGAGGAACAGAATAATCTGGTGAATATAATAGAATCAGGGGCATAGAAAGGGAGTGGACTGATAATTCTCAGGGGGAAAGGGGTATGGGGGGTTAGGAAGAGACTGGACAAAAATCATACACCTATGGATGAGGACAGTTGGGGGGAGGTAAGGGCAGAAGGTGTGGTGGGAACCGGGTGGAGGGGAGCTATGGGGGGAAAAAGGAGAAACAATTGTAATAATCTGAATAAAGATTTATTTAAAAAATAAATAAATAAATAAAAATAAAATATGTTGAGAAAAAAAAAAAAAAAAAGAAAGCTCAAGCAGTGGTGAAACCTTAGTGCTTACTGAAAACCAAAGCAAAGCAAAGCAAAAATTTACCTTATTTATCAATACTTTTCCTGGTATAAGATGAAAAGCCATGGGTTGTGAAAATTAGTTTTTTTTTGGGTGGGGGTGAGTGGGGGTTCTGCATTTCTAAAATAAAAGAATAGAATAAAATAGATAATATCAAAGTATGAAAAAAAAAACACCAAAAAACAAATGATCTCACAAATTACCTTTTTGATTTAAAATTCAGAGGACTCCACTAGGAATTTCCAAATAGGCTGTGCATAAATGTTAGCACATTCACATATTGTTTTTTGCATAAAGGAAGCGATGATAAGCAAGAAATTCATCAATGAGTTAGAAAAAGAAAGTCAGCAGAAGGTAGAATGTTATGTTCTAAGGCTATGGCTTCACCTCAGTGGGCAGCCTATAGAAGCAAGGCTTTATGTTATCAGGATAATTTCTATATAAGTAATCCATTAAACCATCACCTCTGAAAACTCTGTGATGCTTCTGGAAAAGGAGGAGCATGAGAAGGTGTGTGCATAAAATTCCTCCTTCCTTTGATGGTTCCCAGTAGCTCTTTCTCCTTAACGCCCCACCTGTGAGGTGGAACTTCAGCTGTTTATTCGTCAGCCCCGAGAAGCGGGGCTGGGACAGCAGCAGTTGAATTTTAAAGTGATGAAAGGCTTTATTTGCTAGGGGTATTGTGGGAACTCTCCATCTGGAGAAACTGGGGGTGGTGGGAAGCTCCCCGTTTTGAAACAGGCTTCTTGAAAGGAGTGAAGAAGGGGCTGCTGGGTCAGCCTGGCAAGCAGAAATTGCTTGGGAAATGTTATCGCTCTGAAGTCGCCAGAGAGAAGAGGATTTGAAGAGAAGGTTTGATTTTTAAAAATAACCACTGTGAGTGAAATTTGGGGGATAAAAAGAGACGACCAAAGAATATTTTAGAGAGTTTGCTGTATGATGTCATGCATGAAAGTTCTCTGCTACTGCCTTCCAGACCTCAGTGAAGCTCCACAAGATTTTCAAGGTTTTAGGAACTAGATGGTAATTCTTTGTAAGTGACGCCTGTAGTGACTTGGTTTAAGGCCAGAGCCAGCGGGTCTGCTTTTATACTTATTAAATAATCATTCAAAGTAAGTTTATTTTTTTTATGTAAGATTAAGGACGGCAAACACACATTTGAAATACCTGTTCTCAATGCTGGGTCATAGTTACAGGGGAGTAAAATCTGAGCCAGATGTCCTGGAGAATTCTCTCTAATAGGGTATTTTAAACTGGCAGCTTATAAAATGATACATCTTTTATTGTGACTTCTAATTTTTAATAGCATTGTTATTTTAAGATAATATATATATATATATATATATATATATATATATATATATATATAATTTGTAACAGAAATTGAGGAGGGGCACCAAGAACAGCATAGACAATGCCAGAAAAAGTGAATAAAATGATTGAGTATAAGATATAAGGGCAACAGGGAGGAGAAACAAAGGTGTGCCTGAGGAAACAGGTGGGAAAAGCGTTAGCCATTAACTGGTCCATTTTTGTTTGGGTTGAGAGTCTCAGAGCCTCATCTGGGTCTCCATGGCAGAACATGGCAACCCCCATCTTTGGATGAAGGTAACCATGATACAGTTGAATAGATACAAACCCATTTGAGAATCAACAGCAACAAGTCTGTGATATCAAAAAATCATATTAGAATTAACAGAGTGATTTGAAATTCACAGTATCAGGGAAAAAACTGACAATCTGTGGCCTCTGTCAGGTAGAGAGTTTGGTTAGTCCTCATACCAAAGTAATAAAAACAACAAGAGGAGTGCTCTGTGAGCATTCTCAGTGGCAGCAGCTTCTCCAAGCCAGTGGTAACCTGGGGTGATAAGTAGGAGCATAAGGACTCAGCTCAGCTGCCCAGCACCCTCTCTGGGCTGAGTGGAAGACACCCCATGTGGTGTTTGCCCAGTGAAAGCTAGAGCTGTACCCTGGCCAGCTGCTCAGCTGCATTTGCCTTTGCACAGATACAGGTGAGATATCCTGGGGCCATTCTACCCCACTTTGGAATAAACATTCTCTCTGGGGTTGAATGAGAACTTAGCTACCCAGGAAAATATGAAAAGAGTGAGGTAAAGGTTCTGTCCTTTGCCCTCTTAAATAAAATTCTTTTTAAACACAAGGATATGAGTAAAACAAGGTCCAAGATTGATGAGAGGGAGATTCCAAGGAAGTGCAAGATGGAGGATGTTGCATTTGAGGTTTGGGCGCAAACTATGCAACCTTGCCTGTAGCTTTGGTATATGCATGCAATTGTGGGTGGTGTGAATATCCCTCTAGGTTCCTGGGGCAGATGCCATTGTTAATTATTTCCTGTAATCTCCAAGGGCCAGAAGGGCACATACTCACTTTTATTTCACACTTATCCTTTTCTTTGAATATGTGACTTTGGACCTATTATGCATTAAAATAATCAAGTCTGGACTTGAGTCTTAGCCCTTCTAAATCCACTTGATCAAGTCAGAACAAATGATTTTTATGAGAGACCACCTCTGGCTTGAACTAACAGTTTTGCTAATTTTCAGTGAATGACACTTCTAAGACTTGTTGTCAGCAAAACCCCTTTTTGTTGGTTCCACTGGTAATACAACCCATGGAATTCACATTCCTTTGGAGCTGATGAACTAAAAGTAGCAGTCTCCTTTTCATTTTTCCATATTCCCTCACTCCTGGCCTGGCACCCCACCATTTCCCAGATCTACATACATTTGTGATCTGGATTTGAGATAAAAGTCCCAGTCCTGTAGCAATCAATTCCCACCAGATAAAAGCCAGAATAGAAACTCTATAGGAAAATCCTGGAGGTCTGCTGAGCCACAGTCGCAAGTGTCTAAGGAAAGTGATGACAGCAAATATAAAAAAACCTCGGTGACATAGGATGATTTGTTAGAGTCTATGAAACTACAGACACAAAAACTCTGTAGCATTCTTAGAAGGGTAAGCAATTTACCTAGTTCCTTGTCCTTCCACCAAAAGGTGTGGCCAGCTGCTTTCAGAGTTTTTCCACTCAAGGTCAAGAGAGCAACATTGGAGGCAGGTTCTCAGCAAGCTTTCAGGCCCACATCTGAGAATAGGATGTGTGGTGAACACACAAAGGAAGAATTTTTTAAGGTGATTATTAGGCCTTGCAGATAGGAAATGAAATGACAATTTCTGAACACTGATAACAGATAAAGGAACTTTGACACAGCAGATACCGTCTCCTGAAGGCAGAGGACACAATCATCACTGGCTCTTTCCCATGGCTGGGCACTGCTGGTGTGGGGCTCTTAGAAGGTCAGCAGGGACTTAAGAGCTAAGATGGGAAACTAACACACTTAGCGGGCATGTTGTATCTCATTTGAACCTTAGAACTGTGGGAGAAGCTAGCTTGCTAGCTTGCTAGCAGAACCCTGAGGATCCGAGAGTACTCAACTATAAGTGATTTTTCCATAATATCGAGTCCACGTCACTGGAGATGCCATCTCACAGCATGTCCTGGTGACCTACTATTGCTGAATTTGCCACCATCCATCACTATCTACCTATCTATAGGTCTTGACATGTCAAAAACCCTTGTAAAAATGTCATGACATTGTTTTAGAACTTCCTTTACTTCCTATTTTTGTCTTAGTCAATGTAAATTAACAAAACACAATTTTATTGTATGGTTATTAAGATACATCAGCCAAGATAAATATCAGGGTTTTTAAGATTCCTTTGTTTACATCTGGCCCAACACTTTTGCTAATTAGTTATCTTTCTAGAAAGCTACAGCCTACCTGCACACCAATACTTGACATTTCCCTGCAAGATTCCTTTAAGATCTCTATTTCCTAGGCTTTGAACTATTTTGTATTGCTGGTTAAATGCCATAATGTTGTCTGTGTGCTTTTTCTCCTTGCCGAATATAAAATTCTAATGGGATAATCCAGCTAACCAGATACAAACACATGAAGTACTCCAGAATTTGTCAGCCTCTTTCTCAAGACCCAAATAGCTTTTCCTCTCAGGCCAGTCGGATTGCTTGATAGCTTTGCAGGTATCTAATGAGGTAGACAGGGTGAGGCAAAAGACATGAGGCAGAGTTGGGCCATTTAATTGAGTTCATTGTTTTTGATGCTTGATCTTTTTCTGATTTTTCTTTTTTATTCCACATTTCTCACTTTTGGTGATCACCTGCTAGGGACCTCCAGCTTATATTTGAAAAGCTGTATTGGAATCTGTAATGTTCAGGGATGGACAAGTAGCCTTGGATGTCTTTTGTGAATAGATGGTAGTTGGATCCAAAAGTGTAGAAAACTCAATCAAGCACAGAAATGATCTCTATCTTGATGGAAATGAAGCGTGGGGTTGAGCCTCTGTAACAAACATTGTCACAACTCTTCCCAAATCCCCTCCCATCTTTCCTCGTTTCTGTACATCCTCACCAGCTTCTGTGTGCTTTTTCTTCTACTGCCCACAAATGAGATTTGCCACTGATACTCTTCTAACTACTAGAGCCATTTTTATCTGCAAGGGTAGAAAGCCAAAGAAGTCCTGGGAAGTTTACTGTACCCTCCCACCTTTACCATTAGCCAATGACTGACCAGTGCAGGAGCATGACAGCCCAGCCCTCCCTTGCATAGTTCATATTTCAGAGTTTCCTTAGGATCAGACTCTCTAGGGGACTTTGCCTGAATTTGCACTCTTGCTTAACTCTATCTCTTCCCTCTAGCCTATGTTCCTCAATCTCTGAGCAAGATGTGAGAAATCCAACCTAAGATAGTATCTAACATGAGTAGATGTAAGGGCAACCAGAAATGGAGAAGTCAAGTGCAGACCAGCATGCAAAAGAGGCCAGCATTCAAAAGGATGTTGATAGTAATTGACTCTGTGGCAAGCTATACTGGGGCTAAAAAGATTAAAGTGCAATTTAAGCTCTACTGAGTTTGACAGTAAGTCACAGAAACACTTGAGGTGTGATTTTCATGGATTAGAATAAATCCATACTGGAATATAGAGAGATCTGGAGAAAATTCACTAATAGAAATATATAGTTTACAATTAGGAAAGCACAGATTAATTTCTGGGGGAAAGTATTCCATCCCTGCACTTGTTCTTATGTTTGAGTCGCAAACATGCATTGGATATTTGCAATATATGCAAAGTACTCTACTAGGCACCTAGAACTGTTTGCAGTTAGCGAATCAGATAGAGTTTAGAGTTTCATGGGTGAGACACATTAAAAACTAATTACATGTACAAAAAACCGGGTAACTTGTAGTAAGTGCCTTAAATGCTTGTAAAAATCTAGGAAAGCATATAACAAGAATCCAGACTCGGGCCGAGGGGTCTTGTGTTAGCATCCCTGAGGTAGGAGAATATAAGCAGAATGTTAAGTGTCAGAAAAGTGTGATGGCTGGATGGCTCAGCTGGTTGGAGCATCATCCTGTGCACCAAAAGGTTGCTCAGGGCACATACCTAGTTTGAGGGTTGGATCCCCGACACTATTCAGTTTCTCTCACACATCGATGTGTCTCTCTCTTTCTCTCTCTCTTTTCTCTCTCAAATCAATAAACATATCCTAGGATGAGGATTAAAAAGGAAAGAAAAGTGAATTGGGTAAAGGAGGTGAAATGCAGCATTTTTTGACAAGGGAACAGCATATGCCAAGCCCTTTAGGAAGTAGAAAACATTCTCCAATTTTAGAAAGACAACTAGTTTTTACCAACCATCAGGAAAATCTCCTCAAAGGACTCAAATTTTGGTGTTCTTTAAGAATCAATCACAAATTTTTGATTCAAAACGTCCCTAAATTATACGACAATAAACAATCAGTGCTTTATCTTGGGTAATTCAGACAGCAGGCTATGTAGTTCAGCCATGTAGATAAATAACCATGAACACATGTCAGTGAATTTCAACTTGAACTAATTTTGCATTACTTGGAAACACTGTGATTACCAATTCCATTCAGGGGAGCAGAAATCCACCTTACCTTGATCCACTTTCCTCAGAAAACTGGTCTCAGGGATGCTCTGAAATCCCAGGTTGACCTTTCAGCTCTAAAACTTTCAGGACTGAAAGAACACCAGTTTTAGTGTGGGTCACAGTGAGGATGTGAAAAAGAAAAACCTACTTCCAGTTCATGGAGACTGAATGACACTTTATTGTCTCACTCGTCATCTATTCAACGTTTCAGAAAGAAAAGGAATAAACTTCAAGGGAGCACTGGGATATATAGCCAGTAGTTCCTTTAGAAAGACTTAAATTGGAGTGGTATTTAAGAAGAAGAAATGCAGGCTGCCGAGGCTGAGTGAAGACATGTTATTGGGCTGGTAAAAACTTCTGAAGAGCAATCATGGAATTCCCATAGTTTTGTTAAAAGAGTTACGACATGACTAGCCCAAAAATTAGTGGTTAATTTCCCTCCAGATTCTTCTCCACCAAAAGACTTGTTTGCTGTGACTAAATTTCTTACTCCCCATTTCAATTTGAATAAATAAACTTTCCCTCCCTGGAGATTAAGGTATTTAAATTTAAGGAATCAGGGAAGGAAGGTAATGATCATCAAGGGTTCTTATGAAAACCACACAAGTGAACTTAAAGCCTTTCACACAGGGAAACAATAAGATCATTTAACAATGGCCAAGAGAGAATGCATTTCCTTTTTAGAGGGTTCTATACTTTGACCTACCCTTAACTCTCAGTTCTTAGGAATATATGAAGAGATCATCAGAAGGTTCATTAAAAGTCTTAAAGGCTCACTAAAATAATTACATCAGTCCATAAAAGTATTAACTCATTATACATTCCCTGGCTCAAGCTAGTTACTACTGCTAGCATAATGTCACAGTTGTGCCAAAAGGCAGTCATCACCTTGCTCTCAAGGGGAGCATATTACAATATTTGTGTACAACATATTACATTTACAAAACTATAAATCAATTTTCAATTCCCTTTCAAATATTACTGCACCAACCAGCAATTCTGAGTTTGGGCTGACTTCATTTAAGCTCTGAGTCAGTGAACTTGTGTTAACTTCCCAAATTTATATATTGTTAAATGACCCTTGAAAGACTTGAGTATGATTCATCTTCAATGAATCACATGAAATTTTCTTATATAATCTAGTCTTTTTCTAAAGTGCCTGTCATCTTGTAATGAAATATTATCCATTAACAAACAATAATTTGCCATACCTAATAAAAACCTAGCTTACTCAGTTAGAAAATAACCTACCATTTGCACTGGTTAATGCCAAATAATTAGGAGAAGCGTAAAAAAATATTAAATTATGAAAAAGCTTTGTGTTACACACTGATATTGCCACATTGGATTTTACAGAAACGCTACAACTGTTCTATGTATCTTTTCATTGACACATCCAAAGACTATGTGACTAACAATGTCACTGGTAGACATAAATTATTAACAGTATTAGTCATTGGACCAGAAAACTGGCTAATGTACATTCTGAAATGACAGGTTTGCTTCATTTTACCACAAAGACAGTATATTCAAGTATTGTGTAAGGTCAATGCTATACCACGTTTTCATCATGACATTTCATTTTAATAGAAGAGAAACTAAATGACCTGATTTTGAGCTCAGCATACTGGTAGTAGTTCATGGAAATAGTTATCTACATTATAATCCTACAGGATCAGTTCAAAATTCAAAGCATTGTAAAAATACTTATTTTTATTTTAGAAATCATTTTAAATTACCTTCACATACACTAATTTGAAATTACATACCATATGATACATACACACATTAACTATAACCAAATTGACATAGTCAGTTCCAGGTCTAGATATTAAATCTCCTCCATTGAAATAAAGCCCTCTTTTCACTACGTTCTTTGCCCCAATTTGCTGTAATCTAAGGTGATGCAATAGTGTGGAATGCTGACTGTTATTTGATTCAATGGAGAATAAAAAATAAAAAATACTGAATTTTATTCTGATTCCATAGTTAATTCACTCATTGTTAAGCATTCAGCTTGGGGGTTTGTTTTTCTTGACACTGGAAATAAACTTTTAGAAAAATCCAGCACCACCACCACTCTAGTGCTTTGCTTTCTCCATGTGGACTGTTATCCCAAAGTCAACAAGTCAGAATCACAACTGTGAGCTCTTAGTCACTGACACTAATCATGAATGAATCTGTATATAATTAGCATCTACTTAACATCCCAAGTCCTTCGATTTATTAGCAATGTGTTTCAATCAGAACTTCTTATAAGTAGCAAAACTGACTAAGGTTCATCATTTTACAATTTACTTCCCAAGGTTTGCATGATCAAGGACACAATATTCTGAAAGGTAATAACCCTAATAAAAGCATGTGTCACCTGCATGCTAGTAACTCATTTATTAGTGGAGGGGAATAACTCTTCTTGTTCAGTTAACAGTTACTTCCAGCACATAGTAGCTGAGCATCATTTGGGTCATATTAGAAAAAAAGTATAAGTTGAGGTAGGAGTCAGAGAGCCGTAGAATGAAGAGAGCCAGGACTCCCTGGGTCCACCTACAAGTCTGGGGATGCCTTGATGAGGAAGGTTAGAAAGGAAGTAGGGGGCCACAGCAAGTAAAAAGATTATTTGGAGATAGAAGTGAGAGGACTTAACCGATTGATTCAGTGTGGTGAAGGAGGAGCTGGAGTCAGGGTGATTCCAGTTTTCAACTGAGATAAGGGAGAAAATGAGGAGATTCATAAAAGGGAAAGAGGAACAGGACTTTTTAGTTTTCATTGAGGTGATGAGAAACAGAGAAGAGATACCAAGTCCTACATTAGACCTGAGGTATGTCTTCAGGAGCAGGACAATGGGTAGTGATTTCTAGGAAGCAGCTAGAAACACAGATCTGTAGCTCAAGAGGAGTCTAGAGCAAGAGTGAAAGACATGTTTGAGGGCTTGTAAGTGAGAGCTGAAGAATGACTTGTTGGAAACAGCCTGAAAGAGTGAAGTGCTAGAAGAAAACAGAAGTTTGTATTCTGACAAACAACAAAGAGAGAAATAGAAGAAAAGAAGATCAGAAGAGTGAATAAGGTGATAGGAAGAAAAGAAATATACTCTACCTTGAAGTTGAAGAAGATACTTTTATGAAACAAGAAGTGGTCAATATTGTTAAATATCATAGCCAGATTCAAAGAAAGGATATCAAGAAGCCATTGGATTTGGGAACTGGGATTTATTTTTTCCTCTGGTGACCTTTGAGAAAGTCAGGTGAAAAAGGACAGAGGTATGACAGGTAAAGAAGTAAAGGGGGGAAAGTAAGGCTTCTTTCAATAAGTTGGATAGAAAAGAATATAAATGGTAGTGAAGAAGTTGGGTGGTACAGGGTTTTTCAGAAAGAGGAAATAATAAACATGTCTGTGGGTTGTGTGTTTAGGACTTACATAGAGAGAGGGCAAAGAATGAAACTGTATGATGAAACAGAATCCCTGAGGATACAGAACATGGAACCAAAAATATAGGTAGAAGAATTAACCTACCAATTCAGAAAAAAAAATATTTCTTCCACTTCGATAGAGGGGAGAAAAATGGGTGAAGATATAGGTATGACATATGAAATAAGAACCTAGGTCATCTGTTGAGGTTTTGAGCAGAGTGGAGAAATTGGCTACATTCTCTCTGGGGAATGGGAACAGAAGCTGCTGGAAAAGTATAAAGAAACTGTTGAGCAAGGTTGACTGAGATTAGGGATCATATATTTGTAATGAGATTAATCAATGGCATCATGTACTTTTTCTTAGGGAGATTATAGCAGACCTAACCAGAAACAATAATCAGGACATTAAGTCATAAATTTAATGTTTTCATTTGGAAGAGTAATAGAGAGATGAGGCATGTATGTGTGTTGCTGAAGTAGAGGGGAAGGGATTACAGGAGAAAGATAAAATAACCTTGAGGGATAAAGAATAGAACGGGATGTTAAGGACCAACTGTGGACCAGTTATTAGATACTGCATCTGTTCTTGGGAGTAACCTTCAGTTGAACAAATGACAATAAAGAGGGTGAGAAAAGGGGGGAGATTCAATTGCAACTAATAATATTATGTGATATTAAATCTCATAAGGTATGACACTGATGCTGCATGAGTCTGATGCGAAACAAGTGGTAGAGTTAGATGGCATGACTTCTATTAGGAACATTCTTGCGCTCCATTATGCCCCCCTTGGGGCTCTTGCCCCTCCCGGCCATTTTCCTGTTATTCTCATTATAGGTTTCCTGATTAACACGATGCCTTCAGTTTCCAGTAAACCACCTCACCCAGTCTCCAGTGGACCACCTACACCTGGCCCCAACCTGCACCTAGTCTGACCAGTTACTCTGACTAACCTTTACAAGAGACACAAATATCCTGCTCCCCCTACTCTGCCCCACTGATGCTATTTTGGTCTCAGCCCTTCTGCTAGCACATGTAACAATAAATTTATAATTCTTTACCCCTTTTGGCCTCATGTGTTTCTCCTTCAGTGACCTTAACAACAGGGGCCAAGATAAGACAAAGGGAATGTAATTCTATACTCCAGGCCCTACTGTCTAGTTTCAACCACAGCACTACTACTTTCATCTATTTTATTGTTGGATTTTTCACATTAAGATTTCTTTTTTTTTTTTCTTTGAAGCTGTGTTGTGAAAAAATGTTATTTCTCTAGAAAGGGCATAGATTTTCAAATAGTCCAGGGATCCCCAAGGAAGCAGTACCTATAAACAACTGACTTGGAGGAGTACTCTAGGAGTGAGGGTTAAATAGGAGCAGACCTATCCTTACAAGGCATGTAACCCAGATTAAAATCGGATCAATGCCTTATACTGGACTTCAGTGGGAGCCAGGTTTCAAATTCTCTAGGGGCCTGACAGAAGCAAACCTCTCTGAAGAATAATGACATTATTCTAGGCCTCAAATACTATTTACATAGAAGTTGTCAAATACAGAGTCTAGCAGATAATAGGAATCAATCATCCACATGGAGGTAACAAGGCAACACAGATGAGAATCAGTAGAAACAACAGATATAAAAATAGACCCAAAGGGTTCCAGATACTGTGGTTATCAGATACAACTTTAGAATAATTCTGCTTGTTATTTTCAGGGATATAAAAAATAATATTGAGGCCCTAAGTGGTTTGGCTCAGTGGATAGAGCATCGGCCTGCGGACTCAAGGGTCCCAGGTTCGATTCCAGTCAAGGGCATGTACCTTGGTTGCGGGCACATCCCCAATGGGGAGTGTGCAGGAGGCAGCTGATCGATGTTTCTCTCTCATCGATGATTCTAACTCTCTATCCCTCCCCCTTCTTCTCTGTAAAAAAATCAATAAAATATATTTAAAAAAATAAAATTGAGAATTTCAATAGAGACTAGAAATTATTTTTTATGTAGCAAATTTGAAAAAGAGCTATATAAATCACAGAACATTGAGGACAACCAGAAAACTGTTCTCCCTCCTTCCCTCAAAAGTAAATCTCTTTGATGTCATCAGAGAGCTAACAGGGCAGTGAAGAATTAAACGGCTAAGAGATGCACTTGTGGACACTTGATTTACAAGTGGGGAAAAACATATCGTTTTCAATAAACGGTGTTGAAGCAATTAAATATCTGTACAAAAATATGAAACTTTATTCTTATATCACAATATATAGAAAAACAATCAATTCCATATATATTTATGACTTTGGGGTAAAGAAAGTACTGTCAATGAGGTTTCTAAAAACTCTAATCATAAAGAAAAAGAATAGTAAAAGAAAACAACATGGAGAGAAGAGAAGGAAAAGCTGAAGATATAGAGAAAAGGAAAGTTAACGGTACAGGTTCCCTGAAGAGACAGGAATAGAAGGACAGAGAACACAGGCGCGGGGAACCTGACTACACCAAGAGGAGCAGGCATTTCACTGGGATCCAAAGGAAGATGGCAAAGATATGCACATGCAGGTGAGCTTGCAGGTGGGGTTGCATGAAGCTCTATAGAAACCTACAGAAATCTACAGAAATCCACCTATAGAATTTTACTTTGGGGGCGCAGTAGAAAGTGACAGAGAGAGTTTATTGAAACTGGGAAAATGTGTTCCGGTAAGAGGGTTGAAGAGAGTGGGTAAGCTCTTAAATAGTCACCATTAGAAATAGAAAATAGGACTGATGAAATATTTCACTGTTTAGCATCAATAAAGGCCCAGTTAAGGTTGAAGACCATGTTTTTGTCAAGAAAAGAGGTCATGCTTGCTGATATGTATGCCTTCTTAAAAATAAAGCATATATTCACACATCATAGATAGAAAACTAAGAGATATACTATTGCATATAAATCCTAAAGTCACTCAACACTTGATAAAAGACTTATCTCATTACACCAAAGACTTCAGAATTCCTTTCTTTATATACTACTTTTGTTTTACAATTTGGAGGGGCTCTAATGCATAACTACAGATGTGATAAAATTCGCAGGGTGCTTAGGACAAGTCCCAAGGGTAGTGCTTTTCACCATGTTTGCTATCACAATGCCACTCACTTTTGTCAGCCCCCGGCTTCTCAATGGTATGAGCTACACAGTCACATGGCAAAACGGAGTGCCTACAGGGATGAGAAAAATGTTTTCCCATTTTTGAAAATTAATACATTTTATAGACATAAAAAAAGTGTGGAAGTATACACTGTAAACTGACAATACTGTCCAACTCATGGGAGGATCTGCAAGGGAGGCAATGTTTTATTCCCTTGCGCGTGTTTGATTACTCCACCAAGCATTCATTGCGCTCTTAAGTTTTTCTAAGTAGAAACATGTGGTAAATATAAAAGCTATGATGTTTACATTCCCATCACCAAAGTTTTATTTTATGAAAACCTTAATCCATCAGCCTTCAGAAGAATAACAGAAAGTAGAAAAAATCCATATCCAAATAGAGCAATGTCAATATCATAGCACTACTGTAGAAGGAGGCTCAACTGAGCAATGACTTCACCAACTGATCCACAAAGCTCTTCTGCAGTCTCACAGCACACATCTCGGCTTCTCTTGCTGAGTTTCACTTTCAAATGTCAAAGGCACCCTTCAGGAAATACACATCTCAGCCCTTTGCTTATAAAGTATCTATTGCCCTGTCAGTTAGTGCTGACAGGTGAAAGGACATTCTCTGATCTTTTCACCAAGGACCAGTCATTTAAAACCTCCAGTGGGCTCTAATTTACTAATATGAAATGTACAGTACTAGTCACAAGTTCTTTATGACTAAGACTTTGCAAAGAATTTAGCCAAGTGTCCTTTCCTGCTTTTGGTGTCATTGAGCCTGGGAGAAGTAATACCATAATGATCTATAAAAATGTCTCAGCGCTCTCTTCTCTCTCTCTCTCTCTCTCAAATATTTTTGCGCCTCTATCCCCACCAAGGGAATCTGGAATAAAAATTATATGATAAAAAAAAACAAAAATTATATAATAGTGCTTATGATGCACTCAGGTCTGTTCTGAGCCTTGTACAAATTATATTTTGTTCACTAGCTTGCTTTATTATGCCTTACCTTACTACTCTCCTTCAGGAAATAATCCCCAGTCCATGGCACCAACATCTTTCATACTAAAGCCTGCCAGATGGTGGCCCTAGCATTGCCCATTCAGGCCTGATGGGACCACTGCAGAAAATCATGCTTCCTTGGAGAAACATCTCTCCACCATATCTATGCCCACATCGCAGGGCCCTCTCTGCCCAACAACCAAGTAATCACATACCAGACACTGTAGATGCTATCCTACAACACAGGGACATCCCAGACGTGGCCCACCACTCGACCATCACCCCCAAGGTCTTTATATCTAGATTTCACTAAGTCATGTTTTTGGAAATATGCCTGTGAAAGTCATATGATCTTGTATCACTATCTGGTCAAATGAGCGAAAGCCCTGTATAGATTTTATGACTAAAGTTTCTCCAAGTGAGTCACTCTAAAACAAATTGGTTCAAATAAATAGGCTGAAAATAAAAAACTAGTCACTGCTTTAAAAAAAAACCCATACATTTATGTAGCTTCTGTATATCATGAAACTTTTGCAATTTTTTATGCTACTAATCACTTTAAGTCTTTTCAGAAATGTAAAATTTTCCAAAATAAATTGGTAAATATTTGAAGTGTCTAACCACTTGCTCATATATGAGTCTTTTCTAAGTGACTTGGAATAATTTTAAATTTTAAAAAGACATCCATTTCCTATGATATTTAACTACATAACCCTGACTTTTTGTAACATAAGAAATTGTGACAAACCATTCTTTAGAAGGAAAAGTAAAATTTCCAAAAGGAACAAATAAATACCTGATTTTCTTTTCTTTTTTTCTCTTTATCAAATATTTTTTAAAAGTCCATGATGGTTTAAAATGCTGATCTTTCCCACTGGGATGAGAAATAAAGAGATTAGAAACACCTTCTAGATCATTTTTTATTAACTTAGTTTTCCAATAGACATTATTGTTCCATTCACCCTAAACACTCAATACACAATTAGTACTATTCCCTTTTGTGAACAAATTATTTTTTTTTACAATAAACTGGTAAGTATTGCTAGGTGAAAAGTTGCATAGATTGGAAATATCCATTTTTGACCAATATCCAGATTTTAACAATTGTTTTTAACCAGATTTTTAGAAAGTCACTTGGCTTTAATTTGCTCATATTTATATCACCATTTAAAATTTCAAACACACAAGTTACATTCCAAATCTCAAAGTGTTAGAAAACTATTTCTCACATTATTTGTGCAGCCTAGTTATTTATTGCATGAAAAAGGATTCATTGTCATCTGGCCACAAAGGCAATATTAGTGATAGTCTCATCAGAAAGTCTAGCTTTAGCTATCTTTCACCCTTGAATGTTCCTGTTTCCCTAAAATGTCAGGAAGTCCTTTAAAATTTTTTTTAATTTATTGGGTGATATTAACGTTATAAAGGTTTCAAGTGTACAATTCTGTAATACATCATCATTGTGAACATATCAACATCAATTAGTTTCATTCTCCTAGTGCTCTAGACTTTAAAGATATTTTCATGGGAGTCAGCTGCAGATTTCCCTGCCTTTTGTCTGCTTTGTGCACAGCAATCCCTCTGGGATTCGGTTTTGTATCACAAAGAAGCTCTAATTAGGAGAAAAATGCATGAAACTGGAGATACTAGGCAAGGAGCCAAGGAGCAGCTGTGCACAGTTCAAGGCAGCACTCTAACTCCCTGCCAGGGCAAGTCTCAAGCGTTCTCTGCTTTTGTTGGCAAAGCTTATGCCCTCTCAGAGAAAAGCCTCTTCCTGGTCCAGGCTCAACTGCATCGTTCCAGAAAACTCACCGTCCTCTAGACAAGCATGCAACTACTCTGGGCTGCCTTCATCACCAGCACCACCACAGTAATTCTGAAAATGACAGTTATTGGTGTTTGTGTTTTGGGAATACCCTGCTTCCCAGAATCACAGTGCATGTTAGCACTGGTGGCTTTCTCCTCTTCATTCTAATATCAAAAAACCAGAGAGGTTATCAGCATTGGGGAGGAAAGGTCAGCCAGGCCCTGGCCAGGTAGCTCAGTTGGTTAGAGCATCATCCAGTTACACCAAGGGTTTAATTTTTTGGTCAGGGCACATACAAGAAACAACCAATGAACGCATAAATAAGTAGAACAACAAAATCTCTCTCTCTCTCTCTCTCTCTCTCTCTCTCTCTCTCTCTCTCTCTCATCAATAAATAAAAATGAAAATTAAAAAAAGAAAGGTCAGCCAAAACCGGTTTGGCTCAGTGGATAGAGCGTCAGCCTGCGGACTCAAGGGTCCCAGGTTCGATTCCGGTCAAGGGCATGTACCTTGGTTGCGGGCACATCCCCAGTAGGAGGTGTGCAAGAGGCGGCTAATCAATGTTTCTCTCTCATCGATGTTTCTGACTATCTATCCCTCTTCCTTCCTCTCTGTAAAAAATCAATAAAATATATTTTTTTAAAAATTGTTTAAAAAAAAACTTAAAAAAAAAAAAGAAAGAAAGAAAGGTCAGCCAGGAGCTGGGCCATTCAGGATTTCTCCAGTAGACATTATAATGAGACTACTGAGATTATGTTGCTCAGACCTGTAATGTCACGAAATGATGAGAGAGCCAGAGAGCACAGGTAACAGAGCCATTTTGGCAGTAGACTGTCTGTCCTAACCCTGCAAGATGTCCTTTCTCCTACCCTGGGCTAGTCTCTGCCTCTAAGCTTTTATTCTTATTCCCCCTGGTCTTCTAGGATCTGGTTCCATCATTCATGATCCCACTGTGTATTAGTGTAGAATTCCTCAAAAGCAGAAAAATATGTGCCATAGTTTATTTAGAAGGTCAAAAGGGGAGTGGAGGAGAGAGACAGGGAGGGATAGCAGTCAGTGAAGGGCGTGCTATCCCAGAGAGGACTGACAATCAATCCAGGGGGGAAACTCTGGGAAATAACATTGGAGCACACACCTCAGAAATTGTACCTGTGTGTCAGGGAAGAAGTTGGGGGATTTGTACACCAAATTCTTTCAGCCACTGCTAGAGGGCTTCTCTGGGGGGTTATGTGCATGTTGGCGCTCCTGGCCTATTATGAACTTGGGAAGAGCATCCTTCCAAGGCAACCTTTAGGCCAAGGGATACAGATCCTGGGCACAGTGCAGGTGGGAACAGAGTCAGGGTCTGCCTCCTCCCTGCCCATTTTCTATTTGATAGAGGAAGAAAAGAAGAAGAGAGGGAAGGACAGAAAAAATGGAGGAGAGGGAGAAGAAAGTTTGATTTCACTATTTTTTAGCACCTATTATGTGTAAATGCTAAACTGATTTCTCCCACAGCAGCTCTTTGGACATAGGTATTTTGTTATCCCCATTTTACAGATGAATATACTAAAGTTAAAGAGGTTAGTTAATTAAGAGGTTAATTAA
Organism: Plecotus auritus; assembly: GCF_963455305.1. Lineage (NCBI taxonomy): Eukaryota > Metazoa > Chordata > Mammalia > Chiroptera > Vespertilionidae > Plecotus > Plecotus auritus. The sequence continues at coordinate 26,175,481 of NC_137778.1, forward strand.
AATCTTCCAAAATCACACAACTGGCAGTTAAGGAGTTGGGATTCAAATTCAGGTCTTTCTTCCCTGTTCAAAATTCTTCAGTACTTTCCCATTGTTTAGATCTGAAGTCTCTCCACGATCTGATCATGTGATCTGGTGGAACATGAATGCACCTGGCCTGGAAGTGAGAACACAGCTGCAGTCCTGGATCTCCCCAGTCACAGCCCCACGGGGACTATGCTCCAGTCACTTCCTCTCCTGGGTTCATTTTCTTTGTGGTAAATTAAGGAGCTAGACTAAATATTGGTTAAAGCAACTCCCAGCTCTAACAGTTCTGGATTCCTCCCAATTTTACTTTTAGTTTATCTCTTATACCCAATTCCAGCAGTTCCCCCTTATCTGGAGAATATGTTCCAAGACCCCAGTGGATGCCTGAACCTGTGGATAGTACTGAACCCTATACATACTTTTGGGGGTTTTTTATACATACATACCTATGATAAAGTTTAATTTATAAGTTAGGTACAGTAAGAGATTAACAAAAATAACTAATGATAAAATAGAACAAGTAAAATAATATACTGTAATAAAATTATATGAATAGCTTTGGGGGCCAGTATTAAGTAAATAAGGGCTACTCGACTACCACAACTGTTGATCAGATAACCTTGATGGCTCAGTGACTAAAGTGTGGGTAGTGTCTACAGTGAGAATATGTTGGACAAAGGCATGATTCACATCCCAGGGAGACACAGCAGGTTTCATAATATTATGGAATGGCATGTGATTTAAAACTTATGAATTATTTATTTCTGGAAATTTCCATTTAATATTTTCAGGCTGTGGTTGACTATAGATAACTGAAACTGTGGAAAATGAAAGAGCATATAAGGGGAGACTAATGTATATTCCAACTAAATTGGAAAAACCTTCAGTATCCCAATATCTTATACTTTCCCAACATAACTACTCTACCCCAAAGATGAGCTGCCAAAATCCTTCATGTCTAAATCCTCCATATCTTTCAGAAAGGCATATTTTATCCCTCAAGCTCTAGCAATCTCTTCTTTATTGTTTTCCTTCTGCAAAAGTCATATAGCATGAACTATCTCATCATTTACTTTTTTGTACTATAATATGTTTATATTAAGGCCCTTGAAGAATTATTCCTTTGTGGGGTTCAGCATTTCCTACCAAAACACAAGACATGTATTAGGTGTTTAGGTGTGTAATTTGTTGAATGAGTAAACAGAGAATATATGGACAAAGAATAAATACTTAATAAATATAGACACTGGTACTTCTCCTTCTACCCTATTACCAAGAATGAGATCCTAACACTAAAACCTCTTTCAATTGAGTTTTCTGTCCTCAATTCTAGTCAAGAATAAACTTTCTTAGGTGTTCACTCACAAAAAAACTAAATCTCCATTACTCTTTTCTGTAAAACTTTCAAATGCCCCCTTATAGAATGCATTCTTCTGAGGGCAGACTGTCTGAGCCACTAGAAAGAACCTTATGTGGTATCTTCAAAACAATCTAGAATATCAATTAACGAGTCTTCAAATCTACATGAATTTGTTTCTTTACAGATAAGAAAAACGTAACTTTTCTAGGTATTGGTGACACCTTCCCATCATTGGGGATGGTTTTCAAATTTCCCCTTATTGTTTTTAGCCACTTTGATTGATTAGATCTGTAATGCTGACTAAACAGAATGTCTTGGTCAGAATGAAGGGAATGAGATGAGTTTGTATGAGAGTAAACAAGTCTAGATAATGTCTCATTTTCTTTTAAACCCATGACTTTGAAGACATTGATGGAGCATGTAATGGCTATCATGGATAACAGTAGTCGGGATATTAATAAACTATAAATTTCCTTGAAGATAAAGTATCTTATTCATTTCTAAGCCCCCTAATTCCTAACACAGATGTTATAGATACTATTGGTTGTCTACCAAAGTCCCTCTCTCCCTTGCCCATAGAAACCCAATTGTGTTGAGGTATTAGAACACCATCTGCTTTCCGGTACATGGAGCCTCTCTCCAGCCCTGAGAGACAGGCATGAATCTTGATAATCTCCTTAAATCAACAGCAACAATCTCAACCCCTTTGCCAATGATAGATTAGAAATGGGCATGTGACACAATTCTGCTTGATGAGAACTAAGGGGAAGCCACCTAGGAACTTTTGGGGAGAGTTGTCTTTGTTCTTAAAAGGGAACCAAAGACAGAGAAATTCTCTTTTAAGCCTATGGACCCTGAAACCTGCTCATGATGCCTGGAACTGTAGCTGCCATCTTGAGCCTTGAAAATAATCAACTTAGGACGACAAGGAAAACTAAGGGTAGCAGGACTGATAGACTGAATAAACGTGGATCCCTGAGAGTACCTTTGAGCCATTAACTCAACCAACCCTAAAACTTCCCTCACTCAAGATTTCTTATAGGAAAAAAACGTTTGAGCTGATCTTTCTGTTACTTGTAGCAAAAACATACTAATTGATAAACTTGGGTTATTTGTATGATTTTTCTATCTAAATGATTTCTCATTATTCTTATATTAATCTTAATAATACCCAGTAATAATAAAAATAATAACTCATAATTTATTCTACTCTGTGGGAAAAAATGTACTAAGCACTTACATAAATTATTTCATTTAATACCAATAATTGAGAAAGCTGTTATTACTCTCATTTTAATAAGGAGACTGGATTAAATATCTCCAAGGTCTTTACCAACCCTTTCCTTTTATGGTTAGCAAGTGGCCAAACTGTTTTTTTCCAGTTTCCCCTGGGCTTTCAAAAACCAGATGAAACTCACTCAACATCCTGGTTTTCTTGTCATGCTGTGTGATGCCTAGACCTCTTAGATTACTGCTCTGAATGTCATTATTTTAACACAGACTCACTAATTACTGTTTAATTGCCTTCTTTTCTAACAAACCCTTCCTTTTATTTATTTTTTAAAGTATATTTTTATTGATTTCAGAGAGGAAGGGAAAGAGAGAGAGAGAGAAACATCAATGATGAGAGAGAATCATTGATTAGCTACCTCCTGCATACCTCCTACTGGGGATCCAGCCCATAATCCAGGTGTGTGCCCTGATTGGGACTCGAACCATATCCTCCTGGTTCATAGGTGGGCACTCAACCATTAAGCCACCACTGCCGGGCCAAACCCTTCCTTTTTAAAGCCGCATTCTCATGCATGCTTTAACACTTTCTGTATGAAGCATGCATGCATTTTAAAAACTTTCTTCTCCAGCTTGAAATATCTGGAGCTTCATCAGCAACCACTTGAATGTCTATATTTTTCATAGACTCCTTCTAAAGGTATTGGCACTTTGGTCAGGTTAGGAATGGTTTGTGGTCTGTGTACTGGATGACAGGTGTACTTGCACTGGCAGAAACTATGCTGTGCCAGGTATCAGTGTTGGCACAGGATTTCAGTGTAGCCTGGAAAATTCATATTTGATGACTCACTTGGGATGGTTGTTAACCTCTAGGTCAATAGAAAGGCATCCAATGATCTTGCTACATTTATGTTTCCTGAAATACTGTAGGGAAAATGGGAAGGAATTTGGGATGGTGAATATTTTTTACCAACACAAGTATAAGACAAAGAAGATGGAAAGGCTGTTCTGCTAACTCTAGAGGACTAGGAGGGCAGGAAGAAGGGCAACTCAACCAACTTGGGAGAAGAAGAGATACTGGGGGATCTCATTAGGTCACTAGTCAAGGCACCATGCTGAGAAGAGACACTGTGAAAGCAATGCACCTGACCCATTATTTAAAGAATCTCTAATATCTGGACTTGAGTTAGCCATATGCTCATAATTTCATTTAAAGCTCAGAAATGTAGAATATATTTTTTCATGTATAATGTGACATGTATATGTTTATTACCTAAATAAATTAATGTGGTACAAAATACTATCCACTGGCTACAGGCACACTACCAGTGACATAGGCACAGTACTGCTGCTAACAAGTACGTAATTTGAAGCCTTGAAACAGGTTTTAAGAGTCTCAACTCCTACACTCCAGGGTCTTCCTGGGTCTTCACCTGTAGACAGGCATTTATGAGGCATCCTTACGTATGAACATCAAGCTCAGCATCAGTGACCCAGTGTGTATATATATTTAAAAAAAAAAAATTAGGAGATCAAGCCTGGATTATCTCACTGAGGAGTGATTTGACCTCACAAAAGTGAATGGGAAGGAGAGTAAGTAGGCTCTTTCTGCCTCCCTAGAAGGGACTTTAAAAACAGGTAAAATTCTAAAATGAGAAGATTGTGTATTCTGGGAGCTTCTCTAGAATTCTTCATCCCCATCCAATAACCCTTCTCCTCCTGGTTAGTGAGGTCTATTTAACTGTGAGTCATTGTGCCCCATCTCCTGTCTCCCCCTCAAAGTCTGTTCTCCATTACAAACAGGGTGAGGCAAAAATAGGTTTACAGTTGTTCATATGGAAAATAATACAATAATTAAACAATAATGCAAGAATAAACTCTGTTTCACGCACCCACACCTGTAAACCTGATTTTGTCCCACTCTGTGTGTATATACTAGTATAGTCCACGGACATCACGTAACTTAGTGCCCCCTCCTGCAATTTTTGTATACCCACTAAGCTTCATTTCTAGTTATGAATAAAAGTATCTATCCACCACCCCAACCACACCCTCCAAAGAATTTCAAATAGCAGTCAAAAGAGAGTCTGAGGGGCAGAGAGGGGGAGTGAGGTATTTTATAAAAGTCTTTCCCACACCTTAAGTGTCCTGTGTGTGATTCTTGAGCAGGAGGAAGTGGCCAGGGATGTTACCTTCCTACAGGCCACACTGCCAGTCAAAGAATTGGCTTAGGTGGTGTACAACCACTTCATAAAGACACTCAAGATGGCCTTTTGAAAGTCAGTGTGAGGGCAAGAGGGGATTTGAAAGGCAGAAAACAGTCCAATGTTAGCGCAGTTCAAATTAGTTCATGACTCGAGATTGAACTCATTCCATTTAGAAAAGTGCCTCGAGGCTTTAGGAACCAGGTGTGTCCACGGCCAGCTCTTCAGGGCACTCCTGGGAACAGTGTGAACCTGGTCAGAAAAATGCATTTCTCTGAGGAGGTGCTCAGCCCCACTTCCCTCAGCACCTGCAGATTTTCCGCGAAGTTGAAAGGAATCTAATGATTTTGTGAGTTCAAGCCCATGCCCCAGCCACCGTAGTTTTGTTTACCTCCATTTGCTGCACTAGAATCTCTCTTTGTTTTTCCTCCTGTCCTTTTTACTTTGATTTTTCTGAGATTTACAGTACAAGTACTGACTAAAGCCAATCCTCCCTCTATTGGCATACGATTGGCCAATGGTGAGACAACATAACAGAACTGAAACTCGAAACTGTGGACAGACTCACTTTTCTGGAGATGAGTCTGCCTGTTTGGGGTGACAGAGTGTTGTTGCAGTCTATAACTGGCAGGATCTATTTCCTTCCCGGTATTTTCTCCCTCAGCCCCTGGGGAAGGGAAGAGAAACTTACAAACATGTACATTCTGGGGACAAAGGGGCCACATGGCAAAAGCAGAGGGCTAATAAAGGACAGGTGTGGCTTGATCTCACTAAGGGGATGAGAAAATCCCTGCTGATGGAAGGAATGGTGGAAATCCCTGTCAGGGATGGTGGAAATCCCTGCTGATGGAAGTGTGAAAGGGGAAGGTTGGAAGCACATTCCTTTGCTAGTTGGTCAGTGGAGACATCTTACCCAGAAAGTGGCCCAGTCTTACCGCCCACTCCTCACCTCCCATGACCCTATTCTGTCCCAACAATTTATTTCAAACATCCAGACATTGGGCCATGGTATGCTCCATGTCCCTTAGCTCTTCACATTGCTTAGCTTCCCCAGATCACTGCCGTCTCAGCCCAAATACCATCCTGCAGTAAAGCTCTGCCTGACCATCCAGCTGAAATTGCATGTCCCACCCCTGCCCACGTCACTCTCTATCCCATTACTCTGTTTTAGCACCTCATAGCACTCATCTCTCTATGAAATGATCTTGTTTATTTGCTTCTGTGGACATGTTTTGTGTCTCGCTTTCTTCACCAAAGTATAAGGTCCAGAAAGGCAGGCCTTGCATCTCTCAGATTCACTGCTATATCCCCATTGTCTGGGACAGAACCGGGTATACTGGGGGCTCAAAATATTTGTGGAATGAATGCATTTCTGAATGAATGGGAATCGCTGCAGGTAAGAAAATATTAATTATAAGCAGAGTAGGTAAAGATGGATGTGCGGAATTGTATTTCTCAGGTCATGGTGTGACATCAGGGGGACCAGGTAAAGTAAGTGACTTCACCATGTGACAGATACATTTCTCTAAAACCCAGCCAGGCCTTGTAGATAAGCACACAGACCCTGAAGTGCAGTGCTAAAGGCATAGCTTGGCAACATACCTGACCACTAGCATACCTGGCTTAATAGAGTGACCTTGAGCAAGGTCAGTTGTTTTGCCTGTAAAACAAAAATAGTCAGATTATTTTCCTAATTTGATTGTTGTGAAGGTTAAATGTGTTCATATAAGCCAGTGGTTGGCAAACTCATTAGTCAACAGAGAGGCAAACGGTGGCTCGCAAGCCCCATATGGCTCACGAGCCGCAGTTTGCCAACCACTGATATAAGCAATGTGCTTAGAACAGTGTCTAGCATATCAGAGTACTGCAAGAGTTTTCTATCATGACAATTCTGATTCTCATTTCTTACACTATGCCTCTAAGTTGTGGGAATTGGAACCTTCTTATGCCATAGATTCTGATAGTTTACTGATGCCCCTAGGCTATTTCTCATGATAATACTTTTATTTTATTATTTTAAATATATATTTTTATTGATTTCAGAGAGGGAAGGACAGGAGGAGAGAGAAAGAAACATCAATGATAAGAGAGAAAAAATGATTGGCTGCTTCTTGCACGGCCCACACTGGGGGTCGAGCCGGCAACTCAGGCATGTGCCCTGACCTGAAATCGAACTGTGACCTCCTGGTTCATAGGTCGATGCTCAACAACTGAACCATGCTGACCAGGTTCATGATAATGCTTTTAAAAATATAAGCTGCAATAATATTACAAAGGAAGCAAATATATTGAAATATATTTATTAGATTTTTAAGTATCTGTGATACAGAAATATATCTTCTTTTTAAACACCAGATATACTGGTAGGACTAAAAAGTTACCACAATTTTAAAGTAGTGAAAAGCATAAACAAGATTTTAGGATCTATTGGCAACAAAGTCTCAGCTACTGATAATACTATGATGGTTTATTGGCATCACTAATAATTAAAGGGAAAGCTAAATTTCATTAGAGGTTAGAGAAAATGAAGATGCACATATATACACACACACACAAATGCTTAAAATTGTATACACTGACTTAAAAGATACTTTTTTCATTTAAATTATTGCAGGGGTCCTCAAACTTTTTAAACAGGGGGTCAGTTCTCTGTCCCTCAGACCATTGGAGGGCCAGACTATAGTTTAAAAAAAAACCTATGAACAAATTCCTATGCGCACTGTGGGCCCAGGACGAGTCGGCTGCTAAGCAGGATAGGCAGCGGCACCCGGCGGGCTGGATAAATGTCCTCGGCGGGCCGCATGTGGCCCGCGGGCCGTAGTTTGAGGACGCCTGGTCTAAAGTATTACATAAGTCTCCCTTTTCCCCCATTGACCTCTTCCCGGCCACCCCCACCCCCCAACATATGCCCTCAAGCTCCCCCCACCCCCCATTAAAAGATACTCTTAACTGAAATCACAAAGTCACAAAATATATATGGCATTATCCCATTTCTTTAAAAACACAATTAATTGTATAGATATACTGGTTAACAGTGATTACAGGGGTGGTTAATTATGGGAAAGTTTCTAAACATTTCAGTAATTAAACATATCTTCCCACCCCATAAGTTGTATCTTCAATGATCAAAAATATGATGATAATTATTTTTGAAAAGAACAAACCCAGCTCTCCCAGGTTTCCTGGCATCCAGTAGCTTGCATTTTAGTGAATGTGCAGAAAATCAAACATATATGCCTGCATAAGAATGATACTGTGGTTCACAAGCCACAGTCTATTGGTTTTGTGTTACTCAGACATGAACTAGCATTTCATCTCAAAAGCGTTGAAATATTTTTGGTCCACTTGGTCTAATCTGACAATGTTTCATTTCTAGATCTTTCTCTCTACCCATTCTTCAGTGTTGCTGCTTCTTAATGTGAATCAACTATGGAAACGATGTCCAGCAGCCAGTTCCATGTTCTTTGTTCTGCCTGTAGTAAAACATGGCTTTAGCCGCCCTCCACAAGCACTTAATTCATTCCTGTAGTGGGGCCTCCTCCTCCCAGCTGTCCTCATCTGGCTGTGTTGTATTTGTAGATGAGAGAAGAGAGTAGAATTCAGGGTAGGGAGGATGCCATGGGCACAGCAACTGTACAGCTATCCTCCTATATAATAAAACCCTAATATGCAAATTGACCAAACAGCAGAATGACCAGTTGCTATGATGCGCACTGACCACCAGGAGGCAGATGCTCAATGCAGGAGCTGCCCCCTAGCAGTCAGTACACTCCCACAGGGGGAGCGCCGCTCAGCCAGAAGCTGGGCTCACGGCTGGTGAGCGTAGCAGCAATGGCAGAAGCCTCTCCCGCCACTGCTGCAGGCGGCCAGTAAGGAGCAAGGGGTCCCGGCCTGTGGGAGGGCACAGGCCGGGCTAAGGGACCCCCACACACACACACAAGTGCACAAAATTGCATGCACCGGGCCTCTAGTGTTAAAATATGCATATTTCAACATAATCCTGCAGTACCGAATCAATGGCAATCATCTGTTCTAGGAATCCATTCTTCTTTTTTTAAAAATTGCCACCTCCTTAGCCTTTCTTTGACATAACTCACAGCAATCCAGTTCCTGTCTCCAGCACGTTTCTCTCGGAAGTCTCCAAAAGACTCCATGCCTGCTGCTCTTCTCTTATTTGTCTTCATGATACGATACTGTTGTTCACTGACAAGTCTGTGAAACCCTGGCCTTCTTCACTTCTGGGACACCGTGCTATTGAGTGTCTTCCTTCGAATTTCTTCATGGACTCTTTTCCACTCTTAAATGTTAGGGATCCTCAGGGCTTCATATATGGCTACAGAATTATGGCCCATAAACACAAACAAAGCCAACATGTTCAATCATAAATTTAGCACTTTTCTCTCCAAATCCTCTCTTCTTGATTCTCCATTTTTTTATCCCAGTGAATGACACCCCAATTTTCTATTTGTTCAAGGCCAAACATTAAGCATCCTGCTAGGATCCTCCTTCTCACTCAGCCTCACACACTTAACCTTCATTTTCATTCTATAGCTGTTGCCTCCTTACATCTCTTCAATCCACTCATTGCATCCATTTATTACCTTAATTCAGCATCTGGGCAACCACAATACTTTCCCAACCAGCCTTCCTGTGTCTAGTGTAGCTCAACTCCCTTTACAAATGTCTGCATGATAAAGCCCAAATATGATTATGCCATTTTCTTAGTTAAATTTCATAGCTTCCCCACTGCATTTAGTATAAAAGAACAAAATCCTTCATTCACCAACCAAGGCCTTTCATGGTTTAGTTTCTGCCTACTTCTTTAGGTTCATTTCCTGCATATGCATCACTGACAGCTCAGTCTCATTTCCAGCCACATGAAATAATGTGTTGCTTGTTCCCTCTGAACATGTCACATGTCCATGCACTTATACATGGAATTATCTCTACATGAAGTACCCAATTTGCACACACCCTACCCCCATTACCACACATATCCACACATCCACGCTCTAAGTCCAGCTAATGTGAACCTATCCTTGAAAACTCCGTGCCATGTGCTTATACAGCTTTCCTTTGCCCTCATCTTTGACCACCAGTCTACCCTGAGCTATCACTGCCATGGCACTGTCTCCTCCACTAGGCCAGAAGTTTTCCAATCACAGAAGCCATGGCTTACTAGATTCAGTCTCACAATAACCTTCTGGGTACTCAACAAATGTTCATGGAATAAAGAGGTGATTTCCTTTATGACACAAAGCTCCATGCCCTCCACTCCTTAGTCCCCACTCTGCTCATCAGCTCCTGTCACTCACTTTCTCACAAGTCTCCTCTCTGCCATTATGAGAATAAAGTCCAAACTCCTTAATATAGATCCCAAGACTCTGTAATCTAATCCTAAATGGCCTTCCAGAACTATTTTCCAAAGCTCTAATCTACTGCTCACCCTTCCCTGAATCCTTCTACTCTCATACCTTGCTTAGTCTACTGAAAGAGAACTCATCAGTCAGTTGTATTTGGGAAATTTTGCTTCCCCTGGGAAGAAACAATTTCAGGAGAATTAATTCACTTCTAGTACAAAAATGCCCTTATTTAGTGTTAATTACATTTTGCTAGTTTTATATTTAACTGCCCTCATTGAGTTATATGAGTCATGCAAGAGGAATAAATCCCAGAGACCCACTGTAGAGCATAGTGCCTATAGTTAACAACACTATATTCTGTACTTAAAAATTTGCCAACAGGGTAGAGCTTATGTTCAGTGTTCTGATCACAAATAATAATAGTAATGATAGGACCGGGAAAGTGGAGCTTATCGGAAGCCTGAGAACCCACAACTGCGGCACCCACAGAACAGCTGCGAGCCCCAGAACACCGGTCCCCAATTGGCGCAAACACACAGATTCAGAGGAGATCTACACTCCACCACGGAAAGGTCAGATTTCCCCTGGGATAAGGTGAGGTCTCTAGTCCCGGCGGGAGAGAGGAATGTGCGTTTTGCGGGAGCTGGAGGACCAGGGAAGTCTGTGCCTAGAAAAATCCATGGCTGTTGGGGCTGGCGTGATCCATGAATGTGGAAGGGGGTCCTCAGAGCTGCTAACAGAAGGGATCTCTAAAAAGCAACCCATTTTGATCTGACGTGCAGGGACACCCTAAGAATTTCAAAGGTGTGACGGCTGCCTAGACTTACATGCAGCCCCGGAGTTCGCACACTTGGGCTTTTTCCTCTTCAAATCCATGCTTCTGATTACGAAGCCCAATACATAGGATCACCCAGTTGGGGACACCCTGGGAGACTGCAGGGGAAAGTGTTTTTCTGGAACCTGGGGATCAGAGCAGGGAGTGACCATCGGAGAGCCAGCTCTGGGCAGCCCACTCCCACAAACCAGTAGTGAGTGCCACAGGGAAAGAAGGCTCTAACACTGCCTATAGAGGCCATATATAGACCCGGAAGTCAATCCAGAAACACTGCCACCCAGGGGCTGAATCACAAATTGACTCTTGTGTAATCAAAAATAAAGGAATATGAGAAATTAAGACACACCGCCTGCTTAAAATCAGGACTGGCTTACAACACTGAAGAGCAGTGGAACACAGGGAACTGCAATACTGTCTGGACTGAGAAACAGGCTTGCCAAACAGAACAACAGAGGAAGTGAATGACCTTCACTACTCCACATTTTATTTTTATTTTTTATTTTTTTTATTTTCATTTTTTGCATCTTTTACTCAAGAAACTAATTTTTGTTCTTTTTTCCTCACTTGATTTTACCTTTTTAATTATTACATTTTTATTTTCAATCCGTATTATTACTACTGCTATTTTATCTTTTTTTTTTAAGTGTCATTTTATTTTCTCTTCATTTTATTTTGGGATTAGTGTTCTACATTCTATTTTCATCTTTCCTTTAGCATCATTTTACTCTATCTCAACTCTACCTTTATGCCATCACTCTCTTCCTAACCTTTCCCTTTTCGGTGACCTGTTTATCTTAACCCTTTCCTGCTTTAGATTTTCCTTATTCTTTCTGTTTACCCCTTGTTAAAATTTCACCCTACTTACATATCTAATCTCCAATCCCCTGCTCCAAGTCCATACACACCTCTCTCTTCACTATCTTAACTATCCAAAAAATTGTTTTTCTCTCTGTCCTTTTGTTGTTGTTTGCTTGAATGTTGATTATATCGAATTTTTATGCTTTTTTGTGAGATTGTTTTGCTTATTCTTCTTTTGTTTGTTTATTTTATTGTTTATTTTGTGCTTCTGTTTTCCCTTGCCTCACTCAATATTAGTTGGTGTTGTAGTTTGTATTAATCCCCAAGTACTTGTTGCTGGCATTTGCTGGGATTAGTGATTGTTCTATTGGAGTTTTATCCCCATATATATAATTTGTTCCCCGTTTTCTCTTAGTCTCTTTCTTGTCTCTCTTACTTTTTTTTTCCTTTTCCCAATTTCATTTTGACACTCCTTTTTTTTATTTTTCTTTTCCTTTCTTTCTTTTTCCTCTTCTTTCTCTCCTATCCCCTAACTTGCCTTTCTCTGGTGGTCACCTTTATTGGAGGCTATTAATATCATGAATACATTTCTGTTCAGTGCCTTGTGTGTTGTACCTGGTAGTGCTGTATTTTGTGCCTTTAAATCAACACAGGAGAGAGAGAACTACATAACCAGACACCCAGAGAGGAGAGACCATGGGGAGACTAAGAAACAGCCCACATATGAAAGAAAAGCAGGCATCACCAAAAAAGGAAGTAAACGAAATGGAGGCAAGCAACCTGTCAGAGAAAGAATTCAGAGAAATGGTCATAAGGTGGCTGAAAAGAATGGAAGACAAATTCGACAATATGAGCAAGAACCAAGAGGAAATGAAGAAGAACCAAGAAGAAATGAAAAATGACATCACTGCTGTAAAGAACTCAATAGAAAGCATCAAGAGTAGACTAGAAGAAGCAGAGGACCGCATCAGTGAGCTAGAAGACAAGATGGGAAAAAATACCCAAGTAGAGCAGCTTCTAGAAAAAATATTAAAAAGCAGGAGGAGAGCCTAGGGAACTTTGGAACAACACAAAACAAAACAACATCCGCATAATAGGGGTTCCAGAAGGAAAGGAAGCTGAGCAAGGAATAGAAAACCTGTTTGAAGAAATAATGACAGAAAATTTCCCTGATATAGGGAAGAAAAAACCCACACAAATCCAAGAAGCTCACAGAGTCCCAAGCAAAATGAACCCAAAAAGACCGACGCCAAGGCACATTATAATTAAATTGGCAAACACCAACAACAAAGTAAGAATCTTAAAAGCGGCCAGAGAGAGACAGAAAGTTACATACAAAGGAACCCCAAACAGACTAGCAACTGATTTCTCAACAGAAACTCATCAGGCCAGAAGGGAATGGAATGAAATATACAAAGTCATGCAAAGGAAGGGTCTGAATCCAAGAATACTGTACCCAGCAAGGCTATCAATCAAAATTGAAGGTGAAATCAGGAGCTTCACAGACAAAAAAGGACTAAGGGAATTTATTACCACCAAACCAGCAATGCAAGAAATGCTAAAGGGTCTGCTGTAAAAAAAAGAAATAGGAAGCAAAGAAGGAACACAGGGGTAAAGAATAAAAAATGGTGACAAATAAGTACCTATCAATAATAACTTTAAATGTAAATGGATTAAATACCCAATCAAAAGCCATAGGGTAACAGATTGGATAAGAAAACAAGACCCATATATCTGCTGTCTACAAGAAACCCACCTCAGAAAAAAAGACGCACACAGACTGAGGGTGAAGGGATGAAAAAAGGTTTTCCAGGCGAATGGAACTAAAAAAAAAAGCTGGGGTAGCAATACTTATATCTGACAAATTAGATCTCAAAGTGAAGGACATAACAAGAGATAAGGAAGGCCTCTTCATAATACTAAAGGGAGCAATGCAACAAGAAGAAATAACTCTGGTAAACATATATGCACCCAATACAGGAGCACCCAAATACATAAAAAAACAACTGAAGGATATCAAGGGAGAGACTGACAGCAATACAATCATAGTAGGAGACTTTAATACCCCACTATCACCATTGGACAAATCCTCTAAACAAAAAATCAGCAAAGAAACATCAATCCTAAATGACTCACTAGACCAGATGGACTTAATTGACATCTTCAGAACATTTCACCCCAACGCCACAGAATATACATTCTTCTCAAGTGCACATGGGTCATTTTCAAAGACAGACCATATGTTGGCACATAGGCAAAGTCTCTTCAAATTCAAGAAGATAGAAATCATATCAAGCATCTTCTCAGACCACAGTGGCATAAAACTGGAAATCAACTACAATAAAAACAACCCAAAGAAATCAAACACATGGAGACTAAACAGCATGCTATTAAACAATGACTGGGTTACCAGAGAGATCAAAGAAGAAATAAAAAACATCATGGCAACAAATGACAATGAAAACACTACAATCCAAAATCTATGGAACACGGCGAAAGCAGTCTTGAGAGGGAAGTTCATAGATCTACAAGCCTACTGCAAAAAACAAAAAACAATGGTAATAAATTACCTAACCCTACAACTCAAACACTTAGAAAGAGAGCAACAAGAAAAGCCCAGTGTAAGCAGAAGGAAGGAAATAATAAAGATCAGAGCGGAGATAAACAACATAGAGACCAAAGAAACAACACAAAAGATCAACAAACCAAGAGCTGGTTCTTTGAAAGGATAAATAAGATTGATGAACCTCTAGCCAGGCTCACCAAGAAGCAAAGAGAGAGGACCCAAATAAACATAATCAGAAATGAAAGAGGTGAAATAACAACAGATCCCGCCGAAATACAAAGGATTGTTAAAAAATACTATGAACAACTCTCTTCCAACAAACTGGACAACCTGGAGGAAATGGACATATTCCTAGAAAAATATAACCTTCCAAAACTCAATCAGGAAGAATCTAAACAGCTCAATATGCCAGTAACTATGGAAGAAATTGAAGTAGTCACCAATGAGCTTCCAGCAAACAAAAGCCCGGGGCCAGACAGCTTCACAGGAGAGTTTTACCAAACATTCAAGGAAGAACTAAAACCTATCCTCCTCAGACTGTTCCAAAAAATTCAAGAGGAAGGAACACTTCCAAGCTCATTCTATGAAGTCAGCATCACCCTAATACCAAAACCAGATAAAGACAACACAATGAAGGAGAGTTACAGGTCAATATCCCTCATGAACGTAGATGCCAAAATCCTCAACAAAATTCTAGCAAATAGGATCCAGCAGTACATCAGAAAGATCATACACCATGACCAAGTAGGGTTTATCCCAGGAATGCAAGGATGGTACAATATCTGCAAATCAATAAATGTGATACATCACATAAAAAAATTGAGAGATAAAAATCACATAGTCATATCAATTGATGCAGAAAAAGCATTTGACAAAATCCAACAACCTTTCTTGATAAAAACTCTCAACAAGGTGGAATAGAAGGATCATACCTCAACATAATAAAAGCTATATACGATAAACCCACAGCTAACATCATACTCAATGAGCAAAAACTAAAACCCTTTCTCCTAAGAACAGGAACAACACAGGGATGCCCACTCTCACCACTCCTGTTCAACATAGTACTAGAAGTATTAGCCATTGCAATTAGACAAGAAGAAGAAATAAAAGGCATCCAAATTGGAAAAGAAGAAGTAAAGCTGTCCTTATTTGCAGGTGACATGATATTGTACATAAAAAACCCGAAAGACTCCATCAAAAAACTAACAGACTTAATAAATGAATTCAGCAATGTAGCAGGATACAAAATTAATGCCAAGAAATCTATGGCATTTCTATACACCAATAGTGAACTTACAGAAAGAGAAACTAAAAAAGCAATCCCATTTACCATCGCACCAAAAAAATTAAGATACTTAGGAATAAACCTAACCAAGGAGGTAAAAGACCTATACGCGGAAAACTACAGGACACTGAAAAAAGAGAGGAAGATGTAAACAGATGTAAGAATATACCATACTCATGGATTGGTAAAATCAACATCATTAAAATGTCCATACTATCCAAAGCAATCTATAGATTCAATGCACTCCCTATTAAAATACCAATGGCATATTTCACAGACCTAGAAAGAACTCTCCAAAAATTCATCTGGAATAAAAAAAGACCCCAAATAGCCACAGCAATCCTGAGAAAGAAGAATAAAGTAGGAGGGATCTCAATACCAGATTTCAAGCTGTATTACAAAGCCAATGTCCTCAAAACAGCCTGGTACTGGCACAAGAACAGACATATAGATCAATGGAAAAGAATAGAGAATCCAGATATCGACCCAAACTACTATGTGCAATTAATATTTGACAAAGGAGGCATGAGCATACAATGGAGTCAAGAGAGTCTCTTCAATAAATGGTGTTGGGAATATTGGACAGATACATGCAAAAAAAATGAAACTAGATCACCAACTTACACCATACACAAAAATAAACTCAAAATGGATACAGGACTTAAATATAAGACGGGAAACCATAAAAATACTAGAGGAATCCACAGGCAGCAAAATCTCAGACATATGCCAAAAGAACTTTTTCACTGATACTGCCCCTAGGGCAATGGAAGCCAAAGAGAAAATAAACAAATGGGACTACATCAAAATAAAAAGCTTTTGCACAGCAAAAGAAACCATCAACAAAACAACAAGAAAGCCCACTGTATGGGAGAACATATTTGCAAATGTTATCACTGATAAAGGTTTAATCTCCAACATCTACAGGCAGCTTATACAACTTAATAAAAGGAAGATAAATGATCCAATAAAAAAATGGGCAATGGACCTAAATAGAATATTTTCGAAAGAAGACAGAAGGAAGGCCAAGAGACACATGAAAACATGCTCAAAGTCACTAATTATCCGAGAATGCAAATCAAAACGACAATGCGATACCATCTCACACCTGTCAGAATGGCTATCATCAACAAATCAACAAATGACAAGTGTTGGCGAGGATGCGGAGAAAAAGCAACCCTTGTGCACTGCTGGTGGGAATGCAGACTGGTGCAGCCACTGTGGAGAACAGTATGGAGTTTCCTCAAAAAACTGAAAATGGAACTCCCATTTGACCCAGTAATCCCACTCCTAGGAATATATCCTAAGAAACTAGAAAGACCAATCAGAAAGGATATATACACCCCTATGTTCATAGCAGCACAATTTATAATAGTTAAGATTTGGAAACAGCCTCGGTGTCCGTCAGCAGATGACTGGATTAGAAAACTATGGTACATCTACACAATGGAATACTATGCTGCCATAAAAATGAAGGAATTATTACCATTTGTAGGCACCTGGATGGAATTAGAGAACATTATGCTAAGTGAAATAAGCCAGTCAATGAAAGAAAAATACCATATGATCTCACTCATTTGGGGATAATGAAAAACATTATAAACTGATGAACAAAAAGATAGATACAGAGGCAGTAAAGCATCAAACAGACTGTCAAATTACAGCGGGAAGGTTAGGGAGAGGTGGGGGAAATAAGAGATCAACTGAAGGACTTGTATGCATGCATATAAGAGTAACCAACGGATGCAAAACATTGGGGGGTGAGGGCATGTATGGGAGTGGGGTGGGGGGGCAATGGTAAGATATGTACACATATAATACCTTAATAAAAAAAATTAAAAAATAAAATAAAAAAATAGTAATGATAATGATTATAGTAATAATAATAATGGAACAGAAGATGGCTGCCGACGGGAAGGCAGACTGCAAGATAGTGTGTGAGTGAGAAAACAAAGGGAGAGTGTGTGGTCGCATGGGGAGTGTTTGTTGGTGAGTTGAGGGACAGCTATACTCCAGGAGACTGTGGGGGACTGTTGGACAGCGCTCTCCTGACCGGGCAACCCCCACTGCTGCTGGGTTCCCTCCCGGAGCGACCGGCTCGGACGCAGAGACCGCGCCATCTTGAAGGGGAAAGTGGATGTTATCAGATGCCTGAAAAGCCCAGGGAATCTACAAATACGGCACCCACCGAACAGCTGCGAACCTGAGAACACCGGTCTCCAATTGGTGCAAGCATGCGGATTCAGAGGAGCTCTACACTACACCACAGAAAGATCAGATTTCTCCTGGGATAAGGTGAGGTCTCTGGTCTCAGCAGGAGAGAGAAACGAGCACGCGGGAGCTGGAGAACCTGGGGAAGTCTGCCCCTAGAAAAATCCGCGGCCATCGGGGCTGGCGCAATCTGTGAATGTGGAAGGGGGTCCGCAGAGCTGCTAACAGAAGGGACCTCTAAAAAGCAACCCATTTTGATCTGATGCAAAAGGACAGATTAAAAATTTTAAAAGTGTGCTGGCTGCTTAGACCCAAAGGGAAGAAAAAGACTGCACAGACTTGTACGCAGCCCTGGAGTTTGCACACTTACTCTGGCTCTGTCTCTTTTTTTTTTTCTTTTTCCTTTTTAAATCCTTGCTTCTGATTACTAAGCCCAATACATAGGATCACCCAATTGGGGACACCCTAAGAGACTTCAGGGGAAAGTTGTGTTTCTGGCACCTGGGGATCAGAGCGGGGAATAACCATCAGAGAACCAGCTCTGGGGCAACCTACTCCCACAAACCGGTGTTGAGTGCCACAGGGAAAGCAGGATCTAATCACTAGCTAGAGAGGACCTATAGACCCGGAGGTCAATCCAGAGACACTGCCACACAATGGGTGAATCACAAATTGACTCTTGTGAAAACACAAATAAAGGAATACAAGAAATTAAGATGCACTGCCTGCTTAAAAATCAGGACTGGCTTACAACACTGAGGAGCAGTGGAACTCAGGGAACTTCAATACTGTCCTGACTAGGAAACAGGCATGCCAAACAGAACAGTAGAGGAAGTGAATGATCTTCACTACTGCACATTTTTATTTATTTTTTATTTTTTCATCTTTTACTTAAGAAACTATTTTTTTTTCTTTTTTGCTCACTTGATTTTACCTTTTTAATTATTAAATTTTTATTTTCAATCAGTATTATTACTACTACTATTATACCTTTTTTAAAAAAGTGTAATTTTATTTTCTCTTTATTTTACTTTGGGATTAGTGTTCTACATTCTATTTTGATCTTTCCTTTAGCATCATTTTACTCTATCTCAAGTTTACATTTATGCCATCATTCTCTTCCTACCTTTTCCCCTTTTGTTGTCCTATTTCTCTTACCCTATTCCTGCTTTAGATTTTCCCTGTTCCTTCTTTTTACCCCGTTAAAATTTCACCCTACTTATATATTTAATTTCCAATCCCCTGCTCCAAGTCTATACACACCTCTCTCTTCTGTTTCTTCACTATCCAAAAAATTTTTTCTCTCTGTCCTTTTGTTGTTGTTTGCTTGATTGTTGATTATATCAATTTTTATGCTTGTTTGTGAGATTGTTTTGCTTATTCTTTTTTCTTTGTTTTCTTTTTGTTTGTTTTTTCCTTCTGTTTTCCCTCACCTCACTGGATATTAGTTGTTGTTTGTAGTTTGCATTCATCTCCAGGTACTTGTTGCTGGCATTTGTTGGAATTAGTGGCTGTTCTATTGCAGTTTTCTCCCCATATATATAGTTTGTTCCCCTCTTCTTTCTTATTTTCTTCTTTTCTCTCCCTTTTTTTTCCTTTTCCCAATTTCATTTTTGAACTCCTTTCTTTCTTCCTTCCTCCCTCCCTTCCTTCCTTCCTTCCTTCCTTCCTTCCTTCCTTCCTTCCTTCCTTCCTTCCTTTCATTTTCC
This sequence comes from Plecotus auritus, assembly GCF_963455305.1. Classification (NCBI taxonomy): domain Eukaryota; kingdom Metazoa; phylum Chordata; class Mammalia; order Chiroptera; family Vespertilionidae; genus Plecotus; species Plecotus auritus. Next base: position 26,195,072 of record NC_137778.1, read on the forward strand.
CCTTCTTCTTTCTCACCTATACTCTAATTTGCCTTTCTCTGGTGGTAACCTTTATTTGGGGTTATTAATATCATGAATACATTTCTGTTCAGTGCCTTGTGCATTGTACCTGGTTGTGTTATATTTTGTGCCTTTAAATCAATGCAGGAGAGAGAGAACTACATAACCAGACACCCAGAGAAGAGAGACCATGGGGGAACAAAGAAACAGCCCACATATGAAAGAAAAGCAGGCATCACCAGAAAAGGAAGTAAACGAAATGGAGGCAAGCAACCTGTCAGAGAAAGAATTCAGAGAAATGGTCATAAGGTGGATGAAAAGAATGGAAGACAAATTAAACAATATGTATAAGAACCAAGAGGAAATGAAGAAGAACCAAGAAGAAATGAAAAATGACATCACTGCTGTAAAGAACTCAATAGAGCCCTAACCGGTTTGGCTCAGTGGATAGAGCGTCGGACTGCGGACTCAAGGGTCCCAGGTTCGATTCCGGTCAAGGGCATGTACCTTGGTTGCAGGCACATACCCAGTGGGGAGTGTGCAGGAAGCAGCTGATCGATGTTTCTCTCTCATCGATGTATCTGGCTCTCTATCCCTCTCCCTTCCTCTCTGTAAAAAATCAATAAAATATATTTAAAAAAAAAAGAACTCAATAGAAAGCATCAAGAGTAGACTAGAAGAAGAAGAGGACTGCATCAGTGAGCTAGAAGACAAGGTAGGAAAAAATACCCAAGTAGAGCAGCTTCTAGAAAAAATATTAAAAAGCAGGAGGAGAGCCTAAGGAAACTCTGGGACAACATGAAACAAAACAACATCCACATAATAGGGGTGACAGAAGGAGAGGAAACTGAGCAAGGAATAGAAAACCTGTTTGAAGAAATAATGACAGAAAACTTCCCTGATATAGAAAAGAAAAAAACCACACAAATGCAAGAAGCTCACAGAATCCAAAGCAAAATGAACCCCAAAAGACCGACGCCAGGGCACATTATAATTAAATTGGCAAACACCAACGACAAAGTAAGAATCTTAAAAGCGGCCAGAGAGAGACAGAAAGTTACCTACAAAGGATCCCCCATCAGACTAGCGACTGATTTCTCAACAGAAACACATCAGGCCAGAAGGGAATGAAATGAAATATACAAAGTCATGGAAAGGAAGGGTCTGAATCCAAGAATATTGTACCCAGCAAGGCTATCAATCAAAATTGAAGGTGAAATCAGGAGCTTCACAGACAAAAAAAGGATTGAGGGAATTTATTACCACCAAACCAGCAATGCAAGAAATGCTAAAGGGTCTGCTGTAAAAAGAATAAATAGGAAGCAAAGAAGGAACACAGGGGTAAAGAATAAAAATGGCGACAAACAAGTACCTATCAATAATAACTTTAAATGTAAATGGATTAAATGGCCCAATGAAAAGCCATAGGGTAACGGATTGGATACAAAAACATGACCCATTTATCTGCTGTCAACAAGAAACCCACCTCAGAAAAAAAGATGCACACGGACTGATGGTGAAGTGATGGAAAAAGGTTTTTCAGGTGAATGGAAATGAAAAAAAAGCTGGGGTAGCAATATTTATATCTGACAAATTAGATCTCAAAGTGAAGGACATAAAAAGAGATAGGGAAGGGCACTTTATAATACTAAAGGGAGCAATCCAACAAGAAGAAATAACTCTGGTAAACAATACGCACCCAATACAGGAGCATCCGAGTATAAAAAAAACTCCTGGAGGATATCAAGGGAGAGATTGACAGCAATACAATCATAGTAGGAGACTTTAATACCCCACTATCACCATTGGACAAATCCTCTAAACAAAAAATCAGCAAAGAAACATCAATCCTAAATGACTCACTAGACCAGATGGACTTAATTGACATCTTCAGAACATTTCACCCCAAATCACAGAATATACATTCTTCTCAAGTGCACATGGGTCATTTTCAAAGACAGACCATATATTGTGTCACAGGCAAAGTCTCTTCAAATTCAAGAAGATAGAAATCATATCAAGCATCTTCTCACATCACAGTGGCATAAAACTGCAAATCAACCACAATAAAAACAATCCAAAAAAAATCAAACACATGGAGACTAAACAGCATGCTATTAAACCATGACTGGGTTACAAGAGAGATCAAAGAAGAAATAAAAAACATCATGGCAATAAACAACAATGAAAACACAATAACCCAAAATCTATGGGACACAGCAAAAGCAGTCTTGAGAGGGAAGTTCATAGATCTACAAGCCTACTGCAAAAAACAAGAAACAATGGTAATAAATTACCTAACCCTACAACTCAAACACTTAGAAAGAGAGCAACAAGAAAAGCCCAGTGTAAGCAGAAGGAAGGAAATAATAAAGATCAGAGTGGAGATTAATGACATTGAGACCAAAAAAAAAAAAAAAAAAAAAAAAAAAACAATACAAAAGATCAACAAAACCAAGAGCTGGTTCTTTGAAAGGATAAACAAGATTGATGAACTTCTAGCCAGGCTCACCAAGAAGCAAAGAGATGACCCAAATAAACAAAATCAGAAATGAAAGAGAAGAAATAATAACAGACCCCACAGAAATACAAAGGATTGTTAAAAAAATACAACGAACAACTCTATTCCAACAAACTGGACAACCTGGAGGAAATGGACATATTCCTAGAAAAATACAACCTTCCAAACTCAATCAGGAAGAATCTAAAAATCTCAGTAGGCCTATAACTATGGAAGAAATTGAAGCAGTCATCAAAAAGCTTCCAGCAAACAAAAGCCCAGGTCCAGATGGCTTCACAGGGGAGTGTTACCAAACATTCAAGGAAGAACTAAAACCTATCCTCCTCAGACTGTTCCAAAAAATTCAAGAGGAAGGAACACTTCCAAGCTCATTCTATGAAGCCAGCATCACCCTAATACCAAAACCAGATAAAGACAACACGATGAAAGAGAATTACAGGCCAATATCCCTCATGAACATAGATGCCAAAATCCCTAACAAAATTCTAGCAAATCTGATGCAGCAGTACATCAGAAAGATCATACACCATGACCAAGTAGGATTTATACCAGGAATGCAAGGATGGTACAATATCCGCAAATGAATAAACATGATACATCACATAAACAAATTGCAAGTAAAAATCACATAGTCATACCAATTGATGCAGAAAAAGCATTTGACAAAATCCAACAACCTTTCTTGATAAAAACTCTCAACAAGGTGGGAATAGAAGGATCATACCTCAACATAATAAAAGCCATATATGATAAACCCACAGCTAACATTATACTCAATGAGCAAAAACTAAAACCATTGCCCCTAAGAACAGGAACAACACAGGGATGCCCACTCTCACCACTCCTGTTCAACATAGTACTGGAAGTGTTAGCCATTGCTATCAGACAAGAAGAAGAAATAAAAGGCATCCAAATTGGAAAAGAAGTAGTAAAGCTGTCCTTATTTGCAGATGACATGATATTGTACATAAAAAACCCAAAAGACTCCATCAAAAAACTAACAGACTTAATAAATGAATTCGGCAATGTAGCAGGATACAAAATTAATGCCAAGAAATCTTTGGCATTTCTATACACCAATAGTGAACTTACAGAAAAAGAGACTAAAAAAGCAATCCCATTTACCATCGCACCAAAAAAATTAAGATACTTAGGAATAAACCTAACCAAGGAGGTAAAAGACCTATACGTGGAAAACTACAGGACACTTAAAAAAGAAGGAAGATGTAAACAGATGGAAGTATATACCATGCTCATGGATTGATAGAATCAACATCATTAAAATATCCATACTATCCAAAGCAATCTACAGATTCAATGCACTCCCTATTAAAATACCAATGGCATATTTCACAGACCTAGAAAGAACTCTCCAAATATTCATCTGGAATAAAAAAAAAGACCCCGAATAGCCACAGCAATCCTGAGAAAGAAGAACAAAGTAGGTGGGATCTCAATACCAGATTTCAAGCTGTATTGCAAAGCCACTCTTCTCAAAACAGCCTGGTACTGGCACAAGAACAGACATATAGATCAATGGAATAGAATAGAGAATCCATATATAGACTCAAACCACTATGCTCAATTAATATTTGACAAAGGAGGCATGAACATACAATGGAGTCAAGACAGTCTCTTCAATAAATGGTGCTGGGGAATTTGGACAGATACTTGCAAAAAATGAAACTAGACCACCAACCTACACCATGCACAAAAATAAACTCAAATGGATAAAGGACTTAAACTTAAGACAGGAAACCATACAAATACTAGAGGAATCCACAGGCAGAGAAATTTCAGAAATACGCCGAAGCAACTTATTCCCAGATACCGCTCCTAGGACAATGGAAATTAAATAGAAAATAAACAAATGGGACTACATCAAAATAAAAACTTTTGCACAGCAAAAGAAACCATCAACAAAACAAGAAAGCCCATGGTATGTATGGGAGAACATATTTGCAAATGTTATCACTGATAAAGGTTTAATCTCCAACATCTACAGGGAACTTATACAACTTAATAAAAGGAAGATAAATCCAATAAAAAAGTGGGCAACGGCCCTAAATAGAATCTTTTCAAAAGAAGACAGAAGGAAGGCCAAGAGACATATGAAAACATGCTCAAAGTCACTAATGATCTGAGAGATGCAAATCAAAACGACAATGTGGTACCATCTCACACCTGTCAGAATGGCAATCATCAACAAATCAACAAACGACAAGTGCTGGCAAGGATGCAGAGAAAAAGGAACCCTCGTGCACTGCTGGTGGGAATGCAGACTGGTGCAGTCACTGTGGAGAACAGTACGCAGTTTCCTCAAAAAACTAAAAATGGAACTCCCATTTGACCCAGTAATCCCACATCTAGGAATATATCCCAAGAAACTAGAAACACGAATCAGAAAGGATATATGCACCCCTATGTTCATAGCAGCACAATTCACCATAGCTAAGATTTGGAAACAGCCCAAATGCCCATCAGCAGATGAGTGGATTAGAAAACTATGGTACATCTACACAATGGAATACTACGCTGCTATAAAAAAGAAGGAATTCTTACCATTTGCAGCAGCATGGATGGACCTGGAGAGCATTATGTTAAGTGAAATAAGCCGGGCAATGAAAGAAAAATACCACATGATCTCTCTCATTTATGGAAAATAAAGAACATTATAACCTGATGAACAAAAAGATAGATACAGAGGCAGTAAAGCACCGAACAGACTGTCAATTTACAGGGGGAAAGAAGGGGAGTGTTGGGGAGGGGGGGAAAGAGATCAACCGAAGGACTTGTATGCATGCATATAAGCACAACAAATGGACACAAGACACTGGGGTTGGGGGAGTGGGATGAGGGCATGCGACAGCGGGTAGGGGAGGCTAGGGGAAGTCAATGGGGGAAAAAAGGAGATATATGTACTTCTACATGTAATACTTTAAACAATAAAAAAAGAAAAAATGAAATAAAAGGAAAACATGGAAAATAATAAATTTAAAATAATAATAATGTTATAAGTGAGGGATATATTTATGTATTGGTGGATGTGATGGTTTCATGAGTATATATTTATCTCCAAACTCACCAACTGTGTACATTACATATATACAGCTTTTTCTGTGTCAATAATACCTCAGTAAAATGTTTTTTTTAAACCTAGAAAATATAATTGTCATTTTTTCAGTCACAGAAGAAAAATTCCTAAATATCTTAATAGCATTATGGCAACCAAAACCCAGGTACCTATAAATATGGGATAACACCACCCTGGCTGGTGTGGTTCACTTGGCTGAGCATCATCCTGTGCACCACAGGGTCTCCGATTCAATTCCTGGTCAGGGCACATATCTAGATTGTCGGTTCAATCTCTGGTCAGAGTGCATATGGTGGCAACCAATCGATGTTTCTCTCTCAAATTGATGTTTCTCTTTCTCTCCCTCTTCCTTCCTCTGTCTCTAAAATCAATAAAAACATATTTTTAAATGGATATACTATATAAAAGCAGTAATAAAAATAAAATTCTCTTAAGAATGCCACGCTTTCTGCTAAAGTAGCATGTTTCCGTGGATTAAGTACACATTTCCTTTATTGGTTTGAGAAAAAGTGAGATGCTACCACAAGGATTATTCAAAGGTATTTCCAACAGAACCTCAAACTGCCAATGAGGCCAAGGTGGGCAGTGACCTTGGGAAAGACAAATCCCTGTTTGGGGCAATCACAGAGTATGAAATAAGAATTTCTTGTTAATACAGAATTCAAAATGAGAAATGAAGTTAGCATCTCTGTTTATCTTAAAACAGCCTTGAGTCTGCACCCCTACCAATGCACTTCTCTCCCCAAACCCTGTCCTCAACATCGTCCATTCCTCTGAGAAGCACAGGGAAATTCCGATGATCTCCAGTGTCACTGACCAAAGATGAGCACATCACCGGTGGTAGAAGTTGCTGGTTCCCTTGTGACTGTGTCAGAAACCCATGTATTTCTCCACATATTACTCAGCATGCAAGACCTTCAGTAAATCAAAGGCTTCTGCCTGCTCTATGCCTGAGACAATAACAACACAATTGAGGTGAAGGCGGAGTTGGGGGCAGGGATGAGGTCAGGGTGGTGGAGGGGAGAGAGACAAAGGGTGATATGAAGGGAAATCCCCTTCCTGACTCTGAGCACATTTTTCTCTCTGAAGTATCAGTTTATATCAAACCCAGCTTAATGAGCTCAACCCTCTGTTAGACACTGTAGGGGGTTACAGACATTTTTTTCACAAACTTGTGGTGCAGTCTATTAGGAAAACAATTGAAAAATAGCAGGGCTTTTTTTTTTTAAAGGTCCATTATAATCAAATGATTCAGAATTCTTGCTTTGAGTCATCAGGATGAACAGATGTAGGAGTCAGGATTTATAAAAATGCGTGTTTTTTTTTTCTGGAGAACAAGGAACCTCAACTTCTTTCAGAAATGTAAGCTATTTGGGCGAGAGGAGCACAGGCATGAGCATATTACAGGAGTATGGAGAAATATATTGGGATTTGCCCTTCTTACAAAATCTTGGGAACTTGGAATATTTAAGGATTTTTCAAAGGCCATTTTATTTTAGGCTCTAACTGAATTCTGCTTTCCTTCTTAATTACTTAAAAACCTTAATAAATGTGCTTTGACTTCATGCTCTCTTGCCTCTCTATGTGGAGCCTAGGATTCTTGAAATAAAAACAGTAAAAATAACATCTCCTCTTCCTCTTCCCTGGCTGGCCCTTCCTGAGCAATGTAGGTCAAAGGCATTGGGTAGGGCTGAGCAAGATGGGCATTGAAATGTGAGGGTGGAGGGAACATCTTGATAAAAGGTGTTGGAGCCTGTGAGTGGTGAGGGTGTCCACATGGGAGTCATAGCCCAAAAAGGGTGATAAGGGTGTCCATGGAGAACAGTTGGCCTGGTAGATGCAAATGTCTGAGATAGCTAATAGGATTTTCACAATGGAGGTACTCCACAGTGGCCCAATGAGAATGAGAAGGGTACCCACACAAATGTGTGAACTATGCATCCTTGCAGAGAGCTGGGGGGGTGGGGGGGTCATGATGTGTCCAAGCTCTGGAAAGATAGAAGGTGTCAACATAGAGGGTAGTGTTGTGTGAGCTGTTGGAGCCCAAATGGTGGGTGAGGAGGGTGTGTCTGTATTGGAGGGCAGCCTGGTGTAAGAGTCAGAGTCTAAGTAGGTTGATAAGGGCTTCACATAGATGGGAAACCTTGCACAGGTGCCTTGTCTAAGTGGGATGAAGGGTGGCAGTCCAGTGTCAAATGGTGTCACCTGAGCAAGGTGAGGAGGGCAGTCCTATTGGGGGCAGGAAAGCCTACGAAGTACCAGAGACCTTCAGCTTGAGGGTGCAGTCAAGTACAAGATATTTGAGCTCAGGTGGAATGAGGCAGGGGTTCATTTAGGGATTAGGACGGTGACAACAGGAGATTGGTGACAGAGAGGTTAATCAAATAGGAAGCCTGCTTTCTCACTGTTGGAAAAGAGAGTTACAAATATGGAAAGAAAGGAAACTAGAATGAACCATGTGGTGTTGATTCGGATCAGAGCTACTGGAATAAAAATGGGGATTTTAATATATATAAATAGACAAAGAAATATAGATGAAAATGTGTGTATATACAAGCACACACACGTAGTCCTCACTAGCTGTGTCCATTCAGAGGGCCTAGGAGCAGTGATATCCCAAGAAGAATGAGCACATACAGCTTTGATTTCATAGCTGGGGTAGAAAAAGGTATAAAATGAGCCTAGAACATCTTGTTATCCCATAAAGTAAGCAAGTGCTCAAAGAATGACGAGGTTGAATCAAAAGCACACAGAAGCCACACTGTAGAGCTCCCACTGGCCAAAGCACAGACAATTTGAACATTTAAAATAAATAATGATAGTATTACATTTTAATCTATTGAATAAAATGGGAATCCATAAGGCTATGTTAATAGAAATAAGTGAAAAAATAAATAGAAAACTTGATGAGAAATGGGATATTCACTTAATCTCAAAGCAATTCCCCCAAAATACATATGAATTATAAGGGAAAAATAGTAACTTCAGAGTGGACTAGTTTGGATGGTATCGCCTTAATGAAATGATCAAAGTAACACATCAGCAATGTGACAAATCAAAATTGGCAGGATGCAATGAGAAGAACACAGCATCACTTCTGTGCTATGCCTTCCAAATAATAACCTGAATCTATTCATGATGAAACATCAGACAAAATCAACCTACAGTGCACTCTATAAAATGACAAATCTTTTTTTTAATTTAATAAATCTTTATTGTTCAGATTATTACAATTGTTCCTCTTTTTCCCCCCATAGCTCCCCTCCACCTGGTTCCCACCCCACCCTCTACCCTTACCTCTCCCCCATTCCTCATCCATAGGTGTACTATTTTTGTCCAGTCTCTTCCCACACCCCCCACACCCTTTTCCCCCTGAAAATTGTCAGTCCACTCCATTTCTATGCCCCTGATTCTATTATATTCACCAGTTTATTCTGTTCATCAGATTTTTATTCACTTAATTTTTAGATTCACTTGTTGATAGATATGTATTTGTTGTTCATAATTTTTATTTTTACCTTTTTCATCCTCTTCCTCTTCTTAAAGAATACCTTTCAGCATTTCATATAATACTGGTTTGGTGGTGATGAACTCCTTTAGCTTTTTCTTATCTGTGAAGCTCTTTATCTGCCCTTCAATTCTGAATGATAGCTTTCCTGGGTAGAGTAATCTCGGTTATAGGTTCTTGCTATTCATCACTTTGAATATTTCTTGCCACTCCCATCTGGCCTGCATAGTTTCTGTTGAGAAGTCAGCTGACAGTCATATGGGTGCTCCCTTGTAGGTAACTAACTATTTTTCTCTCCCTGCTTTTAAGATTCTCTCTTTGTCTTTTACCCTTGGCATTTTAATTATGATGTGTCTTGGTGTGGTCCTCTTTGGATTCCTTTTGTTGGGGTTCTCTGAACTTCCTGGACTTGTACATCTATTTCGTTCACCAGGTGGGGGAAATTTTCTGTCATTATTTCTTCAAATAGGTTTTCAGTATCTTGCTCTCTCTCTTCTTCTGACACCCCCATAATTCTGATGTTGGTACGCTTGAAGTTGTCCCAGAGGCTTCTTACACTATCTTCAACTTTTTGGATTCTTTTTTCTTTTTGCTTTTCCGGTTGAGTGTTTTTTGCTTCTTTGTATTTCAAATCTTTGACTTGATTCTTGAGGTCCTCTAGTCTGCTGTTAGGTCTCTGTATAATATTTTTTATTTCAGTCAGTGTATATTTAATTTCTAGTTGGTCCTTTTTCATATCCTCGAGGGTCTCGCTAAATTTATCAGCCTTTTCTAGGAAATTCTTGAAAAACCTTATAACCGTGGTTTTGAATTCTATATCCAGTTGTTTGCTTTCCTCCATTTCTTTCATTTGTGATCTGTTTGTTTCTGCATTTTCGTTGCTTCCCTGAGTTGGTAGAGTAGCTTTGTGTGCTAGGTGTCCTATAGGGCCCAGTGGCTCAGCCTCCCCAGTTACCTGAGTTGGACACTTTTGGTGCACCCCTTTGTGGACTGTGTGCATAGCCTTGTTGTAGTTAAGCCTTGATTGTTGTTGATATCACTGGGAGGAATTGACCTCCAGGCCAATTGGCTGTGAGGATCAGCTGTGTCTACGCTGGGAGAACTTCTGTGCTGGAGATACCCTTATGAGACAAGAATTGCAAAATTGCAAAAGCCTCTGTGCTCAGCTTGGATGGGGTGGAGTCTCAGGGTGGAGCAGACAGCCTTGGCTTCCCGTCAGCCCTGCCCTATGAGGCCCCTGGGTCTCAGTGTCCCTCAGTAATTGCTGCAAGCACCTCCGAGATAAAACTGCCCTTGAGTTTCGCCCTCTGCCAGACAGTCCAGTTTCTCCCCAAATGAGTCTGGGTTCCCAGATTCTCACCCAGAACTGGGGTTCAGCACAGTTGGGAGCTTCCGTCTCCCTCCCGCTTGAGAAAGCCAGCCAGGCACTCAGCCGCCCATCCTCTCCACGCGTGCGCGCGCACGCGTGCGCGTTTCCATACCTCAGCCTTTTGCAGCTCCTCTGAGTCTCCGTGTACTTTTCTCTTTCCTTCTAGTTGTAGAATTTCCACTCAGCCAGCTTTCCTGTGGTTCTGGATGATGTCTGTTTTGTCTTTTAGTTGTAGTTTTGAAATTGTTGTGCGAGGCAGCAGTTTAGGTGTTTACCTATGCCGCATCTTGGTTTCTGTTCAAAATGACAAATCTTCAATCTTCAAAGATGCCAAGGTCATAAAAGGCAAGGAGGGAAGACTACATAATGATAAAGGCAAACTAAGGAGACACAACTAAATGCAAGGTGTGCTTTGGAACTGGATCCTTTCCTAATAAAGGACATTTAGACAATGACTGAAACTTCAAGGGAAGATAGTAGGATGACAGAAATGTATCCTCTTGTTAATTTCCTGATTTTGATGTTGGGGTGTGTATGTGTGTGTGTGCTTATACAGGAGGATGTCCTTGTTTGTTAGGAAGACATGCCAAAGTCTTCAGGTTTAATAGGGCATTCTGTCAACAACTTACTCTCAAGTGTTTCAAAAAACATTTTATTTTACTTTTTATTTATTAATTAACTTTAGCAAGAGAGAGGAAGGGAGGTATATAGGAAGAGAGAAAGAGAGATAAACCTCAATTTGTTTTTCCACTTATTTATACATTCATTGGTTGATTTCTGTATGTGCCCTGACAGGGGATTGAACCCACAATCTTGGCATATCAGGAAGATGCTCTAACCAGGGCCAGCAAAACATCTGGAGGGTTGCAACTGTTATGTAAGTTTGAGATAAGTTTCAAAATTTTAAAAAATAGTAAGAAATGGTAAATTGGTCACACCATATGTGTTGGGCTGGTAAAGGTCTGACTGACAAAGGCCCTAAGTGCAATTTCTCCTGAATGTCTCAGTAGGAAGGACACAGGACATCAGTGCAGCATGAGGTGGAGAGCCTTGTCCTTGCACACCTTCCCCCTCTCAGAGACCGAGCGAATGACGTGTCTATGTATTTCACACCAGAGATGTCCTGTGTGTGTGCAGGGTAGCACTTTCTGGTTCTGAGTCACCAGGTAGAGTGAGCTTCCTCTGATCTTTTCCACATAAATGACAAAAAAAACAAACAAAACAAAACAAAAAACAAAACAAAAAAACAAAACAAAACAAAAACACCTTTCCTCTGGAACCCAGTCCCAGATAGGTGAACCTCTAGTAGTTGGGAGAGGGAAGGGAACAACCCTGGGTTTGTACAGTCAAAACCTGATTTGACCTTGGCCTCTCTGAGAATCCTATCCGCTACTTCACTGTTTGCTTGAGCATTAAATGAGAATGTGTGAAAACTCTAGGAAGAGCTATATGAATGCTGGTACCACAATGGCTGTCCCCGCCATCGGAGCTCACATGAAGCCAAATTCAGATGTAGGTAAATTTATTTTGGGCTTCCTTCCTCTATTTTCTTTTTCCTCACTTCTTGTAGCCTTGGGGACCTACCTTTGATCCAGAGTTCTCAGCGGCCCATGGTACTACCTGCCTTGACCCACTTGGAAGTATCTCTCCCACCTCTTTATCAAATTCTAACTGCTCAGCCAGCAGAGGCAAGCATGTGCCACAATTTCCTGCCATGTGCCAACCCTGTGGGAACAATACAAAATGTATGAAACAGAATCTCTGCCTTTGAAAAGCTTGCACACTTCATTCAGATTTTTCCTGGTGTTGTTTTTTTCACTGTTATCTTTTTCCCATTTCTAAATCTGTTTAGTTGTTCATCTCCTCCAATCTACAATCATTTCTCAGACTTCCCTTGATTTTCATGACTTCGACACTTTTGCAATATTGCAATATTGCTCAGGTATTTTATACAATGTCCATGCCTTTGGGTTTTTCTGAGGCTTTCTTGTGATTATATGGAGGTTCTGAATTTCTTAGGAAGAGTAACACAGAGGTGAAGTATCTTTTTTAATCACAGCATTATCAGCACCTGTTATCAGCATGACTTATTGCTGGTGATGTTAACTTTGATCACTGGGTGATGTCTGCCAGGTGGTGTCTGCCAGGGTTCTCCACTGTAAAGTTACTAACTTTCCCTGTTCACACTCTATTCATTAGAAGAAAGTCCAATCCTTATCCAAAGGCTGAGAATAACCTCTATCTTCTGGAGAAAAGAGTAACAAAAATTTGTGGATTTATGCTAAAAGCATCATGGATTCATATTTGGAGGAGTTACTTTCAAACTATGTGGATATTCTGTTTTTCCTTAAAGTTTTGCTCACTAATTTTAATATTCACCAGTGGATTTCACCTCCGACAGTTATTACTCTGGTGTTGAATGGTGATTTTGTGTTTCCTTCATTGTTTCTACATTTATTGTTTGAAATTTTGTAAGGAAGATTTGTCCATTCTTCCTAATTTATTTATTCCATCATCTATACTAGGATATATACATTTAGCACACATTAAATCTGTACATGTAAAAACTACATATTAGACTCAGAAATTTGATTTAAACTTTTTAACTAGAAATTTTAGATTTACAAAAAAGTCACAAGGAGTTCCCATATATTCTTCACCCAGTTTCAGTTCTTCCCTAATGTTATCAGCTTACATCACTGTGGTAAATTTGCCAAAACTAAGAAATTAATATTGATACATCACTAGCAGCTAAATTTCAGACTCTATTTGGATTTCACTAGTTTCCTATTAATATCTTTTGCTGTTCTAGGAAACAACCCAGGATGCCATGTTTCATTTTGTTTTCATTTCTCCTTAATCTTCCCTGGTCAGGGATGGCTTTCTTCCCCACCCTCTTCAGGAAGGTGCTCTCCTGCATCGGTAATAGGGTTTGATTCATTTAACACAGTCTTCATTCCATCTTGGGACCACTTCAATATCCTGGTTTATTTTCAAACATTTGCATAGGGTAAAGTTCATTCTTTGTGATGTACAGTTTCATAGGTTTTATCAAAAGCTAGAGTGATGTTTCCACCACCACAGCACCATACAAACCAGTTTCATCACCAAAATTCCCCATACAGCCCATTTGCTATTGAGCCCTCTGACTTCCTCAAACCCTTGGCAGCAAATATCTGTTTTCTGTCTCTGTAATTTTATGTTTTCTGGAATGTCATAGCAATGGAATCATATTATATGTAGCCTTTGGGGTTTGACTTCTATTACTTAGAAAAATGCATTTAAGATTCACCCATGTTGTTGCATGGATCATTACAAAACAAAAGTTTAAATTCTGATAAAGTTTAATTTATTAATTTTGTTTTATGGTTTTTGTGTCATATATAACATTTATGGTCATATCCAATGTTTCCTAAATATTTTCTTAAAGAAAAATATTTCCTTTTAGAGCTTTAGAGTTATCTCTTCCATTTAGATTTATGAACCATTTCCAGTTAATTTTTGTGTATGGTATGAGGTAAAGGTCAAGATTCACTTTTTTTGAATAAGGATAACCAATTATCCTAGAACTACTTGTTTAAAAGATGGTTCTTTCCTTATTGAATTGCTTTGGCAGTTTTTTGTTGTTGAAAATCAGTTGACCCTATAAAGGTGAAGATATTTCTGAGTACTCTTGTCTGTTCCACTGAGCTATAGGTCTCTCCTCAGCTTAATACTCTACTTCTTCATTACTGTAGTGTTATAACTTTCTTAAAACCAGGAGGTATGAGTACTCCAACTTTGACCTTCTTTTTACAAATTTCCTTGGATATTCTAGATTTTTTGCATTTACAAATTTTAGAATTAGTTTGTCAATTTCTACAAAAGAACCTTGTAAGATTTTGGTTGAGATTACATTTAACCTATACATCAACTTTTGGATAATTGATATCTTAAAAATATTGAGTTTTCTGATCCATGAACATAATATATATCTGTCCACTTATTTACATCTCTTTAATTTTTCTGAGAATAAAGTGTTTCTTGAAGACAAAATAGTAATAAATGACAGTTAAGCTCCACATAGCAAAAACACAGGATTTAACTAAGTTTAATGGGGTGGCAAAAATGACAAATAGCTTTATATATTTCAAAATCCTCTCAAGAAAGTGAAATTTAGTAATTAATACCATAGTAATAACCAAAATTCATCATGAGTATTAAATACCACCCATTGTATCATTTAATATGTCAAAACAGTATATACTTTTAAAATATATCTCTTAATTAAAACTTGCATAGGGTAAAAATAAAATAAAGTATGATGCTAAGTTTCAGTTAAGTGGAAAATTCAGTATAAATGAATACTTCATTTTCAATGATCCCAAAAGATTGATGGTTCTCTACGAATGACATCCTTTATCTAGATAGTTACAGAAGTAAAACAGGCAGGCCAGGTCTCTCCTTCTGCCTGGGGAACTCCCTGAGTAAGATAAAGATAGTAGGAGTTTTTCTTTCACTACATTCAGGGCTTTGCAGTATGTTGTTTGATCTTGTTTGTGACTTCAGAAAGTGGCTGACAATGTGCAAATGCCTCTAAGAACTTCCCACAAGAAACACAATCTGTTTTCTCTGAGCTTTTTTTTTTTTTTTTTTTAAAAAAAAGGAAGCTTTGGTTTTCTTGTAGATGCACTTTGGTTTCATAGAGGAGAGATGAAAGTTGTCAGGTCTGTTTTTCTTTTTCTTGCAACACTAGGTAAATCTCCTCTTGCCTCATAGCTTTCGTTGTTGAAGACCCAATCAACATAGACAAGAGAGATGAAAGAAAACAGTAAAGGAATTTCAATCATGTTGGATAATTGTGTCATGAGTCACATTTTTCTAGATGAAAATGAGAAGCTGACAAATTGGAGGTCTTTTTAGATGAAAGAGTAAATATCATTATGATAAAAAAATTAAAAGGATGGCCAGGGTGTTAACTGAAATTAGATGTGTGACTAATTACTGGTAGATGTGTGAGAATATATTAATCAAGGTTGAGGCTGGACTTTAAGATTTCAGAGGTGAAGCAGCAGTTCCAAATGATGACAAAATTCAGCATGTGAGCGTAGGTGTCATTTGTCAAACCATAGTGTGCATCAAGGTTATTGAGTAGATAGCATCAAGGAACTTTGAGGCAGCTAGAGCATTGGGTGTTTTGTCCCCTAAACACTGAAGTTACTCAAGATAAGCATGACTAGGGAGTTGAGATGCAACCCTTGAATATGAGTAACTGACTGTGAAAATGGTAAATGACCCTGTCCAGGAGAGGTAAAGGATGGTGTAACAAAATTGCATGAATTTTGAATAAGGAAGGTATTATATCAAGGGTATAAGGGTAATCCTGTGGAGCAGCGGCTCTCCAATTTTACCATGCTTGGGATCACCAGGAGGGTATATTAAAACACACATTGCTAGGTCCAACCCCCAGAGTTTCCGTTTCAGTAGATCTGGGGTGGGACCAAGAAATTTGTGTTTCTAACAAGTTCCTGGGTTGTGGAACCATTCTTTCAGAACCACGGCTTTGGAAGCATCTATAATGAGAACTTGATAGAGCTGAACTTGTCGGATGTGGGAGAATAAGTAGCTTCCATAAGACCGGATGGGGGAAAAGGAAGTAGAGGTATCAGAGGAGAATTACATTTCTGGTTTCAATTAATGGAATAAGTGGAATAAATCTTTCATCAATGCAATTGAGGAGGGAAGGAACCTTATTCTGGTGGCTAGGAGCTTCCTGAGGACGTGGTGAAACAGTTTAAAGGAAGGTCAGCAAGGGGTGGGTTGAGGGTGTGGGGAAAATGCACTGTTTAAAGAATAAATTCCTCAGAGGCTGTGATTGAAGAGCATAGATGAGGATGTCTAGGTTGTGAAGCAAAGGCTAAGATGCAAAGGGTAATCCTAGAGCTGGGTCACCACCTGTAAACTTTGTTACTCTGAAAATGGAGCTTAAAGCACTTATCTCCCTGTGGAGAAACCAGGGGTGCTCTGAGATATGGGGCGTGTCCCAAAGTTCTCTGCTTATGTGGTTACTCAGCTCACAATCCCTTTACTTGAACATTGGTAAAGTGGAAGATGGAAACTCCTGGGGGATTTTTCTCCTCATTCAACAATGTTCAAGGGTGCTGGCCTTTGTGACATAGGCCCATGTGTAATATCAAGATTTGGGCTGATGTCTAGAGATGGCTAGCTTGTTTGGAGAGTACCTGGAATTTAGATAGTAACTAACTTAATACAAAAATGTAGGTCCTTTAAAAAGGTAACAAATCATTGAATGCTGGTAGATTTTTAATGATGCCTTGGAAGATTATTAATAGGAAACTCTCAACCTTTGTCCGTAGTAACATTATAAATCATAACTTAATTATAAAAGGTCATTTTTAAATAGCTCTTTCAAATTTTGACGAGTCCTACAGAGAGAGATACATTTATATGCCTTTTATACAAGGTGGTTTTTCTTCAGATTACTTGAAAGTTTCTGTTTGAATAAAAAGTTATTTTCTGATGAACCTACAAGAATTCATGTTGTGTAGAGTAGTGAAGGCCAGGGGAGGGGTGACAGGGGCTGGGGGAAGTAGACAATGGGTAGGGGGGTGGAGGACATCTGTAATAGTGTCAGCAATAAAATAAAGAGATTTTTTAAAAAGAATTCACGTTGTGGTGGTAAGGCTTCCTGAACTTGGTATGCAGTGACTAGTTTTAGAACTCGAGAAAATTATATTGACCACTGGCTTAATAATAAATTGAGATTACCCTACTCTCTTTCTGGTCTTTGTTTTGTTGTATCCCTTTCTAGCAAAACATCCTATACAATAAAAGGCTAATATGCAAATAGACCCAACAGTGGATCAACCGGAACAACCGGTAGCTATGACATGCGCTGACCACCAGGGGGCATGTGCGGAACATGGCGGGCATTGGCTGCGGCGGGATGGTAGAACAGGTGAGTGGGGGCGCCAGACCAAGGTGGGGCACCAGTTGCTGTCATCGGGGTGAGCCTCTGGTGGTTACTAGAAATTCTTTGCTCCCATGCACTGCTGTCCCGCCCAGTGCTCTCACCTGCTGCCAGCTCTGGCCCCACTCGGAGCCACCGCTCGCACCCACTGATGGTGCTGGCCACACTCGTATCCACTACTGGCACCAGCCCCAATCGCTCTGCACCATCAGCGGGTGTGAGTGGGCCTGGCGCTGTCAGCACGTTAGAGCGGCGGCGGGAGTGGGGCTGCCAACAGACAGGGAACTGAGGGCCACTGCAGGAGGGGCCAGGTGGAGGCACAAAGGATGGGCTGAGACCCACCCCTGTGTCTAATACAGTCTCACGGCCCACAGTTCCTTTCAAGGTGCATGAATTCATGCACTGGGCCCCTAGTCTATATATATAAAATCCTAAGTGACTGAACGACCAGTTGTAATGACATGCACTGACCACCAAGGGGCAGACACTCAATGCAGGAGCTGTGCCATGGTGGTCAGTGTGCTCCCACAGCCAACCTCCCATGGCCCCTCCCCCCGACCGGCTGGCTCCTCTCCCCAGCTGGCCAGCCCAAATTGGCCCCAATCAGGGCCACCGGCCAACCTCCTGTGGTCCCTCCCCCTGGCCAACCTCCTGTGGCCCTGATCAGCCCCAATCGCCAGCCAGGCTGAGGGACTCCACCTGTGCACGAATTCGTGCACCAGGCTTCTAGTTCTATAATATAAAAAAAGAAAATATTTTTCTTATTTTATGTTATTTATGTAGGTTTATTGTTTCATTTTATTGCTGTCATTTCATTTGAAAAAGGTTATAATTTGTCTGTTTCCCCCATTATTATTTAAAGTGCAGCTGAGTTTTATTCATTTACCTAAGCAAACAATATTAGGTTTCCAGGTCTGGGAATAACCCTCAGTGATTCATGGCTCCAACCTCTGGGTTTGAGGCTCTGACATTGGACTCACCCTTCCTTTTTCGTGAGGTGGCATGTATTTACAGCTGAGTAGTTTTATCAATTTGTTTTCTGCCTGTAGAATTTTGGGAGTACCAACAGTCTTTTATTTCATCCTCCATCTATCCATTTCAATCCAAGCTAACAGTGTATTTCTGGAAACTTGTGGGTCTCCTATGTATGTCATGGGGACTTACTCCATTAGACAAGAGACCCCTCCATTGGTCCCTAGATAATCCTATTTTTATTTGGCTTCTGCTGAGATGACTGAGGGGCTGCATAAGTCATACATCTAATCTCTTCAATGCACCGCCCGCCCCCTCCCCCACCATCTGACTAAACACAGTGATAGTTGGTGCTTTTCAAGGCATTAGCAAATGTTTGTCTAACCACACCCTTGGCTTTTTCAAAAGAGGATATTTTTCTAACAGTGAATCTTCTAATTTTAGCATATTTTGCAGTCTGAATAGACTGAGAATTTCCCAACTCATCCTCTTATTTCCATTTCAATTAATAATCCCCCTACAATTTATTACTGTCTTCACACATCCTACCCTATATAATAAAGAGCTAATATGCAAATGGTCATCACACCCTCACGTCTTCATACCCTCGAGCCAGAACTGCTCAGACACTCAACAATGGGGAGAGAGAAATGGGGACCAGCCAGGCACAAATGAGCTTATGAGAGGAATGGGGACCAGCTGGGCACAAATGAGCTCATGAGAGAGGAATGGGGACCAGCCAGGCTGCGACCCGGGAGAGGGACAAGCCACCCACCCTGGGTCCTGGGCACCAAGGGCTGCAGCTGTGGCCCAGGAGAGGGACAAATCACCTGCCCTGCGGTCCGGGGTGCCAGCACCTGCACCTGTGGCCTGGGAGAGGGACAAGCATCCCACCCCACAGTCCCGGACACCAGCACCTGCAACTGCAGCCTGGGAGAGGGACAAGCCACCTGCCCCATGGTCCCGGGCACCCATGGCTGTGGCCCGGGCAAAGCCACCCACCCACGGTCCCCTGTGGCTGCGGCTGGCCCGGGTGAAGCTGGCCAGGGTCCTGGGTGCCTGGGGCCAACCAGAGGGAGGAAAGCCTAGGTCCTGGGTGCCTGTGACTGGCCGGAAGAGGGAATCCTGGGTCCCGGGTGCAGGGCGAGGCAGAGGCATTTAGGGGCTATCAGGCTGGTAGGGGAGCAGTCAGGGGCGATTAAGCAGGCAGGCAGAGGTGGTTGGGGGCAATCAGGCAGGCAGGCAGAGGTGGTTAGGAGCAATCAGGCAGGTAGAGGGGTTAGGGGCGATCAGGCAGGCAGGTAGATGAACAGTTAGGAGCCAGTGTTCCCAGATTGTGAGAAGCAGTCAGACATCCCCCAAGGGGTCCCAGATTGGAGAGGGTGCAGGCCGGGCTGAGGAACACCCCCTCTCCCATGCACAAATTTTGGCACCGGGCCTCTAGTTTTACTATAAAAAGCCAGAAGAAAACAGGCTGCATGTTCAGCACTGCTTGGGAATCTCCTCAGCTAGATTTCCAAGTCCGTCACTTCTAAATTCTCCTTTCCACATAACTGCAGGACACAATTTAACTAAGCTTTCTGTCATCATATAACAAGGATCCCTTTTCTGTCAGTGTTCAATAACATGTTCCTCATTTTCACCTAAGCCCTCACCAGCAGCACTCTGGAATATCCATCCTTCTACTAAAAGTTTGTTAATGATAATTTAGGTATTCTCTAAGACAACAGGTTTTCTCTACATGCTCCTTACTTCTTCTTTTTTTTTTTTTTTAATATATTTTATTGATATTTTGCAGAGAGGAAGGGAGAGGGATAGAGAGCTAGAAACATTGATGAAAGAGAAACATCGATCAGCTGCCTCCTGCATGCCCCCTACTGGGGATGTGCCCGCAACCAAGGTACATGCCCTTGACCGGAATCGAACCCGGGACCCTTCAGTCCGCAGGCCGACGCTCTATCCACTGAGCCAAACCAGTTTCGGCTCCTTACTTCTTTCTGAGTCCGCACAGGCAGAGTCATTACCATCCATATTTCCACTTACAGTCTGTTCAAGGAAATTTAGCTTTTTTCTACCACGTTCTTCAAAGTTCTTCCAGCTTCTACAACTGCCCAACATCAAAACCACTTTCACATTGTTAGGTATTTGTGACAGCAGGATCCCAGGCTCAGTATCAAAATCTGTATTACTATCTTATTCCTACTGTATCAAATCACCACAAACTTAAGTGACTTAAAATAATAAAAATTTATTATCTTACTGTTTTGTAGGACAAATTTCATGGGCTAAAACCAAAGTGTCAATAGGGCTGCTTTCTTTCCAGAGGCTCTAGGGAGAATACATTACTTTCCTTTTCCAACTTCTAGAGGCTGCCTGCATCCTTCTGCTCATGATTCCTTATCTTCAAAGCCAACAGCAAAGTACCTCCAAATCTCTCTGACTCTGACACTTCTGTGTTTCTCTTATACGAATCTTTGTGTTTACATTGGGACTATCAGGATAATCTTCTCATTTGAATATCTTTACCTTAATCACATCTTCAAAGTCATTTTTACATCTAAGGTAACATATTCATAGATTCTAGGGGGCCATTATTTTGCCAAATACAAGATGGGAACTTAAGATTATTTTTTTTTTAATTTTCTTTTTTTTTTTTTATTGTTTGAAGTATTACAAATAGTAGTACATATGTCTCCTTTTTTTTTCCCCATTGACCTCCCCCTCGGCCTCCCCTACCCCCCAGTACATGCCTTTACCTGCCCCTCCCCACCCCCCAGTGTCTTGTATCCATTGGTTATGCTTATATGCATGCCTACAAGTCCTTCGGTTGATCTCTTACAGCACCCGCCCCCCACAACCTCCCCTGCCTTCCTGCTGTAGTTTGACAGTCTGTTCAATGCTTCTTTGCCTCTGTATCTATTTTTTCTCCCATTTCTTTGCTTGTCCTCTTTTATAATGTATTCATCATTTTAGTGCTATAAATTTTTCTCTCAGTGCTGCTTTGGTTGCATCCTATAATTTTTTTATGTGTTGTATTTTTTTCACTCAGCTTTCCTGAATTTCTCAACAACAAAACTGGAAGCTAGGAGACAAGAGAACAGAAATTTCAATTTTCGAATGATAATGGTTTATAATCTGGAATTTGCTACCCAGTATGAATAAAATTTGTAAGGCAATTTTAACAAGTAACTCCCCCCACCCAACTTCAGTGGTTTAATAAAATAAAATGAAATTTTATTTCTTGTTCATGGAACAGAACAAGATAAATGTTCCCAGGTAGTGGATAGCCTTCCATTTATTGATTCAGAGATCCAGCCTCCTATAATTTTATGGTTTTCCCTCCTCTTGGAACTTGCAATCCTCTGCCTTCAGATTGTGGAAGTGAGGAAGAGAGAATGGAGGAGACACACATATTTACTAAGCTCATTGATCTGGAAGTGACTCATATCACCATCCTTCACATACCATTAATAAGAACTAGACATCTGCCACCTCCTAGAAGCCAGGAATCAACTCAATAGCCTGTGTAGCCAATAACTTCCCATCAACAACTCTTTAGATGAAAGGAATAGCACAAATGGCTGGTGGAGAGCCAGCTATTTCTGCCACACAAACCCAAATATCAGCTGACTGTCCAAGAATAAAAATATTTTTAGACAAGTGAGGTCTCATATGACTTTTCTTCCATGTGTTCATTACCGGGAAGCTCCTTGAAGAGATACTCCAACAGAATAAGGAAATGAAGACATCAATGGCGGTCAGGGATACAACATACAGAAGAGAGGTGATGGAAAGCCCCAGGGTATAGGAAGGGGGATCCCAGGGTGGCAGGTGTGAACCAGGCTTTGAGTCCAGATCTAAGCAGGCATTCAGAGGACTCCAAGAAAGAGATTTCCAAGAAGATAAAACTAACAAAACATTCTATGATTTAAAATTATTAGGAGGATTTACATTTATGATAAAGAACCTTAGAAAACCAAAACATACCAAAGACAGAAAATTATTAACTCTAGAGGGGGAAAACAGAAAACAAAAAGTTGTACAAGAAAGAGACATTTAATTGTAGTTTCCTAGATGGTGTGGTATAAAAAAAACATGTATTAAATCTTTGCCCCGTTTCCTGGCACAAAGCTCCCTTGGAATTTCCTTAGTGATACAACTGTCCTTTGTTATTCATAACAATCTCCTTTCAAACATACCTCAGTTATTCTAATGAAGTGACACTAGTGGGCCCCTAGATAGGATCAGGACAGGAGCTGGTACCAAAGGACCCAACCACGTGGTAAGGTTGAATTTTCAGCACCCCCTCCCAACCTCCAGGGGAAGAAGGGGCTGGAGATTGAGTTTAATTGCTAATGGTCAATGATTTAATCATTCATGCCTCAGTAATGACATTTCCATAAAAATCCCTAAACAATAGCATTCAAGAGCTGCTTCTGGGTTGACAAACACACGGAGGTGATGGGAGAATGGTATGCCCAGAGAGGCCTTGGAAGTGCTGTGTCTCCTTTCTCCCCACATACCTTTCCCTATGCGTCTCTTTCATTTGGCTGTTTCTGAGTTGGATCCTTTATGATAAACTAGTAAGGATAAATAGAGCCCTCTCCAGAGTTCTGTGAGTCACTACAGCCAGGTATCACACCTGAGGAAGGGGTTGTGCCAACTCCTGGACTTGTAACCAATTCAGACAAAAGTAGAGGTCACCTGGGGACATGACACTTGTCCTGGGGACATGACACTTGTAACTAATATATGAAGTGGGGACAGTGCTGGGGTACTGAGCTCTTCAACTTGTGGAGTTCAACCCGAGGAGTCACCTGCAGATTTGGCTGGTGTCAGGGAAGAGGAAACACCCCAGATGTGGCTCGGCTTTGATTTTTTAGTGCTTCATAATTATTATAATACAAACTGAATACTGAGATTACCAAAATTACAATATAATTATATCAATATAATTATAATATAAAAATAACTGAAAGAGAAAATGTGTGTGTGTGTGTGTGTGTGTGTGTGTGTGTGTGTGTGTGTGTGTGTTGGGGTGGAGGCTCAAAAGGAGCACTAAATCCTTACCTTCCTTAATGCAAAGTCAATAGATAATGCCTAAAATTGAAACAAATAAAAACATAGCCTTATATCAATGTTACGTAGAAATATGAAGGTAAATGTAAAAGGAATAGCCTATAGGAGGCAGGAATAGGGTTAGATAGAGGAGAGTTAGAAGAACCACTTTATTTTATAAGACATCTTCTAGAATTGTTTTGTCTTTTTAAACTATGTATTTGCGTGACTTTGATTAATATGAAGCAAATTTATTTTTGAAAACAACTACAGAAGCTCAGCCTAGAGCAGTGGTTCTCAACCTTTCTAATGCCGCGACCCTTTAATACAGTTCCTCATGTTGTGGTGACCCCCAACCATAAAATTATTTTCGTTGCTGCTTCATAACTGTAATTTTGCTACTGTTATGAATCGTAATATAAATATCTGTGTTTTAACGATGGTCTTAGGCGACCCTGCTAGCGGTTCTCAACCTGTGGGTCACGACCCACAGGTTGAGAACCACTGCTGTAGAGCCTAAGACCATTGGAAAACATAGATATTTACATTACGATTCATTAACAGTAGCAAAATTATAGTTATGAAGCAGCAACAAAAATAATTTTATGGTTGGGGGTCACCACAACATGAGGAACTGTATTAAAGGGTCACAGCATTAGAAAGGTTGAGAACCACTGGACTAGAGAGATCTTGGATAGAGAAAGACTGAAGTCATGGAAGACAGTGGGCAGAGGGACTAGCTAGAAGCCGACAGCACCATGTAGGAAGAGAGAATCTGTACTGAATGAGGGCAGTTCAGTGGGAGGAAGAAGGACAGTTACAAGGTGGTCACAAGCCAATTAGGGAGGAAATAAAAGTAAGAGAGGAACATGTAGACTACAACATCTTTGTCTTTCATGACTGCATACATGGCAGTGCCATTCGTAGAGAGAGGAAATGTAGGGGGGAAAAGCAAATTAAGCAGAAAGATGAGGTGAGTTTTGGTCATGATGGATATGAGATGCTGTGTTCTGAGGCCAGAAGCGAGATCACAACTATAGACCTAGATTTACCAAGGAGCAGGGCAGTAGTGCCAAGTAACTGAAGCCAAGGTTGACAAAATAATATTGAGCAGGGTGAAGCTTGCAGAGTGATAAGAAAGTCAGCTCAGCCCTGGAGAATGCCAACTCACGAGCAGAGAAAGAAGAGGCACCGTCAAAGAGGGTAAACAGAGACAGAGATGCCCATGCCAAATGCAGTGGTATCTCAGAGTCCAGGAGGAAGAAGGGTGTCACAGGAGAGGAATCGGCAATGTCAGCATGAAAAGGAAGTGTGTAAAACAAGCATTAAGGCATCCATTATATTTGGCACAAGTGGTTTAAAAATAACAGGAAGTTAAGAGAACATGCTGTTGTAGAACAGTCTGCTAATAAAGGCAAGAGAAGTGGCAGAATCCACATGGGAAAAAGGGTCCAAGGAGAGCTGTTTGTGTGCTTGCTTAATGTGTATTTTTATGTTCTGATTACGAAAGTAAAATTTGCTTTAAAAAGAAAGTTTGCAATATGATTCAGCCATGAGAAAGGAGGATATTCTGTCATTTGTGACAACAGCAATGGACCTGGAGTCCAATATGCTAAGTGAGATATTAGACAGAGACAAATACTGTATGATCTGACTTATGTGTGGAATCTAAAAGAAGTCAAACTCATAAAAAAAAGAGAGAGAGAGAGAGAAATAGTGGTTACGAGGGCACTGGGGGATAAGACTGATGTTGTTTAAGAATACAAACTTGCCAACAAATAGTAAATAAGCCATAAAGATCTAATGCACAGTATAATGAATACAGACAACAATAGTGTACTATAATTATGTAATAATAGAGGCCCGATGCATGAAGATTCGTGCAAGAATGGGCCTTCCTTCCCCTGGCTGCTGGCCCTGCCTTCACTCTGGCCGGAGCCACCTTTCCGCTCCAGCCGGAGCCTGCCTTTCCACCTTCCCACGCTGCCCAGAGGCCTGGAGCGGCTGGGATGGTGCAGAACACCTGGGTCATCGCCATGGCGATGACGCAAGTATCCCACCCTGCCCCTGGCTGCTCGGTGCCTGTGTATGCAAATTAACCCACCATCTTTGTTGGGTTAATTTGCATACTCACTCCTAATTGGCTGGTGGGTGTTGCGAAGGTACGGTCAATTAGCATGTTACTCTTTTATTAGTGTAGATGATAAATATTACAATGGCAATCATGTGACAATCTACAAATGTATCAAAGTAACACATTGTACACCTTAAACTTATACAAAACATGTTATGTGTATTTTAAAAAATAAAATTTAGAAATAAATATAAAGATGATATTTTGATAGATTATCTATACAGTTTGCACCCCCACTCCTTTTAGCCTTGTTTTTTCATCATTTAAACTAAAGAAAACATATACATTTTCTCAAGGGAAGGAGAATAGTTTAGAAATGGAGAGAAAATTATTTGGGGTTTCAAACCCAAAGATTTGTCATTTGTAAGAGACTAAGATTTTGAGATATGAGGACATTTTACCTCACAGAACTCAACACACCTACCTTGTGCCACAACTACAAAATGTGGAAGGATGTGTGGTATATAAGAATCAATTTCTCCACTACAGAGAAGCCTCCAGACTTGGAGAAAAAAAAGAAAAAATAAAGGATTGGCCATACTGATGTATCCCTGAGACAGGGCCTGCCCAAGGAGCTGTGTCCAGTTCAGAATTGAGGGATTGGGAACAAGACAGAAAACCTAGGGGAGCTTGAGAAATCCCAGAGGAGATGAAGCCTGTGCCTGGCTCCCTATATGTAACCTGAAAAAAATGTCAAATTCCAGGGAGTTCCAACACCTAGCATAGGAACAGTGAAGGGGGCATGACTACATGGACATTTGGCACTTACACAACCTTATAAAATTTCTTGTATCCTGGGTGGCTAAGGAACAACCCAAGAGGGCCATGGGATTAGCAGAGAGAAAACTAGACTCAAGGAGGCCTGAAGCAAGATAGGAAAGCAGTGCCATGAACTGTGTGGACAGATACCAGAGGCTAGACAGGAAATGATACTTGACTTTCTGCCAGTCTAGACAGATGATGACTGAGAGCTAGTTGGTTCCAGAGCCCACTGCCTTGGACTGTGGAATATTCTGGAAGTTAGTCACAGCTCCAGGAATGCTAGGAGTACACTGCTACCTCCCAGAACAACTGAGGGCTTGAAAAAGAACTTAAGTGTAATAAGAAAAACTAACAAAAAAAGTTGTGTGTTGTTTTTTTCTTGCCTCTACTTATGGACTGAGACTTGTGCTCATTATACATATGAAAATATAAAGATGAAAGTATAAATACCCCATAATACCAGCACTGAGTAAAAACTACTTTTTGCAATTTGCTTTACTTGTATAGTCTTTTTTCTCATTGAATGTATTGGGGTAACATTGGTTAATAAAATTTTATAGATTTTAGGTGCATAATTCTATTATACCTCATCTGTATATTATATTGTGTGCTCACCTCCCAAAGTTTATAAATCTATTTGTGTGTATATCCTATATAATAAAGAGGTAATATGCAAATTGACTCCAACACACAAGATGGCTGTCCCCATGTGGTCAAAGAAGGCCGCCCCCAAGTGGACACAAGATGGCTGTCACAAGATGTCCAGCAGGGGATGGTAGTTGGGGGCGACCATGCCAGCAGGGGAGGGCAGTTAGGGGTGACCAGGCTGGCAGGGGAGGGCAGTTAGGGGTGACCAGGCTGGCAGGGGAGGGCAGTTAGGGGCAATCGGGCCAGCAGGGGAGTAGTTAGGTGTCAATCAGGCTGGCAGGGGAGTGGTTAGGGGGTGATCAGGCTGGCAGGCAGAAGCAGTTAGGGGAAATCAGGCAGGTAGGCAGGCGAGCGGTTGGGAGTCAGTAGTCCTGGATTGTGAGAGGGATCCCCCTCCCTCATGCACGAATTTTGTGCAACGGGCCTCTAATATATATGCCTTATAACCCAGCGATTCCTGGGAATATAACCACCAAAATACAAAACACTAATTAAAAAGAATATATGTACCCCTATGTTCATTGCAGCATTATTTACAATAGCCAAAATTTGGAAGCTGCCCAAGTACCCATCAGTAGATGAGTAGATAAAAAAGCTGTGGTACATTTACACAATGGAATACTACTTGGCCATAAAAATGAGGAAAATCTTACCTTTTGTGATAGCATGGATGGACCTGGAGACTATTATGCTAAGTGAAATAAGCCAGTCAGAGAAAGATAAATGCCATATGATTTCACTCATATGGGGAATCTAATAAACAAAATAAACTAATAAATAAAATAGAAATAGACTAATAGATACAGAGAATAGACTGACAGCTGTTAGAGGGGCAAGGGATTGAAGTGGGGGGGTTATAAAGGTGAAGGGATTAAGAAAAAATACCTCATAGATATAGACAACAGTATAATGAATGCAAGATAAAAGGGGGGTGGGGGATATAACAGAGGTTAAAGGGAGGATAAATGATAATGGAAGACTTGATTTGGGGTGGTGAACACACAATACAATATATAGACGATGTATTATAGAATTGTGCACCTGAAACCTGTATAATTATATTAACCAATGTCACTCCAATAAATTTAATAATAAAATATAATAAACAAATTACACATTGACATTTAGGCTTTGGGAAGAGGCACAATTGTATTTAATAGTAAAATTTCTAATCCCCCGTAAGTTATATTTCTAAGTAGAGAAAAGTGTGTGTGTGCCGGGGGGAGGGGTCACTAAGAGAATAAATATTTTAAGAGTATTTACCAAAAAATTGACAAAGAAAAAAAGTATTAAAAAAAGAGTATTTACATACTATCAAATTGCCTTCCAGAGAGATGGCACCCATGGCCATTTCTAAGAGGGCCTATTTTAATGCAGTGAGAGTTGTAGTTACTAGTACATGGTATAAATATCGGAGAGATTTGAACATGTTTAGGCTTTAAAGATTTAACTATTAGAGAAGGAGAGACTGAAAACACAAAATGGGGAGGCAGTGACTGATGAATCCTAGTCCTGGAGAAGATAGAAGAGGGAATTTAATGTATAGGAAGCAAAATTATCATTAGGCAAATTTTTTAAATAAATAACACCAACTCAGAGTAGTAGGAAGGGCGTTAAAGATGTAAACAGATATAATGAAGTTTCAAGGTAAAGGGATCGTGAAAATTAAATAAATATCAAATTACCACTTTCCTACAGGCAAGGCTATCAACTATGAGAATAAGGACTGAAGGCTAAGAGTCTTGATATTTTTCCTCCAAATGTCCCAGAACACTGACTCATATAAGTGCTAATACCAAACTGAATTTCTGAGTTAAGAAATTCTAAAATATCTCTTTAAAATAGTGGTATATTATTTATTAATATTCTTTTGAGATCTGGCATTAATCTCAGATATCTTGTATTGGAATAGAATAAACTTATTTGCCTACCCTTTGACAAATCATTGCATAATTACTTTGATGTCTCCTCTTGTAGCATTGAAACATGAATATTTAATTATAACTTACTTGTCAAACAGAATATCAAAATATGTAAACTAAATTACTGAAAATAGCCCTGACTGGTTTGGCTCAGTGGATAGAGCGTCAGCCTGTGGACTGAAAGGTCCCAGGTTGGATTCCGGTCAAGGGCATGTACCTTGGTTGCGGGCACGTCCCCAGTAGAGGGTGTGCAGGAGGCAGCTGATCAATGTTTATCTCTCATCAATGTTTCTAACTCTCTCTCCCTCTGCCTTCCTCTCTGTAAAAAAATCAATAAAATATATTTTTTTAAAAAATACTGAAAATATATCTCATTCAGTTATACCTAGTAGTTACTATTAGTTTCCAGCTTTTTACAAAAAGGGTTTTTAAAATGCATATATTTTGTGTCTCAATGGTTTTCCAAAATAGCTTCCCAAGTATGCCACTTTATGGAAAAATAAAAATAATACCATACATATTGTTCATTTATCATACCTGAAAGAACATCAAATTGAAGACTTTCATAATTATATTTCTATCATCAAAATATCATAATAAGATCAGAATTAATTTTCATATCTGTATCTGGGAAAAAATCTAATGATAAGACTGAAAATTGTGGTAGCAACAGCCTTTGACCTTCTAAAGCAAAGCCAGTAGGCAGAGCAGTAAATATTTAAGTCTTGAGGGGCGGAGGGTGGGCCATATAGTTTCTGTTGAAATTGCTCAACTCTGCTATTATAAACAACTGTAAACAATACTAAATAAGTGCTGTGCCTGTGTGTAAATAAACCTTAATTTACAAAACAGGCAGCAAGCCAGACCAACCCCTATTCTAAACAAGAACATTTTCCCCAATCACTTTACTTTTTTTATGCTGATGCAACCTTAGACTCAAACCATGTGGAAATTACCTTAGATGTACAAACTAAAGGCCCAGCCTATGACTTTATTTCACAATGTACTGTCTAATTACTGATTCCTTTGGCACAAGCTCTATGATAACATAATCCTATCTAATAAAAGAGTAATATGCAAATTGACCATCACTCCAACACACAAGATGGCTGCCCCCATGTGGACACAAGATAGCCGCCACAAGATGGCCAGCAGGGGAAGGCAGTTGGGAGGGACCAGGCCTGCAAGGGAGGGCAGTTGGGGGTGATCAGGCCTGCAGGGGAGGGCAGTTAGGGGTGACTGGGCCGGCAGAAGAGGGCAGTTGGGGGTGACCAGGCTGGCAGGGGAAGACAGTTTGGGGGGACCCAGGCCTGCAGGGGAGGGCAGTTGGGGTGACCAGGCTGGCAAGGAAGGGCAGTTAGGGGTGACCGGGCCAGCAGGGGAGGGCAGTTGGGGGTGACCAGGCCTGCAGTGGAGGACAGTTAGGGGTGACCATGTTGGCAGGGGAGGGCAGTTAGGGGTGACCAGGCCCGCAGGGGAGGGAAGTTAGGGGCAATCGGGCTGGCAGGGGAGCAGTTAGGCATCAATCAGGCTGGCAGGGGAGTGGTTAGGGGGTGATCAGGCTGGCAGGCAAAAGCAGTTAGGGGAAATCAGGAAGGCAGACAGGCGAGCGGTTGGGAGCCAGCAGTCCTGGATTATGAGAGGGATCCCAGATTTTAGAGGGTGCAGGCTGGGCTGAGGGACACCCCCGCCCCCCCGTGCACAAATTTCATGCACCAGGCCCCTAGTCATATAATCATTTATGAAATGATTTTTTAAATCCTCACAGGAGGTTATGTTTTACTGATTTTAGAGAGAGGGGAAAAGGATGGGGGGGAGAGGGAGAGAAAGAAACATCCATATATAAGAGAAACATCAATAGGTTGCTTCCCATACACCCCCCTGGCCAGGGATCTAACCCACAACCTAGGTATGTGCCATGACTGGGAATTGAACTGGCAACCTTTCTGTCTACTGGACAACACTCCAACCTACTGAGTCACACTGGCCAGGGCTTACAAGAAACTTTTAATAACAACTTTCTTTATTATAGTCCTGAAAGTTGTATCTCTGACAACAAACTTATGTTTCCTTAATTTAATGTTGACAGCATGTCAGATTTGTCAGATTTCCTGCTTTTAATAAATCTAATTTATTAACTATTACATTAAATTTTTAAAGTTTTAAATGGGTTTGCATTTTAGTAAAGTGTATTTTTCCATATTTGGTTATCAGTACACTTAGTTTATACCCTCATTTTGATACTAAAATAAAGTTGCATAATTAACTTCAAAATTAAAATGACAAAATACCATAGAAATGGCATTATTATCATCAATAGTGGCAATCCATCAAACTGCTGTAAGGCTAGGACTTTTTTTAAATTTCATTCTTGGGGTACAATGACCAGAAAAGTACTTATGGTACAGAGCAATACACATATGAAGCCAGAAGTAGGGAAAATGGTGTTCTTGAAAGTTACAAGCATTCAGGTTGGTTTCCTTAAGAGAAGTGCAGAATAACCTGGGGGTGGGGGGCATGGGGGTGTAAGGGGAGACTTATTTGTTTGGAGAAACATTCTAATAAACCTTTACTTACGTAAAAATACACCCCATGTTTAGTCTGGAAGAGAAAATGGCTCCAAGGACAGCCGAATTTCTCCGTTTAACAGACAAACAGAATTTTGGCATTCTCTCCCAGTGGGACTCATGGAAAAAGAGGCAAAAACAAGGCCTGAGAAAAGAGGGGGTAGGCGGACCGAGAGAAGTTGTGGTCTGAGGTCTAGGCTGAAACAAGAAAAAAGGCTGGTGAGAAATTTGCTATGCTGCAGGCTGTCAAGGAACTATGTAATAGTGAGTTATACCTTATTCTTGCATTGTGCAGTAATCCACTGTGCTAGGCCCAAATATACAACAGAAGTCAATTACTAGTAAACACAGTAGCTTTTGGCCAATGAAGGGGATGGATCCATGATCATCCATGGAATGAAGTGGTAGAGAGAGGAGAGTAGCCAGGAGAGGTGAGATAGGAGAGGACTCCAGGGTTGGGCCAGGGGTGGGGTGAGGGGGCAGGCATACAGACCTCAAGGTGTTCAAGATAACTGGTTCTCCACCCACTTTCCTGACCATGCCTTCTCAACTCCTGTGTTGGCTCCTCATTTTCTGAACTTTAAACCAGCAATTTTCAACAGGAGTGCTGAAAGAATTTTTAAAACATGAAATACCTGACTATTTAGTCAGGGACACTGACCTCTTTTCCCTGAGACTGTCAAATAAAGAAAAAAATGAGAACAGCCAACACAATAGCCATTCTGTGTGAATGAATCAAAATTATACCTATTTTTTAATTAATTAATTTTTTTATTGATTAAGGTGTTACATATATGTCCTTCTAGCCCCATTGCCCCCCAACCCCCCCCATGCCCTCACGCCCCCCCCCCCCCCCGTTGTCTGTGTCCATTGGTTAGGCTTATATGCATGCATACAAGTCCTTTGGTTGATCTCTCCCCCTTACCCCCACCATCCCCTACCTTCCCTCTGAGGTTTGACAGTCTGAAAGATGCTTCTCTGTCTCTGGATCTGTTTTTGTTCATCAGTTTATATTGTTCATTATTTTCCATAAATGAGTGAGATCATGTGATATTTATCAAAATTATACCTATTTTTTGTCAGATGGGCAGAAAATACATTTTTTGTTGTGCTGCAGAATTTTAGTAATTAGTTTATGTGTGCTGTGAGATGAAAAAGGTTGAAAATTGCTGCTCTAAACCTTAGTTGGGTACCAGTACTCAGTCCTCAAACCTCTTCACCTCCCTGCTTATATTCATTTCCTAAGTCAGGGCCTTTCAAAATGTGGGTGCAACCCATTAGTGGATTGTAAAATCAATCTAGAGGATCATGACCAGTGTTTTTAATGAGATAAAAAAAATATACAATTGAAAATGGCAGAGTACAACCTATGTGGTAATGATCAAGTTTGTTTCATGAAACTTTTGAATCCGTGTGTGTGTGTGTGTGTGTCTGCCACATTGTATTGTGACATGCATTTCTTACTGCCGCCTGTGGTCCAGAAAGTTTGAAAAGCACTGTCCTAGGTGATTTCATCCAGTGTCATGGTTTTCAATACCACTTCTATGGTAAAGATTCACACATACAAATTTACATTTTAAATGAAACTGGATTGCCAAACTGCAGCTACTTAGTTGCATCTCAGACTGGATGTCTGTCAAGTGTTGCAAACTAATATGACCAAATCTGACCCTCTGCTACTCCAATCTGCTCCATTTCAGAATTGGGCAATTGTGTCTTTCTGGTTCCTTAACTTCTCTCTCAGACCCCACATTCAATACATCATCAAATTCTGTATTAAGAATCTTACTACTTCTCACCACCCTCATGGTCTCCACCCTAACCCAGCTGTACCCTGGTGTCTTGCCCAGGTTATTTTAGATTTAATCAGCTTGTAGAGATAAACGTTTCTTGTTTTCTCTCTCTAGGCGATGTGGCTCTAGAGGGTGTGGGCCGCTTCTTCCTTGCGTTGGTGAAGAAGCACAAGGGCTCTGAGCGTCTCTTAAAGTTGCAAACCCAGCGCGGTGGCCGCACTCTCCCCCAGGACGTGCAGAGGCCTCCCCAAGGTGAGTGGGCAGAACTCAGGGCACCAGGGAAGCCACCCTGGCCTTGGAGAGGAACCTGAACCAGGCCCTTGTGGACCTGAGTGCCCTCTTGCCCAGGTTATTTTAATTGCCTCCTTCTTCTTTCCTTGACCTTTTACGTCTGTTTTCAAAAGAGCAACTGAAGTACCCCTGTACAAACATAAATCAGAGCATCTCCCTTCTCTAACGTAGGGCTTACGAATCTCATGCAAAGTTCCTACAAGGACTACTACGCCCACCACTCCTCTCTGGCCTTATGGAATACTACTCTCCTGTTGTTGTTCTCCCTCCAGACTCTGTCTCCTTGCAGTTCTTTGAGATCACCAGATGACCTCCTACCTCAGGGCCTTGGCACATGCTATTCAAAGCTTCTTACACCAGATACCTATATGGCTGATTCTATCATTGTATTTAGGCCTTTATTTAAAGGTCACCTCATAGGCAGATTCTCCCTCTACTCATCATCTGTGTTTTCCTATTTTATTTTTATCCATAACATATAACTATGAATATCAGAAGGCTTAGATTTTTAAGACTTATATTTACTCACAAAAGGAGTGAACAATATCAAAACCAAAGATGCTGTACACATAGTAGGGCTTATGAGAAAAGAGAGAATAAATAAATGAATTAGGATAAAAGTGAGAGCAATAAGAACATCAAAGTCTGACAAAAACCATTAAAACTTAAAGTGAGAAAAATTATTAAAATTTGAAAAAAAAGTCCAAAAAGCCTGAACCTGCAAACAAAATTAATGTCACAACAAAAATAGCTATAAGAATTAAACTTAAAAGGCAGTACCCTCAAAAACCCCTCTTACAAAAGACCTTGTTACTAAGTTGATTTTAAAAATAAAAATATGGTCCTGGCTGGGTGGATCAGCTGGTTGAAATGTCATCCCATACACCAACAAGGCGGTGGGTTCAATATCTGATCAGGACACATACCTAGGTTGCAGGTTCGATCCAAGTTTGGGGCATGTGCTAGAGGCAACCAATTGATCTCTCTCTCTCTCTCTCTCTCCCTCTCTCTCTCTCTCTCTCTCTCTCTCTCTCTCTCTCTCTCTTTCTCCCTCCCTCCTTCCCTCCCTCCCTCCCTCCATCCCTCCTTCCCTCCCTTTTTCTCTCTCTGAAAATCAATGGAAACATATTATTGGGTGAGGATTAAAAATATAAATAAATAATGTATCTTATAAATTTTAAAAAGCCAAAACTGAATAACATAAGAAGCTTAAAATGTAGGAGAAAAAGCTATGAGAGATTTAGAGTTAAAACATTCCATTGAGGTAAAATATTTAAAAGTAAAAAATAAATGGGTTTACAAATTAACCAAAATTGAAGACTAAGGAATTACATAAGAGAAACAGGTTAGAGAAAAATTAGTATGTAAACAATAATACAAAGTTTAAATTCTAGAAATATAGGTGAAGAGGGAAGAGGAAGGCAGCTGGAACTGTCAGGAGTGAGGGTCTGAGAAAAGTCCTTGGGGATCATCTTCTGCTCAAGCAAAGAGGGTGGGAGGGTGGGGGACTGGAGTCTCCCTCTCATGTATTTCCTTCTCTGCCATTTATGACTCATACCACCCCAAAATGAATGTTCTGAATACATAGATGACATTGAACTTCCAAGCACCTAGGTAATAAGATCTAAAACTCAGTAGCTGCACATTCAAGACCCTCTAGAATTTGTCTAGATATAGTAGGACTGTCCTTCCAACCCTATATCCAGTCTGATCTTCCACATCTTCCCAACATGAGCCCTCCTCTCTATGAGTCCTTAATTTCCCATGACATTCCCACAGCCATGCCCTGCTCACATGGCCTCACCTGCCTGGCACAGACCCCTCACTCTTCTCAGGAATTCCCCCATGAACTTCATCAGCTGCCTCCAGTGTTCATGTGTCCCACGGCCATTTACAAGACTACAGAAAGTGGGTCGCCTTGATACTTAAATAATAGAAGGGATGATGCCAAGATCTGAATGCTAGAGGGAAAATGGTACAGTGATGACAAAAGGGAGAAAGACAGGAGACTTGGGGGCTTGAGGGAGTGGCAGCATCAGGTAAGGGAAACAAAGATATGACACCTAGAACATCATAGGTGCTCACAAGAAACAAGGACCTTTGTGAGTGAAGCCAGAAGAGCAGGCAATAACCAAAAAAAAAAAAGAGTTCAACAAGCCTATTTTCAGGGGCAGGAAATGCTAAACAGTTTTGGAACACTTTGAACATGATTAAAAGCAAACCCACAGCCGCGTTATATGAACCTTCAGCGCCTCGGCTGCTAAGCGAGTTACAGTAAAATCCAAAGTGGGGCAGAACAGCAACTCTGTGTGGGAGTTCAAACCACATCAGTTCCAGGCGGGGGGGATTGCCCCGGGGACAGCCAGGACTTGTCCAAGGTTGGAGCGTTTGACCAGAAGTGGCAGGGCCACAGTGACCAGGGGGCAAATGCAATGCCAAGGGTTTCATACAGGAGGATAATGGACAGCCAGCAGCTTAGTGCCTCTACAGCTTCAAATATGACTTGGCCGAGACTTGATGGGTGGGAAGGATGCAGATGAGTGGCCAGGGAAGGAGATTGCATTTTAGGAGGGAAAACACCCTGAGCAATAGCCTAGGCCTCCCTCTTTGGGGCAATCACGGATCCCCCACAATTGATCACCCTGCCACCAGTGGCCTGGGCCTCCCTCTGCAGGACGATGGTGCGGTGATGGCGGGGCCCCTCGACCAATCACATCACACCCACCTTGGCTGGCCTGGTGCCAGTGTGTGTCATAGTGTGGTCGTCTGGACTGTTGTTCTGCTGTTCTGCCGTTTGGACGATTTGCATATTACACTTTTATGATATATACTAGTGACCCGTCGTGCATGAGACCCCTACTCACCCCGCCCCCCGCGCCATGGGACCGCCCTGAGTCCCGGAGTCCCGCCCCGCATGGCTGGTGTAAACGCAGGATGGCCCTGAGTCCTGGAGCACCGCCCAGATGCCCACCCTTCCAGTCATAAAAAAGAAGGAAATCCTGCCATATCTGACAATATGAATGAACCTGGAGGACATTATGCTTAGTGAAATAAGCCAGTCACAAACGAACAAATACTGCTGAATCCACTTATGTGAAGTATCTAAAATAGTCAAACTCATAGAAACAGAGAGTAAGATGGTGTTTGCCAGGCGCTGGGGGAGAAGAAGTGGAGAGTTGCTGTGCAATTTCAGTTATGCCAGAAGAATGAGTTCCAGCTCTACGCTACGACTCAGCTCTTAAAAGGATAAAAGCATGGTTCTTGAGGTGCCTCGAATCTTCAAACTCAAGCGAGTTATTATCTACAGACTTTGAAAAGCATTCGAGGGACACGCCTACACCCTCCCTCGAAATTTCCAGCATGCCATGCTTATCTCCCCCCACCCCACCCCCGCCTGGGGATCGGTGCCATATGTACCATGGCCCTCATGTTGGCTGATTCCCGCGTCGCAGAACTTCTCACAGAGCTCCATCGGCTGATCAAACAAACACAGGAAGAGCGTTCACGGAGTGAGCACAACTTAGAAGACCCATGAGCAGATGCAGACAGAGAACAAGATCTCTCCCTATTACCGGACAAAGCTGCGTGGCCTCTCTACAACTGCCAAAGCCAATGCAGAGGCTGAGTGCAACATCCTCTGGAAAGCCCTAGATAAGATTGCGGAAATCAAGTCTCTGTTGGAAGAGAGGCGGATCATGGCCAAGATTGCGGACCTGTACAATGACTCAGAGCCCCCTCAGAAGACCATGCGCAGAGGGGTGCTGATGACCCTGCCGCTGTGGATCGGGAAGCCTGGTAACAAGCCGCCCCCACTCTGCGGGGCCATTCCGGCCTCTGGGGACTACGTGGCCAAACCTGGAGACAAGGTGGCTGCCCAGGTCAAGGCCAAGGATGGGGATGAGCAGTGGATCCTGGCAGAGGTGGTCAGTAATAGCCATGCCACCAAGTATGAGGTCGATGACATTGATGAAGAAGGCAAAGAGAGACACACCCTGAGCCAGGGGCACATCATCCCACTGCCCCAGTGGAAGGCCAACCCTGAGACGAACCCGAAGCCTTATTCCAGAAGGAGCAGCTTGTGCTGGCCCTGTATCCCCAGACCTCCTGCTTCTACCATGCCCTGATCCACACCCCCACAACTGCCCCAGGATGACTATTCGGTCCTGTTTGAAGACACTTCCTATGCAGATGGTTACTCCTCTCCCCTCAATGTGGCCCAGAAGTACGTGGTGGCTTGTAAGGAGCCCAAGAAAAAGTGATGCAGGCTGGCAGTCTCCTGCCACCTCAAGGGGGCATGCAACAAAACATTATGTGATGAAATAATTGTTCTTCCCCTTAAAAAAAAAAAAAAAAAAAAAGAATGAGTTCCAGAGATCAGCTGTTCAACATAGTGACAATACCATACTGTGTACTTGAAAATGTAGGAGGGTAGCCCTGGCCAGTGTGGCTCAGGTTGGTTGGGTATCATCCTGTGTGCACAAAAAGGTTGCCAGTTCAACTCCCGGTCAGGGCACATGCCTGGGTTTTAGCAGGGGGCGTGCAGGAGACAGCCAATGATGTTTTTGCTCTCACTTCAATGTTTCTCTCTCTCCCTTTCTCTAAAAATCAATAAATTTTTAGAAAGAAAATATAAGAGGGTAGATTTCATGTTGTCTTCTTATCACAATAAAACACAAAGACAGTTCCTAAAAAAAAACAAAACAAAAAAAAAAAACTCTGTAGGTAATAAAAAATATGTACTGTATAACACTAATTTTCTTTGACAGTATCTCTTCACTTAAAAATATACCACAAATCAGTATTTCAAATTCTTAAACAGATATGAAACTATTATCTGACCTATTCAAAATAACATTTTTGGGGAAAAATACCAAATTTAACTTCACTAGATCAAGGTACAAACTCTGTTAATGGCTGTGGGACTTTGGAAGTCATTAATCTTCTTGCCTCTTCATCTATAAAAAGGGATTACACTAGTTTTCCTACCAAATTTGGATAACTAGGATTCAAGATTTTAAAAATGCTTTTGTGATACTATTTGCATGTGCTGTGGGACTGCTCCCTGGTTCCATCAGAGAAGTCTTGTCAGCTGTTGTAGGTTAGAGCCACCCTTACAGGGGGAAGTCCCCTGATCTCCCCTTTGTGACAGGTATGCTCCATTCAAGGTGTCTGTCTTAGCTCAGTTGCTAGCAGATTATTTCAGCACAGCAGATGAATGGCAAGAACAGCGATAATATGTTTATACCAGTCCCAGAAAAGAAAGTAATATTGTTTACTTTGGGTCTATATATCCTGGGAAATTTAAGATGCCAGAGCAGCTCATTCACAAACAGCAAACATCATTTTTAGTAGCTGCTATAACAAATACCATAGACTGGGTGGCTTACACTACAGAGTTTTATTTCTCCCATTTCTGGATGTTGGAAGTCCAAGATCAAGGTACTGGCAGATTCTGTTCTTAGAAGGCCCTCTTCTTGGCTTGCAGACAGCCACCTTCTTGCTGTGTGCTCACAGGGCCTTTCCTTGTTGTGTACACATGGAGAGAATCTCATTTCCTCTTCTTATAAGGGCACTAATTGCATCACGAGGGTCCCATCCTCGTGACCTAACCTGAACCTAACCATCTCCCAAAGACCCACCTCCACTGGGGTTTAGAACTTCAACATATGAATTTTGGAGGAAACACAAAAACATTCAACCCATAACAGTGTTTTGTTCAATGGCACTAAAAACCAACATTCACAAGAGTACATGGCATACTAATTGTCTCAGGGAATGTGTGCTATACAAAATTCTCTCTGCTTCTGGCTTTTCCTCTTCTCTGGAGGAGTATAACATTAGAAAAATCAATATAATTATCACAGAAAAACAGCATCGAACTTTCATTTTCCAAGCTAGTCACCACAACAAATACACATTCTTTGCTGGGGCTTTGAGGAGCTCTCTTCATTTCCTGTTACTGGCTCTCAGTGGGTTTGGGTATGACACACCTTCTCTCTCACTCACAGCCATAAAGGTGAAGGGCACAGAGAGAAAGACTCATAAAGCCATGACTCATTTTTGTACCTTTTGGTTTTTGATCAAATGCCAACAGATGGCAAAAGATAAATAAATGAGTCTTCAATAATAAGGTATATGGAAACCAGGAACATTATGGGTGATTCAAGTTTCATTATTAATTTTCTTCTTCTTACTATTATAAATAAATGTAGTACAATAGGAAAATAATGTAATCCAGTACTTTCTGGGAGTAGAGAGAAGTTGCACTTTGCAGCTACTTGTATGACTTACTCACACACATGCAAATAGGAGGTGAGGTAGTAACTGTTCACCATAAACCTTAGGGTTTCAGATCACCATGGAAAATGTACATTATTTATGTAACAAACTAGGAAATTAGTTTCTCTTTCAAAATGCATTCATTTTGTTTCCTTAAAAGCAACACAAATGGGATAGTGCTTTCTAAAACGACCTAGATCGACATCTGACACAAGGTGACTAGGATATAGAATTGGAAGAAGCCTGAGAGAATCCAGCTCCCTCATTTTCTAAAAGAAGCAAACTATAGGTCAAAGATAAATGACTTGCTCAGGTCAGCAGAGCCCATGAATAGTCATGCCCAAATGAGTCGGGGTCTCTGGAGCCTTGTCACAAAGCCCTTTTTAGCATCCGTGGTCCCTCTGAAAGCTATGGTCCCAGCATTAACCTTTATTCCTCTGGATCATGACATTCTGAGAAAAGACAGAGGCTGAAACAGTGGTATCCTTTATATGACAGTATCTAGATTAAAAATATCTGTGGGATTAATATACCAAAAAGTACATCATAGTGGGGGAAAAAATTCTGACCTAACAATGACAGCCAAAATACAAAAGGCATAAGGATAATAAGTACAATTTCTCTAAGAGTTCTTTGATATAATTCTTACTTCCTCAACAATACTTTAAACTCCAGATGATCTGGGGCTCTGTAATTTATTTATTTATTTTACCTTCCTGACACTATAGTGCAAGAAATGTTGTTACAAAGGTCTTATTTGTTGTTGTTCCTGAAATCAGAACATACAATATTTAAATGACTTTTGTACTGTTTCTTAAGGTAGTGAACTGTCTGGCAGATGGGATTTTGTTGTTGTTTTTAAAACAGTTTACTGAAATATAACCTATGTACCATATATTCACTCATCTTTAATAATAAAAGCATAATATGCAAATCGACTAAACGGCTGAAAAGCGGAATGACCGTCTAGATGACCTTCCAGACAAAGCTGGGGCTAGTAGTGAGGGCCGAGGCAGCCGGGGCTGCAAAGGCCTACTCTTGCAGGAATTTCGTGCATCGGGCCTCTAGTTTGAAGTATAAAATTCAGTGGCTCACTTTATTGAGCAACCATTACTCCAATAAATTTCAGGTCATGTTCATCGCCCCACAAAGAAGCTCTACATGTCTTAGCCATCACCTCTATCTCTACCCCACCTCCCAGGTCCTGGCAACCACTAATCAGCTTTCTGTCTCCATAGATTTGCCTATTCTGAATTCCTCATGTAAATGGAATAATACAATATGCAGTCCTTTGGGTCTGGTTTCTTTCACTTAGTGTAAAATCTTCAAGGTTCGTTCATGTTGTAATGTGAATCAGTACTTATTCCTTTTAATGGCCAAATAATATTGCATTATATGGTTATACCACATTTTGGTTATCCACTCATCAGTTGATGGACATTTGATTTATTTCCATTTTTTTACTATTATAAATCATGCTAATATGAATATTCATAAACACATTTTTTTCAAGGACATATATTTTCCTTTCTCTTGGGTACATATGTAGGAGTGGAATTGCTGGATCATTGGCAGATGGAATTTTAATACCAAAATATTTTAGTCAGCAAGGCATTTGTTATGATTTATTTGGGAAATGGGGCATACTAATAAAAGTAAGATATGTCTTAAATAAATTGTTGCCAAGCCAAGAGAGAAATTTAACAATCTTTGTTGAGCTGGCTTTAAGTCCAGGGCCAATCCTTGTCATTTTCCTATTGTAGATCACCCCACATTTCCACAGTATACCTCTCCCTCTACTCAATAGATCCACAGAATAATTCTGAAAATGAATACTTAATATTGGTAATGTCATAGAGGGCAGATTGCTTTGTATAAAATGTATACAACAGTAGAGATATAATTTAGATGCTATAGCCACACTGTAACCTCTACAGCAATCCTCTTCGGATTCAATGTGAACTCTAATTTGGGTTCTCTTTATAAAATGTAGAATGTGACATTTCTATTTTTAAATCAGATTATCTTGTTTTCAAAATCTTCTAGTTATATGTTTGACTTAATTGATATTTAGTTCTTGATCAGCAGGACAACCTGTATCTGAGATACAGCATTATTTATTTGACAAACTGTGGTCTTCTTCATATGTTTTATGACATAATTTCTAGGAACTCATTGTGGTGAAAACTGGGGACTTTCTGCACCAGTATGTTGGACTGTACCCATCCTGACCTCACCATCAGCAATGCTGAAGAGACTCTCCAGTGTTATTATCAAGGTAGCACTGGTCAGAATGTGGTGTGGTGACTCTGGCATGGTGGGCAGCCTCTTAGCAGTCTACTTCACCAAAAAGTACCTGCTA
This sequence comes from Plecotus auritus, assembly GCF_963455305.1. Lineage (NCBI taxonomy): Eukaryota > Metazoa > Chordata > Mammalia > Chiroptera > Vespertilionidae > Plecotus > Plecotus auritus. Next base: position 26,237,322 of record NC_137778.1, read on the forward strand.
GTGATAATCCTGTACTCTTCCTATCTCTCTCTTCAGAGAAAAAAATTGAAGGTCGTTGCCAAATGTCATTTACTAGGAGGATTAAATCCTGGTTGTCGATCTTCAAAATTTCATCACGCAACTGAAAGTCAGGTATTTACTTTCCTTTATATTCAAGCTCTGAATGGCAGACTGAGACCCAGCTGGTTCCTTAATTCTTAGTTCAACTATGTTATAGCTTCTACACTTGTTATACCCAGGTGCCTTCTCAATTATAAACATGCAAAATATGATCAGTCGGCCTGTTTTATCTATCATGGTCAAGGTTATTCAATTCTGAGGTCTTATGAAGCAGGGAAAGATGATGACTTTGGAAAGCCCGCATTCAAGTCCTGACTGGCTCTTCTTTTTGGAAGATGAGCACTTTAGAAAACTCACAATTTGCCAGACCCTCAGTTTATCTTTTGTAAGTTGGAGGTAATTATAGTATGAGAGAAATAGTATATGTGTGCACCAAATCCTACCTTATTTTCCTCTTCCCAATCAACAGAAGATTGCATTTCTCAGCCTTACAAGCAGTGATCTTGGGGCCATTAAACTAGGCTGCGGACAGGGAAATTCCACCTTTAAAAGCATCCCTTGTGGACCTCTGGCTCTCTCTTCTTCTGTTATGGCAAACTCAAGGCCATGTGTTGTGATGTGTTCTGTGTTTTCTTAGATCCCATATTTGTCTATGTGGCATCCATTAACCAAACTAATCCAGAGCCAAACTAATCCAGAACCAAACTAATGGACAAAGTTGTTTATATCTCCCCTGTGATCCAACTTTCCTGAATGCACAAAAATCACATTATAAACCCTCCAACCAATCCCAAGTCCATACCACCAACCACTTCTTTTTCTAATTTTCTCTTACCAAGCCAATATTTCCTCTGCCCTAAATGACCCAGAGCCAGGTACCACCCTGCAGTCCAGAGCCCACCAACACTATTCAAAGTAGCCAGTACTAAGCTGTTTCCCCCACCCTGCTTTACCTTCCATAAGGGCAACACAATAGAGGCTCTGGACTGGCCCTTGCTCCTGTTTCTGCCTCCCAACCAACTCTGGTACTTCCCCATGTGGCTCTGCATGGTCTGCTGTGCCTCTCTTTTAAAGGGGAACTGCAACTAACAATAAACTTTTAATGGCATTGACCTCTCAATGTCATCATCCAGTCACCTTTGTATATTAAGACCCAGGCACAAGTCAAGATGATGGCCTCATAAAATGAAGAATCCTCCCTGACCGGCCCTGGACTTTGTGTGACCGGTTGATAAATGTTTGTTTTGCTAAACTACTGAGATTTGAGGGGCAATTTGTTATTACATCTTCATTGATCCTGTCCTTATCAATACAAAACCCTCACTTTCCAGGTTTATTTTAATGACTAAGAAAAAAATAAATGTACGTAAACTATGTAAGAGTTCATGGTACAAAGTCATATGCTTGGAACTCAAAAATAGTAGTTATGATGATGATTCAACAATGTCTAAAAATAATGTCTGTAGAACAAAGCAAGTAGACCTGTCTATTATTCCGTCAAGTGAAAATATTCAAACAGGTTTTTACTAGATATGATGCATACGTTTGTAACACTGACTTGAAACAGAGATTGTGTTGTATAAAAAAACTACACTTTGGCAATTTGTTCAAAGAGATAGGAAGTCACCCCTCAGAAACTAGAAACAAGAACAAAAAGACTTGCTCATTAGGAGTGGCTAGCTCTCACAAACAGAAAACAACAATCAATTCAGATGAAAGCCCAAATCAAAATAAAGGGGCAGATAGTGTAAGTGATAGGCATTACTTTACTATGCAGAGAATGCTGACAGTCTAAGCTGATAATCTATGTAGCCAGGAGGATTTATTTATTAAGAGGTAGTAATGACGTGCAGCAAGCCACTTCATCTGTATAATTCTTCATAGTTTACAAGAACTCTCGGAGGATCCAAGATGGCAGCATAGGTAAACCCCTAAACTGCTGCCTCGCACAACAATTTCAAAACTACAACTAAAAGACAAAACGTCTATCACCCAGAACCACGGGAAAGCTGGCTGAGTGGAAGTTCTACAACTAGAAGGAAAGAGCAAACAGCATTGAGGGGTGCACAAGCGCGGAAAAGCTGAGGTACGGAGACGCGCGAATTGGTAGCACTGCTGTTTTCAACCTGAAGGGAGATAAGCTCCTGATTACTCCGAACTCCAGTTTCTGGGGAGACGCAGGGGACCCAAACTCCTATGGGGAGAAGCTGGACTGTCTGCCGTGGGGCCGGAAAGTGAGGGAGGCTTGCTTGCAGGGCTGCGTGCAGGAATAATTGTTTACTGTGCTGGGGCGCGGGAGGCGGAGACCCGGTCGGAGACACAGAGCCGACTTCTGGCAGCCATCGCTGTTTGCCACGCCCTAGCCTAGTGACGCCCTGAGACCCCGCCCCGCACAACCTACAAACCCACCCAAGCTCCAAGCAGCGGTTTTAGCATATGAATGGTCTGCCCTATTGCAGCTTAACCTAGCAAACTTGCAGCCAGGGTCAGACAGCTCCAAAACCTCCAAACCCCAAGCAAAGAGGAGAAAACTATAGTTCTCGCTGTAGCGCCTACTGGGTGGCCTCAGACAGTAGCTGACCTGCACCCCATTGGAGATCCAGAAGCCAGTGTACCTAGTGGTCAGAGTGAGACACCAGATTTCAACTCCTCACATCCATAAGTGACACATTCAAGAGGCAGACTCAGTGAGCACCAAAGCCCCACTGAAACAAGTCCTGCACCATAAGCGTGTCTCCAGCTCAGCAGTTCTTCCATTATAGACACAGCGGGTCCTCACAGCCAATTGGCCTGGAGGTCAATTCCTCCCAGTGTACCAACAGCAATCAAGGCTTAACTACACCAAGACTTTGCACTCAGCCCACAAAGGGGTGTACCAAAGGCGTCCACCTCAAGTGATTGGGGAGGCTGAGCTACTGGCCCCTATAGGTCATCTACCACACAAAGCCACTCCATCAACACAAGGAAGCAGCAAAATGCGGAGACCAAGAAACATGTCACGAATGAGAGAAATGGAAGAAAGCAAACTACTGGATGACATAGAGTTCAGAACCACATTTATAAGGTTACTCAAGAATCTTCTAAAAACCGCTGAGGAACTTAGTGAGACCTTTAAGGATCTTAATGAGAATACCAAAAAAATGGAAAAGGACAAGTCAGAAATTAAGCATACACTGTCTGAAATAAAGAATATACAGAAACTCAACTGTAGATCAACGTACCCCAAGAATCAAACCAAAGATCTGAAATATGAGAAAACAAAAAACACCCAACCAGAAAAACAAAAAGAAAAAATCCAAAAATATGAAGATAGTGTAAGGAGCCTCTAGGACAACTTTAAGCATACCAACATCCGAATTTTTGGGGTGCCAGAAGAAGAGAGAGAGCAAAATATTGAAAACCTATTAGAAGAAATAATGACAGAAAACTTTCCCTACCTGGTGAAAGAAATAGACTTACAAGTTCAGGAAGCACACAGAACCCCATACAAGAGGAATCCAAAGAGGACCACACCAAGACACATCATAATAAAAATGCCAAGGGCAAAAGACAGAGAATCTTGAAAGCAGCAAGAGAAAAACGGTTAGTTACCTACAAGGGAGCACCCATATGACTGTCAGCTGATTTCTCGGCAGAAACTATGCAGGCCAGAAGGGAGTGGCAAGAAATATTCAAAGTGATGAACAGCAAGAACCTACAACCAAGATTACTCTACCCAGCAAAGCTATCATTCAGAGTTGAAGGTCAGATAAAGAGCTTCACAGACAAGAAAAAGCTAAAGGAGTTCATCACCACCAAACCAGGATTACATGAAATGCTGAAGGGTGTTCTTTAAGAAGAGGAAGAAGAAGAAAAAGGTAAAGATAAAAATTATGAACAACAAGGTGACATCAAATACATACCTACCAACAAGTGAATCTAAAAATCAAGTGAATAAAAAATCTGAAGAACACAATGGACTGGTGAATATAATAGAATCAGGGACATAGAAAGGGAGTGGACTGACAATTCTCAGGGGGAGAGGGTGTGAGGGGTACGGGAAGAGATTGGACAAAAAGCTTACACCTATGGATGAAGACCGTGGCGGGGGGTAAGGGCATGGGGTGGGGTGGGGAATCAGGTGGAGGGAAGCTATGGGGGGAAAAAAGAGGAACACCTGTAATAATCTGAACAATAAAGATTTATTAAAAAAAAAGAACTCTCACAAATATTCTAATAAAAGCCACTTCATCATATGCTACTTCCAGAACATAGAATTATATTTTTCTCTAACAGTAAAACCAGAAAAAAAAAATGTAGAGGCACTAGATGGTATCCGGACTCATAGACGTAATCTACAAACTTGCTACTCACAGCGCACCTGTGGACCAGCAGGATGGGCATCACCTGAAGCATGGAATGGCCAGAAGCCAAGGATGGATGGGGCTAGGGAAGGGGAAGGACTTAGATGAATCTAATTAGCTCAACAAGTTATACTATTGGGGTTTGGACCAACAGCTCTATAGAAATGCAGAATGTGCTTTGCCTCACCTGGACCTCTGTAGGTATGTTTCTTTTATGACCATCCCAAGGAATTGGCTGTAGCCACACAGAACTCAGGTATTTGCAACCCTGAATCTCTGCCCAAATACCAGCATTATCCACATGACAAACACAACAAAAATAACATGTCATTTTGCTGATAATAAAACTGATAAACTATAGAATAAAGATGTTTACCTCTATTCCTATGAGAAGGGCAGAATAGGCCAGGAACAAGTTCTCTCGGGTCTCTTATAGCTAGGGTTGTCCAGTGAATTATCCATGTGACATTAGATTAGTGTTTCACAATCTTTTCCCAGCACACCTGTGAGAAACAACATATTTCCTAAGTTACAGTAACACTCCAATGAAATTTGTAGTAAGCTATATATTCCCACTCTCTCCAATGGTAAATGACAAAATCAAGCTGCTCAGTATTTTTAAGATGCATTTGGCAGTATGCTAACTACATGTCATTGCCCGAGGGAGAAGAAACCAGTTTAGTAAGACTGGGCAGCAGTGTGAGACTTCAGTATAAACTGAAATTGAACCTGAACTCTTAACCAGTTCAACTATGTCTAAATAACTAATAATTGGGCTTCTCCTGTTCCCCTCCTAGTTATTGGCAATATCAAAGAACTTATAACTATAGTGACTTACCTCATTTTGTATTTGTTAGAAAAGTAAAATAATTTAATTTATTATGTATTTAGAATTTATTTAACCAATCTCTCAATGTTTACAAATATCAGCTTGCCATTCATCCATCCATTCATCCATCCATACACCCATCCATCTATCCATATAGATGTGTGTGTGTGTGTGTGTGTGTGTGTACATATATATAAAATATTTATCATTATATAGAAAACACTTGGGTTAACTTCCCAAGTGTCAGAGGCAATGGCTGGCACATGATAACCCCAGCAAAGGAAAATGCTAACATTTAGTGTTGACTAATTTAACTAATTTATCTATAAATATTGACCATGGCAGTTGGTGGGCTCATGCATCACTTATAAGGAATTGTACAAGCCTCTAAGTCTGTATTTCCTCCCTATTTTTTAGAAATTAGATCTAGAATTTCCACAACATGTAAAGTCATCTATTTAAAATTTAATCTGGAGCGTGAAAAGGCTTGCAAAACTTGAGTGCATTTCTAACTGTGATAGTGTTTTAAGCATTTCTGAACCACTGTTTACTTTTTCAGTTTTTGAAGAAATTCAAGAAGCATAAAAAGTATTGATATATGTGCAGTCAATAGGAGTATAAGACAGTCTGATGTAAAAGATACGTCCACAAAACAGTGAAGGTGACCAGATGTCTACCACATCCAAATGAGACTCCACAACAATGAAGCTGGCAGAAAATTTTGAAGGAGAAGTGCAATTATAAATGAGCAGAACTAAATGCCACAAGTTAATCAATAGAAGATAATGTGCAAGAGCATCATGTAAGAAATAAGTTACAATTAGAGAACTGTAATGACAGATATTCAGGAAAAAAAGTTAAGAACAACATATGCAATAATGTTAACAACTATTAAGTCAGCTAGAAATACTTTATGTTATACTTTGTATAACTAGTAAGCAAAGCTGATATAAACATTTACATTTATAGATTGGTGCCAAACAATTATTTTTTATATTTGAAGAACTCACTAACCCAAATCACTGGGTCAGCCAAATTGTCATCCAGAAGGTGTGTGATTTTACTTTCCACTAAGTGCCTGTTTACCACACTTTGGTTAACTCTGGGTATTGTTTTTCAATTATTAGAATGTTTCCAACTTGCTAAGCAACAAAATTATATCATATTATTTTATATCTTACTAGAGGCCCAGTGCACGAAATTCGTGCGGGGGGGGGGGGGGGGGGCGGTGTGTCCCTCAACCCAGCCTACACCCTCTCCAATCTGGGATCCCTCTCACAATCCAGGACTTCTGGTTCCCAACCGCTCACCTGCCTGCCTGCCTGATTACCCCTAACTGCTTCTGCCTGCCAGCCTGATCACCCCCTAACCCAGGGGTCCTCAAACTACGGCCCGCAGGCCACATGCGGCCCGCCGAGGACATTTATCCGGCCCGCCAGGTGCCAATGCCTGTCCTGCTTAGCAGCCGACTCATCCCGGGCCCACAGTGCGCATAGGAATTTGTTCATAGTTTTTTAACTATAGTCCGGCCCTCCAATGATCTGAGGGACAGTGAACTGGCCCCCTGTTTAAAAAGTTTGAGGGCCCCTGCCCTAACTACTCCCTTGCCAGCCTGATCGACACCTAACTGCTCCCCTGCCGGCCTGATTGCCCCTAACTGCCCTCCCCTGCCAGCCTGGTCACCCCTAACTGCCTTTTCTTGCCAGCCTGGTCACCCCCAACTGCCCTCCCCTGCTGGCCTGGTCCCTCCCAACTGCCCTCCCCTGCAGGCCTTGTCCCTCCCAACTGCCCTCCCCTGCAGGCCTGGTTGCCCCTGACTGCCCTCCCCTTCCAGCTTGGTCACTCCTAACTGCCTTCCCTGCTGTCCTGGTCACCCCTAACTGTTCTCCCCTGCTGGCCTGGTCGCCTCCAACTGCCCTCCCCTGCAGGCCTGGTTGCCCCCAACTGCCCTCCCTTGCAGGCCTGGTCCCTCTCAACTGCCCTCCCCTACAGGCCTGATCACCCCCAACTGCCCTCCCTTGCAGGCCTGGTCCCTCCCAACTGCCCTCCCCCGCTGGCTGATTGCCCACAACTGCCCTCCCCTGCTGGCCATTTTGTGGCGGCCACCTTGTGTCCACATGGGGGTGGCCATCTTTGACCACATGGGGGCGGCCATCTTGTGTGTTGGAGTGATGGTCAATTTGCATATTACCTCTTTATTATATAGGATTTCCAGTGCAGTTGGATACTTTCCTTGTATGTTTCTTGGACTTACTGTTTTAGAAATTTCCTGCTTATGCCTCCTGCTCATTTTTCTATAGAAATATTCATTCTGCTCTTATTGACCTCCAAAAGTTTTCATATAATCTGGCTATGTGTAGGTCATGTACATTAAAAATTAGTTTTCATGATTGGAAATTTGGTTTTTGATTGGCTCAAACAACTCTGGTCTATCTGGAAACATGAACTGAGGTACAGTATAGTCTAGTTAGGCTCAGAGCAACAAATCTGTACGTAGCTGACTCTACACACGCATTGGTTTTTAATGGCTCTTGTTTACTTTGAAGAGGAAGTCTCACAAAAATCATACCTGGGCCCTTTGCCTTTTTCTGCCCCTATCTCTTCCTTCAGAAGTTCATGTACTCCAGTAGTTTCACAACTCTAAGCTAATAATTCTGATTCAGTCTACCTATCAGCCAGCAGCATGGTTTCATTTGCCTGATGTACCCTTTCATTAAGATTTTATTTGCTCGCCCACCCCCTCAAATACACATAGCACCTCTTCAGTATGCCCAGTAAATATGAAGCATCGTGAAGTTTCATCATCTCAAATTCAAAGATTGCAAACCAAAGTCACCTACTGCCCACAAACCATTCTTACATTCCAATTTCCCTTTTTGTTAATTATCTCCCCAACTTCTGCTGTTTCACTGAAAACATCGAGTCTTCCTTCTCTGTTATCACCACATGCCATCAATCTCTGTTACTTTTTTCTCTAATGGCTCAAAAATTCATTCTTTCCTTTTTTTCCCCCCTACAGTTGCCATTCTGGCCAAGTCCTCCTCATCTGGCACCTGTTGAACTGCTGTAACCTCCTATTGGTCTCAGTGATTCCTGTCTGTTTCTCGCTTCAATTAATTTTGTATATTGTGCTCAATTACTCCTCATACAGCATGGCTCTGAGAATGTCACTCCTCCATTCAGGTATCTCAAGTGCTTCTTTGGGCCTATGGAAATAAGCCCCAAATTCACCAGCCCCTCATTGGAAGTTTCTCATAAGCTGATTCGACCTATCCCAACTCATTCCCCTCTACTCCAAATCAGAAACATGAAGTTTGCTTAATGCTATTTCTGCACTATCCTCCACACAAGCCTTCTCATCTTTGCTTATTCAATTCTCTCTGATTCTTCTGTCAGTTAGTCCAAACCCCATACACCCAACTCTTCACGGCACAGCTCAAGTCCTCTCTCTTCCAGGAAGCTGGCCCAACTAAAAGCTTCGTTTTCTTAGAACTGAGCACCTTCAAGGACTCTGAGCCTCAAAAATCTTAAATTCTATTCCACAAAACGTTACTGACCACCCATTATGCACTAAGCCCTGTGCTAGGAACTGGGGACAAGGCAAATGAATATAGTGATTAAAGGAACTCTAGCCCATGGAGGGGACAGATACATAAACAGATCATTTCTTTAAAATGTGGAAGTTCTAAGTTAGAGGTAAACACAATGCTATGAGGGTAAGAAAGGGGGCATTTAATCCAACTAGAGGTTCAGGAAAAACTTTCCAGAAGAGATATCATGTGAATAGAATGTTAAATTAAGACAAAGAATGGTTGGAAGGGAGAGAGGAACTCAAAGCAGTATCATTGGACTGTAATGTTGTGAGCAAGGACTAGTGAGAGATAAAACAGAAGTAACCAGAGGGAGTAAGTTAAGCATGTGGGGTTTTGTAAACTCTATGAAGAGCTTTACACTCTGATCTGTAAATGATGAGGAGCCACTAACAATGCTTAAGCAAGGATGTTAAATGATTGGGTTTCGTAGAGAATTCTCTCTACATTATAGTTAGAGACCAGATTTAAGGGAAGCAAGACAGGAGAAAGGAGAGTATCTATTATGATGCTCCAGGCAAGAAATAATAAGAACCTGCAAGAGGACACTGACATTAAGGATGGGACTGAAGACAGATTTGAAAAAAATATTGAAGAGCTAAAACCATTAGAACTTGCTGATTGCCTAGACATGGGAGGTTTGGGGAAATGAGAAGTCTCACATGACCCCTAAAGTCTCTGGTTTGAGCAACTGGATGGATGATGGTACCAGTTGATCAAGCTAGAAAAAAAAGAGCTATAGTACCTTGGGGTGAGAGGGGGGATTGGTGATGAAGACTGGAGGTGGTGAGCAGAGAATGACAATGAGGACAGTTTTTGGATATGTTGAGTTTGTGATGCCTATCCTATACTAGTGGCCCAGTGCACAAAATTTGTGCACATTAAAAGGGGATTAATTAGAGGAAATAATTTAATATTGCTATTTGCCCTTTCTCTATAATAGAAGTATCAGAGATGAAAGAAAATTAGTGAAATGTATATGAAAACCTTCCTCCTGTCAGAGTCTGAGGCACACCACGGGACCCAGAGTCAAGTCCCCACCCACCCACATGCGCCTCAAAATCGCGTGAGACCCAGACCCGGCCGCCCCCCCACCCTCATTGGGATAGATCCAGACCTGGCTATTCCCACCCTTGTCAAGCCCCACCAGGCAGAGAATGGAGCCTCAGGTCCCCTGGCCCGGCACCAGGACAGGGGGTGTGGCCTGAGGTCCCCCAGCCCAGACTGGGGTGAGGGGGCATGCCTTGAGGTCCCCCATCAAGGCCCGCCAGGTGTGGGACATGGCCTGAGATCCCCTGTCAAGCCCTGCTGGGTGGGGGGCATGGCCTGTGGTCCCCCGTCAAGCCTCGCCAGGTGGGGCGGGGCGCAGCCTCAGGTCCCCTGGCCCGGCACCAGGAGGGGCGAACAGCCTCAAGTCCCCTATCAAGATCCATCAGCAGGGGGGTGCAGCCTCAGGTCCCCCCTAGGGGGGCGTGGCCTGAGTTCCCCCAACCCAGCACTGGGGGTGCACCTTGAGGTCCCCCCTCAAGCCCCACCAGGTGGCGGGAGCGACCTGAGGTCCCCCGGCCTAGTGCTGGGGCGGGGAGAGCAGCCTGAGGTCCCCTAGCCCAGCACCAGGATGGGAAGCGCACCTTGAGGTCCCCTGTCAAGCCCTGCCGGCCTGAGGTCCCCTGTCAAGCCCCACGGGGGCAGGGGAGGGTGTAGCCTCAGGTCCCTGCTGATTGCTTGTTAAAGCTCCTTATGGGAACTTGGCTTTAGCTGTGTGTGCAGCCATCTTTGTGACAGAGTGATGGTTAATTAGCATATTCCCTCTTTATTAGATAGGATAATAAAAGGCTAATATGCTAATTGTCCCCATGGGCAAGAATTCGACCAACCGGGAGTTAGATGTGCGCTGACCACAAGGGGGCGGCGTGGAACATGGCAAGCACTGGCAACACAGCACTGGCAGCAGGCAGCAGTAGAGGCGCTGCCAGCCCTGATGGGCCCTGACCAGAGCAGGACTGTGGTGGGATGGTAGAGCAGGTGAGCGGGCGGCGTCAGGCCAAGGCGGCTGTGAAGGGAGGCCCTGGCTGGTGGCGGCAGCAGGCAGCCAGGGGAACAGGCCCCTGGCCAGCAGCTTGCAGCTGATGGGGACCCTACATATGCACGAATTTCATGCATTGGGCCTCTAGAAGAATATATGAAACTAAAAATCACATAAGAAGTCAAAACTAAATGTAAAAATTTGGCATTGATTATCATTCCACTGACAGATAAAACAACGACATTGATAAGACTCCCGAAGCCAAGTATGTACAGAGAGAAATAAAGACTTGGATAGAATCCTGAGGTGTACCTGTGGTTAGTGGATACACAGAAAGGGAAGCATCCAGAGAGACCAGAAAGGAATGGTCAAAGAAGCAGGAGGTCTGCCAGGACAGATAGGAGTCAAGGAAGTAAAGGCCAGAGGTTTTTAAGATGGGGTGTTAAAGACAGAGAAAACATCCTTGGACTAGGCACTAGGCTCTAAGCAGTGATGAGTTGAAGGGTGGATGAATTATAGTCATGAGGCGCAAAGTCACAGGGAAAGAATGGAGTCAGGGCACAATTAGAAGGCATACGGGGCTAAGAGACAGCTAACTAAGGCTAAAGAGAGTGATGACAGAGGCAGCCAATAAACTAGTGGCCGTTATCCAATTCATTGTTTCAAAGAGAACAAGAAAAAACAGTCTACAAATATGCATTTCAATACCCAATACCTCTTTCAATCACAAACCAGAAGAGAAATAGTTGCCTGCATTGGCCAAATCCTAACCACATTTTTGTGTGCAGGAAAATTATTAAGTTTCTGCTCTCGCCAGAAACATATCAGACTGGTCAGGCGTCTTCTGGAATAACTCAATTTTGGGTGTAGACATTGTGTTTTCAGGGAAGCCCAGCACCCACCATTTCTGGGAGGAGTCACTGCACCCCCAAGTGGCCAGCCTTGGAAACAGCATTTCTCTCAGCTTCCTCCCACAGGTGGATTCTGGGTTGAATCACAAAAGAATTCTGCAGCAGGAAGAGAACTTAACGCCCCTCTCCCTGGGGAAGAGATGAGGATAGCAGAGGTGACTTGCCAAATTTTTCAAATTGTCTTTTTATTTTAACTTGCATGTGGATATCCTGTGCATAGAGGAGGGATTACATTTATAAAAGACAGACAACAAAATATTATCACCTATAAAATTTTTACATTTTCATTCAAACTCAAGGTTAGTGTTCCTATCAGACTCTGTTTTAAGTGCAAAATGTTGATGAAATGCAACAATACATACAGATTGTTGTTCCTAAACTAATTTTTAGCAACACCTATATTGCCATAAGGTTAACAGAATATTTAGTATAAGTAGAGCTATTTCATATTATATTTTTTAATGTATGTGAGCTCAAATGGAATGGCAAAATAAACAACATGTCTACTGAGGATATAATCTAAGTGGTTAGTAGAATGTGTTTATAATTTTAAGATATAAAAATCAGTTCTGTTATCTTTTCATTCTTTTGCTATTCTCTTTACAATTTTTTCCCAGTAAATTAAAAGGACAGATGTCATAAAGAAAACTTGGAGATTTCGGGGGGGTGGGAAGGGGGGAATAAAAATCACTCAGAATCCTATAACCCAATAATAATCTTTCTTAATATTTTAGCACTTCCAATCCCTTCTAAATGCTTTAAGTTAAAAATATCAAACTAGTCATTATATTTGTCCCACAGATTTAGCTGTGAGTAAAAAAAAAAGGGGTTTCTTATATTTACAGAAATTCCTTTACTTTTATTTTAAGCTCTTTTAACCAAAACAGTCACTAACTGTGGGACTTCCAACAAATGTCAGTTAAAGCAGAGCAAAGCTGACAAAGGTTAGGCAACCTTTGTCCAAGGTGGTATCTTTAACCAGGCCATCCACTTGCATCTTTTGATCTGCCCGTGAATTCTAGATCATTTGGAAAGGGAGCACCCTAAATCAGCAAAGCCAGAACACTTGGACTCCCTCTGAATGCAACATTAATAAGATTAGTATCAGTAATAGTGATCATAACCATTTAGGAGGATCTCATGACAAAAGTGCTTTATAAACCTCTCATTTACTAATCTTTTAAATCTCTCATTTAAATAATCTGATTTTACACACACATCTATTTTTATTCCTTCCTAAAACCAGAACTACAGTAGAGGAAGCTTTCAAAAGTCACAATTCCACATGAATGGGAGAATAGAAGAGAAGACCAGAGCATCACAATCTGTGAGATGGAAAGGGATGGACAAGTGATAATTACTTATCAGGTCTAAGAAAGCTGAGTAGCATACGGACAGTAGCCAAAGCTGGGAAGAACCAACCCGATCAACATACAGAATCTTCAAAGGGCTCAGAAGCTGGAAGCCCCAAACTCTCTGGAAGGTGAGGTGAAAAGGCTGTGAGAGAGGAAGGCTGAGTGAATACTGCTTCAAAAGCATCTAGAATTTCCAGATTCCCTCATCTTCTCCATGTTCCCCTTTGCCCACCTCAGCAGAAATCTGAGAGTTTATGAGTCCTCTGAAAGAGGGGTAACTGAGGGATTCTGCTCTGCAGGCCAGCAGGTGCAGGTGAGGGCATAAGCACCTGATTCAAAAACAGGGATGAGGAACTGTGCAGAGTGAACGCTGAATGCAACAAACTCTTGCCATCTTACCCTATGGGCTTCAAGAATTCTAGTTGGCTAAATTCCAACTTCCTACCTTATACTCCAGGCAGGAAGTTGGAATCTAGCCAACTGGTCTAATTGAAGCCATGAAGAGACAGATAAGAGGACTATCTTCATGAAGACTCTTGCCTCATTGAACCATCTCTGACTTGAGTAGAGAAGATGCTAGTGATCCAGGTGTAAGTTCTCACCTGTCCTCAGTTGTTCTGACCTTGGGCTGATTGAAGTTCCTACTTCTCCTCTATACCCTCCAGCTTAGGCCAGCTAAGGATGGTCTTACAAAGACTCACCCTGCTTCACCTCCCCTATGGGCTTTGGTAGGTGGTGAGATAAGAAGCAGAAAATGCAAAGTAGCCACTCCATTTGACCACATTTCTAGCAGATGCCCAAGGCCTGGTCCACACTACAGCTCTGCCAGATGTTCACCACTGGGGTCTTAGGCTTCTCGCTCACGATCTTGCTCACTGACTTCCCTAAGGGACTCAGAAACTCTCACAATCAAACGATGATACCGAGAGTCTATTCAACTGATCAGCTCCTGGGAGCAGCCACATCATAGTACCAATAGTGCCCTGTCAATACTCAAATAGATTTCAGTCATCATTCAGATTTCCAAAGACAACATAATGTACTATGTAGAAATTCACCTACCAGTGGTGAACTACAGAACTTCATTGTCACAGCAAAGTAAAGATATGAATGAGAGCAGCATGGTATCTGTTGGTTAGATCACACCTGGTTTAGTATGTGCACTAAACAGCTCTAAGTCACACTGAAGACTTAGCTAAATCTATGGGAAATCTGAGGGCACAAACAACACCTCTTCGGGTGCTCCTAAAGAGAGTAAAACAAAGAAGACCAAGGCTATCTCCTCCACAGATCACCTAAGGGATCCAAGCCCTAGTGCTAACTGACAATATGAGAGTATTTTGTGTGTTTTTTGAGCATGTAGAAACATCCCCCCAAGTATACTTGTGATAAGAATGGTAGAGAAAAACCATGAAGAAATTGGGATTTCAGATTAATTCAAACCTAGACTCCAAAACCTACTAGCTATCACCTTAGTTCATAGGCATAGCTTATCAGAATTCATTCTCTTTATCTGTATAATAAGGGTTGTTACGTTCACACCCTTATTTTTGTTCAATGCATACAATTCACATGTGTGTTAAACAAATACTTGTTGTGCATCTATTATATGCCAGTCAATGTATGGGTATATAGAATGCATCAGTTAAAAAATAGAGATTTATAGAAACTCCCTGCCTTATTGGAACTTACTAGTATATTGGAACTTACTAGTAGTTAGACATATTTCATATGTCTAAAGGAGGATATAAACTAGTAATAAATAAACACAGTCAACATGCAGTAAATTAAAAGGTAAGTCCTAGGTAAAAATAAATAAATTAAATAAAAAGCTGAGGATTGGAAGTTCAGAGAGAGAGGGTACAGTTTGCATTTTTATTTTTTAAATTTTATTTTATTGTTTAAAGTATTACACATAGTAGTACATATATCTCCTTCCCCCCCCCCCATTGACCTTCCCCCAGTCTCCCCTATCCTCTGTGGCATGCCCTCATCCCACCCACCCCCAGGGTCTTGTGTCCATTGGTTGAGCTTATATGCATGCATACAAGTCCTTCGTTTGATCTCTTTCCCCTTCTCCCCAACACTCCCCAGCCTTCCCGCTGTAATTTGACAGTCTGATCCATGCTTTACTGCTTCTGTATCTATCTTTTTATTCATCAGGTTATAATGATCTTTATTTTCCATAAATGAGTGAGATCATGTGGTATTTTTCTTTCATTGCCCGGCTTATTTCACTTAACATAATGCTCTCCAGTTCCATCCATGCTGCTGCAAATGGTAAGAATTCCTTCTTTTTTATAGCAGCGTAGTATTCCATTATGTAGATGTACCATAGTTTTCTAATCCACTCATCTGCTGATGGGCATTTGGGCTGTTTCCAAATCTTAGCTACGGTGAATTGTGCTGCTATGAACATAGGGGTGCATATATCCTTTCTGATTGGTGTTTCTAGTTTCTTGGGATATATTCCTAGATGTGGGATTACTGGGTCAAATGGGAGTTCCATTTTTAGTTTTTTGAGGAAACTGTGTACTGTTCTCCACAGTGGCTGCACCAGTCTGCATTCCCACCAGCAGTGCACGAGGGTTCCTTTTTCTCCGCATCCTCGCCAGCACTTGTCATTTGTTGATTTGTTGATGATTGCCATTCTGACAGGTGTGAGATGGTACCACATTGTCATTTTGATTTGCATCTCTCGGATCATTAGTAACTTTGAGCATGTTTTCATATGTCTCTTGGCCTTCCTTCTGTCTTCTTTTGAAAAGTATCTATTTAAGTCTGTTGCCCACTTTTTTATTGGATCATTTATCTTCCTTTTATTAAGTTGTATGAGTACCCCGTAAATGTTGGAGATTAAACCTTTATCAGTGATAACATTTGCAAATATGTTCTCCCATACATACAGTGGGCTTTCTTGTTTTGTTGATGGTTTCTTTTGCTATGCAAAAGCTTTTTATTTTGATGTAGTCCCATTTGTTTATTTCTCTTTAATTTCCATTGCCCTAGGAGTGGTATCGGTGAAGAAATTGCTTCGGCATATGTGTGAGATTTCTCTGCCTGTGGATTCCTCTAGTATTTGTATGGTTTCCTGTCTTATGTTTTAAGTCCTTTATCCATTTTGAGTGTTTTTTTTTTAAATATATTTTATTGATTTCTTACAGAGAGGAAAGGGAGAGGATAGTTAGAAACATCGATGAGAGAGAAACATCGATCAGCTGCCTCCTGCACACCTCCCACTGGGGATGTGCCTGCAACCCAGGTACATGCCCTTGACCGGAATCGAACCCGGGACCCTTCAGTCCGCAGGCCGACGCTCTACCCACTGAGCCAAACCGGTCAGGGCCATTTTGAGTTTATTTTTGTGTATGGTGTAAGTTGGTGGTCTAGTTTCATTTTTTTGCATGTGTCTGTCCAATTTTCCCAACACCATTTATTGGAGAGACTGTCTTGACTCCATTGTATGCTCATGCCTCCTTTGTCAAATATTAATTGAGCATAGTGGTTTGGGTTGATATCTGGGTTCTCTATTCTATTCCATTGGTCTATATGTCCGTTCTTTTGCCAGTACCAGGCTGTTTTGAGAACAATGGCTTTGCAACACAGCTTGAAATCAGGTATTGAGATCCCACCTACTTTGTTCTTCTTTCTCAGGATTGCTGTGGCTATTCGGGGTCTTTTTTTATTCCAGATGAATATTTGGAGAGTTCTTTCTAGGTCTGTGAAATATGCCATTGGTATTTTAATAGGGAGTGCATTGAATCTGTAGATTGCTTTGGGTAGTATGGACATTTTGATGATGTTGATTCTACCAATCCATGAACATGGCATGTTCTTCCATCTGTTTATGTGTTCCTCTATCTCTTTTTTCAGTGTCCTGTACTTTTCTGCATATAGGTCTTTTACCTCCTTAGTTAAGTTTATTCCTAGGTATCTTCATTTTTTTGGTGCGATGGTAAATGGGATTGCTTTTTAGTCTCTCTTTCTGTAAGTTCGCTACTGGTGTATAGAAATGCCATAGATTTCTTGGCATTAATTTTGTATCCTGCTACTTTGCTGAATTCATTTATGAAGTCTAATAGTTTTTTGATGGAGTCTTTCAGGATTTTTATGTACAATATCATGTCATCTGCGAATAAGGACAGTTTTACTTCTTCTTTTCCAATTTGGATGCCTTTTATTTTTTCTTCTTGTCTTATCACAATGGTTAATACTTCCAGTACTATATTGAACAGGAGTGGTGAGAGTGGGCATCCCTGTCTTGTTCCTCTTCTTAGGGGAAATGGTTTTAGTTTTTGCCCAGTGAGTATGATGTTGGCTGTGGGTTTGTCATATATGGCTTTTATTATGTTGAGGTATGATCCTTCTATTCCCACCTTGCAGAGAGTTTTTATCAAAAATGGGTGTTGGATTTTGTCAAATGCTTTTTCTGCATCAATTGATATGACTATGTGGTTTTTATCTCTCAATTTGTTTATGTGATGTATCACGTTTATTGACTTGCGGATGTTCCATCCTTGCATCCCTGGGATAAATCCTGCTTGGTCATGGTGTATGATCTTTCTGATGTATTGCTGCATCAGATTTGCTAGAATTTTGTTGAGGGTTTTGGCATCTATGTTCATGAGGGATATTGGCCTGTAATTCTCTTTCATTGTGTTTTCTTTATCTGGTTTTGGTATTAGGGTAATGCTGGCTTCATAGAATGAGCTTGGAAGTGTTCCTTCCTCTTGAATTTTTTGGAATAGTCTGAGGAGGATAGGTTTTAGTTCTTCCTTGAATATTTGGTAAAACTCCCCTGTGAAGCCGTCTGGCCCCGGGCTTTTGTTTGCTGGAAGCTTTTTGATGACTGCTTCAATTTCTTCCATAGTTATAGGCCTACTGAGATTTTTAGATTCTTCCTGATTGAGTTTGGAAGGTTGTATTTTTCTAGGAATATGTCCATTTCCTCCAGGTTGTCCAGTTTGTTGGAATAGAGTTGTTCGTAGTATTTTTTTAACAATCCTTTGTATTTCTGTGGGGTCTGTTATTATTTCTTCTCTTTCATTTCTGATTTTGTTTATTTGGGTCATCTCTTTGCTTCTTGGTGAGCCTGGCTAGAAGTTCATCAATCTTGTTTATCCTTTCAAAGAACCAGCTCTTGGTTTTGTTGACCTTTTGTATTGTGTGTTTGGTGTTTTTTTTTTTTTTGTCTCTATGTTGTTTATCCCCTCTCTGATCTTTATTATTTCCTTCCTTCTGCTTACACTGGGCTTTTCTTGTTGCTCTCTTTCTAAGTCTTTGAGTTGTAGGGTTAGGTAATTTATTACCATTGTTTCTTATTTTTTGCAGTAGGCTTGTAGAGCTATGAACTTCCCTCTCAGGACTGCTTTCGCTGTGTCCCATAGATTTTTGGATTGTTGTGTTTTCATTGTCGTTTATTGCCATGATGTTTTTTATTTCTTCTTTGATCTCTCTGGAAACCCGGTCATTGTTTAATAGCATGCTATTTAGTCTCCATGTGTTTGATTTTTTTGGATTGTTTTTATTGTAGTTAATTTCCAGTTTTATGCCATTGTGATGTGAGAAGATGCTTGATATGATTTCTACCTTCTTGAATTTGAAGAGACTTTGCCTATGACCCAACATATGATCTATCTTTGAAAATGACCCATGTGCACTTGAGAAGAATGTATATTCTGTGGCTTTGGGGTGAAATGTTCTAAAGATGTCAATTAATTCTATCTGATATAGTGACTCATTTAAGATTGATGTTTCTTCGCTGATTTTTTGTTTAGAGGATTTGTCCAATGGTGATAGTGGGGTATTAAAGTCCCCTGCTATGATTGTATTGCTGTCAATCTCTTCCTTGATATCCTCCAGTAGCTTTTTATGTATTTGGGTGCTCCTGTATTGGGTGGGTATATGTTTACCAGAGTTATTTCTTCCTGTTGGATTGCTCCCTTTAGTATTATGTAGTGACCTTCCTTATCTCTTATGTCCTTCACTTTGAGATCTAATTTGTCAGATATAAGTATTGCTACCTCAGCTTTTCTTTCATTTCCATTCGCCTAAAAAACCTTTTTCCATCCCTTCACCATCAGTCTGTGTGACTCTTTTTTTCTGAGGTGAGTTTCCTATAAATAGCAGATATATGGGTCATGTTTTCTTATCCACTCAGTTATCCTATGTCTTTTGATTGGGGCATTTAATCCATTTACATTTAATGTTATTATTGATAGGTACTTGTTTGTCACCATTTTTATTCTTTACCCCTGTGTTCCTTCTTTGCTTCCTATTTCTTCTTTTTACAGCAGACCTTTTAGCATTTCTTGCATTGCTGGTTTGGTGGTAATAAACTCCCTTAGTCCTTTTTGTCTGTGAAGCTCCTGATTTCACCTTCAATTTTGATTGATAGCCTTGCTGGGTACAGTATTCTTGGATTCAGACCCTTCCTTTGCATGACTTTGTATATTTCATTCCATTCCCTTCTGGCCTGATGTGTTTCTGTTGAGAAATCAGTCGCTAGTCTGATGGGGGATCCTTTGTATGTAGCTTTCTGTCTCTCTCTGGCCGCTTTTAAGATTCTTTCTTTGTCGTTGGTGTTTGCCAATTTAATTATAATGTGCCTTGGCGTCGGTCTTTTTGGGTTCATTTTGCTTGGGACTCTGTGAGCTTCTTGGATTTGTGTGAGTTTTTTCTTCCCTATATCAGGGAAGTTTTATGTCATTATTTCTTCAAACAGGTTTTCTATTCCTTGCTCAGTTTCATCTCCTTCTGGCTCCCCTATTATGCGGATGTTGTTTTGTTTTGTGTTGGTCCCAAAGTTCTCTTAGGCTCTCCTTCTGCTTTTTCATTTTTTTTTTTCTAGAAGCTGCTCTGCTTGGGTATTTTTTCCTACCTTGTTTTCTAGCTCACTGATGCAGTCCTCTGCTTCTTCTAGTCTACTGTTGATGCTTTCCATTGAGTTTTTAATAGCAGCAATGTCATTTTTCATTTCTTCTTGGTTCTTCTTCATTTCCTCTTGGTTCTTACACATATTGTTGAATTTGTCTTCCATTCTTTTCATCCACCTTATGACCATTTCTCTGAATTCTTTCTCTGACAGGTTGCTTGCCTCTATTTTGTTTACTTCCTTTTCTGGTGATGCCTGGGGCTATTTCTTTGTCTCCCCATGATCTCTCTTCTCTGGGTGTCTGGTTATGTAGTTCTCTCTCTCCTTATCCCAGGCGAAATCTGACCTTTCTGTGAGGAGGTGCTGAGCTCCTCCGAATTCGCGTGCTCACGCCACTTGGGGACCAGTTCCAGGGTTCGCAGCTGTTCGCTGCGTGCAGTTGTTGTATATTCCCGTGAATTTCAAGCTTCCAACAACATCTACTTTTCCCTTCAAGATGGTGCGGTCTCCACGTCAGAGCTGGTTGCTCCGGAAGGGATTCCAGCAGCAGTGGAGGCTGCCCCGTCAGGGGAATCCCGTCCAGCAATCCCCCACAGTCCCCTGGAGTATAGCTGTCCCTCAACTCACAAACAAACACTCCCCGTGGGTCCACATCCTGTCCCTTCATTCTCTCACTCACGCACTATCTTGCAGTCTGCCTTCCTGTAGGCAGCCATCTTCCTCTATCACAGTTTACAATTTTAAATAACAGTATTAAAATGGCTTAAATGATAAGAAAACAATTGAGCAAAGACTTCAAGGAGTGAGGTAGGGATAATGTGACACAATGCAAATTAATGCTCCTCCTGCACCTCTCTCTTGGTGTAGCAAGTGCTCAGTAAATTGTGATGATGACATGGAGAAAGACGAGGAAAAGAACAGAGAAAGTGCAAGTGATCGCAGTCCCAAATGAGCCGAGAAGTGCAGTCAAAGGCTATTCTTAGGAAGGTGACACTCTATAATAGTAACTAGTATTTATTGAACACTGCCTATATGCTAGGCATAGTGCTCAATTTTAAAATGTTTTATCTTACTTAATCCTGGCAAACAGCCCTTTGAGGCCAAACTGAGGCTGACAGGGATCATTTGTCCAGGGACACAGCTGTCAGTCATATTGAGGCAGGTGTTTTTGAACTTGGGCCAGGTATTCCTGAGACTGGTACCTTAGGCCCTAGGCTGCTGTGCCTCTCATATTTGCTCTCAGACATCTGACAGCTTAGGTCACAAGGGGAAATAGAGGTCCAAAGTGGCAGTTGGGATCATTGTAGCACCCTTCACGGGCCTCCCATACTGCTGCCTCGCTGAGCAGGGCAAACCTGAACTTTATATAAATCAGGCAGGAAGCCTGCCAGACAACAACCCTCCATGAACAGAACCTAGAAAAA
This sequence comes from Plecotus auritus, assembly GCF_963455305.1. Taxonomy (NCBI): domain Eukaryota; kingdom Metazoa; phylum Chordata; class Mammalia; order Chiroptera; family Vespertilionidae; genus Plecotus; species Plecotus auritus. Next base: position 26,258,734 of record NC_137778.1, read on the forward strand.
CATAGCAGGTTTTAAATAATAGATGTGAACTTCTGGGGAACTTACTGGGGTTTTAAATAATAGATATGAACTTCTTCGAGTTAGATAGCCTTTCCCAAAATGTGCTTCTCAGCACCCCAGGCCCAAAAGTTGATACAAAGAAAAAGTGGGGCTCCTATAGGCATGGAGGCTCCATGTCTTCAGGGTCCACCCTATGGCTGGTGCAGGGGAGGGCTCCATAATGCACGCATGTTGAGAGAATCGCAGAGAAAACTGTGCAGCCTTATTAGACACAGTCTACCACAGAGGCCACCTGACCTGTGGGGACAGTGGGTCTGCAGCACTGAGGCTTAGGTAGCACTGCACCCAGGCAGGAAATGAATGGTGTTTTCAAGACTCCTCTCAATCAAATGAGAAAACAGTTTCAACACAAGCTTACATTTTTGTTTAGAAAGAAAGCCCTCTATCTCCTGCATTAAAATGTTGGGGAGGATAACAAGGCCTTGGTACACGAGAGAGAGAGAGAGAGAGAGAGAGAGAGAGAGAGAGAGAGAGAGAGAGAGAGAGAGAGACATTACCCCGAGCCTTAGTTTCACAGAGTAACGGCAGAAACAGAAACCAACAGACATTTCTGTGAAAGAGGTCTCCTGCCATAGCCCTATAGCCAAGCAATGTTATCAGATGATCTAGAGTAAGAGAGGGTTCCCACCACAAAGCTGATGTACAAAATGAGTCTGTCAGACTCAACAGACATGGCAGCCTAAGGCTCACATGGACACAGAAGCACAGAAAAGAAGGGGACAGTAGGCAAGAAGGTCCCTGCACCCTTTCTGAGTCTGCCACTTGCTGCATGAGTGACAGTGCGAACTTGGGCAGCTCTGATATACATAAAAAAAAAAGAAAAAAAAATAGGGGAAATGACACTGGGTGACATTCTTCATGAGAGAGATGAGTAATAGTGCCAAAAAGTGCATGGTCTGCTGCCCCTACAGATGTTAGTGTGACATCCCCCACCGAAACAGTGAGCCAGCAACAAATAGCAAATGTCAGAGAAAACAAATCTCTTACAGTTGGGTGACTCCTCAGCTAAGGCATGGGAGGGAGGAGGCCCACTGAGAACACAGAGGTGGTGGAAGTCACACCACGAAAGCCCTGGGGTACTGTCACAAGCACCATAATTAAGCATCCCATGGTGCCAGGATCATGCTAAGGTGGTTTTATAAAATAAATTAAATTTATTGGGGTGACAATGATTAATAAGGTTATATAGGTTTCAAGTCTACAATTCTATGATACATCATCTGTATATTATATTGTGTGCTCACCACCCAAAGAAAAATCTTCCATCACCATATATTTGACCCCCTTTATCCTTTACTATCCCTACCACCTTCCCTCTGGTAACCACCATACTGTGTCTGTGCTTATGAGTTTTTGTTTGTTTTTCTTGTTTGTTCATTTGTTGCTTTCAGTTTTATATCCCACATTTGAGTACAATCATATGGTTCTTCATTTTTTTCTGTCTGGCTTATTTCACTTAGCATGATAAGGTTTTTTTTAAAAAAACGAACACATACACACACACAAAACTTTAACTCACTTAATCAAACATCAAGGGCAGCCACAATCAAGGAGGGTGCCACTTGCATGTCCCCTTCTGCTACTGCTCTGAGTCAAGCACAGCTCTGGCCTCATGCACCCCAAATGTGGCAAACCAAACCTGGGGCCTGAAGGATAGCAAAGCTACAGCTACTATTGGAATTTTGTCAAGTCAGGGCCTCATTCATACCATGCGGTCAATAACCCTGCCATCTTCACCACCAGCAGTACCGCCACAATTCCCTTCCTTGTCCCCAAACTGAGTACACAAGCAGAGATACGAATTAGAAGACAAAGATGGACTCTATTCTTCTATTACTCACTGAACAGATCCACAGTGCTTAGAGTACATATGGGGCGTATAGTAAATTAAATACCTGTTAAATTATTACTTGCTTTTGAATGAAACTAGAGTAGTCTTCCCCTAGAACGGTGGTCAGCAAACTGCGGCTCACAAGCCACATGCAGCTCTTTGGCCCCTGAGTGTGGCTCTTCCACAAAATACCACGGCCTGGGCGAGTCTATTTTGAAGAAGTGGCATTAGAAGAAGTTTAAAAAATTTGGCTCTCAAAAGAAATTTCAATTGTTGTACTGTTGATATTTGGCTCTGTTGACTAATGAGTTTGCCGACCACTATCCTAGGAGGTAAGATAGGTAACAAATCACTTATAGCTTGGTCAAGGTTTTTACATTTATATAAATAGACGAGATGCAGAGATGAGCCCCATGAACGAGCTTCGGGAGGAATCTGTAGGTTTTCTTGCTTTGTGATTTTTTGTGTGTTTTCATGAACTCCTTGGTGCTTCGAATCAGGGATCTCTAGTTTGCATATGTTGTTCTTACAGAATCTTCGTTCTCATGAGTACCTGGCTGCACATGTGTTAGAATATTGCTACTTTACACAGCAAGGTGGGAAGGGACTGAGATCCTGGCATGAAGCAGGAATCTTAGGAGAGCTGTAACAGGGACAGATACTTAGTGGTCTCAGTCTCCCTCCCTTGAAAATCCTTTACCTCACTTGATAACCTAACAAGTCTGTGATTTTACCTTCATTTCACTGGTGTCAAAGGCATAGCCTCATTTTCTCCTCTTTCTTGTCACCATCCCCCAGTGATTGTTCCTTCCCCTCTCCCCCATCTTCACCCTTTCCCATCATTTGACCTAGAGTTGCCTCAGCCATTCCTTCACAATGGAATACTATTACACTTTTTTCCTTTGTGGCCTTTTCAAGGCCCCCATTTTTTCTCTTATCCTGTATATTCCCTATTCTTCTGTTTGTTCATCTTTACTTCACACACTCATTCTTACTCACCCAATTTGACTTTTGTATGTGCTTTTCTTGTGGAATTACTCATATTTGTTCTTACTTTCTTCTTTCCATCTTCTTCCCACCTCCTTCCCTTTTTGTAACCTTTGCTCCTTCTACAATTGCACTTCCTTGTTCTTTTCTTTGTGTTACTCTTACTCTTTTGCCCCCCTCAAATTATATAAAGTTTGGCTTCTACATTCTTATTTAGAAGGAAAATGCTATAATTTGTAAATTTCCACTACTCGTATCCTTGGATTTTATCTCAGATCCTTTTGGGCTTCTTCTAGAGTTTTTATAGACCAAATTAATGCATAGCAAAATCTCCTGGTTTCAAGCTTCTTTTCTTCACCTGCAAACTTTATCCACTATAATAAAGGAACACACATAAGCCCTAGTAGGTTAGAAGGGACACCCATCCCCAGAGAATCACCACTATTGTAACCTATATACACTATTATCCAGCACTTGGGGGCGGGGAGGGGGTCCCTCAGCTCAGCCTGTGCCTTTAGCAGTCCGGAAGCCCTTGGGGGGATGTCCGACTGCAGCTTAGGCCCTGCTCCTGGGGCCTAAGCCGCAGTCGAACATCCTTAGCACTGCTGTGAAGGTGGGAGAGGCTCCGCCAATGCCGCTGCACTCACCAGCTGTCAGCCCAGCTTGTGGCTGAGCAGTGCTCCCCCTGTGGGACTGCACTGACCACCAGGGGGCACCTCCTGCGCTGAGCATCTGCCCCCTGATGGTCAGTGCGCATCATAACAACTGGTTGTTCCGCCGTTAGGTCCATATGCATATTACCCTTTTATTATATAGGATAGCAGTTTTTCATTAAAAATTTCAACTAATGCCTGTTGAGTGTCACTCCATGCACCAGGAGGTTGCTGATTCAATTCCTGGTCAGGGCACATGCCCGGCTTGCAGGCTCCATCCCAAGTAGGGGATGTGCAGGAGACAGCTGATCAATGTTTTCCTTCTTTGGATGTTTCTATCTCTCTCTCTTCTCTTCCTTCCTCTCTCTGAAATCAATAAAAGCATATTTTAAAAAACATCCATCTGACTCCCAAGGTTTGTTGTAATTTTACCTGACTCAATGTGCTCATTTCACAATGAAAGCACTATTCTTGGGGCATTTGCTGAAAACAATCTGGTAATTGTTAATTGTTTAACATTGCAGAGGCCTGTGGCAGTGATATCAGCTAGAGCAAATAAGAAGCTGGTCAGGAAATCTGGGGAATAAAGTATCAGTAGGGGGCTTTGAAAATCTCCAACATGTTCCTAAGGGTCTAGAAAGATGCTCACATTTGAGGGCTATGTGCATGTCAAAGAAAGACATAAAAAAAAAAGCTCTAATCTCTCAACTCTCCACTGGAAGTCCTGCATAAGCAGGAAGAAAGGGCTATGGCAGAGTTGTAAACTTCCAGAGTGCTTAAGGCCTGCCCCAAGACACACACAGAACCTCCCAGTGAAGGGTAAGAGACTTACTGATTCAATGAATTTAAGGAAATTTCCATCTAAACCTTAGTTGATTATTAAGCTAAGTAACAGAGACATCGTTGATCTCACACAACAAAGAATACAGGCTTTATAGAATTAAGTCAGTAAAGATAATAAGCAAATTGCAGCAGCAGCAACAAACAGAAACAAAATAACAACCAAAAACTAAAGGATAAGGGAGTCTAATTTCCATAATTGCTACTTTATATTATTTTAAATGTCTAATATTCACCAAAAAATTAAAATACATGCCAAGAAACACTTCCATGTGAACCAATTGGTATATGCTGTCAAGAAATATCCGGAGAAATTCCTAATACAGATACGGCCAACGTCTCTCATGCCTGGTGGCTAATTTGGTGGCATTCAACTCCGTTATTAATATGGAGTCATTTCTTACTTCCTTTGGGAAATTTATGAAGCTGATTGCTGATCATAGACCTAACAATCTGGAAACCATTATCAGACCCAAGGTCCAGGTTACTTACTTTTTTATCAGGTTTCCCAATGTGAGCCGATTCAGGCTGAAGCACAAAAACAACCCATTTACAGAAGATACACAGCCTTAAAGGAAAAAGCAGTGGTGCTCCATTCCTGGTTCTCCCTTTCCAACAGGAACAGAGAAGTGCTGAGAATGTATTGAAGAATGTTGACACAGAGTCCGGACCCTGGGATGCTTCACAAAAGAAAACCTGGGTAGCTAATGAATATAATAATTGAAAATGTGTACAGCATAGGAAATACAGTTGATAACATTGTAATAACAATATTGCATGGTGTTAAATGGGTAGATTTATTGGGGTGATCACATCAAAAGTTATATAAATGTTGAATCGCTATGTTATACACCTAAAACTAGTATAATATTGTATGTCAATCATAATTTTAAAAAAATTTAATGTTTAACCTATCAGATAATTCAAGATAATTTCCCATCATGGGGAAAATAAGCAAAATCCATGAGACACTTTGGATGGAGTTGATGATCAACAAAGACATGTATACATGTCTGGCCTTGTAGGTGGGAAGAAGATAAAGATCCAGAGTGATGTTTTAAGGTATTAATGCATCTTAAGGATTTAGGACTCAATTTCCATTAATCTGTCCTTGGAGAAACTTTCACAGATGTCCCAGGTTAGAAGCTGTGTAATTTATCCACTTTGTCCCAGAGATTTGGTTTATCCAAAATATTTCCAGCTGAAAATCTGTATTCTATACTTGAACAGCTTTCCAAGAGACTCCAGAATGTCTTCAAGAGGTCAGATATTATAAGAAAATATTTCTAGAAGGGTGACATGATTCCCTTTTCTTGGGCAGCCCTGCATGGTAAATTCACATCTCTACTTACAATAGAATCTAAAAAAGATCTGTGACAGATGGGGCTAAATCACAAACTTACAGCCTAAGACAGAATCTGTATAACTTTCCAGAGTTTGCCCATATTTACCTTATCAGAGAGGAAAGAAAAATTACAGAAGAAACTAAGCCTGGTTGCCTGTCACAGCTGATACAGAGTCATCTATCACAAACCTGTAGCAGCTTCACATCTCCAGTCCCTGCCACCACCCCAACTCAAATTAAAAATATATTCCTAGAGCCGAAACCGGTTTGGCTCAGTGGATAGAGCGTCGGCCTGCGGACTGAAGGGTTCCGGGTTCGATTCCAGTCAAGGGCATGTACCTTGGTTGCAGGAACGTCCCCAGTAGGGGGTGTGCAGGAGGCAGCTGATTGATGTTTCTCTCTCATCGATGTTTCTAGCTCTCTGTCCCTCTCCCTTCCTCTCTGTAAAATATCAATAAAATATATTTTAAAAAAAAAAACATATTCCTAGATATGTTCTGATGATTACACATGCCTCAGCATCATGTGGAGGAGACTGTTAAAAAAAAAAAAAAAAAAGAACACAAAATCATGTGACCAGTTATGTAACTACATTAATGACTCCCATATGTGGTATCGCTTTGAATTTCCAGTTGAATTGGTTTTCATTCTTTGTACTGAATGACATGTGACTGAATTATTTCTTTTCACCACCACAACGGCAGCCAAACTGCATCTTCAAACACTTGCACTTGGCTGGGTGTCCACATAGGTTGCCAGGTTACCATCAGAGCCTTGTGTGTCCTCAGAGGGCCACAGAGATTGAAAGAAGAATCTAGATGCTACCAAACTAAGCCATCTGAGAACTGATTGCAGGCAAAGGGCTACTTTAGCACTTTTCTTTAAGCAAATTAATGACTCTGGCATGGGGCGTTTAAGTGAAGGTATTAATAAGCATCCACAGAGTTACATATACATTTAATCTATGTTCAAGAAAGTTGCAAGGTAAAACAGCTGTAATTTGGAGACACATAGGAAATACACTAAGTGGGACAATCTCACCCATAAAATGAACACTGAGATACTTGTTTTAACTTTTTCCTAGAAGTAAAGAGAGATCAAAGTATTTCTTTAAAAATGGTAATTGTGATATTAATATTCCTCATAAATATTTTATCTAGTTGCAAATACAATCTTTTCAAAATAAATCACTTATGATTCCAATAGCCAAGCTCCTGTATTTGTTGTTATAAAGATGTTCTGAATGGATAAAAGGTTATAAAATAATTTTTTAAGAAAGTGCCCATTGCAATTTAAATAAAAGAAAGGAGGCTATTGCAAGTCTTCAATACCCCCTTTTCAGTAATGGGTATAGCAACAGACACAAACAACAAGAAATTAGAAGTCTTGAATAAAACTATAAACCATGTAGATCTATCAAATATCTATAGAATACTCCTTTTCCACCCTACCATCAACAGAAGAAAATACATACTTTTCTCAAGCAAACATGGAGCAGTCTATAGGATACACCATAAGATCGGTAAAAAAAAAAACACAAAACACAAGTCTCAATAAATTTAACAGGTTGAAATCATACCAACTATGTGTTTAGACCATAATGGAATAAAATTAGAAACCAATAATAGAAGGAAATTTGAAAAAATGACAATATGTAGAAATTAAACAATGCTTTCCTAAATAAATAATGGGTCCAAAAAAAAGGAAATACAAAGGTAATTAGAGAATAGTTGGAGATGGAATGAAAGACAATATACCAACACCTATGGAATGCAGCTGAAGTAATGCCTGGGGAAATTTATAGTTGCAAATGCCTATATTAAAATAATAAAGCATCAGTAATCTAACTTTCCACCTTCAGAAACTAGGAAAATTAGAGCAAATTATATCCAAAGCACACCAAAGAAATAAAATAGTGAAAATCAGAATAGAAATAAACAAAATAGAGATTAGAAAAACAACGGAAAAACTCAATGAAACCAAAAGCTGACTCTTTGAAAATATCAACAAAATTCACAAACATTTAGCTAGACTAACAAAGAAAAAAAAAGACAAGACTAAATTACTAAAGTAAGGAATTAAAGAGAAAATATCACTACCAACTGGAGAGAAGTAAACAGATAATAAGGAAATAATTATATGCTTACACATTAGATAACTTAAATGAAATGGATAAATTCTTAGAAAGATAGAAACTACAGAGACTGACTCAGAAGAAATTGATAACATGAATGGACCCAAGCCAAGACAGCTTTACTGGTGAAATCCACAAAAGATTAAAGGAATGATTAATACCAACCATTCATAAACTCTTCCTAAAGATAGAAAAAGAGGAAACAATTTCCATCTCATTCTTTGAGCCTAGTGTAACCCTGAAAGCAAATCCAGAATAAAACATCACAAGAAGTTCTTTTGGCATATGTCTGAGATTTTGCTGCCTGTGGATTCCTCTAGTATTTTTATGGTTTCCCGTCTTATATTTAAGTCCTGTATCCATTTTGAGTTTATTTTTGTGTATGGTGTAAGTTGGTGATCTAGTTTCATTTTTTTGCATGTATCTGTCCAATTTTCCCAACACCATTTATTGAAGAGACTGTCTTGACTCCATTGTATGCTCATGCCTCCTTTGTCAAATATTAATTGCGCATATTGGTTTGGGTCGATATCTGGATTCTCTATTCTATTCCATTGATCTATATGTCTGTTCTTGTGCCAGTACCAGGCTGTTTTGAGGACAGTGGCTTTGTAATACAGCTTGAAATCTGGTATTGAGATCCCTCCTACTTTATTCTTCTTTCTCAGGATTGCTGTGGCTATTCGGGGTCTATTTTTATTCCAGATGAATTTTTGGAGAGTTCTTTCTAGGTCTGTGAAATATGCTGTTGGTATTTTAATGGGGAGTGCATTGAATCTATAGATTGCTTTGGGTAGTATGGACATTTTGATGATGTTGATTCTACCAATCCATGAACATGGTATGTTCTTCCATCTGTTTACATCTTCCTCTATCTCTTTTTTCAGTGTCCTGTAGTTTTCCGCATATAGGTCTTTTACCTCCTTGGTTAGGTTTATTCCTAAGTATCTTAATTTTTTTGGTGCGATGGAAAATGGGATTGCTTTTTTAGTCTCTCTTTCTGTAAGTTCACTGTTGGTGTATAGAAATGCCATAGATTTCTTGGCGTTAATTTTGTATCCTGTTACCTTGCCGAATTCATTTATTAAGTCTGTTAGTTTTTTGATAGAGTCTTTCGGGTTTTTTATGTACAATATCATGTCATGGACTAATATCCCTCAGTAACAGAAATTCAAAAATATTCAACATAATGCTAGCAAAACAACTTCGACAACAAATAAAGAGAATTACATACCATGACAAAGGAAATGTACAACGTCATATTAATAAAATTAAGGCAAAAACTATATGATCATCTCACCTCATGCAGAAAACACATTTGAAAAAATCCAACACCCATTCCTAATCAAAATATTCAACACACTATAAATAGAACTTCCTTGATCTGATAAAAACAACAAACAAACAAAAACATCCAAGGCCCAGCCAGTGTGGCTCAATGGTTGAGCATTTACCCATGAACCATAAGGTCACGGGTTCGAATCCAGGTCAGGGCAATATGCCTGGGTTTTGGACTCTATCCCCAGTAGGGGGCATGCAGGAGACAGCCACTTGATGATGTTTCTCTCTCATCCATGTTTCTGTCTCTCTATCCCTCTCCCTTCCTTTCTCTCTAAAAAAAAATCAATAAAAACATATATTTTTGAAAAGTCTATGAAAAACTCACAGGTAACATCATAATTAATGGTAAAATGTTGAGTGCTTTATTCTTACAATCAGGAACAAAACAAAGATGTGCTCTCACCACTTCTATCCTGCCTTACACCAGAGGTTCTATCCTGGCAATTGGAAAAGCAAAATAAATAACAGGAACCCAAATTAGAAAGGAAAGAATAAAGCTGTCTATTTGCAGGTGACATAATCTTGTTTATAGATAATCCTAAGGAGCCCCTGTAAAAGCTACCAGAATTTGCCCTAACCTGTTTGGCTCAGTGGATAGAGCATAGGCCTGTGGACTAAAAGGTCCAGGTTCGATTCCAGTGAAGGACATGTATCTTGGTTGTGGGCACATCCCCAGTAGGAAGTGTGCCAGGAGACAGCTGATCGATGTTTCTAACTTTCTATCCCTCTCCCTTCCTCTCTGTAAAGAGTCAAAAAATATACATATTTTTTTAAAAGCTACCAGAATTTATAAACAAGTTCAGAAAATTTTCAGGATACAAGACAAATATACAAATATCAACTGCATTTCTATACACTAACAATAAAGAATCTGAAAAAGAAATTAAGAAATAATTCTATTTATAGTAGTATCAAAAGAGTAAACTATTAGGAGTATATTTAACAAAAGTGAAGACTTGTACATTGAAACAACAAAACATTGTTGAAAGACATAAAAAGACACAATAGAAAGGCAACCCATGTTCATGGATCAGAAGAATTAATTCAGTACAAAGGACAGAAATGGATTCTTAGTAACCAAGTTCATCTACAGATTCCTTAACTGATCTAAAGATTCAATACAATGTCTATCAAAAACACAGCTTTTTTTTTTTCTTTTCAGAAATGAACAAATTCAGGAAATTCATGTGGAAATGAAAATGAACTAGACTAGCCAATGCAATCATCAAAAAGAACAAAGCTGGAGGACTCACACTTCACAATTTCAAAACTTCCTACAAAGCTACAGTAACCAAGGCAGTGTATTGGCATTAGAATAGACATATAAATCAATGGAATAAACTTAAGTGTCCAGAAATAAACTTTTACATTTGTGATCAACTGATTTTTTTACAAGGGTATCATGACAACTAAGGGGAAAGAATATATTTAACAAAAGAAGTACAAGACTTGTAAATTGAAACAACAAAATAAGGCAGAATAAGTTTTTTCAACAAATAAGGCAGATGTGTGGTTTCCAGGGACTGGGGGCAAGGAAAGAATGGGAAATGACTGCTAATAGGTCATTACTTTGGGGACAATAAAAATATTCTAGAATCAGATAGTGGTGACAGTTACAAAGCTCTATAAGTATACTAAAAACCACTGAATTGTACACTTTAAAAGTATATTTTGTGGTATTTAAATACCTGATTAAAATTGTTATTGAAAAACTAACTAGAAAATGTATAACTGGCAAAAATGGCCACCCTTCACTCTTGTCCACACAGTCCCCTGCAATGCTCTGAGCTCCCTCCTTTCCTTCCTTTCTCCTCTCCAGCTTTGCTTTCCTTCCTCTCTGGCCTTTCCCTTCCCCCTCTCTCACTGGAATCAGAAAGCCCTCAGCTGTACCCCTTGCTTTGCATATGAACACTGCATCCTCAGGAGAAAAGACCAACCCAGGGAGGAGGAGTGAGCTCCAGGCCGGGGATCTACAGGGATCAGGGGCCTCTCTAAGGCCCCTCGGGGTTTTCTATCCTAAGAGGGGAAACGGTAGCTGTAGGTTCTCAAACTCTGGGATTCCCCTCCTTCCCTGGGACTTCCTAACCTACAGCTTAACTTCAGACCCTTTCAACCTAGGCTTTCTTCTTCCCATGCTCTCTTCCTCTCTCCCCAGTCCCCCATCACACGGTCCTCTTCTCCAACCTCTCCTTTACTCACCCTGACCACCCTGCTCCTTCCTCTAAAGCTAGCAGCTTTTTTCACATCCCCCATTTCTCTCCCCCATGGGCCCCCATATCCCTTCTAAGTGTCTTTGTGACTGCATCCCCTGGGGCCCACCCTCCCACATCCAGCCATTGAACAGGAATATTTTGGTGGACGGAGTCATGTGACAGTCTCCCAAAGAATTAAAGCCCATCACCAAATTTATATAAGGATAAAATGGATATCCTTTTATATATAATGGATAAAAGTAGCAAGTAACCCTTTAATAGGCAGTGTTGGCTCCTGAAGACTGAAGTTTATTTCCTGCACTCATCCCATCGTCCTCATAACCCCCTCGAGGTAATAGGAGTGGTATCTAACAAAAAGAGAAGGGAGGCCAAATTTCACTTCTCTAAGGGGTAGATTAGTCCTCTTAAGAGATTAACGCTTTGTTAAGCAAAGGAATTGACTGATATTTAGACCATGAAAGTGAACATTTTGCAACATTACAGGCCATACCCACCCACACACAGTCCTGCTTGCAAATATTCTCCATGACTAGTATTAATGTAATTTTGTGTGTGCATGCTGTGGTTAACCTCTCCTACAATTCTGAGGATTTCCTAAGAACTGATAAATTGATTGGGTAAGATCATTCTAACCCAATTCCTCTCCACCTCCCCTCAGAAGTGGGGGTAGGGATGTCTCCAACACCTCATTCCCAGGCTCCCAGTTCCCAGGGAGCCGTGGGAGTGAACTCAGGTAGCTTATCAGGCTCAGGGATGGAAGCAACAGACAAGCTGGCTCAGACCAAAACAGAAGGAGCTTCAAATGCTCACCCTGTGCCACCACCCAGGGCTGGGACCAGGACCAGCTTTACAGTCTGCAGCCTGTGTAGCTGCAGAGAGCCCTGTGCTTGGTTTAATGCTCCAATGTCACTGTCTTGAAACTCTTAATGAATTTGAACTAGGGGAGCCCTACAATTATGTAGCCAGTCCGGCTAGCAGTCACCGTGAAAAGAGGGGACATGTGCTAGGTCAGCTTTGGTCCTCTTTCCCTCCTCTCCTGTTCCCTGCAACAGATTTCCCTGCCCTTCTGGCTCCTGACATGGGGACAGAAAGAGAAAATGAGGGGGAGTTGAGGGGTATATATTTTTCCCAGGTGTACAAGTAAACAGGCCAGGTCATTATTCTGTAATTCCCTAGGAAAGATAAAGGTTTTTCAGGTATTCTTTTTCAGGAGGAAAGGGTCAATCATGTAAGATGTAAGAATAAAGTGTGTGTGTGTGGTGTGTGTGTGTATATGTATGTGGTCTGTATGGTATATGTGTGTGGAATGTATGGGATCTGTGGTGTGTGTGTGGTGTATTGTGTTGTGTGTGTGTGACTGTTGTCTGTGTGGTGTATGTGTGTGGTGTGGGGGATCTGTGGTGGTGTGGTGTGTTGTGTGTGTGTGTGTATGTGTGTGGTCTGTGTGGTGTGTGCGTGGTGTGGGGGGGTGTCTATAGCGTATGTGTGGTGTATTGTGTGTTGTGTGTAGTACAGAGGGGGGATCTGTGGTGTGTGCGTGGTGTTTATGTGTTATGTGTGTGGTGTGGTGTGGTGTGTGTGTGTATTAAAGAAACTGCATTTGTGCCAGATCTTGCATCAAGAATTTTATGTAAATCATCTCATTTATTCCTCAGAGCAAACCATTATTCCAACTTACAAACAGAGAAAATGATGCTTAGAAGATTAAATAACTTGCCCAAGATCAAGCATTAGCAAGCAAGGGACACAACATGTTCCATCACTAGGCCATGATGCCTGGGCTGGGGGTCAGTTTGCATGTAATGTCCCTGGGAAACAAGGACTGAGTGCTGACTCGTGTCAAGCATTTTACATCTATGAACTCACTTAATTCGTGCAATATTCTGTGAGATAGATACTTTTATTATCCCCACTGCATAGATGGGGAAACTAAAGCACAGAGAGGGTAACTAAACTGCCCAAGGTCACACTGCTAATAAGAGTTGGAAATGCATTTTTAAATCATACCATCTGGCTCTTGGTTCTGAACTTTTATCTATTATTTTATTCTGCCTCAATGTCAGAGAAGTACCTAATAGAGCAGCGGTCACCAACCGGTGGTCCGCGGACCACTGGTGGTCCATGAGGTCCAAAAAGTTGGCAACCACTGTAATAGAATATAATCCAAGATCCCTTCTGAGCACAAAGAAGTATGGAAGAATTACCAGCTTCTCCCTTTAAACTCAGCCCTTCTCCCAAATTGACTAAGGAATATAATATTCTGACATGAGAAGCCCTTGATGCATTTCTCAGAACCCACCAATCCAGGACTGACAATCAGCACACCACTCACAGAAACCCCTGTGTCCTCTCTTCCCCTCCCCCTCTAGAATTCCTCAACCATTCTATGAAGATATGCCTTCTGTCTTGTCTTCTAGGGTCTCTTGAAACCAATCCTTGGCTCTTCATGTCAGAGACACAAGGGAACAGACACCCGGCCCAAACAAGGTGAGGCCATCTCCTCACTTGCTCCCACAAGCCACACCGCCCTTCCTCTGGCTTGAGGTCTGCTCAGCTAGGTCAGGACCAACTCACTCAGATCACGAGCCACAGCCTGGGAGGGACAGTGGCCAGCTGGGAGAATTTCCAGATGAATAAGATGACCTTTAAGTCCTCCTGTGTTTTCTCAGCCCACCATCTGTACCCAGGCTTTACTTCAGTGAGCACCCTTTTTCATAAGAAAACAGTCCTGTTTTCTTTCCCCAGAGTGGCCACAGTGTAGGAAAGAAACCACACACTGACCTATATGTAGAGACGACCTTGACATATGAGGTGTAAAGGATGCCAATGGGATAGGGGTTGGGTCACTAATCTTAGCAGTATCACTGGATTATTTCACTGTTTTTGTGTTGTGTGCAAGTTCTAGAGATAGGAGGGGTTTTTCCCTGATGGGGTGTGGAGGAAAAAGAAGAATGAAGAAGGGGAATTACTCATGAGATTCACCTTCCTGCTCTACCAGATCGTTTGGTAAAAATAACATCAAAGGACACTGCTCAATAATATCAACAGTCTGACTCCCAGAATGGACAGGATTGCTGCAATGCAGCATTCAAAGACAATTTGGGATACTCTTCCTCCGCAACACCTAGTGTATGCCTGTTGAAGGCTCTCAATTGGTATCTGATTAGTACTGGCTTCTATTTGTTGTGATTAACTTCATGGGTGCTGTTTTGCCCCTACTTCCCCAGCCAGATTATAGGCTCCTTAAGTGGAGGAACTCTCTCATAATTCTGTTGCATAGTCCATTAGACATTTCACAATTTTGAGCATATTGTAGTAATCTACAATCAAGGACATCCTAGAAGAATCTAGGACAAAGAGATTCCACCAAGAGACAATGGCTGGAGAATTCAGAACTTTCTCAGATCTCCAGGGGTATAAACTATTAGGTAAGCCATCTTGAGATGGAACAAGACTTGTGTTTGGGGCTTATTGTAAGAAAAGGAAGTTGGGCATGAGGTTTTTCAAATCAGACATTTAATTGTACAAGAAGAATAAGTGAGTACCCTTTTAAAGGGGAATATCACCCAGAACACTTTGGATTTGGCAAAGTTCTATTCTCTTGAAGTATATAGTCTGCATACTTGAGGCCCAAATAAATTTAAGAAGGGTAAACATTAACTCTGATACCCTACCTCTTTTAAAATAATAAACTCTTACATTTGCACACCATTTTATATTTTTCAAACTATCTTTATATCCATTATGAAATCTGAGTTCATTTTCATCCAATGGGCAGGGCAAGGAAACATGCACCCAGAGAAATTCATTGACTTGTCAAATGTCAGAAAGTCCATGGAAACTAAGATTAAAAAAAAAAAAGAGGGCTTCTGGTGCAGTATTATTTCTCCAGGGTCATCCATTTCATTGACAACCATCCTTTCATGCCATCTGCTGACAATAATGCCTTGAGTGTGCATTTTAATAAACAGTTTATAAAGCACATACATTACCTCATTATACAAATCAAAGTCTAATTGTGTTAGCTCATTCTGGTTGCATTAACCTCCCCAGATTCCAATACATCTTATTTCTTTTCCTCAGTGTTATCCTTGACTGTGGTTTACCACAACTTATAATTTATTATCTCCATCTTATTTATAATTTTTAGTTTTTGGATTTATGTTTCAGCAAGTTCCTTCCTTTTAATCAAGTTATTTTCCACTTGTTTAGACCAATCTGAATATAGGATGTGTGTGTGTGAGGGGCGGGGGAGGGAGGAAAAAAAGGGAGAGAGAGGAGAGAGAGAGAGAGAGAGAGGGAGAGAAAGGAGAGATTTGACAATTGTCAGGTTTATTTATTTGGTTTTTGCCTTATTTACAGTTTCTCTTCCTACAAAAATGTGTATCTTTTTGTTTTCAAGTAGTATCAACACATTTTTGTGTTGGATTTTCATTTCACAGAGTTATTTTTGAATGGTTTTGTCCCAGTCTGGGTTTTGCAAAAGAAACAGCAGTTGGGTACAGGAAGTTTATTTGGGAAGTGATCCCCAAAAAAGTGAAGAAAACAAGACAAGGAAAAGGGAAAGCCAATACAAAAGTTGTATTAACTAACAAGTAGGTTACCAGTGTTTGCAACTGAGGCTGATCTCTCCTGAGAACCTTCAGATAAAAAAATCTGGAATGCATCTCAGGGTGGTACCCCTTTCTCTAGATGCATACACGCTAACTTCTAGGGAGCACTTGCTTGCTCTAAAGATTGGTCTCAGAGATGAGGAACAAGGCCAAGGTCAGGAATCCACATGGTGCTTATAACTGTCAGAGAAATTCTAGCAAGAGATAATAGGTCTGAAAAAAACTTGGCCAGAAATGGAACAAGTCCACTTTTCCCCTCAAAGCTTCAATGTCCAGGAAATAACACATGCTGTTTTATGACCCATGAACAGAAATCTGCCCATCTCAGACTCAAATCTTCCAATGGTGAGACAAGTCAAGGTCAGGATCAAAGAATTATTAAGAATGGCATAGAGAGAAACCAAGATGGTGGCATAGGTAAACACCTGAAATTGCTGCGTGGCAAAACCACTTCAAAACTATAACTAAAAGACAAAACAGACATCATCCAGAACCACAGGAAGGCTGGCTGAATGGAAATTCTACAACTAGAAAGAAAGAGAAAAGCACACTGAGACTCAGAGGAGGTGCAAAAGTAAGTGCAGAGGTACAGAGGCGCGCACATGGAAAGGGCTGGCAACTGAGTACGCGGTTGTCTTTTTCAATCAGGAGGAAGACAAAAGCTCCCAACTGTTCTGAACTCCAGTTCCGGGCGAGACTTGGGGGACCCAGGCTCATACGGGGAGAAACTGGACTGTCTGGCATCGGGCAGAACTAAAGGGTGGCTTTCTCTCAGAGGTGCTTGCAGCAATTACCATGGGACACTGAGACCCGGAGCTTCTTAGGGCAGGGCTGAGGAGCCATAGCTGTTTGCTCCACCCTGTTGATTCCCTGAGACCCCACCCCATCCAAGCTGTGTGCAGAGGCTTTGGCATATGAGTGGCCTGGCCCTTTGCAATCTAAAATTACCTAACAAACTGCAGCTGGGTCAGAGAGCCCCAGAACTTCCAAAAGAAGGCCCAAGGCTCCATAGAAGCTTGCATTGCTTCACAGCTGGGCCTTATCTGGGCATCTCCAAAACCAAACAAAGAAGAGGAATCTGCATATTTCTCCGTAGCTCCTGCTGTGTGGCCTCAGGCAGAGGCTAAATTTGCACCTCCTTGGAGATCCAAGAGCCAGTGTACCCAGTGGTCAGAGTGGGACCATCCAGATTACAACTCCTCAGATCCATAGGGACAAACTCAAGGGGCAGACTCAGGGAACACCAAAGCCCCACTGAAGCAAGTCTTGCCCCATAAGGGTGTCTCCAGCACAGAAGTCCTGCCATCATAGACACAGCTGATTCTCACAGCCAACTGGCCTTGAGGCCAATTCCTCCCAATGATACCAACAACAATCAAGGCTTAACTACAACAAGATGTGCACACAGCCCATAAAGGTGTGCACCAAGAGTGTCCACCTCAGGTAATTGGGGAGGCTGAGCCACTGGGCCCTATAGGACACCTAGCACATAAAGTCACTCTATCAACACAGGGAAGCAACCGAAATGCAGAGACAAAGAAACAGGTCCCAAATGACAGAAATGGAGGAAAGCAAATTACTGGATATAGAGTTCAAAACCACAGCTATAAGATTTTTCAAGAATCTTCTAGAAACCGCCAATAAATTTAGTGAGACCCTCGAGGATATGAAAAAGGACCAACTAGAAATTAAACATACACTGACTGAAATAAAGAATAATATACAGAGATCCAACAGCAGACTAGAGGATCGCAAGAATCAAGTCAAAGATTTGAAATACGAAGAAGCAAAAAACACTCAACAGGAAAAGCAAAAAGAAAAAAGAATCCAAAAATATGAAGATAGTGTAAGGAGCCTCTGGGACAACTTCAAGCGTACCAACATCCGAATTATGGGGGTGCCAGAAGAAGAGAGAGAGAGCAAGATATTGAAAACCTATTTGAAGAAATAATGACAGAAAACTTCCCCCACCTGGTGAAAGAAATAGACTTACAAGTCCAGAAAGTGCAGAGAACCCCAACAAAAGGAATCCAAAGAGGACCACACCAAGACACATCATAATTAAAATGCCAAGAGCAAAAGACAAAGAGAGAATATTAAAAGCAGCAAGAGAAAAACAGTTAGTTACCTACAAGGGAGTACCCATATGACTGTCAGCTGATTTCTCAACAGAAACTATGCAGGCCAAAAGGGAGTGGCAAGAAATATTCACAGTGATGAATAGCAAGAACCTACAACCAAGATTACTTTTCCCAGCAAAGCTATCATTCATAATTGAAGGTCACATAAAGAGGTTCACAGATAAGAAAAAGCTAAAGGAGTTCATCACCACCAAACCAGTATTATATAAAATGCTGAAAGGTATATTATTCTTTAAGAAGAGGAAGAAGAAGAAAAAGGTAAAGATAAAAATTATGAACAACAAATACATATTTATCAACAAGTGAATCTAAAAATCAAGTGAATAAAAATCTGATGAACAGAATAAACTGGTGAATATAATAGAATCAGGGGCATAGAAAGGGAGTGGACTGACAATTCTCAGGGGGCAAGGGGTATGGGGGTTTGGGAAGAGACTGGACAAAAATCTTACACCTATGGATGATGACATGGCGGGGTAAGGGCAGAGGGTTGGGTGGGAACTGGGTGGAGCAGAGCTATTGGTGGGGGGGAAGAGGAACAACTGTAATAATCTGAACACTAAAGATTTATTAAAATTAAAAAAAAAGAATGGCATAAGGCCAACCCAAGTGCAATACTATTTGAAAATAAACTCATTGTAGAATAAATCCAACAATGATCAATTTATCTTTAAGAAGTCTGACTTTAAAGAAAATAGCTTGGCCTCTTCCCACTTAGGTAAAGTTTTCTTGATACCTCTATGCTGGTGCCAGAGTTTCTGCCTGACAAGTATAAGCACCATCTGGGCTCTGACCTTGATCTTTTTCCTGATATCTGAGACCCTAGGGGATGACAGGGAGCAATAAATGTAGTAGTTCCTAGTGCCTCCGCAGATACTTTATACTCTTGGGAAATAGTGCTGTGTTAGGTTTTCCAGTAGTTTAGTCTTATTCTACATTACCTATAAGCCCCGTCAGCTGCCACAGAGCCTATTGTCTCAAATACCATGGCAGCCTGAGAATCTGAGTTTTCTACCTGGCAGAGCTCTAGTCTCACTACAATATCTTATTGCCACATTTAACATAAATGTCAGCTCTTAGGGGGAAAGTTATCTGACAGGTATGAGAAAAACCATCAAAATAACAGAAAAAAAAAATGCTGCCAGGAAGATAGAAAAATTTTCCCTCCCAGGTTTAACCAGAAAATACTAACAAAGAAAGTAAGTAGATCTTAACAAGTGATTGCACCCAAAACTAACATTTACGCATAAGAGAACTTTGCCATGTCAGGCAATCCAGGGCATTTCAGGAGAGTATGTAAGTGTGAGCTCTGCTGTAGAAGACCCTAGATGAGTGACTACACATCTAGTTCAGTTTCTAAATCTGATCGATTAAGAACTGAGCAGCAATCTACTGTGTAAAGTATTTTTCACAAACACCTTCTATAATCCTCATAAGAACTTTGGGGAGGTAGTATGATTGCCTTGTTTTACAGATGATGAAATGAAGCTCATAAAAGTGAACTGTTTCACCTACAGTCATAAGCCAGTAAGAGGCAAATCTAGGACTTCCTTCAGCGTTTTGAGATCCAAGTTGGATTCCATTCCCACCGCACTAGGACTGGCTTCCACACTTGAAGGCACAATGTTTTTGTGTCCAGAAAGATGTAAGCGGACTATTGCCAAGTTGTCACTGACTCATTTTAGATTCAGGCACAAGAAAAGCCACACAAAAAAAAGTAGAGGAGGGAGGGAAATGGTGGAAGGGATTTTTTTTAATTTTGAGAACAGTAATGGCTTCTAAGCAGCTGAGTAAATGATTTTCTTAAAAACTGTCTTTGTGATAGTTCTAGACACTTTGTTGTATCTGTCTTATTTATTCAAATTTCAGATCTTCTGATTTCTAACCCAGTGTTCCAATCTTGAAGTAATTTATTCAATTACTGGCATTAATTCTTAAATGGAAAAGTGTGTATACAACATGAAATTTAGCTCATGATATACTGTCAAACTGTACTGAATTTATCTGGGATTAAGTAATTTTTCCCACTCTCTGATGGATACACATGGAAATTAAATTAATCTTTCGGATAACTTTCAAGTAGCCAAACTTGACCCAACAGTCATTTCTTGCATAACTGTCACTAAGTTCTTTCATTTCATTAACCACTTCCACATGGAAGAAAAGTTTTCTTCTGACTATTTTTAATGATAGTACACAGAACTAATTATTAACAATTTACTAGATATGGTGCTGAATAGATGGAAAATAATAAAACTGGAGAAGGCACCAGATTCTGAGAGACAAGACCCTACTCAAGCTACACTCTAAACCAGGCATCCTCAAACTACGGCCCGCAGGCCACATGCGGCTCGCCGAGGACATTTATCTGGCCCGCCGGGTGCTGCTGCCTGTCCTGCTTAGCAGCAAACTTGCCCCGGGCCCACAGTGCGCATAGGAATTTGTTCATAGTTTTTTTAAAAAACTATAGTCCGGCCCTCCAACGGTCTGAGGGACAGTGAACTGGCCCCTGTTTAAAAAGTTTGAGGACCCTTGCTCTAAACTATATTCTTCCAAGGTGTGAAGCCAACATCCCTCTTTTCTCTGATCTCTCTACCCTCGAAGAGAGATCAGAGAAAATGGTCACTTCATTTCATTTCTAGAATAAAGTCCCCTTAAAATCACCAAAGAATCACAGAATCTAAGAATCATAGAGTCAGAAGGTACCTCTGAGATTATATCTGCTTCCATGACACATATAAAGGTAGCATTGAAAGCTCTTAGTTTCTACATGTAG
Source organism: Plecotus auritus (assembly GCF_963455305.1). Taxonomy (NCBI): domain Eukaryota; kingdom Metazoa; phylum Chordata; class Mammalia; order Chiroptera; family Vespertilionidae; genus Plecotus; species Plecotus auritus. Next base: position 26,279,668 of record NC_137778.1, read on the forward strand.
ATGTTCAAATTTGAAGTTGCTTCTTTTAAATAAGATGTGATTCAGAGATGACAAATTAGGGGGAAGCTACCCTGACTACCTCACATGCAACTCGGCTTCTTAGAATAAAGGGATGGCGTAATAGGAAGAGTGGGAAATAAATCCATAATTTCCTTCCATGTAGTGAATTGGTTAGCATAAAGTACTGAGTGGGAGTTGCATTGTGTGTTTGGATCATGTAGAGAAATACCTATTATAAGATAGCCATTAAGAACCATCATGGCCTTCAGGAGCTCCAGTGGCGCAATCGGTTAGCACGCGGTACTTATAAGAACCATCATGGCCTTCAGTCATGTTTTAAATTGGCTTATGGTTCTACTCCCCCTCCCAAGAGAATATGGTTTCAATATTGAGCCAGCTAATGGAAAGAGAAAAAAAACACACAAAAAAAACCCAGCTTTTTGATACATGTCAACATTGTGGTAAAAAATAAATGAGAGGAAACTAGTTAGCGTGATTCAAGCCAGCTCCCCTATCTTGAAAGGCAAACAAAGCCTACATCTTTCAAAGTCTCATCCAAGTCCTCCCATCTCAGACTCTCCAATAAAAGTAACTAGCCCTCCTGTGCAGCCCTCCTCACCAGGACTATTTGGAATCCCTCACTTTGATGAGACCTGTTCCCACCAGGAAATGTTCACGGAATACATCTGCTGGGAGTGCCCTGTTCACATCAGAGAATCGAGACTGTTAATACAGCTCACCATTACGAAGAGGCCGCACAGTGCTGTTCCTGGAGCCAGGTCCCAAGCAGAGTCATAAGCTGGATTCTTAACAGGAAGTTAAGTCTTCAGACCTTCTCGCACCACCATGACAGTCTCTCTCCCCAGGTCCTCCACTGCTACAATCTTGTTCCTGCATCTTCATTTCTTGCCTTCCTTTCAGCCTCCTCCACTCCTCACAGCAGACATCAGGTTCGTCTCTCGGCCACTGTGAGGAGGTACAAACCCGACTGACAAACAATATTGCAATGGAGTCCATATTGCAATGGTAACAAAACAAAATATAAGCAGTGCAATCATCTTCCATTCTAGACAAGTTAGGTTCGTGCTCGGCAAACTGAGGCTTGCGAGCTACATGCAGCTCTTTGGCCCCTTGAGTGTGGCTCTTCCACAAAATACCACAGCCTGGGCGAGTCTATTTTGAAGAAGTGGCGTTAGAAGAAGTTTAAGTTTAAATGGGACTACATCAAAATAAAAAGCTTCTGCACAGCAAAAGAAACCATCAACAAAACAACAAGAAACCCCACTGTATGGGAGAACATATTTGCAAATGTTATCACTGATAAAGGTTTAATTTCCAACATCTACAGGAAGCTTATACAACTTAATAAAAGGAAGATAAATGATCCAATAAAAAAATGGGCAACGGACCTAAATAGAATCTTTTCAAAAGAAGACAGAAGGAAGGCCAAGAGACACATGAAAACATGCTCAAAGTCACTAATTATCCGAGAGATGCAAATCAAAACGACAATGCGATACCATCTCACACCTGTCAGAATGGCTATCATCAACAAATCAACAAACGACAAGTGTTGGCGAGGATGCGGAGAAAAAGCAACCCTCGTGCACTGCTGGTGGGAATGCAGACTGGTGCAGCCACTGTGGAGAACAGTATGGAGTTTCCTCAAAAAACTGAAAATGGAACTCCCATTTGACCCAGTAATCCCACTCCTAGGAATATATCCTAAGAAACCAGAAACACCAATCAGAAAGGATATATGCACCCCTATGTTCATAGCAGCACAATTTACAATAGCTAAGATTTGGAAACAGCCTAGGTGCCTGTCAGCAGATGACTGGATCAGAAAACTATGGTACATCTACACAATGGAATACTATGCTGCCATAAAAAAAGAAGGAATTACTACCATTTGTAGGCACCTGGATGGAATTGGAGAACATTATGCTAAGTGAAATAAGCCAGTCAATGAAAGAAAAATACCACATGATCTCACTCATTTGGGGATAATGAAAAACATTATAAACTGATGAACAAAAAGATAGATACAGATGCAGTAATGCATCAAACAGACTGTCAAATTACAGCGGTAAGGTTAGGGAGAGGTGGGGGAAATAAGAGATCAACTGAAGGACTTATATGCATGCATATAAGAGTAACCAATGGATGCAAAACATTGGGGGGTGAGGGCATGTATGGGAGTGGGGTGGGGGGGGCAATGGTAAGATATGTACACATATAATACCTTAATAAAAAAAATTAAAAATAAATAAATAAATAAATAAATAATAAATATGTTAAAAAAAAGAAATACAAGTTTTCACTGAAAAATAAATAATATTTTTCCTAGTAAAAAAAAAAATTTGGCTCTCAAAAGAAATTTCAGCTGTTGTACTGTTGATATTTGACTCTGTTGACTAATGAGTTTGCCGACCACTGAGTTAGGTCATTCATTAAATTTAGCAGAAAATAAGTTATCCCTTTCCAAATATCTGCAGTTACTAATCCTAAATGTTAGAAAGAAAATAAATATACAGGGCTGGCCTTGCATGAAAATGGTGGATGTTTCAGTGTGATTTGAGATCCCAAAGGGCACGCTGGGGATTGGGGAGGATAGGGGAGATCTGAATGGGAGACTAAATGGTATAGAACCCAAGAGCTGCTAGAAATTTCAGAGATCATCCAACCCAACTGCTTAATTTTTATAGACAGAAGACAGAGTGCCATACACTTTAAGAGACTGCTCAAGATCACCTTGCTGGTTAGAAGCTGCTAAGAGTTAATTCTGCAATACACCAATGTTTTGGTTTATTTTCTGCAAAAAAAAGGGAAGCACAGTGTTAATACCAAACCAACCACATACTACACAACATATAACCAGACTCCTTCTCCTTTCATCCTAATAACTAGACCTCATTTTTCACCCACTCCATATATGAGCATTCTCTCTTATATCTGGAATACATGTAACCTGCTACTCCTCCCATTTTACCTCCTTGGTTTAGTAATTTTGGAGTGACTTCTGGCCCCTCGCTGGGCTCCGACCTTGTCACTGGTATTCATTCACTCCCTGCTTAATAGTGCATGGAAATTGCACTGAGTACAACTCCTGAAGTATAGACCCTCATAGCGAAGACCTCCACTAGTCGCCCCAATAAGTTTGCACACCAACAACAATGACCACATATACAATGCAATGGACACCCACAGAAATCTGAGTGGCCACATCCTCACAACTAATATGCCCTCAAAAAGGCACCCTACGCCAAGCTGTGACTGACTCTAGAAGAACAAATGTTTCCACAACTGTGTCACTCAAAATTGCTCCAGATTTAAAACGCAATCATCCCACTCTCTGAACACCTCGCACTTGCCAATTCACTCACTCAGCTGCCTGCCCTATACTTGCCCTATACTTGCCATATCCACCAATCCAGTGACCCTCCCAACTTTCTCCAATTCAGTACTTTCGGTCTCTCTTCCTTCCCATCTGCCACTCGCTATAAATATTAAAAATGCAGCACACTGCCCTCGCCAGGTGGTTCAAATGGTTGGAATGTCATCCAGGACACCAAAGGTTGTGGGTTCAATTCCTGGTCAGGGCACATACCTAGGTTGCAGGTTGATCCCCAGTCGGGGCATGTACGGAAGTCAACTGATCAATGTTTCTCACACAGACATTTCTTTCTATTTCTCTTTCTTTTTCTCGTTCTCTCTCTCCTCTCTCCCTCTCCCTCTCCCTTCCTCTCTCTATAATGAATGAACACATCCTTGGATGAGGACTAAAAGAAAATGTAGCACTCCATTCCTGGGCAATCTCATCCATTTCTATTGGGTGAGACAATACCAAATACTGTCTCCAATCAGATCCTCCTCTTAAATTCTAGGTCTATGCATGAAACTAACTGGCCTTTCTGCTGATCATAGACACTAAACACTCAATGTCCCATAAACGGAATCAATTGTTTTCCCAATCAACTTGTTCTTCTGAAACAGAGTGAGGTTGTGCCATCCATGAGGGAGAAACTGCTTTCATCTACACAGTGACAACTGCCTGCCTGTTTAATAACCTACACAGAAACTCCCAATCAGAGTATGCTTTGTGTCTGTCTTCCTCTGCAGCTGATACCTCAAGAAAGCAGAGACCCAGGTCCCTGGACAGCAGCAATAACTCAAATAGGCTGCCTTCAGACAAAAGCAGGGAAATCAACCAAAACTGCTGCAACTGGAAAATCTATCCATGTCATTCACACATTGCCTGGTTAAGCAATTTGGGGTCTTTCCCTTGTGAATTGCAATAGACTTGCCCTATTATATGGCCCAATTAACTTCCTTTCCCTCTTTAGTGTGGCATTTCAGATAGAGCTGACCTATCTATAACCTTTGCTCCTCGAATAGTTTCTGCTCAATCATCCAGCCCAAGCCACACATTCCTTATAAATCAGTTAGTTTTCTACTGTCATCTACGAAACTAATATTTGCAAACTTATTAATTACCTAATCTTTCACTAGAACATAAACTCCATAAAGACAGTGACAATTTTATTTACCATGTTTGTATCTTTAGTACCTGGAATAGTTGGTGCATAATAAGTGCCCGACAAATAAATATTAGTTGATTACATGGCAGCGGGGGCGGGGGGGATGGTGAAATTCAGGCTTCTAGTTGGCAACTGAAGGTTGGAGGAGAAATGAATAAAATTACGTTACTTTGGACATTAACAGCTTACAATGAAGAAAGATGAAAGTTAAGAGAAATACTGGGAAGGAAAAAAGTCTAAGTATAAATTTGAATATTAAGTAAATAAGTATAGTAAATACGTAAGTATAAATAAGAGATTTCATTATTAAAATATTAAGAAGGTAGAGAACATGAAAAGAATTAAATAGTTATTAAAGAAAAAGAGTTGAGAAAGAAAATGTGGAGGAGCTTAGGAACTAGAGCCAGCTGTACCCGGGTAATTAAGAAAATAAAACTTTGCATGGTAATAATGGCTATCATTTACTGAGCTTTAATTATGTGCCTCCCACTCTGATAAATGCTTTACACACAGAACTATAAAAACAACATACTTTGGGACAACTAGGCAAAGAAAAGGGGGGTACCATCCACTGAGATGGGCATGAAAAATGAAAACTGGAGAGAAACCAGATATGGAGAATTCTCAGTATAAAACATCACTGAGGAGAAACCAAGATGGCGGCATAGGTAAACGCCTGAAATTGCTGCCTTGCACAGCCACTTCAAAACTACAACTAAAATACAAAACGGACATCATTCAGAACCACAGGAAGGCTGGCTGAATGGAAATTCTACAACTAGAAGGAAAGAGAAAAGCACACTGAGACTCAGAGGAGGTGCGAAAGTAAAGTGCAGAGATACAGAGGTATGCACATGAAAAGGGCTGGCAACTGAGTATGCGGTTGTCTTTTTCAATCAGGAGGGAGACACAAGCTCCCAACTGTTCTGAACTCCAGTTCCGGGCGAGACTTGGGGGACCCAGACTCATACGGAGCAGGGAACTGGACTGTCTGGCATCGGGCCGGAACACCTGGGCGGCTTTTTCTCAGAGGTGCTTGCAGCAATTACCATGGGACACTGAGACCCAGGGGCCTCTTAGGGCAGGGCTGAAGGTCAGCCATTGCTATTTGCTCTGCCCTGTTGATTCCCTGAGACCCCACCCCACCCAATTTACAACCCGACCCCAGCTGTGCACAGAGGCTTTTGCATATGAATGGCCTGGCCCTTTGCAATCTAAAATTACCTAACAAACTGCAGCTGGGTCAGAGAGCCCCAGAACTTCCAAAAGAAGGCCCAAGGCTCCATAGCAGCTTGCATTGCTTCACAGCTGGGCCTTATCTGGGCATCTCCAAACCCAAACAAAGAAGAGGAATCTGCAGATTTCTCTGTAACTCCTGTTGGGTGGCCTCAGACAGAGGCTAAATTTGCACCTCCTTGGAGATCTAAGAGCCAGTGTACCCAGTGGTCAGAGTGGGACCATCCAGATTACAACTCCTCAGATCCATAGGGACACACTCAAGGGGCAGACTCAGGGAACACCAAAGCCCCACTGAAGCAAGTCTTGCCCCATAAGGGTGTCTCCAGCACAGAAGTCCTGCCATCATAGACACAGCTGATTCTCACAGCCAGTTGGCCTTGAGGCCAGTTCCTCCCAGTGATACCAACAACAATCAAGGCTTAACTACAACAAGATGTGCACACAGCCCATAAAGGTGTGCACCAAGAGTGTCCACCTCAGGTAATTGGGGAGGCTGAGCCACTGGGCCCTATAGGACACCTAGCACACGAAGTCACTCTATCAACACAGGGAAGCAGCCGAAATGTGGAGACAAAGAAAGAGGTCCCAAATGACAGAAATGGAGGAAAGCAAACTACTGAATATAGAGTTCAAAACCACGGTTATAAGGTTTTTCAAGAATTTTCTAGAAACCACCGATATTATCCACAAATCAATAAAGGTGATACATCACATACAAATTGAGAGATAAAAATCACACAATCATATCAATTGACGCAGAAAAAGCATTTGACAAAATCCAACATCCCTTTTGATAAAAACTCTTAGCAAGGTCGGAATAGAAGCATCATAACTCAACATAATAGAAACTGCAGATAAATTTCGTGAGACCCTTGAGGATATGAAAAAGGACCAACTAGAAATTAAACATACACTGACTGAAATAAAGAATAATATACAGAGATCCAACAGCAGACTAGAGGATCGCAAGAATCAAGTCAAAGATTTAAAATACGAAGAAGCAAAAAACACTCAACAGGAAAAACAAAAAGAAAAAAGAATCCAAAAATATGAAGATAGTGTAAGGAGCCTCTGGGACAACTTCAAGCATACCGACATCCGAATTATGGGGGTGCCAGAAGAAGAGAGAGAGCAAGATATTGAAAACCTATTTGAAGAAATAATGACAGAAAACTTCCCCCACCTGGTGAAAGAAATAGACTTACAAGTCCAGGAAGTGAAGAGAACCCCAACAAAAGGAATCCAAAGAGGACCACACCAAGACACATCATAATTAAAATGCCAAGAGCAAAAGACAAAGAGAGAATATTAAAAGCAGCAAGAGAAAAACAGTTACCTACAAGGGAGTACCCATACGATTATCAACTGATTTCTCAACAGAAACTATGCAGGCCAGAAGGGAGTGGCAAGAAATATTCACAGTGATGAATAGCAAGAACCTACAACCAAGATTACTTTTCCCAGCAAAGCTATCATTCATAATTGAAGGTCACATAAAGAGGTTCACAGATAAGAAAAAGCTAAAGGAGTTCATCACCACCAAACCAGTATTATATAAAATGCTGAAAGGTATTCTTTAAGAAGAGGAAGAAGAAGAAAAAGGTAAAGATAAAAATTATGAACAACAAATACATATTTATCAACAAGTGAATCTAAAAATCAAGTGAATAAAAATCTAATGAACAGAATAAACTGGTGAATATAATAGAATCAGGGGCATAGAAAGGGAGTGGACTGACAATTCTTGTGGGTAAAGGGGTGTGGGGGTGGTGGGGGAAGAGACTGGACAAAAATCTTACACCTATGGATGAAGACAGTGTGGGGGGAGTAAGGGCAGAGGGTTGGGTGGGAAATGGGTGGAGGGGAGCTATGGGGGGAAAAAAGAGGAACAACTGTAATAATCTGAACAATAAAGATTTATTTTTTTTAAAAGACATCACTGAAAGTGTACAAACTGAATTGTGTAATTATACCCTGGTAGTAGGATCTGTCAAGGTATAATAATGCAATTCATTGAATTCTCAATCGTTGGCAGACTGTAATATTGCCTGTGACTCACTAATCACTCTTCAATACTTATAGCCCCCACTCTGTGAAAGGTAACGGGGAGACAGAAATATATAAGACAAGTCTCTGTTTCCCAGGCAGAGATCTGAAGGAAACCAGTTGATTAAAGGCGCAGGATACCTACATAGGAGCCCAAAATAGAAATGACTCCTTGACCATGGTAGTAATAATGATAACATCTGGGAAGGTCTTTTCCATGAGCAAGATCAGACATGAGCTCTTCAGGGAGGGCATTTGGGTGACAGCACCTTTTGTTTTAGCACCAAAGATAAACTGTGAGCATGTGCTCTTGTCTGAGGAAGTGGGGTTCCTGTGCACTTTCTCAATCTCTTATCCTTTGTCTACAATGGCACTCCCTGCTTTCCTTTCCTCAAGTCTCTGGAAAGGGGAGAACTTCCTCTTTCTGTTTCTCCTCCCCCTCCTTGGGGATCTCATTCCATTGAATATTCAAATTCTCTTGCTACTATCCCTCAATCTTTCTATTGTCTATAAACATAGCCATGCCCTTCCCATCCAAAACATACTCTTTTGACCTTCATCTCTTTTTATTTTGTATTGTTTTTAGAATGGTTTGAATATCAGTGATATTTATTTTCTAGCTATTAATTTAAAAGGTAACATAGCGTAGGGGGTAAAAAATGGCAGCAGAATAGACAGACATGTTCCGAGCCTTGTTCCAGAGCAGAAAGAAAGAACAGCTGAGGGTCGCACGAGGAGTGTTTGTTGGCAAGTTAAGGGACAGCTAAACTCCAGGAGAAGGTGGGGGACTGCTAGACGGGGTTCCCCTGACCGAACAGCCCCCACTGCGGCTGGGTCCCCTCCCGGAGCTACAGGCTCAGACACGGAGACTGCACCATCTTGAAAGGGAAAGTGGAGCTTATCAGAAGCCTGAAAATCCACAACTGTGGCACCCACCAAACAGCTGCGAGCCCCAGAACACCAGTCCCCAATTGGCGCAAACATGCGGATTCAGAGGACCTCTACACTCAACCACAGAAAGGTCAGATTTCACCTGGGATAAGGTGAGGTCTCTAGTCCCGGCGGGAGAGAGAAATGCGCATTTTGCGGGAGCTGGAGGACCAGGGAAGTCTGTGCCTAGACAAATCCGTGGCTGTTGGGGCTGGCGTGATCTGTGAATGTGGAAGGGGGTCCTCAGAGCTGCTAACAGAAGGGATCTCTGAAAAGCAACCCATTTTGATCTGACATGCAGGGACAGCCTAAGAATTTCAAAGGTGTGCTGGCTGCTTAGACTTGCGCGCAGACCCATTGTTCGCACACTTGGGCTTTTTCCTCTTCAAATCCTTGCTTCTGATTATGAAGCCCAATACATAGGATCACCCGGTTGGGGACACCCTGGGAGAGTGCAGGGGAAAGTTGTTTTTCTGGAACCTGGGGATCAGAGCGGGGAGTGACCATCGGAGAGGCAGCTCCGAGGCAGGCCACTTCCACAAACCGGTATTGAGTGCCACAGGGAAAGAAGGATCTAAATACAGGATAGAGAGGCTGAAGAGATCTGGAAGTCAATCCAGAAACACTGCCACCCAGGGGCTGAATCACAAATTGACTCTTGTGTAATCAAAAATAAAGGAATAAGAGAAATTAAGACACACCACCTGCTTAAAAATAAGGACTGGCTTACAACACTGAGGAGCAGTGGAACGCAGGGAACTGAAATACTCTCCAGACTGAGAAACAGGCGTGCCAAACAGAACAATAGAGGAAGTGAAAGACCTTCACTACTGCACATTTTATTTTTTTATTATTTTTTATTTTTTTATTTTCATTTTTTAAATCTTTTACTCAAGAAACTAATTTTTTTTCTTTTTTCCTCACTTGATTTTACCTTTTTAATTATTACATTTTTATTTCCATCAGTATCATTACTACTACTATTTACCTTTTTTTAAAGTATTATTTTATTTTCTCTTTATTTTACTTTGGGATTAGTGTTCTACATTCTATTTACACCTTTCCTTTAGCATCATTTTACTCTATCTCAACTCTACCTTTATGCCATCACTCTCTTCCTAACCTTTCCCTTTTTGGTGTCCTGTTTATCTTACCACTTTCCTGATTTAGATTTTCCCTATTCTTTCTATTTACCCCCTGATAAAATTTCACCATACTTATATATCTAATCTACAATCTCCTGCTCCAAGTCCATACACACTTCTCTCTTCGCTGTCTGAACTATCCAAAATATTGTCTTTCTCTCTGTCCTCTTTTGTTGTTGTTCGCTTGAATGTTGATTATATCGAATTTTTATGCTTTTTTGTCAGATTGTTTTGCTTATTCCTTTTTTTTTGTTTGTTTGGTTGGTTTTTTGTTTGCTTTGTTTTTGTTTGTTTTTTTGCTTCTGTTTTCCCTTGCCTAGCTTGATATTAGTTGGTGTTGTAGTTTGTATTAATCCCCAGATAGTTGTTGCTGGCATTTGCTTGGATTAATGGTTGTTCTATAGGAGTTTTCTCCCCATATATATAGTTTGTTCCCCTTTCTCTCTTAGTCTCTTTCTTTCCTCTCTTACTTTTTTTTTCCTTTTCCCAATTTCATTTTGACACTCCTTTTTTTTTCTTTCTTTCTTTTTCCTCTTCTTCTTTCTCTCCTATCCCCTAATTTGCCTTTCTCTGGTGGTCACCTTTATTGGAGGCTATTAATATCTGAATACATTTCTGTTCAGTGACTTGTGTGTTGTAACTGGTTGTGTTGTATTTTGTGCATTTAAATCAATGCAGGAGAGAGAGAACTACATAACCAGACATCCAGAAAAGAGAGACCATGGGGAGACAAAGAAACAGCCCGCATATGAGAGAAAAGCAGGCATCACCAGAAAAGGAAGTTAACGAAATTGAGGCAAGCAACCTTCCAGAGAAAGAATTCAGAGAAATGGTCATAAGGTGGCTGAAAAGAATGGAAGACAATATGAGTAAGAACCAAGGGGAAATGAAGAAGAACCAAGAAGAAATGAAAAATGACATCGCTCCATAAAGAACTCAATAGAAAGCATCAACAGTAAACTAGAAGAAGCAGAAGACCACATTAGTGAGCTAGAAGACAAGATGGGAAAAAATACCCAAGTAGAGCAGCTTCTAGAAAAAAAAATTAAAAGGCAGGAGGAGAGCCTAAGGGAACTTTGGGACAACACAAAACAAAACAACATCCGCATAATACGGGTTCCAGAAGGAGAGGAAACTGAACAACGAATAGAAAACCTGTTTGAAGAATTAATGACAGAAAACTTCCCTGATATAGGGAAGAAAAAACTCACACAAATCCAAGAAGCTCACAGAGTCCCAAGCAAAATGAACCCCAAAAGACTGATGCCAAGCACATTATAATTAAACTGGCAAACACCAATGACAAAGTAAAAATCTTAAAAGCGGCAAGAGAGAGACAGAAAGCTACATACAAAGGAACCCCCATCAGACTAGCAACTGATTTCTCAACAGAAACTCATCAGACCAGAAAGGAATGGAATGAAATATACAAAGTCATGCAAAGGAAGGGTCTGAATCCAAGAATACTGTACCCAGCAAGGCTATCAATCAAAATTGAAGGTAAAATCAGGAGCTTCACAGACACAAAAGGACTAAGGGAATTTATTACCACCAAACCAGCAATGCAAGAAATGCTAAAGGGTCTGTTGTAAAAAAAAAAAAAGAAAGGAAAGAAATAGGAAGCAAAGAAGGAACACAGGGGTAAAGAATAAAAATGGCGACAAATAAGTACCTATCAATAATAACTTTAAATGTAAATGGATTAAATGCCCCAATCAAAAGACATACGGTAACGGATTGGATAAGAAAACAAGACCCATATATCTGCTGTCTACAAGAAACCCACCTCAGAAAAAAAGACACACACAGACTGAGGGTGAAGGGATGAAAAAAGTTTTCCAGGTGAATGGAAATTAAAAAAAAAAGCTGGGGTAGCAATACTTATATCTGACAAATTAGATCTCAAACTAAAGGACATAACAAAAGATAAGGAAGGCCACTTCATAATACTAAAGGGAGCAATCCAACAAGAAGAAATAACTCTGGTAAACATATATGCACCCAATACAGGAGCACCCAAATACATAAAAAGCTACTGGAGGATATCAAGGGAGAGACTGACAGCAATACAATCACAGTAGGAGACTTTAATACTCCACTATCACCATTGGACAAATCCTCTAAACAAAAAATCAGCAAAGAAACATCAATCCTAAATTACTCACTAGACCAGATGGAATTAATTGACATCTTCAGAACATTTCACCCCAAAGCCACAGAATATACATTCTTCTCAAGTGCACATGGGTCATTTTCAAAGATAGACCATATGTTGGGACATAGGCAAAGTCTCTTCAAATTCAAGAAGATAGAAATCATATCAAGCATCTTCTCAGACCACAGTGGCATAAAACTGGAAATCAACTACAATAAAAACAATCCAAAGAAATCAAACACATGGAGACTAAACAGCATGCTATTAAACCATGACTGGGTTACCAGAGAGATCAAAGAAGAAATAAAAAACATCATGGCAACAAATGACAATGAAAACACTACAATCCAAAATCTATGGGACACAGCGAAAGCAGTCTTGAGAGGGAAGTTCATAGCTCTACAAGCCTACTGCAAAAAAACAAGAAACAATGGTAATAAATTACCTAACCCAACAACTCAAAGAGTTAGAAAAAGGGCAACAAGAAAAGCCCAGTGTAAACTGAAGGAAGGAAATAATAAAGATCAGAGCAGAGATAAACGACATAGAGACCAAAGAAACAATACAAAAGATCAACAAAACCAAGAGCTGGTTCTTTGAAAGATTAACAAGATTGATGAACCTCTAGCCAGGCTCACCAAGAAGCAAAGAGAGAGGACCCAAATAAACAAAATCAGAAATGAAAGAGTTGAAATAACAACAGATCCCGCCGAAATACAAAGGATTGTTAAAAAATACTACAAACAACTCTCTTCCAACAAACTGGACAACCTGGAGGAAATGGACATATTCCTAGAAAAATATAACCTTCCAAAACTCAATCAGGAAGAATCTAAACAGCTCAACATGCCAGTAACTATGGAAGAAACTGAAGCAGTCATCAAAGAGCTTCCAGCAAACAAAAGCTTGGGGCCAGATGGCTTCACAGGAGAGTTTTACCAAGCATTGAAGGAAGAACTAAAACCTATCCTCCTAAGACTGTTCCAAAAAATTAAAGAGGAAGGAACACTTCCAAGCTCCTTCTATGAAGCCAGCATCACCCTAATACCAAAACCAGATAAAGACAACACAATGAAAGAGAATTACAGGCCAATATCCCTCATGAACGTAGATGCCAAAATCCTCAACAAAATTCTAGCAAATCGGATCCAGCAGTACATCAGAAAGATCATAAACCAAGACCAAGCAGGATTTATCCCAGGAATGCAAGGATGGTACAATATCCGCAAATCAATAAACGTGATACATCACATAAATTGAGAGATAAAAATCACAGTCATATCAATTGATGCAGAAAAAGAATTTGACAAAATCCAACACCCTTTCTTGATAAAAACTCTCAACAAGGTGGGAATAGAAGGATCATACCTCAACATAATAAAAGCTATATATGATAAACCCACAGCTAACATCATACTCAATGGGCAAAAACTAAAAACCTTTCCCCTAAGAACAGGAACAAGACAGGGATGCCCACTCTCACCACTCCTGTTTGACATAGTACTGGAAGTATTAGCCATTGCAAGTAGACAAGAAGAAGAAAAAAAGGCATCCAAATTGGGAAAGAAGAAGTAAAGCTGCCCTTATTTGCAGATGACATGATATTGTACATAAAAAACCCAAAAGACTCCATCAAAAAACTAACAGACTTAATAAATGAATTCGGCAATGTAGCAGGATACAAAATAACGCCAAGAAATCTATGGCATTTCTATACACCAACAGTGAACTTACAGAAAGAGAGACTAAAAAAGCAATCCCATTTACCATCGCACCAAAATAATTAAGATACCTAGGAATAAACTTAACCAAGGAGGTAAAAGACCTACACGCGCAAAACTACAGGACACTGAAAAAAGAGATAGAGGAACACATAAACAGATGGAAGAACATACCATGTTCATGGATTGGTAAAATCAACATCATTAAAATGTCCATACTACCCAAAGCAATCTATAGATTCAGTGCACTCCCCATTAAAATAACAATTGCATATTTCACAAATCTAGAAAGAACTCTCCAAAAATTCATCTGGAATAAAAAAAGACCCCGAATAGCCACAGCAATCCTGAGAAAGAAGAATAAAGTAGGAGGGATCTCAATACCAGATTTCAAGCTGTATTACAAAGCCACTGTCCTCAAAACAGCCTGGTACTGGCACAAGAACAGACATATAGACCAATGGAATGGAATAGAGAATCCATATATAGACCCAAACCACTATGCTCAATTAATATTTGACAAAGGAGGCATGAACATACAATGGAGCTAAGACAGTCTCTTCAATAAATGGTGTTGGGAAAATTGGACAGATACATGCAAAAAATGAAACTAGATCACCAACTTACACCATACACAAAAATAAAGTTAAAATGGATACAGGACTTAAGCATAAGACAGGAAACCATACAAATACTAGAGGAATCCGCAGGCAGCAAAATCTCAGACATATGCCGAAAGAACTTCTTCACTGATACTGCCCCTAGGGCAATGGAAGTCAAAGAGAAAATAAACAAATGGGACTACATCAAAATAAAAAGCTTTTGCACAGCAAAAGAAACCATCAACAAAACAACAAGAAAGCCCACTGTATGGGAGAACATATTTGCAAATGGTATCACTGATAAAGGTTTAATCTCCAACATCTACAGGCAGCTTATACAACTTAATAAAAGGAAGATAAATGATCCAATAAAAAAGTGGGCAACGGACCTAAATAGCATCTTTTCGAAAGAAGACAGAAAAGGCCAAGAGACATATGAAAACATGCTCAAAGTCACTAATTATCCAAGAGATGCAAATCAAAATGACAATGCAATACCATCTCACACCTGTCAGAATGGCTATCATCAACAAATCAACAAACGACAAGTGTTGGCAAGGATTCGGAGAAAAAGGAACCCTCGTGCACTGCTGGTGGGAATGCAGACTGGTGCAGCCACTGTGGAGAACAGTATGGAGTTTCCTCAAAAAACTGAAAATGGAACTCCCATTTGACCCAGTAATCTCACTCCTAGGAAATATATCCTAAGAAACTAGAAACACCAATCAGAAAGGATATATGCACCCCTATGTTCATAGCAGCACAATTTACAATAGCTAAGATTTGGAAACAGCCTAGGCGCCCGTCAGCAGATGACTGGATCAGAAAACTATGGTACATCTACACAATGGAATACTATGCTGCCTTAAAAAAGAAGGAATTCTTACCTTTTGTAGCAACCTGGATGGAATTGGAGAACATTATGCTAAGTGAAATAAGCCAGTCAATGAAAGAAAAATACCACATTATCTCACTCATTTGTGCATAATAAAAAACATAAACTGATGAACAAAAAGATAGATACAGAGGCAGTAAAGCATCAAAAAGACTGTCAAATTACAGCGGTAAGGTTAGGGAGAGGTGGGGGAAATAAGAAATCAACCAAAGGACTTATATGCATGCATATAAGAATAACCAACGGATGCAAAACATTGGGGGGGTGAGGGCATGTATGGGAGTCTAGTGGGGGGGCAATGGTAAGATATGTACACATATAATACCTTAATAAAAAAATCATTAAAAAAATAAAAGATAACATAGCCATCTTTCTCTCTATGGATTCTGACTTTAGTGCCATGTTTAAAAGTGCCATGCTCTTTGTTACCCAGCATTATATCCATAATGCTGCAGATTAGGATGGGCTGATCACTGTCCCCAACTCTCCTGTGGTTTTAACTATAGAGTAAGTCCAAAATGAGCCAAATAGGGAGCAAATATTTACTAATGAAGGTCCAATAACTCCCATATTACAGAGCACCGTGCTAAAACACTCAACTTGGACTTTCGTAAGTCCAGAGTTTGGGACAGTCAAGTCTGGCAAGAAGACAACATGAATTCTTAGCTCACAGACCCAACAGCAGGACAGAGAGGCCAAGAAAGCCCAGGAGAGTGCGAGTGACATCAGGCCTAGTTGCAGAAAGTAAACTCCAGCCCTGACCCAGCTGCAACTCTTATACAAAAGGAGGAAGAAGAGGGAGCACACTGTCCTTACCTACCCATGCCATGGTCACTGCAAGAGAGACAGCATGAAGTATTGGCCCTGATTTTAAAACAAACCATACTCTCTAAGATACAGGACCCAGCTCAGAGGACTTTACACTCTCACTCATGAGATTAGTTATTCCTTGTCCCTTGGAGAGGAGCATGTAAGAGATGGGAAGAAACACAGAAACCCCCTCAGGTACTTCCCAGAAAGGATGGAAGGATTGGTGGGACTTCCTTTCCATATGGGCCACTGATAAATATGGAGTGGGGAAGAAAAGAGTCTTCCACTAGAATCCACCTAAAGTTTCTGTTATCAATTTCAGAAATCATCACACTTTCAAATTTTCTACTAATAAATAAAATGCAAACATAGTCACCTCAGCAACGCTGAGGTAGTGTGACAAGCTGAAGCTTATGGGTGGAAAAGGTTTTGAGCAATCCTGAAGGGCCATTTCAATGAGCTTAGTGATGCTCCTACACCTACTACATGGCAGGCCCTCACAATTCACTTGAAGCTCAATAGATTTGGGCCTGTTTTCAAAGAATTTAAACTAATCAAGGTCCCACCAACATCCTATCATGTACCTTTTTAAAATAGCAGGATGCCTGTCAAAACAGAAAATTAAGAAGAATATCCTTTGAGAATTTTGACAGGTGACATTACTATTCTTCTGATATTATTCCAGTTCCCCTTCCTGTAGTGTCTGTCTCTATAGGATTACATGTGACCCTCCTTGACATCAGGTTTAACCATGTGACTTGCTTTGGTCCATTAATTATAGGCAGAAGTGGTATTTGTCACTTAGAGCAGCTTTAAGAACCAGCATGTGGTTTGCTGGGTTCTATTTCCCTCTTCCATGAGCCTAGAAATGCCCAGATAGAGGCTACGCCATCATCTGGGTCCCACAGTGAAGATGATGTGGAGCATAGCCTCAGCTGACCAGTTGAGGAAATGAAACTTGAGCCACATGGATTTGGGGGCCTTTCATAACCACAACATAACTTAGCTAAACTGGCCAATACATGTGCAGTACCAGAAACGCCAAGCTCCATAATGTCTAGGAGTCAGTAACCAGGTCCACCTGAAGCAAACCTTTCTGTTCAGGGTGGATACATGTAAAAGGTCCCTCTTGGTTGTGCAAAGATAGCTTGAATTGTGTTGTCCAGGGAGAGCATATTGCCATAAGTAGTAAGTGTATTAGTTAAGGGTGGACAGGTTCTTCTACAATAACAGACCCCCAAATCTCAAGAATTCACAAAATAAAAATTTATTTCTCACGCTCACAAGGTCCAGTGCAGATTGGCTATTTTCCTGGATGGCTTTCCTCTAAACAATGGCTCTGCCATCTTGCAAGACTTCTTACATGACAGGATCTATATGTGAGACAACTTTGGAATCCCTTTCCTTAGCCATGTGGATAAGGAAAAAAGCACATGGAAAGGTTTTATGGAAAGGCATGGGAAAGGTTTGGACATGGGCCCACGTTCTCTGTGCAGATGTCATCACAGGCCCCACCTAGAAGCCCTCCTATGTGACCAGGAGGAAAATAAAATGGATTTATGAAGGGTTACATTTTGTCTGCCACAATGAAGCCCTATTTTTATAGCACAAGCATATTCAAGACATGTTGAATTTTGAGTACCTTTAAAAGAAGGTGCCATTTGGATGGTAATGGTCACCAAAAAAAGATGGGCAATGTTGACTCTGATCTTTGCAATTAACTTCTCAGTGTTGGTCAGCTTGTGCTCCAGGATGTCTATGTATGTGAATCCATAACCATAGGGACCAAGTGTAGATGAAGAAACACTGCAGATAGTGGAGGAGTCTGGACCACCAGCAGCATCACTGCTGTGGTGGACACAATGCAGGACTGGTCTTTGGCAGCAATAATAGTGGTTGTGGGCAAGTGCTGGTATACCAGAGTCCATTTCTCTCTACGCCTAGCACTGGAAATGTGCTTGGTCTCTCTTTGCTCCAAGTAAACCCTGAAGTTCCTGGGCAATTGAAGTAGGTGAAAAGATCAAAAGAGAAAGTTCTGCTCTGAGTACTGAGTCATGGGCGGGGCTGAGAGGATACCCTTCCAGTACGTAATTAAAGTGCTGTGCAACTGTGGGGGTGTTTGATCAGACTTTTCACATAAACAGGATTTGGTGTGAGAACACTTTCAAAGGTTGAGACAGAGCAGCTGGTGGGAAGCAAGCCAACCAATCATCTGGGACTAAAACTGATGTTCTGAGGCCTAGTGGGCTCCTTGCAGCCTCCCCTAGCTGCTCGGCCCACTCAGACACAAAGCTCAGCGAGGTGCCTCTCATCTGTGGGTTGCCCCTACGCAAACCCCAACAGCACATCTCATCTCATCAGAAGAGGCCTTTCATATAGAGAACACACTTGCTCAAACACATCTCCCTCAGGGGAAAATGGCATCTGTGTTCAAGAGCATGACTTTCCCTTGAGAACTATCAAATTATTTGCTTTCACTAAAAGGGTGAACCCATAGGCTTGTTAAGAAAGTTGACTGCTATTTCTATTTGTTCATCAAGTCAAGAGTTTGACCAAAGGGGTCTAGGACTACTGTGATCATCTGGTTGTAACCCAGGCTCCCTCTGCACAAGGTGAGGAGCAATCAGCATCCTGGATCTCCTCAGCCCCTGAACTTTGTTGACATGGGCTCCAAGCCCCCAACTTTTATCCTTTCTGTGGCATCCCAGCATCTTCTGTACCTCTAAATGGATGCTGACCTCTCCCACTGTGGGCTCCATCATTACAGTTGTTGCTCTGCTCCACACAAGTGTGACCACTTGGCTGTGGGCCATTTCTCCCACCAGAGATAAGCCCTTTCAAGGCAGCTATAAGCCCCACTATTATAACTGTAACTTCCCTACCCCACTATTGCAGAGTCTCTGCCCCAGATCTGAGTCAATCTCCAAAGAAGGTCTGGTATCTCAACTCACTGTTCTCTACTAAAGAACCAGAGAAATGTTCCCAAAGCACAATGCATTCGAGGAGCACCATCCTTAGATCAACCCAAAAGCAATCTTGCTGGGCACCCTAGGTAGTCTTCCTTTACATTGTAGCAGGCACAGTGAGTGCTAAGCCTTAGGGATGGACAATGAATTATATATATATAACTATTTTATATATATATTTTTTATATACTCAAGGAGCTCTCCACTTCTAGGCTACTCCTGCCTAAATTTGGCAGGCAGACAAGACAGTGAGCAGGCAACTTTTGAGCAAGCATGGCATTATAGATTGTCTACTTACAGCACAGAGTGAGGACAGTTCTTGGTAAATCATAAATGTTGGAAAGAACCAAAGAATTCCCCAACTGGCATTAGGGGTAGCACCTTCTGAAGGCTTGCTGTGGAATCTTTTGTTTGAGCTTGAAGGAAAGGGAAAAACAGATTGTTCAATTGGTCACTTGGTTTTCCCTTCTGGAAAGTTGCCATATCATAGCTTTCATGAAGAATTTGCTGCTCCAAGGCAATTATGTTCTTTGTAGCTCCCTAGAGAGTGACAAATCTAATTGCAAACAAAACAAGAACGTTCATGAAAACCAAAAATTAGCTGGGATAATCCCATTGGATAAGTTTGCAAGGTCACAACCTAGGTCACAATCTACAAAGGTTGGATGCAACAGTGATGTATCAAGTTAATGTTACAGAAAAGCTTTTAAGTAGTTTAGTCCTCACAATGCCCCTGGCTACTTCATTACAAAAAACACCTAGGTTCTTCAGAAATTTTCCAAGGTCAACTACAGAACCCAGGAGAGAACCTCACTTTTATAATTGATGCATATTATAAACCTGGGGAATACAATAGGGTGAACTTTATCTAAAACCTGTCACCTCTCTTCCTCTATTCCTCCCACCTTCTTACAATGTGGGTCTTATGGAAATAGCCATGTTTGAAAAATGTACCTGAGAATGAACTTGAAGCTGTTTCTTTTTCTTGAAGATATCTGAATATGCCAGTGTTTTCCTAAACCAAATGGTAAGCAAGAGAAGTTACAAATTCAGCTAGGAGAGAGGGTGATATTGATCAAGGCTGGGAAGACAAATAGATTTCTCAAGTTTATTAAATGTCCCTGAACAACTCATCTTTAGGATACAACTGTAAGTCACCCTATTGTCTTGCTTTGAGTTTATATATTGCTAAGTGACTCTTCCTAGACAATATGGGGTCTCTGTGAGGCCTTTTCTCAGCTTCCCCAATTACTGTTTCTCTGCTCCCTCACCTCAGTTTTCTTTCATTTAATACAGACCATCTACCTTCTACTATAAGATAAAGGTCAGAGTTAAAAACCAGTTTCACAAAAACAATAACCGCCTTGTTCCCCACAATCTCTCTCTAACCCATAACTTGCTCAAAGGGAAAAAAAATGCAAGAAGGGATCTTGGTTTGAATGGAAATTGATTAAACTTTTTTTTTCCAGTTTCCACATTGTTTAAACTCTTGGTTTCTAGTGACCTTTCAAATACAGAATCATTAAATGCTGAAGCTGTTATTGAAAAACCTAAATTTAAAAGCCATCCATTTTGCCACCTTGTACTTATGGGACACCCAAGACCCTGAAATTTCAGTCTCCCTGCACCCCATGGGCACTGCCACAGCATGCGGGGGATGCCAGTGCATTTTAAATAATTAAGAAACTATAACTCACAGTCCCAAAATTTCTCATGAGAATTTTATTCCATCTCTAGAGACCTACTAAGGAATGTTCCAGAAATGTGTTCAGATATAGATTGGTAAAGACAGTTTTAGATACAGCTTTCTCATGCATCTCCAGCATGTTTCCAGATAACTGTACAGCTGAACACATTTCATGTATTACACAGACAATTGGATTCTGTTGCCTGGATACCCCCATGCACTTCAGCCTTTTGGAATGAAAGTTTTTTAATTACGCAAATGAAATGGCGCATATACCCAAGTTCTACCCATAGGACAAGCAAAGAGAATGAGGTCTATTCCCCATCACTAGACCATTCTGCAGCCTTACTCTCTGACTACCAGACTCAACTCTGGTGCCTGCTCTCTTCCAACACTGCTGCCCACACTAAACACCAATCTTCTTTTTATTCCCTAAAGCACTACCAACTGAAAGCCACTGTGTGCCAACAGAAGTCTATTAAGAATGTAGGCAGGAGCATGGCAAAGCTGAGACCGTACAGGAACATTAGTCATTGCCGTCCTCAAGCTCCTTGACCACCTCCACCACAGGTAATATCCCACACACTAAGGATTTCCGCAGGCCCCTGCTGGATGCCCCCTCTGTGGGTGTCCCCCATCTTTCATTTTCTAAACCTCTCTCCCAGGCTCCCCATGCGTATGCAGGCCTCTCATATTTATGCCGGGTAATTCACCTCTCCTGTTGTTTCCCCTTCTTCCCCCGGGGGGATGCTCACAAAAAGACCCACCAGTGATTTTTTTTTAAAGCAAAACACTTTACTTAAGATGCCCAAGGAAGGAAGGTAGTTGGTTTTTGTTTCAAATAACATTCCTTTTCACTACACACACACTAGCACCAAAGTGTACATATATTCAACTATTTAGTAGGTTAAATATTTAGTCAACTATCAAATATATCTTTAACTATCAAAGAGATTGTCCCTGAAAAATGGGGTGTGTTTTCTCTGTGTGTGTGTGTGTGTGTTGTATAATATTATTTTTAATGATTATTTTTCCTGCTGTACAGTTGAAAAAGAAAAAAACATTGTCAATGGAAACAGCAATCTGGGGCTAATCCTTCTTCTCTTTCCCATATCCTACCCATCTGTATGGTCCACTTCCAAAATCTCATATCCCATCTTCTCTCCACTACTACCACTCTCGTTCAGGATCTGCCATGCATCTCCATGCTTTCATTCTTACAATGCTTCTTCTGCATGGCAGAGAGATTTTTAAAATGTGTCATGACACCCCCTGCTTAAAATTCTTTGGAGGCCTCCCAATAAAACACCTTCCTAAGGCCCATCAGGAGCTGGTCCTCACCTTTTTCTCCCAACTCACTTTCTACTGCTCACTGTACTCTAAGTCACCAGTTGGAGCACATCAAACTCATCCCTGTCCCAGGAGCCTAGCACATCCCTCTCCATGGGACTGGTTTCTTATTTTATATGATCTTGCTTCGATGGCACCTCCTTAGTGGTCCCTCTCTAACACGCTATTGGAAATAGGTTATGACATTATTCTCTGACATCCTATCTAATAAAGACAGGATATGCAAATTGACCATCACTCCACGACAAAGATGGTGGCACCCACAGCCAATAAGAAGGGAATATGCAAATGGATGTGACAAAGATGGTAGTAGCCGGGACAGGACACTTGCATCATTGCCAGGCGTACTGCCCTGCCCCAGCCGCTCTGGGCCTCCGGGCAGCACAAGCGCACAGGCGTGGAGCAGCCGGGGCGGGGCAGGACGCCTGCTATGAGGGGGTTAGGGGCTGGAGGGAGCTACAGGCACGTGGCAAGGCCAGAGCAAAGGCGGAAGGCGGCAGCCAGAGTGAAAGCCCAGGTCCCGGGTGCCCGAGGGAAGCCGGTGCTGGCAGCCAAGGGAAGAAAGGCCTATTCTTGCACAAATCTTCATGCATCGGGCCTCTAGTTGTATCATAATAACAACCTGTAATTACTTAACTACTCATTTATATGCACCTCCAACAGAATGAAAGTTCCCTGGGGCAGAGACCACGTTTGTTTTGTTTTCTGTTATATCCCCTACAAATTAAGGCAATATGTGGTTAATAGCAACGTATGAATGGATGAATGCTAGGAATTTTATACATAGTTATAAAAATGTGACTTGCACCTTCTAGGATCTTACCCTCAAACAGGAGGAATAAGACTAGTGAATAAATAATGACAAAATGGTCAAAAAATTCAGAAGAGGAATAGATGCTAGTAAGATAACCAAAGGCTTGGTAGATTAGTGGGTATTTGATATGAACACTGAGGGATGGATAAGATCTCAAAGGATGGAAACTATAATATTGCAAGTTGAATGAGCAAAGACGTGAATATATAAAGTACAAAGCACACCTGGAGGTAATGTATTGAGCAATTTTGCTAGAGGAGATTTGTATAAGCTAAGTGGGGAAAGGCAGATCGGGACTAGATTTTTAAAGGTCATGAATGCTAGAATAAGTAACTTAAGTCTTCAGTGTCTTTAAGAAAACATTGACATAGTCAAAGTAAACTTAAGCAAGGGGACACAGCAGTGGCATATAAAACCAATCAGAAGGTGTATTTATTTGCTTGTGCTGCCATAACCAAGTACCACCTACTAGGTGGCTTACACAACAGAAATTTATTTTTTCAGAGCTCTGGAGGTGAGAAGTCCAGGTTTTGGCATGTTTGGCTTCTTCTGTGTCCTCACAAGGTCATCTTTCTGTGCATGCATGTGATGGGCATCTGTGTGCCCTAATCTCCTTTTATTAGGACACCACTCCTATTAGATTAGGGCCTACCACAATGACTTCATTTTAATGTAGTTGAATCTTTATAGGCTCTGACTCCAAAACTCACTTTCTGAGGTGCTGAGCATTAGGACTCTGGGGGAGGGGACAATTCAGGCCATAACAGATGGTGATGGAGGAGAGGGTGATCTTTGAAATTGTGTGTTAAGATGTCTCATCTTCGATTTCTGAGGGAAGGCCCCTCCTCCTCTGTTGATCATGAAAAATCTCGGAGGAGTCTTGGATATATTCAAGTAGAAAAGAATCCCTCTAGTTTTGATGTAAGGAAATCCAGCACAATGGTTTCTGGTTAATAAGCATTCTCCCCCTTCCTTACTGCAATGAAGTTCTTCGAAAAGTTAGAGTCAATATTTTAAATTCTGAATTTTTGATCTATGAAGACCTTAAGTAAAAATATTTCCATGGTCTCATATCAGGAATGGTTCCTTTTGTCCTACACCACAGAGTATTACACCTCAGGAATCCTGGAAATTTTGTATATGATCCTGTTCCCTGTTCTTACTGGTTCCTAGACAGGCCCATCTCCAACAAATGTAATGAGCTCCGGAATGTGAACTTGTGTTCTAACTTCACTCTTGGGTCCAAATAATGTTCCCACCCTTATTTCCCATTGCCTCCTTTGTTGTATCCATTTACTTTTTTTTTTAATTTTGCAAGCTTTCTTAAATCCTTTAGCACAGGGGTGGGCAAACTTTTTGACTCGAGGGCCACAATGGGTTCTTAAACTGGACCGGAGGGCCGGAACAAAAGCATGGATGGAGTGTTTGTGTGAACTAATATAAATTCAAAGTAAAGGAGCGGAGGGGAGAGCAAGAGAACCGGATAGAACAGCCGGATCCGGCCCGCGGGCCGTAGTTTGCCCAAGGCTGCTTTAGCACCAACGCAGAGTATTTTTAAAGAATAAATGTTGAATTAACAATGGCAAAACCCAACATTAAATTTAATAATTTTATTTCATAGTTCTCACTAGACATATGTCCATAAACTAACAGTGAACTGACAGGAAGAAAGCAGATGAGAGGAGAAAGTGGAGCTCTCCTGTTCTAGGCATTTACATCTCAGGGTCAGATTCTCCACCAGCTCCCGAGCAGCTGCTTTTTATAGTCCTCCAGTGAATCCCAGTTACACACTGAATCGTTCCCTCTATTCACTGTCCCTCACCATCAACCCTGTGCTCATTTCTCTAAGCTCCTTTAGCCAGGAGGAGTCCCTATTGGTCAGGGTCCAGGACCTAAACCTTGGGCAGTGGTCATTTAGGTAACGTGCCAGTGAATCCTATGAAACCACCAGCTCCATTCTGACTGTGTGTAACCTTTGGACACACCTTGTCTAACACTGGGGTCCGTTTTATACATATATATGTATATCTTTTCTCTCCAAGTAGATCATTAATTTGAAGCGGGGAGGGAAGACATATCTTTTTACTTTTTGTGAACCCCTCATATATGTCACAATGCTATGGATGCATCACTAAATACTAATTATAACTGAATTCAGTGCCTCTAAAAAGGGTAGAAAAGCTAGAAATAGCAACAGCTAAAGAAGAAAAGGGAAGCTGCAGGTCCAAGAACTAACCTCAGTTAACTGGGTCTGTGTGGGGGCTTTACCAGGCAACCAGAGCAGACCACATGGGGGCTGACCACAGGACACTTAAAAGAGAGGAATTCAATGGGAGGAAGGAAAGGGGTTATTGCTCACAGTGCTATTTGAAGAAATAGTTTCAAGCAAGGAACATGTGTATTAAAAAAAAAAAAAGTCCTAGACTATCAAGCTTGGAAGAATGTACGGGAAACATAAAATGTATAGAAGAAAACACACACTTGTTGAGCACCAGGGACCAGCACCAGAATGAATGTATTACATACATTATTTAATCTTCTCAACTAATCTGTGAGGCAGGCACACCAGGAAACAGGTTGCAAGAAGTTAACAACTTCCCTCAAGTCATGTAGCTTGTAAGTTATGGCCCGGAGAGCTGAGGCTCAACCTATCTGGTAAGAAAGCCCGAGCTCATGATTCAATACTGCATATTGGGCATTAAGTGTGGGGGGTTCAGATAGAGATAAAGACGGTGAGAGAACAGTCAAGGATATTAAAAACAAGAAATGAAGTTCAAGGTCGGAGTTTAAGGATAAAAAATCATAAGCACTAGACCTGTGCAAGAATATACATGTCCCACCAGAATAGGGCTACTTTTAAAATGCACCAATTAACCCCCTTGGTGTCTACCTTAGTCCACAAAATTTGGTAATTCAGATAATGTTCCTTGTGGTTCCTGTGACAGTTCTCTTTCAATTCTCATGGTTAAGAGAACTTAACTTTTCTTACTAAAATGAAATTTCCCCTGTCTTCCTCTTTCATAACACTGTAACCGGGCACTCCCAGAAAACCAAGAAAACTGCTTATTTGTGTAACACACCTCATTTTAAAAAGACAATCCTTTAAGAGAAAAGTCAAACCACAGTTGGAAAGAATATATTTGCAAAACAAATATCTGGTAAAGGAACTGCATCCAAAAGTTATAAGGAACTCTTAAAACTCAACAATACAAAAACAGACAACCCCATTTAAAAATGGACAAAATCTCTCAACAGACAGTTTACTAAAAAAGATACTACTAATGGCAAATCAGTATATGAAGAGATACTAAACATCATATGTCATCAGGGAATTGCAAACTAAAACATCAGTGAGACACCACTAAACACACCAATTAGAATGGCAAAAATCCAAAACAATGACAGCATCAAATATTGGTAAGGATGTGGAGCAATAGGAATTCCCATTCATTGCTGAAGGAAATGCAAAGTGGTACAGCTTGGCAGTTTCTTACAGAGCAAACCATAGTCTCACCATACAATCTATCAATTGTGCTCCCTGGTGTTTCAACCCAAATGAGTTGAAAACTGATGTCCACACAAAAAAAAACCTACGAATAAATATTTATAACAGTTTTATTCTTAACTGATAAAAATTGGAAGCAACTAGATGTCCATCAATAGGTGAATGGATAAAGTTAGTATATTCATAAAATGAAATACTATCAAATACTATTAAGCAATAAAAATAAGTTAGCTACCAAGGCATGAAAAGACCTTAAATACATATTGCTAAGTGAAAAAAAAAGCCAGTCTGAAAAGCCTATATACTATATCATACCAACTACATGACAGGAAAAAAAAAGGCAAAATTATAGAGATAGTAAAAACAATGGTGGTTGCCAGGGATTCTGGGAGAAGGAAGGAGGCATGAATAGGTGGGACATATGAAACTTTTGGGATGGTGAAACTATTCAGTATGATATTGTAATGATGGACACAGGACATTATACATTTATCAAAAGTCACAGGATGTACAACACAAAGGGTGAAGCTTAATGAGAACTATGAACTTTAGTTAATAATAATGTATCTATACTGTTTCATCAATTATAACAAATATACCACACCAGTGCAAGATGTTAATAACGGGGAATTGTGTCTATGTGTGTATGTGGTGGTGGTATGTGTAAGGGGACTATGGGAACTCAGTACTTTCTGCTAAATTTTTTGTAAACCTATAACTGACTATTAATTTAAGTGAAATATATTAATTTAAAAAAGGAAAGAAAAAAAGGACAATACCAAAACATGCATGTCTACCAGGCTCAATATTAATGGTGGGAAAATTGACCCTATAAACATGTTTGTTTCATGGCCATTTTGGTAAGCTTTGGCAAATTTTCATTTTCCTTTGTCCTTTGAGGCTGCATTTTACATTTTGAACCAAATCTTAAAGTAATCTTTCATTTGAAAATGCTGTTTATGATGACTACACCTTATTTTTCTTATATAGAGAATCCACAAAAAATACCTAACTCCAACTTAGTGAAAACTTCGTTTCAGTGCTTCAAGTTGTTTAGAAGAAATCACATTGTCTCCCAATCATGAGCATAAAGGGGTGTTCCTCTCTGAAGAAAATTCATTTTTGTTTTTGTTGAAAAGAGAAAACCCTCTTTTGAAAAATCCTCACCTCATTTCATTTGCATCCATCAAGTCTCTTATTAAAGTTTGGGAACTAATTACCTGTGTAGCACCAAGACTGAAAGAAAAATGAGAAAATGTCTAGTGATTACATAGCTCCAACTAGAAATGCAGTACATTTGAGACAATTCCACTACACCCTTTCCCAAGACACACCGAGAGAAAATAACTCTGGTATCCACACTGGAGTCTTATCATTTGCTTGTTATGACTTTATGTGGTTTCATGAAAGGCGAGGTGTGTCACAGTGTTTGTAAAATGGGGAAGAAAGAAGAGGAAGCCATAACTCCTGGAAAGCTACAGCCCAAGTGAGGAATAAAACTCAGGGGACGTGGGGACGTTGGGGAAATTCCTCCAAGGCTGGAAAGTGAAAAACAACGACATCAGATTCCAAATACATGGCTTGCAACCCGTTCGAGTCAGAACAGAAAAGAGTGCTGGTGTCGGAGTGAAATATTTGCATTCACAATCCTCTCTTACAGCATTTCATGTATTTGGACAGTTTTCCACTAAAGATAGATGTTTATTTCCATCCTCATAGTGGCACTCTCAGGTGTAAGTAGGAAGTGATAAAGGTGGAGAAAGTATAATTCAATGTTCTGATGAGAACTAAAGCTTTGTGAAACTATTTGAATGAGGATGATCAATCTCTTACATAGCTCTAAGAGGCTCCAGAGAGGTCATCCACTCCTCTCTGAATCCAAGAGGCCAAAATATCAACAGCTTTACCTTAAGTATCATAATCCTCCACACTGTCCCTGTGAACAGCAGATAGTAGATGACAACTGACCCTTTAGGGTCTTTCAGTGCTGTCCCTGATTCAGCTCCTGCATCCCCATGAGGTAGCCAGCCTACCAGCCTTTTCCTCTGGACACCACGGTTTCTGTATCTCCTCTTCCTATCCTAGTCCTCTGCCTCCTATAGGGGCGCTACGCTGTGTCCCAGCCAGTAGTATGTATACATACTACCAGGCATCTCCTCTGACTTCCCTGTGTTCATTTTGAAATGAGAATGTGTAAAGTGCCCTAGCTGATTTGGCTCAGTGGATAGATTGTTAGCCTGAGAACTGAGGGGTCCCAGGTTCGATTCCAATCAAGGGCACATGCCCAGGCTGTGGGCTCGATCCCCAGTAGGAGGTGTGCAGGATGCAGCCAATCAATGATTCTCTCTCATCACTGATGTTCCTATCTCTCTCCCCCTCTCCCTTCCTCTCTGAAATCAATAAAAATATATTTAAAAAAAATTTAAAAAAAGAGAATGTGTGAAGTAATTAGGTACAAAGAAACAAAAGTTATTCAATAACCATGAAACAGTAAATTAAAATACATTTCTGTGAATTTTATAATTGAACACACTTTCTTTTTGGATCTGTAAAACAGTGCATCTAAAAATTCCTTTTTAATTAAAGAAAAGATATGAGAATGCAAAAAGTTTTTTTAAAAAATCAATGAACCGGAGAAACCAAGATGGCGGCATAGGTAAACACCTAAACTGTTGCCTCGCACAACAATTTCAAAACTACAACTAAAAGACAGAACGGACACCATCCAGAACCACAGGAAAGCTGGCTGAGTGAAAATTCTACAACTAGAAGGAAAGAGAAAAGCTCACAGAGAATTGGAGGTACGGCAAAGGGTCTTTGTGCGCGCAGAGAGGAAGGGCGGCTGAGAGCCTGGCTGACTTTCTCTGGTGGAAGGGGGAAGGAAGCCCCCGACCGCACTGAACCCCAGTTCTGACTGCACTGAACCCCAGTTCCGGGCAAGCCCCTGGGGACCCACGCTCTTACGGGGGGAGTCTAGACTCTGGGCGGAGACTCGGTAGCCGGGGAAGGCGGAGGACTGAAAGCGTGCGCGCGCCAGTGCGCACAAAGGCTGCAGAGGTTGCCACAGGCTTTCCCTAGTGGAAGGGAGTCGGAGGCTCCTGAATGCACTGAGCCCCAGTTCTGACTGCAGTGAACCCCAGTTCCAGGCGAGCCCCTGGGGACCCACGCTCTTGTGGGGGGAGCCTGGACTCTCGGGCGGAGACTCGGGAGCCGGGAAGGCAGAGGTCTGAAGGCACGCATGTGCGCGCAAGGGCAAGGCTGACGGGAAGCCAAGACTGAGACTCCACCCCATCCAAGCTGAGCACAGAGGCTATTGCAATTTGGCAAGTCTAATCCTATAAGGCTGTCTCCAGCACCGAACTTCTCCCAGCATAGACACAGCTGATCCTTACAGCCAACTGGCCTGGAGGTCAATTCTTCCCAGTGATACCAACAACAATCAAGACTTAATTACAACAAGGCTGTACACACAGTCCACAAAGGGGTGCACCAAGAGTGTCCACCTCAGGTTAACTGGGGAGGCAGACCCACTGGGCCATATTGGAAACCTAGCACACAAATCTACCTTACCAACTCAGGGAAGCAGTCAAAATGCGGCGTCAAAGAATCAGATCACAAACGAAAGAAATGGAGGAAAACAAATGACTGGATATAGAATTCAAAACCACGGTTATAAGGCTTTTTAAGAATATCCTAGAAAAGGCCGATAAATATAACGAGACCCTCGAAGATATGAAAAAGGACCAACTAGAAATTAAACATACACTGACTGAAATAAAAAATATTATACAGAGACCCAAAAACAGACAAGAGGAACACAAAAATCAAGTCAAAGAATTGAATTACAAAGAAGCAAAAAACACTCAACCGAAAAAGCAAAAAAAAAAAAAATCCAAAAAGTTGAAGATAATGTAAGAAGACTCTGGGACAATTTCAAGCGTACCAACATCAGAATTATGGGGGTGCCTGAAGAAGAGAGAGAGCAAGATACTGAAAACCTATTTGAAGAAATAATGACAGAAAACTTCCCCAACCTGGTGAAAGAAATAGACTTACAAGTTCAGGAAGCCCACAGAACCCCAAACAAAAGGAATCCAAAGAGGACCACACCAAGACACATCATAATTAAAATGCCAAGAGCAAAAGACAAAGAGAGAATATTAAAAGAAGCAAGAGAAAAACAGTTAGTTACCTACAAGGGAGCACCCATACGACTGTCAGCTGACTTTTCAACAGAAACTATGCAGGCCAGACGGGAGTGGCAAGAAATTTTCAATGTGATGAATAGCAAGAACCTACAACCAAGATTACTCTACCCAGCAAAGCTATCATTCAGAATTGAAGGGCAGATAAAGAGTTTCACAGACAAGAAAAAGCTAAAGGAGTTCATCACCACCAAACCAGTATTATATGAAATGCTGAAAGGTATTCTTAAAGAAGAGGAAAAAGAAAAAAGTAAAGATAAAAATTATGAACAACAAATACATATCTATCAACAAGTGAACCTAAAAATCAAGTGAATTAAAAACCTGAGGGACAGAATAATCTGATGAATATAATAGAATCAGGGGCATAGAAAGGGAGTGGACTGATAATTCTCAGGGGGAACGGGGTATGGGGGGTTCATGAAGAGACTGGACAAAAATCATACACCTATGGATGAGGACAGTGCGGGGGAGGTAAGGGCAGAAGGTGTGGTGGGAACCGGGTGGAGGGGAGCAATGGGGGGAAAAAGGAGAAATAATTGTAATAATCTGAATAAAGATTTATTTTAAAAAAAAATCAATGAACCCGAACACATAGAGAATTTATAAGTTAATTTTATAGTGAACCTACAGTTACCTCCTTTTTGTTTTAATTTTACTGCTCTGCTATTTCTGGCATTTGGAAATACAAAATAATCAACAATCATTTTTTTTTTCAAGTCATCAGTCTGGTCATTCATAATCACATATATCAGACATTCACACAGGAATAAAAGTCTCAGAAAATACACCAAATCTACACTGATCCCCTAGAAGTTTAATTTTGTCATTTGGCTTTTTCTAAAATGTAAGTCTCCAAAAATGATATAACTAGTAATTTCTTCCGGTGGTATACTTATTCAGGAGCATTTACTGCACATGAACTTTAGAAGAAACCGCCATATATATGTGAGGAGTGAGGACGGGTAGAGGTCAATTGGCACATATGTGGGGGCTGTCCCACATAGATATTTTGACACTCTATTAAACATTCTGAAAATCCCATAGGCTTTTAAGCCTCTCGTAGAGTCGGATCTGAGACAGAGGTGAGTTTACTGGCATTACCCACAAAAAAAAAAAAAAAAAAAAAAGAAGAAGAAAAAGCAGGTCTGTGTGGGATGAGGGTTAATTGACAAGTATGACTAGAGACTTGGGGGGCAGAGTAGTCAAAGCTGTGGTTTAACTAACGATTTCAGTTTTGAGTTGCTGGGGCCCCCCTGGGCTAGAAAAGTGATATCTGGTGGAGAAAATCTGCCAGGCACTAACTCTGAAGACCTCCCACCAGACCCTCAGATCATCTTGAAGCAGGAAATGCTGATAGAATTGTTGATGCCTCAGATTCTCCCGCCAATTTCTTAAAGGCCAACTTTTAGAGTTGGTATCCGGCTTCTCTGTTGATCTTTAGTTCTCCATCTAAATTTTCTTCACTCCCTCCCCAAGTCTAGTCAGAAAAATAGTTTAGTCTATATGACTTTTAGTATTTTTCTTGGAGTACATTGAGGTTTTTTTATTTATAAGTATATATAATCCATTGTTGGGCTTTACTCATTCTCCAAGACTCAGTTCAGGTTCCACCTACAGTATAAAGCTTCATTTAACTACCCCTATAGCTAGGCATCCATTCTTATGTTGTTATTGAAGTTTATGAATATCTTCATTACATCAAAATTTATAACATATCCATCTCCTTGAGGCAAAAGCCATGTTTTATTGATGTGATATCTTTGTTCCTTGATTGATTCTAAACACAATAAATATTTCTTGGGGGAATAAAATAATAAGAAAGAATATGGGAGGATGGATAAAAGAAAAGGGAAATTACTTTTTTATTATATATTCAAATAATTATTTCTAGATGACAAAAATTCAGTCATCTTATGCTCACATAAATAGTTACTGGAATGAACCAAAATATACCTTTACACAACATAGGAGAAGGAGTAGGTCAACTTTTTTTCCTATGAGGCCATATCTCAGAAGTAGTTGGTGTCTTGAAGATGCCTCAGATCACCATGTCTGAGGATTCTGTAGTTCCTTTCCCAAATAAAAAGACCAGGCTGTCTTCCCAGGCTAAAAACTCTTAGGACTGGCCCAGGATACGTATCCCAGTCCTCAAAGTGAATAGAAGTTTAAAGCACTTTCTCAACAAATACTCACCAAAGCGACACAGGAATGCCTTGAATAAAAAGACAACTGTGCAGAACAAAATTACAATCTTACTCAAGGGGAAAAAAACATAGCCCAACTGCTCTAGAATGGCAGAGCAAGCCAGGGCTCAGCTCTTCAAGTCAGAACTGCTGACCAAGGCTCTTCCCAGGAACAATGAATTCACAGTGAACAAATAGCTGGTTTTAGCAGAACTGAAACACACACACACACACACACACACACACACACACACACACACACACACAAAACCTGTTTTGAAAGGGAGAAGATAGAGGAGTGATCTTCAAAAGTCACTTTACTGTGAATATAGACTTCTGCTCTTCTGAAGACAACTGAATAGAGCCAGAATTCTAGCCCAGCTATTGGCCAAAAATAGATAAGTGACTTTAAACAAGTCATTTCAGTTTTCTGTGCCTTGTTTCTTCATCTCTTCAAGGGGGATCATAATCTCTGTTATAGCTCTGGGTTCAGTTTAATCTCCTAAGAGTTATCTAACAGCAGTTCTTGATACATAGATAACCAAGGGAAAAATATGGAATAAATAAAATGGAGTGGGACAGAACAAACATCCTGCTTTAATTTTTCTGCGTTTGAAGCAACTTAATTAATCAAAGAGTTCACAATCATAGACAGAGGTTCTTGACCTGGAGTCTACAAACAGAATTTAAAGGGAATCCATGAAATCAAATTGAAAAAAATATGTACCATTATTTTTGCTAATTTCTAACTAAAATTTAGCATTTCCTTTTATGATGAATGCAGACAATAAATTCACTTCAATACTAGTAGCAGTAATTGTGACCTTGTTCCCAACTAAAATCACAGATATTTTCATATTTTCACAGTCTTTGAAGATGATGTAAGCTACTGAGATGGTGGATACCCAAGATCCACTTATACCCATAACCATGGAAGTTACACTGGTAATTAGAGCCACCAGTTAATTTTATGTAATGCATTAATAAAGAAGTACATATATTACTAGCACATATTTGGAATTTTAAAAATACTTAACAACTATATTTCAGTATAATTGGTTTCCTTCGTAATCCTATGTGCTTTCGTTTATAAATTTTAAAACATTCTGAGAAGAGGTTCATGGGCTTCTCATGATGGCCAAGGGGATTTGTGTCACAGAAGATTAAAGACCTCTGATCTAAAGAGAATTCAGACAGGCACACAGCTCCTATACCAGCTTGGCTGAAGTGTGGTGACTATCTTTTGGTGAAAGTGTGGTTTCTAACCTATCTGCTGCTCTGAGCTACTCTGGGTCCTTCCAATACGTTCCTTTTCTGCTTGTATCATCTAAAGTTCATATCTATTAAGTGCAACCAAGACTCTCAGCTAGCACAGCAATTACTTAGTATTTGTACACTATGATTTTAATAAGTATTACTTAGTATTTGTACACTATGATTTTTCTACTTCATAGAAAAAGCATAGATAGCTATCATATGCTAATCAAAAATATTACCAGTTTAATAAGTTTTGTTACTGAATCTCATCTGCCCTAATAGATGCTACCACCTACCTTATAGCAACTGCTAAATGACAGGCAGTCCTAATGAGAATTGAAAATGGAATTGCCTTGAAAATGCAGCCACATGAAGTGGCAGCAATATTTATACACTTATAAAATATAAACTGTCTTGGATAATTTATCTTAGTAATGATTTGATGTAATTTACTCCACTGTTGGGCTTTTCTTATAATTCCCTTGCTATCATCCAAATGATTAAGCAAGGCAATAGTCAGTGATTGATGGCTCAGACATGCAGAAGTAAAGGGTAATTATTTTTGCTCTTTCTTCAACTCAGAAGGCTTTACTTACTGAGAAAAGAGAGGCAATCTCAATGCATCATTCCCATGACATGGATAATCAAAAGCAAAACTCAGTTGAAATTCTAAAACCGATGTGGAAAATAGGTTTCACCTTCTATGCCCACTGGGATCTGGTGGCAGTGGCTGCCCAAAGTGTCTTAAGGATGCCATAATGAATTAATTACCAATGCCTGTGAAGGGCACAGAGGTGGTGACATGAGTGCTACATATCTTCCATCCTAGCTCTATATATTTTCATGAAAAATTACCCAGATGGAACCACACAACAGAACCATACAACTTTCTTCAGAGTTAGACTAGAAGAAAGCCTCTGACCATTGGCTGATCCTTTTTTAAAAAAATATATTTTTATTGATTTCAGAGAGGAGGGAGAGGGAGAGAGAGATAGAAACATCAATGATGAGAGAGATGATCACTGATCAGCTGCCTCCTGCCTGCCCCCCACTGGTGATCAAGCTCACACCCCGGGCATGTGCCCTTGACCAGAATCGAACCTGGGACCCTCTATAGTCTGCAGACGGACGCTCTATCCACGGAGCCAAATCAGCTTGGGCAATTGGCTGATTATGAATTCCATTTTTATTCTCGATAGGCCGGCCGAGATTTCTTAGGTCCAATATCATGAGCTATTAGTAGACACGAGAATTAAAAACATAGTTAATAGTAAATAAGCCTTTGAAAACTTTCCCATATGCACCAGCTGACCACATGTAAATAAATTTGTTTGAATCCATCCATAAATCCTGAGCACTTTTGCACCATCATCACTCCAAATAATGAGTGAGAATAAACACTGGCAAAGATTCAAAACCAAATGCCTCTTCCTAGCTTACCATGCTTGAAGAGATGACACATACCAGTCCCAGAAACTAGTGACAAGCTACACTGGTAAACACTCTGGTGCTGGTGGCCTCGGGTGTTTCTTCTTTCTAGTCATAGAGTCCTTTTGAGCAAGGGTCACTCTTACTCCCAAGAGGAAAGTCATCATGACTCACTTTCAGAAACTGAAAGTACACCATGTCCACATGAGCAGGACTGCCTGCTATATAACCACAAAACCACATCAGAAGTCAGCTACTTAAGAAGGAGAAGAGACAGTGGGCTGAACAAACTCTCCCCTCGTTCCAGACGGCCAGCCTTCCGGACAACCCGCAGGCTCCTTGGCTAAGCAGAGCCTAAGAGCAAAGGACAAATGTAACGGCAAGTGTAGTCGGGGTCCTTAGCTTCTGGTTACTGAACTCTGAGACTAGGACCCTCCCAAGGCCCCGTGGTGAAGCAGTGAGGTTTTGGCCTCATTCCTCTTTCCCTTCCTTTGGCATGTTCTCCTAGTATTTATCCTCTTCCTAAACATCCAGGCTCTCTCACCAAACCTAGTATTGGCTGATTTGCAGGAGGTTTAAGGGGCCTCCCTCTGAATGCGATGCTGCCAGGATTCTATGATTCAGTTCCCTAATAATTCTACCTAGAAAGTATGATGCTGATGGCTAAAGCTTTAATTAGAAATTATCAATCACTCAGATTAAACAGAATAGGAGCATATTTGACCATTTTTTTGTGGTAGCTTTTGGTCATTTTTGGGTAGATGTTGTGGTTTTGTGCTTATGGAGATGTGACTGTGGAGTGATATTGTTTGGCTTTGCTCCACTGTGATCACAGAGTGACCCTGTCAGATGTCCGTGTCTGTGAAATTCTTTCTGCTCAACAAGAGAATGCTAAGGCCTGGCCATGCATGCGGGGCCAGCCCAGCAACCCATGGACTGGTCCTGCAGTACAGACTCAGCTCCTTCTAGTATAGACCCTTCGCCCTACCTCTGGCTTAAAACTGTGGTATTTCACCCCGCTGGTGTGGCTCAGTGATTGAGCCATTGACCCATGCACCAAAAAGTCACGGGTTCAACTCCCAGTCAGGACACATGCCTGGGGTTGTGGGCTCCATTCCCAGTGGAGGGCATGCAGGAGGCAACTGATCAATGTTTCTCTCTCATCAATGTTTCTCTCTCTCCCTCTCCCTCTCAAATCAATAAAAACATTAAAAAACAACAACAACACTGTTGTGTTTCTCATTCCCTCCTCGGGACAAGTCATGCTTTCAATGTGCACAAACTAATCAGAAGAATTCATCTCAACAAGAGTTAAAATTTTGAACTAAGGTGGTTGGAGCTGAGTCTTGTATGTGCATTATAATAGTGACCTTTTAGAGACAAAAGCTGACCCCTGATAAGCCATGATGGCAAGACTGAGCAAAACTGTGAACAGGATACAGGATTTCAGTTAAATCAAGCAGGCAACTGGCACTGCATACAGAGCTGGGTCTGCATTTCATACCCACAGCTGGATGTCCAGGTAACTTCTGGACTCATTCATGTCACCCCCTATTGACTGCACAGCTCTGGAGTCTCTACCCTTACTCAAAAATCTCCTCTCCTTGGCTGACTAGTTTTTACATGGAGATGCTGTTTTTTAATTCATACTGGAGCGTGACTTGCCCACCTTAATGAGTTGTGTTCAGAATGACAAGGACTGTTCTGAACAAGCCACCCTCTCTTGCTTGTCTACAGGCTCCCTGCAGTCTGGCAGGATCCTGAAGTCTTGTCACTTCCCTTCATAATGCTCTGCTGTCACCTGGTGGACATTCATAATCAAACAGGCTGCTAGGGTTATTGACTTAACTTGTGCCCATCTTCACTCACCTGGACACAAGAAAAGAGGACATCACTGTCTGTCCAAGACACCCCGGAGACATCTAGTGTTCCCCAAGTATTTCCAAATAAGCCCTCACCCCTCCTCCTTGTCCTAAGCTGCAGGTCAACAGAGGGAAACCACAGTTTTAGAAGAATCCAGTTCCTTCCTAAGAGCCTACACCACACTGAAACTGGAAAGAAAATGAGAATTACAAAGAGCTTCTGAAGGGCCACGGTCAGCCCTAAGGGGTAAGTGAAGCTCATTCCTAAGAAGTTTTGGTGCATCTTCACAGTTTTGACTATAATTGGTCTTAAGATAGAAATTCTATGGCCACATTCATAACAAAAAAAAAATCCCTCTGTTTATCTTCTGCTGACAATTGACCAGACATCTGATTTGCTCTTGAGATAATATATTAATATCCCCACTTCACAAATGAGGAAACTAAGGCACAGGGATGCTAAGCAATGTGTCCAGTTAGGGGAAGAGCTGTGATTCACCCTCAGAGAGTGTGGCTTCAGAACCTGTCCTTTCTTCTGCTGTGCTTTGCTGACTCTTATTCTGCCACCTGGAGACTGATCACTGGTGGCAAGGGGTGGGGCATCCTATCTCCTTCCTGAGCCTGCATCCCATGCTTCTCCAGTGTCCATTTCTCAAGTTCACTAGTGCCTTGAGCTGGATTCCCAGCCTCTGTGGCCTCAAGGAACATGGAATACCAATCCCCCTATCTCTGTGGCCCATCCTATCTAATAAAGAGGAAATATGCTAATTGACCATCACACCCTCACAATGATGGTGGTGCCCAGTCCCCTCAGCCCCCCAGCTGCCCAGGGCTGGCCCAAGGTGCCGGCAAGCCTCGGATGGTGGCTGCCCAGCCGCCCAGGGCCAGCCCGAGGGATGACCAAATGACTGAACAAGCAGGCTGCATGGGGCGACCAGGCCGGCAGGGGAGTTAGTGAGGGACGACCAAACGACTGAACAAGCAGGCTGCGTGGGGCGACCAGGCTGGCAGGGGGGGCCGTGAGGGGTGACCAGGCTGGCGGGGGGGCAGTTGGAGGCGACCAGGCCAGCAGTGGGAGCTGTTGGGGATGACCAGGCCAGCAGGGGAGGCAGTTAGGGGCAACCAGGCAGGCAGACAGGTGAGCGATTAGGAGCCAGCCATCCAGGATTGTGAAGGGACATCCCCGAGGGGTCCCGGATTGGAGAGGGTGCAGGCTGGACTGAGGGGAACCCCCCTCCCCGTGCATGAATTTCGTGCACCGGGCCTCTAGTACAACTATAATAAAGAGTCAGCAAGAAAAACACAAAATGTAAATTCTCCCCCAGTTCTAACTAATAAGAAATAATAATTATTCAAATCTGGATGTTGATAGGTAAGCAGAATATTTTAAATGAAAACCTAAAACCTCAAAGCAGCAATACATTTTTTTTAAAATAAATTTTGAAAACCAAAGTAACTACTGGATGGCATTTTTTGTGCACAAATAACCCATTGGTTTCATTAAAAAGCTCACCCTGATGTACTAGAGACATGAGAAGGACACCAGGAGTGGAGGGCTTGCCTTCTAAACGCCTCCCCCGACTGGCCAGCTGGTGGCTCCCACATAGAGGAGAAGGCAGCTGGGAGAACTCCCCAATGAGAAGGGCTGGGAATTGTCACTCTGAGAGACACTCCTAGAAGAACCTCTGTACAAATGGAAAAGGAAAGGAGGGACTCCCTCAGAGGACACTTAGGTCTGGATCTAGGCCACTGCGGAGACCAGGAAAGGGACCCACAAACAACTCTTGGGAAGAGAGGTCAGAAAGCAACTATTTTGATAGGCTCACTCGGTGCTTTGTAAACCATGAGTCACTGCCAGCACTTAAAAATCAGGAAATTTCACATAAGTCATGTATTTCTGACTTTTCTTGAAAAAATTGGGAGATTTAGTAATTCTGCACTCACATTCCTACATGCAAAAACCTGAGTTCTTTGAGGCCCTTCAGAGGGGCCATGTCTGGCACAGTGTCCACCCAGCCAAGGTCCTCAGCTTCCCTCTGGGACCCTAGAGGCATCTGAGACTTTGGCTTCTGATCCAGCAGTAGCTGTGCAGGTCCTGAGAAAGCTACTGTAGCTAAGCTGCCAGCCCACCTAGCACTTGGCCCATCACGGACTGGGCATGGCCACAGGAACCACTGACAACACCAGGACTGTGGCCTTTCACCCCTCTTAAGAACTCCTATAATTCCATGCCAACTTAGCTTCCCAACTTTTACCTTCATATGTCCTACATCACAGCGACACCTCAATATTTACTGTTCACTACATATTCTTCCCAGACTTGTACCCTCTATTTGAAATGCCTCTTCCTCCACCAACCTCCCATCTCTGTATGTTCAACCTGTACTCATTCTTCAAAATCAGCTCCAACTCTACTTCTGTGACACTTTCTCCAGTTTTTGTAGTCAAAATTGACCCCTCCCTCCTGTCTTACCATAACATTAGTTTACATGCCTACTGTAGAATTAGCACAATCTAATTTATCCTAGTCTCTCTTTCTGCTAACTTAACTCCAGTAAAGTCAAAATTTCCTCTTATTTAACTTGAGCCCCACCTCCTCTGCATTCCTCATTGTCCCAACAAACTACTTTACCCATAATAGATTATCAATAATTATTGTATCCATATTTTTTAAAGATCACTAAGTGGGCATTGGCTTCTACTGCCATCTAGTGACCATACTGTAGAAATATGCGTAAATACATTGCCATGTTGTAGGAACCACAAACATTTCCAATCCATCTATCCATTTAATTTCCTTTTCTTCTTTCCTTCCTTTTAATTTTTTCCTTGTCTAGTTTTTCTTCTTTTTTCCTTTATTTGTTTATTCATTTATACTTTTATTCAAGAAAAAAAATTTTACCATCTTCTAAGTGACAGGCACTAGGAGCAATTAAGAATCTATACATATGTGAAGAATCATAAAGGACTCCTGCAGCCAGCCAACATGGAGCAAGCCCATTACAGACTTCGCCTCCTACGGATGATTTATTAATATTGTATTATTGATTTGCATCACAACTGTAAACCTACTTTTGCCCACCCATATATATATTCGATACACACACATACCTACAGAGAACCTTTACGCTGAAAACAACACATTTTTAAAAATCAAGACACCTATATAAATGTGGAGATATGCTCTATTTATGGGCTGGAAGATTGGATATTGTTAAAATGTCACATCTTCCCAAACTGATGTATAGTTTCAACAAACCCCAATCAGAATCCCAGTAGGATTTTTACAGAAATCAAGCTGATCCTAAAATTTACAAGAGAAAGCAAAGGAATTAGAATAGCCAAAACAGTTTTGAAAAAAGAATAACATCTGAGTTTCAAGATTTACCACATAGATCAGTGATTCTCAACTAGTGGTGCTTTTTCCTCTCAGGAGGTATTAAGCAATGTCTGGAGATTGTTTTGGTTGTCATGGCTCAGGGTGTTCTAGCATTTAGTAAGGAGAGGCCAGGCAGCTAAACATCCTATGAAACCTCCCACAACAACTACCTGGCCCCAAACACCAACAGTGCTGAGGTAGAGAGTCCTGCTAGAAAGCTAGAGGAGCAAAGCCGGTGTGTTATTGGCTAAGGGTAGACACCTAAGTCAATGGAAGAGAATGCCGTCAAGACATAGATCCACAGATGTCAACGCAAGGACCATTCAAACCTGTGAAGACTTTTTGTAGTTTATTTGAGCCAAACTGTGGACTGTTGCCAGGAAGTAAAATCTCAACGGATTGAGATAATGCTCCAGAGAATGACAGTTTTGCACTTTATCTGATACATTACAATCAAAAGAGCAGACACAAGTGAAATCCACGGGTGACAGATTAGGGAGGTGGGAGAAAGCAAAGCAGGGAAACCTTTGGGACTGGATGAAAAGTAAAATGATAGACACATACTTCTTTTACATAGGTGGGTACAGGAGAGTTAACAGTCAACAATTAACTCAATGACAATGAAGGCATCTGTGATCTCCACAGAGCAGTGCCTGTGCTTTGAGGGGTCCGTATGTTATAGTATATGCAAAAAGACAATAGACAGGCTCAGTTAAGATAAAGACTGACCTTTGTTGGGAATGATGCCAGCTTAGTACATGACTACCTGCCATAAACTGCTTTATTTTAAAAAGTTTTCATTTGAGACCATCCTTGTGGTTACTTTAGGTCTCTGAGTTTGTAAGGTCACCACATATGCCTTCCCTAAGCTTGTCAGGTTAGCATATGGCCCCTTTTTGTCCACACATATAAAATCAACTAATTTTGGCAAAGGTGTAAAGTAAATTCACAGGAGAAACAATGTTCTTCTAATTAAACAGTGCTAGGAAAATTGTACATTCGTATCCAGAAAAATGAACCTTGTCTCATATATTTAACTCAAAATGGATTAAAGAGCCCTGGCCAGTGCTCTCAGTGGTTAGAGCATCGATCCACACTCCAAAAGTCACAAATTCAATTCCTGGTCAAGCACAGTACCTGTTGCAGCCCAGGTTGGGGTGCAAGCAGGAGGCAACCAATCGATGTGTCTCTCTCACACTGATGTTTCTCTCTCTGTATGTGTCTCTTTCTCTCTGTCTCCCCCTCTTTTCCTCCCTCCCTTCCACTCTCTCTAAAAAGTCAATGGAAAAAATATCATTGGGTGAGGATTAACAAAAAAATGGATTAAAGACTTAACTGTTTAACATAAAACTTCTAGAAGAAAATTTAGTAGAAAATCTTTGTGACTTTGGGTTAGGTAAAGAGTGCTTAGATATGGCAACCAAAAGCACAACCAAACAAGAAAAAAATGACAAACTGACTGCATCAAAATAAAAATGTTTGCCCTGCAAAAGACACTTCTGAGTAAATAAATAAAAAAAACTTACTGACTGAAAAAAATATCTGCAAATCATGTCTGACCAAAGAACTCTCAAAATCCAACAATAAGAAAACAAATATTTTGCCAATTTAAAAGTGGGCAAAATATTTGAAGATGCTTCCACCAAAAAAAATCTAGGGTAGTAAATAAGCACATGAAGATACACCATATCATAAGTTATAAGAAAGGAGATACTACCACTCACCAAGAAGAACCCTAAAATATAAAACATAATAATAATTGACCATACCAATTGCTGGGACTCTCATATATTTATGGTCAGAAAGCAAATAATACAACCACTTTGGAAAACAATTTGGCCATTCTTATAAAGTTAAACACACACATATCATATGATCAGCAATCCTACTTCTAGGTGTTCCCCAAAAAAATGTTCACAAAAAAACTTGTTTGCAAATGTTTATATCAACTTTATTCACAATTAAACTCGGGAGTAACTAAATGTCCTTCAAGGAGTTAATCAATAAAATATTGTGATATATCCATACCATGGAACACCATTCAGCGGCAAAAGGTATGTATTACTGATATACACAATGACGTGGATAAATCTCAAATAAATGCATTATGCTAAGTGAAAGCAGACAGGCTGAAAGGCTGCTTACTGTCTGATTCCATTTCTATAACCTTCTGGAAAAGGCAAAACTATAGGAGCAGAGACCACATCGGTGGTTGCTAGGGGTTGATGGTCGGAGGAAGGTAAACTATACATGAACTGTACCTGGAATTTTGGGGGGGTGATAGAACCGTCTGTACTTGGTTGTGGTGGTAATTATATGACTGTTCATTTGTGAAAACTCAGAACTATATACTAAATAGAGTGAATGTGAATATATATATATATATATGGCTAATGTGCAACGTGTCCCCTCAGGAGTTCAACTGGGAGACCAGGAGTTCTATCGCTCGCTATGACGTGCACTGACCACCAGGGGGCAGCACAGAACATGGCAGGTGACCAGCTGTGGCGGGGTGCTGAGGGAGCGAAAGAAGGAGGAGGCAGGGAACCTGATCGGCTCTGATCGCCAGCCAGGCCTAGGGACCCTACCTGTGCACAAATTTTGTTCACTGGGCCTCTAGTTTAAAATAAAGTAGAGGAAAAGTGAATGGATATAATTATATCACTTAATTTCTCCAATGTTAGAAAAAAACTTATTATTATTGGGATATGAACAATCTTTATGAAGTAAAATGAGCTGGTTTGATTAAACAGTAATTAAAGTTCATTTCAGCTCTGAAATTCAATCATTCTGCAATTTGATAGAGAACCACACCAAGTGGGAGAACACATCAAGGAGATCACCGATTTTATTTTTTATGGAATGATGATAAAGATGACATATCCCCTCTTTGGATAAAATAAACATGGCAACTCACATCAATAGATTCAAGTCTTTGTTATTGTGAGCAATTCAGAACCTGCAAAATTACATGCCAAATATAAAAAACAGCAAGATACTCCTCCAAATTTTGAATTCTTTCTGCAGAATTTTCCAATAGCTTTAAGAATTTCCCTCTTCTATATGAATAAATATAATTTGGAAAGGGTATCACTTTCTCTTTATGAGGAAGCATTATATTAATCTAAGACTCCTGGACAGTATTTTTGAAACACCTGTAATAGAATGAATCATACCAACAAAGATAGCTTTCATGTGATTCTTGACAAATTATAACTTTAATAAGAACTCAGTATAAAGTGAGAAAAAAGCATTTAATCTACTTGCACTTACAAGCCACTTTATTAGTTTAGGTAAGGTATTTAGGCAGTTTTGACATTCGTATTCAGAGGACAGGCAGAGGAGTTCCAGAAACAAATTTAGTTAACAGGGTAAATGAGCTGAACTAAGAAGAACCCTCTGAAAACCACGGAGAATCAAGCAGACCTGGGTGAATAGCTAGTCCAAACCCTTCAGTTTCCAGTTGAGAAAACTGAAGCTCAGAGAAGGAAAATGACTCACAGAACTTCAGAAATCAAGTCAAGCCAAAAAGCAGTTGCAAATTTTAACAATTC
Source organism: Plecotus auritus (assembly GCF_963455305.1). NCBI lineage: Eukaryota > Metazoa > Chordata > Mammalia > Chiroptera > Vespertilionidae > Plecotus > Plecotus auritus. The sequence continues at coordinate 26,323,945 of NC_137778.1, forward strand.
ACATTGAAATCTCAGAATCGCTTCAATTAAATGGATCAAGACACTTCAGAGGTTATTAGTTTTAATTTTAGGTTTTAAAGTCAAATCACCAAAAATACTTAACAACTTCCCCTATTCATTGCCATAATTATAAATCAGAGAAAAATCACCCAGAACTTAAACACTAAAATGATGACAAATGCGATTTTATATGACCAATCTTGTTTCACTTTAACTCTGATTTCATCCATGTCACATATTTCTATCTGATGGTCTAGCAGGTAATTAAACTCATGTGCCCCAAAATATTTTTAAATGCCCTCATCAATTTTAGCACCCTATTTAATTTCTCTGAGATGCTTCATACATATGATGGGGGTCATAATACATCTGTAGAATCTACCAAGTAACCTCAAATTCAAGGGAAGTTATCCAGTACCAGAATGAGTCCATGTGCCTGAGCCTGGTCCAAGGGCAATATTGGACAGACAGAACTGGGTATCTTCCTAACAGGTGACAGGCCCCCACTTATCATGCCAGAGCCTGAGAAAGGAGAGCTGTAATAAAGAGAGACTTAAAAAAATGAATCATTTCCCCCAAATTTCTGCTGTTACATCGAGAGTACTGAGGATTCTCATTTGAAACTTATGGAACAAAATGGAGATGAAGGGGAGTTTCATAACCTTTTTGTAATTAAAAAATACACAATAAAGTTAAAGCCACTCATAATTTCACCACATGAAAATTATATACTGTAAATATTTTTTAAAATGTGCCCCTTCTATTTCCAACACCCTTTTAGTCTACCTATATCCCTACTTGTCCTAAATTCATCATCCAAGGAAACGGGTTAACAGTTTGTTATCTAACTTTAGAGGCACACACACAGCCCCTCCCCATCTCAGGCCTTCCCCACACTACTGTCTTGAACAAATATTTTACCTCCTTGGTTAAGTTAATTACTAAGTATCCCACTTCAGGATCTTAAAGAGGTATCTGCATTCCCATGTTCACTGCAGCATCTAAAATAATAGAAGTGTAATATGCTAATTAGACCAGATGTCCTTCCAGACGACCTTCCGGACGAAGCCGGGGCTGCAAGGGAAGCCCAGGTCCCGGGTGCCTGCCCGTAGCCAGAGAGAAGCCCGGGTCCCGGTGCTGGAGGGAAGCTGGTGCCAGCAGCCGGGGGAAGGAAGGCCTACTCTTGCACAAATTTCCTGCATCAGGCCTCTATTCATAATAGCCAAGACACGGAAGCAACATAAATATCTATGGCAGAATGAATGAATTTTAAATTGTGCATTTGCATACAATTGAATATTATTTGCCCTTAAAGATGAAGGAAATCCTGCCATTTGTGAAAACATGGATGAAACCAGAGGACATTTTGCTAAGTAAAATAAGCAAGACACAGAAGAACAAATACTACACTATCCCACTTAGGTAAACAATTTAAAATAGACCCATAGAAGCAGAAAGTAGAATGGTGGTTGCCAGGGACTGGTGGGAGGGAGAAATGGGGAAGTATTAGTCAAAGGGTACAAGTATTAGTCAAAGGGTACAAGGGTATAAGTTTCACTTATGCAAGATGGATGAGTCCTAGAGATACAATGCATGGCACAGTGCCCATGGCTGACAATACTGCACTGAATACTTACCAATTTGCCAACAGGGTAGATCTTATGTTAAGTGTTGTTACCACAAAACATAAAGAGGATGGGAGGAAACCTATGGAAGTGATGGAATGTTTGTGGTATTGACTGTGGTGATTATCTCATAGACATACATGTATCACCAATAAGTATACCTCAATAGCTCAATAAAGTGGTTTTAAAAAAAAAAAGACTATACTACTATCAAGCTTAAGTAACACCTACAACTGCCACTAGGGAGTACCAATGAGCCAAAAGTATATGCCAAGGCAGAAAAAAATGAAAGAGAAATAGAGAAGGACTGGATGTAACCAATATTAATTGAATATTTACTTATTCTTCATAACAGCCCTAGATGAGATGAGCATCAGTCTGGTGGGGAATTTCACATAATGATACATCCACACATATTCTTCTGATATAACTCTCCAGGCCCTCAATTTCATGTGTCAATATCCCTGAGGGGAAAGTATATGTAATCATCAGACAAATGATAAGACATTAAAATGAGAGCAGATAAAATAGAAGCATACGTTTCTAAATGCCAGTCACCATTCTATTTGTTCTATCACTGTATACATTTTAACTGTGCCTCATTCCAACTCTGTTGCATCCATGTGAGTCAAGCCTGAGAAATGGGTATTATTTACCACCCCTTCCCTTGTATAGCAGAGGAGGCTGGAGCTCAGAGGTTGAAGTTCTAGGCTTCAAATCCAGATCTGTCTGACTTCAAAGCCTTTTGTCTTTAAATTAAACCCTGAACCATCTAGACAAAGACCCTGATTCATGAGTCACTTTATGTAAAGTTTCCTGGGGACCAAAGGAATAAAGGCCCCTTTATTTCTGGAAAAATGCCTGAGCTCGTATTTCATCCAAACTTCTCTTTTGACGGAAAGTGAGCAACGTGGCCAACACCACCCAGCAAGTCAGACACAGAGTGGAGGCTGGAAATCAGTTCTCCAAACTTGGTACATAAAAGCAGCAGGCATCACAGATGATAGAAGAAGAAAAGGTGAGGTGGCACCTCTAGGCAGAAACCATGACTCCAGGATGACACCAACATGATCTTTTCTTATTATAACCTAGTCTTTCCAAAGGTCAGGCACCCTGCTGAGACCTTTCCCAGCACCCCTTGAGGGTGCTATTCTTGATTGCCTCTTAGCATCATTTTCTCCCTTTCTCCTGGAACAACATGCATATTTTCTTTTGGGTGCCTGCCTCCCCTATACCCTTTGGGTGGTGGTTGATGTGCGTTTGATCCCACCCTCGGCTCTAGAAGGTAGCCTTAACTCTATCTCCCAGCTCTTTGGCCCAGAGATTGGTCAGGGTGTATTCATGAGCTCATGCAGGTCTTTGAGACAGGAGACACCTGCTGCGGGCTTTTGGGAAACAAGATTCTTCTTTTTTCCATGGGAACTACCCAACGAGATAGTGGGATGAGCGGGTGTAACATCTGAAATTGTCACAACACTGTTGCTATTCTGAGGTAAGACGGCCCCAGCCCCAGAAGGAAGACTCGGCGAATGTATCACAGAGAAATGAAACTGGAGGCCTGACAACATTTGAGTGAATCAAACCACACCTAGAACTACACCTCCTTCAAGCCTTCACAGGTACATAAACTGATACCGTTCCCTTAAGCTAGCTTGAGTTTTCTGTTCTTCACAAGCAAAGGTATTTTAACTGATACATGTAAGTACAAGCATTATCCCTGTTTTAAGGATAAGAAAGTGGGGACCTATAAAATTTCCCAATGCCCTATCAGTTGAAAGAATAAGATTTGACCCAGAGCTCTCTGCCCCTCCAGACCTTAGCTATTAATCACAAATTACAGCCTTCTCACACCAGCATCCCAAAGGACCTGATTCATGACTCAGGCTAAATGGCTTTATGTAGAAGCTGCTGCTTAGTCCTTTCCTTTAACCCTCTCACTCCCAATGGAGCCTCCTTCCAATAACCTCACCTAATCACACTCACGGGACTAAGACGTTACTAGATTGAGAATATGAACTCACAGGAGCAAATAAGATGTTCTATTTGATTTTAGAACTGAAATATTAGAATGACTCCCAGCCCCAGAAATTGATCATATATGAATTTACTATGAATATTCTATAGTTTCCTAGGCTTAGACACAATCATTTCTGGATCTCTGATGACATCACAGGAAAATGTGTCTAGTCACTGAAACTACAGGCAAAGCAGTGTCAAAGCAAACATTGCAACAATGTGGCTTTGTAAACACACTGCTCACAGCACACTTGCCAAGAAGGTGAGAGGCCGATCATGAGCAAACCCACAGCATCATCGAAAGACCTGCCTGGTGCCATTTTGGAATTTCTCTGTCTCTGCACAGACTCCATCTGGGAAAGGAAAAAGCTTCCCAAATGTCCCACCCCAAACTATGTTCAAATTGCTCATTTGCCACTTAACCAACTATAAAATCACCTCTTTCCATTTCCAAGCTGGAACTGCAGGATTTAGTCACCTAAAAAAGAAAAAAAAGTACCATGGAGGAAGGGGAGAAGGGGAAACTCTTCAAAATACTTTCCAGTTAGATCCACTAGAAAGATTGTCCAAAATTATCTATCTTCTCGCAAAGTAAGATGACCACACGAAGTCCCATGTTTCTCCTGGAAACTAAACTCTTTAGTCCCTGTGATGATATATTCTGTCTCACTCTCTGAAACTTGTTATTCAATCTACTTTTTTTTTTCTATCGCTCTGACCTTTTCTGTCGCTCTTCAAAAATATCCTCATCTCCATGGCCCCCTCCCTGCACTTGGCCCCTGCACTAATGGAATCTGAAAGGTATACCCCAACAGCTGGGCTTTTGATGTGGGTTTAGCTACATGGTTTCCCTACTGACTATTCAAAATAATTTCAACTATTTTTTTCAGTCATGATATTTGGTTTTCTGTTTGTACTTTAGGTCTCCCCGGAAAATTGCAAAACAAGGTGAGTCTTTGCATTTTTTCCACCACATGAGAGCGGATGACAAGGCGGGAGAGGAGGGGGCGAGGATAGGAAACCCCACAGAGGCACGAGTGGAGGAAGATGAAAGATAAAGCTCTAAATGGTGCCAAGAGGGAGAAAAATAATGCCTTTTGGGAGATTAGGTATGGCTCTCGGGGGTAACTCCAAAAGTCTACAAATCAGTAACTTAATCCTCACATAGACTGAGTGCTACTCTATGAAGACTACTTATTACAGTATATTAAGAAGTTCAACTGTTGAACTGCAGGCAAGTCAGCTGACTTGAACAGTAACTTTTTGACAAACACTGGAAGGAAATTGTATCTGCTGAATGACCGTCAGGACTGTTCTGACCCTACTTCTCTCCAGAGCCCTACTCTGCTGAAGTAGCACCTGATTTATGTTCTAGACCTTCTGCTCAGATGTTTCCCTGGAGGTATATGGAAGAGCCATCAGGGAAGGTCACTGCTGCTGAGCCTATAAGCCTCTAAATGAGCCATGAAAGGGGGGTATCATGGAGATGGACTTCAGTAAAAGAACAAAACAGGAAGTGGACACATTCTTGGGCTCATGGTGTTAATGAGCAGTCTTGAAGTCACTTAGTTCAAGACCCTTAATTTCTAGTTAAAGAGATGAAGACCCAGAAGGTAAAGTGACATGCCTAAGATCACAACCCTGATATATTAAAGATCAAGAAACTGAACCTAAACCAACCCCTTTTTCATCACGCCTTGCTTCCTTGCATTAGTTTTGGCAAATTTCTATAAATCAGATTACCAAATGTTGAAATCTCCTGAATTTCAGTGCAATGTGGGTATTTGTGAATGAAGCAACAGGTTTCTTTCCTGCCTAATTAGGGGGAGAGGGAAGTAGGGAGTGGAATTAGATTTCTTTGTCTTAGCAAGAGTCAACCAAGTTTTTCTCTCTCATTAAAATCAGTGGTTCTCCAAACTTAAGGGGCACTGGAACTAAATAGGAAGCTAATAAAAATGCACAATTCTGGGACCCACAGGGATTTTTGATTGAGTAGGTTGAGAGAGAACCCAGAAAACTGCATTTGAAACAAATACCACTGGTGGTCCTTGGCCTACACTGTGAGATAACCCATTCTAGAAACCCCATCACCCCACAGATACACCAAATAGGTCCACATGATCCAAGTCAATCATGCAATGGTAGTGAATTTTCAGCACAGATAGGAATTCCTCTCCTTTCTCTTCTCCCCCCACTCCTCCTCTCACCATTACTTGTCCTTCCCACCACCCTTTCTTCTTTCCCCTTTTCCCATTGTTTTCCTTCCCTTGTCTTTACATTTTCAGCTGTGAATCATAGAAAAGGAAAAGGGTAGCAGAAGAAAAGGCCTCACTCATCTTGACTTTTTTAAAATATATTTTTATTGATTTCAGAGAGGAAGAGAGAGGGAGAGAAGAGAGAAACATCAATGATATGAGAGAATCATTGATCTGCTGCCTCCTGCACACACCCCCACTGGGGGATCGAGCCCACAACCCAGGCGTGTGCTCTTGACCGGAATCAAAACTGGGACCCTTCAGTCTTCAGGCCAATGCTCTATCCACATAGCAAAACTGGCCAGGGCTCATTTTGACTTTCTGAGCACCAGACTGTCATTTGTTGGTGTCCTTAAATTCAAGAATTTTCCATGAGTTGGGTATGGATGGTACCACTTTCTCATCATATAAAGCCATGACTTCTTTCTCTTCCCACTGCTAAAGTTTTGGAACCTCTCCAAGGAATCGAGTGGAGAAGTGAAAGGAAAGGAAATTCAGTCTAATCAACTTTATGTGTTGCTTAAAGAAAGATTTACTGGAAGAACTGAAGCTAGAGAAAAAGAATATCAAAAATAAATTTGTTCATTCTTTTATATATTCTAACATCAACCACTATATTTTATCTTTTAACAGGGAATGAGATAAAAATTAAATAAAATCGGTTTTATTGTTGTTACAGAGCTGTTCAAGAAATAATTGAAAATTCAAGAAAATCAAATAGAAGACTGAAAAATGTTTTTCTACTGTAACATCAACTTTGTTTCTTGTTAAAGCTGATGGATCTCCTTTCACTCCCTCCCTCTCTCACTCTCTCTCCTCCGCACCCCAAACACACACACACATACACAATCTTTACTAAAGCACTTGATCAATCTTAGTTTGACTTTTTATCAAGCGCCTGACAAAAACAAATGAAGATGGATGTGACAGAGGGTAGGGGAGACTGGGGGAAGGTCAATGGGGAAAAAAAAGGAGATATATGTACTATATGTAATACTTTAAACAATAAAAAAAATTTAAAAAGCAACAAATGAAGATGGGTTAGTTTAGCTATTCCTCTAAGTCACTGGTCATTAACCTGAAGTCCTGAGATTCCTAAGGGGCCCGTGTATAGTATACAAGGGGTCTTTAAACTTGGATTGAGGGTGAGGTATGTTGTTTTTCATTAATTTAAAACTGGTATTTAACATATTCTTTTTATGAATGTAGAAAATACACCATGGCAATATTAGCAGTACCTGTGACTGTTAATAGAAATCACAGACACTTTTCTTATCACATTACAGTTGCACAAATATATTTAAATAGTGTTTATTTATATTCATCACTATTTAAACTATGGTAGTTTGTAGACCAGCAGATATATATCTTATTATTTAATGTGTCAACATATTAATATATCATAATTTTTCATGTGTATTGATATCTATACACCAATATAATTGATTTCCTTATAGTCCTATATACTTAGTTTCAAGCATGTAAAGCACTATTTTAAAAAGAGGCCCATAATATAAGGAAGTTAAGAACTGCAGCAATAAACTCTCAATACTCTAATTTTATGTCAAATAATCTTTAAACAAAACATGTTAACATATATCTCATACAAATTCCTTCAATGAGCACAACTTAATATTGTGCCCTTGGATTTTGAATGGTCATGCATATAAGAGACATTTACCTATAGGACATCTCTGCAGACATGCCTGTTCCTTTGTTCATTGTCTTTTATAAAGAAATCCACTAAGTTAATTTCTCTTAGAAATTTAATGTCAAAAAACATACTCCAAATGGATTTTTATGTCTCCCTTTATCAAATAATAAGAACTATGTCTCTTTGTTTTTTAGTTGTTATTGTCATTGTTTTGCTAAGGGTGACAAGAAGATCAGAGCTAAATGTATTATCTGATTTTACTGACAATATCATCCCAATTTGGGTGTAAAATTGTCTCCTTTTCCTTAAAATAGTTCCTGTTTCACTGCTTTAGCTTTTCCACTAAGAAACTAACTTAGTGGGTTTCTTTATAAAAGATAATAAACAAAGGAATGGGCATGTCTGCAGAGATGTCCTTTAGCTGTCCATGCTACAGGGGTTTTTTATTATTATTTAAGTTGGCATAAATAATTTTTTGAAGTAGGAAGGAACATAATTTTTAAAACAGGTTTTTATTAATTTTTAGAGAAAAAAGACATGCTAGAGATAGAAACATCATCAATCAGCTGCCTCCTACACACCCCTTACAAGGACTCAAACCCACAACCCAAGCACGTGCTCTGACCAGGAATCAAACCAGTGACCCTTGGTTCATAGGTCAGTGCTCAACCACTGAGCCATACCGGCTGGGCAAGGAAGGGAGAGAATTTTGAAGATATTTTTTTTTAATATATTTTATTGATATTTCACAGAGAGGAAGGGAGAGGGATAGAGAGCTAGAAACATCAATGAGAGAGAAACATCGATCAGCTGCCTCCTGCACACCTCCCACTGGGGATGTGCCCGCAACCAAGGTACATGTCCTTGACCGGAATCGAACCCGGGACCTTTCAGTCCGTAGGCTGACGCTCTATCCACTGAGCCAAACCAGTTTCGGCTGAAGATATTTTTTTAATGGCTTTGAAGAACAAGTTCTTCCATCCTGATATTTTCCAAGTTCTCTCCTATCCTGGAAAAAGGACGATCTTTGATAGGTCTTCACTTCCCCCAGCATTCTGAATCATCAGTGTTCATGAGCACTACAAACCCTAATCAACTGCTAGAAAAGAAGGGCCATCTGTACCGGATGTTACAAGTTGTTATGGGGGCCCAGGCAGGCCATGCCTACCACAGAAAGATTCCACCAGTCTTAATAGAAATATTCTGCCCCCAAGACAATCTGGTGATTCAGTTCTCCCAAACTTTAGTGAGCAGTTATGCAAATATTCATGAACTGCAGAAGGGCCTTGCCTTTTAAGGACATACTTACGAAACCAGCATCCGATTTTTTAAATCAATGTAATTGTCATATACCCTTTCCCATCTCCCCAATCCAGGTTCACTCACCTAATGGAACCTCTTAAGAGACTTCCCAAAGTTTTCATGAAAATCAATAAATTTTCTGAGAGATTAGTGCGAACCCATGTAGGTCACTTCAAAGCAGGAACAGGACTCTTGACACTGGACTCTGAATGAAGCACCCATTGGCTCCACCCACTAAATGTTGACTTGGGCCTAACTTGCCACTAGTGAGAGGAAGTAATGACTTTTCTTAGTGAATTCCTAGTAATGAATAAGGAGAACTGAGCGGTCAGTATAACCTCAGTCCTGCCCTTAACCTTCTGAAGACCTAGGCATATTTTACCCATTGGTTTCCCAACAGGTGCTTAAATGACTGAGTCACTCTGTACAAAGTGTTCTGACATTTTGGGAGAAAAAACTACCACAACCCACTCAAGGGCTCCACTTATGGATGCAAAGGTTAGGAATGGTTTTCTGCCTATGGAGTAGTGGTCAACAGAAAAAGAAGGAGGAGGAGAGGGAAAAAGGCAAAAGAAACCAAAATTCTCAAGCTGAGGCTTAATTTCAAAATTGACCTTGCATATTGATGGGGAAGCTAGCATGAGATGAGGCTGAGGAGGTAGGTAGGAGCCAGACCACATGGATCAGGAAACCATGGTCAAGAGTTTGGATTTTATCTTTAGAGCAACAGAAAGATATTGAAGGGTTTAATACAGGGAATGGTGTGATCTAATTTATGGTTTTTAAAGGACACTCTGGCTATTGAAGTTAAAATGATTTATGTAAACCAGTTTCTCTGTTAAAAGTTGTCAACCTCTTTCAGATTGAATTCAGTTTTTCAATAATATAAAGCAATTTCCTTGTATCATATCAATCCTGAAGGCTTGAGTCACAAGTATAGAAAAATGATAGCTCTCTCCTAAATGAAATGGGTTTGCCTCTTTCTGATCATTTCACTTCATTCTTTAGCCCAGCGATTTTCAACTGGTGTGTGCTGCAAGAATTTTTAAAACATGCAATACCTGACTAGTCAGTGGTACTGACCTCTTTTCCTTTAAACTGTCAAATAAAAAAATGACAATGGCCAACACAACAATAGCCCTATGGTTTGAAAACCCTGTCTTGAACCATAAATATATAGGTCATATAACTGAGATGTATTTTATCGGTTACATCACATAATAAGGTTGCATCTGATTGGTTAATTCTTGGTACCAGAAATCTTTATATACAAGTATAGGCAACTGATGTTTTAAAAAGTCACTTCAGAGAAAAAAGGGTAGGTAATTACTGTTATTTTTGTAAATCAATCAAAATTATAGTTATTTTTTGTCAGATAGGCAAAAAAATGGTGTGCGCAAAATTTAATAATTAGTTTGTGTGTGCCATGAGATGAAATATGTTGAAAATTGCTGCTTTAACCTAAAGAGAAAAGTACTCAAATACTCTTGACTACAGAATGGAGCATATCTATTAAAAAAAAAAAAGCAGCCTCTACTATTGAGATTGAAGTTTTAGGAGGGACATACAAAAAGCAAGAATAAAGGATGAAGTTACCCCAATCAGCCAGTTCCATCTGCTGGGTCCACCCAGAATCAATGGGTGTGGGGGTGGGGAAAGGGTTGGGTTTAGAGTTCAAAGCTAGAATACTGTCTCAGGCATTCTTCACCTATCTCAAAGACAAATGCCTAGGTTAGCAGAAAAGAAAAAAGCAATTTTTCACATTTCTTCTCCCCCACACCGCATCCCCCATCCTCATAAAGAGAAGATAGTTCAGTCTGCAAAGCTACCCTCCCATCACATTTGCACCTGAAGAGCCCTCTGAGACACGATAATTTCATGCATGGAGGACTCTGCAAACCTTCTTAAGTTGTCTGATTATGCACCACTTGGAACAATGAGTAAGATCCCACCCCCATGGGGTTGCCTGAGTAAACAAAAAGTAAAAGCTGACAAACAGAGGGAAAGAGTGGCACGCTGACACCTTCTATCTGCAGTGGAAATCAATGCTCAGCAAGCGTGAGGTGGAGAAATACAACAGAATGGGACAGATCAAAAGAAAAAGCTCCTGCTGTTCAGTTGGTTTTTGGCCCATCAGCTGAAGCAGGTGTCTTCTCAGGCAGAGATCAGTACAGCAGGGATCCCCAAGGTGACCTCCGCCCCCTCCTCCCACATGGAGAGAAGTTATACAGAACACAAGGCTGATGTGAAATAGATATATGATAATCATTCGATAACACTATATGTAATCATATACATTCAAAAGGCAGTAGTTAAAAATATTAAGCTTTCTGTTTCCTGGGCCAATCTGCTTGGCACTTAAGATTCAGTTTCCTCTTCTGCAAAATAGGAGTAATAACAGTACTTACCTCTTAAGTTTATTATAAGAACTAAATGAGGTCATGTTTATAAAGATATAAGCATAGAGCATACAAACTTTCAGCTATAAGATGAAGAATGTCTAGAGATCTAACATAAAGCACGGTAACTATAGTTAATGACTTATGGTACACTTGGAATTTGCTAAGAGAGTGGATCTTAAGTGTTCTCACCACCAAAAAAAGGAAAAAATTAAAATTTAAAAACCTTTTTAAATAAAGAAGCATAATGCCACTCAGCACTCAATAAATGTTAGCTTTTATTATGATGACTAGAGGCCTGGTGCACGAAATTCGTGCATGGGGGGGGCGGGGGAGGTGTCCCTCAGCCCAGCCTGCACCCTCTCCAATCTGGGACCCCTCGGGGGATGTCCAACTGCCTATTTAGGCCCAAACCTGGTAGGATCGGGCCTAAACAGGCAGTCAGACATCCCTCTCACAATCCAGGACTTCTGGCTCCCAACTGCTCACCTGCTTGCCTTCCTGATTGCCCCTAACCACTTCTGCCTGCCAGCCTGATCACCCCCTAACCACTCCCCTGCCAGTCTGATTGATGCCTAACTGCTCCCCTGCCAGCCTGATTGCCCCTAACTGCCCTCCCCTGCAGGCCTGGTCCCCCGCAACAGCTCTCCCTGGCAGGCCTGTGTCCCCCCCAACTGCCCTTCCCTGCAGGCCTGGTTGTCCTCAACTTCCCTCCTCTGCTGGCCTGGTCACCCCTAACTGCCCTCCCCTGCAGGCTTGACCTCCCCCAACTGCCCTACCTTGCAGGCCTGGTCCCTCCCAACTGCCCTCCCCTGCTGGCCTAATCGCCCACAACTGCCCTCCCTTGCAGGCCTGGTCCCTCCCAACTGCCCTCCCCTGCTGGCCATCTTGTGGTGGCCATATTGTGTCCACATGGAGGCAGCCATCTTTGACCACATGGGAACAGACATCTTGTGTGTTGGAGTGACGGTCAATTTGCACATTACTCTTTTATTAGATAGGATTATTACTTCAATCAACATTTATCAACAAGTGTTTTAACAATAGAAGACAATAATAAAGAAAACTAGGATGATGTATAGGAGCCTACTGATCAAACCAGGCCTCTTGGAGGAGAGAACGGTGGCATGGCAACCTGGAGACTGAGAAATAGCCAAAGACATGATCAGTGACAGACAAGCCACGGAAGCAAGAGCATTTGAAGATAGCTGCTGATCACCCAGGGTTTCAAAGTCCAGAAAAAGGGCTGAATCCTTTTAGACAGGGGAGTAGATTAAACGTGTTTGTTGGGGCAGCACTGGGGGAAAGGTCTAGGAAAGGTACCTGGGACACATGAAGATGAATCAAGCATGGTGTCAGCTTCTAAAGAATTGTCATTCTAGTGTTCTGACTCTAGACTGAATGCCGAAGTGGAAAAGCTCCCCTCTTTATGTCCTCCCACCAGCCTTCCTTCTGCTACCTGAGCACCTCCTCCACTTGCTGACCACTTCCAGGGACCAGGTCACATGTCAGCTCCTTTGTGGAACGTATGATGATAACTGTCCCCTGCATTCATGGCCTCTTCATCTGATCCCTGGCAACTACCTGTGAAATCGAGCCTCTATCTCACGCCGTTGCAATTAGCTGTATTTCTTCCCATGTTTATTTTAGGCAAACGTTACCCTTTCCATCTTTGTAGCCTTACCACCTCTCATAATACTGGCACATTGGAACAAGTTAGGTACTCAGTATATGTTATTTTTTAATCAAAGAGCTTTCCTTACAGCAAAAAATATGGGCCATATTCACCTACTCAATTCAATAACAAACTAGAGACTCTGAGACTGGGGTTTCCTAGATGGAAATTCTCTCTTTTAGTGACAGTCCCCTGCAAGAGAAAAATCTCAATTTTAAATTTTACTAGTGAGTGGACAAGTATTTTACTTACTTTATATAGTTGTGTGTGTTTTTTTAACTTTAGCCCAGGATTGTTACCATAGAAACCAGATAAGAATTTATCCAGCAACAGTGCTTTTGGTATTTTGCTTAGTTTTTCCTCCCCACAGCCCTCTCTGCTCCTTGTCATCTCACAGGAGGGGAAACGGAAGCAGAGGAAGTGCCTGTCACGGTCACACGATGAGTCAGTGATCAAAGGAGCACTTCCTGTAAGCAGCCACCCTCACCGCTGATGCACCCTCACCTCCAGCTCTTCCCCTGTCCCATGAGTCTAGACCTGTGTCCTTGGCCAACCCCAGAAGAACCAGCGACCCCACTCCAGACCACTCACCTGGGCAAAACCTCCTATGCTGGCCCCTCCTTATTGTCCCTCAGAGCTGCTCACCACCTCCCTGTCACCAATCTCTCCCTGCCATCCCCTCTCCTACCTACCTGATCACAGACACTAATTGAATCTTCCAGCCCTCACTTGCACTTAAACTCATGCTCTTTGACACAAATATAGAACCTCAAGTTGACAATGAACCCAAGGGTCATCCAATCCTACCCATTCAGGTACCATCCAAAGTACAATCGATGCTTGAACAACGTGGGGGTCAGGGGCGCTGACCCCTGCACAGTCAAAAGTCTGTATATAACTTTTCATTCCCCCAAAACTAGTCTACTCTTGACCAGAAGCCTTACCTATAACATAGGCAATTAACACATATTTTTTTGTTATATGTATTACCTACTGTATTTATACAATCAATGAAGTAAGCCAGAAAGGAGAAAAAGGTATTAAGAAAATTATAAGGAAAATACATTTACCATACTGTACTGTATTTATTAATACCATCAGTTTATGCTGTTAGATACAAAACATTGTAGATATTCTACATATTACTAACACTAGACATAAAAAATGAAAAGATAGTGTGAAAAAGAATATAATGGTTTAATGCAGGGGTCCTCAAACTTTTTAAACAGGGGGCCAGTTCACTGTCCCTCAGACCGTTGGAGGGCCGGACTTATAGTTTAAAAAAAAAACTATGAACAAATTCCTATGCGCACTGCGGACCTAGGACGAGTCGGCTGCTAAGCAGGACAGGCAGCGGCACCCGGCGGGCCGGATAAATGTCCTCGGCAGGCCGCATGTGGCCCGCGGGCCATAGTTTGAGGACGCCTGGTAATGATTCGTGCATTGACAGTGAAGCAGCAGCAATATGATAGCTTTTACAGTAGCCGAGTGTAGTCAATATGTTTGTTTCATGTTAGCATATAAGTGGACCCACTCAATTCAGACACGTGGTATTCCAGGTCAACTGTAACAACAGCTAATCTGTTCAAGCAATTTGTGCTAACGGGAGGTTAAAGGAAAAGAAAAAGGCCAACACTGAGAGGAGCCTAAAGGAAGTCCCTTGCCCACATTCAGAGTAACTTTCTGGCTACATGTGCTTGGTCCAGACCACCATGCTAGCACGTTCCCTGGAAGTCAGAACTCATCCCTACCAAAACTGTTCTTGGGCCTGAGGAGACAGGAGAGAATACGTTTCCCTATTGATGAACTTGTTACATGAACACAGATCCCTGCTGGGGAGGATACAGGTTTGAGCAACCAAAACCTTATACAACTTGGATAGCTTCTTTTAGGAAAAAAATTACAAATATAAAATTAGGTATGAAAGTGAACATTTCCGTAGAATGAGAAAAGAAATCATATTTTTTAAAAGCTGGTAAGTATTACAAAATCCAAGGCATCCCAGGACCAGAGCTGTGAAGTTAGTTTCACCCACATATGGCAACTCTGACTTCAATCCTGACGGTCTTTTTCTTCTTTGTTTCCTGCCTACATGCTGTCTTTCCCTCCCCCATTTCCTTGCCACTGAATCAGTCCCAATGGCAGGCACTCAGTTCCAGTTCAAACCCCTCCTCTGAAACCAACTTCTCAAATGTCACCAGTGGCTTTCGGTCACCAAATTAGATGGCTTTGTCTCAGCCTTCCTGCTCCTGGTCTCTCTTTAGCCCTAGACACTCATAACCACACCACCTTCTTAGAATTCCACCTGCCTTGGCATGCAAGAGACTACACTGTCACAATTTCCCTACTGCGCACTCGCCTTTCTCTTTCACTAGTTTTACTTCCTCCTTCATCAGCCGAATTGGGTAGAATCCTTTGCTCTTGCTCTTGTCTGCCCACCTGCTTCCCCATCACATCTCCAAGTTTCAAACATTCAGGTCACGCTCAAATCTGTAACACTAGCCCTAACATGCACTCCAAAACTAGCTTCTCCCACTAGATAGTGAAATCCAATGCTTCTAACATGGAATGTATCATCTTCCCCCATGACTCTCGCTCTCCATCCAAACTTTTCCCCATTTGTGTTAAAAGTCTGACCTCCAGCCGAAACCAGTTTGGCTCAGTGGATAGAGCGTCGGCCTGTGGACTGAAAGGTCCCAGGTTCGATTCCGGTCAAGGGCATGTACCTTGGTTGCGGGCACATCCTCAGTGGGAGGTGTGCAGGAGGCAGCTGATCGATGTTTCTCTCTCATCAATGTTTCTAGCTCTCTATCTCTCTCCCTTCCTCTCTGTGAAATATCAGTAAAATATATTTAAAAAAAAAAAAGTCTGACCTCCATTGACAAGTATCAAATTATAATTTCAGCAAAGGAAATGACACTCTCGTCTATCTATCTTTTCTGCATAAAGAAATTCATGCTGGCTTGTTCCTCATAAGAACAGGAAGCTGCTATGAAGGGTTGGCTGGGAGAAAGAGCCTCGACAACCCACTTCGTGAGGTTTGGTTTGAAGGCAACTGTGCATCCGTCTCCATCAAGACTCAGAGCAGAGGTTCCAGGCCCCATCAGAATGAAAGCATTTTTGTGGTCAATGATGCCACTACCGTGATTCTGGCAGTTAACAGGAACTGTGACATTTGAAAGGAAGGTGAATACTGCAAAAAAAAAAATTAATTAATTAACAAACAAAAATATGCCTTTGTACTTGGGGAGTTAGGATACAAGACTAAGATTGACATACAGAATGGTGTCTAATGGAAATCCACTCTGAAGTCTGAACGAGATGTTCTGTTGTAGAGGCAGAGTCAAAATGCCAAGACATACCCTGGGAGGGAAAGGGCCTTGTTCAGGAAGGGAAACACAGATTGGTATTTATCTTGTCTGCATAATCCAGAGTCCATGGGCATATTACAGTTTGAAAGGAGTACAGAGAATTCTTACAGTAACACCTATCCTCATTTGTATTTTAAAGTAATACCATCACAGAACAAAGAAATACCTTCAATACTCAGAACCACACATGTCCAAAAGACAAATGGTCACTATACCAATATTGCCTAAGGTCCTTCTCTTATTTAGGATCTCACCTCATTTTTCGACTTGCATACTCAAATCCCTACTAGATATCTTCAGGGGTGTGTCGCTCATGTTTTTTGTTTCCATCCTAATGCCACACAGAAAACCACCAGACGTTCCACGGTAAAAAGCACTGATGTTCATGCTGGTGACTCTACAGGGTGACTAGTTCAGCTGCTCTACACTGTGATTGGCCAGGCAGCTCTGCTCCCAGCTGTGGGTTAGGCTAAGGACTGTGCCAGATGTTTGTTCTGGGACCCAGGCCTAAGGGACTTGGTATTTTCATGGCAGGTACTGGAAGTTTGGTCCATAGCAAATGTTTTATCACATATTTGTGGAGAAAAACTAGAAAGCAAGACCCTTTCAGAAAGCAATATTGGGTGGTTTGGGGTAAAGGAGATGGAAGCATCAAAGAATGCGAGGAAAAATATTCACTTAAGTATAGCACATTTAGAGCTAAGAGGTTTTAATAAAGTAGTCAGATATAAAACTATAAAATACACAGACAAAAGTTAAGAAATGCACAAAGGATGTGTGAAGGAAACTGTATCATATTACAATATATAAATGTATCAAATGAACACATTGTACACTTTAAATGTACACATTATATGTCTAATATATTTTATTTAAAAAACCGTAACTTTTCTAAAAGAATGAAGGCTACGCTGAATAAATGCTGAGCCATACCATGTGTTTCTAGAAGGGTAGACTTCCTAGTTAACGTGAGGTAGTTAATAGGATTTGGCAGGGAAGTAGGTGCAGTGAGGCATTAGATAAGGTGATTATAAAATCTGTATGAAAAGTAAATATACAAAAATTAACTATATTTTGAAGAAAAAAAGTTATTAAAGACACAGCTATTAAAATAGAGCCACTAGTCCAATGGGTAGACAATGAGATCAAAGGAACAGATGAGAGAGTTCAGAACGAAACCCAAGCCTAAAGGGAAGCTTAGTCTAAATGCTGTCCTTTCGAATGAACAAGAAATTCAAAGACAGTGCTGCTTGTGCAACTGGCTATCTATTTTTCAAAAGATTAAGTTTACTACTTGCCTCGTACTACATAAAACATTTTTATATACGTTATGGAGCTGAAGCACAATGAAAATTTTATATTGGAAGAAAATAGGGAAGGATGTAATTCTAATAATAGGGTGAGGTAAGTCTAAGTGTGACAAGAAGTTATAAAGGAAGCAATAGATTTGCTTTAAAAAAAGTCAACATTTCTAGATGGAAAAAGTTAATAGACAGATGACACAATGGGAAGAAATGTTTTTAACACAGGTAACGAAGAGTTACATTCATACCCTACAAAGAGCTGCTGTAAACCAGTACTAAAAAGATAAGAGCTTGTTGTTGTTTTTTTAAAAGATAGTTATATTAAGTGATTCACTGAAGAAGAAATACAAATGACAACGCATAAAACTAAAATGAAAGAGTTTCAACTTCAAGAATGTTTTTTAAATGCAAAATACAAGAAGCCACTTTCTGCCTGCTGGTATTGAGAGAATTTTCACAAGTGACCATATAAATAGTGCTTCCAAGTATAGAGATAAGGCATTCTCTCTGGCGTGTGTGGGAGTGTCAATAGCACAACTTTTTAGAGAACAATTTGACAGAACCCAATGAAAATTGTAACATATAGGGAATGCCTCTCCTTTCCAATTCTACCTTTCCATCCCAGGGAAGTAGTAGCAGACATGTATATAGACAGCCATTACAGCATTTCTTTTTTCTTTTTTCTTTTTTTTTTTTTTTTTGAAACAGCAAAACTTCGGGAACAGAATAAAGGTCCCTTAGCAGAGAAATGACTGAGGCTGTGGTGCTGGTGTAGGCACACGCCATTCAAAGGAAAGAGGCAGGTCTGGGTGTATGGAGTCAGAGACACCCACATGGTTTCCTGTTCAGCTGCTTATTTAACACACGTTTCCTAAGCACCGGAATAAAAGTGCACATGGATCTAAATGGAAAAACACACAAGGGGGAAAGCCTAGGAAAGAATCACAGTCGGTACCGTGAAGGAAACAGTAGAAAAGAGGCCTAAATCCGTGATTCTCTCTTTCCCAGGCACCCAACACCCAAGCAGCGGACCTTAAGTTAATTCTCCTAGCAAACGTACATGAAGCGTTTCCACTTCCCTCCAAGTCCCTTTCTACCATGCTTCCCGGGCGCGTCCCTTCACGCAAGCAAGAAAAGCTTAGCCCTCACCCAGCCTGGAAGGCCCTACCGGGTCCGGCTTCCGTGGGCCTGCGCAGCCTCGCACGTTCTGTTCCACGTGGTGCTTCCTTCCGTTCCCCGCGTTAGGCCCAGCGCTCTTGCCTGGTGGTTTTCAACGCGGAGGGAGGCGGGAGCCACCCCCAGAGGGAAGTTTGGAGGCGAATGGGGGACATACGGAAAGTCCTCACGGGCTGTGCTCGGCAGATTCTGCGACGACGTTAAGCAAAACCGCCTCTGAGGAGGCCAGCGGCACCGCAGGCGGACTGACAGGAACAAGAGTTGAGTTCCTACCGCATCTCATCCGCGTTAGGAGGAACCGACCTTGAACTAGACGACATAACTTGGGGACCTGCTGCATTTGGTCGCGTGGAAGATGGATCTGACGACGAGGAGACACGACGACGCCGACGCCGCCACTGCAGAGTCTCACGCATGCGCCCCCCGAAAGAACGTGACTTCACAGCTGAGACAGATTTCGCGTAATTGAGGAAGATGGACACTTATCTCCTGACCAATGAACATCAGCCAGGAATTAGTCCCCATCCTCAAGCCAATCAGCTCGCGGCTTGAATCTGGCTGGACTGCCCCTCTTTGCACTCGCTGCCCATAAATGCCTCGGCCTCCGCCCCTCGTGCATTTCCCAATAGACCCAACTTCTCCAAACGCGACCTTGCCTCAGTTTACTTCGCACAACAGTGCATTGTTGGATCCTAAATACCATAAGCCGGCCCAGAAAAAGTGGTTGCCCTTCGCCCGCAATACTCTTTAGCCTAATATTTGTTTTGCGTCCCTGGCTTTTGTCATTTTAAATGACAAGGCCTTCCCTCAAATGAGCTATCTAGTCTTTCTTTTTTTCTTTTTTTCTTTTTTTAAATATATTTTATTGATATTTTACAGAGAGGAAGGGGGAGGGATAGAGAGCTAGAAACATCCATGAGAGAGAAACATCGATCAGCTGCCTCCTGCACACCTCCCACTGGGGATGTGCTCCCAACCAATGTACGTGCCCTTGACTGGAATCGAACCCGGGACCCTTCAGTCCACAGGATGACGCTCTATCCACTGAGCCAAACCGGTTTCGGCTATCTAGTCTTTCTTTATCTTAGCGCCCTACTTTAATTATCTATACTTAGTGTTTATCATTACCTGGTCATTTATGTATTTATTTGCGTGTTTGTTTATTTTCTCCACCACCTCTACCACCCTCGTCGCCAAGTAGGATATGAATTAAAAGGGAGAAAGGAACTTATCTGTTTTAGTCACCAACCTAGCCCCTAAACAATGCTTACCACCTTGTAGGTACTCAATGAATGTTTGTCGAATGAACAATACTGACAGTATAAAGGGCATTATAAGCCTGCTTCAGGTATGATTCCTGGGGTCAGAAAAGCCCACTGTTGAATCCTAACTCTGTTACCCTGTGACCTTAGGAAAGTTGCTTAACCTCTCTGAACCTAAATCAGTTTTTTGTTTTGTTTTGTTTTTTTACTTACCAAATGGAGTTAATAACACCTGATTTATGGAGTTGTGAGAATTAGTAAACATAAATGAAGGGTGTTTTGCATAATTGTTACAAAAAGGGGAATCAATAAGTTACAACTATTATTATTGCTTATCTGCTTCATGGCTTGGCTTAGAGCAAGAATAAGTCCTGTGATAAGTGTCCTGTTAATTTTAAACAAAAAGTTTATATTCTTATCTCTCTTGTGAGCCATAAGATATGACAATATAGGCTTGGCTATAGGGCAGAAACAACATACCCCATATTCACCTTCCTTTCAAAAGTGGACCCACCACCTGGCCACCTCCCCGCACTGATTGCCTTCCCACTGCCTTCCCAGAACAGCGTAGTTGTTTCACGTTCCCCTGGAAAGTTAGGAAAAGCCAGTTAGCCATTCTAGTCAACACCATCAGCAAACTCAAAAGAGCTACAGGAAGTATAAACCATCGAATCCCCCCATCGGTGTTCTTCTCTGCACCCCCCTCCCATAGCCCTGCAGAAGCCTCCAGAATTTCTTAGAAGCCAGAACACAACCCACCAAACGATGCAAAGAGGATGCTGAGGTTTGAGATGTCTTCTCTGGCAGCTCAAACTTTAGAGTTCTGTTTAACACCTTTGAGCCTGTTTCCCACCGTCTGAGTCAAGGCCGTTTTCTCTTCTCAGTGGGGTGGGGAGATAAAAATGCATCTCATGTTACCAGAATCCCCAGTGTTGTTAATCTAGTCTTTTATCTCTGTTATGAAGGTCTAGAATCTCAGGTCATTTATTTAAGGCCAGAGACCTTGGTAGCTTTCTGAATCTTTTACCTACCTTCTCTTTCCATCAGGCACAACTTCTAGAACCTTCTCTTCCAGAAAATGTGTACCAAGTTCCATTCCACAGACTGTAAATGATGTTAGGGTGAAGTGAAACTAAGAGATCTTTGTCCAGAGATATATCTGAGACAGCCATGGATGCCCACCCAATCCTTTCCAGTCTCCTTTGCAAAGATTCTTATCTTGCATATGATGTCTTAAATGTGTGGACACGTTCAGAGTTCAATATCATCAAGTGTGTCTCTTACTAACTCACATTGTCTTTGAAGTGGTTCACCCGCAGAAAGTCAGGGCTACAACATAAGAACCAAGCTCTGTCCCTTCTTTGATGAGCAGCTGGAGGGGGGGATTTCCCTCAGCAGTTCACATTCAGGTAAAATGAGACTGTCCTGAGACAACGCTGGGTTAAGCAGAGGGTTTTAGCTCTCTGTAATGTTTAAACATCACCCTATTTAATTATACTTCGGGATTAAAAAAAAAAAAACAGGCCTCAAAATGGCATCATGCCAGGCTGTGAACATAATGAGCACAGAGTATATTCAATATATTCTGCGAACATTTTTAGAGAATCTGGCCCATGCCAACATCTTTTATATATATTACTTCATATATTTAAAAAAAATAAACAATAAAAGAGGCATGTGAGAAAATGTTTTAAAGACTACGAAAATGTAATATAATCTTTTTATTATTTTTAATATTTCAGAATGAGATTTACCTGACTATATGCTTGTAATTTTTCTACTTGCTGTGCTCGAAGTGGTGTTTGCTTTCCACTTGTCAAACAATCACCCCTCACCCTGGCCAGTGTGGCTCAGTTGGTTGAGCATCACTCCATGCACCAAAACATCATCAGTTCAATTCCTGGTGAGGACACATGCTCAGGTTTTGGGGTTCAATTGATCGATGTCTCTCTCTCTCTCTCTCTCTCTCTCTCTCTCTCTCTCTCTCTGTCAATAAAAACATATTTTTTTAAAGTCTCCCAGTTCTGCTTTTTAAAAAACCACCCCTCCTCCATAACTCTCTACAGCCTTACTTAGTTTAACTGTTCTTCATAGCACTTCCTACCATATATCTTATATATATATATATTTTGCTCTTTCTTTATTGTATATTCACCTTTCTCCATTAAAATACAATTCCACAGGGGACTTTATATTTCAATGTATCCACAATATATAGGGCAGTTTCTGGTACGTGGCAAACACTTGTTGAATGAATGAATGAATGAGTGAATGGGCTTTTGCTTCAAGTAGTAGGATTTGAGGTGACACATTTAAATAGATAATTGTGGCGAATTTGGAGGATGATAGTGATGTCTAATACTCAGCCTTAGGTGTAATTATACTGCGTGTGTCTAAGGTAACCTCTCTCCATTACCTTCAAACCTTCAGTAGAATTGCCTGTACCCAGCATCCTGTGGGAGGGGTGCCCTGAGGGAAATGAGCTGTTCCACACTGGGAGTGACAGGAGCCTGGAAGCACAGTCACTGCCAGGTCCCCGTGACAGCAGACACTAGAATGTGGACCTCCCAAAGGTTGAGGTTCTTCCCTGACATTCCCAGATTGCAAAGAACTCTGGGCTTCCCACAGAATGTGAGATGGAGGTCCATGTCATTCTGTTAAGAAATAGAAGAAAAGGTGACCCAGTTGAGCAGATGGAGCCTGCGAGTGGGAGAGGAGGGACATCTAAATTCTACTTTTCTCTGAAAAATGTACCAGCTAGAATGATGGAGAAGTGTCTCTCCATAAAGGAGAAGCTTTGACCTCACTGAAGTGATGCTTTCTGACCTTCTGAGAGAAACTTCAGGAGCAGAATACCCACTTAGCTGTCTGTATTCCCACGGCCAGTTGGTTTCTTGATGTGGCCCAGAGGTCCCGGGCTACCATCAATAATTACATTATTTCTGAATCAGGTTCATTTCTGACTCAGACATGAGTCTGAAGACCTAGGGATGGGGTTTTGATTCTGCTTTCCTAGGAATGCCTCTTCTGCCTGTGCATGATCCAAAACCCTGGGAAAGAAAAAACAACAAAACACAGAAAGGAAAAAAAATGATCTCTCTAACTTCAGAACTTAACCAAACTCCTTTGAAAAAATGCAATTTGACATTCGGTGACATGCCTTCTTAGCTAAGGACCAGACTTAACTCCCGAAGGAAATCTTTTCTTTTTAGAAGTAAGATGTGTGTTTTTTTCCATTACAGTTCACATTCAGTGTTATCTTATATTAGTTCCAGGCGTACGGCCTAGTGGTTGGACAAGAGTCCGGCCTGGAGGAGCCAGGCTTCTCTCTCCCATCCCCCTCTCTCAAAGAGCTGTTGTTTCAGATCAGTCACTCTTGCAGTGACGTCCCCAGAAGAGTTCTTTTCCTGTTAAGCTGTGGTAAGTCAAAACCTCCTTCAGAGAATGCAAAGTCACCACTCTGGGGGGCTTTAAAAAAAACATGGTTTTATGTGTCTTTAGTTGTCTGGAAAGGAAGAAAACCTCAAACTACTGAACCAGAAGTAACCTTTTTTTTTTTTTTTTTTTCTAGCTGTTCTTTGCGTTTAGCGTTTCCTAAAGAAACAATGGCCGATTCCATTTTTAATGAGCAGATTCAAATGTTTTGGGATTTTGACATCCCGTATATTCCTACTGAGGTAAAGAAAAGTAAGTCAGGATCCTAAAGAATCCTGGTTCTCTTCCGTCGAACCAGAACTTAAAGCATGGTGAGCTACACACCTGTCTCCAGAGACCATCAAAGGCATTGAGCAGGGCTCAGAGTTAGAGGTATGAAAGTGGCAATACCAGTACGACAAGCTGATGGCACATCACACCAGCTCATCTCACGGTGCGGGACCACTTTCTCTTTCCTCTGGTACCATTATCTCGAAGGGCCCACAGATTAAAAAAATAATAAAAATTTAAAAAAAGGTCCAGCAAACTTCTTGATGGTTGGAGCCAAAAGAAAAGGAAAAGGATGAAGAGGACTTCATTGTGAGGGCTGAGAGCACAGACCAGCAGCCCAGGAAGGCGAATGCCCCTCTGGCTTTCCCCAGGAGGTACCTGGCCAGGAACCTGACCTCATAAAGCAGCTGAATCAACAGAAGAGTTTTAAAGAGAGCAGGTGACATACCCCAACCTGAACCTTTGGCTTTGTTCATTAGTTTATTCAACAAATATTTATTGAGCATCTTCTAATTAACAGTTTCAGCTCTAGTTACCTGGCAGTTCTCATCATTAGTCTCCTGATTAACTCCTGGTAATGCCAGGCACCAAAGAGATGTAACTTGGTTTCCAATGCTATGGGTTAGGATGCATGGGTTTTTTCCATCTGCAGCCTCAGTCTCCCTTGGAAAATCTATTCAAAGCTGGAAAAACATTCACACACATTCATGAGGCAACACTACTTTAGATTTATTACTCTCAAAGCATACCCATGTAGCCAAAAGTGAAAGACACTTGTCTTATAATTAAACATCATCAAACATTTGTTGAACACCTAGTATGTGCCCGGCATGGGGTCAAGGTAATGTGGATACAGGGGTAAACAAGGCCAAAAAAGGTCTTGCATTTTGGGACATTTATCCTAGCATTAAAAAAAAAAAAACACCGATGTTTTTTAAGTTGTCAAATAAATATAGCCATAAACCTGGCTAAGGAAATGGGACTCCTGAGTGTGAGGACAACTTTCCAAGATGTTGGTCTCTACCAGGAGAACAAGAAATGCACCCATTACTGGAGGAAGAAAGATGGTAAAGAAAGGTTTGGTTTGGTTTGTCTTTTGGTGAAAAGAGCTACCTGAACACATGTACATGCTGGAAATGACTTCATAGACAGGGATAGTTTGTGGACCCAGAGAGAGTTAAATGGGCCACGTAGAGGAGAGGGAATGAGTCTAGTGCACAAGTGGAGAGATGGTCCTCTTCTCCTACTGTATCAGGAGGAAAAGGAGGCCATTCAGAGGCAGTGGGTTTTGGGTTCTGGTGGTGAGAGTGGGGTTCCATGATGGGGGCGGGGGGAAGGAATATGGTTGGTTTGCAGGAGGGAAAGATGGGATTTAATTGTCTCAAACAATGGAAAAGCATGAAAAAGTGGAACTGAAGAAAAAGTGCTGGGCCATGTTGAATACCCATTTAAGATCTGTGACCACTGCTGTAAAGTAATGGTTCTTTGCCAGGGGTAATTTTGTCTCCTCACCTCAGCCCAGTGACATTTGGCAATATCTGGAGATAGTTTTGGTTATCCGCACAGGGGAGTGGGGGAGGAGGGCAGGGATGCTGCTCAGCATCCTACAATGTACAATCAGGACAGCCTCGCAACAAATAATTATCTAGCTCCGAGTGTAAAGTGATGGGGGAGATTTATATACAGACCCTCTTTGGAAAGCTACACAAAGAGGCTCTTTGTGTACAGAAATGGGGCCACAGGACAGGGTGAGAAGGAGACTTCTTTCCTCCTATCTTTGCATATCCTTTAAGTTTTGTACAATGAGCATGCATTG
Source organism: Plecotus auritus (assembly GCF_963455305.1). Lineage (NCBI taxonomy): Eukaryota > Metazoa > Chordata > Mammalia > Chiroptera > Vespertilionidae > Plecotus > Plecotus auritus. Next base: position 26,349,505 of record NC_137778.1, read on the forward strand.
CCTATTCAAATCCATCCAAAGAAAAAAACTAATTAGTGATGGATACATAATGGATTGGCTGACTTCAGTAGATGTGATAAAAAATAAAATGAAACCAGACAGTCTGTTTGTGTAATTTTTCTCCTGCAACATCCAGCTGCTAGGATGCCAGCATACAGAAAATGGGATTTTCCCAAGAGGAATACAGTAAAGGAAACAGAATATTGGGGGTTGAGGGTCTTTCCAAGATAGTGATTGTAATGACAGATGATAGAAGCTAAGCCAGACAGAGAGGAGTGAAAATAAAGAAGCTGATGGATATGCAAGAAAATAATAGAGCTCCTTAATTAGAGGTCTCAGTATATATATGCACACACACACACTAGAGGCCCGATGCACAAAATTCGTGCCAAGAGTAGGCCTTCCTTCCCCCAGCTGCCAGCACCAACTTCCCTCTGGCACCCGGGACCCAGGCTTCCTTCGCAGCCCTGGCTTCATCTGGAAGGTCGTCCAGAAGGATGTCCGGTCTAATTAGCATATTATACTTTTATTATTATAGATATAGATAGATAAAATGTTGAAGCAATTAAGCTTGAATAATAGATTATTTGTGAAAATAAAATGCCTGAAATAAAATTTCAAAGGAGGTATGGTAATGTTTAACAATGACAGTCTAAGAAGGCCATGGTAGTGGCTGAAGACAATAGGAAAGGGAAATTGGGAGTGATCTAAGTGAAAATGCAAGAAGCCAGGTGTTTAGATGGCTCTCTCAAGAGCAGTGACTTCTGGAGAACAAAGTGTCTCTCACAGAGCTGCTTATAAATAATGGCACATACCTTTTTTTTTGACATTCTACTGTGTGTCAGATACTTTATATATCTATTTTCCCTTTTCTGTCTAAGAGAGGTCAAGGGGCCTGCACAGTGAATACATAATTAGTAAGTGAAGGAACGAAATTCAAACTCAGGTTATTTTAGCCCAAAGTCTGTGCCCTTTCCACTATGCCCACAGGAAAAGACAAGTTGTCATCAAACCTATGGAAAGTTGGGTGAGCTTAACTCCGGTAATAATAATAGCAATGGAAACTTTGAATAATGGGAGACAGAGAAGGAAGAAAATACAGAGAGGGGACAAGAGCCTGGCAAAGTCCTTCTCACCTAGTAAATTCTCCTTAAAGTGGCCTTAAGTCATAATGAATTAAGAAGCCATGAAGAAAGAAATACTAAGGAAAAAAGCAAAATCTTTTTGACTTCTAAAAAGTACATCCATATTGCTTATCTGTATTCTAAAATATAGTTTTTATTACATGTATTCTTTTCATTTAAAATGCACAAAATATATATAAATATTGGTTATATTATAGGAAAACAGCATCACTAGGTGACAATCCAAGATTAGAGGACTGTTAGAGTTGGTTGCCAAGAAGCATTTGAAACCGACACCAAATGTATTTTCCTAACATGTTCTTCCTATTTAGGTAGCTTTCCCAATCACACACACACACACACACACACACACACACACACACACACACCTACAATTGCTCTGGAAACATACATGCTGTATAGGGAATGGACTGCATCCCCCAAAGATATCCCTAGCTTTTCTATTTCCATCACCTGGCAGCTCGGGCTATGGCTTTGGAAGGAAAAATGCTGCCACTGGGACACCGGCCTTTCAGTCTCTTGAGCTTATCATGCAAGCCTAGTCACCTTCTTCCATCCCTTACACCTGAGAGACACCCTCCCCTGAGGTAGACAGTAGACCCACCGCAAGAGGTGAGTTATAAGTTGTCCTTTGCAATGTGCCCAAACACTCTTGGCCTCTGAAGCTGAATGTAGACCACCCTGGTAGCTGCTTTGCCCCGCCTTGCATTTTGACATGCAGCCCAGAGTGTTATGTTCATCAGCTATCTTCCTCCTCCTGTCTGGCTCATGGGCGAGATGAGGAACCATAGACCTGCTGGACTCTGTGGCCTCAGAATCCTCTTGGTTTATGTCTTCGCACTTGACCTCAAGTGTGCTTAAGAAGACCCTCCTTCAAGACACCATTTTCAGCGCCTGTATCAAGGAGCCATAATGGAGAGAATCCCAAAGTGCTTTTCTTAGAGCTTATATAAACCAAAAAATGTCTTAGACTCTTCAAAATTGACCAGAGAGTACTCAGACACATTAACATATAAGTGGTCAGCACTGGTGAGATTGAACACCGCGCCCAGGTAGCTGCTACGGGCCCACATCTGGCCAGCAGTGCAGTAGTCCATCATCTTCTCCTCCATCAGCACCAGGTCCTGGGGATACTTCAGGTTCCTCATATAGACCTTGTGGTTCAGCGGCTGTTTCTTGCAGGCCTGACCCCGGAAGTACACTTTGGAATACACAAAGTACAGCCCAGTGTCATTGATCACGAGGCTGCTCTTCTTATACTTCACCCCAGAGACCAGGGCAATTCCATAGGTGTCTTCCCATTCCAGAGGGATGGATCTTGAATTGGGCTTGCCTAAAACCAAGTCAGAGAGGAGCTTTTAGCCAGGGATGCTCATGCACCCAACAAACGAAGCTTCCAAGGCAAAACTGTGGACCTGTCCTTCCTGGAGCAAAAGATTTTTTTTTTTACCCAAAATGACATAGCCCCCATAGAGCTGGCCAAGGGGTCAGACTCACCCATCACTAAATTCCTTCTTAGACACACAATGGGACAATAATATATACCCTTAACCAATTGCAGTAAGAAGTGAGTGAGAGGAGCTTGGCTCTCTGGAACAAAGGTTCTATGATCTTCAGAAATAGAAGGTTAGGCTCTAGGGTCCTTCCATGAGGGAAAAAGCCAAATCCAAGGAACTCTACAGATCTAAAGTTGGAAAGGACCTTAGGGACCCAACTCCTCACCTGCAGTCCCCCTCTTTGGGCTGAAACCCCCTTTCCTCTGTGTCCCCACAACATCATGCACACACCTTACACAGAGAACGCTCTTCAGTATTGAAGTGATGACCTGTGTACCTCTTTCCCTGTTGGATTTTAGGCTTCTTGAAGGCAGGAACCATGTATTGTTTCTCTCCATGTCCCCAAGGCTTGGCACATACACATGTATGTGCTCTATAAAAGCCTGGCTCTGGACTGGATCATTCTGCCTAAATAATCCCAGGGACAGTGGCACACACAGTCTGTGATATTCATCCACTTCTCAGGTGTGTATGAACTTCCCACAGGGACTGCCCCTACCACATCGCTATCAATCATTTCACTCCACGACACAACCACAGGCTGAAAGCCCACCCGTGCCAGGACTGGGCCTCTCCTCCAATTATCAGCTCCCCCAGAACACAGCAATGGAGACCGACCAGCTGTTCTACTTTCTGCCTCTTTCCCCTTCCTGATACACACCTGTCAAATGGGCCACTTTCCTCTGCTCCCCTTTTTCAGAGGTTGGATTGGAATGACCTGTATCGTAGAGAGATGAGATATAGAAGTAAAAATGAGATATTGACTATTCTTTTGGTAGAACTCTAAACAGGGCATTTAAATAAGAGAGTTTTTTTTTTTAAGCATAAATAGCAACAGTGTGACACATACTAATGCAAATCCAAACTGTGGAACTCATCGCCCCTGTATTACAGACTTGGAGAGGTAAAAAATAAACCAAATTAAGACAGACGTAGGCATGTTATACAGTTACAATAAAATGACATTCATTAACAATTTTATTCATTCATTAGGAGCTGTCATATAAGTTACTGCATTTAGAACGTGCCACAACCCTTTCAGGTAGAGATCCCAGTCCCACCTCGTAGATGGCAAAATGAGCTTAGAAGTTGGGTGGCTTGTCCAAGAAGCCCCGACTACTCAGGGTCAGAGTGGGACCGACCGTGGGGAATCCTGACGCCCAATCCGGGACTCTTTCTGCTCTGGCTTTACTGTCCCTAAGACTCAGCAGGCCAGAGGGTGAAAGGACTGCTAATTCCCCTCCTGCTGCTAGGTCTTCCCCCAAAGGCATTCTACAACCTGCCCCAAATTAATTACCCTAAGGTTTGAACAGCTTGAATGGGTTCATAGAATGTATAATTGTGTATGGTTCCCCTAGGCCTCCTGGTGTGACCTGAACATGCCCAGTTCTCTGCCTCTGTGCCTTTGCTCATGTTATTCCTTCTACCCAGAATGCCCTTCCAAACAGATCTCTATGTTAAATTGCTCTCAACCCTATAAATACCATTGAAATACCTCTTTCTTTGGGGCACCCTCCCAAGCCTTTTTAACCAAATAGGATTTTCCCCTCCAGAATCACGCTGTCTTCACCTCTCTTGTCAACTTGGACACCCACCCCATTTCTGTGAAAACTGTGTAACTTGCCTAACTCTCTCAAATAAATGGTAAACTCCTTACGACAGGTCCAATCCCCCAGAGTATTCAGCTCAGTTACTAACACAGGGCATGTGACCAGTAAATGTTTGCTAAATTAAATTTAAGGAGTTAAAATACAGAATAGTTCTCAAAACAAGACACTACTTCTCTGACTTCAAATATTTAACAAATAGAGCTCTAGAGCTACCACTTAGCTAATGAATTGAGCTAAGACATTGGAGAAAGAGTCTTAGAAAGGTGCATGAGAAGGCCCCAACAACCGAGAACATTGCCTGAGCTCTCACTACCTCTGCAGCCACCCAAGATCACCCACCATGAATGAGGTGCTAGAGAAGAGGAAAGGCAAAGCTGACTCTTGCCTGCATTCCTGCACCACAAGCCATCTGTGCAGCTGATCTGGCATTAGGCCATGTTCTGACAGGAAATGGTGCGTATCTTTATAGCCCTCAGAGAGCCTTGTATGGTATAGTTCTCATAGAAAGCACTCACCAAGATTACCTGCTGGATAAATACTGGAACAAGGAAACTAGAAATATATCCCATACTTTGGTGATGACTGTTTCCTGCCCCAGGATCTTTGCACATGCCATTCTCATTGCTGAAATGCTTTCCCCTATCCTCCCACTTCACTACACACACACACACACACACACACACACACACTCACACACACACTCACACACACACACTCACACACACACACACACTCACACACACACGCACACACTGACACACACATAAACACACACACTCACACACACACACTCACACTCACTCACACACACACACACACACACACACACTCACACACACACATGCACACTCACACACACACACTCACACACACACGCACACACTGACACACACATAAACACACACACACACGCACACACTCACACACACACAAACACACTCTCACACACACACACTCACACTCACACACTCACACACACACACACGCACACTCACACACACACACACGCACACACTGACACACACATAAACACACACACACGCACACACAAACACACACAAACACACACTCACACACACACACACACTCACACACACACTCACACACACACACTCACACACACACACACACACAATCACAAGACCTCCTTGGGACTTTCCAGACCACTCTGCCTTAGCACACTCAGCACACTTTGGAAAGATGTGGTTTGTGTGCCCGCTTTGGTTTAGCTTCGCCAGCTTGCTTCAAGCTCAGTGAGGGTAGGCCCCTCGTCTCTCGTATTCTCAGTGGTCACCCCCAACCCAACACCCTTCCTGGCACATAAGAAGCACCCCAAGAACATTTGTGAATAAATAAAAGAGGTAATGAATTAACTGTAGCAAAATAGAAAATGAAAAAGAAGTACATAAGGAAGTTGAGTGCCTCCCAGAGGGAATCGGTTACCATGCTAAAATATAAATTCTTCCAGTTCTTTGTGTTTTTACCTAACACTATAAAGTGCACACTCTCTATGGCATTAAGTGTCCTTCTAATATATGGTTTTTAGCTGCTGTTTATTATGCTGTCATCTCAATACACCATGGTGTATTCAACAAATCTCCTATTAAGAGGCATTTACATTTCTTCCGAATTGTTTATTATAAATAGCCTTCTAAGGAAGTGATGAACATCCTTGTACAACTCTAATTATTTTCTAAAGATAAATTCTTTGTGATAAGATTACAAGGTAAATTAACAGTTTTGATCTTTTGATATATGTTTCCAAACTGCTCTTCAGAAAAGGGATAGTAATTTACAGGCCCCTGGCTGTCCATCATGTTTAAGCAGCCCCTTTCTCTCATTTCTTCCCAGCTGGGTTTGTTTTTTAAGCTTTCCTAATTTGATGGATGAAAATGGGTATCTCTTGTTTTAATTTGCATCTCTTATCTTATTAGTAAAGTTGCTAATTTGATTTCCATGTGATAATTAACCAATTTTGGGTCCATCTGGGTTGAACTGGAGAAGATGATTGTTTTGGGGTTGGCAGACCTGACTCATCTGCTCGCTTGACTTTTAATCACTAAAACGACTCCAGAGAGTGGGTTAAAGATGAGTAATTGGGTACCTGTTTCACCAGCCACATTCCACTGATTTTCAAATCTATTTTAGTCTAGAAATCTTCTAGAGGCTTTGTTTTTTCTAGCAAATATTTCTACACTGCATGTGCCCATCTGGACTTCCTTACCCTTAGGGACTTGGACCCAGAGCTGGGGACCAGAGCCTCCTGAGGTTGGCTCGTACATTCTAGGGCCTGTTGTCGGCAAACTGCGGCTCGCGAGCCACATGCGGCTCTTTGGCCCCTTGAGTGTGGCTCTTCCACAAAATACCACAACCTGGGCGAGTCTATTTTGAAGAAGTGGCGTTAGAAGAAGTTTAAGTTTAAAAAATTTGGCTCTCAAAAGAAATTTCAATCGTTGTACTGTTGATATTTGGCTCTATTGACTAATGAGTTTGCCGACCACTGTTCTAGGCAGTAGGGCGATTTGGATCACCTGAGCGGGCACTTCCTGACTGGCCAGTGCTGCCTTATGTTTCTTCCCAATTTCTAATAAGATTTACTTACTGTCTCCCCAGAGGCATCTTTCTTGCCATCTTTATTTCTCATTTCATAATCATCATAGAGAGATGGGAGTTGCCTTATTTCACGAGGTATCAGTCCATTTACTGGAAAGCCCTGTAGTTCCACACCAGTGGTTTGGGGCACGTGACCTAATCTGCCTGGTGTTTTGTCCCTCTTCTGAAAAATGAGATGCCTGGACCAGATGCTGTCTAAGCTCCATTCCCATTCTTACCAAATCTAAAGGCCCACAAATCCTAGGTTAATCTATCTGCCCGAAATCTGTCTGTCCACAGTTTCCAAAACTATGTCCTGAAATGTGATGAGGTCAATGCTCAACATTTCTCCTTCCTCCTGTCCTGGATCTCATACAAAGGATTTTCCTTTATTATTATTTTTAAAAATATGTTTTTATTGATTTCAGAGAGAGGAAGGGAGAGAGAGAGAGAGAGAGAGAGAGAGAGAGAGAGAGAGAGAGAGAGAGAACATCAATGATGAGAGAGAATCATTGATTGGCTGCCTCCTGTGCACCCCACACTGGAGATCGAGCCTGCAACTCGGGCATGTGCCCTGACCAGGAACCGAACCATGAACTCCTGGTTCATAGGTTGACGCTTAACCACTGAGCCATGCCAGCCAGGCCTTTCCTTTATTACTGAAGTTAGTTCACAATGACCTCTGTGATTGAAGCTGGACCACTCTTTGAATAATGGCTGACGTCTTCCCCCAATCTTTCTCGTGACTGCAAAAGAACCATCCTAATGTGGATGATTGGTTTCCCACTTTTTAAAAGCTTCAGTACATCCTATGAAGTGTTTTAACTAAAGCTTGACTCTTGATTAATCTCTTAGAGAATTTAAAGAGAAGACCTTTCCTAGAAACATATCCCCCTCCCCCATCTCTCTCCACACACACACACACGCACACACACACACACACACACACACCTCTCTGGGGAGTTACAGCCACCGTCCTGTGCCTGGGACCCAGGAGGCCTGAGGAAAGAGACTGGCCTGGAGCCAGCTGCTCAGGGGGCACAGATCCAGGGTTGAAGAGGTGTGTGCCTCTTCCCAAAGTCAGGTGGGAATTATTTTAATTGTGTGCAGAACTCAGATATACGTATTTTGAACAATTAACTTGACTTCATAGTTGAAGGCAGCTCAGGGAACCAAAAGGACCAGAGATTCAGAATCGGCCAGGATTCCTATTGCAGTAAAATGTGTCCGAGAACGGATGCCAGTCACAGCATTCCACCCACAGGGCCCAGCTCTGAGGACCGTCTTTGGAAACTCAATGTGCATGCGTAAGAGGACTCACCTATTTGCTTCTCCAAAGATGATTCAATATGCCTTTGGCTGGAGGACTGACAAAGAGAAAAAGAAAAGTCGTATAATAAATACAACGTTCTCTAAGCAAAGGAGGCAGAATTGCTAAATAGACCAGGCTCGGGGAAGGCATCTACATACCTCACAGCCTCTCCTACCTCGGACTTTGGCCGAGCAGCTGTGTCGCCCTGTGCCTCAGCTTTGTGATTTGGCATACTTCTGATATTTTTAACTCTTTTTAATTTTTTTTTTTTTTTTAGTTTGGCCATTTGCACAAATTCACTTCTAAGCGATACTCAACGTTCCTTTTCCTGAGTCACTAAGGACGTGGCTCACCAGGCTGACTTGCCATCTCAGGAGGGAAGAATGTAGCTGCAGCCTCTCATGACCCTGACCCTTTACATGATAAAAAATATTCCTTTTACTTATGTGAGCCTCCAGTTCTCTGTCTGTAGCATAGAATGGCTAAGACGATCCACCTCTAGGGCAGGATAAAGGACTGAAGAGCACTTTGCAAGGAAGACCGTGGTCCGTCAGCCTGACACGGTCCACCATGGAGCTGTCTCAGCCCAGCACTCGGGCCCCAGCAAGCCCAGGGCTTACCTCTCTGAGCTCGGCCAGCTCCTTCTGCAGGTGGAACAGCTGAAACATCCCCAGCCCCAGCGCAACCAGAGCCACCAGAATCATGAAGAACATCACAAGGAGACACAGGCCTGTGTTGTGGTCCCTCCTCTTCTTCAAAGGTGGCAGTGGCAGTGGAGGCAGGGGTGGCAGTGGCGGTGGTGGTGGCGGTGGTGGTGGTGGTGGTGGCCTCCTCTGACCAGGTCTTCTAGGCACCGAGGAGGGACAGGGGAGGACTGTCCCTGAAGGAGTCCAAGGGGAGGGGGCCCTGCTGTCCACCCAGTAGATTTGGGGGTACGGGTAGTTCAGGGGCTGCTGCATGGCAGCCACAGACTCGAGCCGCCCCCTGCAAAGGGCGTATCTCCTTCTCAATCCCTGGAGTCCAGGTATCACGGAGGGGGCATCTGCTGCTGACTGCTCGAGAGGAGGAAGCCGGCGCCTTCTTTATAGAGTTTCCATGGTCAAGGGCAACACCTCACTTGAGTTCTCTCTTTCAGCTTCTCACAGAGACACCCACTCACTTTGCATCTGAAGCTGAGAACCCTCAGGAAGCTCAGCGCAAACCCCGGGAAGTTTCCACCCACAAATTTCTGATGAAAGCCTGCACTGCCCAATGGCTGCTCGAGCACCGCAGAGGCTGGCGGGAGGCTGGCGGGAGGCTGGGCGGGCCCTGCGAACAGGTAGCACCAGGTGCCGGCCCAGCTGCGGGCCCAGTGGCCACGGGCTGCATTCAGGCACTGAGGGGCAAGGCCGTGGAGTTGTGGCGGGAAGCGTGGCTTTCACATCTTACCTTTTACATGAAAGACTCATCCCCTGCTCTCATCCTCTCCCTGCACAAAGCCTTTGTACCCGACCTTCCAAAGCTCCATAATTTACAGTGAAACACCTGCCCCACCCACTGGCCAGAGATTCCACCCGAGGTTGCAAACCCGTGGCCCATGTGCCTTATGGAACCCACAGACCTGCTTTGCTTGTGCCTCACATGTTTTTTCTTTTCATTGGTTGTCCCTTTATCGAATTGGGATGCTTCATAATAAACATCTATTTTCTCTTCTGTTTTTGAACATTAGAATGTTGGACACCCTGAAGGCCATCTCTGCAAATGCAATCAGCAGGATCTGGGCACCAGCTGCCCGCCCCCTCACCCCATGAGACATATTCTCCAGGCTGCCCAGCCTGCACCCCTCCTCGCCATGGCCAATGCCTTCCTGGTCCCCGGAGGCGTTCCTGTTTGCTGGAGCTGTTATGGCTGGCAGGTGAAATGCAGGCTGCCCAGTTCATTTGAATTTCAGATCAACAGTCAGTAATGTGTAGGGTAAGTAGGTCCTAAATATCACATGGAATATATGTTTTAAAAATTATTCATTGTGTATGTGAAATTCAAATTGAACTGATTGTCCTACTTGTTTGTTTTTTAGTAAAGATGGCAACTCTACCTGGACTGGCCCCACCCTTTCCTCTGGCCTCAGATACCACTTATGTGCCAACAACTTCCCAGCTCAGCTTTGGTCACAATCCTTCTTCCCATAAACCATATAACCCTCCCACAAACTCTTACTTTCCGTTCTACAGGAGGGCCCTGCTTTTCAATGCAATTAGCGTCTCCATCATACGTTGGCATTTCCGTGACTATCATTCTGGCTCTCCCCCAGCACCAAACCAACGCCAAACCTGGGTCCCTGCCACATTCTGCCCGCCCCACCCCTCCCTATACAACCTGTATCACCCGAGATCACTCTATCTGGTGACAACGTCAACTCCTCCCTCTCCCTCTCTCCCAACATTTAACTAGTCACCCAGGACAACTGATTTTCCCTGAGACCTGTTTCTCACATCACACCTTCTCCACTCCCATTCTTCCTGCTGCTATTTTTTTTTTAATCTCTCACCTGAAATACTGCAATGGCACCCTAACTGGTCACTCTGCCTCCAGCTGTTCCCAAACCCAAGTCTCCCTGCAAAATGCTGCAAGAAAGGTGTTTTGAAAAACAGATTTAGTTCTCTCACTTCCTTGCCCAAACCTTCTGTTGGGAGGTTCAATTCCAGTGGTATATTCATCACATAACAACTTTTTACATAGAATCTTGTTCTGGGCTCTTATTTCCATTTCATTGGTTTGTTTCCGTATCCCAGGACCAGGGCCACACAGTTTTCGTAATCATGGCTTTGTAGAATGTCTCAAGAGCTAGTTATAGCAAAGTTCCCCCTCTTCGCTCTTCTTTTTCAAATTGATTTGGCTGCTTAGGTATATTTAATCTCTCCTGAATGGATTAGGACAAAATAGTATGTTCCTAAAATGTTCTAGAGCACTATTAATTGTAATTGCAGTCATTTGTGGGGAGGGTTATTTTTACGTTTTTTTCCCAGATTAGATTTTTCATGACCTTTAAAATGTTTCTCTAGGATGGTCTCCTATATTCTTTCTCAGATTAATTGCTTGACACTTTGTAATTTTGTTGTGATTCTATATGGTGTCCTGTTTTCTGTGCTATTTTTCTTCTCTGTGGAAGGCAAGATGACACCTGGGATCCCCCACCTCCTGGGATTCGTGCCCTTTTATAATACCCTCCCCTGGAATCTGGGTTGGACCTATTGACTCACTTCTAACTAATACAGTAGACGTGATGGGATAACACTTCCAAGATCAAGTTATAAAACACTGCAGCTCTGGATTACAGACGGCTCACATGGCAGAAAGAGAGAGAGGAAGCAAGCTCTCTCGTGAGTCTTATAAGGGCACTAACCCCATTCATGAAGGCTTCACCTTCGTGACTTTTTCTAACCCTAATTACTTCCCAAAGGCCCACTTCCTAATACCATCACATTGGGATATATATATATATATATATATATATATATACACATAATGTTATTTTAAGGCAGTACATTTTGGGGTCATTTGTTAGGCAGCAGCAGATACTAATACAGCCGGCCATTAATGGTTTAGATAAATGCTCATTTTATAATAAATAATCTTGATTTTACAAATTTGTGGGACTCTCTTTTTACTTCAGGTAGTGTGTTTGTGGACTTCCGTTGTATTATTTTATATAGATACTAGTGGCCCGGTGCATGGATTCATGCAAATTGAAAGGAAATTAATTAGAAGAAATATTTTAATATCACTATTCACCCTTTCTCTAAAATAGAAGTGTCAGAGATGAAAGAAAATTAGTAAAATTGTTGGACATACGGCCAGTCACTTAGCCTTTTATATATATAGATAGATAGGAGTCCCAGAATGCGAGAGGGCACTCTGCAAAGTTGCTGTCGTACAGGGTGTGGAACACAAGCACAAGTGTGCAGTAAACCAGATTCGGGGTCCACAGTGCCCCAGCAGCAACATAACCCACAGCCGAATGTGGAATCGCATGGCCCCATGAGGAATCGGGCTCCCTTCTCTCTGATTCCAGGGTGTGTCACCTGAGAACCCCCGCTGCCAAGTCACCACAGCTCGGCAGCTCCTACATTGAGTGTCTGCCCCCTGGTGGTCAGTGCATGTCATATGTACCAGCTTGTCGGATGGTTGGATGGTTGGACAGTCACTTAGCCTTTTATAGATAGATAGATAGATAGATAGATAGATAGATAGATAGATAGATAGATTATCAGTGAGAAAAAAATGACAATTTTTAATCTTCCCTCCAAACCCTGATTATACCTCAAGAACTATATAGAGGAGTAACTGTCACCATAAGCATCTACAGTTTCTCATGACAAGTATGATGTTTTCCTTAGATTTTTGTTCTTTATATACTGCCTCTGTCACTAAGAGAACTTTTCTATCATAATCTCAAGATCTCATCAGCAAACAGATGGAACACTCAAACTAGGAGAGTTTGAGGAGGGCTTAATAAAAGGAACTGTTGACATATAGGTAGGGTGTAGGCCGCAGGGGTGGGCAAACTTTTTGACTTGAGGGCCACAATGGGTTCTTAAACTGGACCGGAGGGTCGGAACAAAAGCATGGATGGAGTGTTTGTGTGAACTAATATAAATTCAAAATAAAGGAGCAGAGGGGAGAGCAAGAGAACCCTCCGCTCTTTCGGCTCCGCGGGCCGGATAGAACAGCCGAACGGGCCGGATCCAGCCCACGGGCCGTAGTTTGCCCACAGCTAGCTAGAATCTTAACTCTGGTTTGTGATGGGTTCTGTTTTCTTTGTCCTCATATTCGAGTGCTAGTTTAGGGGGACATACATTCCCAAATCAGATATTCCCACCCACCTCCCCCCAAGATTTTTCAACAATGACTCTTGGTCTTCTCACATCCAGAGCCGTTTTAGAGAAGTCGGTGGTCCATCCAACTCCTATTCCATTAGACATTTTGCTTTTTTCCTCCACAAGGTGAGAGGCAGGACCAAGATTCTTTCACACCAATTCTGACTACTCTCCACAGGCTGTGCTGTTTCTCTGTTGTTTTTGTAGAGGCCCCCTCTCTACTCCCACCTCACAAGATCTGATTGGCTCAGGAAAATTTGCAAGGCGTAGAAGGGTTGTTTTCTCACTTGAGTAGGTAGGTAGCCACCACTTGCTTTATGCTTCAATTTGATCTCTTGTGTCCAAGAGAATGGCAACTTTGATGTCCTTTTGTAGTATGGAAGGATGAATTGGGGGATAAGCTATGAAGCATCACTCTTGTTTCTCCAAGTTACACCAGGTTGAAGGGTGAAATCAAGAAGAGTGAGGATGACAGTGGCAATGGGTTCAAAATAATCCTTCCGCCCCACCCCCCAGAACAGGATGATCAGATCCAAGATACTCCCCTTCTTGCCCTGCCCCTGTGGATCACTTGGAGGCTGGTCAGGAAAGCAGAAGCCACTCCAGATATGCAGAGTAAGGAAAGGGTCAATACAGGGACTGAAGGCTACACAAGCAAAGGTCAGGGAGGTCACTGAAATGCAAAACCTTGAAATGCAAAACTCATGCTACAACCAATAGTTTTAGCTGCCAGCAGAACTCAAGTGGGTGGTTCTTAGGAGGATAGACAAAGCTCAGGAAACACACCCCACCGCCTATGCTGTCTCCCACATGCCTTTCAGCAGCTGCCTGTGAACAGTGGCTCCTCCTCTTCCACCTTCCAATCTCATGCAATTGCTTCTCCATTGTCAGGACCCAATCAGGATCCCACTTGCCAGGGAATGTAGAAATGGTAATATAAAGGCTCCTAGGGACAGGGAAAGCACTGGGCATTGACAAATTATATGTGGTACACTGTCTGTCTTGTTCAAGGGTGCAATCTCAACCAATACACATTGACTGAATTAATGAAGGCAGAAGGGTCCCAGGTCAGGAACAGGACTGTTTGGGGGAATGGAAAATTCTTCCGCAACCTCAGTCAGTGATGAGATGTGCCCCATCTCCTGACACTCTGCAGGTGCTGCGGCATGCTGCTGACTTTATTTTATTGTGGAAGCTTGACAACATTCACATTCAAGTAGAAATCTGACCATGTTGGTCTACTGTGTCAAACAACATTCTTGTGGCTCACCATCGCCTTGAGAATGGAATCTGAAGTCTTCATCATGACTTCTAAGCCTCTGCATTATCTGGGTTCTTCCTAACTCTACGACTTACCTCATTCTACTCTCTACCTCTCTCACCACACTGTGGCCACATTGGCCTTTCCATTCACCAACGTGGCAAGTACTTGCCCATCTGAGGGCCTCTGCCTAAGATGCTGCTGTTCCAGATCTAGACTGGTGCTGGAGACACTCCATAAATATCTGTTGATTTGATAAATATAGATGAGAAGACTGACACTCAAATAAGTGATCATTCTGACCCCATTGCCACTGTCATCTTCACTCTCCTGATTTCACCTGGTGTAACTTGGAGAAACAAGAGTGATGCTTCATAGCTTATCCCCCAACTCATCCTTCCAGACTACACACATCCTTCCAAAAGGTCCCACAACCTGTGTGCATTTGAGCCAAAATTCTAACCCTGAAAGGCCACAGAATGAGAGTGATTACGAAGCAAGAATGCTCATTTTCCCTGTGAGCAGCACCCCCCAAGAGCACAGGGCTGGGAGCCCACCTGCAGGGCAGCGAGGAAGTGGGGTGGGGTGTGAGACACACCCCAAACACCATCTTTTAAGACTGGAAATGCCTGATCTTGTGGGCTCTTTCATGAACTCCTTCTTGATGTTTGAAACACTTCAATGCATAAACGTGTGTCATGGTGGGTTTGTGGGAAAGCCAGATGCACCAAAGACAGGCTGAAATGTCAAAGTCGTTGTTCTCGTCACCCACTGTTTCCTTTGAGTGTCTGGCAGATGTTGGTCAAGGCTGTGCAGCTGGATGCCTTGAGAGCCTCCCACCCTCGGGTCCCACAGCCTTGTGCAGCAGAAAGGAGGCAAGCCAGCCTCGGCCCAGTGAGTGAAGAGCGCTAGGCCGCACCTGTTTGTTATCTCACAAATGAGATACTCGCAACCGAGCCTGGTTTGCAAACCAGCTGCAGCTCTGTCTCACCAGCCCAGAACCTTCCATGGCTCCAGAATCTCAATGCTAGAATGCTGTGGTCACCCTATCATGTCTCTTCCTTACCGATGAGGACCTGAGCTCCACAGCAGTTAAGAGGAGTCCCCAAAGACCACAGCCGGTGTGTGGAAGAGTCAGGAAGAACACCAGTCCTGTCTCCTCGTACTGCCCCTCCCCACACACACCTGAAACACCTGGACATGCACTGGCACACCTGGTGCCTCCCGGGGCAGGGGCGGACACCTGTCTGAGTCAGCCTCTGCTCTGCAGACACCTGGCCCAGGAGCACCCGACCCCACGGTGCATCCATCCTTGCACGTCTCACCTCACATATGAAGGCGACTGCCCTGTAAAGAAAGGGGTGCTCTCCCAGGGCCTGCTTGGGCTCCATCCCTCGAGGCAGGGATTCCAGCGAGGGAGCAAAGGGCCTGCAGTTTCCTTCCCCTGGCAGCTCTGAATTAACTCACCCCATGGCTCCACACTTTCCTTATCCCCACACAGCAAATACTTCTCTACACTCTACACCTGCACCCTGCCGTGTGTGTGTGTGTGTGTGTGTGTGTGTGTGTGTGTGTGACCTGCAAAGGCCCCGCTCACTCTCCCTGGCTCTGGCCAACAGGGGCAGAGGAAGGGCCTGGAGAGGGTTGGAGCAAAGAATAAGGACCCAGTAACTATGGTCCCTAAAGAATCTGATCCCCCCACACACACCTTCTGTCGGTTCTGTTTCAGCTCCCTCTCCCCAGAGTGAGGCACAGGATGGGTGGGAAACTGCAGAAGCGATCAGAAGGCGGCAGGAACCACTTCCTTTCGCAGAAGGTCTTGGGGTTGACGCTAAGTGTCCAGGCTTCTCTGCTCAGAAATCTCTTCTCTCGTTTACAGATGCACATTTTCCACATTCTCCACTTTTCACATTTTCCTGCACCTCCTGGCGGGAGAGATGCCTGTGTTCAGTCATGGGAGTGAGAACTGAAATCAATCTTAACACATGGTCATCTGTTCATTCGCTCTGCACATACCATGTGGCCCGGGTCAGGCATGGACTCAGCCTAGGCTCTCAGCACAGTGTGGTCAATCCAGTGTAACCCCCTCATTGTCCAGGAAATCTGAGATAAAAGACCTTCCCCAACTCCGCTGAGCACATATCACTTCCTTCTTGTTTTAAGATGTAAGCCTATTTGAGTTGGGTTTCTGACACTTGAAACCAAGAGTCCTGAAAATGCACACAAACACTGGAAGCTTAACAGGAGCAAGTTTCAGTGAAAGGGTAGTGGCCAATGTTTTGTTCCTGGCCTGACGCCTGCCAGCCCCTAAGAAGAGGAAAGGTCAACCCCACCAAATTGGGGTGCTGGCTCTAACTAGGGTGCCTGTGGCAGAGCCTAGCTCACCCAGAGAAAAGAACCCATCCTGGGCTGCATCTCCTCCCACTACCCACCCAACCTCCCAGTGAGACTCAATTTGAGCATGAAACTGCTTTCGATGAGGTTTCGCCTCCTCTGACTCCCACAATGCTTTCCAGGTCCCCAGAGGGTAATTTTTAATGTAGGTGCACCCAAAGAGGCCTGAATTGGGATTCATCATCAGCCCTGTTTTCTCCATTCATCATAGACATCCAGTCCCCAAGTCCTTCCTTCCATCTCTGTGACTGCTGTCCTGCCTGTGTGGACACTGGTCCTTGAACAAAGGGGCAGCATTCATGACTGACTGCCACTCCTAGTGTTTCAGTAGCCGCCTTGATTTCTTGCGGCCTTTCCTGGCTGACTCCCTGCGGACCGTCAGTCCCTCCTCCCCACGTGGAGCTGGAGGAAGGGGCACATTGCAGGCTAAAGAGCCCCACAAAGCCAGGAGCTACTCGGTCCTCCTGCCGCCGACCCCCTGAGCACCAGGCACCATATACCCCTATGCAGCCGCAGTGGTCGGCAAACTGCAGCTCGCGAGCCGTCGTTTGCCGCTCTGTTGACTAATGAGTTTGCCGACCACTGACTCTCAATTCCAATAATTACAGGCTGTTGTTGTTCCTTGTGATTAAGCCCCTATCCCAGTGGTCGGCAAACACATTAATCAACAGAGCGGCAAACCACGGCTAGAGAGCCGCAGTTTGCCGACCGCCCTATGGGGATACAAGGGAACACGGCGACACCCCTGTCTTTCAGGCACTTCCACAGGCACCTATCAGCGGGGTCTTGTTTGTAGCCCTCATGTTACATGATGACTATTAAGGTTATGGGCAGTCAGAAGACATCACACCTTTCTGAAGCGCATGCCATGTTGGGGGCTCCACCAGCCCGACCTGACCTATTTGAAATGTGTTCGGAAGGCCTCACAACCCCCTGCCCAGTACAGCGCATGAGGGACGAGGAGTGGGCAAGGGCAGGGTCTACCCTGGATCCCTCAGCTCCTGCGTGCTGAGCTCAGCACTGCCCACCTTAGGGGACAAAGGGGCGCTGGCCAGTCCTCGCACTCAGGTGGCCCAGAGCACAGACCGCGCTGAAGCAGAGAAGGCCCCAGGGAACAGGAACTGCGTTACTAGCGTGATAACCGCTCTGGATACATGCACGTTAGTAGTGGGTTGGAAAGGAGAGGAGTCCTGTTTGGACTGACGGTGGAGCTGGGAGATAAGGAAACGTTTCATGGAGGAGGTTGAATCTGAGATGGGGCTTGAAGAATGAGGCCCACTCGTTTAACTTTGTGTCTAAGAAAGAAAAAAAAAGATCAAACAAGTAACCAGTTCAAGAGAAACTGCCAGTCCGAGAAGTGACCGGATTCCTCATTGCTCATGTGATCAGAGCCTTCCTGCCAGCCCGGCGCATCCTGTCCACTGAACAGTGAGGCTAGTTGCACCTGCAGCCCTCCCGCACCAGCCCTGCTCTTCCCAGGGGAGGCACACACGTGGTGCCCTTGGTGGGCTGTCCCCCTCAGTCACCCTCCAGGGCACAAGCACCCCAGGCAGCCGCCTGCCACCCTGCCAGGGGCTGCTGCTGCTCTTGCAGGTTTAGCCTGGGCACTTTCTTTTGGGTTGGCTCTGACCCAGCCCGAAAGTCAGGGTTTCCAGAGATGAGACAGATCAGAGGCTGCTCTGCCCACAGCCCTCTGTGGTCTGGGCTGGAGCCTAGCGTTCCAGAGCACAATGGAACATGTGCGTGCTCCACCGCTGAGCAGCTGTGATTCAGCCCGCCTCTTGTTCCATGGGCTGTGACACTCGGGGAGAGGCTGCCCAGACGTGGGTCTTCGAGAAAACCTGCAGGCACCCTCACTGGGGTTCTCAGAGCGTTAGACAAAGGAGGCTTTAACCACTGGAAACTCGGGTGGCAGGAGGCAGATGAAACCACAGCACAGAGCCAGAGGAGCTGCTGGGAGAGGGACTGTGCCAGGGAGAAATTCTCCTGTCTGATGGCTGTGCCCTCCATCCACAGGGTCTTCTCTGGTCTTGCATCAGGCTGTCCTTCCTCACGTCACCTGCCTGCTCCATCTGCATGAGTTTGCAACCTCTAGCTTGGCTTCAGAATGCCTGGCTTAAAAATCCCGCCATGGTTACATTTACACAATGGAATACTACTCAGCCATAAAAAAAGAAGAAAATCTTACCTTTTGCAAAAGCATGGATGGACCTGGAGAACATTATGCTAAGTGAAATAAGCCAATCAGAGAAAGACAAATACCATATGCTCTCACTCACATGTGGAATCTAATGAACAAAATAAACAAAGTAGAGACAGACTCATGGATATAGAGACAATCTGACAGCTGTCAGACAGGAGGGGTTTGGGAGAGTAGGTGAGAAGGCTGAAGCATTTAAGCAAAGAAAAAAAGAAAGAACTATGGACACAGACAACAAACAGTATGGTGACTGCCAGAGGGAAGGGTTGTGGGCTGGGGGTAGAAAAGGGCAAAGGGGGGATAAATAGTGATGAAAGACTTGACTTGGGTGGTAAACATAATATACAGATGATGTATTATAGAATCTGAAACCTGTATAATTTTATTCACCAATGTCACCCCAATAAATTCAATAAAATAAAATAAAAATCCTACCATGATAGTGTTGGGACCCTGGGCTGCCCCAAGATATCCCACAATGGCATGCAGGTTATTTTGCACTAAAATCACTTGAAAAGCAGCAGCAGTGGGAGGAGCTCTCTGACTGCTCTGTGCCCCTTAAAGCAGGAAATAAATCTCTGTGACAGATGCCCTCCCCCTCCTGAAGGACTGAGAAACAACCTATCACAAGTTATAAACCCCAGGGTCCTTGGGCAGAGGTTCCCATTCTACCCCACATCTACCCCCTCCCCCGCCCCCAGACACCTGCCTGGAACACCATCTGAGGAGCCTCTACAGTGGTTCTCAAACCTTTCTAATGCCGCGACCCTTTAATACAGTTCCTCATGTTGTGGTGACCCCCAACCATAAAATTATTTTCGTTGCTACTTCATAACTGTAATTTTGCTACTGTTATGAATGGTCATGTAAATATCTGTGTTTTCCGATGGTCTGAGGTTCTACAGCAGCAGTTCTCAACCTATGGGTTGCGACCCACAGGTTGAGAACTGCTAGCAGGGTCACCTAAGACCATCGGAAAACACAGATATTTACATTACGATTCATAACAGTAGCAAAATTACAGTTATGAAGTAGCAATGAAAATAATTTTATGGTTGGGGGTCACCACATGAGGAACTGTATTAAAGGGTCGCGGCATTAGAAAAGTTGAGAACCACTTCTCTAGAAAGACAAAAAACGAATTCCACATGTTCTCAGTCTCGAGTTACTTAAGAAGTAGTTCCCCAGGTAGCTTACCTCTTGGATGTGAGTATTTTTTGTGTGTGTGAGGGAGAGTCATTATTTACTTGCCATAAATGCCTATGAGAATTGATCTTGTCCTTGACCCAGCCTTCTGACCCAGTCTCCCTGGTCATTTGGTCTCTAGTTTCTTGCATCCCCTTTACTATAAAAAAACTAGTAGGTTTTTCTATTTTTATTTTGTAAATTTCTTCTATGTCCTCTATGGAGAAGGCAGTGAAGAAGATAAGTGACTCACGTTGCCCTCTGAAAGAGATAAAAAAATTCCTATGCTGTTCATAGTTTTTAGAAACAGAAGTTAATTCAGTTGATTAGCCCAAAATAACCCATAAAGATCTACAATCACAGCCAATCACAGCTAGCCACCATCTCAAACACAAGCTATGGTCTCAACAGGGGCTAGATTACAGATTTGGGGAAAATTAGTTCAGCTCCTTACCAGTGGAAGTTTGCATCTATAATTCCTCTTACAGGAGGTATGGAATATATTAGCAATGAATATTCCTCAGGGGTAATCTTGAGGATAAGAAACCATTTCCTTTTGGCCTGGCCAGGTAGCTCAGTTGGTGAGAGCATCGTCCCAATATGCCAAAGTTGCGCGTTTGATCCCCAGTCAAGGTACATACAAGAAGCAATAAATGAATGCATGAATAAGTGAGTAACAAATCAGTATCTCTTTGTCAAATCAACTTAAAAAATCATTTCTCAGGTATTATGTATAGATCGTCTTTAAGTATGGTAACTGTGGTAGAATGAAAATTCAATGCACAGCCTCTGTTCAGCGATGGATTGACATTTTTCATAAATAGCAGTATGAATCAATTTATAGTCAGCACAGGATTGACTGAAGGTGATCTGGTCAGCACCAGGCTCAGACTCTCATTCCTGGTAACTTATAAGGAGCTCACTAACATTTGCAATCCAATAGCCAGCAGAGATGGCTCTAAACTGATCTATGCTACAGTGAAAAGTAAACACTCCGAAATGCCCACTTTTATTTAGTTGATGGAACTATAATAGGCAAGCAGCAATGAGCCAAGAGCTAGCCTGGGACAGGCCTCAGGGCCCTGCAGTTAGGTAGTGCAGGCATTTCTGAGTGACTTGATGCTCTAGATTGCTCCGGGACAGAGACACACACTGACCAGGGCTCAAGTTCAAATGGGGCTCTTGTGATACATGTGCAGGGTTTTTTGGGGTTGTGGGGGGAGATCAGAGACTCTCGGGGGTGGGGGGAGAGCCACAGTTTCCGTTCTCTGCCGTGCCGCTTGTTATTTTTACTTAGAATCTCTTTGATGTGATATTCACTAGCATCTCCTGCTCCCTCAAATCAATATTCTTTTTCATGTGGGGATTTTGAGTCATTTTTGTACTTCCTCTTTTAAAGTTCCATAACCCCAATAAATAAGAATTCTGATTGTCTGCTCCTGGGCAGAGCAGACTTTTCTTCACCACTGATGCAAAAGCTGTTCATTTCTCTTCATTGCTGCCTGGTTCTTAGAATTGCCCTGTGTGGACTTCCTGACCCCAAAGGGTGGCAGTCCCTGCCTAGTCAATTGTGTTCATGAAATATTTTTACTTTACCTCATTAAACCAAAATATCTTTTGGAAGTTCTCATATACTTTCATCTAATAAATATGCTGCAGGCATTCTTTCTATACCCATTAAACAGAGCATCTCCCAGAAAATAGCTAGACAATATGCAGGTGGACATAAAGCTGATGATATATTGCATCCTGGGAGGCAAATCCCCTACAATTCATGCAGGGAAGAGCAAAGACAGGAAAACTCCACTAGAAGCGCATAATGGAATCAAAAGTCAAGGACTCCATTGGTTCAGAGTAATCAGCTAAATTAGGCAACATGATATGGAAAGATACTAGTTTAGAGGAAAAAACTGGGTATAAGATTATTGGGAAAAGAAGGCAAGCCTAAGAGCTAAGCCAATGGGTCAGGTAGCTCAGTTGGTTGGAGTGTCATCCCATACAGCAAAAGGTTGCAGGTTCGATTCCCATTCTCCCTTCTTTTCCTGGATACTTAGGGGTGTAGTGGTAGAGAGCAGAGAACTGTTATTCTGTATAAGCCTTATAAAATGAATTCCT
The DNA here is from genome assembly GCF_963455305.1 of Plecotus auritus. Classification (NCBI taxonomy): domain Eukaryota; kingdom Metazoa; phylum Chordata; class Mammalia; order Chiroptera; family Vespertilionidae; genus Plecotus; species Plecotus auritus. Next base: position 26,371,731 of record NC_137778.1, read on the forward strand.
ACCCTAACCGGTTTGGCTCAGTGGATAGAGCGTCGGCCTGCAGACAGAAGGGTCCCAGGTTCGATTCCAGTCAAGGGCATGTACAGTGGTTGCGGGCACATCCCCAGTAGGGGGTGTGGAGGCAGCTGATCGATGTTTCTCTCTCATCAATGTTTCTAACTCTCTATCCCTCCCTTCCTCTCTGTAAAAAAATCAATAAAAAATATTTTAAAAAAATAAAATAAAATTCCTCAAGTTACATGTATGTATAACTTTTTTAAAAATTCACCTAAAAGATGTTTTGCTTTGTCTTTGCTCTTCAAACCCTGTTTTTTCTTACTTTATACTGTTTTAATGCTTTATTTAACATGAGAAGTAGACTGAGGTGGACTAGCAAGGAGCAGCTGTATACAGGAGAGGGCAAAGTAGGTTTACAGTTGTTATTAATGTCAAAAAATGTGTGGAGCCCTGGCTGGTTTGGCTCAGTGGATAGAGCGTCAGCCTGCAGACTGAAGGGTCCCAGGTTCGATTCCGGTCAAGGGCATGTACCTTGGTTGCCGGCACATCCCCAGTTGATCGATGTTTCTCTCATTGATGTTTCTAACTCTCTATTCCTCTCCCTTCCTCTCTGTAAAAAATCAATAAAATATATATTTTTTAAAATGTGTGGAAAATAATACAATACTTAATAATATGAGAATAAATTATGTTCCGTGTACTCACAACTGTAAACCTACTTTTTGCCCACCCCTGTTCATATAAACATAGCTTTGCTTCTTACCAGGCACAAATCTATTAACAGGAATTTTCACATTTTTCTCCTTATTTAGGTATAATCTCAGAGTGGAAAATAAAACCAAATTATAAATTGCTGTGCTCTAATTAGATGTGGAAAAATTAAATGAGTAGTCGTAGATAGCCCCTAATAGGAGAAAAGCATATACATGTATTCTATCTACTAAATAAAAATTCAGCACCTCCTTTTAGTGTTTGAAAGGATGAAATTGTGACTGTATGCAGTAAAATGTTCACGGGACAGTTCAGCTTGCAGTTGGCAGAAATGTGATCAATTATGGAACAGAATGCTGCTGAACTTGGTTTCTGAAGTGGCAAAAACAAATCTATATTCAGATTAACAAATTTGTACATTCTCCTTCAAAGAACAGAGGAGGCAGTAATTAATAAAGACAAGTGTTCAGATTTATTGGAAATTCACAGTTTCTAACGGCACTACAGCTCCGTGGTTACACACTGAGCATCGCCCTGTACAGGGCCAGGTGCTGCAGTGCTTGACTTCGCTCTGCCTCTGCTTCCCCTGAACCGCTCTTCAGTGGGTTTCTGTGCAATCAGACCCTCTTGCTCTGAATGGCTAATTGTACAGACTGAGAAAAAAATGTCAATCACCTAAAACACACTGTTAATCTAAAGCAGCAACTTAAACAAAAAAGGCTTTAAATAAGTCACATTACAAACAATACCCAGAAAGGTATTAGACAAGTTTAAACAGTTACTACAAAAAGTGCTCAATAAGTTATAAGTCTGACAACACAAAATGGTCAACTCTCTCCCTTTCAAAAGGACACTTTCCACTTTCACCCATTACTGTACAAATACATACAAATACAGTCTCTGCAAATTAAAGAAATACAGGACAAAATGAAGACAGACACATAGACAGCACACATGTACACCTCTGCACATTTGTAGCCAATACAAAGCCAACACCGAGGACTAGCAATCCCTGTGACTTGACCAATTTGACAGGCTCAACAAACTCACTGGCTAATTCTGTGCACATCCCTGGGCAGGGACTGTGTCACCTGGGACCTGGACTCATGGAGAAACGCTCACAATTTCTATTTGTAGTAAGGAATGTCTGCAGGACTGGTGCTTACTGTGAATGTTTAAAATGTAATGTAACTACAGAAAACCTTTACCAGTGGTTACATATGTTTAAAAGGTGAATTTATAAAAAATTTATTTGCAAATACCAGTCATTTGTAAGAAAAGATCTTGTAGTTTTGTTTTCTTCATCGAGTTAATAACTACTGAAAACGAGTGTGAATAAATTAAATGAAAACAACATTTAACAGTATCACCATTTACCTAAAAACAGACTTAAAAATTCCAGCGAGTGCTTGTTTCGGGTGAGTTTGCTAAACAGAGGTCTACTTGGCAAGTCTGCAGGCTCTTCACACCGTCTGACCCAAGTTACTGAGCTCCAAGAGCAGATCACTTTAAAGCCTTGTAGTGTTTGCAGCTTCAAAAAAACTAACAAAGTTATCAAAGAAATCAAATGACAGGAAAAGTCCCCCTCCTCTTCCAGTGCATTATAAATAGACAAAAGGCACATAAATATGGAAGGTGCAAGAAATAGGAACAAAGCTACAGGAAGAGGTTCAGGCTTCCATTCCTACCCCACCCAGGGAACTGGGTTTCCAAACTAGCAGTAATTAATCTGTGGAAAACATCTTTAGAAAATTTCCACCACTGTCTTTGCGGGAAGTCATCAGCCTTGCAGAACTGCAGCTCATTGACCAAGACTGACGGACACAATCCCACCTACTTTTAAAAGGCAGAAACCATAATTTCTGAATACTTTTCCCATTATGATTTTCTCCCTCCCCTCAACCCTTCAAATACCACAGAATGTTCTTCAAAGTACAGAAAGTCTCCAGTATGAAAAGTTCGATTATTCTAGATGTGTCCCGAGACTGCTGTCACACCAAACGTCCCCACGGTGATCTCTTTGTTTCCTTTGATGATGTCATGCAGGCTCGGCAATGACCCTGACTTAGTCTGTATCAGAGTCTTTATCAACTTCCCTTGGTCTTGGACTTTAGAGCGCCTTCGTTTTAAAGCCCTCTTCTCAGTTTTTGTCTTTTGGGACTGTCCATTGCACAGACTTGTGCAAGCTGAAATGCCACAAAAATAAGACTCTTCTGACTGTGACGAAGTTTCCGAGCTCCCTTCTGAGGGAGGACCCTTGTAAGAAGAGTGATACACTTCTCCCACGTGAGAAAAGTCTCTCTGGTTCGTGAAGGGCTTCCTTCCTTTTATGTCTCCATTGGCTACAGGGTGCGATGGGTCTGCCGGCTTTATGGTCTCAATTTTTTCTGTTTTGTACTTGCAGCGTTTCTTCTATAACACAAGTAAAAAAAGGGGTAGGAATTAGACCTCCAATAGTTAGCTAGCTCATCAAACATCTAGAGAACTGAGCTAATGGAAGAAAGTGCCACCTCCTGGTGAAAGTAACAATGGCCTATTTTGTAAATACCTTCATTACCTTCCTACCAAGTAAATGCCACTCAGTAAAAGTTCTCACTGCCATCTCTGAATACAGATATGGGGATGCTAACTCACATCTGAATACATAGGATGCACCAGATATTATACTAGCTGCTTTCATGTATATCTTACTCACCAACCCTGATAGGTGAGGATTTTATCCCTGGTTTTGGGTCCCTGCCAACTTAGAACATACTAAGTAGCAAGTTGTGATTGAATCCTAGGCTATTTGACTCTAAAGCCCACATTCTTTCACCTACAATCACCTCTAATCAAGATGAGCACAACTTACTTGGAGAGACAAAATGGAAAAAGCCCAAGCTTCAGAAACAAAAAAGCCTAAGTCTATTCTGAGTTTTGCCACCTATTGGTCACATAAAGACAAAACCGCTTATAAAATGAGGTTGTGCCCTGGCCAGGTGGCTCAGTTGGTTGGAGTGTTATCCTGTACACCAAAATGTTGCAGGTTTGATTCCCAGTCAGGCACATACATAGGTTGCGGGTCCCATTCTCAGTCAGGGCTCATATGTGAGGCAACTGATTGATGTTTCTCTCTCACATCAATGTTCTTTCTCCCTGCCACTTCCTCTCTCTCTAGAGTCAATTTAAAAAAAAAGGATCTTCGGGTGAGGATTAAAAATAATAATAAATAAATAACATTAAAAACGAGGCTGTTTGAGGATTACAGGACAGTGCGCACTCTGTGCCTGACACGCACTGGCCCTCCATCCATGATTACCAGCCAGGAATCAGCAAGCTTTCACACATAATGATCTTAGGCTTTCAGGTCACTCATTTGTCTCCGGCATGTTCTTTTTTATTTTACAACCCTTTAAAAACCGCTCCAGATTCATACAAAATATGCCACAGGCCAGATATGACCTACAGATAGATAGTAGTCTGCTGACCCTTGTAAACATTGATTTATATCATTACCATGACTGGAAAGAAAGAGTAATTTAAATACCACTTAAAGGTTATATTAAACCTTTCAAACCTATTTCTTCATCTACTACCACATAGCTAACCAAGACACTTAAAAAGAAACAAAGTATTACCTTTTTTTCTGGAGAGAACTTGAGCGGTTCTACAATGTACAAAGCATTTGGGTCTACTATAAATAAGAAAAAAATAAAAAGGAGATGTAAAGCAGGTTAGGTTTTAATTAAACACAATAAAATATTATATTATCATCCCTTAGGAATTTTTCCTAAAAGAAACTTAACCATATATTTATGCATTTTAAATTAGTAAATCAAGAGCAACAAGGCAGGAGCAAGGTGGGAGATGGTTCCATTCTTATTTTGTGCTTGGTCCCCTTCCCTCAGTCTTTACCAGCTAACTATCGGCCAACAGTTAGGCCCAGTCCTCCCCTCTTACCTGTTGAGAAAATAACATCACCACCAGTACGCTAATACCAAACCTACAGATCATCTTTTTTCCTAAAAGACTAACCTCTACACTGTGCCACAAATGTGGGTCAACATTGTGGAACAAGCAGCTATGACCATGTATAAAAGTTAGAGGAACACATATATAAAACCAGGTCTAAGACTTTTTTCTAATTGTTTATTACTATGATTTACTATAATCAAAACTATGAACTCCAAAACCTAAGAACAGCTTGAACAGGCAATATAAATGACCAAAGGGTAATGAGTGATCACTCTGGCATGGTGAGTAAATTAGAAATATTAGTTTTAGGTTTCTAAAATTTCATTACTTTAAGCACATTCAAGACAGCCAGCCCTATGCTACCCACATGGACACAATAAACACATATACACAAGAGAGGCTATGAGACTTTATCCCTTTGAGACAATTAAGAGTAAAGGATCTGTGATATGCCAGAGGCAGAAGTTTGTAAGGAGAAAATTCACTATGAAACTTCAGATGCCAGAAATTTATTAATAACATGATTCAACCAATTATATTTTTACATTATGTCCTAGAAATTTATTGAGAAAGTCATCAAATATATAAAATATCTAACCATTCCTCAAACAGTCATTTCTATCAGCTTACTATTCTCACTCAAATTGTTTTTTCAAAAAACATTATGTCTATGCTCTAACCCGTTTGGCTCAGTGGATAGAGCGTTGGCCTGCGGACTGAAAGGTCCCAGGTTCGATTTCGGTCAAGGGCATGTACCTTGGTTGTGTGCACATCCCCAGTAGGAGGTGTGCAGGAGGCAGCTGATCGATGTTTCTCTCTCATCGATATTTCTAACTCTCTATCCCTGTCCCTTCCTCTCTGTAAAAAAAATCAATAAAATCTATTTAAAACAAAACAAAACAAAAAAAACATTATGTCTACTTTTGGAGTGGATGTTAGTGTTATTCAGAACAAACTCTCCAATGAAAGCAACTCAATATGATGCATTTTTTATTTTTTTTTAAATATATTTTATTGATATGTTACAGAGAGGAAGGGAGAGGGATAGAGAGCCAGAAACATCGATGAGAGAGAAACATCGATCAGCTGCCTCCTGCACACCCCCCACTGGGGATGTGCCCGCAACCAAGGTACATGCCCTTGACCGGAATCGAACCCGGGACCCTTCAGTCCGCAGGCTGACGCTCTATCCACTGAGCCAAACCGGTTTCGGCAATATGATGCATTTTTTAATCACTAAAAGCATTTAAAAGCTGCCAAGATTAAGTGAGCAATCTCCAAACCAAAATCGAAGGAAAAGCAGGAATCCAAAAAGTCAAGTGGACCACGAAAGTCCTTTTTGTCCAGAGAGCATATGCCAATGCAAGAATATGCGGACTTGAGTTTTGGTGGCAGTATAAGGTAATACATCAAAAATCAAACTCCAGGGCCCACTCAAAGCAGCAGTTTGTAACATCCCCTCTGACTCCCCAACGGTAAGCTGGGACTCCAAACAACTAGGCCCTCAGGGAAAGAATGAACCCATAGAGTGACTGTCCAAATCCTTGTTGGTCCAACAAGCCTCAAGCCATGAATGTAAAGTTTTACTGAATGTAAAGCAAACACAAATTCTCCTACATATTAGCACTCAAACTGTCCCTATAAATAACTTTTCAAAGAGAAGGATTAGCATACAGATAACCAACCACGCACACAAACCTAAAAGCACCTGAGCAAGAGTCTGCAAAGACAACTAATGAATAGGTATTTAAAATTTTAAGATATTAGAATGATCAAATATAGACTATAAATAGTTACACTTACTATATATTTAAATAAAAAACCAGCCGAAACCGGTTTGGCTCAGTGGATAGAGCGTCAGCCTGCGGACTGAAGGGTCCCAGGTTCGATTCCGGTCAAGGGCATGTACCTTGGTTGCGGGCACATCCCCAGTGGGAGGTGTGCAGGAGGCAGCTGATCGATGTTTCTCTCTCATCGATGTTTCTCTCTCATCGATGTTTCTAGCTCTCTATCCCTTTCCCTTCCTCTCTGTAAAATATCAATAAAATATATTTTAAAAAAAACAACAAAAAAAAAACCCCAAGCTTGAAAATACCTTCAAGAAACATAAAACAAAGGACCTAGATATTTAAAAAATACTAAAAGAACTCTTAGAAATGGAAAATAACTGATATTTAAAAGTCAATGGACGAATTTAATAGTGGACTATAAACAGCTATGGCCTGGAAAACAGATCAGAAGAAAACATCTAAAATATAGCACAAAAAAAGCAAAAAGATGGGAGATAAGAGGAGTTTGGGAGACAAAGGGGATACAGAGAGAAGAACTAACACATTTAATTAAATGGAGATTCTAAAATAAGGCAGAGGTAGTATTGGGAGGGCGGTTAGCTAAGAATTTCCCAGTATAATAAAAAGATATCAATTCAGAGATTCAAAAAGCCCAACAAATTAAATAGGAACTTAAAAAAGACGTGCCTGTATTCACAGAAAATCCAAAATAACCTGGCATAAAGACAGACAAATAGACCAATGGAATTTTTTAAAAGCCCAGAAATAAACCCTCACACATATGGTCAAATAATCTTCAACAAAGGTGCCAAGGCCACTCACCAGGGAAAGGAAAGTCTCTTCAACAAATGGTGCTGGGAAAACTGGATGTCTATATGCAAAAAACTGAAATTGTACCCTTACCTCACAACCTCACACCATATTAATTCAAAAAGGATAAAGACCTAAACATATGACCTAAAACTATGACATTTCTAAAAGAAAATGACACTGGACTTGGCAATAATGTAATGTTTTTATTGCTTTTTTTAGAGAGAGGAAGTGAGAGGGAGAGAAACATTAATCGGCTGCCTCCTACAGTGACCTCTCGGTACATAGGATGACACTCAACCAACTGAGCCACACTGGCAAGGGAGACAATGATTTCTTGAATATATGACATCTAAAGTACAGGGAGCAAAACCAAAAATAGACAAATGGGACTATGTCAAACATAAACACTTTTGTCTATCAGGAACACAATCAAAACAGAGTCAAAAGTCAACTTACGCTTGGCCAGCATGGCTCAGTGGTTGAGCATCGACCTATGAACCAGGAGGCCATGGTTCGATTCCCGGTCAGGGCACATGCCTGGGTTGCAGGCTTGATCCCAGTGTGGGACGTGCAGGAGGCAATAAATGATTCTCTCTTATTATAGATGTTTCTATCTCTCTCTCCCTCTCCCTTCCTCTCTGCAATCAATAAAAATATTTTTTTGAAAAGAAAAAAAGTCAACCTATGGCCCTGGCCAGGTGGCCCAGTTGGTTGGACATTGTCCTTTACATGACAGGTTTGATTCCTAGTCAGGGCACGTACCTAGGTTGTGGGTTCAATCCCCAGTGGGGGCATGTATAGGAGAGGCCATTGATCAATGTTTCTCTCTTACATTGATGTTTCTCTCCCCCTCCCCTTCTTCTCTTTCTAAAAAAAAATCAATAAAGACATATCCTCAGGTGAGAAATTGAAAAGTAAATTAAAAAGGCAACCTACGAAATGCATTTGCAAATAATATATCTGATAAGGGATTAATATGCAGAATATATAAAGAACTCCTACAATTAAACAACAAAAAACCAAATAGCCCAATTTAAAAATGGGAAAAGGGTTTGAATATGATTTTAAAATAGTCAACAAGCACATAAAAAGATGGTCACCATTACTCATCATCAGAGAAATGGAAATCTAAACCACAGTGAGTTATACTACCTCAGACCCATTAGGACAGTTACTACAAAAAAAACAAAACAAAACACAAAACACCCAGAAAACAACAAATGTTGATGAGGACATGAAAACTGAAACCACTGTACAATGGTGGTAGGACCACATGTAAAATGGAAAACAATACAAAGATTCCTCAAAAAGTAGAACTACCATATGATCTAGCAATCCCACAACTGGGTATATGTCCAGAAGAATTGAAAGCAAAGTCTTGAAGAGATCTTTGCACACTCAAGCGCATACTGACAACATTCACAATAGCCAAGGAGTGGAAACAACCCAAATGCCTAATAACAGATGAGTAAACAATATGTGGCATATATGTATAATGGAAATATTATTGTCTTAAAAATGAAGGAAATCCTGTCACATGCTATGACATGAATGAACCTTGAGGACATTGTGCTAAGTGAAATAAGCCAGTCACAGAAAGACAACTACTATAGGATCCCACGTACATGAGGTATCTAAAGTAGTTAAGTTCAGAAAACACTGTGGTGATTACCAGGGGCTGAGTGAAGGGGGGAAAAGGGAGCTGTGTAATATATGTAGAATTTTAGATTTACAAAATAAAAAGTTCTGGAGATATTTCAATTAAAAATTTCAGATGCAAATAGACATAACAGCCAAAAGAAGAAAAAAAGATATAAAAACAGGAGGAAGGAGGAAGGAGAAAGAGAGTTACTAGTCCTAAGTAAACACACATGTAATGGGTTAAGTCTGTAAACCTTTGTGGTAATAGCAAACCAATGATTACTTGAATAATATAATCAATTGAAATAGGCTGCTTAGTTACTAAATCCTAAAAAAAGAGAGAAAACAATGATTAAGAAAGCACTGCTAATTGAAATATAGCATTAGTTTGGTTATTTTAGTATTGCTATAAGGATAACTCTCTTAATAAGCACTAATTAAAGCACTACTTATAAAAAGTACTAATATAGGAAAACAGCCACTCAGAAAACAGCCACATCTATTCATTGAAATTTAAGTATTCATTGAGTATTAGCCAATGAAAATAAAATGCTATTATAGACTCTGAGTTTTAAAAAAGAGAAAGACCAGATTTTTTTCAGAATTGCCTCATAGTTCTAAACTAGAGGCAAAAGGAGTCCTACCTGTACAGGAAGAGGAAGCAGATAAGCACAGGATGCTATGGGAGCACATTCAGGTTTTCCATATCTGATGAACTGTCTCAAACATCCCTTTCTAAAAAGAAATACTTCTAAACAGGAGCAAGTGCAAACAAAGCTACCAATGGCTCATTAAACTCAGCCCCTCCCACCCTCTGGGTTTTCAGGAACAGAGATAGATATAAAGTGTGAAAATGATAGGTGGCTTTTGACTATACCCATTATTTGTTGCAGGTGGTCTCCAACACAACACTGATGTTATACTTATCCCATAAGTAAGCTAGATTCATGTTTACATATATATATATATGTACAAATTACATATTCATAAACACCAACCTTCTTTGCCAGTTAACTGTAGAGACTTGGATCTGATGAGTGGAAATGAAGTTCTCCTTTTCAAATTCATATCATCATAGGAAGAGAAACACCTAACACATTAAGAGAAACCAACAGAGAACACAATGAGTACACTACATGTAATTTACTCTGTAGTTGAGGCTAGATGGAAGCTATTGAGAGCTGTACATACCACATAAGAATAATCTCTAAGGTAACACTCCAGTTATTGCTAATACGTGTAAAAAATATTTAGGATTATTCTCTAAGAAATGAACTCAATATCCATTTGCCCAAAATTCTCAAAAATATAAAAAGAATAGTAAAAAAAATTGTGAAATATAATACTGACATTACCTTTTAGGGCTTGGATACTGATTACTTTTAGGAAGTCTTGAATTGTAATCTCCATCAAATTGAGAGGTGTTTCGACAGCGCTGCATACAAAGCATCAATCCCAAGACCACACAAAGAACCAAAGAAGTGATGAGATAGCTCTGACGATCTGAAACCTGAGATGAGAAGGGAGAATAGTAGTACTTTAAAAATCACACTAGGAAAATCATGGTAGGATTTAAAATTCAAATGACAAATCTAAACATTTTCTTAATGTGCTTCATAATCATAATGCTGGGTCTGCTCTTTGAAACATACTGCCATGACAATGTTTTAATGTTTCTCCCTTTTCCCCAATTCACTGAAAGTTTCTAACCTCTGGAAGTTTTAAAAGTAGTACAATGAACATACTTGTGCCTTTCACCAATTGTTAACATTCTGTCACATTTGTCTTTCCATTTGCACTATCTCCTCCTTGGGGAGAAAAAAATCGCGCTCTTACCTGGTCTTTCCCATCTTATAAAACTGAACCGCCAATCACCTAGTTATCTAAACCAAAAACCTGGGGATCATCAACTCCTCACCCCACACACCCAATCTTTCATCAAGGTTATCCTTCTCCTCTTAAGTACATCTTGAATTCAACAACTTCACACTCTTTTCCACATCTAAAATCTTAGTCCAAGACAACATCCCCTCACCTGGCCACTGCCACAGCCTCCTAAAGTTTCCTCCCTACTTCTGCTCTTGCTGTTCCCCAAGAGATAACTCCCTACAGAGCAATAAATGGGGACTTCCTCAAAGTGTTGTCAATGAGATGACCCATGTCAATTCTTTACGTAATACTTGCCAATGACTTGCAATGATTAGAATAAAATTCAAATCTAAATTGCCTACAAAGGCCTATGACTGGGCTCCTGCAATATCCTGAACTCTCTTCTCTCATTCACTCAGCTCCAGTCACACCAACTTTCTTTCTGCACTTAAACAAATCAGTTTCTAACCTAAGTTCTTTGCTCTAGTTTGTCTAGTAACAGGTTTGTTCTGACCCCAACCTCTGTTTGACTGCTAACTCCTCTTGAGTGCTCAGTTCTAATGCCACCTCCTCAGATAAGCCTCCCAACATCACTCTGGCTACAGCTGCAACCCTTATCACTACCACTCTCCACACCCACATGTCACCATTTTCTATTCCACTGTCCTTCCCATGTTTAATGCCAGGGACTATTCACTGCTGTGTGTCCCAACCTGGGACGGTAAAACTCATGCCTCACATGTACTGGTTGCTCAATAAATACTTATTAAATCAACGAAATGTTTCCTTTGTTAAGTAACTAAAGCCTTTTTGAACTGAAAATGAAGTGTGTATTGCAACTATCAATGGTTTGCAAAAGGCCCAAAAGAATGGTTTTATAACTAACTGTATTTTAGGTAAGACCTAAACTATGAAAGTCATGTTTTCCAAAAGATTATGATAATATATTTCCAAAACTTTAAAATGCCACATTCTGATTTTCTGAAAAGTTCTCTATAAATGACAATTTTGTTTGGTGAAAGTTCTTAGATACCATGTTCTTTTTTTAAATATATTTTTTATTAAGTTCAGAGAGGAAGGGAGAAGGAGATAAAAACATTAATGATGAGAATCATCGATTGCCTCCTGCATGCCCGCTACTGGGGATCGAGCCAGCAACCCGGGCATGTGCCCTGACCAAAATCGAACCCAGGACCCCTCAGTCCATAGGCCGATGCTCTATCCACTGAGCCAAACCAGCTAATGCTAGATACCATGTTTTTAACACGCCTGCTTTTATGACAACCTCTACATATCTACTGTCTTAAAATATAATAATTACCTCCTGTTTCAATTCTGCTACTGTTGCTGATAAGTTTGATACAAGCTGTGTCATGTTGGTCAGCTGGGCCTGCAGCAACTGGATGGATTCAGTTTGCCGCTGATCCTATGACAAAAGAAGAAATAAGTATTATTTGTCTTTGCATTTCTCCTGTACATTAAACTACAAGTTCATGTAAAATAATCTGGAAAAACTATTAAGTTCCTCAGTGGGAAGAAAGTATTAATAAGGAAAGCTCCTAATGAATAAAGATTATAAACGCTTTTTTAAAAAATTTTATTTTCTTTTTTTCCATCAGCATTTATCCGCCCATACCCTCTTTCACTTCCACCCACCCTCCGCGCCCCACTGCCCCCACCCCGGCAATCACCACACTGCACTTCTGCACACACACAAATCTTGAAATGCAATTATCAATAATGCTCAAGAAAATATTCCCTACAGGAAAATGTTAATACTAATAGCTACATAAACTTTCTAAAATGACATTAACAGGCTTAATCATAAGCTATCGGGGGGAAAGAAAAGCAACATTACTTATCCTTCTTACCAGCGAAAGTCTACAAAATGGAAATTATTATAAAAAAGTAAATAAAGCATGAAGATGACTAACCTGCTCCTCTGCTATTCTTGAAGTATTCTGGAGTTTTATTATTGTCTTATTAAAAGCCTTCTGCATTTCTTCCATTTGTTTTCGGTACCTGTGGAGTAAGAATTGATTTAAATTAGCTTAAATTTTTATTTATTAATTTATTACTGGAAACACACTTCTAATTTCTGAGACAAATCCATTTTTCTAAAAATGACTTACTGAGTCCTGTGCAATACAGGACCACTTTCATAGGTAAAATAAAAGGTCACTTGAGGTGTCTGTTAACTTCAGCATCAAGTCTATGTACCTCATGCTATATAAGAGTTATTAGCTGCATACTGTATATGGTCAATTAATTTATGAGAAAGGAGCCAAGAATATACAATGGGGAAAGGACAGTTATTTCTATAAATGGAGTTTGGAAAAATCACACAGTCACATGCAAAAGACTAAAGTTGGACCACTATCTTATACCATACACAAAAATTAACTCAAAATAAATGAAAAACTTGAATGTAAGACCTGAAACCATCAAACTCCTAGAAGAAAACATAGGCAGTAAGCTCCCGGACCCTAGTCTTCGCAATGTTTTTATTTGACACCAAAACACAGGCAACATAAGTAAAAATAAACAAGTGGGACTATATCAAATTAAAAAGCTTCTGTAAAGCTATTAATAGCTACATAAAGGAAACTATTAACAAAATGAAAAGGCAACCTATGGATTGGGAGGAAATATTTACAAATCATATACCTGATAAGGGGTTAATATCCAAAATATATAAAGAACTCACACAACTCAATAGCAAAAACAAACAAACAAAAAACAAACAAAAACCACACAAAACAAACAAAAACCTTGACAATCTGCCCTAGCCGATTTGGCTCGGTGGATAGAACGTTGGCCTGCAGACTGAAGGGTCCCAAGTTCGATTCTGGTCAAGAGCATGTACCTTGGTTGCGGGCACATCCCCAGTAGGGGGTGTGCAGGAGGCAGCTGATCGATGTTTCTCTCCCATCGATGTTTCTAACTCTCTATCCCTCTCCCTTCCTCTCTGTAAAAAAATCAATAGATTTTTTTAAAAAAAAACCTGACTATCTGACTTAAAAATGGGCAGAGAATTTGAATAGACATTCTTCCAAAGAAGTCATACAGATGGCCACACGTACATGAAAAGGTGCTCAATATCCTTAATGATCAGGGAAATACAAATCACAATAAGATTATCGCTTCACACCTGTTAGAATGGTTATCATAAAAAAGACAAGAAATAATACATGTTGGTGAGGATGTGAAGAAAAGTCAGCACACTGTTGGTGGGAATGTAAATTGATGCAGTTACTATGAAAACATTATGGAGGTTCCTCAACAAATTAAAAATAAAACTACAATATGGCCTAGCAATTCCACCTCTGGGTTATTTTATCCAAAGAAAATGAAAACACTAACTCAAAAAAATATATGCATCCTCCCACCCCCACACATAGCATTATTTACAATAGCCAAGACATGGAAGCAACCTTTTGTGTCTCTCCACTGATGGATAAATGAATTAAAAAAAAATATGATACAAACACACACACATGAATATGAATATTAACTGTCATAAAAAAGAGAAAATCTAGCCATTTGAGACAACATGGAAGGATCTTGAAGGCATTATGCTATGTGAAGTAAGTCAGAGAAAGCCAAATACTGTATGATCTCACTTACCTGTGGGATAACAATACTGGTTTAAGAAAAAAACACACCAAACTCACAGATACAGAGAACAGATTAATGGTTGTCCGAGACAGGGGGTAAAGCGTGGGCAAAATGGGTAAAGTGGGACAAAAGGTACAAATTTCCAGTTATGAAATGAGTAAATCATGGGGATGTAATGTACAGCATGGTGACTATAGTTAATAACACTGTGCTGTATATTTGCTAAGAGTACTGATCTTAAAAGTTCTCATCACAAGAAAAAATAACGTAAATGTGGTGATGGATGTTAAATAGGCTTATTGTGGTGATCATTTTGCGATACAAATATTGAATCATTATGTTGTACACCTGAAACTAATATAATGTTGTATGTCAATTACCTCAATTTAAAACAAGATTAGTGATTTCTGTGGTTTCCTTTGGGGGGGGGGCAAGAGGGGAAATGGGGGAGGCAAAAGCAGGTACATGGTAGCTAAGTGGGCATACACACACACACACACACACGCACGCACGCACGCAATGTGCCAATACATTGTATGTAGGGATTAGGAATAAAACCTCTTTAGGATACAATGACTACCTTGTAGCATTTTGATTTAAGAAGAGTAGGAAGAAGTAGTGTATCAGAAACTCTGGACACTTAGTTCCTAGGTAGTTACAAAATGACGGAGGAGAAACCCTAAGGACAGGAACACTTAAGGGCTAAAAGAGTAATAAACAAGTTTAAAAACATGGAGAACTGGGCCCAGGGTCTGGATTACTGCACAAGCACACTGGCACACCCCTGGCACATAAGAACATAAATGATTACAACTAGAATCAGGATCCTAGTTGTTGAAAGAGTGCAAATGTTGCCTCATCATCCAGTTCAGTTCACTCTAGACTTCACTTAAATTTTTTAACAATATCTAGTCAAGTCCCACTAAGAGCTTTAAGGTCCACAGATAATAATTTTTCCTGAGTGCTCTGGGTGGGAATCAAACAGTAAACATGGCTAACGTTAAGCAATAGAAGAAAGAAGCAACTGATTATAGATAATTCAAATTTAACCTAATAATCAAGGTGTTACATCACTTAGTACTCCTCAGAAAGTAAATCCTTTAAGTCACTGATCAATATCTAAGTAACTTTCTCCAGCTAAAATGGTGCTTACTAGTATTATATCAGGAGGTAATTAAATACTCTCCTCTAGGCAAGATCACATTTGGTTACTTAACTCCCTGTGCAAAGTGGGTTATGCTAATTCATAATAAAGCTTACCTTTGGCTAAGCTCCTCCAGATATCGACCACTGAGAGACATGTTAACTTCTAAGGCTTTAATACGATTATTAAGTCTCATGAATACCGACTCCTTTTGGTTTGATCCATGTACAAGATTTCCATTAGCATATCCTAGATCTGTAGAATTTTGCAATTCAGCATAAAAATCTGTAGCTGTCCTCTGTAACCCTCTTAAAAGGGCATCTTCTGGAGACTGTTCTTCCTCTTTCACTTCAGGTAAGGAAGAGGATTCCACAACAGGAGTCAACATTTGCTTTGGTGTGTCAGCTATGTTCATTTTGGCTTCCCCATCTTCACTGTCTGGCACGGCAGCTGTGTTTATAGGTGGCACTACTGTTTCAGATAGCTTTGTAATAATCTGCATGGAGTTTATGTCTTCTTTTACAGTCCTATCTATTATTTCACTATGTTTAGTTTCATAGATCATCATAGTTGGCTTCTCTGTAGAACTAAAACTCTCTGACTTCTTTTCTATTGCATTATCAACCTCAGCAGAACTCTCCTGGGGAATCACTTGTGATGGTGTGTGTCCTGCTTCATATTTAATAGGTTCAGAGACTTCTATTTTAGATAATGAATTGATTTCTGGAGTAACATCTAAGTGAAGAGACTGAGAAAGAGTTTGAGGACGGCTCGGTTCAAGTTCAATTACATCTACAGTGTGATTAATCAAATCACCTTGGTGGATACTACTTAAATCACCTAGAACAACAGTTTCAGCTTCCTTTTCCTTATTCTTACTGTCCAATTCTCCACCTGGAGGCTGTAATACCGAAACATCTACCGATTCTGCAGGGAGTGGTATTGATGGTTGAGCTAACACAAGATCATCTTTTCCTTCACTCACAGCAGTTCTGCTGCGCTGCCGATAAAGAGCAACTCTAACTGAGCACCATTTATATATGTATTCTGTAAAACTAGAAATGCAACAAATTGTAGTCAGTTCACTGCAAAATATTTGTGTCTCTGCCTCAAACCAGGGTGATGATTCATCCTCCTGTTCTCCGCTACCCAGAAGGGTCACTGTAGATGGACTTGCCTCCTCTTCATCCTCTTGAACTAGCTGTACAATGGGGCTCTCTTTTGGAGTATCTGGTGATGATGGTTCTGTGTCATGTCTCTGTTCTTCAGTGTTTACAAACCTAGAAATATATATCATAATTATAAATCACTTTAATTAGAAATCTAAAGTTAAAATTCTGTTTAAGGAAAATGTATCATACGTAAGATAAAAGGAAGGCTAGAAATACAGATGAAATTCAATTTTTCTTTTGGATGACTTTCCCTGTCAAATAATTTTCATTATAAAAACAACTATTCAGAAATGGTAAGAGAAAGACCATTTATCAAGTGACCAGACAGATGACTCAAATCACCATATTTTCTGTGGATGGTTTAAGGAATTCCAATGTGGCACCACATACATGCACAGTTATCTGCTTTAGGGAAAAGAAACATATCCCCCACTTCCCCAAAATAATCTTAATACCATCTGGCTAATGTTCTATTATGTAAAACCAAATACTTAACCACTTTAGTAAAAATCCTAGTGATAATAAACTAATAGTGCCACTAACTCGATCCTATCTTTGAGCTCTGGAGTGAGTATGTGTGTAGGGCAGGGGAGAACGAGGGATAAAAGTTAGTGGACAAGTGCTGTAAATTATAATGTTTGTGGTTCTTTCCAAGATAAAGAGAATACATTTCTGGGCGAGGCCCATATTGCACAAAAGATGCAATATGAAAAAATACAGGCAGTCCTCACGTTACGTCGGACTTGACGTACATTGTTTCATGGTTACGTCCCCATCTCCCATTTATTTATATAAAAAAAAAAAGTTCTGTCATTTCGACATATGTACATATGTGCTTTATGTTTTTTATTATTTATTTACCACAGGTAAAGGTCAGGAATTGTTATATTTCTTTTAAATTTTTTTTACTGTTTCACTTCATGACTGCTGTGTATGTGGCTCCATGTGAGTGACGTAGGTGCTTATGTAGGTGGGTTCTGATGTCGAAAATTGCGTTATGTTGCGCCAAAGGAACGGATCTCCAAAATAACCCAAAGACCTACTGTAAACTAATTTGAATAAAAAAGAAAAAAAACGTGCATATACAAATTTTCCTCCTCTAAAAAATTACTAAAGATGCCAGGAAATGTCTTCAAATAAATACTCATGTCTCAATGGCAAAGATAGGAATAAATTAAATAATATCTAAAAGCTATACTTTTATTTTATTGATAGTAAAACAGTAAATGGACCAGAACTAAACCATAGGTAGGCTATGCTTCTCTAAATAGATTATATAGATACTAGATACACTAATAACATTCCTTACACATGCAGGTGGTATATCATTTATTATCTACCAAAGAAATTATGACAGTAAAATAGGACAATGTCTGAAGAAGGAGGGGGAGAAAAATTAAATGGAATTAATTTGGTAAAAATTAAGTTATATATACCATCTATGTACACCCTATTCAGAGTTTACTTAAAACTTGGAAAAGAAAAGTCATCTTTTCATAATAACTAATCATGACACCCTATCATGGATTCTTTTATTTTCATTTATTTTCATCAGATGATTGTCACATAATCATTAAAAAAATTAAGACAAACATACCTGAAGAAAACTTAAGTAAAGAAATAAACAATTATGCAAAAATATGTATTTAAAAAACAAACTTTAATATATGTCACAGTAGTCTGATCTTCCAACAAATGCTCCTGCATATATGGGGGTGAGCATGTATGAATATGTGTGGGTATGTATATATGTAAAATGAAATTAGTTTCATTTAGTTTGGAAAAATAAGACATACCATGTTTTTTAAATGAAAAAGACTAGTTACAAAATCAAGACTAGCAATCACAACTCTACATAATTAGAAACACCAAGAACGTCTCTATCCCAAATAGATTTCTTAGGAACTTCTAGGAATGACACATAATATGATATTTTCTCTCTAATCACCCAATAGATATCTTTAGTCCCTTTAAGAGTTAACACAGGGCCAAAACCGGTTTGGCTCAGTGGATAGAGCGTCAGCCTGCGGACTGAAAGGTCCCAGGTTCGATTCCGGTCAAGGGCATGTAACTTGGTTGCGGGCACATCCCCAGTAGGAGGTGTGCAAGAGGCAGCTGATCGATGTTTCTCTCTCATCGATGTTTCTGACTATCTATCCCTCTTCCTTCCTCTCTGTAAAAAATCAATACAATATATTTAAAAAAAAAAAAGAGTTAACACAGGGCCCTCGCGCCTAGCTGGTTTGGCTCAGTGGATAGAGTGTCAGACTGTGGACCAAAGGGTCCCAAGTTTGATTCCAGTCAAGGGCAAGTACTTCGGTTGCAGGCTCCTCCATGACCCGGGCCCTGGTTGGGGCCCATGCTGGAGGCAACCAATTGATTTGTTTCTCACTTTGTCTTTCCCTCTCTCTAAAAATCAATGGGAAAATATCCTTGTGTAAGGATTTTTAAAAAAAATTAACACAGGAAAATACAAATTTGTCACATGCCCTTCAAAGCACAAAAGTCTCATTTTTGAACTATACAGTACTTAAGAATTACAGCTCCAAGCATACCCACTGCCTGCGTCATACATATATACCTTGAACTATTTCATGTTCAAATATCTTATACTCTTAAACAGAGTATCTCTAGGGGGGGAAAAAGGGCCTTTCAAAGTTTTACAGGGAGTATATCCAATGAAATATACATAAATTAAATTTATGATAACTATACCCAAAGATCCAAGTCATTATAACTTATCTGTTATAGATAAGAAGTAGAAGTGCCAAACACTTTAATCATCTCTGGTAAAAAAAAAAAAATAAAAAAAAAAGAGAGAATTTTTTATATGTTACATACACACATGTTAATTACATACAGACATTCCTGCCCAAAGTGCCCCACCGGAATCTGGAAAAGACATATATCATTCGATTTGAGAAAGTAAACACTGTAAGAGTTTGCTGTGTGACAAACACATATTTAGGAGTCACTGCTCTAGGTATTTCAGGTACCCTTCATAGTTTTCTAGACATAGCACAGATACTTAATCAATGCTTTTTTTAAAAAATTTCTTTATTGATTAAGGTATTACATGTGTGTCCTCATCCCTCCATTAACTGCCACCTCCCCCCCATTCATGCCCTCACCCCCCGGTGTTTGCGTCCATTGGTTAGGCTTATATTCATGCATACAAGTCCTTTGGTTAATCAATACTTATAAATTTGAACTTAATAAAAACAGGCCTTTGAAATTTATCTTCAAACTTATGTTGTAGAGTTATGTCAATAGGAAAAAATTCAGTATTGTGAATAATAAAAGTAATACATAATACCAAAACAACAAATAGTTGATCTGGAGTAAAGTGTATTCCTAGTACCCAAAAGCAACTCAAAGATGTTTTAAGTCGCTGTAGCATGTCTGCCCCAGGATTTGAAGGTTTCTATAGATAATAATCATTTCACTCACAAATCACAAGTACTTTTTATATACTAATAGACTTGGTTCTACATTTTAAGAGAACTCGAATATCATGATGTAACTTACTCAGGTGAAGGAACAAGAGTTGAAACAGGAGCGGATTCAGGCATTTTGGGTGCAGCTGCAGCAGTGGCATTCTCAGATAGACTTTTATTTCCTATTGTAAGAAAGATGCCCATGTTGAGTTTAATTTTTAAAAGCTATACCAAGAAAATATTTCACTATAACAAATAAAGATCTTTAATTTCTTAGAAGAAAAAAGTCAAATAGGTTTGCTACTGCAGACTATTTTCGTCCATATTCTTTTAGAAAGAAATGACTGTACAAGGTCACAACCACAGTAATGTGTATTCTTTCTCAGCTTCTCAGGTAACTAAAGCAAATAGGATGAGCAACTTCCGTGTAATCTCACATGGTTAATATGCCTTCTAGACACCTGAAAGAGTTTCTAAAGAAAATGAAAAGAAATAAATAGGTAGTTTTAAGTTTGTACTTGGAACTAAGTTGTTGTTTTTAAAGGGCAAGATTACTTCTCCTTGTTAATAACACTCTCATTTGGCATTCTCTAAGGGGGTGAAGGGATTGCTTTCTAAATTGAGTAGCTATTTGCTAAAAGAAGCATACGTGAAGTACCACTGGGGCACCAAAACCTCAGGAAAGAGATAAGATCATTTTACTTCTATAACAAGGAAGAATCAAAAAACAAATTTATGAATTTTATAAAGACAGGATCCTATTATAAAAGAGAATTTGTGCAACTGAAATAAACAATGAATAACAGAAGACTGGCAGGTTCCTTTGGATCATTTCTATATCCCTAAATGAAAAATCAAACTGCTTGGCTTATTAACTAATTTTCCTAACTAGGAATTTTCCCTCGAGTATCAGATATTTTAAAAGACCCATAAAAGTATTAGGTACCTTCTGTCAGGTCTTCAGTTTTTGCTCCAAGAATATTAGCGGCAATATTCACCATATTTAGAATGGCATCTAAAACAAAATTCAATCAGAAAGAAATACCAATACACCTAAATATTCTCATATGACTTAATATCAGATCATCAAAGAACCATTTATAATGGTCTTTTTGCATTTTTTTTGGACTAATTACTTTTTTATTCACCTTACTCTGTAAGTCCAATATAGGACACAAATTTCAGCCAAAAAGTATAAAGCATAAATCTGAATTGTTATGTTCAGAAGGAATTTAAAACTATATTTAAAAAAACAAAACAAAAAAAACTTCCCCAAACTTTTTACCAAAACACTGTCTTCAGCCTTACAAAATTCAAGTTTAATTCAACATATAGACAGGGAAGAAATGTGACAACCAAATTCGTATTTTACAGAAAAGTCTGTTTTTCTTTAAGAACGTTCTACAGTTTAAAACAAAAGCCAAAAAACCTGAGGAAACAAGTTTTTCCTAAACAGGTGATTATCATCGGTAAAAATAAACAAAATGAAAAGATTATTATCCAAAGGGCAACAGAAAGATTTTATTTTCAACTATAAACATATACTATCTATTGGTAATGTGATTAAACCCCAAACTAATACTGCATAGAATCAATTTTCTTTGATAACTTTTGACAATTTTTTATGGACAGTAATCACACAAATTCTTTTGTGAACTGGGGAGGATGAGCACAGGCAGATTCATTAAAAGACATAAAAATGCAATTGTTGGATGCAGAGCAATCTACGTATTTGCTCATTCTGCCTGCCTCTTTCTAAAGAGGATGTTTGGATAAAGAGTACAGTGGTGCCAACCTTCATATCTATGTAAGTAGCTGAAGGTTCGTGAGGAGCACAAAACAGCAGAACTCGACAAAGAGCTGGCTTCCTTCTATCATCTGATGGAACTTCCAGGGACATTAACTTCCATCCCCAATCTAACCTCTGACATGCCACTAGATTTTAATTCATCAGTATCAGGTATTTCTCCTATTAAAATACTAAGATCTGGCCTGAGCTACATATTAAGACTCAGCAGTATTTCCATCTTAGTCTCCTTAGGATTCCTAGAGAGATCCACAGGGTTTTTATCACTCTTTCCATGAAAACCACAGATGTGAAAAGTTGGAAAGGATGTAGGAGGAAAAGGAGCCAGTCAAGAAGGCTGGGAACTGTCACCTGAAGTTGATCCTGTAAATGTGTGCTTTATGGTAGGAGTAGTGGGAGACTCTAGACTGCTTCAAAAGTTATAACCAGTAGAGTTATTAGCTTTTGTCTTTACATAAATATGATTCTACAGTCTGAAAGACAACAAAGCAGGGCTACTGTTTCCAATCATCATTAGTATGACACATGAAACCTTTGTATTTCCTTTTTGAATATCTAAGATTATAGGTCAACCTTGTCCACTGGCCTGGCAAACTGGTAAACAGAGAAACAGCCTTAGTTCTGAGGACTAAGGAGATGCCTCAGCATGAGATAAAAATAGGAATGGAAACTCCGTATATCCTCACAAACCAAGATGAAGTAGCAGTGGAAACTGTTATTTCCTCATAAACCCACTTTTAATGTCAACCAATAGTGCAACAGCAGTATGGGCTCTTTTACTTAGCCTGCTAGCTGCAGCTCAGTCCCTTGGGCTTCCAAGAGCAATTCTTACCTCTGATTTCAAATTCTTGGGCATTTATTATCAAAGAACTAGAGGCCCAGTGCACAACATTTGTGCACTGGGGGGGGGGGGGGGGGGGGGGGCGCGTCCCTCAGCCCGGCCTGCGCCCTTTTGCGGTCGGGAGCCCTCGGGGGATGTCCGACTGACGGCTTAGTGGCTCCCGAGACACTCCCCATGTGGGAGTGCACTGACCACCAGGGAACAGCTCCTGCATTGAGCATCTGCCCCCTAGTGGTTAGTGTGCGCCATAGCGACCGGTCATTGGCCGTTTGGTCAATTTGCATATTACCCTTTTATTATATACGATTTAAGAAAAGAACATGTCTATTAATCTGTACAAAGAAAGTAGCTTTAGAGCATATTTTAAGCTAAATTTTAATGCTAACATATACTAAAGATTTATACTATCCATCACTTTAAAATATTATTTATCATTATTTCAGGGGCCACTTAAGTTAACATAAGCAAAATTTAGCAAATTTATACTTTCTCAACCCATCTAACCTACAAGAACTAGTTTTGCTATGTGCAGAGAACACTGCCAAATGTAGTCTTTTATTTTTGTCTTTCAAGAGAAAGCAGCTTTGTGAATATTCTACTCTGACCCTTCTCAATCTGGACCCAAACACATGACAAGCCTGCCATGATGGTCATCAGGCCACTAAAAAGCCTTCAGTATAGGCAAAGGTAATAATATGAAAGATAGTGCCAAGTTAAATACCTCTCCCTAATTTCTCCTGGATTAGCTAACCCCCTTATCTTTGAGTTAGGCAACTATTCATCCCATATCTTCCCTTTAAGAATTAAATCCTCCTAGGAACCAAATATCAGTATGTTGTACTCAGTGTCCAGCACAGCAACGGCTCTTTTTGACACACAAGACAGACGACCTATGCTACAACAGAACGAGACAAACCAACAAAAAGTCTACTTCTTCCTGTGTGCATTAATCCACCTTTGCAGCGTGCTTCACTCTCTCTTCCTTCTAGGACTTTAAGTATATACAATCATAAAAAATACTTTGACTTATAACAGAAACTATACTTTGTCTTAAACAAACACACAGAAACCTGGCCTTCAGCAGATCTGCAATTCTAACAAAAGGCAGACCATACTGAGGAGTAAAGGCAGACTTGCAAGAACCTCAACATAGAGAGTGGTCTGGAAAGTCCACGGGACAACGCACAAAGAGAGCAGAGTGATATGAAAAATTCTTATTGATGTAAAATATGTAAATGTTCTGGTTCAAGAATGTAATCCAAAGAATCAGGTGAAGAGTTGCCAGAACTGGCACACACGTACACACAGAGCCAAGAACCCGTTCTAAGTAATTTCTTCCTTTTTGGCATAAGTAAACTATATAATATCAAGAATTTCTAAATATGCAGGATGCATGCTTTTTGATAACCAAAGTCCCATCAGAAGCAACACACTCTGGTGACATATATTAACTATGGCTACTAACAGTTCAATAGCAAAAGGAAAAAGGAGTTTCTATGAAGATTAAAGACACAGAATTGTTTAGGAGATGCTATGTAAATACCAGCAATAAATTAGGTTCAAAGTCAGCCAACTGAGCTAATTTAGAATGTGGTGATGATTGTAGTCAAACTTGGACGTTCTAGTGCCAGAGACTAGCTCTTTGACCTGATTCCACTCTGTTATTTACTCCTTAAAGTTACACCATCTTGGAGGCGGTACCTAGCTCAGACGCAAAAACAGTTCCAGACACTTCAGAGAAAACTAGGACACAGGCATAGAAGGCAGCAGTGTTAGGTCACGCCTACCAGCCTTATGATAACTCAGCTCCCGCTCTCTCCTTCTGAAATTTCAAGAGATGGAGATCATTTAAAACCCTTTTTCTATGCTTAGGCTCAGCTGACATCCTCCCACCCATCTAGTCTCACTATACAAATTCTGCCAACACCTAGAACACTGGAAGATAAATGGACTGCCCTTTAAGAGCCATAAAAAGAAAAATAAATGATGTGTTAACAGGAAATACACCTTCAAAGAGAAAAATCCAAAAAGTAGGATCTAAAACAGATTCTATATCTAATTAATTAACACAATACATTGGTCAGGGTAGTAATTACAAATAGGGAAATACCTCCACTAAACTATAACTAGGTTTTAGTGGTATCCATGCGTTAATCCTGTATGAAGATAGAAAAAGAAACCAAAAATATCAATGGGTTTTTCTTTATCTAAAATTACAGTTAAGGCATTATTTCCCTAAGAGGCTCCCTCCTTTCCAGTAACCTTCAAAAAAATTAGAGATCTTTTATCTGGGACTATTTCTGACACTATAAAATAATGATGCTTCCTCACAGCTAATTCAGCAACACTGAACTATGAAGAGTATTACATAACATAGAATTTTTAAATACATATTTAAGAACATCAAAATTAATATTAATAACCAGGTAGGCAAAACAGCATCACGTACACCAAAAAGGTTGCGGGTTTGATCCTCAGTCAGGGCACATATGGGAGGCAACCGATCAATAGTTCTCTCTCATATCAATGTTTATCTCTCTCTCTCCCCCCCCCCTTTCTTTCTCTCTAAATATCAGTAACATATCCTTGGGTGAGGACTAAAATAAAAATTCACCCAAGTCTATATAAAGAGGACAACAGGAAGGAGAAAATAAAAGAAAGAGAGAAATGACTCAACTCCACATACTGTGGCTTAGATACATACGCTTAGTATATGTACTATGGGTGAGTATCTAAAAGCGCTACAGTCAATGGGCTGTGAGACTGGAACTCAAGCAATTTAACTCACCAAAAACAACAAGGAAAAAGCACAAGCAGTTAATCTATTTTACTAAGATCTTCTAAATTAATCTCCAAATAAAAAGGAAGCTTCTTCTAGTAACTTTTACATTCTTCAGGAATAATAAAAGATAACAAACATTAAAATATACCTACCCACATTCTAATAGTAAAAACAAAGTGTCAGTCAGTAACAGTTTTTTCCAGAAGTCTCCTTAGCTAGCCTACCATTAGGTTCACACAGTAGGTTGGAATGACAAGAACAAAACCACTAATCATAGGCACTGTTTCTTTAGTTTTCAAAGAGTGTATTAATATTACTATTATTGTTATTCCTTGGGAATCATTATTATGGAACAGCGTTTATATTTAAATAGGAAACTAATCATATCCACAAATGAAAGAATCCTCCCTTGGTAGGATTTCACTGATGGGTAATTTGAAATTACAATTCAAATTCCTTTCCCACCCAGTATGGTTACTTAGCTGCTCCTACTCATAAGGACTTCAAAATCTGTCCCTAAGTGAATTCATACTCCTTTTCTCGCTGTAAGGAATTTGCCTAATATTATGAACACTTAATTAACAGTAGAACTAACTTAATGCTTGTGTTTTTACCTCTCCTCTTTCTTTTCATCCATACTTTCAATTTTATTTCCATAGAACTATCTTTCAAAAATCAGTATCTAAATTCAACTCAAAGTTGAACATTTGGAGGAAGAGCCTCCTAAACTACACCACAACAAAATGACCACATATGTCAGGGAGAAAAAGTTAAGAAACACTTTAACAGTGACTGGGAAAACCCCTAACATACTTACTTGTAGCGGAACCAAGAAGGTTTTTTGAGGCTTTATCCTCCCCAGTATTATAATCCAATGGATAATCTGTTTAAAGAGACAATGAAGGTACTTACGCTGAGAACTATCTCCATAACATGTTTAACAGCTCAGATTATGTCAAAGTCAGCTGACATTTAAAACAAATTTTATAATAAACTACAGGCCCGGTGCACAAAATTCATGCATGGGGCGGGGGAGAGGGGTCCCTCAGCCCGGCCTGCCCCCTCTCATAGTCCAGGAGCCCTCAGGGGATATCCTCCTCTGTGGGAGGAGACCAGGATGATCAGGGGAAGGCGCTGCCCCCATCACCCTGCTGCTGCTGCCACTGCCGGTCACCGCAGCTGCAGGCCCTCGGCCCTTGCTTCTTAGCGCTGGCCCTGCCCCCACCCACTAGTGGGTGGGGGGCAATCTGAGGCCAGGCTGGCTGATGGAGAGGCTGTGGGAGGTTGAGGCACAGCAGGCTGCACCTCGTCCAGCCTCTGCAGAGGCATGGTGCCTGGACCGGGCCCACGTTGCTGCCTCTGCTGCGGAAGGGGCAGCACTGGGACTGGGCCGTGCTGCGGCCTGTCCCGTGCTACCTTTGTGGAAGGGGGCGCAGCACCGCCTTCTCGCCGGCTCTGCAAAAGGGGCCACTGGACTAGCGGCGCCCCGTCGCCCCTCCCCCGCCCCCCGCAAGTGCCAGTCCCACCCACCTTCTCCGCGTGGCACCAGCCTAGGCTCTCGCAACCGCTGTGGCTTTGTCCAGATGGACGTATGGAAGACATCCGCCCTGATTAGCATATTACCCTTTTATTAGTATAGATATTCATTATACCTCTAAAATATGTTGACAAAAAGAAAATGAGATTCAGAAGTCACTTATCCAATAGATGTAAACCAAGGAAAGTAATTCTACTGATTAACAAAATTTTAATCAGCATATATAAGACTTTTATTCAAGTTTTCAATGTACTTTACAAACCCCTTGCAATGTCTTCATTTCATTTATAGAAACACTGAAGGGAAAATTTAGATTGTTCAGATTATGGTTTAAGAGATTTTAAGCTAGGTAGGACTTGATAAAGTAGAAATGGAGAGTGTCATAAACCCTCCTACCCTTCAGGCTCACAGGTGTTTTTCAAAGTCTCAGGCTTCAATGTGCTTGCTTTTGGCTCCAAAGCAAATCAAAGGAATTAATGCTCAATTCTACTATTTCAGTTATCTTATGAGTTTAATAGGATTTGGGCCTGGCATAGAGAAAGAATCATAATTTATAGCACAGATGTTATGGAAGGGAGCTCCAATTACAAATACTGATTGATAAGCTTGGAAGACAAGTCAAGTTACAAAGTAGAAAATCATTTTAGAAAATAGGTTTAAGAAAAAATTAGTTAAGGTTAAAAACAACAAACCTAAAGTCTAAAGACAACCATCATATTAATTTTTTAAACTGATCTATAGTTACCCATTACTATAAAATTTAAAAAAAGAAAAAAAATCTATAATAATCTATAATAATAAAAGCATAATATGCTAATTAGACCGGACAGCCAAACAACCTTCTGGACATCATTCTGGACGTCCTTCCAGACGAAGCCGCCGTAGCAGGGGCCGAGGCAGCGGTGGTTAGGGGCGATCAGGTAGGCAAGCAGAGTGGTTAGGGGTGATCAGGCAGGCAGGCGAGTGGTCGGGGTGATCAGGCAGATAGGCAGAGTGGTTAGGGGTGATCAGGCAGGCAGGCGAGTGGTTAGGGGTGATCAGGCAGGCAGGCGAGTGGTTAGGGGCGATCAGGCAGGCAGGCAGTGGTTAGGGGTGATCAGTCAGGCAGGCGAGTGGTTAGGCACCATCAGGCAGGCAGGCGAGTGGTTAGGCGTGATCAGGCAGGCAGGCGAGTGGTTAGGTGCAATCAGGCAGGCAAGCAGGCAGAGTGGTTGGGGCGATCAGGAAGGCAGGCAGGCAGGCAGAGTGGTTAGGGGTGATCAGGCAGGCACACAGAGTGGTTAGGGGCAATCAGGCCAGTGGTTAGGAGCCAGTGGTCCCGGATTGCAAGAGGGTGTAGGCTGGGCTGAGGGGACCACTCCCCCCCACCCCTGCACGAATTTCATGCACTGGGCCTCTAGTATATACATAATTATCACTTACCATACTCCTCATCAAATAATTCTTGCCGTTCTGACTGATACTGGGAATCAGCAATCTCTTCATATTCTTCCACCATGCTAGTGCCAAATACCCTATTAACAACAACTTCATTAAAGATTCTCAAAACAAAACGGAGTTAAGAGTTATCTCTTCACAATAAATGATGAAATATATTAACTTTGGTCATGTTTTGAGGGCCATTAGCTTTTGGACTTCAAAATGACTATTCCTTACACTGCAGTCAGCCATTGTTAATGTAAAATTAATCTATTTAAGGCATTTACAAATATAATAACCAAGTTCTGATATTAGTCTAAAATGTCTCCTGTATTACTGTGATAGCAAAACAGCAAGTAAACTAAACCTAACACATAAAATGATGGTTATTTTTACTTAACAGAGGAAATTTTGACATTTTCTTAAAATGTATTCAAGAGCAAAAACGGTTTAGGAGTTTTTATTTCCGTGGTATTAACTTCACAGAATAGCAAATTACTTCTTCATTTTAAACATACTGGGATTTTTGTGTATCGTTTTATTTATAAACCACTCAATAATGTATTTTGTTCTGTGTTACCTTATAAGGCTTAATGGACAAAAGTGCTCTGATCCAAAATGGGATACCAACTCCACCTAAGAATGAAAGCATATGAAATTGGAAGTTAACACCGTGCTCTGAGATTATCCAACAATGTACTCAGATTTTCATTTATAACACTTCTAAAAATAAAGTTCTCATTTCCCCAAAATCATCACTTGTAAAGGTTTGTGTTTTTTGCCATGCAGTAGTATGCCATGCCCTATTATCCAATATTGCAAAAGAGAAGGTTGCTAACCTTTATGTACTTGATGAACATCTGAAGCAAGAGAAAGGAAAAGAAAAAGAAATCAGTTCCAAAGTCTGGATAACATGCCACAAGCAACATTTAATATTTGTAAATTTTATTGCACAATTAAAGTATAGAAAGCAATGTACTTTGATGGATAAAATTGTAGTACCCTTAATTCTTTACAGAAATCAAAGCAATGATTTAAATTTTTACCATCACAACTAAAAAGTACAATCTCACTGTGATGAAATAAATTAACTTTAAGGCTATTAAGTTAAAATTCATTGCTGTTGTTTTATTTCTCAGTTAAGAAAGCTTTCAAAACGTAAAAAAGTCTCTAGAAACAACCTGTGGCTTATATTACTTTAAATATTGTTATGTATCATATATATACCTACATATGAATTTATATGCTAATACATATGTTGATATACATATATATGTACATACATATTGAAAAAAAGATTAACTAGCATAAAATGAAATATTTATTATTTTACAATATTGTATATAAATTGTTTTAGGGGAAGCATGAATTTTTGGTATACTATGTTAATGCAGGTGTTAACTTTAAGCACTAGAAGATATATATATATCAAACCACTTAAAAAATATAAAGAGTAGTTTGTAGATTTGGGTTTAGTTCTTTTGGGATATGAAAAATCAAGGTAAATTTATATGACATTTCATGTTTTTTGGTTTTAGACATAATTCTACTGAAAAGGACTTTTTAGGAAACTGTCAAAATGCTCTATAGTCTCCCACCATCAAAGAGACGAGGTAGGGAGATTTTTCTGGCATATTTTTATGCTACAAGAAAATGCTGTTTCATTATTAACAAAGTAGATGGTGTAAAGGAGGATCATCAGAATTATTTCATAACATGTGACCTGTATGAATTATAAAATTAAATACAACTGTATCACCTGCCAAATAATGGTTAATGCTTTCCCTCATCACAGTGTAGAAACTGTGCTAATATAAAAAGGCCATTAAACAATTATTTCAGTATTCATTTTTAAAGGAACTGAAAATGTACCTTCATTTTTCTGAGAATATCAGCTATTTTTAAAAATAGAATTTAGCATGTTTATACTGAGAGTAAGAATACTACAAGTTTACCCACTTATAGAAGCCAATTTAATATATGCTTAACAAGACACAGACAGTAAAATCCCACAAGATAATTAGTAGCTATAAGTTTCCACATTTAAGGAATAAAAGGGAGATATTAGAGCTGCTGTCATTCCAGAAGGTCATATTATGGACATATTATGGACAGTGGTACTTTAAAATATGGCTATTATTTTAAAGGAAAAAAGGAGGGAAGAGAAGAGTAGAAAATTCCCATATTTAGTCTAAATCAATTCAAGAGTGATAATTCTACTTGACTTATTGGTGGAGAAAGCAGCAGGGATACTGAATAAAAACATTTAAAAGTTGACTTTATTTGAAATTGGTATTTGAACACACAGAATATTTTACTTGAACATAAAAGGCAAAATCTATAACAACAAATAACTGGATAGTAAAGTTGAAATGACTTAAAAATCAGATTCTAATAAGAATTCAGACCTGCTTTAAAGACTTCAGTGACTAACACTGATATATGTTTTTGAAATGAGAAATATGATACTATGAAGATGAGCTTTTATATAAAGATTCAAGAAAATTAAAGTTATAATCTGGGATTTCATCAGAGCCACAAATATCAAAAAAACTGGCCTAGGTTTCCAGTAACACCAAAGGGGATATATTACTATTCGTCTCAGGGAATATATTACTATTTGTCTCAGAAAATAATATATCCAAGAAAAAATTATTTTATTAAATGTTATACTTCAGTAAATTTCCACTTAATTTTTCTGATTTCTAAGCAGGTGTAGTGAGGTTATAAAGTATGATTACTAGGTGTGTTTTCATTCTGGAACACAGTCCCATATGTGTAAACATTACCTTCACATATTTTGCATACATCTGTTCATCTAAAGGGAAACTCTGGACGTTCCTCTCATCTCTACCATGGAAGGTCCCTAGTTTAATCCACTTATTTGTGGGATACCTAGAAAATAGAAATATTCTTTGTAAAAAATCATGAAATACATATTGAGAGGTCCCATCACATCTTCAAAATGTATCATTAATACTTTTTCCTCTCCAGGTGAAAATAGTGACTTAACATCGTTTAAATATGAGTTAAATATTGAGTGGAATACATACATTTTCTTTTCCAACTAAAACTCTAACAGATTCCTTTATACGGAGCAAGAACATTTTGAAAAATCACACCATTATCAAACAGAAGGGAAGACAAGAAGATGAAAATGGGATCATTGCTTCTTGAGAGAGCTTTCAAGTAAACTGCAGGTTGTAAAGCGGGAAGTAGCCAGATTGTTGTGGAAGAAGGAGGTGCTAGTCTTCCTGTGCTGACCAGTGCGTGATGAAATAAAGTATAAATAAAAATGCTGATGGGCAGGGAAACAGAAGAGACCTTTAAAAATCATATTTGCATTTCACAAATCTAACATAGCTATACCATCTTGAAAAGGAAATCTAATATAAAAAACCTAAAATTATTATTTATTATTATAGCACATGCTCTATTATCACAAAAATACAACACACACACTGTCAAAGCTGATATGGCCATGTGACATTATAAGTATTTTCTGCTTAGAGAAAAGGAAGTGATCTGAGCAAGATTAGTGGAGGAAAAAATGGATGGAATTCTCAAGAGGTCTTGAAGATTTATTTTTTAAAAATGCAATGCTCAGTGTGGGGTGGGGAAGAAACGCCACGGAAAACCCCTCATGATCAGTAATAGAAGGATGGTTAAATAAATAACAGCATCCTACATGGCACATTGCTGGCACTCAAAAAGTATTTATAGAATGAATAAACTCCTTCATTGGGGAGAAAATATTAAGTACTCATTTAAAATAATCTGTTTAAAAGATAAAAGAATATTCTCAGGATGTAAGCAGTAAAAACTGAATTTACTTGTAGGATTAGTAAATAAATACATAGAAAACATGAAGGAATATATAACATGTTAATAATAGTTATCTCTGGTTGACAGAATTGTGGCTCTTTATCGAATTCCTTACAAATTATGTTTGGTTTTTCTTTTATCACACACACCAACAAAAAAGTTTCAAAATATACTTTAACAGAAATATACCTCATGATATAAATTCATGATATAAATTACTTTTTTTTAAGAACATTCAAAAGACCTCATCTTAGAAGGCAATAATATATGGTTGTTAGAAGCACTATATGAGTTAATGAAAGTAAACTACTTAACAAGTGCCTACACTACAGTAGTATTATTACTGGTCCTATAAATTAATACATTAATATAAAACATAAAATAATTAAAATTTTAAAAAGTGATCCAGTTAAAAAATTTTTATTCTAGAGATCCAGCATAAATTTTATAGAAACCAACTTTAGAATTTACCTGTCACTGATAGAAACCAGAAAGTCTTTAGGGGTAGAAGAAAATAATTCATAATTTGCAATATCAAACTGCTTTACTTGAATTGGTTCACAAAGTTCAATAACAAACCTTCAAAAGAAAAAGACAATTTAGATAAACCAATTAAAACAACAGTTCATATTAAACATTACATTAAT
Source organism: Plecotus auritus (assembly GCF_963455305.1). Classification (NCBI taxonomy): domain Eukaryota; kingdom Metazoa; phylum Chordata; class Mammalia; order Chiroptera; family Vespertilionidae; genus Plecotus; species Plecotus auritus. The sequence continues at coordinate 26,404,735 of NC_137778.1, forward strand.
AGTTTGCATAAACCAGATGTTCATAAAGACTTGTTTAAAAAGGAAGGAGGAGGATTTGCAGCCTTAGTTATCTATAAGGGAACACTGATATTTCCCAAGCATATCTTTAGTGGGGGAGGGGAGACTACAAATAAACAGATCTTGATTTATGCCATAATATGTTTTTTAAAGATTATTTTTTTAATGAGAAAGGTCATTCTTGGAGAAGAAAAGATTTTAATTTTACTAAGAACAGCTAGTGATAGTATAAACTGACTAGTCTAGGGCAGTTTGGCATATACACTGAGTGGCCAGATTATTATGATCTCTGAATGCGTAATAATCTGGCCACTCAGTGTATATCCTATATAATAAAAGGCTAATATGCAAATTGTCCCCTTGACCAGGAGTTCAACCAGCAGGCAGGCCAGCCAACCGCCCATGTCTCCTCCCCCTGGCCAGGCTGGCCGGACACCACCCATGCACGAATTCATGCACTGGGCCTCTAATATATACATATATATATATATACACTGAGTGGCCAGATTATTATGCGTTCAGAGATCATAATAATCTGGCCACTCAGTGTGTATTGTCTCAAAAAGTACCATAGCCTTTGATTTAGCAATACGTTTTTCAAAATTTATCCTAAGGATACATGACTCCAAACGTTCATTCTTGTTTATATATTTTAATACACCAAAGCACAGTTTGGGGGTTGGGGATGGTAGTCAACCTAAATGGTTAGCATAGAGGATTCACAAAGAAGGACTGATTTCATTGCCCACCCAGACAATAAAATACCACAGAGCTGTTAAAAATGGCACAAGAAACTACATATTCCCATTATATAGAAATATGGAAAGTGTAATTTATAGTGATAGAAAACAGATCTGTAATTGCTGTGGTGAGGGGGGTAGGAGGAAAAATTACAAAGGAGCACATGAAAATTTGGGGGGAGATGGATATGTTCCCTATCTTTTTTGGGTGATGGTTTCATGTATAAAATGTCAAAGTGAACTAACTGTACACTTTGACATGTTGCAGTTTAGTGTACATGTAGTTCATTGTATTCCAATGATACCTCAATAAAGCTGTTTTTATTTTAATTTTTTTAATGTGTTTTTTTTTTATTTCAGAGAGGAAGCGAGAGGGAGAGAGAGATAGAAACATCAATGATGAGATGACTCTTGCACGCCCCCAACTGGGGAATGCACCTACAACCCGGATATGTGCCCTGACTGGGAATCAAACCATGACCTCCTGGTTCAACAGTCAACACTCAGCCACTGAGCCACACCGGTCAAGCAATAAAGCTGTTGTTAAAAAATTATGCCAGAGACCTATATTTATGGACATGGAAAAATGCCACAAATCTTGCTGCTTAGAAAAAAAATGAAAAATATGGTGCCATGTGTGTAAACTAAAACTGTATATGGCATTTGGAGAAAAGAAATACTCATGACATCTAGCACTTAATACTTAAATAAACTATTACATCAAATGAGATCATATACTGACAATTAAATGTTAAATAAATCAAAAGCATTAAAATTAAAATACTGTGTGTAATCTTGGACAACAACAGAATCAAGTTCTAGGAAATGGTAAAAACAATCAAGTGTCAAAGAGATACTCATGAAGCAAGCAAGCTGACATGCGCTGAATGCTGAATGCTCAACCTGGGTCAGATACCATGTTAGATTATTTAATCCATCCTTAAACTGCAAAGGCTATTATCTCCATTTCATAGAATCTATCTAATAAAAGAGTAACATGCTAATTGCCTGTACCTTCATGACACCCACAAGCCAATCAGGAGTATGCAAATTAACCCAACAAAGATGGCGGGTTAATTTGCATATGCAGACGCCAAGCGGCAGGGCGGGGCAGTGCCAGCAGCCAGGGGAAGGAAGGCCCATTCTTGCACGAATCTTCGTGTATCGGGCCTCTAGTTATTTAATAAACACTAATTAGTTATCTCACATTTTCCTCTCTGTCTTTTAGTAACAGAACTCTGCTAGATATCACTGGTTTGGTTTGGGATTTTTGTTTTGTTTTTTACCTCCTTCATAGGAAAAGCATTTTGTCCTAGTTTTGTATCCCAGGACCTAAGGTAAGTACATTACCAGCACCAATCAATCACAAGTGCTTGTTAAGTGAACAAATCAATCTAAACCCAACACAAAAGTTTAATATAATATGTACATACTAGAGGCCTGGTGCACAAAAATTTCGTGCATGGGTAGGGTCCCTAGTCCTGTCCTGCAATCAGGGCCAACCAGGGCCTTCCAGCTACCAGCCAGGGCCTGCCTTCGTTCCGCACCACCTCCTAGTGGTCAGCACACGTCATAGCAAGCGGTCGAACTCCCAGTCAAACTCCCAAGGGGACAATTTGCATATTAGCCTTTTATTATATAGGATATATAGTGTGCGTTATTAAATTTTATATTACTTACCAAATCTTAGTGCTGCAAGGATTCAACATATAAAGATCCATATTTTCTATAAGAATAGCAGATGTACTCTAGTTTAAAAAGAGGGGAAGGAATAAATTACTTAAGTAAAAATATTTATTTCAATTCTAAAGCTGCCTAGGATTTTTATATTTTTAGATCTTAAAACACACCTGACTCTGAAACTCTCATTTGGGAAAAAACACTAATTTGGCTAAAATTTACCAGTTATGACTATAGCACTGTTAGCCTTACAACACATTTGAAATTAAATGTCTATTACTATAAAGAAAAATGATTCTCTACTGGCTATTCCCTTTTTAAAATTTCACACAGGTTTAATTAAAAACAGGGAACATGTCCTTAAGTAGGTAAATGGATAAACAGTGATATACATCCAGACAATGGAATATTATTTAGCACTAAAAAGAAATGAGCCAACAAGGCATGAGAAGACTGGGACAAAACTTAAATGTATGTTACTAGGTAAAAGAAGCCAATCTTAAAGGCTACATATTGTATGATTTCAAGTACTTGACATTCTGAAGAAAAAACTATTAGGTACTAAAAAGATCAGTGGTGGCCAGGGATTGGGGGGAAGAAGGGATGAATGGGCAGAGCACAGAAGATATTTAGGGTAGTGAAAATACCCTGCATACTACCAAAATGATGGATACATGTCATTACATAATTTGTCTAAACCCACCAAATGTATGATTGAAAACTATGGGCTTTGCATGATAATAATGTGTCAGTGTAAGTTCATCAATTGTAATAAATGTATCACTCTAGTGGGGGATATACTGATAATGGAGGAGGCAATGTAATGTGTAAGGGGAGGGGGAATGGGAAATCTCTGTGCCTTCCTCTTAGTTTGCTATGAACCTAAAACTGCTCTAAAAAATAGGCTTCAAAAGAAATAGAGTGCAGTATATCAACAAATATAACTTAACTAACACAAGAAGAGCTCTTTAAAAGCATAATCCTACATTTACTAGTGCATTAGGAAAGAGCTCATGTTAAAATATAGTCCCCAGAATATCACTGCCTATATTTATTAAAGTCACTAGCTTCCTATATGTGTAGAAAATTTTTATACTTAAGTACCTTGGCTTCTGGATTAGCTGCCAAAATTTTGGCACCACATTCTACTGAGGCATAATTATTTCGATTTTTCTGGACCTTTTTTGTGGCATGTAGACCTCCATTAGAAGATGCATGCATCGACTGACCTGCAGACAAACCTTATTACAAACATATATATGATGATTATGATTGAAAATAACCCAGCAACATAATGATCTCAAAAGCAACAGGATGCTGTCTAGAAAAGAACAGGTTTTAATGCTTAAGAGAATATTTTTAAAACCCACTGAGAAATTCAAAATGCTTCACCTCAATCGCTTTAAAATACCCCAATCACACAAATTAGCTACAAAAATCCACATTGCTTAACTTATGCCTAAATAATATAACACAAAGTGAAGTTCATCCACAAGAATCAAAGCTTTTAAAAATACAAAATATATATTTAATTCTATTAAGGATGAATGCTATCCTCTATCTTTGTCCCCAATATTAAGAATTCTTAACTCTGAGAATTGGTCTACAAGAGTAAAAAGAAAATGTTAATATCTTTAGTGCAACTGTATTTACAGTTTAAAGCTTTATGACTCAGAACTTTCCATACCTTAATTTTCCTCTCATAAATTGAGATGAAATCACTGCTCTGCTATCTTTACCTTATTTTATCCTGATTGAGTAATTTATAAGAATGGATTTTAATTAGAATTAATCTGTATATAATTATACACAGATAAATTACATATGGGTAATTAACAGTATTTTGGTATTACCTTTAAAAAGTTTTCAAAGTTTTCTTTTATTTTACTAATTAAAAAGAGAAAAGCGTATTTAACAGTTCCTTTATAAAAAGAAAATAAAAAGGAATCACAGTGCTATCTTACTTTTTTCTTTTTCTACTTCCATAACTTTTTTCTTCCACTCATCAAATGTTGGTATATCTTCTGGGTCTTTGGGACTTGTCACAGATGCAGGGTCAATTTCTTCTGGTTTTACATAATCAGAACTCTGAAAGAAACAAAGATTTTAACTTTCACAGAATACAAAGACATCCTTTGCAATTTAAATAGTTCCAAAGAAGACATTTTTGGTCTCTATCTGAAATCAAAGTAGAACTCAGAAGGAGAAAGGAAAGTTAACTGCCACACTGGGATGAACCCTGTCTTTATGGTAAGAATCACTCTTCCATATAAGCCAGTCTAGTATTTCACACACAAATAATGAAAGGTAAAACATCCCTTTGAAATAATTCTGGTTGAAGAGCCTAAATTTAACCTTGTATTATTCAGTTAAACTAATATTCTGAAGATACTTAAATTTAATAGTTATAGCTGCTTCTAGATAGCTCTCTAGAACCTGCTTAATTAAATAAAGACTTTATGTATCTGTTATCAAAGGGCGATAGCGGCAGAAAGCCACTTAATTGCATGTAATCAAAGAGTTCATATGAGGAACAACTTATACATAAACAGTGTACTGGCAATAGTACCATGAAGTAAAAACTTGCTCTCCGGGAGCACAGCTCACTTCTGTTTCACATGCTTCATTAACTACTTAACCCTTAATTTTACTCCAAATATGGTTAGCAAATTACAAGATTAGTTAACAACAAAAATGTGTCGTAATAACAAATTAGGAAATAGTGCAATGCATAATACCTACCTCATTTTTTAAATTTAAATTATCTGAAGCATTCAATGCAGATTTTGGTTCACCACCACCCTGATCACTTGCTGAAACTTTTGATGCAAATTCTGATTTTGTTATCTTTCCTTTACCATGTGCAGAGGACACATTTTCTATATGCTGGCCAACAAGGCTATTTGAAACCAAAAGAGACATTTAAACAAATTTTAATTAAATAACAAATTTATACAATCTAAACTGTTACAATTATCACATACAAAGTAAACCGAAAAAGGAGCACAACGGGGATCAGCTTTCTCTCAATCAGAAAGTGGAATCAAGCATCCACCAAAGTCCACTTGAATATGACACTGCTGTTACTACAGAGTCAATTACTGAAGTAAGTATTAACTAGAACCTCACTTTACCTAAATGATATAGAGATTATCACTTTACCTAAATGATATAGAGTCATACAAAGGCAACCGCTGCTTACACCCACCTTTCATGGGGACTGACAAAGGAAGGCTGGTCAGTGGGAACACTGGCATCCAGGGCCTCACCAACTTCACAGTCAGTTTCAGGTTGCTCAGTTTCGTGTGGCTTGGCTATAAGAATAGTACCAGATTTTTCTATTTCACTAAAAATAGAAACAAAAAAAACAACAAGCTGATAATTTTATTCACGTTACATAGAATAAGTTAAAAATGGTATCAGTGATTTCCAAAACATAATCTAAGCCAGAAAAGAATACTTTTCCCTACATCACTTCCATTTCACTAGAGAGTCATGTTCAATATAATGAGAAAATAAGGTACTGTTCAGATATATACAATCCAGCCTTGAATTCTTTCTGGAACAAGCATTTAGTGTTTTAAAATTTTAAATACTAAGCATGTCTTCTGTTCCCTTGTCTCTTACTGGGACAAACTCCTGAATGGTAACTGGAACATCTCTGTGCACAGTTCCTTCAACCCGGCCCTTACATTCTTAAGAAGAATAGGTGTTTTATTTTTAAAGTGCTTGTGGTAAAAAAAAAAAAGGTAATGATAATATTAACACATATATTCTTACTATGTGCCAGATTTTGTCCTATGCACTGTATATATATTAACTCATTTGATAAAGGAAATCCTTAAAGTAGTATTAAGGAAATTTTCTTTTGTTCTTTGTACTGTTGCTCGAAGGAGCTAGGAGAATTACATAATAGGTTTTCTAAATTAAGAAAACCTTAAGCCTACGTGTTCTGAATATTTATTATCAAATTTGGAAAAGGTAGGTATTCACACAAACACATAATTATATACTGGAATGCCATAGTGATACTTAATGCAATGACTAATCTGACACTTGAATTTTTGATAATTATAGAAAAAATTACTCAAGTAAGTATTAACTAGAACCTCACTTTACCTAAATGATATAGAGATTTCACTGCTGGGATCTAATTAGTTTCACTGCGTTAGGCAGCAAAATAAATAATCATTATAAGATCATTATACTAAAAAATAATAAAAAGGCATTATAACAGGTCTGCTATATAGCGTAAACTTCAAATATGAGTAGCAAGCTGACTGATTCTATAAAGAAATTTTTCTATCTAATGAGATTCTTTTTTCTTTTCTCTCTTTCTAATCACTTACTCAAGTTTTGAGATTGGAATGATCTCTGAGGTAGATGAACTGGAAATATTTTCAATGTTTTCACTGCCCACTAAACCGGAAGAATCTTCATGTAGATCAATTGTAGAGTGTGTCTCAATCACAGGCGGACTTAACGTTTTTGACTCCATATTCTGTTTTAAAGAAATTTATATTTAAATTTATTAATTGAGATTAATAAATTATCTCTTTAGATGAACAGGACTATATAAAAAGTATACCTCAAAAGTGGCAATATAAAGAATGTTCACCAAAAGAGTGAAAGTCCTTTCTTCCAATATTACCACCCTAAGGAATATAGTTCATATTAAAACACATAAACTAGGAAAAAGGAGCTTATCTTTTATCTTTCCTATTTCCTATTTTGGACCTACAAATATTTCCCTCTTACTGTAATTAAATAATTCTACTAGCAACATAAAAATCCTATGTAAATGTACAAAATAATACAACACACAGTTCTTGCCCCTGAGCAGATAAGAAGATAATGAGTATCAAAAACAACAACACAAGGCATGTACAAGTAACATTAGAAGGCCATTAGGAATCTTGCTGCTCCTTCAGTCCTGGGTGTTCTGAGCCATTTGCCCCTCCCAAACACAGTCTGAAATCTGCCTAATATCTACTCATGTTTGAAAACCTTATCAGCACCTCCTCCCCGACAGCCAACCCTAAATAGAATTAGCCATCCCTCTTCCTCTAGGCTCCAATGTTCCCTGTACAATTTTATCACAACTTCTATACATCTATACATCTCTTCTTCTTCAACTCTTCTATAAACACCTTGAGTAAAGACTATATTCTCTTGATCTTCATATTCCCAGTACCTAGCATGCACCAGACATTTAATGCTTACTAAATGAATATCAAGTGAGAGATGCTCATGCTCAGTTCAGAGAAGAGACTATGGACTAGAAAAACTAGGACCCTGAAGAAAAGGAGGGCCAGTATGTGAGCAGAGAGAAAATACAAGGCACAAGGCACAGTCAGAATACAAAATGTGATCATTTGGCAAATTATTTACACTGAGATGAAAAATTCACAATGGAATGCAAATCGTTTGCATTTTATGGTGGAGGCCTTAAGAACAAGGACTATTATTACATTGTTAACAAATATTGTATGTATTATCATTTCAACATGTATTTAACGTAAAAATTTGAGGTATTTTGCACTCTTTTCTTTGACAAACTAAATCTGATGTATATTTTGTAATTATAGCAAATCTCAGTTTGGACTAGCTGAATTTCCAGAGCTCAACAGTCACATGTAGCCAGTGGCCACGATACTGAACAGCACGGGTCTATAAGATGTGTAATAAGCACTTCAAAGTGTTTGAGCAAAAGTATGCCTGATGAAAAATTCTGGAAAATGAACAATGGACTGTTCAGGAGAGTCACCTAATTAGAAGGGCTACAGAGATCACTTTTCTCTTACTCTCAGGCACAAATCTTTGACAAATGTCTTCCAGAACCCAACAAAACGAAACTTACTACATCTCCTTAAATAACCCAATTAAGTCATAAAATAGCTCTAGCTGAATTTAAAAAAGAGAATTCTCCCTCATTTTGAGCTGAAATTTATTTCTGTTAATATGTGAGATAGTTTTTCCAGCTCAATTATCCCCAGTTCCTTCAGCCATGTCTGATATTAAATGGTTTCCAGATGCTTCAGCATTCTGGTCAGCTTACATTCTGGTCTAGTTTTTAGTATCTCTCATAAAATCTGGGGTACAAAATTAAAAATAATATTTGGGACATATGAGAGAAAAAAGGAAAAAATTTTAACCTATTATTAATTCATATTCCACAAAAGCAATTAAACTTTGTTATCAAAATACTGTGTTCTACACACAAATACTTTTTGTTGTTGTCAGAAAAAAATTTCCTAACACCTGAAAATCTGAAGAGAGAAGTTATATTATAGTGAGCCAAAATAAAACCTAAGAAGAAATGAGCACTTACACCCAAACTTTCACCACAGAGAAAATGGTCTCACTTATTATTAAATCAGTAATTGCGCATTTTCTCAAAAGCAGTAGTAGTCTTAGCAGGTGAATAGTATTAAAGCCAGTTGAATAGTACTTCAAAAAGAAAAAGAATCAATATCCAATACTGTAACCAAACAGATTTCCTATCTTATGAAGTAGTTAGAAAAGGCATATCATTAAAAATCAAAGCAACATAACTTACTTGTACATCCACAACATAGTCATCTTTTAACTTATGTTCTTCTGGAGGAACAGGTAAGTTTGAACCCACTTTTCCCGATAATTCAGCACTGATAGGTCCCTCTCGTTCATCCTATATTGCAACAAACAAAAAGGCTAAGTGATAAAAACTGTTTCACACAACAGTCCTGAAGCAATATTAAAGATCATCTCTTCCTATATTTTACAACCCAAACACTGTCTTGAAGGCATTTGACTCTAATAGCTTTCAACTGTTTACACGTTTATCTTCTATCTTCCTACACTCCCCTCCTTGCACTCCACCTAATATATACACTAAATGAGGTCACAAACCTCATTTGATTTCTTAATAAGCACTTCAATCATACCACCCCCCCTTTGTGTTAGGCACACAGTAAATATTTAAAAATTAATAAATGTATAGTTCTTTGTGTCATCTCTCTTTTGACACTCATTTTCAAGTAAGGATTTCAGATACCTTTGTCTTTAAATCTATCTTCTAGAATACAAGTTTCACAAAAGTAAAGTCCACACTCATCTCTGTTTAAGCCTGGATAGCACATAACAGGTACCTAAATGTTTGCAGAAAGAATGTTTTCTCTCTTAATGCTTTGCTTAAGTTCCTTCTTTTAACATTTAGTTTTCAAATTTCTCATCAAAGAAGAGATTGGATCTAAGTCTTACAGATTGTGGGTGAAAGCATAAAATTATACTCTTTTTGGAGAAATATTCAGCAACAGTCTTCAAAATTTTAAGTGTTCCATCTCAGAAATATATTCTACATAACTCAAAAATTTAAATAATCCCTTCCAAATGTGCCAAAACCCCAAATAAGATAATTATATGTGTTTGCACACACAACACACACAAATGTACACACAAACACATATACACACATAGCTGAGACACAATGCAAGCTTGTCAATAAAGGAACATTTAATAAATTATGATATATCTATATAATAAAATAAAAATGTAGCTCTTCAGAATATAGAAATATGAAAAGTATCCAAGAGATATTATGAGGGGAGAAGGGGAAGTCTATCTATAGAATATTCATAGGATTTTAATGAAAATAAAAATATTAATTTGTTTGCTACATAATAATAGTATATCTACACCTATAAAGAATGTTTTGAATATTTTCCCAAGAAATAGCTGGGAAGGGAATTGGGAGGGGAAGAGGATATAAATATAAATATTTTGTAGTCAATATAAATTCCTTCTGTATTTTAAAATAAGTACATTAATTAAATGCAGGTGGGGATGGGGGAGACAAATCTAGTCAATACTCACTTTTTATCATTTAAAGTAATAAAATAATAAATTATTTAGAGACCATCAGATTTCCTGGACTCCTATTCATCCCACCCAATTATATAAAACAAACTACATAGCCGCTGATTGCAGACTCTCCCTATAAACCTCATTTCTAATAGTTTTTAATTGATGAGACTGGGATTTCTTTAGAAATCCTGTAACTATTTTAGTGCATTAAAAGTGAGCCACTAGTTTTTAGTTCCCTGAGTAGGTACTATCTTTCTCCCTCCTGTAGGACTATGGATGTCCCGACATTTGAGATATAAGCAGTAAGAATCTATAATAATAAAAGCGTAATATGTTAATTAAAGCGGACAGCCGTACGACCTTCAGGACAAAGCCGGGGCTGCCAGGGCTGAGCCCCTTGAATAATTTTGTGCATCGGGCCTCTAGTAAATATATAAATATCTTGGAGATAGCTTTATTTCAGAATTACCCAAGTAATTCCTCAGATTATAGCAAGGAAAAATTATAAATCACCACCACCAGAAATTATGTCATAGAATTTTTTTAATTACTTTTATTCTGAATATGTTGAAGTCTTAGAAAGCCGACATCATCAACTTTAAAGTACCTTTTTCTGGAATTGTACATCTTCATTTTCTAGCGCACAACTGTCATCTTGAGAGTAATATGATGAAGCTGAAGCTGAAGAACTCTCTTTACAACACACACGCCAACTGGGAAGCCTGTGAAACGTCCATTATCACCACCACCAAAAAAAAAAAGGAAAAGGAAAAGATGTTAAGCCAACATATTCTCTACTATGCGCTAGAATTTGGGTCAATAAACACAAGAATGGTTCCTATCTAATGCCCTTAAGAATTTAACTTATTGATAAAAACAAATGTACCTAAAACAAGGATTTTTTTATTTAAAGCCCTAGTAAAAAATACACTGTTATCAGCATTCCAAATAAGGGATTATTAATTTTATGAAGGTAAAACAGGAAAGACTTCACAAAAGGAGTATCTGATTATTATCCCAGAAGGAACAGGGAAAGCTGTCAAAGAGCTAACTAACCTCAGAAAGCACCAGATGCCTATGATATTCTAAATTCTACCAAACAATTAAGAACAAATAACTCTAAAGCTACCTATGCTATTTCAAAGCATATTGGGTTTATATGGGGAACATAATAGGGACATCAAAAATTAACCGAAGTAGCACACACAAATGAATACCACAGGTTAATACAGCTTATGAAATCAGACATAGAACGTCTCTAAAGAATCATTAAAGAAGAAAGTTTCTAGGAACACAGCAAAAAATAATATTATGATCAAGCAGATATTCAGAAGTCATTCAATATAACAAAATCTATTTATTTAGTTTTGCCATGCAAAAACATCAAGGAAAAATATGATTATCTCCATAGGCACTTAAAAACATCTGATAACCTTACACATACCACAAGTCAATAAAATAAGTAGATATTTAACATGGGAAATATATATGCATAATACACAGGCTTAAAAGCCAGTATCACAGTGAAGAAACCTAAAAATACCCTTATTTAGATCTGAAACAAGACAAGAATGTCCATTATCACTATTATTACATTATAGGAGGATAAAAAGTATATTAAGAGACTACACGTGTATTCATCTATTTTAATGAGAAAAACTTGTTATTTACCTATAATTTCCACAAAACTTTTTTAGGTATGGTCTTATAACTTACTAGATTCTTAAAAAATACTACAAGTACAGAAGGAATGAATGACTCTGAATAAAGTAAATGCCTAGATTCAAGAGGCATATTTTAAGGACTTTAATCTTTTCTTAAATCTGATTGCTTTCATTTTAAAAAGTACATTTCTATATAGTTTTTTTCTTGAAGGAAGGTTTTCAACTTGAATGTATAGTGACTGAAGTTTTTCTTGTAGTGACAACCTAGAATCTAATATTGCCAGACATTCTGATGTTTTAAAGAGTATGTTACAACTATGTTTCTAAAAATGATCATTAAGGTTTAAATGTTAACATAGAAGGGGTATCAATTAGTTCTTACCAAAGGGAACAGGAGAAAGACTCAGGAAATTTTTTCTTGAGAATATAGCAACTAAATTAAGCCTTGAAGTGGCCAAGAAGACTTCATTGTGAGAAAACAATCTTTGTCTACAGCCATACCACCCTGAACGTGCCCGATCTCGTCTGATCTCGGAAGCTAAGCAGGATTGGGCCTGGTTAGTACTTGGATGGGAGAGAAAACAATCTTTAATGTGAAAGTGATTGCTGGAACACCATTTTTAATGACATCAATGCCTCAGAATGATAGCATTTTACAACAGCCTAACAGAAATACTGAACTAGCTGTCTTCAACAATTATTTTTTATAATTTTATCAAAGAAATCTTACAATAATAAATTTCAGGCCAAAACCAGTTTGGCTCAGTGGATAGAGCGTCAGCCTGCGGACTGAAAGGTCCCAGGTTCGATTCCGATCAAGGGCATGTACCTTGGTTGCGGGCACGTCCCCAGTAGGGGGTGTGCAGGAGGCAGCTGATCGATGTTTCTCTCTCATCGATGTTTCTAACTCTCTATCCCTCTCCCTTCCTCTCTGTAAAAAATCAATAAAATGTATTTTAAAAAAAATAAATTTCAGGACAAGTTAATGTGCAATGAAGAATATGCTGATATGCAAATAAGTCAATAATTGTCAGGTAGAAGGCAAAACTAAACTGGAGTCTATCAAGCTTTCAAATGAGTTAATATTGTTTCCCTCTGAGTTATATAGAAGAAACTATATAAGCACTTAAGGCTACCTAGTAGGTACCAGATATTATGTTACATACAGGGCTTTGTTAGGCATAATTTTCAACTCATTAAAAATCGGAGTAAAGTTATAATGACAAAACATTAAAAAGTAGCAATTTTGCCCTAACTGGTTTGGCTCAGTGGATAGAGCATCATCTACAGACTGAAGGATCCCAGGTTAGATTCCAGTCAAGGGTACACTCCCGGGTTGTGGGCTTAATCCCCAATAGGGGGCATGCAGGAGGCAGCCCATCAATGATTCTCTCTCTTCATTGATGTTTCTATCTCTTTCTCCTCCTCCTTTCCTCTCTGAAATCAATAAAAATATGTATTTTAAAAAGTATCAATTTTAATTAAGTAGACAAAATTTAAGTTAATTGAAAAAACATTGTCACTAAGAGAGAAATGTATTATCTATTGGTAAAAAGATATAATGATTATAAATACATATGCACCTAACAAAATCACTTCAAAATATGCGAAATTACTGATAGCTAAAGGTGGAAAGAAAATAGTAAAAAATTATGGTTGCCTATTTTAAATTATGTCTTACAAAATAATAGATGGATAAAACCTAAGAAAACATGACATTTGTATTATATATAGGCAACAAGCTTGCCCAAATATATAGAACTTTACAACAAATTCAAATTAACATTCTTTTCAAACACTATATGAAATATTTCCCAAATATCGGCCATCTACTAAAGCTTCAAAAGAAGACTCAAATTCCAAAGATCAAAATCTAGTAAACTATACTCTCCAAGCACATTGCAACAAACTTTGAAACAGGAAGATAGCTAACAACATTCTAAGCCTGGCGAAAGAATTATGCAGCAGAATAATCCTTCATTTAGAGGAAACAATAAGGAACATTATGAAATATTACAGCGGAAGACTTACAGGTCAAAATTGGTGGAATATAGATAAAAGAACAGGAAAACTATGCTTTTGAAGGCAACTGAAGACAAATACTGAAAATGACAAAAGATACTGTAAATCCAAAGGAACAAGGAAGGCTAAAACGACAGAAATTGCTGAAATAGAGAAAAAAAGGCAAAGAAAATTAAGAAAACCTAAAGTTGGTCCTTTGAAGAAAAATATTAAAAAGACAAACTGGCAAAACCAATTAAGGAAAGTTGAGGATGTGAAACTATGGTATAAAAACATGAAAGAACTACAGACAAAACAAATTATTTTAAATTATAAAATATTACAAACTATATATACCAATATATTTTATAACTTAGAAAAAATAGATGTTTCTAGGAAAGTAGCAAAATTGGCGTAAAGTATACAAAAATTAGAATAAACTAATAATTAAAGAAATTTGAGTGGCTTAATCAACTTCTCATAAAGAGAAGGAGGAAATCCCAAAACAGGCTTTTTTTTTTTTTTAATATATTTTTATTGATTTCAGAGAGGAAGGGAGAGGGAGAGAGAAACATCATTGATGATAGAGAATCACTGATTGGCTGCCTCCTGCATGTCCCCTACTGGGGATTGAGCCTGCAACCCGGGCATGTGCCCTTGACTGGAATCGAACCTGGGACCCTTCAGTCCACAGACCAATGCTCTATCCACTGAGCCAAACTGGCTAGGGCTATTTGGAAATAATTTTGAACTTTCAAAAGAATTGCCAGTATAGTACAAAGAACATCCATAAACTATTTATCCATTATCAACCTATTGTTAACATTTTACCCATTTTTTCCATCATTTGACATTTGCTTATGGCATGCACCCTTGCTCCCCCGCCCCTCCATGTAATTTATTTCTAAGTATACAGTATGAACATGTATTTCCACAGAATGAGGATATTCTCTTACATAAATATAGTATAGTTATCAACTTCAGTAAATGTTAACACTGACACAATGCTTTATCATCTATATGCAGTTTTGTCACTTAGCACAATAATGTCCTTATAGCATCCCCACCCACCACCTCAAGTACAAATTGAGTCTTGTCCAGCATTTGTCATCAGCCTTCTTTAATCTGGAATAGTTCGTGGCCTTTATCTTCCGTAACACTGACATTTTTTAAGAACGTAGTCCTTTTATTTTTAAACTAGAGGCCCGGTGCATGAAATTCGTGCACTTGGGGCGGGGGGGGGGGGGGGGGGGGGGGGGTCCAGGGGTGGTCCGTCCTTCAGCCCGGCCTGTGTCCAAATGATGGCTTAGGCCCACTAGCTGTGGTCAGTGCACATCATAGCGACAGGTTGTTCCGCCATTCGGTCAATTTGCATATTATCCTTTTATTATATAGGATAATATAATCCTTATTTGAGGTTTATCTGATGTTTCCTCATGACCAGGTTCAGGTTATATATTCCTGGCCAGAATCCTGCATAAGTGATCTGTGTCTTTCTCCAGGTAATGCATCCAGAAGAAGCATACAATATCCATCTGTTTCAGCACGTGCAATTCCACTGTTAAGTGGAATGAGAAATAAAAACAGTCCATAAAAAGCCTTGTACAAAAAGATCCACAGTAGTTTTACACCTAATAGACAAAAACTGGAAGCAGCTGAGATGTCCAATAACAGGAGAATAAACACACTGCAGTAAATTCATACAATGTACTACTACTTGCAAATTACTGATGAATGAAACAACATGGATAAATCTTGGAAACTTTACCCTGCGTGAAAGAACCCAGATATAAAAATATATACTGTGTAATTCCATTTAGATGAAATTCCAGAATTAGCAAAACTAATCCATGGTAACAGAAATCAAATCACTCTTTGTGTTTTGGGGGATTTGCTAGAAAGGGACATAAGAGAACATTCTGGGGTAATGGAAATGTTCTATATCTTGATAGGGTGTGGGCTACACAGATGTATGCATTTGTCAAAACTGACCCAACTATGTATAGTTAATATATGTAGATTTCAATATATGTAAATTATTTCAATTTAAAAATATAACAAAAGAGCCGAAACCGGTTTGGCTCAGTGGATAGAGCGTCAGCCTGCCGACTGAAAGGTCCCAGGTTCGATTCCGGTCAAGGGCACGTACCTTGGTTGCGGGCACATCCCCAGTGGGAGGTGTGCAGGAGGCAGCTGATCGATGTTTCTCTCTCATCGATGTTTCTAACTCTCTATCCCTCTCCCTTCCTCTCTGTAGAAAATCAATAAAATATATTTGAAAAATAAATAAATAAATAACAAAAGCCCTGGCCGGTTTGGCTCAGTGGACAGAGTGTCGGCCTGCAGACTGAGGAGTCCCGGGTTCAATTCCAGTCAAGGGCATGTAACTTGGTTGTGGGCACATCCCCAGTGCAGGGGGCAGCTGATCAATGTTTCTCTCTCATCAATGTTTCTAGCTCTCTCCCTCTCCCTTCCTCTCTGTAAAAAATCAATGAAATGTATTTAAAAAATAAAAAATATAAATATAACAAAAAAGTCAGTATTTTTCTCCCCAGTAATAACCTGGAAGATATACTATTAGCAATAATAAAAGTATAAAATAATTTCGAAATTAACCTAAGTAATACCACCATTTATAACTCTGGTAACAATCATAAAATGAAGAGATAAATAAATGAAGAATTAGTATTAACACAGATGGAATGCTGGTGACAGCAATGTAAAGACCATAATTCTCTCCAAAGTAATTCATCACTCAAATATAAGTCCTATCAAAATACCTGAAGGATCCTATTGTTCTAAATACAATATGGAAAAAAAGTGACCCAAGAATAACCATATTAACCAGAAAGCCTAAAAGTAACTAGTTCACCTTGCCAGGTGATTAAATTTGTTACAAAACCACTCTAATTAGACTACAGTACTGGGATAGCAAAAGATAGGCAACTGGAACAGAATACTCCCAAAAGCATTCATTCCTTGTCATAAAGTCTCTCTTTAGAAATAACCTACACACATTGGTCAATAAATACTCATGGAGTGTATCAATGACATGAGGCCTTCCCGAAGGCATCTGCTAGAATTCATTTTAATGATGATTCTATTAACTAAATCAAGTTTTTTAAAAAAGTGTTTAGTGGGAAAAGTAGGAAAAAAGAATGAGATCAATAGTATTACCATTTATGTAAATTCTAAAACCCATAAAAAAACATTACTTTGGAAAGAAACACACATCTAAATAAATACATGAAGGCTGATTGAAAAATGCATCAAATATATTCCAGGGTAAATGCCTAAAATGGTAAATGCCTAAAACAGGAGTGAAACTATCACTCCTATCACCATGGATTAGGAGATAAAAGAGTAATGATGTAAAGTGGAGCAGAGATGAGGACCTGTGCGAAAAGTGGCATAAAGTGAGGATGGCCCAATCATAAGCATCTGATGTCTCCAGAAGAAAAAAAGTTTTTTAATCTGTCAAGACCTTTAAAGTATTAACTCAATTTTAACAAATAAAGAAAATAAAGCTCAGAAGTTAACTTGCCCAAAGTCACTCAACTTGTGACTGCAAACCTAGATCTCTCTCCACAGCCAATGATCTTTCAGTATTACTGCATTTCATACTTAATATTCTTGAGTCATTGGATGAACAAAAAGAAAGGTGAGGAAATAACATGGATCCATTCACTCAGAAACTGATGACATTAGTCAAGCTAGTTAGTGTAACATAAACTATCACAAAGGAGGAGCAGCATTTGCTGCATGATGTAGAAAGCAACAAGTGCTAATAAGCATGACACTTTGCAGTATACTGCCTGGAGTATGGACTTCAAAGTCAAGCTACTCAAGTGTAATCCCAGGTCCCTTGTTTATGTTCTTAGAAAAATGACAAAACAGGTGTGCCTCAATACCAATACTGTAAATGGTGTTATTAGGAGGAAAATGAAATAATGCACATGCTATTCTTAGCCCTGGCATAGAATATGCCCTCAAATCTTTGCTGTTATCAACTATTGGCCTTTCTATCTTCTCTCACTTATCAAATTGGTATGGTTGTGGCACAATTTACCATTTTTTTATTTCTCTATGCATGTGGCACCTTAGACCACTGCCACTAGAAACCCTATCCTTGGTTTGTCAAATGACACACTTCTGCCCATCTCTCTGATTCTCAGTCTCCTTTGATACGCTGCTTCTGCTAACCATTAAATTCTGGTGCCACCCGCGTTCTTTTCTCATTCTCCCTTTTATCTCTCTATAAGTATATCTTGGGAAATTTCAGCTATTTTTATGGTTTTTGGCTGATGGCTGCCAAAATGTGTATCTTTAGCTCTTAGCATCTTCTCCTAACTAGTCTTTTCCTTAACACCCTCCAATGATACCCTATATCAGTGGTTGGCAAACCACGGCTCGCTAATGAGTTTGCCGACCACTGCCCTATATTAATGCTGAGAATAAATTAAGCATATTTAAAAGTTGAATCTCTCCTTCCTTTATTGATCAAGATATGTAAAATAAAACAAAATTAAATCCAAACTTGAATACAGCCTATTCCTTTTCCAAACCTCCTCTTCCTACATCCTAGCTCTCACCAGGTGGTACTGCTATCCACCCAGTCCTCAAGTTAGAAACCTGAAAAATATCCATGCTACTCCTATTTTACCATCGCCAGTTTATTTTACCTCAAATGTATGTAATCCATTTCTCCCTCCCTGTTATGACGGCTTTAGCTCAAGCCCTCATCTCTTACCCAGAGCAACCCCTAACAGAGCTCCCTAATTCCTACCTTGTTACCTCTGCAATTCAACCCTTCATACCACTCCAAAAACCTAATGCTAAATTACCTCAGGATACCATTTCCCTGCTTAAGACCTTTTATAGACTCTACATGACAAAAGTCAAGCTTCCCTGCATGCTTTTAAAAATCTCTAAAATTCTTCTACTACCCAAGTCTTCATCTTCCGTAATTCCTGCCACTCCTTGCCTCCCACTTTATGCTTCAGTGATACAGAATTGCTTGTGTGTTCCTGGAACACATACCATGTTTCCAAGCTCTGGCTCATGCTGTTCCCTCTCCCAACAATGTCCTGCCCCTGCTCTCACTCCCCACCATCCAAAACCTGACGAAATTCTTATTCTTTTTTCTGGGGCAGGAACTAGTTAGTTAGAAACTAGGAGATTTTCCTGGTTTCCACAAGCGGCCCTCCTCTAAATTCCCACAGCCCTTTGGCATCTCTCTAGCTGAGCACTTACTACAACTCGAACTGAAATGAACTGTTTATATTTCTGTTTCTCATACAACACTGGGTATATCTAGGGCAGAGAACCTACTGCCCTGATCTCAGCACAGTGATCTACTGAGCTCTTCCTCTGGCTATGTGTTGAAACAGCCTTTGGTAAGAGCTTAAAAAAGGGAGAGCCTCATAATCAGTGACTTCATGGTAAAAGAAAAAACTGAACTGGGAATGAGGAATTGCTTCTTAAACATACTAGTAAGTACAAATCTAACCCCTAGTATAGAAACATAGTGTCAGCATTCAATTAGGGCAGCGTGGTAAAGTAAGGCCCTCTCCACAGCCTCCCTCAAAAAAAAAAAAAAAAAAAAAAAGGCATTTCGGGAAAGACACCTACATGAAACACAGAGGTGGGAAAGTGCAGTGCAAATCATGGTTTGGTTTTTTAACATTACTGTCTGGAAATTTGAAAAAATTAACAGAAATTCTATTAAGTACTGAGAGACTTGTGGGAAATGGGTAATAATACAAAAATTATAATGGAATAATTTATGAATGACAAAGATGACAAAATTGGCTACTAAGAGGAGCTTATCAACTCTTCTACAAACCTTTTGTCTAATTCTGCAATGGCTTTAGGTACCTAAGTGGATTAAGGGGGAAGGGAGATGTTGGGAAATAACTAAAGCAAAAGTTAGACCTCTGGTTGGGTCAGTGCTATAATTTCAATATTTTAATTTCCCAAGGAAGAAGGGTTTCAAAAGATACAACATACCCTTTGCCAATCACCGTCATGCACCCATCCTCTTCCCCAATCTCATCCAACACCTTTTCAAAAAAACTTGAAGTCTAAATATCCTATTTTAATGTCTTTTAATGGCTTCAGTGAATAATCATTAAAATGTCTCTAAATTTGGCAGTCCAAACAAATCTCAAATCATACTGACCCAAATGTTTCTTAAGCTCAAGTTCCATAAACTTTTCACTCTTAAACTCTCAACATTCATTTTTCACCGTGGGAATCAACAAACTTTACGACTACTCTTCAGTACTAGGCTAACTGATCCGTGCCCTCCCTCCCAACAGGTCATAATATCTTCATTATTGCTAATGAGTAAAGTTGAGAAATCATACTAAGGTTAGCTTAAGCAAAAGCCAGAAATTATACAAAGTAATAGAAGTGTGGTTAATTTAAATCCACAAATGATTTTAAGAACCACATTATAAGTTATAAATTGTTTTCATCTCCACCATCCAATTAAATTTTTTTAAATCATGTTTAAAGGCACAAACTTGAAACTAGTAGATCTAGAAATCTAAAACACAGTACAGTGAATACAGACAGCAATATTCTATGACAATCATCAAACTTACTTTATTTCAACTACACACACAAAAAAGATGATCATGTGATGTGACAGAGATGCTATCACTACAATGGCAATCATATTGCAATATATAAATATCAAATCCACATGCTGTACACCTTAAGTTTAAACAATGTTATGTGTCCAATATAGTTCAAATTTTTAAAGAAATTCACAGATAATGGTGCATTTTAAAATTGAATGAAAAGTGTAACCTCTTTGTCCTATGAGCCATTTCTGAAAGTGCTAATGAAAAATAACTTGGTCTAAAGATGGGTAAGATCAAGGAGAAAGAGGAAAGATGTCATCTACAAACAACTAAGCAGCCCCTAGCCTAGAAGAAGGTGGATATGAATACAAGGTTTTGGTATCTCATTTACAAATTTAAATTTAAAATGGAGTAAGTGGACTCTCCTACATGCACTTCTTGGTACCCAATATAATACTAAAAGGTGGGGTGGCGGGAGAAGACATTGGTCTTAAGGGAATATGGAATGAAAGACAAGAGGCAAAATGTCTTTTTCTCTAAACCATCAATCAACCTTCCTATCAAAATTCCTCTGCCAGGCAAGTGTTTTCTTTCCCTCTTATTTATGTACCATCTTATGTGAGAAAGAACTCAACAACTTCAGCGTCTTTGGAATTTATTAAGCCAGCCCCCAAAATAAAAAAACTGTTGGTCTTTTTGCAGACGTAAGCTACACCAGAAACTTAGTGTATCCGAATTTTCATAAACAGCAAATCATTTTGAATGAAGAAGCACCTTTTAAGTCAGCAAGTGTCACACATCTCTGAAGAAATTCCTAAGTACAATGATAGCAATCCTTTGACCGGCAAGCTCTCTGCTCTTCAAAAAACAAAAACAAAAAACAACCAAACAAACAAAAAACGTGCCAGGAATATACACACTACATAAACTTTAGAGACAAGACAGTCTTCCCGCCCTCAAAAATACAGGGCCTGTCCTCCCATTGCTAAGGGACATGCCCAGCCCCGGCACCAGACGGTGCCGAACCCACTACACCTCAGGCATGCTCTCTTCTAAGCCAATGGCTTCCCATCACCTTCCCCTTAATGAAAAAGTGCTTTCAGAACGCCCCCAAAGTTTCCAGGAACAGCAGCCCCAACTGCACCGGAGCCCAAAAAACTGCGAGAAATGGCCAGAACTACAGGTGGCCATTACAATCCCCCTCGGAACACCTCGCCTTTTTAAAAATCGCACGTCTGGAACGTACCCCAAGCCGACAAGCTCGATGCCCCTAACCGCTCTGGGAAAGCAAGGGGCTGGCAGTGAACGGACCGAGTTACTAGCACCCATCTCAACGCCGCCCTAACACCCACCGCCCCCCAGGGGCAGGGGCACTAAGCACAAAGGCACGCAGGTGGCCCCCTCTCCCCAGGCACCCTCCTCTCCCACTGTCTGTAAATTCCAAAATACACCCAGAAAATCTCTGCACAGAGTGCTGCCTGGCCACTCGGCGGGAGGGTCGCTAAGCAATCGGTTTGTCGCTTCCTAGGGACCTCGGAGACCCGCACCCTAAAACTCGAGGTGATGTGGGGGTGTGACCTGGGCTGCGCCCCTCCTCCCCCCGCCCCCGGGGAAAATCCCGCGCGGTCGAGGCTACTCACCAGACCAGAGAACACAGAGAGAGGCAAGAGACCAGGGCCAAGGCCCGCCGGTACTTCTTCATCTTCTCCTCCTTCTTCCCCCGGCCAGAAGGCGGCACATCCTCCCTGCAGCCGCCACTGCCGAGGCCAAGATGGAGGAGCCGGAGCGCGAGGATGGGAGCGCGAGTCCGAAGGGCTGCGGCGCCGGGAGAGCGGCTCCTCGGCGGCCCGCGTGCCGGCCGCCCTTACCCAAGGGCCCGCGGGGGCGCTTCACAGGAGGACTCCGGGGTCTGCCGCTGCTGCCGCGGCCGCCAGCTCGTCGCGCCCGCCTCCTCCAGCCGCCGCTGCCGCCACAGCCACCCCGTATCCCCCGCCCGCCCCGGTTCTCCCTCCGGGCTGCCCGCGACCAACGGCCGCAGCGCACTCGCCCGCCAACAGCCAATCACCGGCGGGGCCGCGACACCTCACACACCGCTGAGCTGGAAGCAGCCGCGTCACCCACGTCCCGCGGCGCTCGCCACTCCACCGGCCCTCGCGCGGGCCACGCCCCCTCCGACGTCTCTGGCGGAGGAGCCTGAGGGGGGAGGACACAAAGCGCGAGAGCAGCGAAGCCACCGCCCCGCCCACCTCAAGTCCCGCCCAGTCCAGTCAGGGGCTCGCGTTCAGGAAGTCGGAGAGGAGCCCCGTGACGCTCAGCCTGCTTCCTTACAAAGGCCCGCCCCTTCGCCGAGTTCGCGCAAGGCCTCTTGGGAATTGTAGTGTACCCTCCGGAACCTTCCTTTCCCTTTTCCTTTCCCCGTCCGTCCTGGAATTAGAGTGGATGGAGAGGTTTATAGTTTCGCTTCTCACCACAAGACTGACCAGCTTTGGAACTATTGCACTCAGTTTTCCTCTTTGGGCACAGTTTTTTGGGTGGTCTAGAATGATGGTGGAGAAAAAAAACCTATACTAATAGGATTTAAAAGACGTTTTTCCCTGCGTCAATGGGCCGGGGCCATCGAGTCAGGTGCTGATTGGTACGCGGGAAGGGGTGTGCCAACATTCTTCTCACCTGATTGGTGGCGGTGGAAAGTCCTTCGCCTCTCCGCCTGCGGGAGGTTTCGCCGCCCGCCCGCCAGATTCCTCTGATAGGGCGCGCTCTGTTGGTCTCCGTCCCGCGGGATTCCTGCTGTGGGTGGGCCGCGGAAAGTCTGGAAGGGAAACTGCGGCTCCTGCTGGGGAGTTCCAAGTCCTAGGGTTCTTCCAGGCGGGTGAGGCCACCGTCCATATGACCGCCTCTCGGTCTTTAGTAACAAGCTATGTGATCACCCCAGATTTTTATGCCAGGGGACCCAAAAAATCTCCCAGAAGCTAGTTCAGAGGCACTGCCGAAACTCCAAATTCTTTACCGCTTTTCTTCCCAAGCGCTTCTTTTTTGGTGTTTTGTTTTGTTTTGTTAATCCTTACCCTTAAGGATATTTTTCCATTGATTATTTTTTAGAGAGAATGGAAGGGAGGGGGAGAGACACATCGATGTGAGAGAGGACAGTATTTTAATCTATTTTCTACCGCACCAATACAATAGATACTAAATATTTATTGAAAGGAAAATAAGGGAAGGAACTGAGGGCAGATAGTCAGCATGGCGGAGTGGGTGGGGAGTTGATGAATACTTTCAATGTTTCCAATACTTTCAATGTTTATTTCACAAAACTTTCAGGTCAAAACCACATGAGTTATTATCATAAGTTTGACGTGTATGGGTATGAATATATATATACTAGAGGGCCCAATGCACAAAATTTGTGCAAGAGTAGGCCTTCCCAGCCGCAGCTGCCGCGGCCACCCTCACGTCATTGTCCAGATGGTTGTTCCACTATTCAGCAGTTTGGTTGATTTGCATATTATGCTTTTATTATTATAGATGAGAATATATATTAATACCTTTAGGATTTTATTTGGAAAAGGTTTTACAGGGTCCACAATTCTTTCATTATTTTTCAAAATGTCTTTATTATAGAAGCAAAATTGGCTATTCAAAATTGCTTTCTAATGTTCACATTCCATTTACACAGTAACATCCTATGACGTTGTGAGAGTACATATATGCATGATTAGAAACAAAGGTCATGGGGGTTTGTTGTCAGGGGCCTAATAGCAAGTTAGCACTTGCAGTAAAAGGGTGAAGAAGGGAAGGAAGAAGAATGTAAACTCTTCAGTCTTTAATTCTGGTCATGAGGATACAGAAGGACCTCAAAGCAACAGCATGTAGGAAGTTACATGCAATTTAGTGAACATTTTGGCATTTTGGGTGTAGAATGTGTGCATGTGTAGTGGTCTCTCTAAATTGAAAAGATGTCTTTTTTATCATTTCAGCTATGTGGGAGGACTATGGGTTTTGCACAATAAGTGATCAGGAGCAGAAGGTGATATTTCCTTTTCATCACTTCTCTCTATCTCTGTATTCATCAACTCCCCACCCACTCCGCCATGCTGACTATCTGCCCTCAGTTCCTGCACTAACACACCACACACACACACACACACACACACACACACACACACACACGCACCATTTTTTCCGAGCCTGCTAAGTTTTCTCAAGAACGACATGTCCAGTTTCAACACCAATATGCTTTCATAGTGGAGATGAAATCTTGCCTGATGCAGGGTAAGTGCTGTAGGTGTTCAGAGGAGAAAGGCCGGAATGGATCAAGCTGGCTACTCCAGGGAAGTAGTGGGAGAGAAGGGTTAGGATTGGACCTTAAAGCCGCTGAACCACTATCAGGGTCGCCTAAGACCATCGGAAAACACAGGTATTTACATTACCATTCATAACAGTAGCAAAATTAGAGTTATGAAGTAGCAACGAAAATAATTTGATGGTTGGGGGTCACCACAACATGAGGAACTGTATTAAAGGGTCACGGCATTAGAAAGGTTAAGAGCCACTGGGCTAGATGAATATTCCCTGGACAAGGGAGCCTGAGCCACTGAGGTGTTCATGTTGTGTTTCAGGTGCAGATGGCACTTTCCAGGCATTGGGAAGGGCAGAGCTAAGGAATGGAGGTACACCTCCTATACTCAGGGGAAAGAAAGATGGTCCGTTTACCTTGAGAGGAGGCATGTCAGGGGGTTGTAGGAGACACAGTTGAAAGGTAGTTTGGGCAAATGACAGAATGTCTTGAATGCCCTGCTGAAGTCCCCTGGGAGTACGTACTGCTCCCTTCCTGGTCCAGGGACAGCATCTCTGAGCAGAGTTATTTCTCTTTCTTTCCAATACAGATTCTCGGCCTTAATCTTGAAAAAGGCAGCCAATTACTCTCTTACCTGTTAAAGGCCGAGCGGTGGTTACTGACCTGGGGAAGAGCTCATCCGTTTGCTGGATGCAGAGTTTACTCCCAGAGAAAAAATTAGTCAACAGAGAACTAGGAAATCCAAAGAACTTTCCTCTGACATCATCAGAACATTCACATAATATACCTTTAATTTGACCATTCTCACAACATTAGGAAACTTTCAAGATAAAAGAATATACTGAGAGAGGGAAGGGGGGACAATATGAACAAGGGATACAAGGAGAGAAAAGAGGAGAGATGGGGAACTGGAAGAGGAGTAAATAAGGAATAAACTTGGCAAGTCCTGCAGCTTTGTGGTCACCATGGTGACCTCATGAAGTCATTTCTCTGTCTTCTTGTGAGTTTCAAGAAAATCTTTGAAGTATGACGGGCAGTCCAAGGAAGCCAAATGACCATTGGAAGAGATCCTATATCTTTATCCTTTTTCATTGCTCTTACTGGCAGCAATCAATGTGAAGTTTTGGGTTTAACTTTTTTTTTTTTTTTTTAAGAAAAGAGGAATTTATGAAAAAGTGTAAAAGCCAGAAGCTGAATAGTGATAGGAGCAGTGGGCTGATAACAATGATGACTCTGAGGAAATAAGGCCTCGTCCCATGCTTTCCTGCTGTGGTTGTGTAAGAAATTGAAAATGCACACCAGGAAGTGGCCCCTGGGTTCTCCCTTTTGTACCTGAGATGTCTGGGGTAAGCCAGAGCCAAAGAGAAAGGCTCATCTGAAGCATACTTACTTTGTTCTCAGTGGGTTTGTTTGAACATCTAACACCCCCAGGCAGAGCGTGAAAGGACAAACACACGGTGCCACCATGCTGCTGAGGGTCACAGTCTGGCAAAATAACACGCAAGATTAAACACCAGCATGTATCCATCCTGTGTTTCCCTAAGAGAACCTTCGTATTGGCCGAAAGGACATTTCATGTGGCATGGGCCAACAGTGTGTTGCTTGGGACAGTAAATACGCCAAAGAAGAACTTATCTTTGGGTCCCACATGGCTACATGACCCTCTGATATCACCAGTGTGATGTTGCAGCTTCCCAGACACAGCTGTCTTTGAACACATGCAGCATAGGGCTGTCAATGAATAAATAAAACTCCATGAGCAGGAGAGAGCCCACACCTGGACACCCTGCAATTCGATCCTGCTGTGTTTCACCTTCCACAGGCTTCTGCAACACGGTGCATGTGTTTATAGAAATCACACACACACACACACACACACACACACACACACATGGGGAAAACCAGACTTCTCTATTGTGCTTCATGGTGACACATTACGGGTTGCTCTATTCTCCATTGTTTCTATGCAAACTGCTTGACTTTTTGTTCATAAAATTAAAAATTACCAAAAACAAAAGAATCTTTTTCTCCTCATTCCCACCCTCCTTGCTATTTTAGATCTAAAGGTTGATACAACACATTGACTTGGGTAAAATGGAGACAAGAGTCAGCAGAAAGAGTACAGAAAAAAAAAAAAAAAAACCAGCCCCTCACTCAACACTTACGAGGCCTTAGGTAAGGCTCTTAATTTCCTACGTCTGTAAAAGGAGAACCACGAGGCTCCTTTGGGATTGAAAAGATAATCCAATAAGGTAATTGGGAGCTTTTAGCAAAGTGTCCAGCACAGAGTCATCACAAATGAACATGAGTGGAATCTGAATCTGAATCAGTGGGTGGAAGAGAACACAAAATACTTGAAAACCATCCATTAGGACTATTTTTAGTCCTCAAAGCAGTTCTGCCAGTGGAGGAACATATTTTGTGTATTGTATTCACTGATCTGGCACTTAACACTTAAAGTGCCTTGTATTTTCTCAACAATGAAACAATGAATCGCTGAGTTTTTCTTAATGACTCTTTTCAGCATCCCAGGCTACCATCTGCACAGAATAAACTAGACCCAAGTAGTATTCTTCCGTCCATGTTGCCTTCCTGTCATGTATATAGATTTCTAAGAGCTCTGCCTATAATGATATCCCTTATGTCCTGCTTTATTTCAAAGCGTTCAATATACTTCTGCAAATTATTTCCATTAGGGAGGAGAAAAAGTTGAGATACACAAATTGGACATAGGATTCTAGAGTGTCTAGATTCTCAGGGCTGGGAGGAAGCAAGTCCTCATGTTAGTGAACCACGAAAGATGAAATGATAGCTCAGGCTGTGTCAGCAGGCCAGGTGGGGCTGAGGTTCCCCATTTCTTAACCCACTCATTATGACTCTTTAGGTGGGGCTCTCTCTGAGATCACCATGAATAACCCAGGTGAAGACAGGCCTGAAGCAAGCAGAGTCTTGCTGGCCCCAGGTAAATTTGTTATGAGTATTTTCCTACTACTTTATGTGGGGAGAAGGAGACAGCTGGCTCCCGAGGATAGGC
Organism: Plecotus auritus; assembly: GCF_963455305.1. Classification (NCBI taxonomy): domain Eukaryota; kingdom Metazoa; phylum Chordata; class Mammalia; order Chiroptera; family Vespertilionidae; genus Plecotus; species Plecotus auritus. The sequence continues at coordinate 26,432,601 of NC_137778.1, forward strand.
CCAGAAATATGTACTCACATACTGCTTTTTGCTTACAATGAATAAAACTGGAGATTTTTATTTTTTGTTTCTGACCATCACCCCTTCTATCTTCTGGAAATAGCATTTCCTTGTTCTAGGGTAACTGAACTCCCCGCACCTTGCACCTGGCCCCAAGGGGTCTGAATGGGCGCTATCCTCACCCTCCTGGCCAGTGATTGGCCTCTTGTACGGGCACGTGACCCAGGTTAGCACATTCTGAGCCTTTCCTTGGGATTTTTCAAACTAGAGTTTGGGGGATGTGTCTTTTTTTTTTTCTTTCTATGTGATGTCTAAGGGATGGAGCTGGAACCCAGGGACTGCTGGTAGCCTTGATTAGGAGCAAATGAAGTCAGCAGCAGAGAGAAGCAGAGATAAAGGATAAAGGTCCTGCTGATATTCAAGCCCTGGCCCCAGTTTTCCCAGGACAGAATGTCCTTTCTGGAGTTTGGTAAAGGAGACAAGGCAATCATCTGTTACTTAAGCTAGTTCGAGTTGGACTTCTGATTCTTGAAATCAAAAGTATTCCAATTGACATGCCCTGCCTACCTGAAGAATGTATTTCCTCACAGGTGAAAAGAGCAACGTAATTATTTTTGCATGATAAAGAACTGATAGGTAAACAGCTTTTTGTCTTTAGAACCAGTTTCTAGACAATAATTAGAAATGACAAGTAATGCTGCTGTTGACTCTACTTGACAGGGATTGTTAACAGCTGACTTCCTCTGTGAAATCTATGAGTTAAAGCTATTTCAAACAAAATGATTTCCCACTCATCAAACCCAGTAGCCATTTTCTTCCTTTTCTTCTGTCTCAAGTTCGCTTGTCCAGCAGTGTTTGCAATCGGAGCCTTTCTGTTCCTTAGGAAATGTTATCCTATCACTTGCAAGTTTCCATTCCTTAGAATTCATCTTCTTGTGTCTTCAACCTCCATCTCCACTGCTTCTTTCCCATCTGCTCACATATATCTTTATATCTTCCCTGTGGTAACAGGAGTTTTAAGTGAACTTGTTTTGTTAAAATAAGTGCCTTTGAATCTAAACCCACAGCAGCAATTTGATCCTCCAAGTAGGTAACCTCAGTGGTTAGATGTATTCTGATTTGAAATAAAACCAAATAACTTTTTGAAATTGAAATACAATTGACATATTACATTGTGTAAGTTTATGATGCACATGTATTGACTTGATACACTTATGTATTACAACATGAGTATGGTCTTAGCTAGATATCACCTCTGTCATGCCATATTTCTTTTTAGTGGTGGGAACAGTTAAGATGTAGTCTCTTAGCAACTTTGAAGTTCATAATACAGTACTGTTCTCTATAATCACTGTGCTGTGTGTTACATCTCCAGTATTTATTTATCTACTGGTTTCAAGTCTATACCCTTAAATGACACACCCTCAACTCCCCGATCCTACAGCCCCTGGTAACCACAAATGACTTTTAAAGTAGGAATTCCAGACTTTAAAATGACTTTTAAAGTCTCCAGTAGACTATAACCCCCTTCAGGCTAGAGAAGTGTCTTATTTATCTATATCCTTAGCCTGCTAGGACTTTGCTTGGCATATACTACGTATTCAATAAATGTTGAATGAATGAATGATTTAGTCATCTTCTATAGAGGTCCACTCTCCGACTCACTAGTTAACTACCTAACCAATTTCCAAGCCTGGGGTTTTATGAATGCCTGTAATCCTGGAGCCCAAATGTAAAATCATTATAATTCAATTAGAAAAATCTGAGAGACACAATAGTAAACCCAGGGGCAATAGATTAGAACACCAAGAAAGGTTTAATCTCTAACAAAGACCATGGTCACAAATATACTTAGGCCCAGCTCTGACTAGAAAATTGTAATTTATCTAAAGCCACAGAGCACCCAGGGAAGTGGCCTGCCTATAGAGAAGATGAGGGAGAGAAGAGAAGCACTATGGCAACGGGTATGCTCTGAGATTGCTTTGTATTTTCTGCTTGAGAAGAATTAGGCAGCTTCAGTAGGCATATCACCTCTATTGCTCAAGCAGGGAAAAATGCATTTTGTGAATTGTGTTAGGACCTATTTGTGCTTAATTTTCATGGAGGTTCATGCTAAAACGGAGGTTTCAGATCCAGCCAGGATGGAAATTTCAAATTCCATGAAAAATCAACAGAGGTATATTTCTTTTTTTACAGGAGGATTTTCCCCAATGAGCAAGAAGAAACAACCTCTTATTTGACTGCTCGACAGGGAAGCTTATAGAAGATGCCAGTCTCTTGAGGCCTGCCTTCTGTAGAGAAGAAACAGGACTTGAGAAGCACAGAGAACTCTGAGGAGCTGGCAGTCCAGACTCTGCCACCAATCAGTTGGTGGCCAGGGATGGGATAACCAGGATGACAGGAGGAGGTGGGGCTGACTTTTCTAATGCTGCCTCTTTATTAACGACATAAAAGTGGACGAAGCCTTTCTAAGCCACTTCTCCTCAGGTTTATTATTTCCACACAAAGTGACCTGTTCTTTCTCCTACTCCAATAGAGAAATTGCTTCAAACTTGTTCTGGGCCCAGATCTGTTTTCCAAGCAGTCTGCCTGGCTGAGAAATTTAGCTCCTACCGGGGACCACTTTCTTGTGCAAACAAGGACAGCTATTTCCCCCAGGCCCTGGCTCAGAGGAATGTTAAACTCTATTAAACCCTTTGTGGGAGTTCCTGGGAGTAAATACAATTTATATCCATTTCATCGTTGGATGCCGGGCCTGTTTTATAGAGCTCTCTATCCCAGTTACTCAATCCAGTCCAATCATGTCTAATATATTCATAGTCAAGATACAAGATATTCTCTTACTGCTGTCCTTGAAGTATCTTTTTACTTTGGACTTAACTGATCCTCTCAAATGGGTAGCCAGGGCCAGGGAATGCGCACGGAGATTAGCAGGACGGAGTTAAGGCTGACCGCAAAGGCAAATCGTTGCCATTCACTCATTGAGTCATCAAAAATATTACTGAGCTCCTGCTGCTTCATTCCAGGCACTGTGCTAGACGCTGAGCACACAGAGATGAAAGGCCGGCCCCTGCCCGCACGTTGTGCACAGCCCAGCAGGAGGCTGCATGACGTGCTGGTGAAAATCAGACCCGTATCCTGACACTGCATCTTACTAACTACATAAATGTGGACAAAGCCTTTGTAAGCTTCATTTTCCACATCTACAAAATGGGAATCATAGCCCTACTTCACAAGATGAAATACAGTACCTAGCACGTAGAAAGCACTCAATAGATGGCATCGACCATATCATTGTCATTACCGTCCTGGGAACAGCCAGGTAAATAAGCAACTACAATATTGCATGAGGATAGGGGAACATACTACTAGTATCAGAGCATTGCCTGGGATGGTGATGAGGAAGAAGACTTACAAGAGGAGGGGAATTGATACCAAGCTGAGAAAGAGAGAGCAGGAAGTCAGGCATGGGAAGTACATTCTAGGAAGACGGAATATGTAAAAGCCTAGAGGCAATAAAAAGAGGCACTTCCAGGAAATTGCAAGTAGTTCAGTCTTTCTGCATCTTGGAATACATGTGGGGAGGTGGTCAGAGAGCTAGTGAGGAAGGGAGTGGCCAGGCCGTCACCCTGCAGTTGCCACAGGGTCACGCACTGCCACACCTACACCACTGTCCTTGTGTCAATACCGGATGGTTCCTTGCCCCTGAGGGACCTTCTCCCTTGGCCTTGGGCTTTAGAGCTTTGGATGTTTCTTTCAATTTTCCATTTTGTCCTATGCCAGTCACGGCAGGTGTCACAAGGGAGGAGCAGGGCTCTGGTGTAGTCTTCAGGAGTTTCCCTGAGGGTGGGACTCACTCCAATACTGGACCAGCCTGCCAGTTCCTTCAAATCCAGAGACTGCTCCATCAGGTGGGAGGAAGTCCTTACGTCCTACGTCCGGGAGAGGAAAAAAAGTACCAACTAGTGATCAGCTGCTGCAGAAGCCATTCCTGTGGCCACTGCCTCTTTTTCTCACTGATAGCTCTGACCTAGCTACAGCTTAGGAGAAGGAGGAGCTTCAAATTCGCTACCGTGTCCTATAGGAAGGTTCAGTCAAGGCCAGTCAACAGGTACTGAGTAGAGACTTTGTGTCTAGGACTGTGCTAGGCACTGTAGGGAAAGATTCAGGCACTGTGCTGAGACCCAAAGCGGTGATCTACAGGCCAGATCCGTGGTTACAAGCCAAAGCTCCAGAGTCCATGCTCTTTCTGATCCCTGATGCTGCTTTTGGGCATTAAGCATGGCCGATTTAGTTTAGGGTCAGCTAGAAATAAAGTACAAGTCATGGCCGATTGCAACATTGCTTGCCTTGTTGACTTAATCGCAACAATCCTGACACAATAGAGGATTGTATTCAATCAATGGGAGGAATAGTGAATGGCCTTGCAAAGCAGGAAGAGGTACAATATGACCAGGAAAATCTTGGCAAGCTCAGGTGGCTTTAAAGAGGTCAAGGCGTGGGCTGCTAGTCAACTGAGCTCTGGGCAAATCAAGAGAAACCCTGACTGACTCTCACACCTGCCTTCGGGTAGGTAAAGGGGTCTCTAAGGAGCTCTTGCGCAGGAGGTGTTCTCTGCTACTGGGCCATGAAGGACAAAAGGCAGGAACTGGAGGTTGAGAAGGTTTGTGGACCACTCGGTTGCCTTCACTAGATTTGGAAATCAGTGTCTGGGATCATGTATCATGTCTTATTGGGGGTGGGGAGGGAGGAAGGAACAGCACAAAGAGAGAGAAATTGACAGAATTCAAAGGCAGAAGACTCCACTAGATTAACAGAATGAATGAACCTATGTTAGTCTGGAAATTCACTTTAAGACCCACATGTTATCTGGCTCCGTTACCTTTAAACACAAAGATTTCATTTCAGGCATGGTTAGAAATATCTGTGTGTCACTGAAAGAGAAGATATAACGAGTCCACTTCCGAGGGAAAAAGTGGAAAAGTGGCGTTAAGTCCAGTTAGTTGCCTGGAAGAGATAGACATGTACAGACTTAGACGGAATGGGTATTGGGGTACACATTGGCAATGGGGGTGGGCCCTAGAAGAGGTAGCTGCAGTGCAGCTGGCTCACTACAGGGATGTGGGATGAAGACACTCTCACTGCCTCTGTCTTGGTTTCCCTACTTGTGTAATAGAGATGATTCACAGCTTCCATGAACCTGCCTCACAGAAGCATCAGGACGATGAATAATGCAGCATATTAACATGCTTTGAGACCTTTGAAAGATGCCTGGTGTAAGTGCTGGGTATGATTTTGTCATCATTATTACCTTCTCACCTTATCATTGCAGAAAATCATGCTTGGAGATGTTGGCCATTTTGACATCAATTTTTGGCCAACTTCTTCCACTCTTATTTAGTTCCACACTGATGGGCATGAAGCCGGGGTAACTGGTCTCTCTATCTGCCTAAGAGACCACGAGCTTCCTAACCTTTGATTCCCTGCTCATGTCTGCCCCCTGCATGCTCTTCCTCTTCTCTATTTTCCTAAATCCAGTCCTTTTCTCAAGGTCTAACTCAGGTTTCCTCTCCTCGCTGAGGTGACCCTTTCTTATTCAGCACTGTCTTAGCCAGGCTTCTTCTGAGAAACACAACCTGTATGCAAAGAGATGTTATGAGGGACCAGCTCGTGCGTTTATGGGGCATGAGAAGTTGAATGATCTGTTGCCTGCAAGTTGGAGACTGAGGTAGCCAGTGGTAGAGTTCTAGTCCAAACCCAAACGCCTGTAAACCAGGGAGCCAATGATGTAAGTTCAAGTCCAAGTTCAAAGGGCTGAGAACCAGAAGCATAGATGTCTGAGGGCAGGAGAAAATAAAGGTCTCGGCTCAAAGAAGCCTTCCTCAGGTCCCGGTCCAGGTAACAATGGCTCCTTATATCTGTGCCAGGGTTTTGTAGACTGCCCAATAGGGAAAACATGATTTTTTTACATATATTTAAGTTTAGATTGGCTTCTAACAAGGAAACAAAACACACACTGTTCAGAGGCCAAGAATTACAAGCCTGAGCATTCATTGCCCAGCGCTGGAGTTGACCTGTGGTAGGTATTCCCATTTTAGAAAGCATCAGCAGTCATCATGGGTCCCATGCCCGCCTCAAGCGTTAACACAGTCGGATAACGAGTCAGACCCTCTGTGAAGGGCTGATCCAACTTTCCTCTTCTGTAAAATGGGTATGAGAGTCCTGGCTTGCTCTCTACATCACCGCATCTTTAGAAGGAGGAGATCTGATCCCAACTGTTAAACACCGCGCAGTCCTTAAAAAGAGGCAATATCCGCCCTAACCGGTTTGGCTCAGTGGATAGAGCGTCAGCCTGCGACTGAAAGGTCCCAAGTTCGATTCCGGTCAAGGGCATGTACCTTGGTTGCGGGCACATTCCCAGTAGGAGGTGTGCAGGAGGCAGCTGATCGATGATTCTCTCTTATCGATGTTTCTAACTCTCTATCCCTCTCTCTTCCTCTCTGTAAAAAATCAATAAAATATTTTTTTTTTTTTTAAAAAAAGAGGCAATATCCTTTTCCTCAGTGACACTGCTGCTTGGCCACTTGTCAGGGGAGGTCATGTGGCAGGTGGGGTGAGCTGGCAATTTCCTATGCAGCTTGGCAGTGCCCACAACCTCCCCAGGGAGGCCTGTGCACTTTTAACTTCCTTCCCCCAGAGAAATACAGAAGGCAGTCCTCCCTCCCTCTGAAACTGTCCAGGAGGAAAGACTCGCAGAAACCTCTGCTAGCCTGCTAGGGAAGGGTGGGCAGGTGGGGGAGAAGCCGGTTACCCCTGTCCACCCAGCCTGCTTAGTTAAAATCTATCATGGAGGGGCAGGCCCTGCCCGCAGGCCATGAGGTCCTGATCCCAGCCAGTTTCATACTGAGCCCAGGAGCAGCAAGGCCTGAGCCAAACTCCTGGAGCCAGGGCAGCCCTGCTGGTGCCTCCTGAGCTGTTGCTTCCGTCCGTCAGTGCAACACAGCTGGCGGGTTGGACTCCGATACCTGTCTCAGGATGCTCCTGGCAAAGGACCACATGTGTCATTGCCACCTGACTCTGACTAATAGGCTGTGGGTATCAAACTCCAGGCCAGAGGGTGATGTGGCCGAGTGCGGCTAAGGAAGCATGGGCAGTAGGCATGTGACTCTCCCCACGCTCCCCTCCCCACTGTCCCTCTCCTTATCTCCTGTGCTGCTGACACAAACTCAGCGAAGAGACAGAATGGCAGGTGGGGCCTGCTCTGGTCCCACAATGCCCGGATCCTAACCCCAGCTCCTCCACTTGGGGAGCTGTTTGTCCTTAGACAAATTACTTAATTTCTCTGTGCTTCAAGATCCTTAAATTCATCCATAATACGAAGATGAAAAAATGATACCTACTCCAAGACCTAGGAGAATTAAAAGAGTGAACACAGCCTTAACCAGTTTGGCTCAGTGGATAGAGCGTCGGCCTGCGGACTGAAGGGTCCCAGGTTAGATTCCAGTCAAGGGCATGTACTTTGGTTGCGGGCACATCCCCAGTCGGGAGTGTGCAGGAAGCGGCTGATTGATGTCTCTCTCTCATCGATGTTTCTAACTCTCTATCCCTCTTCCCTCCTCTCTGTAAAAAAATCAATAATTTTTTTTTTTTAAAAGAGTGAACACATGCAAAAAAACACACACAAAAAACCAAAAAAAACCCAGGCCTGACTCAGGGTAGGTGCTTAGTAAACGATGGTATTCAGTAATAAGAAGGATCCCTACAGCCCTCTGTCGCCTGCTCCACACCGAGTCAGGGAGAGAGCGTTAAGAAATATGAAGTTGTCAAAGAATGTAGCCAGTTCCCCATGCCCAGCCGTGGGCCACCTCTTCCTGATCCTTTTATAACTGCCTTTAGGAAACCCCAGGACCCACACTGACATTGCAGCTTTCCTACCTGGCCCAGCTTTTAAAGTTACAGTGGCCTCAGTTATACCTATTCCCTGCCACCCCCATAACCCGCAGATACACTCTCCAAGGACAGAATTCATTTAGTCTCTTTCTAGCTTTTCTGGCCCTTGAACTCCACTTTTAGCAAATTTGGGGGGAAATCAATAACCACCACCAAAACCCAGGTCCCAAATCTATTTTCTCTGTCTGAGACCTACTATTTCAGAAAACTGAAGCCTCCACGCGATGTGGCCATGAGGCCAAATTAATTCACATTTTTAGACATCAGCTTCTTCAGAGGATTGTTTCCTAAACTACTGGAGGGAACACCGGAGAAGGTGAGACCCCAGAGAGTCCCACTGCCATCTGCTCTTGGACAAGAGGGAGGGAGGCGGGGCTTCCAGGAGCCCCTCTGGACCAGCCTCTGCTGAGCCCTTTCTAAACCTCCGTCCCCAAGTGGGAGAAGGGATCTCTGTTCTTACATAATGTGGTTGGGACAACGAGGAGTATGGAAGATGGCAGGGATGAGAGAGCTGAGTTGAGAGTCCACAGTGTGCCTCGGACCACCTGGAGGGCTCCCTAACGCAGGACATTGAGTCTCACCCCAGAGTCTCGGATTCAGGAGAGCATCTTTGAGAATTGGCATATTTTGAGAACCATTGGTTTACCCAAACCAAAGGAATTCTCCAGCTTCTCTCTAGCAACCCAAAGTCCCTGGTTCCTTTTCGCTCCTTAATTCTTCCATGGAGCAGAGTCACTGGGTGAGCAGCGCTGCCTTAAGGAGGTCAGGCTCTGGGGTCAGACTGCCTGGGTCTGAAGCTCGGCCTCATTTGATCAGCTGTGTGATCCTGGCCATGTCACTTAACCTCTATGGCCCAGATCCCTCACATTAATAATGGCTAACATTTCCTGAGCACTTGCTTTATTATATGCCGGGTGCAGCTCTCATGTACTTACTAATAACTACTTATCTGTTAAATCCTGACAAGACTATGAGGTAAGTGCCATTGTTCTCCCCAATTTACAGATGAGGAAATTGGGGTGCAGAAAAGGATAATAATTATAAACACCTCATAAGGTCATTGATGGGTTCAATGAGATAACCCATGTCAATCATCTGACCATCTAAGACTGTTCCTTACTTTTACTATGGAAACAAGAGGGGTCTTTTGAGAATTCTAAGGACTTGCCTAAGAGAATGAACCAACCGGCTTCCTTCTGGACCCTACAGAAAAGAAGTAAATCACATTCCACGTTTTGTCCCACATTTAAGTCCTCCCAGGAGAGATGGACTCCCCTTTCTGAGTTTCTGTCCCCAGAGAGCTGTCACAGTTCTCAGGGCTTGGGGCACATGGAGTGGAGCAGAGGGAGCTGGGGAAGGGGAGGGGCGGGAGGAGGAAGTCTGCTGGAAAGCTGTGGTGTGTGCGCCTGGGTAAGCAGGAGTCCTGATGAGACCTGACAGTGCAGCTCTGCCGAACTCACCAGACCAAAGAGGAGAGAGAATGCTGAGCCCCTGAGCTGCGCCAGCACATCCCTAGTGACTGACACTTGCTAGTGGCTCCTGGCCTTGGTTTTTCTACCAGAGCTGGAGGGCAGGGGGTGGAGACCTGGTTTTGCTTTTCCTGTCCTCCACACATATTAAGCTTTCTTTTCACAGCTCAGGGTAGGGGGGCTTTTGTTAAACCCAGGATCAATGCGAATACTAATTGGTATTAATCACCATCATCAAAGGGAGTGAAAAGCTGGTGATCAAACCTTCAGTACTTTGCAGCTATAAGTCAAATATTCTGAGATGCAAGGACCCATTAGTCAGCTCGAACTGTGCGCTCGGTCACCTCCCAGCGGTTAGCACCGGCTCTTGAACTTCCTCTCTGTCCCCACAGGCTGCCCTGTCTTTGGATCGGCTAATACCTACCAACCCTTAGGATACAGCTCCCCTGGACTGATCCTTGACTTCCTTTCCCAACCCTGCTCCTCACCAAGGCTGGATCAGGAGCCCACCCTTGGTAACTACAGACTTTCTCATAACCCCAGTTCTTATCACACTGTGGCCCGATGGCTTGCTCACAGCCTGCCTTCTTCCCGCAACACCAGGGCATAAGCATCATATTCACCTTTGATTTCCCAGTGCGGAGCACAGCACCAGGCTGACAGTAGTTGATCATGAAATATTTACGGGTGGGTGTCTGTGCATGCCCACCCCCTTCTTGCCACGCTAAGTGGAGGGGAAGCTCCCCAAGTGAAGGCCTGATTCCTAGACCCAAGGAGAACAATGGCAGGAAGTGTTAGCTTGGTGAGCGGTAAACACTGGGGCGAGAATGTTTGCCGAGAGCCAGCTTCGACTGCTGATGAATTGATGGGGTTGCGAGCAAACAAGAGGTGCCTGCCCAGTGTGTGAACTGGTTCCAGAGAGGACAGAAGAATGAGAAGTGTGCCTGAGCTGAGACAAAAGGACACAGGCTTACACAAGGGCCTCACTGTCCAGGTCCATGCTTGCTAGACACCTCGTTCCTCCTGTGATTACAATTCTGATAAGGTAAGGGGATGTTAATGTAAGAAACGTTCGAACCTGTGAAGAATTTTTGTGAGTTTATTTGAGCCAAACTGTCAATAATTTCCAGGAAGCAGAATCTCAATGCATTGAGACAATGCTCCAGAGAATGGTGATTTTTCACCTATTTTTATAAATTACCATCGAAGGTGGAGACTGTAAGTGGGTCACATGAACTCCATCGGTGATAGATTAGGGAGGAGGGAGAGAGCAAAGTGGGGAAACCTCTGGGATTGGATAAAAAGTAAAATGATAGACACATGCTTCTTTTACATGAGTGGGTACAGGAGAGTTAACAGTTCACAATTAACATGATAATAACAGTGAGGGGATTTGTGGTCTCCTTCCTGGCACATTGGTTGTGCCCTGAGGGGTCCAGAGAAAGGTAAGCTACAAGTTACCCTGACTTTCCAAAGGTATGTTATCTAGATGCAAAAAGACGATAGGCTCAGTTAAAATCAAAATGGATCTTTGTCAGGGAAGATACCGGCCTAAGACATGACTACCCACCGGAGACTGCTTTTTCATTTCACACCATCCTTTGTGGTTCCTTTAGGTCTCTGGGTTTGCAAGGCCTCCATGCAGGCCTTCCCTGAGGAAGTCCGGCTGGCGTGTGGCCCCTGTCCGTGCACACAGGTGGTCCGGAAGACCAGCTCCAGCGAGCCTTTCCCATGCTGCTGAGGGGGCTGGGAGTGCCCACTTCTCAATCCTGGTACGGACAGACTTTCTCTTCTACTCCAGTCAGTTGTTTCCACATACGTACCCTTGGTCAACAAGGGAACCAGGATAAGAAGGTATTTGGGAAAGTGAACGTACACTTCTTGACAGATACCTATGAGGTCATCTAATAGGTGAGTAGGGTCCTTTTCTGTACGAGAGAGGAAACGGAGAGGATGTTCAGGGCCTGAGCAGGCAGATAGTCTGGTGGCAGCGGGGAGGAGGGAGGAAGAGGCGGTTTGCTGATCTATGTGCACTCGCTCAGAAGGTCTCCATATGCTGATTCTGGGGACTCATCCTCTCTGGCCACAGCCTGATGGGCTTTAAATTCTTACTTCATTGCTTTTGTGTGTGTACAGCCTTCTAAGGGTGAATATATGCTCCCTAAGGGCAGGGTACAAATGTTGGTGTTTCCTCTGAATTTTAGCACAGTTCTGGGGACTCGGGGTAGAGCAAGGAGAGGCAATCGTTGTTGACATGATGAATAAAAACCAAGAAAGGCAATGGGCACAAAGCCCCTGGCCTGTCCATCGTCTCCCCAATCCAAGAGCAGTGCCCCGAAATTTAGTCCCCTGATTTTATTTGGATTTATAAATTTCTAGGGGAAAGTCTGTGCAAAACTTCTGAGGGCTGAATATATTGAAAACACTCGGTACTGCCCTGCCTGCGAGTACCGAGAGCCAGGAATGTCCTACCACAAGCACCAGTGTCCCTGAATTGACTCCTGCTGGTCATGAGAGTCGATAGTTAACTTTTTAGAAATTTTGTGAGCTTGTTGTTAAGCCACTGGTGGCTTGAAGGTGTCTTACTGGGAATATTTGCACCACAGAAATGGTCAAATGCTAGAAATCAGAGCTTTTTTTCTTTGAGAACTGAAAAAAAAAAAAAAAAAGAGGTCATGATTCCTTCACTGAATATGTATTGCATTCACAAATTTTTCAGAGAGACTTATTGGGCATCTACTAAATGACAGGCCCTGTAGCAGGGACAAGAGCTGTAATGATAAGTGATATGTGACCTCTGAGCCAGAGAGACCTCATTAACTTTGAGAAGCTTCCTGACCATTCTTCTGCCAGTTGCTAAGTCAGGGAAAAGCTTTGTGTCTATTCTCATTTGAGATTGAAATATGCTGCAGTGTCTTCCACTTGCCATAATCAAATATCTTACGAAATGTATTTCAGCAGCTTGTAACTCATTCATCTCAGAGCAAAGTCACACTAAATGGCAGAAAAACCAAGCCCCTGATTCGTTTGAAGTATTTTTCTTCTTCTTCCTGTTGTCCTAACCCTTACTCTGGGTCTTTGGGGGCCATTCCCCTGGGTAACTTGGGGAATTTGCTTTTGCCTTCCAGTTGGCTGGCCACAGGTTCACCGGGATTTCATAAATGCTAATCTTGTTCAAATATATGATTTTCTCGTTAGCTTGCCCCTGTTCCAGTTTTAGTTCCAGAGCTCTGTATCCATGATGAGGAATTGAGAAGGGGAAAAGAGGCTGTCCATCATCTCCCCTAGTCCTGCTGTTGGCTGGACCTTGCGTGTGCCCTCCTGGTTCCACCCCTGATGCCCAGTGACCTAGGGCTATCACCTCCCCAGTCAGTGTTAGTGGAAGGGCCATTCCACCCACTGGAGCACTGACAGGCCCTCAAGGATTCTTGGAAAAGTAAAGGCAATTGGTTATTATTAATTCATCTTTAGCCTGGAAAAACCTGACTCCGTGAAGCTCAGAATTCCCTGCTGAGGATCAGAGTCGGTGCAGGTAACAGCATCAAAGACCTGGGTCACGGGTCACGGAGAATGTGGCTCCACCATGACCTTAGGGAACTTGAGCATGGAAAATAATAAGGGCGAGAATCCAGGCCCCCGAGGGTGAGGGTGCAGGAGGAGTGGGTGGAGAGGTGAGGGACTCGCAGATTTCTTCTCTCTCTGTATTTCTCTTTCTGGCAGGCTTCAGTTCTTTCCCTTCGCTGATTCTTATAGGAAACTTCATTGTTGAGCCTCCTCTGAGATTCCAAGCATTCTGGGGGGATAACACCTGCTCGGTGACACGAGCAGGGGGTACGCTGGAGAACAACATGCCACCTCTCCCCGCAAAGGATCACAGGGCCCGTGGGAAGAACGGGAAGGAAGGAGTGTCAGACGCGTGTGTTGGGGAACGTGACAAGGTGAGAGCTTGTGGGGGGGATCCCAGAGTCCAGCGCCCAGCGGGTCACGTTAGAGGGAGCTTTCTAAAAGCGGTGATGGTAGGGAAATAGGTATTCTGCAGGTGAGTGAGTGGGAAAGGGTATTTCCAGCCAAAGAAAGAGAACGTGCACAGAGATGTAAGAGAACAAGGTACTTCAAAGGGCTGTAAGTGATGCTGGAGCTCAGGGCTGGTCCTGGAGGAGGGGCGGGAGAGGAGAGTGGACGCCGACCCTGGAGTGCTTTAGAAGCTAGGCTTAAGGACTTGCAATTCAGGGAAAACGAGCCGCCACTGAAGTATTCTAAGCAGGAGAAGGGCCTTATTTGAATTGTGATTTAGAAAGCATTTAAAGACAATAACAGCAGGATTAGTTGATATTTAGTATTGAGCACTTATTAGGCACCAGGCATATCTGAGCACTTTTCTTGACATGATGCATTTCACGACAGTTTTGCCCAAAACCACACGGCAGGTGTAAGGTGTAGGTCAGGGTGCGACCCATCAGGCTGACCGCAGCCACCCTGCCCTTGGCCACTAAGCTGTGAACACCCCTGCTGTTGTCATTTCTCAGAAACAAATGTTACTTCTCCTTGCTTATCTGCTCCTTGTTGCTTCTCAGTTTGAAGCTGGTCTGCTCCAGCAATTCTCAGGCACAAACAAGAGGTGTGGCTTTGTGAACAGCCCCAGATCTCAACGATTTACAAATCAGAAAGAGGCACAGAGCTCCAGGCAGGCTGGGCTCTGCCTCTCTCTGGCGGCCGCCTCGGTCCTCGAGGAAGATTGCTGTGCAGTTCCCTTCCTCCAAGTCCTGGGAACCCACAGAAATCCCTCTCCTGGCCTTGGCTTCTGGATCCCAGAATGTCTCTCCTTTTCTCAATTTTACTCGAAACCCCTTTTCTCTCTCTTTCACTTGGAGCCAGTTGCTTGGAATCAAATTCCTAGGAGCACAATTAAGAAAAATCAATCCAGGGTTAAAAGAGGGATAATTTAAAAATAAAAGGGATTTCTTTCATTCCTCAAGGGCAAATGTTGTGCCTTAAGAAAATCCCAGATATCCCTGCCAATGTCAAATGTTTATTCAATCAATCAATCCACATTTACCGAGCTGCTGTGTGCCAGGAACGGTGCTGGCTAGATGTGGAGAGATGTCTAAGTGGCAGAGTCTTCCTTCACGCCTAATGGAGGGACTCAGGGTCAGTCATGGTTCTCTTACAATGTCGCTGTTTGTCGTCCTCATCTCCCTGAACGCCTCTATCTCCTCTGTGACTCTCGCCAATGAGTCTCTTGACTTTCAGGAAACCCTGAGGCACTCCTTCCCCAGAAATGTTCCCAGTCTGGACACTCTAGTCCCGAGCGGGGAGAGGGGGCTCCTGATGCGGGCCATCCGGCTGAGCCAGGTGTCACCACTCATTCCTCCCCACTCCTTTCCCACGTGACTAACAGATGACTAGGCACACTCAGGCCTGTTGGGGGTGAAGGGATTCAGAACAGGTCTCCCCAGGAGGGGCTCCCTGGCAGGCGAATTATTTTGAGCCGAAGGCAATGGAGGCTTTGTGGGCTCAGAAGAAGTGTCTGCCCCTCCCTTAACTGCCTAGCAGTATTTAGATTGAGGGACTTTCCCACAAGAAGAGTTATTACCAGAGATAACTTTCAACCACTGATCTATATGGCAGGACAAGCATATAATTACTCACCGTCCGCTCTTCTTACCAGCCTGCAGGAGGCCTTGGCCCCTCTGAAGCCTGACCCCGTCCTTAGCTCAGAATGTCATATGTACCTCATTTTCCCTTTCTGTCTCTGAACCTCTCATGTATGTGGGTCTCTCTCTTGTGTATATGAGGTCCCCATACATAACATATATAATTAAATTTTGTCTTATTAATCTGTCTCGTGACTATTTAATTAGAACAGCAGAATAAACCTAGAAGAGTAGAGAAAACATTTCTTCCTTCCCCAAGGGAGTTACTGGGCTGTGGCCATATTTTAAAAGGAAAATTGAAGAATTTTGATTGCAAGTCATCTGGGGGGAAAAATCACTATTGCTTTAAGCACTGAAAACAGATATATCTCTAAAAGAAATGCCAGCCACTATTGCTTTAAGCACTGAAAACAGATATATCTCTAAAAGAAATGCCAGCCACTATTGCTTTAAGCACTGAAAACAGATATATCTCTAAAAGAAATGCCAGCCATATCTCTGAAAAGCCCAGCTATGTGACCAAAAGCCAACTCCATCCCTACCCCAAACATAGGAATTCCTGCTTGGGAAGGTGTGAGTTCTAAAGATCAGTTGTCATGGAAACAAAGCTAGGGCATGAATAGCTCTTTCCGTCTCATAGGGCCTCTCCAAGGAGGCACTGCTCTGGGGAAACACTGGACAGACACAGCCACGGAGCAAAGGGGCAGTCTGGGGTCAGTGAGTCCCAGATCAAAAAGCTTTACCCTCTCGGTATTTCTCAGAAGATATTATCTTGCTTGTTACTGGATGGAGGAAGGCATGGAGAGCTGCGAGGAAGTGAGGTTTAGAGTTAATTTTGTATTAACTCCATGAACGACACTCTTTTCCTGTTTTTTCTTTTTCTTTTCTTTCTCCCCATCTACTCTGCTTACTTCCCCCTTCGTCCTGCTCAAGCACAATAGTATCATACTGACCTCTTTTCCAGACTCTCAAGAGTGGACAAACCAGTTTCTCAGCTATCACCTCCACAGGCATCACTGACTCCAGGGACTGGCCAACCTGAACCGGAGAGACAGGATGTGCCTTTGACCAAGCATATGGGAGCAGCCTTCTCAAAGAGAGATGCCCATTTCAGCTGCTCCTAGGGACAGCACCTCATTCAGACTTCCTGAGGCTGTAACTGACAACAGCATTTTTGTGTCCTGCAACAGTGGCTGACGCCTTGATTTACAGGTATAAAGGTTTAGTCATCTTTGTCCAACACAGTACCAGGCCATAGTGAGTATATGTGGTATTGCCAGCTCAGCTTCACCTACTTCTTTTGAAAACTGTCTCTCTCTCCCCCCACCATCTCATCCTTGGGGAGTTCTTATGCAGCCCCACCCCAGTGGTCATAACTGATGGCATGATGACAAGGTAGGGTTCCAAATTGGGCTAGGTGACTTGGCCTGGAGTTTGGGGCTTGGAAACACAGTGGCCAAAAGCTACAAGCCATAAAGCTTAGAAGACACCAGTGTCAGGTTATCCACCATGTGGAAATACAGAGTCTGCAACAGGAAAAGGGCAAAGACTACGCCCAGGGAGAAGGAAAAGGATGAGAATGAATCTTCACCAAGTCAGGTCCCTGCTCCAATGCTTCCTGGGTCTGCAGCATCCCCGCCCATCCTGTGGCCTGTTGCTCTGGGAGAAAACCCAGCATCCTTCGAGTGCACTTGCATTTTTTAAAGATATAAATTCAGTGTCCATCACTTGCCACCAAAAGGATCCTGACTCTTCTCTGGCACTGAGCAGCACTTTGCAAATGTTTGCTGAATGACGAACGAGAGTGTTTCAGTGTCCAAATTCAGAATAGCAAAAGGCTGGAAGACGTGGGAAAGGCCACTTGGTTTATCCCTCATCCTCAGGGCAGACCCCCAGGCACTCCAGCCAAGGACAAGGGGCTCTTGTTTTTAAAGCCCTACTGGGAGAAGGTTTTGTAAAATGTCTCTTGGTTAACAAAGGAGAGGAGAGGAGAAGAGAATGGGCAAACATCTTCAATCTCGTCTTCGGTAAGGTCCTCCTGCATCCCATTCTCAGCCTTGAAGATCTCCTCCTTATTTTGAATCTTTAATCTTTTACCTCTTTCCATTTTTCATATCACTAAAATTTACTTTTATTTCCCAACCTTTTTTGTTTGTTTTGGTTAATAGCATCACATACATCATTGTCCCCTGATGATAAGCCTTATCACTTTTCCAGAGAATTAGGCAGCTCAGCCACGAGTGGTAGGTGTATGATGTACAATCTCTCATCCAGCAACCATTTATAAGAGTCATGCATATGGTAGGCACTATGCTAAGAGCTGTGTATAGAAACATTGCAGCTAGCTGCTCAGAGAGAATGAGTCACTTCAATCCTAGTCTAGACCTGATATGGAATTCCATTTGTCTGAAATTGAAATCATTAAAGCCATTGTCCTTATTTTCTTCGTTGATTCGTTCACTATTCACTCACTGAACAAATATGTTTGAGTTTCTGTTTGAGGCTGGGTACTGCTCTGGGCATGGACTTAGGAGTTGAATACGGTCCCTATATTCTAGTGGGAGAAGACAGAAAAAAAAGCAAGCTGACAATTAACTATCATTCCAGGCAGTATCAGATAGTGATAATCGCTATGATAAAAGAAGCAGAATAAAGGGTTAAGCATCCTGGGTTGTAGGTAGGTTATTATAGATGAGATAACCAAGGGGGTCTTCTCTGAGGAGGAGGCATTTAAAAAGAGACCTGACTTATGCAAAAGGTTCAGTCGTGCAATCTTCTGATATAATAGCAGCCCTCCTGCCAGATGGCCTGAGGAATTGGACTAGATGGTCTCTGGGGTTCCTTCTAGTCAAAAAACCTAGAATTTTACCACCCCACCTAGTTCCTGTTTTACAACAGTTTGTATGGTTCCTCTCAAAACCTTTGCCAGCATCCGTAACTTCCAATTATGGAGCCCAGAATTAGTCTCTAGGAAGCTTCTGTCAGTAAGTAGGACTCGTGGCTCCAGCAACTTACCTTCATATCTGTAGATGCCCCCGTCATAATTAATCAAACGACCATCCAGCCCTCCTTCATGTCAGTAAGGGCCAAAGATGCCTGACTCAGACAAGTTCCAGTCTCCCAGGAAAAAGAAATGGCTCTTAGCACTGAATGAGCACCCTGATGCCGTGGTCAACGTGCTACATAAACCATAATTTCTCTACCTGTAACCTTGGGGTGGTTGCAACAGACAAAATATTCTGCTCAGGGTTTAAACTCACGGGAAAGAGACTAGAGTCTAAATCCCTCACAGTGAAGTCTAACTGATGCTCTCTGGTTGCATTAGAAAGCACTGATTTTAATTGTTGCTAGAATAGGTGGACCACCCCAGGGGCCTTGCAGACCTTGGTTCCGAGGATTTTCTTTGCTTCTGGCAGTCACCCTGACACCACTTCACATTGAGACTGAAAGGGCCACACTAACAGCATGAACTTAGACCACATGTATGAGTGCCAGCTTGTCATTCTAATTCTCAGCCGAGAGTTTTTCACCCTCTCTTCACCGGTGCCACGACCAAGACGTGCAAAATGTTTTGGCTCTTTCTCTGTGTGGGATGGGCTTATTTCTTGTTTACCTCTGTGGCCCTTTGGTGTCGCAGCTTTGTGGAAGGGTTTCTCATTAGATCCCTCATCTTGGGCATTATTTTTTCTTTATTAGCACATAAAGTAATAGCACGTCTTTTCATTGAAGGCACATTAGTGTGGGTATAGTAATCCAGTCATTAGTTAGAAAGCCGAGCACTTTGAGAAAGGGGCTGTGGAAAGAGGGTGCCACATTAGGGGAGAAAGCCGCTGAAAAGAGATGTGGCAACAAATGAAAAGACTAGTTCACAACCTGTAGTCAGTCAGAAAATAGTAAGACTCTGATGTGACTGATAGGACACTATCATGATTTGGCTGCAGAGCCATTGGAGTCTGATTATCTGGGGAAGAGATATGACATCAGCAAGACCTTGTACATCAAAGGCTGAACCACAGCCAGGACAGTGGCTCCAAGGGTGCACTAAGGGTAACTACAGTTCAATGTGTGTGGTCCAAGTTCCCTCCCTGGAAGGCAGAGTGTCTGGGGCCCTTGCCCACCACTTGCTTATCCTTTTTTTTTTTAAATATATTTTATTGATTTTTTACAGAGAGGAAGGGAGAGGGATAGAGAGCCAGAAACATCAATGAGAGAGAAACATCCATCAGCTGCCTCCTGCACACTCCCCACTGGGCACGTGCCCACAACCAAGGCACATGCCCCCAACCGGAATCGAACCCGGGACCCTTCAGTCCCCAGGCCGACGCTCCATTCACTGAGCCAAACCGGTCAGGGCCACTTGCTTATCCTTTATCCCCCCTACTAGATGCAGGTTCCATGAAGGGCAGGAGCCTTGGCTTTCTTCTTCACCAGCGTCTTCCCAGTGCCTCCCATGGTACCTAACTCCTACGGGGGCTTAACAAATACATGTGCAGAGAATGAGTAGGAGATGGGCCACTGTTGGCGTTGTCGCTGGTGTTCTAGGGACTCAGGCCTGAGTTTGCAGCATGGGAGAGGTCCAGTGACCAGGCCCAAAGCAAAGAGTCGAAGGTTCAGATTGTGGAAGTGGGAAGCGAGCTGCAAAGCCCAGAGGGTCAGGACGGAGGGTAGCTGGTGTTTGGGAAGGGCTGGGCTTTCCCCACAGACACCAGGCTTCCAAGATGATGAACTCCTGCCCTTGACATTTCCAAGGACCTCCTTCCCCCTCCACAAATACCTCCACATCCCTCCCCACAGCTGCACGTTCCCCATTGTTAGGACTGTGGTTGACAATCAAAACACCAGGGCTGCCCTAGCCAGTGTGGCTCAGTGGATAGATCATCAGCCTGTGGACTGAAGGGTCCCAGGTAAGATTCCAGTTAAGGGCACATGCCCCGGTTTTGGGTTCTATCCCCAGTGGGGACGTGCAGGAGGCAGCCAATCAATGATTCTCTCTCTTCACTGATGTTTCTATCTTCTCTCCCTCTCTTTTCCTTTCTGAAATCAATAAAAAAAATATTTAAAAAACAAATGAAAAACCCCACCAGGACTGACGGGTATAAGGCTTGTTCACTGTCTTTGCCACGCTCTTGGGTGTACTCTGCCTTCCTCCCCTCTACCACCGACCTCCCAAACCTTGTCTATCTCGGTGGGCAAGTTTCATGCAGGACCTGGCTCCCACTGGTCCCTCCCTACCTCTCCATTCCACACCTGCCAATCACACTGAACATCTAACAGGCTGAGAGAACAGAGGCCTCTGTCTGGAGTAAGCAAATGGCACTTTCCTCCCTGGGAAAACCCAACAAGAGGAGGTTTGGGTTTTTGTTTTGTTTTGTTTTGTTTTGTTTTTTGTAGCCAGTTTTATCTCTCAGAGGGTAGGGGATTCCACAGAGGAAACTGCTGTTTTGAACTTGACTCTAACAAGGTTCATGTTCACAGAGCGTCAGAGTAAGGTAGTAGGAGAAGCTTCAGCTACCTGCTCAGGAAGACCTGAGTTCTATTCCCACCTTGGTGTGAGTCTGGGCACAAGTCTTTGTGAGACCCAATTTCCTCATCCATACTATGACAATTATAACCCTACCCACCATGTAGGGTTATGGTAAAGATGGAATATGAACTCACTGACAGTGTTGAGCATGTTACCACACACTAAATGCTCACCTGACCACCCTCTGTACCTGCAGACTGTATGGGTTTGACTCTTGTTAGTGTAAAGCAAGCATGTCAAACTCACGGCCCGGGGGGCCACATGTGGCCCACAATGAATATTTTTGCGGCCCAGCCAATGTAACGGTATGTAAGAAATGTTTTAATAAAAATTTCGTAATTTAATTCAATATCCTGTTGTACATAATTATTAATAATGAACTACAACGTTCGCCAATGACGGATTACTATAATCGTGTTGCATTCATTTCCCTTACGCACCTTATGCACAGGCGCACCATTTTTCTCCACTAATACCAGCAGCGAATATTTTAGCAGCCGATTGCCATGTCATTAGTCTTGGACTAAAAGGACAAGCAGGCTTTAGCTGGTGGCGCGTCACTGGGAAAGCATAAAGTGGCATATTGTGCTAGGAAAGCTAATGCTGTTTTGATCTGCATTTCTGGAAGCAGGAGATCGGGAATGAAGGAAGAATTTTCATCGAGGTGCCGGGAAGGGACTGCATTTGTTCAATGGGAAGCATTGTGTGCAACAGTATGGCTGCTGTTGAATGGGTGGAGAACAATGGCAACTTTGAGGCAAAGACAGAATAGATGAGAATGCTTTTTTGAAGGGTCTCAAATGCTCACAAGTATGTGTTGCTATTTGCCAGGGCTAGCATTTTAGTTGCAAAACTTCCAAGGGCCAGAGATAGATTTTATCTTCCAACGGGATGCTGCCTGGACTTTGTAGTGTCCAAGGACTGTATTGTCTGTGAGTTAGGAAGAAAATAATTATGTTGATAGCTTATCGGGTGTCCCATTCCAAAGCTAGACAGGCCCTGACAGCTTTGAAAGGGTTTTTGTTTGTTTGCTTGCTTCCTCTTGTTTTGTTTCTGGGTCCATGAAATATTCATGTGGCTTAAAATTCAAAGAGTAAATCAAGTTGTCCTATAAAAAAATGTTCTCCCTCTGCCAATTTCTGTCCTCCAGCCACTCCTCAGGGCCAACTAACGTCAGTCACTGTCTTTCTTATTGTTTCGAGTACGTCTTATTATGAAATTTTCTCCATGGGACAGCCTAGGGTGCAAGGGTGTCCTGACTCTCTGGCTGTGTGACTGACATCCCTAAGGATGACCTCTGCTCCACAGGACGGAGTGGAAGCCAATCCCAAGAGGTTTAGGAACACGTTTTCCTCGAAACAGCAGGCACCGGCCAGCGCCTGACTTTACTACTCTGCACCCTGCTGGTTAGGCAGTTAAACATCTGCAAAGAACAGGAGATAACATCCTGTGTGGGCGAATGTGGCTCTGTCTCCTCTAACCAACTTTTCTGACAAGGTCACACAATTGCATCTTTGTTCCTGTCCGGGGAGCTGACCGGTCGATGCCATGGACAGCGTTATTGCTGTAACCACTGGGGCTTTCGTTTATAGTGGGGAGTAACTCATGCTTATTCACATGCAGGCCTGTCCATGTGCTCTTTGTATGTGTGTTCTTTCTCCAGTGGAAACAATAAGTGCTGCAAAGGCAGGGTCCTAACACCTAACGTCACTTTCTTCCATCTAACATACCTTTGCATATGTCTGAGTGGCTCCGTGGGGACATACTGTCTTCATTAAGTGATACATTTTTTCCTAGGGAGACAAGAACTCCATGTACGAAACAGGGACAGTACTTACTAAAGTGCTAAATTAAGATGGGTTTGAGGGGACATGGTGGCAACAGGACTGATCATCCCTGTTCTCTCTAGAGATGACATTTTACCCATTTCTAAATTTCCTAATTTAACCTCGATTCTTAAGACTTTAGTGTACAGCTTTATTAATAGGAACAAGTTCTGTGCTTCCTCCTCTTCTCAGAAGTCTTCTATATTCTGCTGGGTTATGCCCTCCCCACTCCTTAGACCTCCCCCAACCTGAGTAACTACACCCAACCAGGGCTTTCCTAGGAGGAGACAAGGCAGTTCTGCCTAACTTATTACACTTCTGCTACTTGGAATTGTATGGTTCTTACATATCCAGGAAGACGGGCAGCTCAGTTGTGTGCCAGGAGCCAGTAAGTCCCTAACAGGCCTCCCATGAGCTATGGCCGTCGGGGACCTGGCGAAAGATGGGTGACCCTGAGCAGAGCACCTGGCAGTAAAAGGCTGCAGGATGTCCCAGCTTAAACTGGGGACTGGAGGTGACAATGATTTTGCCTTATATACTTGATTTTTAAAGCCACAACATGGATTTTCATTTTCCTAAATATAGCATTTCTCTTCCTTCGTGGCAATGAAGGAGTTGTACTGATTGATTGGTTTTCAAATTCCCTGTTGGGTGAAGGAAAATGAAAGTGTAGGAAGGAGTAAGTCTGACTCATGTCCGTGGATTTTTATTATAATGAGAATCATATATTTTTAAAATAGCAAAATCAGACTTCAGCCTGGAAACAAACAAACAGACAAACACTACCCAATATGATCTATGTTTAAAAAATTAATCTGAACTGTGCATGACTTTGAAAAAGGAATTACATTACGAGTAGATGCTTAGAGTGAAGAAACTGTCCTGGCTTATTTATGAGAGGTTTTTGAATGCTCAGGAGCATACAGTAGGTAAAATAATAATGGGCCAGTCCAAATTATTACCTCCACGGATCCAGCTCAGTACAGAAAAGACTGCACCAAAGGGTAGCAGACTCACTCACTTGACCCCACAGCACAGAGAGAAGCCAAGTGTGGGACGCGTAGAATGACTTCTTATAAACACTATTATTGGTAGAAAAAAGTCTGCAGCATCCGTGTGGCTCTATTTGCAAGTTGAAATGGAAATGGTGAGATTGGGTTGGTCATGTGGAGAAGTTTGTCAAGAGCTGGGCCTTCTAATTTAGGACCTTCGTCTTTAGTGTCATCACTTTCCAGAAAATGGTTGCAGGACTAGAGAGAAAAGGAAATTCACCATCTGGCTGGCTGTCCAGCAAAGCTGCTGACGAGACAGCACTAGTGTGCTAAGGCCGCATTGGGTCCAGGTTTGGAACTCAGATTCTGGGAAATGAGTTCATACGTAACCAAAAGCAAACAAACTAACAAGCATTTGTATAGAGAAACGAAAGTTCAAAGGGAACTAGTTTTTGTGCCAACTGGATAACCCACTCTATTATTTAACCAAAATAAGGTTGTTAAGTAGACCATGTGAGCAAAGGGAGGTAAATGATGCTAAAGGTCAATATCATTGAACTTTGAAAACCTGCTGCTACCTTCTTTCTAATACCTCTGCCAAGGGACCAGCTTACTTACTCGAGTGGTTGAGTTACAGCATCCTGGCAACCCTTCCCTGGAAGGCTGGAGATGCGAGGGTATATTCTCTACACCAGAAATTTCCAAAGGATGGTCCGAGCACCCCCAGGAGTCTCTGAAATCCTTTCTGGGGTGTCTGTGAGGTCAAAATTATTTTCATAATAATACTACTATGTTACCTGCCTTTCTTACTTTTCTTGTTCCTTAAGGGCCCAGTGGAGTTTTCCAGAGGTTACATGACATAGGATAATATCATCATTCTCACAACTAATGAAAGGTGTGCTGGTATATTGTTGTGTTTTTAAAATTTCTTCATTTACATTTCTAATATGATAAATATAAGTAGATATGATCCACATTAAAAAAAAAAAAAAAGGTCTTTAAAGCTCTCAATTTTTAAGAGTGAAAAGGTTCCTAAGACCAAAAGCCACTGTTCTAGAACAGGAGCCAACACCAGAATGTTATTCTTTTTTAGGAGATTTTCAAAACACACTAGAACTCTAGATGAAGACTTCTTAATGTGGTTTAGAGAGCATTTTATCTCACTAGGCACATAATATTCAGATTACCTCAAAAGGTCCAAATTATTTCATGGGAATATATTCTCCAAATCCTCTTGTTGGATATATCAAGTTGAAGGAGGAGGACAAGAAGGAGGTGGAGGCAGATGAGTAAACATTTTTATCTGTGATTTGTTTGTCCTTTGACAATTATCTTATCTAAAAATGGATCATAATTCATGCATACCCTGAGAGGAAGTGTGTACTATTTTTGGAGTTCTTGAACTGTAACTGAACTGAAACCAAGAATCATAGCCTCCCAGGAATATAGGGCAATCAAGCTAGTTTTTCTGGTTTTATGGTGTCTATGTGTGTGTGTAGAGTGAGATAGAAAAAGAGAAAAGGAGAGAGAGAGAGAAATGAGGTCATTTTAAGCATCAGGCCATTTGTTAGAGATTTCTGGAGCCCATTCTTCAAATAGAGTCAGTACAGAGGTTGTTTCTCACATGTTGGTCCAAGGTCCACTTAGCCTGGGCATTTCACAAGGCCATTGCCGCCCAAGGAGAGTAAGGGGCCTTTTCTCTATGAGCCCTCCAGGGGTCATAAATATAACACTTGGAAGCCTAGAGTTTTCTTTGGTCTCTGACACTACCGATCCATGGGCCAGAACACAGCCGGTGAGACAGGTCCTCAAACCAAAGTAAGCAACTGCAAAACAGAGCATTGGTTTGAACTGGATTGAACAAAGATTAGATGAACGTCTGATATACGCAAGGTGTCATGAGGAGAGAGCAAGAGAAGTCACAGTTCCTGTCCTCAAGGATTACAACTGACCATGTACCTTTTTCCAGTTATAGAATCACAGTATCCTCTGTCACCTAGCAGAGTTAACTGACAGAGATAAGGACAGAAGGGCGACCTCCATTTACCTCCCTTTTTCTTCATGGGCTGAATCCTGAGGGACCTCCAGGAGCCATCTCCAGCCCCATGGCCTGAAGGAAGAGCTGAAATAATTTTCACAGAAAACTATTTCTTGTCTTAGAAACAAGGAAATGATGCCTATTATAACACAATTAAGAATCTTTACCCAAATAAAATTAATGACACTCAAAATGTTCCATTTTAATCAATAAATCTTTATAATTGTGTAAATAAAGCTGTCGTCTTTAGGAGAAATGTGTGAGACGGTGGCAAGAGAGGATTCCAGCCACACTTAGGGAGGCAAACTTGACTCATTGTTTTGGTGACAGGAGGAGATGATGAGGGACGGGCTTGGTGAGGTTGTTTTCTCTCTAGAGTGGAAAGTGTTGAGCACCGATCACTCACTGCCTCATTGTCTTGCCCATGGGCTCCTTTCTGGGCGCGGAAGAGAGCTGTATCCCCCGCAGAGCCTTGTAGGAGTCTGACAACAGTTCGTGGAAGGCCCCTGTCCGGGGGCCCAGAAGGGGCAGTCTGTAGTGAATACTCTCTGGAGGGCAGTGCAAGAAGGAAGGACAAGTGCTGCTTAGATTCTATTTTTAAAGAAACTCAAAATAACCAAAGGCCACCAAAGACTTCTTCCACCCTCTGAAACAGATTCAAAATTCGCAGAAGGATTCCCTTTAATAGAACCATCTTCCCCTCCCCTGCCCCCAAACGTTAAGCTTTTGCAGATCTTGTCAAAGAGGCCAGAAAGGAATGCCTAGAAACCAAACTCAAGTATGAGCAGTCACGGCTGATTAAATAAAAATGAAGATAAAATGAGTCCAGATTTGTAACATGAGTCAGAAGGAAAGAGGAATCAATTCTCAGAAGACTTTTCAGGGACCCGTATGTGGCTCTGCTCACCAAACAAACAAACATGATCTGACAAAAGGGCCACAGTAGGGAAAAGTGCTTGCATTTTCAAAGGAACCTTCATTTTATAAGATAATTTGTTTGGGGATTCTTTAGAATCCTTACCATCCTGACCTCTCTGTCGAATATTATTTTATTTACAAATAGTTGTTAATATTCAACTTTTCCAAAAGACACGTGGCTTAAAGGAGAAAAACCAGTACATGAAATAACACCTTCCCATTGGAAGTCACTGAGTGACGGAGGGAACTGGAGACCTGAATTCTCTGGAACATGCTTCTCATTCTAGCTGAATGAGAGCCGAGAGAGTCACAAAATAACGAGCTTAGGGTCCAGTCTAGGCTCATCGCTGTGATGAAGAGGAGAGAGACACAGGTCCAGGGTCACGGGCACTGATGGACCGAGGACAGAAACCTAGAGCTCCTTGTATCATATCACACGCTGTGCTAGGCCGTAGGCATCCATCTCTACCCATGTTTACTGACAAGAGCCTGTGGGTGTCATGGGACTCGGGACTCTAGGCCAGAGTCAAGGCAAATGGATTCAGAACAAATCCCTCCCCATCACTTACAAAGATAGGTTTTTCCCATTTACTTAGTTCTCACCAATAATTATCAATAATATATAAAGTTTAGCTGAATCCACTAGAAATCATTGTTGCAATCAACAAACTTGGCAGTAATGTTTGTGGGATGAGTCAGCTACTTGGTCTTTGTAGCATGTCCACGGCATGCAGCACAGGTGGGTGGCCCCTGCAGCAAGGAGCAGCACACGCTGTGGCAGGAACATGTCTAAGCCCCATAAATCAGCAGGGCTGGGGAAGTGTCAGCAGTTTTTCTGGGCAGATCAAAGGTGAAGGCTGCTTGTACTGAGGTTCCGGCTCTCTCGGGAGTGGGGGTGGCCGGGCTGGGTGGGAGGCACAACACTTCTCTAGTTTTACAGGTGGGAACACGGAGGCCCAAACAGTTTAAATAACTGGGCAAAGCTTGTATGGGCAGACTAGGGTCTGAAGCCAGGTCTCTGCTCCCAGGCTAGTGCTTTGCCATAACCTCAGAGAGCACACACAATAGCAAAGCTCAGCTCACAAACATGGCCAGAATCAACTGTAGATCTACCCAGCTTCAGCTCCTAGCCAACACCATAGGCTCTGTCTGTTCTGTCCTTGGATGGACTGTATGGGCAAGAACCAGGTCTGTCGAAGAAAGAACATAATGTGCTGATCATAATCACGTACACCAAGTCTAGCTCTCGTGTTGGCCATTGGAATACACTCCTGGGGCTATTAAGTTAATAAAAGGCATCTTATCACACTGTCCTATAGAATCAGAAGATAAACATTCTTGATGAGGGAAGGGTGTGTGTGTGTGTGTGTGTGTGTGTGTGTGTGTGTGTGTGTGTGTGTTTCCTTCCTTTGAGAGGCAGACCTGAAAAAAAAATCCAGGTTCAAAGGAAACTCAGGACTGGGTGGCTGCTACAGAGACCCCTGAAACCAGCTGCACATGTCTGTCACCCAGGGTTGTCTTGGCTTCAACAGAATGAGGTGGTTGCAGACACGAGGACAGCGGGGCTTTCACTGAGAGGAGGCTCTTAGCTCCTGGCTCTTTGTCCACTTTGTCCATGGGCTAGGCCAGACTTTTGTATTCATAAAAAAGGAGTCACTGGGACTAGCAGTCTTCCACCCCCCTAGAGCGTACATCTCCAAACCTCAGCTGTTACCAGAGTCTCTGGTCCTCCTTTTTGGGACCTTTTAAGATACCCCTTCTATGCTCTCATTTCCTTCTTGATGCCTGCTCAGTTCAGTTCTGCTCTAGCTCCTCTGCAACCGCCAGAATAGAGCTTGCACTTCCCCATCTGTGTGAAGTGAAGAAAGCGACCTTGATTTTCCTTACTGTGTGTTTCAAATGGAAGAAAAACTGGAGGCGACTTCAGTCAATGTGAAAGCAAATGAGAAGCTGGACAAAGTCTCTAAAATGACAGCCTGCATGGCACTGAACCCTTGGATTCTATCACCCAGAAGAATGACCCACTCCCACCTTCCCAGCCCAGTATTGCTTCTCTAAAAGATGAGACTTAGGTCAACGCTGAAGCTGGTGGCAGAGCCACTACCCCATTTCCATCAACAGCAAGTGAACATAAGAATAGCACTGGGCAGCTTCTGGGAGAAGGCAGGTGTGCTAGGAAACTGGAGGGGTGGAAGGTTCAAGGCCTTGGTAAGGTCATTCCAGGTGGGAATGCATTCCTCTTCCCACCTTAACTGGTACTACCGGGACTGCCTTCCTAGCACACAATTAGTGTGTAGGCAACTGCTTTTCAACAAAGGAGCCAAAAACATACAATGGAGAAAGAAACACCTCTTTAATAAATGGTGCTGGGGAAATTTGAATGTCATATGCAAAAGAATGAAATTAGACCACTATCAGATACTATATACAAAAATTAACTCAAAATGAATTAAAGACTTACATATAAGACCTGAAACAATAAAATACATAGAAGAAAACATAGGTACTAAACTTGGTCTCAGAAAGGTTATTGTGAACTTAACACAAAGGCAAGGAGTGTAAAAGCAAGAAATAGAATAAAAATAATAGCAAAAATAAACTAACACGTTTCTGCACAGACAGCAAAAGAAACCATCAACAAAACAAAAAGGCAACCAACCAAACGGGAGAAGATATTTGCAAATGATACTTCTGCTAAGGGGTTAATATTAAAAATGTATAAAGAACTCATACAACTCAACAACAAAAGAATTAAGCAATCCAATTTAAAAAACCGGGCAGAGAACCTGAACAAACACTTTTCCCAAGAAAACATACAAATGGCCAACAGATATATGAAGAGATGCTCAACTTCACTAGCTATCAGGGAAATGCACATCAAAACCACAATGATACCACATCACATCTGTTAGAATGACTGTTATCAATATGACAAGAAATAACAAGTGTTGGAGAAGATGTAGAGAAAGGGGAACCCTCATACACTGCCGGTGGGAATGTAAATTGATGCAGCCACTATGGAAAAACAGTTTGGAGGTTCCAAAAAAATAAATAAATAATAGAGCTACCATATGACCCAGCAATCCCTCTTCTGGTATCTGCCTGGGAACTTTAGAAATGTTTATTTGTAAAGATATATGTATGTTCACTGCAGCATTCATTATTCACAATAATAGCCAACACATGGAAACAAGTGAAGGGTCCTTTGATGAATAACTGGATAAAGATGATGTGGTACATACACACAATGAAGAACTGCGCAGTCATAAAAAATGATGAAAATATATAAAGAATATATTGCCAATTGCGACAAATGGGCAGATCTTGAGAGTATCATGTGAAGTGAAATAGGTCAGATGGAAAAGGATAAGAACCATATTATTTCACTCATTTGAGGAGCTTAAAACACAAAGCAATACCTGAACAGACAAACTCATAGACACAGACAATATGGTATGATGGTTACCAGAAGGGAGGAAGGGTAGGGGAGGATGAAGAGAATAAAGGGGGTCAAATATATAGTGATGGAAGGAGACTAGACTTTGAGTAGTGAGCACACAGTGCAATATACAGATGATACATTATAGAACTGTATACCTGAAACTTGCATATTGTTATTAACCAATGTTACCCCAATCAATTTAATTTAAAAAAAAGAGAATGGGAATTTGTTCAGAAAATTTAGAAATTATCTTAGGGGATTAAACTTTTCATTCTACTACTCCGGGGGCAGTGTGCCTCGTACCACACATACTTCCAAAGAAAGCAAACCTGTTGAGATGTCATCAGGGGAACACCTGGGTTCAGTCTGAGCTTTTGATGGCTGAAGATTCTTCATTCTGATTGGGGAAAGCAAGAAACCACGTTAGTTATTTGACTAGGGCTTGCTTGAAAGGAATGTGTCCTTACATGATTTAAAACAGCGATGGCCTCTTGAATCCAGCACTTGTTAGCCTGGTACTGAGACCGTCTCGCAGCAGAGACGACTGAGCCAAACTTGCAAAAATAAAGTACTTTTGAATAAAGTACCAAACTTGCAAGATAAATAATTTGGGGCAACAAATTGCAAAAGTCTCCTTCATAGAAGAGTGAACTTTTGCTCAGAATTCCCTGACTTTCGATAGCTGAGTTTTCCATTTGCAGTCCGTAAAGACTACTAGAATAACTTTAATTGTGCTTTGACATAAGAACTATTTAAAAGTATGGACTCAGTGTAGGTGAATGTTATGGGTGCTGGAGCCTGTAATGCTCACATACCCATGTCCTCCATGATACTGTCTACCTGTGCCAGGCACTGTGGTTTTAATGCACCGGGGTCTACACCCCAGTGTGGAGCGAATGGCCCTGAGGTCACCTACTGCTGTCCAATGTAATAAAGATCTATTATCCTCCCACATTATTGCTCTCTGTGTGAGGAAAAAAGTAGACTGACATTAGATCACAATAACCTTTTTGATTGGTCATATATAAGGGTAACTGTATGTCCAACCATCTACGGCAAAGCAATTCTACCTACTTTGGTGCCTGATGCAGGGTGAGTCCATGTTTTGAGGTGTTTTTTGTTGTTGTTTTTAAATTGTATTATCTTCTTTTAAAATTATATTTTTAGTGATTTCAGAGGTGAAGGGAGAGAGAGAGAGAGAGAGAGAGAGAGAGAGAGAGAGAGAGAGAGAGAGAAAGGCATCAATGATGAGAATCACTGGTCGGCTGCCTTCTGCATGCCACTACTGGGTATCGAGCCTGCAACCCAGGCATATGGCCTGACTGGGAAATAAATGGGGACCTCCTGGTTCATAGGTCAACAGTCAACCACTGAGCCACAGGCTTGAGTTTTTTAATAAAGTAAAAACTGAGTATTTCTTCCCTGTCTGATAGTTAAATACAGGAAAAAAAACCTGAAATCCAACTAATCAAAATTCTGACTGGATTTTATTTCTGATATACTTGCTTTTGATAAGAAAGCAGCAAGTAACAACCAACCAAACTGATAAAGAGAAGGAGCATTAGTTATTGAAGAGGGCACCGGATGTCCCAGAGTCACGACAGATTCTGTGACCTGAATTAGATATGCCATCTACATAGAGAATTTGTATTTACTTCTGCCTAAGTTGTCAAATACATTTCCTGTCTTATTCCTTGTTCTGTTCTTGCAAAGATGGAAAGGATGATAAAACCTTCTACATTAGTTTCAGGGTGAAAAAATTTTTGGGGTCTAACTATCTGGTTTAACCAAAAAACAAAACCAATCAAGAAGCCCATTCCCTGGCCCCGGCCGGTAGCTCAGTTAGTTAGAGAGCATCATCCCAAATGCCAAGGTTCTGGGTTTGATCCCCATTCAGGGCGTATGTAAGGATCAGCCAATGAATGCATAAATAAGTGGAATAAATCTCTTTCTTTCTTTCTCTCTTCAAAATCAATAAAAAATAAAAAATAAAAGAAGCCCAATCCCTTAGCATCCCCTAAACATTCTACTTACTGTTTCTCAATTCATTATCTTTGTGCCCCCAAACCAATATAATCAGAATTAGCCATGTCCCAGTTTAAACATTTGACTTACCTATGACTCATACAATTCTCAAAGGAATGTTTCAGATCATCTGGGATCATCATAGTTCTTGGTTGTACCTGAGGAAGACAGTCTCATTTAGAACATTGTCTAACACTGCATTTCAATGTTCATAAACTGTATGTGCCACCTTGGCAAACTCAAGTTGTTTAATATCGGAGTCAGAACTGTATCCTTTTGTGATATGAATGAACCAGAAGGAATTACCCTGCTCACATGTCATAGGGTCTTTGTTCTTCCCTGGTTATCAGATTTTGAAGTTAGATACCTCAAGATTAGTAAATCTTCCAAGTTTCTTTGGTGAGCTCACCACACCATTCTTCAGATTTCAGGTCAACTATCACTTTTTCACAGGCACTACTGAGTCCTGGATGGCTGCTCAATGATCTCATTGCTCCTAGGCTGCCTCGACTAGAATACTCATAACCTTTTCATTGTCCTAGTAGTCATTTGCTTAATGTCTGGCTTCCCTTATAGACTTTCAGCTTCCTGAGGCCATAAACCACATCTCTATTTTAGTATTTCCAGGACCTTAAGAAATATTTGTTGACCAAATTAGTGGATGAATGAACTCACTTTGAAGCATACATGAAGGTGTGAAGTGTGCCCTGGTGACCCCACACTAAATAATGGAGCACCAGTAATAATTATCCAAGCCACATCCTACTTAGGATTTTTATTTTATTGATATTCATCTATTTTATGCTTTTACTTTTAAAAAATAATTTTCTGTTGCTAATCATTTTCTTAAAATGAGACATAATTCACATACTATAAAATCTACCACATTGGTGTCCAATTCAGTGGTTTTTGGTATATTAATAAAGGTGTACAGCAATCACCACAATCGGCTTCCAGAACATTTTCATGACTCCTTTATTCAGGAGTCATTCCACCTCCCCCAAGTCCTCAGCAACCACTATTTTCTTTCTCTATGGATTCACCTACTCTGGACATTTCATATATATGGAATCGTACAATATGTGGTCTTTGCTGTCTATTTTCTTTAAAAGTCCTGTAGCTCTGTAGTGAGTTTTGAAATAAAAAATGTGTGATTCTTCCAACTTTGTTCTTCTTTTTCTACATTTCTTTAGCTATTCTGTAACTCTTGCATTTCCATATGAATTTTAAGATCTGCTTGTCAATTTCTGCAAGAAAGGCATCTGGGATTTCAAGGGCAATTGCCTTGAATCTATGGATCAATTTGGGGGACTGTATTGCCACTTAGCAATATTAAGTCTTCTAGTTCATGAATGTGGGATTACTTCTATTTATTTAGGTCTTCTTTAATTTCTTTCTATAATATTTTATAGTTTTTGTTGTACAAGTCTTACATTTCTTTTGTTAAATTTATTCCTAAGTATTTTAATTTTTCAGGCTATTGCAAATGGAATTGTTTTCTCAATTTTTTGGATTGTTCATTGGTAGGGTATAGAAATAAAATTAATTTTGTCCATTGATCTTATAGTCTGTAACTCTGCTGTACTCGTTGATCAGCTCTAATAGTTTTGTTGTGTGTGGATGCCTTAGAACTGTCCATATATAAGATCACACCATCTGCAAACACAGTTTCACACCTTCATTTGTAATCTGGGTTCCTTTTATCCCTTGCCCATCTCTGTCATCGCCAGGCTTACCATTTTCACTTCCTGGCATGTGGAGCACAGCTGCTGGTTCCTGCCCAGCACGGGGCCTCTCTGGTTCCTCCTGGCCTGAGGAGAGAGAGGAGACAGAGAGGAGTGAGGAAATGCTGTGGTATCTGGGGCAGCAAAGAAGTGGGAAGAGGGTGGAGTGGTGAGAGTGGTTAACAGTTATTCCTTCCATAAAACAGAGATGGACACTCTGGTCTCAGCCCCATCCTGGGTGGATGTAGAATCGAGGCTTGACTGCAGCCTCAGTAGGTTCCGAAAGGGTTTATTTAGGCAGGAGGGCTGAGCCAGAGACCCGGTGGTGGCCTTGGGCCCCTGAGACAGCGATACAGGGATAGGAGGGAGCTGGGGATTGAACCAAGGTCTGCCTTTTCGACCTGAGCACGTAGTTTGAGGGGCTGCACTCTCCCCATTTTATACAAGGGTCCACCATGGGGACATAAGGACCTCCAATGGCTTGAGGAAAGTGAATAGAAGACTTCCCTCCGCAAACCTTTCATTGGCCCCACAACGCATTGCCCTCTTTTCTCACACCTTAACTCTCCAGCCTACACTGTCCAGCACCAGGTGGCCCTGCTCCACTTCCCGAGAGTCACAATTTGAGCCAAAAGCAGAACTGGAGCTGGTGCGAGGGTCCCGAGCTCCTCCACCTCTGGGGAACAGAGGCTGCCCCCGGCCAGGGACGAGAAAGCTCCTGGTCGGCTCAGCGCTGCTTTCTCCCTGACTTCACTCCTGCCCTGGCTGAAGGGAGGCTTCCAGGTATTTCCACTCCGCCCACCGTGTGGTGAGGGAGCAAGCGGGAACTTGAGACTCCTGTTCTGCCTGGGGTTCTCTCACCTCCTTCATGCCCCTGACGGCAGCGTCCTGAGACATGCTCGCAGGAAGCGCAGACCACGGGGAGGAGGGTCCTGGGACCCGCAGACACCACTCTGCACAGAAGCCTTCTCCTGCCACTGGATCGGCTTGTTGTGACACCTGGGCCCTGAGCTGTCCCTGCTGCCCTGGGAGGTGTGCACAACAGGAGGAGGAGGGACATGTTTAAGCTAAGTGGGGAGTGCCTGGGGTGCTCCTACGTGACCTCTGCCGGGTGGGTCCCCATGGAGCTTCACACTGGGGGTGTGAGGACGAAAAACTATGGACAACGTTGGACTCTTCCAACAAATGTTTAAAATGCACTTCATTTTTACTGGGTGCTTTAAAAGAATCGACTCCGTCTTACCGTGCTATGGGTCGGTATGTTACAGTATGAGTGGGAATGACTAGATTCATTCACCCCACAACAACACACTCACTGTGAGGCTACCATGTGGAGGGGGTGGTGACAAAATTCCTGGCCCCAGGGAAGACCAGGGAAGAATACAAACTCGTTCATTTGCCCATTCATGAGGGACTGGGATCCTGAGATAAATGAGACACAGCCTCCACGCTGTCACCACACAGCAGGCTGTGTACAATCGTGTAGTACACTGAGGCCCCTGGGAGGGGTCTGAGAAGGTTAAAGAGGAGGCAGTGCCTGGGTAGGTGAACAGGAGGGGGCAGGAGGAGGGCATTCCAGCCCAGAAAATACTGTGCAGCTACACAGAGGAATGACCAGCCGGCACCTGGGAGAGCGCGGGGTGTCTGGATTGTCCTGTGGGAAGAGGGACGCAGTGAGAAGAGACACTGGAGAGGAAGTATCCTGTGCTGACTCCTCTACTTCTGGGCCAATTCAACCTTCTCCCATATCTTCCCTGAGGTTCTAGGGGTGGAATGTCCTGGGGCTGAGCCCCTCCATCCACCCCTCACATCTCTGAGACTGAGATAGCCCCCAGAATCTGCGATTCAAGGTTGGGGGCACCAGGTGTCATAGAAGAGGCAACGAAACTCTGGGCCTCCAGAAAGGAGAGAGGCAACGTCCGAATGGAGGGATCAGGAAGAGCCTTGGAAAGAAGTTGATGCAAACAGTCTGGGATCCCATGTTCTGTCGGCTGCAGCTTCCGCCCTGCCGTCAGGCTCTGCCGCCGAGTCCCCTTCAGCAGTGGCAGGAATAGAAGGTTCAGAGCCCGGGCCCCGGGTTGTATTAGAGAGTCGCAGCCACTGAGGAAAGAGGCTCTGAAATGTTAGAGGTTCTCCTTTCCCAAGCAGCTGTCCCCAGGAGAGCAGATGTCAGCTGTGACTGGTGAGTGACAGTAGCCTCTGTCCCCTGGCTAAGGTCTGATGCAGGTTTCAGCTGGACCAGGAAGCCAAAGCCTGCTCTTCACATGTCACAGCTGGAAACATCTGGATATCTGAGGTCAACGTCTGCCACGTTCCCAAGATCCAGCTCATGGCCCGAGTCCTTGGCCCCCTTCAATCTTTGGTGTCTCTCTCTCTCTCTCTCTCACCTGTCTCACAACAAAAACTGAAAATGTAAGTAGCAGATGGTGACTTTAAAAATAGCACGATTCAAGGAGCACTGATAAATTTGCCTCTGTACTTCCTTCCCTTCAGCACCTCTATTCCTCTTTCTCCTTTTCACTCCTGCCTTAGCTGACAGAGGTCACCTGGCTCAACTCTTTCAACGAACACCATGAGCAAAATGTGGCCCAGAAAGGTCAGGGTGCCTGTCACACAGCTCAACTATTTAGTTTTCCCACCAGAACGTTCTCCGGCTGAAGGGTCAAGGGACAGCGGGCTCTTAGGATCCATATAAGGGGATAAAGATGCCTATATCCCTTAGAATACAAAAAGTGGTGCTCAGAGAACTGTTTTCAACATGTCAAAATAACCCTATGACAATTAAACATTGTCCTGATCTCTGAAAATACCAGCCACCTCTGTAGTTTTATGTAGCTGAATGTAGTTTTTAAAATTATCTTGCTGGTCACTCGGAAAAACTTCACACACACACACACACACACACACACAATAAGCAACAGCCATGTACCTGCCGTTCTGACTTATTAAACTTGGTTATTATTACCATTTTATTTCAGGTCATTGGTGTTCATGATTACCTCCCTTTAAGATGGTCTTACAGGGGTGGGCAAACTTTTTGACTCGAGGGCCACAATGGGTTCTTAAACTGGACCAGAGGGCCGGAACAAAAGCATGGATGGAGTGTTTGTGTGAACTAATATAAATTCAAAGTAAAGGAGCGGAGGGGAGAGCAAGAGAACCGGATAGAACAGCCGGATCCAGCCCGCGGGCCGTAGTTTGCCCACGGATGTTTAGTAGTTATATATGTTGTATCTATATCAACAAGAGAAAAACTTAGGCGTTTACAAGGTAGTTTCTGTGGTGGTCACCAGCTTTCAAAAACTGAGTGTCAGTGAGAGAAGTCTTAGAAAGATTTCTTGAGGATGAGTACATTGGAAGTCGCCCTTCCTGTGTATTTTCTCAGCTATGGCCCTGCGCCCTGTCACTAGCCAGGGCTTTTTGTCACCGGGCTGCTAAAAGCAGAGGCAATAAGTTCTCACCTCTATTCTGACTCATTAGACTGGAAAACAACGGATCAGAGAGGAGACAGCGTCCCGGGGGCAGGAATGCAGAGTCGGGTGCCCTTCACCCTCCATGAGTGACTGTGGGCTCTAGTCAGTTACACCCAAGCCTGGCAAGCAGGAAAGGGGGTGCAGCGTCTTGGCAGTGGCCCCCACACATCTGCTCTGCCTGCCATGGAGCTGAGTGAGCTGCCTCCTGGCCTCACTCATCCACCTATCCAGTGACACTTTCCTGTCCTGGGCATCATGAGTGGACGCCTTGAGTGGCAGGTGGCAGTCATGACTAACTCCTGGCCTCACTCATCCACCTATCCAGTTACACTTTCCTGTCCTGGGCATCATGAGTGGATGCCTTGAGTGGCAGGTGGCAGTCATGACTAACTCCTGGCCTCACTCATCCACCTATCCAGTTACACTTTCCTGAGTGGACGCCTTGAGTGGCAGGTGGCAGTCATGACTAACAGGGAAGCCGCTCCACAGTAGAGGTTTTCATGGGGGACGTTCAGGCTCCGTTTCTTTGTCTTCGTTTCCTATCTTTCTTCTTTGCGAGCTTTGCCTCTCCCCTTTCATCTCCTTTCTTGTATTTCTGTCTCCTTATGTCTCCCTGTGTCTCTTGGCTCGGCTTCCCATCTTTCTGTCTCTGAACCTGTTTCCTCTTTCCCTCTCTCGTCAGGGAGGCCTGCGCTCCAGGCACAGAGACACCTGCACTGGCCCGGAACAGCTCCCGGGCAGGAAGGAACACCACCTGGCTGTGGATGATCAAAGTCCTGCCCTTGGACCTGTGACAGTGAAGAGGGAGCCGGGGCAGGACCTCTGCACCACACCCAGGGCCAGGAGGACTGGTTGGCAGCAGGGCTGCCTGCAGCTCTCAGCAGGTCCCCACTTAGAGGATAAAGGGAGAGATAGCATGTCCACAGGGCATTCCACTCCCATGAGATGCATCATTGCTCATTGCTTTCCAGAAAGGAGCAGCTGCGGCTGTTTACCGCACAGCAGACATGCTCAGGCCTTCAGGTCTGCAGCCAACGACTGAGATCTGAGTCTGTGTGACGGGCTGGGAGCTGACCTGAGATACCTGCCAGGTGTCTCAACAGAACAGGGACGCAGTTGTGCTATGAAGGTGGCAGAATATGCCTCTCCCAAACATGCCAATGGGCCATCAGGGTTATTTGGAGCCAAAGGCACTTTATAAGGCCGCAGGTGCAAGGAGGGTGCACTGACCCCCTTTTTCTTCCTAAAAGTAGGAAATAAAACCCCAAAAGGAAGAGGCCCTCCTTACACCAGAAGGAAAGCAACATCCTTATCATAAAGGACCAGAAGATGAAGCTGAGGGAACTCTCTGCAAACAGACCTTGTTTAATAACTCTTCTCCCCTTTAGCCTCCCCGTGCAGTTGAGTTACTTTTCCACAGTTGCCTCTCTCGTATAAAAACGTTTTGGCCTTGCCACTTCTTTGGGTCTTTGTTTCTGTAGGAGGGCACCCGTGTCATGTAAAACATGGTAAATAGATGTGCGTGCTTTTCTCCCCCTAATTTCCCTAATTTGTCTGCGGTTAATATAATCCTCAGGCCCAGCTGAAAGCTCTAAGATGGAAAAGGTTGCTGAGAGAGAGAGGGAGGGAGGGAGGGAGGGAGGGAGGGAGGGAGAGAGAGAGAGAGAGAGAGAGAGAGAGAGAGAGAGACCCGTGAGGTACCAACAGCAGTAATGGACTTGTGACCTGAGTCCCCCAGGGACTGACTTTTCGGGCTGTGCCCATTGTCCCAGCCTGGGAAGCTGTTGCTCTGGGCTGCCCTCTAGTGGCCACCCATGAGCACTGCCGCCATGAAATTCCGAGCCCAGTTGAAGGGGAACCTCTCACTGCCCTGGGCCTTATTAATGCCTTCCTCCCTGTGTCCTGGGGGCCTGGAGTCAGTGTCTCTGCACGTGTGCTGAGACCCAGAGCAAACCTGGAGGAGGTGGCACTAGGTGCACAGTGTGGACAAAAGGGGCCACATGCTGACCTGACAAGCTCAGGGGAGGCCTGCATGACAGTCTTGCAAACTCAGAGACCTAAAGTAACCACAAAGGATGGTCTGAAATTAAACTTTAACTAAAGGCAGTTATGGTGGGTAGTTACGTCCTAGGCTGGTATCTTCACTGACAAGGTCAACCTTTACCTTAACTGAGCCTATCTGTCTTTTTGCATCTATGATAACATACCCTTGAAATGTCTGGGTAACTTGTAACTTCCCTTTTTCTGGAGCCCCTGGGGCAAAACCAAATGTGGTGGGGGCCAGGACAGATACCACAAATTCCTTCATTATCATTTTAATTGTTCCTGCACCCACCTAAGTATGTGTCCATCATTTTACTTTTTATCCAATCCCAGGGGTTTCCCACCGCTTTGCTTTATCCCACCTCCTTAATCTATCACCAATGTGACCTGCCATTCTCCGGAGCATTATCTCAATTCGTTGAGGTTCTGCTTCCCGGCATATGTCGACAGTTTGGCTCAAAGAAACTCACAAAAATTCTTTACAGGTTTCAGTGGTTTTTTCACGTTAACATTACGAAGTTCAAGGAGACTAAATGACTAGAAGGCTTCTTGCTGGTTCTGCCTGGCCTGCCAACGCCAGCGTGTCCCCGCTCAGCCCCTCTGTCGTGGCGGCAGGCACTCTCACCTGCTTGCCTGTCCTGGGTGTTAGGGGATTCATGAAGTCACCCCAAAGCACAGCCCTGCCCTTGACCCTCAGTGCTGTGGCCAGGCCCACCCAGCTCCATTGTCCCTTCCACGTAAGCCCGCCCCCTGTAGCTGAGCGCTCAAAGCTCTGCAGGCAAGTCCTGTGTGCTCAGTCGCAGGTCTGCTTCCCGGGCCCTTCCTCACTATCTTCCG
Organism: Plecotus auritus; assembly: GCF_963455305.1. Taxonomy (NCBI): domain Eukaryota; kingdom Metazoa; phylum Chordata; class Mammalia; order Chiroptera; family Vespertilionidae; genus Plecotus; species Plecotus auritus. The sequence goes on from NC_137778.1 coordinate 26,472,516, forward strand.
AGCCGGTGAGATGCCACTACCTCTGGATCCCGCCCTGGCTCCACTCCGTCTCTGTTCGCTTCTCCCGCCCCCGCCCTGATGTATGTTGGGCAGCCCTGTGCCTGTCCCTGAGCCCTGCCATTTGTGTAGGCAGGAACTGACCTGCTCATCCCTGTATGTGTATTAAACCAGGTAAAAAGGGCCCCGAAAGCACATCCCCTGACGTGAGGGCTGGTCACGACGTGGCCACAGTTACAGAGCTCCGGCCAAATGCTTTAGGGGCGCAGCCTCCTGCACTGCCCACATCGTCCCGTGCTGGGTAATTTTTCCGGTGAAGAAACTGCTCGTGTCCCGAGTTCTCTCTCTTCCTCCACCTCAGGGAGGTGCTGACGTCACAAGCACCATAAATTCTGGAGGCCCTCGGTGAGGCGAGGTGTGGTTCAGTCCCTGAAGGTCCCAGGGCAGATGCCTCAACATGAAATGTTTAATTTCCCTTTTTGATGGTTCTCTCCTCAGGCCTTTATTCTTAGCTCTCGTGGACCTGGGGGCCCTGAGCGAGGTGATTGGCTGGGGCTCGTTCATTTCACTTAGCAAATGTCTCCTGAACACCGGCGATGTCCCAGGCTCGGGCTGTGCTAAGGAGACAGGAAGTGTCTTTGGAGTCACATTCCTGTCATCCTACAAGTGCTATTGGTTTCTTCGCAATTAAAGAAAAAAAAAAATGAGTACCTTAGATAAGCCATTTGGAACTTGAAACGTATTTGGCAAATTCACTTCCTTCCTCCATGAATTCAGAGAAGTGGCGGAGGCATGAGGGTATCTGAGTGATCAAAACAAAAGCCTGTTAGAACCACAGTCTCTGGTGTGAAGGGCGAGGCCCTTGGCTATTCCAGAGAGAAGCCATGGGGCATCCCCGGGCGGGGCAATCCACCACCTCCTCCCGTGGACCATGTCCTTCCTCCAACCACTTTTTCCCTGGAATTTTCTTGGCGGTTTGCAAGTGAAGTAGTGATGCTCTTCATAGGGAGACACACCTGCGGGCCGGTGTGGTTCATTTTATTACAGTATGAGAGTTCTAAATGTGCTTTAAGTATTAGCGAGCCTTGGCAAAGCAGTTGTGACACAGAACAGAAAGGGTTTTGTCAAAAATAAACAGCTTGGAACCCAGAGCTTTGGCCAGATGAGGAATTTCTAATCCTCGGGAATTGCTGATACTTACTAGTAAACAAGCCAGCTTTTCAGAAGACTTTGCATTCCCACCTGTCCTCCCCAAAGCTCAGGGCACCTCACAGGTGTGGTCCATGCTGTCTTAGACTTCCTGTGAGGCAGGTGGGTGTCATTTCTCTCAACAAGGGTCCAGCGCTGCCCAAACCCTCCCCGTACAGACACGTGGAGAGCTCCTTTGACCACTGCAGGTCATTCTCCTTGCAACTAGCTCGAGGTTGGCTGGCTGGAGAAAAAGCCACCCCTTCCCTTCCCATCTGACACGCCAGGACCTGGCTGTGAAAGTGAGCAGGTTCTGAGGGCACCTAGTTGTGTGCTGGGCCCGCCTTGTTCAAGCCCCTGGCCTGCACCCCCTCCCACTGCTACCCAAGACTGTACAATTGGGGAACACTTAACATGGGTTTCTCAGCTGACCAGATGTGTGGCCTTTCTCCCGTGTGTATTAAACCAGGTAAAAAGGGCCCCGTGTGACCTTTCTTGCAGCCTTTGCCACCAGCAGCTGAGCTCTTACCTTTTGGGGAGGCTGAGCACGAGGGGCTTGTTTCTGAGGCTGGCCTCACAAAGCCAGGGGATATTGTCAAACTTGGGAACCGAAGCCTGGAGAGAAATGGAAAGAAATCATTTTCCAAAATCTGTCGCGCTTGACCAGAGCAAGCTGATGGCAGCTAGACAGCACTCAATACATTTTCGTGAGCAGTTACATTTAGTTAACTCTTTTGAGTTTCCCATAAAATGGCCAAGAGCAAACAGTGTCGTCCCCGTTTTACGGATGAAGAAATGGAAGCTCAGCCTGTTTGCCGGGTCACGCTGGTGGCGAGTGGATTCAGGGTTCCCGACTTTTGTGTCCACTGTGTCATGTGTTCTCTGTCCCTTTGCTTCTGGGTCATGTTCATCTGTTCTGCACACTCGGATGCTTCCATGCACTCCGCTGAGTATCAGCAACCTGCTAGTCAACGTCTCTGGCTGAGTCGGCCACCCTCATCCCTTCTCCAGGCAAAGAGAAGGACATTAACTTCGTTCATCCACTTCGCAGCTGTGCGGCTTCGGACAACCTCTGAGCCAACCACAACCTCCCTGAGCCTCAGTTCTGTCCCCTATGAGGGCGGGACGACCATCACACGTCACAGGCCAATGCAAGGGACAGAAGGCTCCCGGGCAGCAGGATGTTTGCCTGTTTCATCCACCGCTGTGTCACCAGCACCTAAAACAGCGCTAGATCCTTGTAGGGATTCGGTGACTGTGTCGAAAGAATGCACGGATCCTGGGAAGTCCCCAGCCAAGGGCCTGACTGCATGCTAGGAACTCAGTAAAAGCAGCCGTGCTTAGCTCTCTGCGTCCAGCCCAGCCTCCACCCCAGCCCTTCGGATGCCAGGTCCCCAGTCTTTCGGTTGCGGGGTTGCTTTCCTGGGCTCTGAGCGCGCGGTCCCCGAGCGGGAGTCTCGTGAACTGCCACTAGAGGCAGCAGCGAGCGCGCCGGCGCAGGGAGGGCGCTCTGGCCGCGGAGGTTGAGGCGGCCCCGGAAGTGCTCCGCCGCCGTCGCGACCCCGGCGCCCCGGACGGGGAAGGAGGCGGGCGTCGGTTCCCCCGGCCGCGCTTCCCTACGAACTGGCGGGCAGGTGGGTTCCGAGGGAGTCCTGTTTCGGGGCCTCCTTCCTGGCTGGGTGGCGGGGCGGCGGCGGGCGTGCGGTGCCCGGGCCGGGGTCCCTGCTGCCGTGACGGGCCCCGGGGTCGGCTCGTGCAGCCAAACCTGCCGTGGTCTCCGCGGCAGAAGGGCGGTCCGGCCGTAAGAGCCTTTTCCGAAAGCACATTTGCTGGCATTTCTGACGCCTGGCTTACCCACTGTGGCAAACGGGCCACTGTCTCCGATCCCCACAGATTTTTATCTTTCTAAGTTGGATGATAGCTTTTTAGAGGGTGGTGACCTCAGTTAAAGGATCTTTAGTTTCTTTGAATCATTGGTTTTGGCTAAATGAAACGTGGAGCTCACATTTGTATGATGCAGTTTACTGTTCAGACCTTTTAAGTAACAGATGCCTTTGAGAACCCAGTCAAAGCTCTGGGTCCTGTCCCTGTACGTTTCCAGCGACAGGCATGCAGTGACAGGGCTTGGGGACGCTCTGAGCCCATCCACAAACCTCAGGGGTGTGAACCCCGAGTTAAGAGCTGGTTTGGAGGGAGGCACAGGCTTTGGGGTGAGACTTTGCATATGGCTCCACCACTGACCATTGTTAACTTGGATGAGTTACCTGAGCAATTTTACTAAGCTTTTTTACTAAAGTGGAACTAACTAGCCTGCAGGATTGTGGACATGGAATGAAAGAAGAAGCTACTTGAGGCACTTGGCACATTGTAGGCACTCAATGAGTGACAGCTGACAGATGTCTATTATCCCAGGGAAGGTCATTTAAAACCTGAAAGGAAATTTTAATGTTATTATTATAACAGGGTCACCACGTATATTTTGCTCAGATTTTTAATAAAGTGAGTTGGTTTGATTTTAACTCAGCCCTGCCCTTAACCTTCAGCAGTTTTATAGGTTCATGGTCTGTCTTTTTCTAGGAACTTGGCTGTGTTGTCCTGCCTCAGAGAAGAAACTCCTCTTGCAGGCCTTGCCTGGGTTGCAGCCTTTGAGAACAAGAGAAGGTCGGCACAATATCAACCACAACACAGCATGGGATTTCCGGAGAGGTCTTATTTCAAGACTTTATAAAGAACAAGAACCACATGGACTTCTGCATGGGAAATTGAACTGGCCTGAGTCTGAGGGGAAGGATAATGTGTGCCCAACCTGTAACTAACACCACGGAGGTCAGGTGGCAGAAAGTCTTATATGAGCGACAGCCCTTTCCTGATAACTACGTGGACCAGCGGTTCCTGGAAGAGCTCCGGAAGAACATCCATGCCCGGAAATACCAGTATTGGGCTGTGGTATTTGAATCCAGCGTGGTGATACAGCAGCTGTGCAGTGTCTGCGTTTTTGGGGTCATCTGGTGGTATATGGACGAGGGTCTTCTGGACCCTCATTGGCTTTTAGGGACTGGCCTGGCTTTGTCACTGATTGGCTATATTTTGTTCGATCTCCTTGATGGAGGTGAAGGACGGAGGAAGAGTGGGCGGACCCGGTGGGCTGACCTCAAGAGCGCCCTGGTCTTTATTACTTTCACATACGGTTTTTCGCCTGTGCTGAAGACCCTGACAGAGTCTGTGAGCACTGACACCATCTACGCCATGTCAGTCTTTATGCTCTTAGGCCACCTCATCTTCTTCGACTATGGTGCCAATGCTGCCATTGTGTCCAGCACCCTGTCCTTGAACATGGCCATCTTTGCTTCTGTCTGCCTGGCCTCACGCCTGCCCCGGACCCTGCATGCCTTCATTATGGTGACATTTGCCATCCAGATTTTTGCTCTGTGGCCCATGTTACAGAAGAAACTGAAGGCATGTACTCCCCGCAGCTATGTGGGAGTCACAGTGCTCTTTGCGTTCTCAGCCTTGGGGGGCCTGTTGTCCATTAGTGCGGTGGGAGCCACACTCTTTGCACTTCTGCTGGTGTCTATCTCCTGCCTCTGCCCTTTTTACCTCATTCGCCTACAGCTTTTTAAAGAAAACATTCATGGGCCTTGGGATGAGGCTGAGATCAAAGAAGACTTGTCCAGGTTCCTCAGCTAAGTTACGGAACTCCATTCTGTTATTCAGGCAAGCTGATAGACCAGCCTCCCAACTAGGATCCAATCGAAGGCAGAGATCCATTCTGGAAGCAGCAGGCTGATGTGGTGGGAGAACAGAGATCCAAAGAAGAAGTGAACCAAAGGCTTTGGTGGTGAAGGTGCTGTCCTTTCTGTCATTTGGTGGATGAAAAAGCTTTCTGGGGCCCTCAGGCATAGTTACCTCCCATGTCTTACTCACTGTAACAAATGGAAGTGATGTGGTTTCTATTTATTAAAAACAACATATCCAACAAATTGTGTCTTGGTTTTTCTGTAAGCAGAAGGCAGATAGAAGGGGCATGAAAAGTGAAGAGATAATAAAAACACACAAGTGTGTGTTAATAAAGTCACTTCTCTACCCTTTTCAATGTACTAATTCAGGCTCCGTTATTTACCTAGAGCTCAGATCCTAGAACTCTGGATGCCATGTCTAGTTTTGTTGCCCAACACTATAGAATTGGTCTCTTAATCTTAACTCAGAGTTTCTACTTCGTTCTTAGTGAAACATGAATGTGCCATAATATACAGCAAAATGCTGGGGGAATTCAAAGAGGATGGAGGTCAAATTGAGCCGGAGTATTAGGAAATATTTACTAGAGGAGATGCCATTTGAAGTTAGTCTTGGAGGTTAGGTGTGATTGAAGTGGCCAAAAGATGGTCTAGTGGTGACCCCTCCTCTGCCCCAGCAGAACATCTAGTCAGAATTTGGGCCTGGCTTCAGATCTTTAGAATGCCAAATGAAATTCTAACTGAAATCTCAATAGCTGTCAATGTGATTTTTAACCTGAAATATGACTTGTGGATTCTGTCAAAAATCAGGCTCCCCAAAACACTGCATGCAAAATGTGCCCACCACTGAAGCACATCTGTTCTTAGCAAGCACGAAGGTGGCAGTGTCAGATGGGAGTTCCACGTGATGGGGAGGAAAAATTGGAATGGGAGGCTTGAGTAACAATTAGGGGCCTGTGAATATTTGTGAGTTTGGGCTTTACCCTGCAGGTAATGAGCAGTCCAGCTGACCTGAGGGGGAGTAAGTGGTCAGATCATAGGCTAGTTACTTCACTTAACTGTGTTTCATTTTTTTCATCTGGAAAGTGGGAATGAAAGTACCTCTAGCACTGTGATGATTAAATGAGATAATTGCAAAGTTCTTTGAAGAATGCTGGACACAGCACTGTATAAGTGTTAGCTATCATTACTGTTGTTACTAAGGTGACATGTAGGAGACTTGTGGGCAGAGCCAAGACACAAAATGCATCCAGTGGCCCCAGAATAGCTGGTCCCTCCCTCATGTAATCATTCTCTTGGGGAAAGTTCCTGAATACTGTCCCTTCTCTCTAGAAGTTAATTCCAAATCAAATCTCATCAGGGCACCCGTGTTCCCCTAAGAAGTAATGTTTTTAATTCTCTGAACACAGACCTCTCAAAGATGTCTTGAGCATTGATTTTAGTTTGGACGAATAACTAGAAAATCTAAATGAGAAGAATCAAAGGGAAAGGAGGCTGGCCTACGAAAACAGTCAAGACTAGCACGCTGGGCCTGAAGGGAGGCTCCAGGGAGATACAAAGTCACTGCCTACAACAGTGTTAGCGGTGCAAGGGAATGTGGGTTAGCTTCACAAATCTTGACATAGAGGAGCAGACCCCCTTTGAAGTTTGAGCAGGGCAAGTTTAAGACACGAAAATACAATTCAACACACTCTCTACATGTAACACCTAGAAGTTTCACAGGCCAGGAATATAAATGGATTCCAAAAAGGTTTGGGGGAAAACGCAAATAAAAAAGCTGTGAGTGTTCTGTTGAGAAATCCCAAGCCTTTGAGTGCTGCTACATGAAGGATGAAGAGGTTCACTAAGGCGAGCTTCTCTGGGTCACTGCAGGTGCAGGGATGTCGGCCGGGACAACCATGCTGTGAACTAATATGGCAGCTTCTGGGTAAGTTTCCCATAATATAAGTACAGTGATGCAGGCAGTCTCTTAAATTTAAAGCAGTCTCAGAGTGCCAATAGAATACAGGGACAGGTGAAAATAGGTTAATAATAAAATAACAACAATACAAGAATAAACTCCTGTACTTACAACTGTAAACCTCCTTTTGCCAAGCCCTGTAATAATGATTTAGATCTCCAGAGAATATTATGGTGTGTGTGTGTGTGTGTGTGTGTGTGTGTGTGTGTGTGTGTTTGGGGGTGGGGTGGGGGAGAAGTGGGAATGGAAGGGGGAGAGGGTCACAGTAGCATTGGCATTAAAACCCCAACGTGCCAAATACTTGTTTGCATAAGAAACTGGACCCTTCCTCCTGGCTCTGCTTCTTTTCCAGGTTTTAGGTAAAGCTGGAGGTTGGTTGGTGGTGGCAAGTGAGAATCAGGAGGGCAGACTGGGGAGGTGCATCCTTCCAAAACGGTACCAGGGATTGTAGCTGGGATGGAGGGATCAAGGACAGGTAGAACTACAGGGCGGCAGGTGTGCTTTATTTGGGGGCATGATGGGGCTGACAGGTGATTGCCATGTGCAGGGACCTCAGGGCAGTAACATGCACTGGTCCTGCATGGCAGCCAAACTGGTGTCTGTGCTGTGCCTGTATGCTATGTCCGTTCTGCAGACTTTTGAGTGAGCCTTTGGGCAGCTGGCTTAGGTTGTGGATTTAAGAATTCATGCTGAGCATATTTGAGAAAGCACATGGAGCCATCATTTGCACCTCCAAAGCCAAAGGCTCAAGGTCAAGAAAAACAAAAACAAGCCAGCAGAGGGCATCAGTCACACAGTTTTATAATATTTCAAACAGGCTGAATGCAGGAAAATTGGCTGGGACACAGTGCCATCTTGTGGAAGTTATTGATAGTCCCTTTTATACAGAAATTTAATAAGAGTCTTGGGATTCTTGCTGAATTGTGCTTAGGGAACTAGCTGAGCCCCACAAATTCAGGAAATAAATAGCACACTGGTACTTGATAAATTATAATAGCTACATTTTCGAGCACCCAGAGTGTATCAGGCACTGTGTTGGGCATTTTATATACATTATCTTACCTATGTCTCTTAATCCTGCCATGCAGGTATTATTTTTACTTTCAAGTTGAGTAGACTGAGAATACCCCCAACATCTAACAAAAATCTTTACTCTCCGCCGAGGCCTATCTCTACTCACTTTTTACCATTCACATTTTATGATGTTTGGTCTCATATTGAGCACTAAATATATGACATACTGTTTTATGTGCTTGTGATATATCTATGACTCAAAGGTCCTTGACCTAATAGAGCTTACATTCTAGCAGAAGAAGACACAGAATAGACCTAAGAAGATAATAAAAGCCACGGGGAAAAGTAATGGCATTAACTAAGGGGGTCAGGGTAGGTCTCATGGAAAAGGTAACATTTCACCAAAGACTTGAAATGCGTGAGGGAATAATCCAGACTCCCAGGGGAAGAGTGTTCCAGGAAGAGGAAAGAGCTGAAAGGTTAGCTTTTCCATCGTGTTACTTGCAGCTTCAAAAAATATACTGTCGTCAGCTGTCACCCACTTGCATGACTTGTTACTGTCTTGAGGATTCCTGAGTCTCTCTGGCCCCTGGATTTGCTAAGGGTTCTTTACTCTGTGCTTGCTCATGGCTCCTGCTCACCAGGGGCTCTGAAGATGTGACCTGGGTCTGAAACTCAGGACCCAATACAACTTACTGTAAAATTTGATTAAAAACAATGGGAGTAGCAGTTTATATGCTTGACTCATTTAACAGCCACCACCTTAACCGATCTTAATATGTCAGCAGTACTGCGATTCAACAGTAACTTGTAATATTAAAAAAAACACAAAAATGGGTGTATATGTGGGTAGTGGAGGTGGCTGGTGTGTCAGATAGAGACTGTCATATTCTAAAGGGCTATGGAAGCATTTTTCTTTTTCAGCAACCTTCTCTTTCTGTGGGTGAGGTCCATGTTTTTAAAATGGATTTACAATTGTAAAGATTTATTTCAGAATCTCATGGAACTGCCCTGAAGATTCCAGTATCCATTTTCTGAGTGTTTATTTTTAAATTAAAAAAAAAAAAAACAGTTCTAAAACAGATGTTGGCCAGTACAACATTTTTTCAAAGTCTAGGATGAAAAGGACACAAGTACATCATACTCCAAAGCCACTGGAAGTGTCCGTATCTGCCAACGAACAACAGACGTTATTTCCTTATCTCCTTGTGGCTTTCCACTTGTAGGATGTTTGTTGAAACATCCCTGTCAGTGTAGCTGCGGTGCCCACAGTTCATAGACATTTACTTACCAGTGAAACTCGGTAAGGAAAGGATTGGAAGTTTGATTTTTCCTTACCTTTAGTTCTCTTTTCTCCATCTCTTAGATGTCTTGGGTTTTTCTGGCTGGAGACTGGGGAGCTCTAACAACCATCACTGGTCCAGTGGAAGACAGCTACAGGTACCTTCTGAACCTAATGCCTTTTTATTAGAAGCCAAAGCAAAGTTAACGGGACTACTTCAATTTCAACACCACTGTGTCGTTTTCTCAACCAACACTTACGTGATTTAGAGTCTTGCGTTACACCATTCCATTAGAAATGCCAAGTTTGGTTTCCGATTGGCTGAAATGAGTTCTATTGTTCCTTTCTTTGTCAGAGGTCAAAGCCAGCATGTTCTAGAATGTTAGCTTGCAATGGGTCAAGAGGATAACCTGGTTCTAGAACTCAAATAGCTTATTTTATTTTGTAAGCTACTTTACTCCTGTCACTCCTCTGGGGCTCCCAATAACTAGAACATTATGAATTCAAGGCAGGTTTGATGCATACATAAAGGGATGAGGGTATTTAAGAAGTGTTATTTTATTACAGGCACAGTGGTTCATTCCTTCTGATCATCCAAGTTATGGTCAATACAGAAGAATGCTGTATTTTTTAAACTCTCAAATGTTGAGGGAGGAGGTAGGGGCAGGGGACTTGAGCAGAGGCATATTATGAAACTTAGAAACACTACAAACAGCAAATACATGTGAAAAAACCTTCCCATGTTTTCATTTTATTCCAGGCGGCTCCCTCCCACCTTTTCCCTTGCCTACCTAAGGTGAGGAAGGGACCACACTTCTTTGCTGAGATGGGTATGGCTGCCCAGGAATTGGTTCAATTCTGCTACGACCTGAGTTTTCTTTCCTCATTGTTCATCAGGTCAACCAAGTTTTAAAGTCCTCTAAACTGTATCACACTGCATATGAAAATAAGTTCATGTTGAAGACAAAGTGGAAATGTATCAAATACCTAAAAACGGTGAATCGGTGAAAACCCTCCTGTTGAGAACCTCTGGTTCAGTTTGGGGAGGTGGTGTGAAATCGTCCTGGAACACTGCCTGTTGTGACAGGAAGTCTCTCAGATGGAAATCCCATCCAATAAGAATATAAGTTATAGGATCAACCACCTGGGCTGCAGGTGAAGGGGGCCAGAGGCTGGGGGCTGTGTTATTCTGTGTCAGCTCTCACCTCCACGTGGGCTTGAGCTTCAGGTGATGATCCCCTGCTTTGGTGTCCTTGACTCTTCTTAGTTACCAGTGCTTCTAACTCGTAGTCCCTGAATCTGGGATATCGGTAAAAACCGATGTGTTGTGTCATATGAAAATTTTAACCTGAGAAATTTTTTTTTTTCCATTTTGAGTAGAAAGTGAAGTCCTTAGATTTTTATGGTCCAAAGAAAGAACACTGTTAGTGAGGGGTCTTGAATTGGGGGTTCCTCCCCAGGAGTTCCACATGGACTCTTTGCCAGAGCTCGCCTAGGGTAGACACAAAGGAAATGGAACACCAATTCCTGATGAAAAACACCACGTACTTTCCAGTCCAGTAGGTTCCTGTCTTAATATGCTGAAGTGATCTCATCCAATATGAGAGACTTTCACATTCCGGTTTAGACCATGTCAATCTTCAAAAAGAAAATTCCGAATTAAACTTCAGGAAGGATTCGGATCACAGGTTTGGTGGGATGTCGTATATTACCTTAATAAACATTTTATTTGGATAAATCTTCGGGTGCTTTTTAAAACGAGAGCTTAACATTTTAATGGTGCGATTGCCATTTGAGGACTAAGGTATTAGAAAAAGTTCTTTCCCTCCAAAACTCACATAGATTCCATTATTCCAATACTTGACTGTCATAAAAAATCTTTCTTATCAAGGTGACATTTCCTTGCCTTGTACTTTTATTCTGAACAGTATTTTCCCTCTAAATTTGCCCAAATAGAGGCTTATGTGTTTAGGACCTACAATTTCTTCCATGATCTTACATATTTTATCTCCTACAAGAATATTTAGAAAAATAACAAAAATAGCAAGCCGTTTTTAACAAATATATTTTTATTGATTTCAGAGAGGAAGGGAGAGGGGGAGAGAGAAATATCAATGATGAAAATCACTGATCAGCTGCCTCCTGCACGGCCCACACTGGGAATCGAGCCTGCAACACGGGTATATGCCCTGAGAATTGAACTATGACCTCCTGGTTCATAGTTTTGATGCTGAACCACTGAGCCACGCTGACCGGGCAACAGAAAGCTGTTTTTATGCAATAATTATTAATGGGATCCTTGGAGGCAGGTTGAAATTAATCAGCTTTCTTTTCTAGACACCCAGAAGGTTTACCGCATCTTTTCATACTTTTATTGAACAGCATTTCAATTGAAGATAGATTATCATTCACACCAAATAGCATCTTAAATCGCCATACTTTAAGAACTTAAAATCAATTGTTTTTCAAGTTAAGCTCCTTAAAAGAGCAAATTATGTATTTTTTACCTTACCTGGTTTTAGTTGAAACAAACTCTTTTTTTCATTTGGGTCTTCTTTAGAAAAAAGAAACAGGACACATTTCATTTTTTTAAAATATATAGAATAAACTTTGTTTTTATTATAGACATGGATCAAAAATAAAAGTTTTTATGTACATATAACATATAGTGCAAACAAAAGGCTTTTAAACACCACGATGGACATGCTGTTGGAAACGAAAGGAGATGGATGATGGGGTTAAGATGGTCGTCCTGGAACGGCAGGAGGGGGTCGCCTAGTGAAAACAAAACAAAACAAATAACAAAAAACCCACACACACAGATGCAGAGGAAGCACACTATGTTTGAGTTACAAAACAAATCCAAATAAGAACATGCAAAATTATCCCACAAAAGTCCAATTCAAATTAGACCAAAAAAGCATGCAGACACATGGGGGACACGGGAGAATGCCATGTGGCAGTTAGCTGTTCCCAGGATTTTTTTCTGGTGATCAGCAGTGTGCTAGATACGAGCCATTTGAGTCCACTCCAAAATCTTATTTTGTGCCATGTAATGAGGAATCCATGCAATCGCATTCAGGAGAACTGGGCACAGTACCAGAGCCAAATACCTTCATGACTCAAGTATTTGTTTCCCACCCTGACTTTGGGACATTCACTTATTTCCAAAGGTTTCCATAAATGCTGTGCAATCTCCATAGGGGGAGAGGGAGTTGATATAGAAATATGACAGGTGACATTTTTTTCAAGATGATGTCAAATGAGAAGGTGTCACAAGATCAAATGAGCTATGTAATTACAATGCAGAAAATGTGAGGATTGAGGAAAGGATTTGCAAGTAAGAATTTGCTGCAGGTGAATATCCTGATGTGATAGCCTTTCCGGGCCGAGGGAAACTACAAGGTGAGGCCTGGCTCATGGTGCTTCATTAGACATCAGCCTTTTTGGGTGTTTCATGGCTGGAGAAGGTTCAGCCAAGTCTCCAGCACCAGGCACAGCTCTGGTTTCTGGCAGTATCTACACTTCAATTTCCTCTTTCTAACTAAATCGGGAACAGACTCAACATTACCGCAAGCCATGAGCTGGGAGGTTAGCTCGGTTGGCGCCCTACCCTCTGCGGGACTTGTCTGGGGCTACATGTTCAACAACATACTCACTTCCGTCTTACTCTTGTAACACTTCAGTGAGTGGAGCAATGAAGTCTACAAAAAAAACAAACAAACACAAAAACTTATTTTTATCTTCTCTGAGATGTTAAGGAGCCAAAATGATGGGGCTATTTCTGAGCAGTAGTAAAAAAAAAAATAAATACCTCACCTCCCCCAAGTCCAAGACCATTTTTCCTTTGGTCCAATTTAAGCTGCCTACACTAAAGAGGCCTCCCATCCATATAAACTTGTCATTGGTACCTAACCTTTCAAGTGAGGAGGTGTGTGTGTGGGGGTCTGCAAGCCTTGAGCTGTGGAAATCCAGGTAATGGGTGTCCCTGGTGTTCTCATGAAGAAAATAGAATTAAATTCCAGGCAGGCTCAATGAGATTTATTACTGCCCAGCAAACAAACTATTTTTGTGTTCTGGAGGGCTTTGGGACACTTTAATGACCTCAGCAGGGTGGGAAGGCGAGCTATTAAACTGAGCAGCGAGTCCCCAGTGCTGAAGGGACATTCTGTTTGCATTTGCCACAGCGTTTTTCTGTTGGAGTTACTTTGGTGTTCTAACCCAGGCACAGGGCCAGAAACTCCATGTCTCGGAATACAGGGTAATCCCCCCAAATATAGGGTTAAATCTGAAAAGACAGAAACATCAATTGAGCTATCAGCTGTTAAAGTGTGTATACATTTTTTGGGGACACCCTGTATATTTCACCAACAGGGAGAATATCTGCTTCCAACCTCAGAATGACATTTATCCCCTCAAACAACTCTGTCTTTTCCTCTTCACTTATCCTGGGTCTAACTTTCCTCTCGGAGTCTGTTAGGTCATGGATCACAGCAGTTTGGGCTTTGCTAGTTCCTTTCCATTATTTTCTATATATTGCTTGCGCCATGCTGAAGTGCTTGAAGGCGAGTCCTGAGATTATTTGGACCTTTTATATAAAGAGTTTCAAAGGTACCTGATACTTTTGCCGCCTCTAAAATAAAAGTCGGAGGACTATATTTGAATACTGAGTAGCTAACAAATTTCAAAGCCCCTCATGGCAGTATTCAACATGTGAGTTAATCGACCTAACCAAGATGATAATGTCAGGTTCTACCTTCTTAAGCTTTCTGAAAAATAACTTCCCAGAATTGTTCCGCCAGAACAGGAAGGTGAGGAGACAGGAAAAGCTGAGTGTGGAACACGGCATAATTCATACAGAAAAGACTCAAGTATCAGGGAGAGTGATGAGTCACCCCAGTTCTCTCGGATCTGCCTCAGGGCTGCCATCCGGCCTCACAGTGACATTCCTGTGGCAAGATCCCCGGCAAGGTCTTCCTCAGGACATTTTTCTTTTCTGTCACAATCTCACAAAACCTTCTCTGCTTGCTTTCTTGGCCCATCATTCAGGGAACTTAACATCCTAGAGCAGCAGGGAGCCTGAAGTCTTGGGCAAGTGGGACAAGAAAGGCCATGCAAATAGGCATCCTTCTCGATTCTTCTCTGATGCTCTTTTATTTGAAATCAGCCTTGATCCTTTCCTTTATGAGAATAAAATGGGGGTGATGGAATTTTTGAAGGAGCTCTTGTTTGGAGAGCTAGAGAGAAAAGGTATTGAGAATTATCTGTATCTTCCACAAGGCTCGCTAAGACTCACTGCGTGCACCTCTCTAAACTGCTTCATGCCGCCTGTTCCCATGTGGCCTTCCTGCTCAGGTCCAAACACTCCTATGACAAAGCACCAGAGCTCCATAGGACTGTCCTACGCTGGGAGCGCTGGCCGCTCTCACAGGTGACCGTCTCTGCTGGGCTGGTCACACCCAGTGCTTTTCCCCGCCAGCCTGTGAAATGCTCTGTGAACAAACTATCAATGGCCAAGTGAGTCTGAGAAACACGGAGACACTAACCCTCTCCTGGAGGCTCACGATGCAACCTGATATTAACACTCTGTACAGTCTTCCCATAACAACACCACCACGTAATAGAATTTTCATTTAACCAGGTACATTTAACCAAGAAACCCATGTGTGTGTAAAACATTAAAATCTCATGGAATGCACTCTGGGAAACTTCAGCCAACATTGCTTGCACGTATTCTAGTTATTAGGCACTGCAGTGTGAAAGATCACTACAAATGGTCTTCAGAGTGACTGTGGTAGGTGTGGGTTGCACTATAGCCATCTCACCCAAACACCTGGTGAGTTTCTCAGTATGCAATTCAAAGATTCCTGCAGAAAAGCAAGATTCTGGAAAACTGAGAAGATATTTACACGGGTGCCAGTACTATTATAAAAATAAAAATGGAAATTTGTCACATAGTTACACTAAGGTCCCTTGGTTTTGGTAATTTCTATTAGAAACTATTCTGAATGAAGAATCATGCAGTAAAGCACACCCCCCTGCACAGCACCCCACACACATGCCAACACGGCTCTCATGCTGACTCCCTCTCCAGTAAGCAGCTGCCTTTGAAGGCAGTGACTGATCCACGCGTGGGAGATGTATGAGACAAATAACCGCAGGACAGCAGGAATTAGCACAACAGTCTTTCCAATTCATCTTTTCACTGTGAGCAGATCCTGAACACAAGGAGAGTAAACTAGCACCTGCCCCCCAGCCGTACCATTCCTTCTTGTCTCTGCTTTTGGACAGCACAATCTGGGACTATGCATGTTGGTAAGGGACCAATTCTCAAAACTCTTAATGATGAGTCCTTTATTCTCTGGAAACACAGGAGGACAAGGATGTGGGTAACTACTGAATACTCTTCCATTCTCTTAACATTGGGGAAATGGAAGGGGGTTAACGTGTCCCTTTAATCCCCAGTGAGTAAACGATGGAGGCCAACTATTGAGTCAGGAACTCACTATTTTCTGTAAGACACGCCTTCTGTGGATCTAACAAATGGGCAAAGTATTCTTCTTCCCTCTGCTTCCCAGGTTTTTCATGAACACTTCCTTTGCAATAGCAAATGTCATAGTGCCTCTTGGCAGGTGTCACGTCACACCCTCCATCTGACTAAGGTTTGGGCCCTTCTCAAATCTAGTCCAACAATGATTTCAAATCAGGAAAAAATCTCTCCCACTCTCCTGCCTTTGATTTTTCCCATTTGCTGCTCCCTTTAAAAATCTTGTTCTTCCCCGAATCAATGACAGTAATGCCAAATGTTATTCTCCACGTTGGTAATTCTGGGCCAATTCGATCAAAAGAGTTAGAAATATTTACAAGTCTCAGATCTTTACTGTTATGCATAGAAATGACTCGAATACATACAAAAATGAGGAGGGGGGAGTCCTTCAAATGTTATCATTTATTTCAGGTTCAGAAATACAGCTTCACATTTTCACAACAGGTACATGTGACCTTCACGACTGATACAGGCTTTAGGAACTGGCTTCAAAATTTCCATTTGCAGAGTCCATCCATATACCAGTATTAAGAAACCTCAAAGTGCCAAGAAGACAGTGGAAAGTATTCTGGCTCAAATTAATCAAAGACAACAGCAGAGACAAGATTTTGCTTCTGTATACCGCTTCTCCATAAAAAGGCCGAAGAGGAATTTGATTTAAAAAGGGGAGTGGAAATAACATAGACAAGCAAGCAAAACACAGGCTGTACACATGAAATCCAACTCCAGTGCAGTCGTGGTGAAGTTTCTGGTTGGCGGGAGTAATTTTTATCACATTGGCAGCAGACAATGCAAGAGGTTAGACAGAGTAATTTTCATCATAACTTTCCAAACATTACATAATGAGCAAAGTTGGAGGGATTCAAGGATAAAAATTAGAGAAATGGATGCCTTGAGCTGAGCCAGGCGAGAAACCCAGACCAGAGAAGTGGAAGGTCTCATGAACATACCAGAATGAACAAGTCTTCAGACAAACAAGAGACTGTCCTTGAGCTTCCCCTCTCTCATTCTCACACATTCACACATTCTTACACATATATACCAAGAGCAAAGCTTATACTACATATGCTTCAAAATAGTCTTAAAGCTCAGAATACAGAGCACCACATAATTTTAAATGCACCAACTAGACAGGATGACTTAAGATTACCTAGAAGACACATTTGAGCTTTTAAGAAAGGACTGAGTGATTGAGTGAACTCACAATTGTTTCTCTGAAAACCATCTAACTTCCTTCACATTCAACTCTCAGTTCAGAGCTAGCAGTCCTCTGGGTGAAATGCCTTGAGTTTCACATAGTATCTCCTTTCATTGAGTTCCATAAATAGAGACCTCTATGTAGGATTTAGTCTCAATGTTAAGGAGATTCCTGTCCATTTCAAATTACGTTGTTTTCCAAATACAAAAGTGTTCACCTGAAAAAGGGGATTCATGACCTGTCTCCAAAATATTAAGAAACTTCTCTTCTGCATTTTTAGCCAATTTATTCAGAGAGATCCATTGCTTTTATTATATTACTGTACCCCTCTATTTTTTTAACCTTTACTGGAAAGAAAATATGACTATGTAGACCAACTTAGCTGTTTAAAAGTCAGCTCAGCAACCCAAGGATAATTAGAGATCGTAAAGGTAGGCTTCCAGGTCTTACACTTCTGATGGAACTATATCAGCAAAGGCTGTTTCTTCTTAGATAGCATGCTGTGATTTAGATACAAATGCCTGTGGATGTTATTCCACCATATTGTCATGGTAACTCTTAGCTTTGGGCCTCTCAGCATGAATACAATCTGGATAAAATTTTGTATGCCTCACATACTGTCTGAGAAATGGACCACTGTTGTTACAGATTATGGCAGACTCTCCAAAGCACAGTTTAAAAAATCGATTCAGACCCACACATACAAAACACATATATACATACATACTTATACCCATACACATACATACAGTGCACATACAATCTACACTCATGCTTGTGGCATTTTAACAAGGGCTTTTAAACCTACTTATCCAAAGGGGCACAAAATACAGCTACTTACAGAAACAAACTGACTGTGTATATACTGTTACACATAAAGACACATGCATAGAAAAGGTGTTTGTACACGGAAAACATCAACATTGATCACATACTGGTATTAGGTCCCATTTCATATTTGAGAATTATGACTGATGCTATACTGAAAAGTCATAAAATTAATCTATAGGACTACTTTTTAATCCTAAAATTTTAATCCTAAATCAGAAACTGGTTTCATGATAATGTTTTGGAATAGATGAGTTTGCATCTGAACACGTAGGCAATTTGTTAATAAATAGACCCCACTGCTCTTCTATGTTATAAAACACAGCTAAAAGCAATAATCAGAAGAGTAATTTTGGTAGATGATTTCTGGAAATGCAATATAGCTGTTCTGAATTAATACTATTTCAATAATCTGTCCATAGTTGAGTAAATGTTTATTCCAAATTAGTCAATAAGCATGCAAGATTTAGCATGTGACAATAAAATAGATTGACCTATCAAATAGACAGTTTATTTTTCCAATTCCTAAAAAGCTGTGTATTTTATTTTGTTATGCTAGACATGACGAAGTTCCATCTTATAGAGACCATATCAGAGTTCAGAGGAAGTTACAATAGACCTGAAGTGGAATGGAAAACACTCAGGAAGCTCACTGAGCTACATTCCCACCTTAAGGCCCGATATGAACACTGTACTTCAAACTATACACACCCTTAGTGTTCCCCACTTCATTCACATTGACATCTCCCTCTAGCGGGATGCAAAACTCTGGGAAATGGGGTTAATGCTAACCATGCGACACTGTAGCAAAATAAAAATATTCTCTAACACGACGACTAAAATTCCAGGAGAGGCTAAGTCTCATCAGAAATAACTCGAACTAGAATAACTAGAAGAAAAACAGACCCACAAAGAGAGACAGTTGGGACAGTGAAACTGTGTGATTATACTGAGAGCAAGGGCCAAAGAGGACAAACGCCATTGTTTATGACTGCATAGGATCAGGGGAAAGGAACTTCGAAAAAGAATCTCCCATTTTCTCTGACACGGCTTGTGCTGATCTAAGAACACGCCTGTGGTTATCCACAATATTTTCCTTTAACAGAAGGACATTTTTGAAATACAGCAAAACGCAAAACCACATGTAGCACAAAGCCAAACCCTGGAGTATATGTTCTGGGAGCTGCCTATTTTAGAGAATTCAAAGGAAGAAGCAAAGGGAATCCTTAACAGAGAGGATTTTATAAAAATATCTCACTGTAGATTATTTTACTATGAATGTTTACTTAACATATTTCCATTTAGCTATGACACTATTTTAAAAAGAACATGTTTCCTTCACAGAGAGTTAATATTTTTTCCAATGGAAAAGAAAAGATATAAGAAGATTTAGGGTGGTGATCTTTATACAATCACATAACTTAAGAGATGAAATGGCCTTTTTATGAATCTTGAACTCTCTGAGTTTTGCCTAAGTGGGCTAGCTGTAACCTTTTAGAATAAGTTCAAAACAATGCCATTTAGCTTGGCGAGTTCTCTTTTTAATAATGGTTGAAAGTTTTTACTTCATACTTTATGGGTGCCTGCTTTGGGTATAAACTACACAGGAAATTAAAGTTACGTTAACATACAAATCATGTTTGCTACTTTCAAAGTGAGACATTTCAGTTGGTGAAAACTGATTTACTTCTGCAGAATATGAAATAGAGTCTCGGGACGCCGCCGTCCAGTGAATACTTGGTCTGCTGTCTGGGAACAGTTAGCAGACAAAATTCCAGTTGGCTTCTGGCTGTTTCCTATGTGCTAATCATCTGGTCCTAGGTCATCGAAACTCAGCCTCCAGACTGAACTACTAACCCCCAGGTGAAAGGGCCCTTGTAAATTTCAGAAACGTTACAATTTGCCCATTTGCTTTGGATCTCAATGTCTTAATGCCATTTTCTGGAATGACCTGGATAAAGACTCTGAAGTTGTCTAAGTGACTTTTCATTTTATTCCAGGTTCCACTCCTTAAATATGGTTATCCCATAGTGAGGCTCACGATTCGTGAAGAAAGCCTAGAATGGATAGAAAGTTACTTTAAGCTTGTTTTAAAGGTGGGATAAATTTTTACGTAAGAGAATTACATATCAGCAGAGAGAGGAATATTTTTGCTCCAACCAACAAAATAAATAAATCAACTGGAGTTAGTGTCTAAGCGTAATCAGCCATGCCTAAAATTAGATGAATTTGAAAAAAAAATAGATATTTTCCATGTCAGCCTCACTGTGACCTAGGAGGAGGTGATTATATAAATGAATAAACAAAATACATTTTCCAGATGCTTGTAGAGATGTGATATTTTGCTTCTTCCTGAATTCTAGTCAAATCTATTGACTGCCTACAGAAAAACAAGCTCTGAGTCGCTGGCTGTTGAATGTGCTTCTAGCATGAAACCAAACACACTGGCATGAGGGGAATCCCTCTGGAGCAACCAAGGCAGTAACTTTTCCTTTGAGAATGACCTCGCGCTTCTGGAAAAGCTTTATTCTTAAGAAATCCCAATTAAAAAAAATCACTTCCCAGCAGTCTTATGAAATAGAGAGGAAGGAATGGATCTAAACAGGTAATTATGGAGTAGACAGAAACATTACTAAACAATACCATTTCTGTCAGCCAAAACCGAATGTGGCACAATAAATGTGTATGGCTTAGGTCTAAGCCCACCATCTGATATCTCTTAAGAATTATATTTAATGGGCTATCTGGAAGGTAACCTGGGAAATTTCTTGTTCAAAGAAATTTCAAATATATGCCAGCGTAGGCATATAGTCCTCAAGGTGCAGGGCTGCCATACAAACCTACCTTGGTTGATACAACATAGGAAGGATCGAAGGGTCAGCAGTTTCCAAGAGTCAAACCCCAATGGTTTGACATACCATGAGCAATGCAGATGAGTGACGGATGCATTAGTAAAACTGGTTACTTGTCTACTGATGTCCACACATGCGACTACTCATGATTTACTGCAATGGTTATCAAATATGTTGCTTTCATATAATTCATTAGTAATTAACTGCCATGCCAGACACTCCGTTTAGTCTAATAAGGAGGATTCTAGTGGACGGATTATAGTGGGACGAGTTGGTGATGGGGGTGGTCTCCGGCTAGAAAGAGAGAAAGAGAAAGGTAAAGAAACAGGTAGACTATCTAGCAGAAGGCTGCCCCGAAGACACTGAAGAAGAGCCATTGCCCACATGCTCATGCAGAGACAGGCCAGCAGGAGTGGTTGCCACCTGTGATAATTTTAATACTGTTAGCTTTCATTCACCCATCATTTTTTAAAATGAAAATGAGGTGTTTTTCATATGCAAATCTTTCTGAAAACATAAGTCATCCCTCCCAATAGTAGTGCAAATATTAAGTCATTGAAAAACCATCTGAAATATACTGCATATTCTCAGCCAACTGTACTGTGTAACTCTAAGGTATAGTCTAGGAACCAATGATAGGCCTTAGAGAACGAGGGGTTTTGAATTTTTATTTTCCTTTATGTAATATCTTCCTCTTTTTCTCATTGTCAGGATATTAGTGATCATTTCTCATTGACTTCAGCAATTGCTTTCTCCAATTTGTTCTGTATTGACATCTAATTGGCAGAAAACCAGAGAATCAAGGGTTTTGGAGTTCTCTACAATAAGTGTAAATAGGCTCAGGATGAGTACCCAAGTATCTGAGCACCAGAGTAAATTGCATGACCTCTTGTTCCCATTTTGGGTCCTAGAAATTTTATTATTAGTAGTAATTTTGCTCACTTTCTAGTTGGTAATGGTGTTTCTGATAGCTGAGGTTGCTGAATAAACAAACTCACGATAATGTAATATTATTGTACCTGACAATCTCAACTTTACCAAGTAATATTCTTCATTTCCTGATCTCCCACATTTATTTCTTAAGTGTATTAATAAGTCTTTGTGTGTGTAATTGGCTTCGTATGTAGTATCTTGGGGAGTGATTTTTTATAACATACCAAATTCAATAAATTCTATAAATTAACACCTTTCTTCTTGATCAAACTCTCCCATTGATCTCATTGGTCTCCCCCCCTCCCCCTTCTCCCAGAAAGACCTCTTCTTGAATGTCATGGAATTTCCTTCTATATTGGAAACACTACATTGACCAAATCAAATATCCTTTCTCAGGTATAAAGAAGGGAAGTTAGAAAAGTTGAAGAAAACAACCATGAAATGTTTAAAAAAATCACAAAGCTATAAAATAAAATCAGATACTTAAGGAAAAAACTAAGCAAAAGAGATATTGTTGACTAGTGGTAAAAAAATCAACCAATTAGGCACAAACTCATAGGTATCAGTAGAGTTCCTTCACCTAAAAAAGTCTAAGTGGCTTTAGAAGAAAGGTTTCCTTGTGAAAGTGCATTCCAGCTTAATGTCTTATACTAGTCTTCTTATTAAGCAAGTACTCAATTTTTGAAAGTATAACTGGAGATACTTTATGGGCACAGTAACAAAACGAAACCAACCAATACTAGCTGTTTAATGGCGTAAACAAGTAAGTCCTCTTCCTGCAGAGAGGCTACTGGCTACCATGACCACCTGAAATGTTCTGGCCATTCCCTGCTGGAAAAAATCCTCCCATAATCCCTTTTTTACTTATGACCGTGCAAAATGTCTGTTCTCACTAGCATAGCGCTCATGTTCATTTAAATGGCCATATTTATTTAACTTATGTCCTGAATCTTGAACCTGCATCATTTTCCCCTTCAATGGGAAGGTTCTAGAGGCCAGAGGTCATGTCCACTTAACTTGTTTCATATAGTGTTTAGCTTGTGTTACATCCCAGTATCTTTCTGTTCGTCAACTGGAACTGATATTCATCCTTCAAGACCCGCCTAGGTGAAGTCTTCTCGGATCTCCCTTCCCCTATCTTGATACATTGCTTCTATAGCATATCCACATGACTTGGTATCACATGGAATCCTAATTAGGCTTAGGCTTCTCTTCCCCCTACCATTAGAAGTGGGCTTACTCATCTTCACATTCTTGCAATGTTTATCTTAGGGCTTGTCATTCAGCCATGGAATGTTGGACAATTGGATAAGTGAAAGTTACTCCTAAGGTAAGAAACAACCTATAAGAACTCGTGTTATCCATTGATCTTCCCATGACACAAAAGGTATTTGTTAGTAAATGAGTGCTATGGCAAAACAAACACACACAAAACTACAGTGACGTGTACGATTTAGACCCTTGGAAACTCCACCTATAAAGTATTTGACTGCTCAATTCTTTAGTAGGTGTTTGAAATAAATACTAAATAATAGGCCCCCTGTCCTCATGAAATTTAATAAATAATCATTCTATCTATAGAAAAGTATTCTTAGCAATTAAGCAGTTATTGGGGGAAGGGCAAAGGAGTTGGCCAGAATTTGAACTTAAAGAAGGGAAATTCTACTAGAAGATTCAATAATGGGTTAGATTCAGTTAGGGAATTTCAAATGAAAAAAAATTAATCTTAAACTATAAATTCAGTGACAAGTAGGATACAGCGTGGCACGGTGGACTGGAAATTGTTTCATGCACACATGATAGTTTGGACCAAGGACTACAGCCAAACAGGGAAAGGAATGCAAACTGGGTTCTTTTGTGATCCTTTTGTTCTTGGCTCAAATGTCTTTCCTCAGCCCTTTCTGACCACCATCACCCCAATCACTTCATGATGTTTGTGTATTTCATAGTACTTACCCCTGTTTTTAATTATGTATTCATTTTCTAGATTATTGCCTGTGTCCTCCTAGTAGATTCCTTGAGAGCAGAGACCACATAGTCTGTATTTATTACATGTCTTCAGCATTTAGTATAATGTGCTTAGAAGGCAGTGAATAAATGTTTATTAAATAATGGACAAACAAATATATGAAAAGTGCCAAAACAAAGATGTTTAACCAGGTTAGAGTATAGGCCAGGTCAATGAGTAGGTTCAATGAGTCTGGAAACGTAACACTTTGAGGCTTATTTGAAGCATCAAGTTTATACAGAAAGAATCCAGAATCAGAAGTCAAAAGATGTAACTCCAGCTCCAATAGCCAATTTGTACAATTATTAACTCACTAACTATATCTAAGCCTCAGTTTTCTCATATATGACATAGGAGACTCACTAGAGGACCTATTACATGCCTTCCAGTTATGCATTACCTGCATTATTTATTGAGCACCTACTATGTGTACTGCATTATGCTGAATGATTTTTAAGAACTCAGAATCTACTCCTGGTGGAAGACAAGTGGGATAAAACAAATCTGCAAGGAGTTCTACTATAGCACCCCAATTTAAGTGGGAAAAATAAAGCAAATTTTTGTAATTCAGACTCTGAGAATATGTTCTGGGAGGTTGAAAATACAAAAATGTGATAAAAGGAATGGCAAAGAGGATTTTAACGGTGGCATATAAAACCTGAATGTCGTAAGATAATGCAGGTCTGTAATGAGGTAAAAGAAACCAGAAATTAAGTGATGAAGAATGAAGGAAGGAAGTCAACACTGGGGATAGAGAATAGAAATATTTCAAAACTCTGATGGCCCAGTAACTTCTCATTAACCTCCTCCCCAGTCCTTGCACCATGCTGATGGGACCAGAGAAAGATGACGGTAATAGGCACCCTCAAAGGCTGGACACCAGGAGAATGCAGCTTTCCGCCACGTGCCAAGACTTTTGTCTGTCTTGTTCACCACCATATCCCAGAGCTTAGCATGGTCTTTGGCTCATCCTACATTTTTGTCAAATAAATCAGAGAATCTATCCATTATGAGCTTTTCAAGGAAGTCCCTAGGACTTTCCATTGAATGGGAACAGCATATCTGAGTGGTGATTTCATGATTGAAAGAATGAGAAAGAAAATTTCCATCATGTCCTCTCAAAATAATTATGACTTCTTTAAAATATGCCCAGCTTCAGCTGAAAGTAACCCATATAAGCACTTAGTAGTTAAAAAATCCTACAGAGCCCCTAAATCTCCTGGAAGAAATGAACATAATTTTCTTTCTAAAACAATAACCTTCCCCAATAATCTATACTAATAAAAGGGTAATATGCTAATTAGACCAGACATCTTCTGGACATCCTTCTGGACAAAGCCAGGGTGGCGGGGGCTGAGGCAGAGGCAGTTAGGGGCGATCAGGCCAGCAGGGGAGAGTAGTTAGGGGTGATCAGGCCAGCAGGGGAGAGCAGTTAGGGGTGATCAGACTGGCAGGCTGAGAGGTTAGGGGTAATCAGACAGGCAGGCAGTTGAGTGGTTAGGAGCCAGTGGTCCCAGATTGTGAGAGGGATGTCTGGCAGTCGAACATCCCCTGAGGGGTCCTGGATTGGAGAGGGTGCAGGCTGAGCTGAGGGACCCCCCTCCCCAGTGCACAAATTTCATGCGCCGGGCCTCTAGTCTGTATATAAAACTAGAAAGCAGTTCAGGAGGAGCGTGAAGTTGTTCAGCATGAATTTTCTTAAGTAATGCTAAGATGTCTGCCAACTTCAACACCAGAGAAACGTTCAGGGTTTACTGTTAAGGTTCATTTCATTGGTCTGGTTCCTAACAATTCAAATTTCCAAGGACATTCACCTCATAAGACAGTTTGTTTTGAGCAGAGCGAAGTTATTTGTTTTGTGCCGAGCTTCCCTCAGCTGCTCTTTTAGTGACGGGCTTCATTAAGGAACCCCTCCTATTGAAATGGAGCAGCTTGACTCATTTAGTGTTTATTGAAACACTGTGTTGTGTGTGGGCGGTTTATGGTTACGATACAAGAGCCATGTTTCTGCTTCCAAACCAAAGGGAAAGATGTAATACTTGAGGTTGCATGTGTAGCTGCAGGGATGGACCGGTTACAGTATTTGGGACACTGACAAATTTTGTAAGAAAGTCAAAGGCTCGCACAGGGTGGGTGGCATTGAGGGGGAGAAACTGGCCTCACTGATAAGATGGAAGAATGTGTGATGGGTCTTCTTGTCTCTGTCGATTTTCTCTTAAGAACTGGAAGAACCAAAATTTCATGTGCTCTTCACTGGGTTAGCTGGTTCTATCAGGATGCGAGGCCTATCTTGACATTGGTGGGGAGCATTCACATGGCACATGGCTTTGGTGCATCAGTGTGAGGGGTGAGGTGGAAAGGACCTTTACTGAAATGGCTGGACATTTCTGCCCTGCCCTTATTCCTCCTCAGGATGGGACGTGGGAATTACCAGAGTGGGGAATGTGAGAGCCACTCTGTGTAGCTCAGTGTCCTTCCTTCCCTAGGCTGAAACCAGTATCTACCACCTGCCAGTC
Source organism: Plecotus auritus (assembly GCF_963455305.1). Lineage (NCBI taxonomy): Eukaryota > Metazoa > Chordata > Mammalia > Chiroptera > Vespertilionidae > Plecotus > Plecotus auritus. The sequence continues at coordinate 26,498,573 of NC_137778.1, forward strand.
AGATTCTTTCTACTGAGCAGTTACACTACGTGTTCCAAGGCAGTGCTTCCCCAACCAGACGGCGCTTCTGAGTTCCCTGGAGGGCTTGTTAAAGCACAGGATTCTGGGACCCACACAGAGTTCTAATGGGGCGAGACCTTTCTAGCATGTTCCCAGATGCTGCTGGTCCTGGGGCTAGGCTTTGAAAACCACTATTCTAAGGCATGATAAATAATTCTGACCTTCTTTTTACTTTAGCAGTTCAATTCACTTGCCAGATAATGTCCCAGCAATAAGAGAAAGTGCTGGAGGGAAAAATCTCAAGAAGGATAAAAGAAATGTGGTGAAGAGACTTTGATATTTTTGGGAATGGGACGTAAGTATGGGTCAAATCGGTCTTAGGTTTATTCTGTAAGGACCAATATACTATGTATACTATGTTTTCTTCATCACCAGAGAAATAACTACTTGCTTAGGGATGCTTGCATAGAAAGCAAACATCTCTAAACATGCATTCCAAATTCTCATCCTTGGAGAGGGTATGGTTGAAGTCCAACCTAATTAGCTAGGTGGACGCAAATTAAAAAACAAACAAACAACACCCTAAGAAAGATATACAAAGATTGACATTTCTAGAGGAATGTTATCTAAGTGGGTAGCTATTTGCATAAAAAAGAATATGGGATAGGCTTCTTTTATATGTTCTACTTATTAAATATAATTGAAGCTTTAAAATACCACTGTCTCAAAAATTCAATCCTATCTAATAAAAGAGTAATATGCAAATTGACCATCACTCCAACACACAAGATGGCTGCCCCCATGTGGTCAAAGATGGCTGCCCCATGTGGACACAAGATGGCCACCACAAGATGGCCAGCAGGGGACGGCAGTTGGGAGGGACCAGGTCTGCAAGGGAGGGCAGTTGTGGGTGATCAGGCCAGCAGGGGAGGGCAGTTGGGAGGGACCAGGCCTGCAAGGGAGGGCAGTTGGGGGCGACCAGGCTTGCAGGGGAGGGCAGTTAGGGGTGACCAGGCTGGCAGAGGAGGGAAGTTGGGGGTGACCGGGCTTGCAGGGAAGGGCAGTTGGGGGGGACCAGGCCTGCAGGGGAGGGCAGTTGGGGGTGATCAAGCCTGCAGGGGAGGGCAGTTGGGGGTGATCAGGCCTGCAGGGGAGGGCAGTTAGGGACAATCAGGCTGGCAGGGGAGTGGTTAGAGGGTGATCAGGCTCGCAGGCAGAAGCGGGTAGGGGCGATCAAGAAGGCAGGCAGGCAAGCAGTTGGGAGCCAGGGGTCCCAGATTGGAGAGGGTGCAGGCTGGGCTGAGGGGCTCCCCCTCCCCGTGCACAAATTTCATGTACCGGGCCTCTAAATTACATTTAGGATAATGGGAGTGTTATACATCTCAGGTTTCTAGGAGCCACAAGAACTTGACATCAACTTTCCCAACGTTTTTTTATCTTGTTGATGAAACAGGTCCAAAAAAAGAAAAAAAGGGGAAGGATTTGTCTACTAAACCACAAGAAATAAGATACCTCCTTTCTTTTGGTTACATTTGGCCAATTTCTTAGAAAACAAAAGAAAACAGAAACTACTTCTGAGTTTTCTAACATTGTGAAGAGCACCTCTCCCAGGGGGTTCTGTTGAACAGACCCCCAGAGCTGCACCAGGCAATATTGACTCTGGTGGCATCAGTGAGCTGGCTTAGGGGTTGCCCACAATATCTCTCTCCCAGGGACTGAAATCCTTGTTTGTCCACAACCCTCTTGAATGACTTAATCCTTTTTAAATTTTAAGGCATGTATGCATAGCTTATCATCTGAATGACATTGTAAAATTCCCATGGACCGAGATTACACCTTGTCCTGCTTACAGCCTTCCATAGCACCTGCAGAGGGCAGCGTCCCAAAGAGCAGTTCAGAGAACATGGATGAGTGAATTTACCCAAGGACAAATCAGACAGGAGTGCACCTCCAGGTGAAGCAGAAAGGCAGCTGGCTATGACCCAGGACCTCCTCTTGCAAATGTCTTCTCTAAGAGAACAGATTATGGGGTGTATTTAAAATGCCAACATTGTTTGCACTTTGCTTCTTATTTTGAGCATTTATTCACAAGACAGGTTTTATATATGTAGAAGGTATAAAGGTAAGTTCAGAAAAATGCTGTAACAGTCATGATTTTGTCCACATGGAAGATTATATTTTATAACTTATTATGAAAAAATATTATAGAATGCTATCCAGCATATTTTTTGGCCTTTTCCATGTCAGCAACAGAGTAAGCCAATACTGTCCATGAATAGTTTACAGTAGAGTTGGAAGGACATAGTACTTGGAGTCCATTCCGAGGGTCTAAGGAATTCTCTAATGTGATTCTTGCTACATATCAGAGCCAGCATTTCTTTCCCCTGTGAAATCAACCCATGACTTTATAATGTATGTCACTGGGAAAGTATGAATCGATTGATGAAATTTGAAGTAGGAATCTAAGGAGGAAAACAGTCTATAATTTTTATTTGATGATACAAACCTATAATATCCTGTATGAATTAGTCTCTGAGGTAAATGGTAATATAATCTATGTTGGCAGTCTTTCTTTGCATTGTCTTAAATATCTGATTTAGACTCCACCCGCAGGGGTGGCACTGATATACCCACTTCTGTGTGGGCGGCAAAAATGCAGCTGAGAGGATGACTTGCCCACATTAGCTCTGCTCAGTTTATGATTCATAAAAAGAATTTTACAATAACGTTCATCCAGGCAAGGTTGACAACAGAATAGATCGAGAGAGAAAGTGTTTGTTTAAATTATTTCTTACAATACACAAAACACTGGGATAATTCCAAAATAAATTTGATTAACTACATTGTACATTAACTCACTCTGTAGTTTTGCATTCCCTCAATGAGCCCTGTTTGTATGAAGATGTAGAGGTACAGAAATAAAGATAGTTACTGCCCAGCTGTGTCTAGTTGAGATAGAAGGAGAGACGAGGAAACAGTGGGACCAGTGCAATGTCAGGATGGCACCTCGGGAGTTGGAGGGACCCCTGGAGTCTCAGCCTGGAGTTGGAAAGGGGCTGGGGATCTAGAAGGACTTTCAGAGCACAGGGAAGGTGGAGGGCCTGGCACTCCAGCACAGGAAACAGTACATGGGAAGAAGAGAAAATGAGAAGTCAGTTTGAGAAAGCAGTGTGTAAATTACTTGCTTTGCTCTAAGTCCTAATGCATAAAGCAGATGACATAGATTTTTAGTTGTATCAAACTATGATTTCTGAAAAGCATTCTTCTTGAGATTACCTTTTTATATTTTAAATCCTGCACTGTCTCACTGACAACAGATAAGCTGTGTAGAAAAAAGAAGATGGAAAGATTGCAAAAAAAAAAAAAAAAGGAGAAGGCAGGAAGATTGCAATGAGAAAGCTACATTGGAGAGAAAGCATGTGGTTTTTAAAGAGAGTCACATATATAAGGCTATGGAATGCAGTTAGGCAGTGTCCCTAACAATGCCTTTTTTTCCTTTTCTTTGTCTCTCGCTCTCCCTCTCTCCCTTCTCTCCCCCCCATCCCCCCACTCCCACTCACCCCCAGCCTCTTTCTTGAGAAATCCCCAAAGAGCTCTCAAGAACTTACATGCTGTAGAAACCTAGTCCCATTGGTGGTAGCTGGGGTAGAACTACCTCTAACCCTCTTCATCTTCTCTGTCCTGTGCCCTTGCCCTCCCCTCACTCTCACCCAGGCACCAGGGAAGGAAGGGTGGGCCCACTCAGCCATCTGGGTGAAGGAGAGAGGCTGGGAAGGAGGTGCTAGGAAGGAGCTTCTGGGAGAGGCAAGCTCCCACTGCTGAGACTCACCACCCTTTGTCATCTTAAATCAGGGAGAAAGGAGAAAGCAGCGAATGTGAAGAAAGACACAGCTCTGAATCTCTGTAACAAAGTGTAACCTTCCTTCCTACCTTGGAGCCTGGAAAGACTCTGGCCCCTTTACAAGAGGGAGCGAGACCCTTCTGAGCATGAGAATCTGACTTGGGTCTCACCTCAGAGAGTGGAAGTATAGAATTAGAGATATGGATGGAAAAGAGAACCTTCCAATTCCCTGTATTTTTTTAAACAACAACAAAAAAACAACCCAGAGCATGAGGAATTTGAAGATTTATGTTGCACTGACATTTCATTTCTGCCGAACCGCGATACCTGGTGGATGAAAAGGCCAGTTTTAAATGCACAGGGTGATATTTTTCTAGTTGCTTGCATCAGTCCCAGGGGCAGAGATGGAGACAAAGAGCAGCCCTTGACTCATTACGATCCCAGCGATTCAAAAATATTCCAGCAGGAGGAGCTCTAACATGCTCTAGCCTAGAGTTTGGATTTTCAAAACCAGAAAGTTAAAAGCAAACAGAAAAACAGAGAGACAGTGTGCCCCTCAAGCTGCGGTCGCAGTGAACAAACATGTGACTAAGTCCAATTAAATGCTCAGTGCGAAGCCAAGGATGAGACTGGCGGGGACAGGACGGCCCACATCTGCTCCGTCCACCCCCCGATGCTGCTAGGCTGGGGCTGGAGCGGGTCCCTTTCTTAGCTCTTGCAAAAGCGGGGGCAGAAGGCTGATTTCTGGGTGCGTGTGGAAGTCATTCTTGGCCTCTTCACGTGTCCTATTGTTTCTAAAAGTGTTCCTGACTGGCTCAAAACCTACATTTTCTTTGGTAGTTGAAGGCGCTACAAAAACTCCTAAATGGACTTTACTCAGTGGCTCGTTGGGCGCTTTTTTTTTAAATGAGGGAAATGCTGTGTTTATAAAAATTGGTGCTAAAAGGGCACGGAATCATATGTCTCCTGGGCCACGTGAAGAGTCTGCAGAAAGAATTGGAGCTTTCTAACACACACACACACACACACACACACACACACACCCAACTGGAACACAAAGAATTCACTCAGGAAAACTGAGTATATGCACTTAGCAGTTATCAGATTTTTAGGGTAAGTCTTTCCATTTTGGACAGTTGTTGTGGGAGCTGACACACTGGGCTTCCAGAAGGATCAGAATTACTTAACCTGAAGGAAATTCTCAACCGACCCCTTTTCATCTCTGGCCAAGAAGAAGTCAAACTTTTTGTTTTACACCTTAGTGGTATGCCCACACTTAAAATTTTTATACAAGCTCCTACAGAAACTTTAACTAGGCCAATTCAGACCAAAAGTCACTAAATAAAGCTAGTCTAGACGGAAAAATCTATGAAAACCATATGTCTTTGAGGCATCTGTCTTACAAAAACTGCCATCGTCCTGGAGAAATAGTTTGCAAAGTTTGCTTTTAGGAACACACTGCTCTAAGGAGCATGGGAGCTGTGCTTAAGACGATGGCGGGACTTGGACGGAGAGAGGAAAGCCACGATGTTTACAAATGAAAGGCTCTCATCTGTCTGTAAACATCGCTGAAAGGAAAGGCAAAGGCAGATGGAATTTCTATCGCCATTATTCTCCAAGGGATCAAAAACGTTGACAGTGTTGTTCCTCCATCCTCCTACAGAATGTGCCACCAGGGGATCTCAAAGCGACTGCGCCCCCGCTCCCAGAAAACTCTTTTGAATAATGTTGTATGTTGAGGCCAAAGAACCAGAACATTTTCTTCTGAGGATTACCTCATCCTGCCGGCCTGCCAAACACAGCGAGCAGGCAGGTGTCCCTCCTAAGTAACCAAAGGCAGACTGTCCTAAATGATGGGGTGTGGGCCTGATGGCGAGTCATGGGAAGTGAAAAGGGCTGGGGTCCTGAGCAGAGAGCATACGGAATGGAGGGATGGTCTAACTCTAAAACCTTGCTTTTCCGATTTAACGCTGCTTTCTGAACTGGAGACAATGGTCTGTGCTACCTTCATTATTCTAGCTACGTATTTTTACGTCTTAGAATGCACCTGAACAGTGGTATGAAATCCTTAGGGGGGAAAACCCCAGGAAATCCAACTTTAATGATAAAAATAACATTTTAACTAAAAACTGAACAGTCCGGGGAAGATGTTGGAAGTATTTATAAATTGTAAAGATTCCTTGTGGCCTTTAGAATATGGTTCTGAGATGTCTTGCTCTACAAGGAAGGGGACTTTGGAACGACAGTAACAATTGTTATTGGCATGAATGTCCATTCCTGCTCAGTCACCTGGATGACTCTGAGTGAACAACAGATATCAGATAGCCACTTAAGGCAAGTACGAAGGGTTATGATAGTAATGAGGGTATTAAAATATTAAAACAAATCAACATTCCTCATTACAGTTTCCTAAACCGTAGGCATTTAAATAATGGAAGGGCACTGATGAGCCACTGGGGTGTTTCTGGCCCATGAATTTATGTCCTGAATGCTCTGATACTACTGTTGTTAGTGCTAAAACTCCACGCTTGCTCCCCCCACCCCCGCTTCCCAAATGGTATGTGGCTTTATTTTGACTTTAGACCCAGATATGTGGAGACAAATTATGGCAGTGGTTTCTCTAGTTAACACATTGACTAATATTTCCTTAATTTTCCACCCCAAGAGGTGATAATTAAGGTAGAACTGGCCTCACATGAAGTTTTATTATTTTAGTTATTAAAGTATTTTCCAACACTACTAAGCAGCAAAACTAAATTCTAGTTGTTTTAGAAATCAGTAGACCTTTTCTTGGGTTTTTATAGCTTCTCATCCATGGTCTGAAGGGAGAGCAAGTGGGCCGACTTCCGGCTCAGGCCCTTGAATGTGACACTAGGCCGAGATTTATTCAAGGGGAAACTTTCGTTCACTCTTAAATTGACCTTGAGAATGATCCTGATATAAGCTTAAAAATACGCATGGTCCAGAATATAGCTTACATAAAAACCCATTGCCAAGGGGAATAATTTCATTTTAGTCTCTCTGGGTGGCAAAGTACCCGTAAAAGTCTTTCTCATCTCCTACTCTCATTAGAGGTCTCATTCTAGAAGAATGCCATATATATGGATCAAAGTACATTTAAACGAAGCTGCCTCATGGAAATCTGAAACTAAATGGAGGCAGTCTTCACACGGTGGAGGCAACTGGGGTATTTGATTGTAAAATAAGGTCATTTTCTATGTCGTATTAAAAGCCACCTGATGTCTTCTCACACCATCTCTCTCCTTCCTGGTTTTTAAAATTGCCATAGAAACTTGGGGATTCACTGGTGATGGTTTATCTAGTTGGTAACTATCCACATCTTCACCTCATTCCCCCTCTCAGTTGGTTCATTCACCCTCCCACACACAAAGGGAAGGAATGAAGCTGATTTCTAGATTTTATATTAACTTGTACACTTACTGGGTTCCTAGAAGAGCAGTAAGAAAAGTATTTACACCTTACCCTATTTTTCTGTGTTTAAAGGGAAATGTTGACTTTAGGAAGATTTGGGATTCTGAACATCTCAAGTCAAGAAGGCCTGGCCTTGCCACTGATGATGAGGGACTGACTAGCCTGTGTCTGACTCCCGCTTCTGCACTTGCCACATTGACGAAGCATGCTCCTTGGACGGGACATGTGTTCTTTGCACCATTCCTGGGAGCTGATAATTCTGACTGGAAAGCAGGGTGGACATTTCCTAGTGTTTATGGGAACAGTTAAAAGTACTTCCAGAAATCAGAGCACTTGTTATTTGCGGTTGTGTCTATCATGTGGCTCTGATGGCTGAAAAAGCAGCGGAGGGAAAGAAAGTACCAGGCCGCAGGGAGGACGGCCCAAATACCTTGAGGCTTCAGACTCTGTCCCATGCAGAGTTTCTCCTATTTTTGGTCAGAGTTGCCATATGACCTAAACTTCCTCTAAATACCAGTAATGTGGCACCAAAAAACACACAAGCAGATTCTCTCAAACCCAAGGCCCTTCCAACACCATCCCCTTCCCCCGCAGTTAAAAATACTGGCCAGACCCGAAGTGTAATATTCTTTTGGCAACAGTATTTAGTAAGGCAGATGGATTTCATTTGGCAACTAAAGGGTATAAATATGTGTTTAGATTTGGAGGTTCCCTCAGACAACGGCTACAATACTCTGGGGCCTGGGTAAGCTAAAGGATTTCAGTGTTAGGCATTTTAGAATCCTATGTTTAGGCAGCAACAAAGAAATGACAAGCAGACAGAAGCCTTGGAGACCTCAGTTAAATCCTCAGCTCCGTCCTCACAGTGCTGGAGGCAGGCACCAAAGCACATTCTGAGTGAAAGAACCAGCGCTTCTATTTTCACGTTTACTTTCCTGGCTGTTTATCGGCGAAAGCAACTCCGGGAACCTCAAGTCCACGTCTAAGATAAGTCAGAGGGAAGGAAAAAGGCCCAACAGCTCCTTCTGGTAATTTGCTGCTTGGGTAAAATTTAAAGGTGATAAAAGCCAGGAACTGTGTTGTGCCATGAAACTGGGAAGACATGGAAAAACATGCCTTCTAACCATGACTGCCCAGACGTGAAGGTTTTCCTGTAAAAGCATTATTTTTCTGCAGTGAGAGAGACAAAAGGGGGCAGCGATAAAGCCAGCTCAAGCTTGTGTGTCTGCTGATAGTGGGTAGTTTTTTTTTGTTGTTTTGTTTTTTCTTTGAGCTGACATCAACTTGTATATAGGAACAGTCAGCAGATGCCGATGGGGGCAGTCTGCTGCTGACTGCCTAGAGGAAGAATAATCGTTTTGGGCATTTTTCTCTGGTCAGTGGCCGACAGCCCGGCTCCCACCCTGGCTGTCTTCCTCTATCAATCTGGTGAAACCTAGGCCAGAGCTGGATATCCTGAGACTCAGAAAGGCTTTGCCTGCAGTGGTTGAAGCTTAGCAATTGAGGGCCTCAAATGGGACAATGCCAGGGTGATTTGCTGCGATTTGTCCTGGGATGAGGAAGCAGTTGTATCTGGTTAACTCAATGCCAGCCACCATGGGGCCACCAGTGGCATACTGTGCGACGTTACTGCTGTCTGCCGGCACTGGTGTTGCTTGTACTTTGCTTCCTGCAGATCCTTTCTTATTTTCCTTCCTTTCTTACTCTCCTGCAACCTTGTGTGTTTGGGAAAGTGAGATAAAGGACACACCGAAGATAGAAAGGCCAAATCAGAAGCCTACCTTGACATACATGCAAAGCTACCGAATTCTGGTCCTCAGAACATTTGCAGTTCTGTTCCTGGGCCGCGTCTACACAGAGCCCATCCTTCTCAACTGTGGCAGATTGGAGACATCTGCGTAGATGCAAGATGCTAGACCCAAGGAGGAGACCACCTACTTCACTGAGGCCAGATAGAAACCAAGACTCAAAGAATGAAACACTCTGACATTACCCACTGATCCTCCTCAGTGAACTATCATGTTACAACCACAGTCACTGAGGAACTAGAAGGATTTTGATGGGATAGTTAATTGAGGGGCTGAAACAAAATTGGACATTTTCTTTAGTGAACAGCTTGTGGCCAAATTTCTGTTTTCATCAAAATATATTAAGCACCATGACAACTCATGTTAAACCTGCAATGAGTTATTAATTACATTGGGGATTTCAGTAACAAATTTTGGAACACAGTAGCCTCAGGAGATGCCTGAAATATTAAGAATCAGGAAGAATACCTCAGAGTTGATTCTATTCTGGGCAATCATACCTTTTTCTTTAAAAAAAAAAAAAATCTTTGCTTGACTTTTAAAGCCAGTTGCTAAAAATAAAAACTGTTCCCTGAAAAAAATTCAAATCCCTAATCATGAATTTATTTGTTTGTTCTTTAAAGGGGAAAGACGGTGGGGAAAACAAAAAGCTCGTGCGTGGCTGAGATGGGAAATCACAAGACGAGTTCATCATCTGTCCAAATGGCACCCAGCTGCTAAGAGGAGTCACACTCTTACAGGGCTGCTGAGGAGAAAGCAAGGCGGGACGTTCCCAGGACATGGTTCGGGGGAGTCAGACACAGGCTAGTCACACGAGTCGCTTAACTGTCCGTGGGCCCTGTGCCCCCGACTTCAAGGTTCAGCTGCTTCATCCTTCATGGCACCAAACCTTGATGTTAGGGATGCAAAGACACTCATAAGAATTGTGGGTTTGTCTTTACTCACACTTTGGGGGACTGGCTGAAATAACAAAACAAAACAAGGAGACCTTACCCGTAAGTGAAAGGGACTCTGTGTTAACTGTCAATCGAATCAACATATGAAATATGTGAAGGGATGATAGTCCATCAGGGCAAGCAGGTCAAACGTTTATAGCAGGATTGAACTAAATGGTAAAGAGAACCAAATGGCTTTGACCTCTGTAAAGAACAGAATGTGAGTGCACAGACTGTCTCCATGTAGAGGGATGTCTGTATTGTTTGCCATGACTGGTTTAGTGGTGAGTTACTGAGAATGGGGACTGTGGTGGGGCTCAGTGTGTGCCCTGCAGAGTCAAGGAAACCGCCTAAATGAAAGAACATACGTGGGAAACCCTGGGGTAATCTGGAGGTCACCCCGGGGCCATCATGCAGCACAGGATGCCAGTGTCCTCATGGGGCCTCACCACTTTCAGTGGAGCATTTCTTGGTTCCTACGTTGTGTTACTGTCATGTGGATGAGCTGGAGGAAAAGCCAAATTCTTGCCTATGATTCACTTTTGCCATTTTCAGAAGACACCACCAGCCTTGGTGAGGAGGGTGGTTACAAGACAGTACTTCTATTTTTTAACTTTTTTTAAAAAATAGAAGACTGCGTGGTGAGGTCAATGAAGTCTGCTTTTCCTTGGATAGAGACCCTTCCTCCCACTCTGATCCCCCTCTGACGGTTGCAAAATAGCTCAGCCCAAGGAAAGGGGAGAAGACAAATGCGTGAAGTAATGCCAAAATTGGCTGTTGCCAGGGAAAACACTCCGATTCAGTTCATTTGTTCTGTTCATGGCCAAGGCTGTGATTCTCAACTAATTTTACCAAGTTGTAACCAAAAATAGCTATATCGGCCCTAAAGTTAGTGCATGATGAAGAGTAGGAACTTCAAGTAAGAGAACAGGCCCCCTCACCAGGTAGTGATGTATGTTTAAGATCACCTTGCTGAGCAAGGACACAACTGGCTGGGATTGTCAAACAGGGTTCAGCCCCTCCACAGAGGTTGTGTGGGGCGAGAGGGGCGATCCACATACTCTGGCAATAGAAAATGTCCCACACATCGGATTTGTGAAACTCAAGTTACTAATGACAGAAGTATCCGTGCTGGTGAGTCTCTTTGGGACCGAGACACTCCCCAAGTTCAGGTGGAATTAATTAGAACAGGCGTGTAGTTTGCACTATTTCCAGCTCCCTCCCTGAAGGGCTCCATGCACATGAACCAGAACAGTTTGAGCAGCTGAGAAGAGCTGGGCCAAAAGTGACTCCACCAGCCTCTGTCCTCCCTCTGTCTTTATTTACATGGCAATAGAAAGACAGAATCATCATGTTTTCTTTCTTTCTTTCTTTCTTTCTTTCTTTCTTTCTTTCTTTCTTTCTTTCTTTCTTTCTTTCTTTTCTTTTTTTTTAAAGCAAAAGGTTCCCGGTTTCTGTACAATTCATGTGCTTTCATTGCCTTTAAATTGGGTTAAAATAAAAGTGTATAGGCTCTTAAAAGTCAAGATCATAACTTGCTAATGAAGTTGGGAATTATCCAGAAGAAAACTGCACAAGCACATGCCCAATGGTTCAGGTATGGCCTTTGTGATCCTAAGCACCCCCCCCCCCCCCCCCGCCCCGCCACCACTCCCCGGGAGCAGGCGGGACACTGCCCATGCTGTCCTGTCACTTTCTGAGTTTCTGGTTTCAGATAAAAGAGGAGAAAGGGGGCGTGGAATCAAACTTCCTTCTTATAAAGCTAAGGGTTGTCTTCCTGGAGATGATGGATAATGGCATTTCAGCTTTTTAAAGTTTTTCATAGAAAAAATGTAGGCAAATCAGGGAGGGCAAAGAGAATATAAATAAATAGAACAAGGTGAAAATTCAACAAAAGCTTCCCTCAACGTCTTCCTTCCTTCCTTCCTTCCTTCCTTCCTCCCTCCCTTCCTTCCTTCTTTCCTTCCATCTTTGTCTGTCTTTCTTTTTCTCTCTTTTTTTGAAGTCTTAAACCCCATTTCTGGCTTGCATTTGGTAGGATTCCTGCTCTGGCTTTTATTAAAAACAGACTTTATGTGGTCAGAATTCTCCATCTTAAGCTAAACTTGAATAGGCATACGGATCCTGACAGTCGTTCTTGCTCTCTCTCAGGTACCCCCCGCCCCCCCGCCAGGGATTTCTGTCCTAAGGCCCCAAACTGGCCCGAACTTGAGGGCTCAGCACAAAACACCCCCCACCCCCGCTTTCCTCTTAGTACACTGGGAACTCTTTCTCCTCTTTCACATCGGAGATTCTGCAAGGCCAGATCGAGTTAAGTCTGTCTCTAACTTAAGAATACTCTAGAAATTTTGAATAACACAACTGCTGTCCTATAAATTCTCAAACGCAGACGCATGAAACCTGGTGTCCCCTTCCTCCAGCTGGGAGAAAACTGCACAGGCACATGCAGATTCCTGCCGCAGCCTCCTGTGAGCGAGCTCGGAAACACCAGGGCGACCCCACCCCATCAAACACACCAGTTTAACATGGCACAGTATGTCTGAAGGGCACCGGCATGCTAGCTTCTCTGCAGCAGGGGCCAAGGCAACCGAACGTGCAGGCAAAGTCATGCATTTTCCTTGGGGGACAGGCAGCACCAGGTCGCTCTGGTTCCCTCTTGTAGCTCAACAGATAAGATGGCCAGCTCCAGGCTCTTGGATGGGCCCCCGCCTTCCCACTCCAGCCCTCAGTCTCCGTGGTCTCCATACCTCCCGGCACAATGACAGGCACTGTTCCAGTCAGTCTGAGGTTCCCTAAAACGTTACTTTAATCTGGCCGGTAGGAGGCTCGGGGCTGACATGGATGTTTTCTTACAGGCACGGGACAAGCTGGTGAATCCTGCAGGGCAGAGCTTCTCAGGGGCTGAAGGGGGCTCTCTGCTCCTCACCTCTGGCATTGGGGATGTCCAGAGACATTTTTAGTGGTCACACTGGGGGCGGGCAACTGACATTTCGTGGGAAGAGGCAGGATGCTGCTAAACATGTCAGCAGAGTCGAGGCTGAGAATCCCTTGGTGCTGCGGTTGGGGGCCGGGGCTCTGCAGGCAGACTGCTGGGGATCAGAGCCCAGCTCCTCCAGGGCCTGGGGGAGCAGTCTGGGGCAAGTTGCTTAACCTCAGTGCCACGTCTGCAAAATGGATAATAATCCATCCCATTGGGTTTGTTGTGTTAAACCCAAATGTAATTGCAAAGCAATGAGGGCAGAGCCTAGATCAGGGGTGGGCAAACTTTTTGACTCGAGGGCCACAATAGGTTCTTAAACTGGACCGGAGGGCCGGAACAAAAGCATGGATGGAGTGTTTGTGTGAACTAATATAAATTCAAAGTAAAGGAGCGGAGGGGAGAGCAAGAGAACCGGATAGAACAGCCGGATCCGGCCCGTGGGCCGTAGTTTGCCCACGGCTGGCCTAGATCTATTGAGAACACATTCAACATTAGCTTTTGTTATTCATGTGACTACTAGAAATTCAGTTCAGTTCCAAATAAATAATAAGCCAACTCTATTGAGTTTAGAAAAAAATATATAGGTTTGAGAGGGATCAGAATGATGACAACGTAACAACATCACCGTAAGAGCAGTTTCTCAGGCTCTTTCAGATACCTCATCTCACAGGACGTGGGCAACAGTCTGCTGAATGTGCCCGTTTCCTAGCTGAGGATGTGCTGCTCAGAGTTAGGTGAGCTGCCCACGGTCTGTGGCCGAGCAAGTGTGACTCCACGTCCCTACGCTTCCTGCTGCAGCAGCCTCTGCCTTCACTGCACCTGGCACCCTGAAGAGCACAATGCATGTAACCATGGTAATCGCAGCGGGAGGGGACTCCGGTTTCCTGGGTGGGTGGAAGTCCCTTCTGGGCGATGTCTAGTCAAGTTTCCTTCATGGAACATACACATATTTTAATCCTCTGAGTTGAATTTTTAAAAATGAACTTTCTATATGAGCTAATTTTCTTTCTTTTTAAAATGTGCTATTATTCATGAAAATCGAATTCCTTCTATTTTATAAATCTCTAATTATACGTATTGTACATATATTGATTGTACATTTAAGAAGGTGAGAAGCTAGCTCTAACTATATACATGTTTCAAGTTCTATTTATTTGCCAGCTATTTTGTTTTACAGTTGAGGCAAAAATCTGCTTATAAATGCCAAAGTGTCTAATTTAAATGTACAGTGTTCTGTCTCTTATATGATGGTGGTGGTGGTGGGGAATGAGTTCACATAGCAAGCATCATGCTTATGTAAAATTTCTATGCTAGTTTAAAATAATTACAGACTAATCAGCGGATTTTTATGCTGCCTACATTAATGTTAATAATATTGGGCTTAAGGGTCATAGTTCAGAGGGCAGATGGATAATAATCCTTGAAGTCAGTGGTTTTTGAGAATTCCTTTGGTAACAGAGGTGAGGACTTAGCTGGTGATAGGTTCACGACCTTGGAGCACACAGCTTGCTTCAGCCCATGACCTTGGAGCACACAGCTTGCCTCAGCCCAGCCATGGCTCTTTCATTTCAAAGCTTTCCATTAAATTCTACAGACAGCTGCCAAAATGTCAATCTTTTGGACCCAGTTTTCTTGGGGCCCCTTCAGTTTGTGCCAGTTGATCAAGGAGAGGTTTAGACCACATTTTTGTTTTCAAATGGTGTAAAAACTCAGCAATTTCCAAGGATTCCCCTCCCAGGTGAAAAATGCAAACGTGCATGATACTATCTTTGCAATTTTCTTTTTCAAGTAACTTTTGTCTGTTGTGCTACGAAAAGAGAACCAGAGAGCACCCCACACTGTCTTCCGCGCAGTACACTTACCTGGGGACACTGGGAGGGGCCCTGGTGGGCCGAGAGGGGACCTGTGGAGGGGCTCCGTATGTGTCGTTGCTGTTGGGGAAGGGCGGCAACGGGCCCGGCCGGAATGGAACTGGGGGAGCCCCTGAGTGAGGTCCCGGGGATGGGATGGCAGGAGGGGGCCCTCGGCCAGAACCAGGCCGAGCCAGGGGGGTGCTCAGTGTCGGCCTCCTTTGGGTGGTGGGGCTCGGAGGAGGCGACCTGGGGAAGAGACCAACAGTTTACCACTCCTGCTTTCTCTCTGCATGCATCTTAAAAACACATTTTATAACTTCCTGATGGCTTTTTAAAAATTATTTTTTGACTGAGAAACTCAGATAAATGTTAGAAATGTTTAAAGGTATAATAAGAAGGTAAAGAGTAGGGGAAGTTTCCCTCCCCCACCCCTTCACTCCACAGAGCCAGCCAAGAGTAGTTTCTTTTTAACTACATTCTACAGTAGTTTCTCTCTCTTTCTCTAAATTACTTTTATCTAGGCTTCTCTGGAACTTGACTACCTTTTCACTTCAGTACTTGTAGACTGGTCTTATTCTTTTTACGGGCTGTGTAACGTTCCACTGTTACCGATGCATTGTGCTTGTCTCTGACAGGAGCTGGGATGACCTGACCCTCTCTCTCACTGCTGAACTTAAATATTTGTTCCTCTTTTTTTCTAAAGATTTTCAGGGGAGTACTCCCCGTAAACGGCACTGCCGCAGCCTGGCAGGCCTCAGGGTGCGTGAGCCGCCTTCCTACCTGCGAGTGTGCTGTATCCAGGAGTCGTCCACGGGAGGGGGGGCAGGGATGAATGTGGTGGCCGTGCTGATGTCGCCAATGATCACAAGGGCTTCTTTAAGGGCTTGGTACATGTGAAGCATCTCATCCCGGCGTCGGGCCTGCTCCGCCGACTCCTCCATCAGAGTGTTCTGGTCCTCGGAGGAATACAGCTGTGCTAGGAGCTCAGAGTTTATAAAGTCCTTCACCTGTCGGGCCACCACAAAAAGTAAGATGGGAATGAGTGAGTGGTCGGACGGTAGAAACTGGGCCAGAACCTGTGGACAGAGTCTGCAAACATCCACTCTAGGAAAAGGGCTGCAGTGTACATCTGTTCATTCCTATTTTCTTCCTCCTCCTCCCAATCCTCCACCCAGAGGCTACTGACATGAAAGGAAAACATGACACAGATTCGTTGAAAAGAGGGCCAAACCCTGGCATCAGCAGAGAGGACCTGGTCTCTCAGACTGAGAGGGCCTGCGTCTGAACCAGCTTCCTCACAATGGTCTGAGGCTGCTCGGCTTAGGGACGAGGGGGGTGCCCAAGGTCAGCAGCAGCATCTTCCACAAGAAACAATGACGTAAAGAAACTGATGTCCTAACACAGGTTATCCATTCCTAATATTCCCAGTCCTTGACCCAGCTTTTACCAAAATCACTGGAATACTCTGAAGACCCTAGGTTTCAATGTGCTCTCGAAAGTGGAATTACCATCAACAAGTCAATATTTGTTAAATACAGCACCTTATAGAATTATGCAAGTTAATGTACAAAAAAAGTGATATGCTCTCTGCTTTCTAGAAGTTAATCATAGAAGCTACTTATCAGTGATGAGGACTGATACAAGGTTCCATATACAAGGTTAACAGATAGATGTGAACAGACTAAAGTATGGACACTCGACGTGAGGCACAGCCCTGAGGGAGAAAGAATCAACCACATCTTATCAAACCCAAGATACCATTGTTTTTAAGACACACCACTAATAATTTGTGCCACTAAGAAAGAGAAAATCATCACCAATTAAAACTATGACACAATGGCCCTAGCTGGTTTGGTTCTGTGGATAGAGTGTCGGCCTGAGGACTGAATGGTCCCGGGTTTGATTCCGGCCAAGGGCACATGCCTGGGTTGCGGGGTCAGTCCCCAGTGTGGGGCATGAAGGAGGCAGCTGATCAATGATTCTCTCTCATTGTTGATGTTTCTATCTCTCTCCTTCTCCTTTCCTCTCTGAAATCAATAAAAATATATGGGGAGAAAAACTATGACAGAATGCCAGATGCCACTGAATGTCACAGGTGTCTTCATGTCAGAAATATTAATTGTGGAAAAAGTAAAAGTGAGAATTGATGACATATGGTGTGTCCCAGGTGCCTTTACAAGTTACCTGACTTGGTTCTCACCTCATATTTAGGAAATGTATTATTATCCCAATTTTGGAAATGAAGAAACTGACGTTCGAAGAACTTTAAGTGACTTTCCCAAAGCCACACATTAAGTCGAACCCCAAATCTGCTGACTTGAAGTTTAGTGCTCTTTCCATGACCTCCTACCCCCACTTTGGGTGCTTAGAAAGGACCGTTGATATGTAAGCATCATTATTTTATAGTGGTGCAGCATTATGCTAATTAACATAAGCCTAGAAAAATAAACCCACTTGGATTGTTGGATTTCTCCATAAATGAGAATATTAACACTTATCTGGAGTCACTAAATTTCTCAAGGAAAGGCCAAAGGCCAGTATATTGGACTGTTGTAACAAATCCAGGCAGACATCAGAACACCGGTCAGATGCTCAGAATTCCTGGGTTGTAGTTATAGCATCTAATCATACGATTAATTCAACTAATTGGAAAATTCCATGAAAACACAGCTTCCCTGGGAAATAAAGAAATGTCCTCTGTTCATGAACCAAGAGTGGTTCGAATATGGACAAGATGCATTCAGACAAGAGTCTGGGAGAGCAGGTTTATGTGTGATAGCCGGGGAAGGTAAATTTGGCCAGGTAACCTGGGGCCAGATGCGAAAGCCTCTAATGCCAAGGAAAAGTGTTTGAACTTTATCCACTTGGCAATGGGGAGCTGTGGAAGGCTCTTCTGTAAGTCAGTGAAACAATAAAAGAGAGCTTTAGGAAAATTAATCTGGTTGTGATGGGAGAAGAATTTGCAAATGGAGATAAATGTAGATCATTTGTGAGATGACAAGGGTTGAATTTAGCAGGGTTGCAGTGGAATAGAAAAGATAGGCGTATACAAATGACAGTGCAAAAGCAAAACCTACTGGATTCGTTTGGATGTGAAGGACAAGGAAGAAAGGAACAAAGACAACCCCAGCGTTGAGGTTTGGGTGAGAAGGAGGAGAGAAAAATCAGAAGTCAAGAAGGAAAAGTCAGATTTAGAGGAAAGACGGTCAACTGGGCTGAAAGATTTTTTCACTTGTACCCGAGGAATCAGGACATTTGCACAAATCTTCCACTGTTGGGTGTGTGTGCACTTGAAGGGAGGGTGCAGTTCCAAATTCAAAACCAGACGATTTTCCTGGCATTGGCCATCAGTTGGTTAAGCTCTTTGGAAGCTTTACATCTTCCTGGAGTATCACTTAGAATCTATTAAACACAATTTAAAAGACAGTCCTTCCAAGAACAGATTTAAAGCAGATCTGAATGAAGAAGCAACTGTCAAACAAACCACGAAATAAAATAGTCAGGGCCTGTCTCAGCATTCTGATCAAAGATCTGCCTTGCATCAATTCTTCCACATCAAAATGTTACACATGAAGACTTGCCGACTCCCTGAAAGATTGGGCAATGTTCTGGAATAATCTGAGTATTATGAGCATGAGAGAAAAGGGTAACACGCACAATGGTTAGAGACCATGTGCTTTGGAGTCAGATGGCTCTGAATTTGATTCTGAGCTCTAACACTCACTTGTTTGGGGCAAAGAACCTCTTTGAGACTCGGGTTCCCTTCCTGAGGACAATGGTGGTAGCTGCCTCAAGAGCTGTGCAAGGATTCAGGGAAAGCATCAATACCAAGTGCGCAGCACGATGTCCAGCATGTAGCCAGTGCTCCGCATACAGAGGCTCCTCTTTCTACAGAAGACAGCTAAGCTGGCACTGGCAGGTAGAGGCAGGAGAACAAGAGTACAGGTTGACATTTTACTTTGCACTTAAGCAAAATTTTAGAAAGACTCTTCTCTTTCTCTCCTGCTAGTTGGCAGGGGCGGGAGTGTGTGTGTGTGTGGGGGTACTTAGGGGAGTTTCCAGACACTTCAGGGACTTTCTGAGCGGTCTGAATGTCAATGGGACAAACACTGAAACCAAGGGCTCTGCACGGCAATTAGAGACCAAGGTCCGTTTGAGAGCAACAGCACGTAGAAAATATCCTCACAGAACGTGACAAACACGAATTCTACTTGGATGTGAGATGCAAAATAAGATTTATGCTTTTAATTATAACACCTTAGAACCTATACATCTTTGTATGGCTCACAAAAGAATTCGCACACACAAAACCTCATTCCAGTTCAAACTCTACGGGCTAGAAAAACAGGCACTACTGCAACACGTCCGCCTCGGTGCAAAGGAATGTAAGGTCATTAGCGATGTTCCATATGGTTCCTCTCTCTTGCTTTAACCCTTCTCTAGCAACCTGCAATATTTTTGGATCTTAACCCTTCTTTGTCTTTAGCTCTGAGATCGTTTTAAAGCCACAAATAGAAGAGACATTTCAAGAGTTTTCATCCAATGTAGTTACTAAGGAGACCATTTCCTTAAAATCTCTTTGTTTCTAGACGGGAGGGCCACAGTGTGGAACACGGTGGGGGCTCTCGTTCACACAAAGACACATGAAAACGTAACTGACAGTCTGAGGATGCATAGTGTGGAGAGGAACTTGGTTTACATTTTGTGAATCTTTGAGATCTCACAATTCTCTCAATTCTTCATCTGCCAGGGATTTAGTTTGGCTAAAGACCAACAATGTTTTCCTTGTTTAAAAAGTCACATCCTTTGACTCACAAACACCATGTTGTGTTAAAAAAAACTAGACACTAAATGGCTGTGAGGTTCTGTACTATGAGATCCTGAAGTTTGAGAACAGGCAGAACTGTAAGAAGCCAAGAGCATCACCCCTGGTGAGGAGTGATGGGGGTCAGGGAGCAGGGGTGGGGGGCCTTCAGGGCCTGGTAGAGATATCTTTCTGCAGAAGGATGCTGAATTCTTGACCCGTGGAAACAAATCCGTGTTCTGGTATTTAAGATGCACTTTCCCCTCACATACGAACATCTAAAATAACACTGCTCCATGGGCATTAAAGTGATGGTCAGTTTTGAGACGAGGGCATGTGTTACTCATTTTCCACCTTAGTGCCAGTGCCCAGGAGAGGGGCTGTGGTCTTTAGGGTCCAGGAGCACAGGGCGCAGTCCACGGCCCATGGGTGAAAGGCCTCTAGGTTCCATATCTGGTTCTTCCAAAGTTTCATAAAACCTTCACCTTCTATTTTGCATTATCTGGTCTGGTTGAAAGCTGAGTAACAATGTTTTAAATTATTTAGATTTAAAATATTGTTTCTCATATTTCAACAAACCCTAATTAAATCTTCATGGCATATGGACCTCTGGGAAGAGACCCCAGGCGTAAGCCATGGGGATAGGAGCCCCTTACTTTGAAGAGGCTGACTTATGGTTTTCCTAACCTTGCCACATGCATTTTCTGTTGTTGACCTGGAGAGAAGATCCGACTGAATGAGAAGACCTGGGTTTCCATCCTGATTCAGCCAACTCCAGCTGTGCGATCCGGAATAAGCCAACCTCTCAAAGCCTCAATTTCACCATTTGTTACCCGGGCAAAATGTGAGTGCCTAACGTGTGGTTGTTTTGTGGGTTCAGTCCCAGCATCATGTGCCACTTTGCCACACACATTTCTAGGACAAAGCTGGGCCCACGTTCATAATTCTCTGGTGGAAAACTTCTGGTTGGGGAGCTACAGAGAAAAGGCCGCCCAAATGTGCTAGCCATGGGGTGCCACGTGTGCGTTAACTTTCAATTCCTGAACCAAACTCTGCTTTTGACTGCAGCCCATCCAGAGCGACCGCCTGTCATAAACGTGCTATTTCTTTGTGTCGCTGTTACCTGGTATGTTTAAGCAATGAAACAGCTGCTACATTTCAATAGACAAAGGCTTACAGTATGTCTGAGGCGAGGCATTTATTGCTGGCTTTAAACTTCTTAAACAATTCCATATGGAGACTTGAGTGGCAGAGCACTTAATGTAAACTTTCAAAGGAAACTGCCCACCAAACTCTGAGCCTTAGGAAATTTGGCTGAAACGCATTCTTTTTCAGGAGGCGGAGTGGCCGTGCCCATGTCAGAGGCGACAAGCCGCAGCATTCCACAGGGACAGTCCACAAAGAGAGGACCCCTGTGAGGCCACCATTGGTTTTGCAGGACATTTAGCTTTGCCACCCAAAGCCATTCAGAGAAGCCGCAGGGTTGAGTGGATGGAATTGAGAATGAGGAGTCAACGTGTTCCTTTTCTAGTTGTGATTCTTTGGTTAATTCTCTCGCTTGAAGCTCTCTTCACTTCAAATCGAATAAAAAACCAACATGGGTGGCACGTGCTGGGTACTCACCATGTCTCTGTTCCTGGTACTCAGCAGGGCACTCTGGAATGAACACAAAGGGCTGAGACACTGGCACAATACGATGCCGTGAGGGTGTGAGTCCATGTAGAAGAGGGTGTTGACACTTTTTACATATATAAAATTATATGTATAATTTAAAAAAATATATAAAACTATACTTATTTTTACATATGTAGTAAGAAAGTGGGTAAAATGATACTTAAAGAAAAGCAGGTATCCTAGATATGGAAAACTTCTTCAGATCAGTACGAAATGTTTAATTTCAAACAAAGAGAACCATAATTTCATAAGAATCCAGCATTCTGTGATATTTGGACTTTTTCATATTCCTGTGAGCCTCTGCTTCAACATTTGACCTGGTGTCTTGATTGAAGTGGACATCCCCATGACTCTTATGTGAGGTCCCTCTCAGACACCGAGCAGAACTCTCCCGCCAAGGCTACTGCCCGCTAGGTGGGGTGTAGCCATTTCACTTGGGAAGCGAGTTCATCAGGGAGGAGCCAGCCAGGGCAATTACCCACATTTCTTTGTGTATGTGCATGTGTGTTTTTCTTGAGAAGGTGAAAGTGGTATAGATTTGCAATAGGGTCTTTTTTTTTTTTCTTTCTTTTAACTAATTTGTGTCCAGCTACTTCTTGTAGCTCTAGACAGGAAGCGCTATTTCCTGTGCTGATGATTGAATACAGTGCAGAGCAAAGCAGCGTTTGAACCGATGGCAGCCCTAATGACTCTCGGCAAAACAGTGAAAAGATAAATGATATTCAATCAGGGAAATGTTTAAATAAGCAAGGGCCTGGATATACCATGGCAGAACAACCTGAACTCGCTCAAGCAAAGTTAAGAGGGCAATTTTAAAAATACACAGACTATTTGTTTAGTACTTTATATTTTTCAAAATGGCATATGGTCACATTCATTATGTTCTTTGACAATTCCGTGAGGCAGCTTGGTGTTCTTACTGTGGGTTTAGAAGTGACTTCAACTCAGACGGGCAAAACGATTTGCATCCGGTCACACAGCGGGCCGTTGAACAAGCTTAAGAACACAATTCAGAGTTTCCAAGTTTTCCATATACTGCTTACCCACCCCTGATACTTCAAAGCATCCCACTAACCTTGTTTGAACACGAGAAGTATGTGTGAAGATAGAGTTAAAAACAAGAGTGTTCACATGAGTGCTTAGGGCTTCTGACAGTCGAGGAATGTATGCATGAACAACAAATGAAGTGTCATATTTAGGAAAATGATTTTGAAAGGAGTCTTGAAATATGGATAAAGGCTATTAAAGTTCTTCAATAGGCACCTATATTAGGTTCTTATAATTATACTAGAGGCCTGGTGCATGAAAATTCACGCACTGGAGGGGGGTTCCTCAGCCTGGCCTGTCCCCTCTCAGTCCAGGAGCCCTCAGGGGCGGGAGGCGACCCAGTGATCAGGGGAAGACGACACCCCCATCACACCTCTGCTGCTGCTACTGCTGACAGAGCAAGCCTCGGCTGGCCCTGGTTACCTGAGCCTCAGGTGGCCCTGGGCAGCTAGGCAGCCTCAATCTGAGGCTTGCCTGCGCCTCGAGCCGGCCCTGGGTGGCTGAGGGGACTGGGGGACTCCAGAGGCAGGCATGTGGAGCAGCTGGACGCGCCTGCTGCCCTGGCAGGGCCGAGGGGACTGGGTGCCACCATCTTGTGGCGGTGGGTGCGGCCATCTTTGTGAGGGCGTGATGGTCATTAGCATATTCCCTCTTTATTAGATAGGATTTAAAAAAATGTTTATTGATTTTTTTACAGAGAGGGATAGAGAGTTAGAAACATAGATGAGAAAGAAACATGGATCAGCTGCCTCCTGCACACCTCCTACTGGGGATGTGCCCACAACCAAGGTACATGCCCTTGACCGGAATTGAACCTGGGACCTTTCAGTCCGCAGGCCGATGCTCTATCCACTGAAGCCAAACCAGTTAGGGCTAGATAGGATTTTTTATAGTACTTCCATATATACTATCTAATGGAATAAGTCCCTAAACCAGGTACATTTTATGAGTAGTGTTTTACATATAGAGGAAACACCCAAAGAAGCTCAGTGAGGTGTCTTAGGCCAACAGAGTCTACAGCAGAACCAGGTTTAGGATCCAGGTCTCCCCTGAATTTTAGTGTGGGGCTCTTTTCAGTACTTTGCCATCTAGTTTTTACTTGTTAAAAGCAAATACTCATAATCGATCATTGGTTTAAATAAAAAGGTGTCCTTAGAGGATAAGTAGGAATAAAATAGTTGGTGTCATACTTTTGTAGAGTCAGGAAATCCTGCTATAAAATACTCCTTATAGCTTATCTTACCTAAAAGATAATTCCTCAAATAACTTGAGATATTATTTGTACTTGAACAAAGCAGCTACCAAAATAAGCAACCTGGACCATGTATTTTAAGTATCATATCATGACCACTGTAAAGACAATCATGAAGAGGGAGAGTCTATACGATATGGGTCATCTGATGGCTGGTGTAGCAGGAAACGTTGGGACCTGTGGCTGTTATCACCCTTACCTTAGACTGACTTTGTATCCAAGGGGATAGGACACAAAGCCCTTTCCCGGGTGAAAATAGAATTCCATAGCAAGAGAAATCTGGATCCTAAACCTGGTTCTGCTTTAGGCTCTATTGGCCTAAGACAAATTATTTAACTTCTTTGCATCTGTTTCCTTCATATGTAAAATACTAGTCATAAAGAAGTACCTGGCTTAGTTAGGTTCTTTTTAGCAGGTGATAATGATCATAGTAACGTATTGTGTGTGTATGTGTGTGTCTGAAAAAAAGAATAAATATCTTTTGCCTTTCATCTCAAAGTCAGGGCATCTGGTTTGGTTGCTGGCTTTGCCACTAATTTATATTCTAACCATCGTGATGCTCTGCTTTCTTGCAAGCAAATTCACAAGCCTTCTAGAGAAGATAGCCAATAGGGAACACCCCAGCATTGTAGCTAGAAGTTTCACGTTTTCTTTCCTCAGTTCTCTTTCACTGGCCGGCCACTTACAACTTGTCATGGAAAATAATGAACCTGGCAGTAGGTGTTTAAACCATCCAGAAAATATCACAAGGAGACTCAAGAGAATGTGAGCCATGTCCACAGTAGGAAGGGTTTGAGGTTAAAGTGAGAGGGTTTATAATCACTTACGTTATTGATCATCAGGTGCATTATTGTCTTTGGAATTAGATCTCGGATACATTTGTTGATGATGGACATGTAGGAGTCCACCAGGTTGCGAATGGTCTCCACCTGCCTCTCCAGTTGGGGGTCCAGGGAAAAGTTTTCTGCTTGGCCATTCTCATCATTTTCAGTCTATCAGAAAGGAAAGGAATCATGGATTATTTCACATTTTTTCAGAAGAAAGAAAAACATCAGACATAATCAGATGATCAACTCCTGTTTACTGTACTTGTAGTTACATGATGAGCTGGTAACATCTTTATTGCACAACCATTAATTCTAAAAAGAGATCAGAACCAGGCAGTTATTAGTCCTCTTGTAGTCTGTCACAGTCTAGGAGAAGCAAGTATTCTAATTCTGAATGAATGCTGAGATGAAAAACCGGATAAACAGCGCACCTAACACCATTCCTCTAGAGAGCAATCTAACCATAAGCCATTTGCAAGCTGGCCCACGAACGGAATCCAAACATGTGCAGATGTAAACTTCTGGGAAGGGTCCCCAGGGATTCTGTAGATTAGAAATAACCTTGGTGTTTTCAGGAACTGACTCCCAGATCTCTCTGAAATGGATCAACATTTGGATCAGCCCAGATTTAAAACTAAACCTCCTAGGCCTGGCTTGGACCCAAAATAAGAGATATAGAGGATAATTCACTTTTCCATGCACTTGCTGGAATTCGTTATGTAAATTCATGCTTCTGTCATCACTACCAAAGGCTGGCTCCGCTGTGAAAAACGTACAATGTTAACTTCCAACTTGTTACTCTTTGAGTAAAACAGGACACATCTATACTCAAAGATTTTATTTGTGCAACAGGAGAGAGGCATCTGTTTTCTATACTGTGAGACTTGAGTTAATTAATTTTGGCTTCCCCATCAGAGGCTGGGCTAGAATGGCATCTTCGTCATTAAACACTGACCTATTGGCTTGGCATTGAAATCATTTTAGAACAAATGGTCTCCATTTCAAGTCAGGTTGAACCAGCTAAGCCCCAGAACATGATACAAATATTGTTAGTGGTCTGGCTGCTTTCTAGCATTTGGAAAGATTTAATTACAAATGCAAAAAAAGGGGGGGGGGATAATTTATTGCTTCCAATGTGAACATGAAATACTTCTCCTTGGATATGTACATACTTTGATCTGCCAGGCTTTCAATCATCCAATCCGTTCTAGGAAAAGAACTGTGCTAAATGGCTTAAATGGATTTATAAATGACAAGCTTTTCCTTTGAATCAATATGCATATGTAAAGGCCACAAAATCAACAACAACAAAGATATAAATTTGTTCTAATCATTTACACAGGCTTCCCTTGCTCAGAAATATCCAATACTTAAAAAAAAAATTAAAATATTATGTGCTCACTCTAAAACACAAGCCATTTTCCAGTCTTGAGAGTATGACCCCATGCTTCAAGGACATTTCTGAAGCATCTTACAGCTACTACAGCAAGATAGGGGATTGGAAGTTCGACAGTTGTTCCCCAATACTGTTTTTTTTTAATGGTCTTTGGCTATTGAAATAATTAAATCAAGTATTATGTAGTTTTTCACTTATTAATTTGTGATATAAGCATAACTGAATCTGGGACAAATAGGTGAAAAGGCCATAAAATGGTAAAGTGACAAAGGAAAGGTCAGCCATGGCAGTGAGAAAAGCCACTCATGTCCCCAAATTTCTTTCCAGGGCAAAAAACCACAACATATGTGCTCCAGGCTGAGCGTAAATTCTAAGAAACAGTGGCCACTGCAGTGTGGTTCTGAGGGTTTTGCATTTGAAATTAAAGCTTGAGGTTCATATTCAGGCTCTATCACCTCCTGGTTGTGTGGCCACATTTCAGCTACTAATGTCACTGAAACTCAGCTGGCCCGTCTTTAAAATGGGGATATGCTTCCCTGGCAAACTTTCGGAAGCTAAATAAGACAACGAATATGCTATGACCTAGCCAAGGGCATTGTGGGTGCTCAATAAATAAATGTTAGTTTCCCTCTTTCATTTCTGAACATTCATGGGATAAGAGAGAGCTGCTTGACTCTCAGCACACAGTATGAAAATTTAAGGTGAAAAATGTGAGCATAAAACATTTTCAATTCAAGCAATATACAGATGGCAAACGGTATATTTTTTACGTAAGTTTTCTGTAAGCTAGGCCCTTGGGATCCCCTCCTCTCACCTGTGAAGACTCTTCATCTTTCAAAGCCCTCGTCCATCACCACTCCTTCTAGATAAGCTCCCGATGGCCCTCAGACCCCCCACCACTCCCCACAATATACTTCATCTGTGCCTTGTGATCACTTTTATTAATTAGTATCCAGCCTAGTTTCATGCTTCCCCCATTAGTCTCTGGGGTCTTTTTTATCTCCCCTTCTCAGCATAGGACCTGATGCATGGGAGAAGGAGGAGAAGCAGGAGTTAAAACCACCAAGGGATTTGCCTAAAAGAAGGAAGTTGTCCAGTGCATTTTAGGGTATCCAAGGGTGACTGCTTGTTAGAGAGGCTGGAGACCAGAGAAATTCCAAGTTGATGAGTTTGCATCCCCTACTACTTGATAATAGTAAGGATGATAAAATGATTATGAAATTATGAATATAAATGAGAACAAATGACCTGCAGCTTTGTGAGGAAAACACCTTTTACATAAAGCAAAGAAATGTTCATAATGGATACAATACCATTCATCTCTCCTCTGAAACATAATGGAATTCTGCTGTTGTATTTAGCAGTAGGGGGTGACGGCATTTCAGTATTAACACACCACACCTCTCAGAAACGTTATTTTGTTCTAAGAACTGTGCTGAACACTTTACATAGAAGATCCACAACCGCAGGAGGCAGCTACTACTTTGTCAACCTATAGAAGAACATATTGAAGCTCTGAGAGCTGATTTATTCAATAAAATTAAGATGAATGCAATGTTAAACCAAATTCTACTTTTCCTTATGTATAAAAAATCAAGAAGTATTGTGAAACAGTGCAACATCCATAATATAACAAGTTGGGTTTGCAGATAAGATAATGAAAAATAAGTTTCTGGGAAAAGATGTCACTGAAGTACTGACATTTGCAAAAAATAAATGACTGAATGAAAAGCAGAATAAATAGTATTTATTAAAAGAACCTCTAGGAATATGAACACCAGGAAAATTATATCATCACCACATTTCCATAGTGGTACACTGAATTTCTCCATTTCACACTATTAGCATTCAGTCTTGCTTTATTTTTTTGCATACCAAAATACACAAAAGACCCTCACTTTCACTTTTTAAAACCGGATGCAATTAAGCAAAGTGTCAGAGTGAATGGAGAAAACCCTGAATAGTGTGTAAGTCTCAACACTTAAAAAAGAAAAAGCATTCCAGAAAAACCAATGAAACCATTTGAAATTCTCTTTAGCTTTTGGAAATACTAGTAGACATGCAGTCACATGCAAACCTTAAATCTTCTGATAACAGCATGGATATGATTGGATTCGCAATTCAGAATGCAAGTTTAATCTCTTTTCTGATTTTTAGAAAGAAAGGAGGAGTTAATTGCCCCTTCCAATATGCCTAAAATGAATTCAAAAAATGTACATAGATGCAATTTTTCTTTTAACTGAGTAACTGCAGACAGCAAACACTTGCTTTTCTCTAACCCCAGTCAGTTCTAACCAAATCCTCTCTCGTGTTCTTTTCTGCATGTACACTGTGTATGACTGTATTTATTTTTTTCTTTGTTTAAATTACAGGATTGCAATAGGATTCTTTGCAGTCTAAGCACTGAAATAACAGATGTTTAGCATTATCCTCATCAAGGGAATGTAAAATAAAAATAGTAATTTGTCTCTGATCTTTGAGGCAAAAAAGAATGGTCTGCAAACATTTAACCTTTTATGAGCAGGTTCATTGAAGCTGTTTACAAAATGTGAATAATATTGTGAAAACCGGCTTTCTTCTGAAAAATACAATGGGTAGGCCTTCCTATTGCATTTTTCTCCTAATAGCTTTTGAGAAGCCTAATGCAACTTAAACAATAGGACAATAACAACATCCCTATAAATGTGAAACTGCTTATAAAAGTGGATATCCCAACTTTCCTACAAAACTATTTGCATAGCATTCAAAAGCAAGCTGGTTTACAAAATTTAAATTTATAAGCTTTCTCCTAAAGTCTTAATATGTTAAGAGGTGAGAGAATGAAATAGTCAAATTAGAAATACTTTCCAGCAAACCTTAAAGCATCCATCGCAGCAGCTCTAGGCTTGACCAGGATGTGTATTTTTCATGTGGTTTGCTTTGGTCACTTTCCTTAAATCTCTTATTTCATTATGTCATTGGCATCTTTGAGGATCACTGAAACCATCCAATAAGGCTGATGACTGCAACTCTTTAAAAATGGAATAATGGAAATCTGAAGCACCCTGGCACCAATATGTACATACACCTACTACAGAGCTAATGGGGATTTGTGGCATATCTTCTCACCAGCGGGCAGCACTGGCCGATCATCTACAAACTGATTTTCACAGACAGCCACCACTTGCCCCCTTTTAAGCATCTCATTATTGTTATGCCGTTTTTCACTACCTTAAACAAAGAGTAAACACATCGTTTAAATTTTTTTTGTGGTGAATCAGGCCATTGTTATGAAAATACTGTTACCATGGTAAATGTAAGTCTCAACACTTGAAAAAGATGCAGCATTCCAGATTAACCAATGAAACCATTTGAAATTCTTTTTAGCTTTTGGAAATACTGGTAGATATGCGGTCATATGCAACTCTTAAGTCTTCTGGTAACAGCATGGATATGATGGGGTGTCACAGAATTCATAATGCTAATTTAAACTTTTTTCCTGATTTTTAGAAAGGAGTAACTGCCCCTTCTAATATGCCTAAGATGAATGCGGAAAATGTACATAGATGCAACGCAGCTTTGCATTTTCCAGCCTCACATGACAGACAACATTTTCACCGAAAACCTTTCTCCACTCCCACCCCTGATGTCAGAGGCCAGAAAGGCAGGCGAGCAAACTTGGAAAAGAGCCACAGAAATCACCTAGAAATATTTCCATGGAAGACTGTGACAGGTATTTCATTCAATAAAACAGGCAGTATTTATTCAGAGTCTCAGGGGGCTGGGAGAGATCCAAAGGAAGTCTAAGAAGGCAGGCCTGGCTCAGGAGCCATCCTCGGGCAGGGAGGGCACCGCCATGAGCTCAGGCGGAGCGGGCTTCAGGGAGTCTCTATGGATGGCAACACTGGAGCTGGATCTTAGGAGTTGGTGAGATTTCAGACTGGGACAAGGGAACATGCTCATTACTGTACCCGTAGTGCTTAGCACAGTTCCCTCCATGTAGGGGGAGCTTCATGAATATTGGGAAATAAATGAAGGAAAACCTACATTTCTGGAAGGCTTGGATTTCTGTTTCAGAAGGAACCCAACAGATTGCGCCCCAGATAACTGGGGTGTTGCTATCCGTACAACCTCTTGGATTCCTAAAAGTGGGTTCTCCCTGTAGCTGTGAGTTGGCCTGAGCAGGATAAAAAACTATTTGCATCCAGATTGTATTTCAATGGATATAAAGATCTTGCTGACTCCGTCTGAGGAGGAGGGCTCAGATTGTAGTCAAGATGCTGGGAAGCAAAAGGGGCATCTCCAAATGTAAAAAACATCCATAATATAGAAGAAAACACTGAGCTAATCGTCCAGGTCATTCAGTGGACAACCACTAAGATAGCAGGCAGGACCAATGTTGTCTGCTTATGTTATTTTCTTTTTGTTAATTTCAAAGAGGAATGTTTATTTTGAATTATTATTGTTGTTGTTGCTATTATTATTAT
This sequence comes from Plecotus auritus, assembly GCF_963455305.1. Classification (NCBI taxonomy): domain Eukaryota; kingdom Metazoa; phylum Chordata; class Mammalia; order Chiroptera; family Vespertilionidae; genus Plecotus; species Plecotus auritus. Next base: position 26,528,888 of record NC_137778.1, read on the forward strand.
TACTAGAGGCCTGCTGTATGAATTTGTGCACGGGTGGGGTCTGGCCAGCCTGCCCCTAATGGGGTCATAGTTGGCCGGCAGGCCAGCCCCGCCCCCTGGTCAAACTCCCGGTGGAACTTCCGGTGGAGGGGACAATTTGCATATTAGCCTTTTATTATATAGGATTATTTTTTAAATCCTCACTCGAGGATATTTTTCCCATTGATTTTTAGAGAGAGTGGAAGAGAAAGGGAAAGGACAGAGAAACATTGATGTGAGAGAAACACATTGACTGGTTTTCTCCTGCACGAGCTCTGATCAGGGCCCGGGCCAGGGAGGAGCCTGCAACCAAGGTACGTGCCCTTGATTGGAATCGAACTCGGGACCCTTTGGTCCACAGGCTGACGCTCTATCCACTGGCTAGGGCTGCTTATATTATCTTCATCTTTATTTTTCCTTGATTCTCTTCCTCTACCTGTTATTATCTTTTTATTCTTCCTATAGCTTTTAGTCTCTTTTCATATCTCAACGGCATTATAATAAACATTACAAAACTATTTAAGGTTAATGGGAAATTAGACAGCCATAAAAAAAAAAAAAAGCCCTCAGGATTTTAAAGATACTAACTTGATTAAAAAGAACAACAAACATATCTTAATTTGATGTAACTCATTTTTTTTAAAAAACTGTCATTCAGCCCAATGGCTGCCTGAGAGAATATATTTCTGGGTGGTGCCAGCGTATGGCTAAGTCTGTAATAAAGAATTGGGTGATGACAGCAAGGAATAAGGAGGATTTGGAGGAGTAAGGGGTGGGAGGACTTCCCTCGTATAACTGACAGTCATTGTATTTGCATTTAAGCTGCATTGAAACAACTGCTTTTATCTGCAACTGTAAAAAAAAAAAAATAGTAACAATGAGAGCATTAGGATTCTTAGAAAAATCTGAAGACTTATGGACTGTGTCCGGAGGACAGTAATTGCAATCTAGCTTTTAATCTGTCAAAAGGCCTGTATTGCTTTATATAACAGATAAGTTCATTAATATAAAAGATTCATATATCAAATATTTTAAACACATTTTTGAATGTTACTACTTAAGCAATCTTACTGTGAATTTTTGTAAAACGATGAATATTTATTTTTGGAAGGTTTCAATCTTTATATACGGGGTTTGCTTACCATAAAATAATCTTTCATCCAAACAAATAATGGTCTAAACAGAATAATTTAAATGGTTTCTTTAAAAATAATCACTCCTCCCACCATCATTTTTGGTGTCAGATATTAGTAGTTTTTAAAGGGCCAAGATGATTTTTCAAGTATCAACTATTGGGGAAAATACCTGTGTTTGTTTAAAACTTAACATTGTTATAAAGAAAACCCTTTCTCTAAAAACAACTGAGATTAGAATCAACTGAAACAAATTTCTTTCTTTAGTGAAAAAAAATTACAGCATTTCTTTGGAATAGCAAAATAGGAACTGGGATATTTCCAAAGGGAAAAATCTCCAGAAAATGGGAACAGCTAAAATAAGGATAAATATAACAACATGTGATGGTTGATTTTATGTGTCAACTTGGCAGTACCCAGGTATTTGTTGCAAACATTATTCTGTGTTTCTGTGACAATATTTCTGGATGAGATTAACCTTTATATTTATGGCATTGAGTAGACTGTCCTCCACAATGTGGGTGGGCCGTATCAATCAGTTGAAGGCCCGAATAGAACAAAAACACCGGCTTTCCCCAGCAAGAGAGAATTCTCAAGCAGACAGCCTTCAGACTTCTGAAACATCAGTTCTTCATTGATTCTTCACAAACTGCCTTTGGACTCGAACCAGATCATCAACTCTCCTCAGTCTCTAGCCTGCCAGCCCATCTATAGATTATAGGAATTCCAGCCTCAATAATTATGTGAGCCAATTCTTTATTAAAAAAACACTCTCTCTCTCTCTCTCTCTCTCTCTCTCTCTCTCTCTCTCTCTCCACACACTCACACTCACTCACTCACTCACCCTCACCTTACTGGTTCTTTCCCTGGAGAGCCCCACTTAATACACAGTCTCCCTACATATAAGACAGTAAGTGGGTCATTGTCAAATTGTTTAGTGGAGTTTATAAGTGCTGTAAGAATTCAGAGAAGCAAAGATCAGGAAGGGTCTGGTGGGTAGTTATGCTGGCCCCAGACTAGTGAATTACCTTTACTTCACAGCAAAGGGAAAGAGAACCCATCTCAGTCAGAAGGAACCCACCTCCATCCTCTCTGTTCTGTCACCAGGTCCGGCCTATCCCTCCATTGGTAGACATGATATAAACAGCCAAGTTCACAAAGAGTAACCTGTGCTTTAGCAATTCCTACTTTTATTATCAATAAATGTAAAACTGCAGCGGAATTTCAAATTATTATACCCATCATACTATAAGAAAAACACTTGGATCAAACACATATTAGCAACATTCCTCAAATACAAGTTTAAAAAATCTACCTGACTCAGACAGATTACCCCAAATGCCCAACCCACTTCTGTTTGGGGGACCTTTTAGAATAGCAAGAGTATGAACTATGGAATCAGATGACCTATATTTATACCTTGGCTCTGTCAATAATTAGCTTAATGACTTTGGGGAAATTAAAGGAGTTTCTCAGCATCTCTGGGTCTTAATTTTTGTGCTGTGAGAGGGGGCAATATTAGCACCTTACATATTTTATGGGGTAAGCCATAAATGAGATAATCAGAAAGGTACTCAGCATACCTTCCACAGAGCAAGTGGTCCATCGAGGTGGACCATTTTTATTACCTGACATAAATGACGTAAATAAGTTACTGGTAAGTGACATCTGAGTTTACAAAATTGGAGATAAGGGTATTGGGCTGCTTCATCGGCTTGGCCCTAATGTTCTCGCCCCGCAAAAAAAAAAAAAAAAAAAAAAAAAAGAGTTGGTATGCTGGCCTGGCAGAAAGTGTGGAGCTGACACGTAGGAAGATGATATTTGGAGGACGTGCCAGGAGAGTCAACAAAGAGGTAAGGAAGAGGAGGCAAAGGTCCGTTAAGTGTTGGGTATCATGAATTTGCAAGAGGCCAGATTTTTGCACCAAGTTTTGGAAGGACAGAGACAGCAGATGGCACATAGCCGCAGCATTGTTGAGTATTGCTGGGAGGTCCACCATAATCACTAGGAAACATTTAGGTAGGAAGGTGGGGGCCGTGCAGACCAACGCCCCAGAGGACACAGAGATGATGAGCGGAGAAGTCAGGCTGAGGACAGCTCCTAACACCACCTGGCAAGCCAGGCTCTCAGCGTGGCTGCTGGGAACAGGCTGCGATGATTGTAAAGAGCACGGACGCCTGGCCCCACCCATGGGTGATTGACTTGGTCTTGGCTGAGGCCCGAGCAGCTGTCTTTTTTAATGTCCTGGGTTGAGACATCTGGGCCTGGGCAGGGGCAGAAGGGGTCAAGGGCCTGAAGGTTCTGCTGAGGCTGGAGTGCAGGGTGGGGTGGAAATGCTATTTAGGGTCTCAGGCCTGCAAATTGCCAGGAGAAAGGAGGGCCTGACTTCACATAAAAGAAAGTATCTACGTTTTAAGATCCAAATGTGATCTCAGCTAGTTTCCACTGGACAGACGTCACCATTCCCTAACTGACAGTCATAATTGGCACTGTGGTAGGCAGATAGTTGAACAGTAAAGCAAAAGTTACCAAGCTTCCCTCTAGTCTTCATTTCAAAACACTGCCTATCCCAGGAGAGGCTTGAGGAGTCTGTCTAGGTCTTAGGGAGGCTGATGAAAGGCCATCACCGGGAGGATGCAGGACAGTCAGGAAATCCCGTCATGGGCAGACCCAAGGTCAGCCCTCTGGACAGATCTCAAGAGATCTCCTGAGGGAGGGTTTTGAGCAACTCTGATTTCAATTGTAAAAATCAGGCATAACCCTGTCTTTTTTAGTAGCTAGCCATTTATGGATCTCATTCATAAATTGGGCTTAAGAGGTTTTTGAATTCATTGCATTTCCTGCAGTACCACCTTTTGGGACTAATGAGTTCCTTAAGTTTATAACCTGCTATGTGAAGTCGATTTCCTTCCATTTGCCCTAAACTTACTTCATTCTGTTTTAAAAAGTAACCTCCTTGTCCTAAAAAAGAAAAAAAGTAAGTAAGATTAAAAAATGAGGACAGATTGGCAGGGCAGAAAAAGGAGCTAGGTGTTACAAGAACCGCAGACTACCTTAAATCCGCAGTGTAGTTTTAAGAGGCAAACATGGCTGGAATGCGTGACCGTGACCGAGGGGGCAGAGGGGGCTGCTCACAATGGCTCCATTGTTCTGGGTGCGGCCCAGACCCCGCCAGGGGCCCCGCATCCTGTGTGGGGCTCCCTGCTTAAATGAAAGGGAGAACCTGAATGTTGAGCAGATATCAGCAAAACAGGTTAAAGCATGGGAAGGGGGTCTGGAAGAAAAAACAAATGTGGATTTTTTTCAGGTTAGAGAAAAAGAAGCCATTCCATATAAGAATATCTGGGATACTGTGTACAAGAGGGGAATAGTTATTCTGCGTTGGGATTAAAACACAAACAGAAGGAGTCGGGGCTGTAAAAAGGAACTGCCTGACCCTGCAATTATATACAAGATTGAGAAACTATGCAGTTTATTTTTTTGAAAGTTCATATTCCCAAAATGATCTGGAGTTCATCTTGCTTTGTACCTGCCTTGGTAGTACAAAGACAGCTGAATGAGCTATTTGCTCAGAGGGATGTGGTAAAGGCATGAAACAGATGAGAATATAAGCATTTTAGAAAAGAAGGGACTCTGAGGTTAAAATATTAATACGTGTAATTTTGGAAACTATGAGGAAACAACAAGTATTTCAAAAACATGTTAATCGCAGGGTCTGCATAGCAGACCAAAGTATCGGTTGCATTTTTCCCCCTTTGAGGTCTTAGCATGGAGTCGATTATAGGAAAGTCTTGTGTTTTAATGGAAAATAGGGCAAAGGTTATGTGTAACAGGAATCCAGTCATGTGGAGCTTGCAGAACGCAGGTTAGGCTCATAAAACTGCTCATTAAAACGCTCTGTTCTGAGGCAAAAGCAAATAAATGAGCTCAAGGAAAAGAGCCACAGAAATCGCCTAGAAATATTTCCATGAAAGACTGTGAAAACAGTCCTCCCGAGTCGTAAGAAATGTTCAGTTATTGCTTATACAAATAGCCACACTTAAAAAACTTTTAAATACCTTCCCTGCATTGCTGGTTTTGACCTTCTGCCAAGAGCTACTTAATGTTTTACTTTTTTAAAAAAACTTTTCTGAGTAGACCATATGGTGAGCGAAAAATAAAAAGGTACCCACACCAGGAGTCTTTAAAGCAGCATGAGCAGCAGTTTGTTATGAATCCCCACCCCCAAGTTCTGGTTTAAACTTAGCAACTTTGTAAGTTCCACATTGGTTGAAAATCCTAATCCCAAATTACAGAAATGAAGACTGAACATTCTCCATGATGCACAGAGCCGCTATTTTCTATACCTCACTGTCTCATAGCACAGAACACAGATTGAGGGATTTTAAATACAGTAACGTAGGGCTGGCCAAACAATGAAGACCAAGAGCACTTCTAGAAGGCAGCTTTCCCCAAAGCACTTGAGGCAGACAGTGCTTACACAGGGGCTGGCTGGTCTAGATGGCCTACAGCCAAAGTCAACACGGGCAGCCAGCAGGCCCATCACCTACGTAGGAAGCTGAACAACTTGAGGCTGATTAAGTGTGTATGTTGGGGTGGGGGTGGAGGTGTCCAGACGCCCATCCGATATTTAGTGTAAATTCTGTGATGCCGCAGGCTCTGTCTGAGTCACCAGCGATTGACCCGAGAGAGGACGGCTCACGGAACACAGAATGCTCCAGAAAGAAGCACGCGCACCAGGCATGTGGCCTGGATTCACACCCTGCTACTCTCTCTGTGGTTTTTCCTTACGCCAATTCCATAGCCTGTTGGATCCAGAAGGGAGTCCAGACGAGCTTGGAAATTTTGCCACTTTTTTCTTCTTTTTTTTGTAAGTGGAAGGAATTACTAACGGCAATATTTTTTTCTCACTTCAATTTATTTTATCTCACAAATGCAGTCTGGGACTTGCCTGTGAGAAGCAATGCATCAGGCTGAGAGGCTCCTGCTCAGAAGCAAAGCTGGATGGCAACAGGCTTCCTGCCAACACTCACTCTGCTCTGAGTCAGGGAAGGGAGCTGAGAGTCTTGCAGGGATTCCGCTAAAACAAAAACACAGAGCTCTAGTACACAGCTAAACCAAACCTCATACCCACGAGATAGCTCAGACATTTGATAAACACATCTTGGCAATGAAGGCTCATCTCTTTAGAGTTAGCTATGAAAAGGGGATTTCCTAATTCACCCAACTCTACCCAAAATTCTCTGCTGGTCTTTTCCCACTGGCCTCTAACCCACCTTATTCTGGAATAACGCTTTCTGCTGCTTTAGGTTTTGAAAATTATTCTTTCCACGGTGGTAGTTTACATTTTTATCTATGCATGCGTCTCAGTATCTCTCTCTCTCTCCTCCCTCCCTCCTTTCCTCTCTCTCTCATACACATACATTCTTGCGCAAGTTAGCAAGATTTAAAGCCTCTCATTTTTTATTCTTGAAGCCCCAAAAGGGAAACTATTATTCGTGTGCCAAGGAATACAGTCATCCATTATTTTTTTTCTTTCTCTTTTCCTTGTATATCCTCCCAATAGGGTTAAGGTAGTCTGGGATGTGGAGTGAGGAGGTAGAGGAAGAAAGAGGGGTGGGAGGGAGAACAAGATGGCATTTTAATAGCCTCCACCATGCTGATTTGACACAGTGAGGACCTTGTGCTTCAGACTCAAACATTTCCTTCCTTCTGAGCCTTGCACGTGGCCCCTTCTACTGACACCCGCATCCATGTCTCGGGATAGACGTGGGAGAGGAGGGCACTAATAAATGGTCTTTCTCCAAAGGATGGAAAAGTTGAGGGGAACAATCATAACTCTGTCTTTGTTTTTTGTTGTTTTTTTTTTAAATTTCATCTTGAAATAATTTCAGTCATAGAAAAAGGCCGCAAAATAAATACAAAGAATTTCTGTATACTTTTTGCCCAGATTCTTCAAAATGTTAACATCCTATAAAAGCACACAACATGATCGATAGTCAGGAAATTTTGAAGCATACTGACCAGTTATTTTATAATATTTCTCAATTTGTGTTTAGCTGATGTTTCCTCATTATTAAATTCAGGTTGTGCATTACTTTGAAATTAATATGCATCTTTGGATGTAACTTAGAGGCTCTGTAAGCATCCTGTTTCTCATCATGCTTCACCTACCGATTTTTGCACCCATACATCATTCTTGAGAGAAACCATTATTACTGCAATGTTTGACAAATGGTGATTTTCTACTTCTATCTTCTCTTCTAAATGTATGAATTGGAATTATGCTGTAGAGAAGAGCTTTCCCTTCTTTATTCAATTGTTTGTTTACATAAGTGGTAATATAATAAAATGCATAATAAGCTGTTTAGTATTTGTGGCAAATAAAACTCACTGCTCACATAACTTTTAATTGTTGGACATTATTATTATTGTTGTTTTTACTAGTATGTTGGCTTAGATTTAACTAAATGTTTGCCTATTTCTTTGTCCATATTCCTTCTGGATGATTTTCCTTTTTCCAAAATTAGCTCTTTAAGAAGTTCCTTTTTCATGCATCAATTTGTGGTAAATTCTATTTTGTTGTTTGAGATGTCTTTATTATGCGCTGACTTTACAATAATACTTTCATTAGGTTTCACAGTTCTAGGTCAACCGTGTTTCTCTTTAGAGTTGGAAGAGTATTCCATTATTTCTGGTTTCCATTGTTGCTCTTAAGTCTTCATTCTTGTTCCTTGGAAGCTGATTTCTACTTTTTCTCTGGATGCTTTTAAGATTGTCTCTTTGTCTCCGGTGTTCTACATTTCCATTACAATGTGAAACTGCATGTGATCTGTGGTGCTGCTAGATCTTAGAATTCATGACCTGCATCAATTCTAGGAAAATGTTCATCCTTTTCTGGAAGTGATGATTAACATATGTCAGGCTGTCCTTCATGGCTCATATACATTTCCTGTCTTTCTCTCTCTGATGCATTCTGGGAATTTATTCAGTTATACATCCAGCCATACATAGGAACTGGCTTGTACCAGCACACACGAAATAGTAGTGCACGTCTCTTTCCAAGTCTGTGTTCACTGTCCTCACATTGGGAGTTTAAAATGGCCATATGACTGCATAAACACCAAGCTCTTGGGTAGTGATGGCCAGTGCCCCAAGGACAGCTGTGGCTTCACCACAGGTTTACCCCTCTACTTTCCAGATCCTTTTTATTTCCACACCACAGGGTTTTCTCATCTTTCTTGAAAGCTCAATCAGGAATTTAAAGTAGCACTTCTCATCCGATAGTTCTGGATGTTATGAAGTCAAGATGGCTAGCCTAAAGAACTGCTGAAAATCAAACTCCACATGTCTATTGTAAAGATCCTTTACTAAGATTAGTACGGTTTAGAATAATAAAGATAGCCAGCACTGATTGGTGTTAGGTCTCTTCTTTTTCTTCAGAATAAAATGTTTCATATAACACACACACATCAACACATTATGTATTAAGCACTACTATGTATTGACACTATTATTAGCTGTTCAGAATAGTTATTGATCTTACAAGACACTTTGTAAACCATGAATAAGTGCAATCAGAGGTTGATACTAAAAACAATTTGCATCTTAACCACCATTTTTTGTGTGTGTGCCAAATTTTACTTGGATTCCATGACATGTAAACTGTGTTTCCTTGGATGCTAGTAACAGTACTGTGCACTATTTGTATAAATATGAACATATAGTTTGTATACATGTAGAGGTGTACAATTTGAAAATTGTTCTACTGATATAACTTGTTTTGAGCTTTTGACCAACTTTGTGACATTAGAAATTTCTTTTCCAGAAACTAAGAGTCAAAAAAGATGCCTAATTTTTCCAAGGTCATACAATATTAGTTGAAGGGCTAGAACTGAAATTCAGCTTTTGAAACTCTAAGTTCAATATGGAATAAGCATAAATCAACCAGGAAAACGCAGACATTTTCCTCTCTCTATGGGAAAGAAAGTCCTATTAAGTCAAGGAGATATCTATATCTATATCTATATCTATATCTATATCTATATCCATATCTATATTTATATCTATACCTATATCATCTCTATTTCTATATCTATATACTTGAATTTAGTAGAGTTTTAATTGTTTATATAGTTTTGAAGTTTTTTCCATGAGGGTTATGCTGTAATGATTCAGGATTCCTTAGTTCAGAGAAGTTCCAAAATATAGACACCTGGCACAGAAGGCTGGGAGGCTGCAGGGCTGCTCAGACCATGGCTTTCTATTTCTAATTAACATTCACCTAAAAAGGGAAAAAAGTTCACATTCCAAATAGTCAACTCAAAAATATCAATACAAAGAGCTCATTCATTGCAATGCTTTTTCCATCTTGAATGCAGTAACAATTTTAAGACTCATTCTCTCTACCTTCATCAGCAAATCCTCGCAAACCAGTAACTGGAACTCTTCACGAGAATTCCTGCACTCACAGATAGATTTGTGGTGACAGTTTTCGGTTCAAAAGTGCATTCCTGCTGTAAGTGGGCTACATGGGATCACCCAGTGGAATGAAGTCCAGTATCTCACACACACAGCTGGACTCTAAGAAGTAATTTTAGACGTCAAGGTAATGTATGTCGAAGCCATGCAAAACCACAATCCACTCGTGGATCACGGTGCCTTTGGCAAGCTGCTGGTTATTGTATTAGTCTCTCTGGCTGTACAATGATCTGTGGGGCTGAAGGGTTGGAATTTGTCACTTAAGACATTCATCTTCAGCTGCCAAGAGGTAGGCACATTCTGACCTCCGGAATTAAAGCTGGGCAGTGTTCCATATACTGTCCCACCAAGAATGCGGTCACTAGAGTTTCAATAAAGACATGCTGTTTCAGCAATCCATTGTGAAGAAGACTTCATGACTCTCAGAAGGTTTAGCTGTTTCCCATTCGTGTTAGTTGGGAAGAAGTCTGTTTTCCTTTCACCTAGCTATAAACGGAGTGTGTCTTGAAATGGCGTATGACATTTTTTTCTATCGCTCTAACTCAAAAACAGCTGAAATTATTTTCCTGAACACACATAAAAGGTCCTGAGCTGAGACCTGATGTATCAGGTTTCAGCCTGAAGAATTTTTCTGAGCCGATGGTTTATGCTGAAAATGCTGACAGATGTCGAACAGCCTCGCAAAATAATCTTTAAGGGAGTCCTGGGCAACAGACCATGTGGCTGCTTTGAAAATGCTAAATTCTTATTGCTGAACAATTTTACTTAAAAAAACAACAATACCTAGCATTTATTACATTTTTAACAGATATCTGCAGAAAGCCAACAATTACTCTACAGTTGGATTTTGGGAACCTGCTAGTTCCCATTTTACATCTTCTTTGGAAACAAGAAATTCTTTTAGACTTATCATTCCAAAGGGTCAGAGAGGAGCCCGAATTTGGGGATTTTGACCATGAAAGCATAAAGTAGATCCCGACCACTTAAAACTGCTGCAGAAGTCCCCGAAATGAAGAGAATGTAGATAGCAAACATTTGCTATATTTCTGGCTGTGATTTCTCCTTGCTAGGATACCACAGGATGGTCTGATCAGAAACAACTAAATGTTTATTAGTGTTCTCTGAGCGGGGTGTGGGGGGGTTTCAGATTTTCCCAGGAGGGTAATAATTTAAAGGATGTCAGTGGATGCAAATGAATTTCAGGCGTCTGGAGGAAGAAGAGGTGAATAGTACTTTTGTCTCTGGGAGACTTGGAATTTCAGCCGGGGCCATTTTGGGTAATTCTATTCCTCCTGCCTACATTCCCTGGTGTTGTTTCAGTTGGGAATGATGGGAGGATACTCCTTTCCCCCCCCGCCCGCATCCTGAACTGCTCAGCAGTGTCACGCCATGCTGTTAACAGCCGTCAGGGCCCATGGATGTGCAGATAGATGAGTTCCCTGCTGACATGAAAAGATCTTATGAATTGTGTCTTGTATAAAAGAGAGCAAACACCTTTACACAAAGAAAGCATAATGTAAGAACCGGAGCTGTTTTCTTCTCTGAACAGTCCTCTAGCATGCCACAGTCCCTGAAATTCTGAAAAGTAATCCACTTTGAGGCAATGTGGTGCTCCTTGGAGAACTGTTTTTACATTTATTTTCCCCAAAGCTAAGTACTCCGTTCTTCCTCTCTAGTTATACAGTGATAGTTAAGCAATCTTCTAAAAGTTTGAATACGATATAAATTATCAAGTGGTTTGCAAAGAAAAGAAATCCAACTCCCTGGAATCATCAGCATATTACACCACTAGCAGGAAGAATAGTCTACCTACACAAAATACACTCACTAATGAGATAAAATGGAAGGGTATGAAAAATTTGAGCAACTTCACAATATCACTACCATACCAAAAATTCCTAAAGAAGCGTGGAAACACCAAGTCAACTGCCACCAACCAATCAGAAGGAGGAAGACACTCTGTAATAGCTTTTATTTTTATCTTCTCTATTTAAAAGAAAGCAGAGTGATTAGTTGAAAGGTGAAAATATACAAATTTCTGCCTACTATGTTTATCATGTTTGCACAGTTTGGAAAAGCAATGCCAAAGTCCTCCATCATCTGCAAGCTTCACTTTCCTTGGTTTCCCTTCAGTTAACCAGGGTCAACCTCTTATAGTCTGAAAACATTAAATAAATAATAACAGACATAAACAACTCATAAGTTTTAAATGGTTCATTGTTCTGAGTAGCGTGATGCAATCTCACACTGTCCTTCTCTGTCCCACCAAGGATGTGAATCATCCCTTTGTCCAGCATGACCACATTATACAGGTTATCTGCCCATCAGTCCCTGGCTCATGGCACACTGTTATCATTGGTCAATGCATGGATCAATTTTGTTTAGATTTTTAATTAGTTATTTTTATAATGCAATAAGTACCCATGTATTCATTACCAAAAAGAATTAGCTACATCTTTTAAAATAACTTGCATATGGTGCCTTTTACCAACCAATTCACCTGCCTTTGCCACCCAATTAACCATCAGTGAGAACTCATTCTCTTACTTTCCTGTTATTACTGTTTTATTGCATCTATATGTAGTTTAAAGAGTTACTTTTTTCAGTTGTGCTTAATTTCAAAAAGGGAATATTCTCTATAAAATCTTGTTTCACTTATATTGCTAATCCAGGCATTTGGTTGGATGTACTGTTTGGAATGCTAATATTCCCATATGAAAATATTCTACAATTTATTCATTTGCCTTCCTAGTGATGGCCATCTAGGTTGTTTCCAGATTTTCACTATTATGAACAGTGCAGCTATGAACATCCTATGCCTTCCTTGACTAATGCCTTTTACCCATGCTCTGTCTCCTTCTAGAACTTTGATTAGATAGATGTTAGACCTACTCTAACTATGATATCAATTTTTTTCTTTGTGGGTTTTATTCTGGTCTGAGCTTTATTTTGGTCAGTGTATTCATATTACCACATATTGTCCAGTTCACTAATTCTCTACTGGCTTATGTCTAATCTGCTTCACAGAAATTTTTTATTGAATTTTTTTATTTCAATGCTTATATTTCATTTCTAGAAGTTTCTCCCCAACAGTCTGCTTGATCTTTTTTGCTTATGCTTACAAGTTTCTCTTTTGTTTATTAAACATTGAAATTTTATTTCTGTGCTTAATAATGCCAGTATCTTTTCTTGAGTGGTCTGGTTTCACTGTGTTGTTTTTCTTGGTTCTCAGCAGCGGCTGTTTCCGTCTGTCCCCCCTTCCTTTCTTTCTGTGAGCTCTTCATTTTTGGAACTCTATTAGAGGGAGTTATTTAAGACAGGGTTAAACTTGCATTTTCCCATGGAGAATTTATGTTTGCTTCTGCTAGTTTCTCTGGGGTATTACTAACCCAGGAAAATGAAATTTTGTACTTGAGGTTTCTCATAACATACACGGAGCATGAATTCAGACGTTATACTCAAATAAGGGCAGATTTGTGGTTATATTGTCTGAAAGCAGATCTCCGCCACTGCCCTCCTCCCATTTAGTGCCAAGGTCAATAAAGGATAATTTCCTTGCGCCATCCTCTGGACACTGGGTTTATTTCTAATATTCCCTTATGCTAAGGTTGCAGTTTTTATAGTGCCAGGCTGTGTGACAGTCTAGTAGACTCCTTAGAACTGGGACTGTCCTGAGTTATACACCTGCTCCCAGACCTTCTTTGGCCACCATGACAAAGGCTCACCATCCCCAGAGTTTGGGGGAAATCTTTGGGAAAAACCAGCGTTAGCATTTGCTCACCTCTCAGGATTCTTACTTTCACATCATTTCCTGGCTTCTGGGGATCCTTTCCTTTCAATACATTTTGGCAAGGCATTTGAAAACAAATTTTACATTCACAATTTTAACTATAATGGTGTGGGCATATCCACCAGGGTATCTGGTCTGTCATTTTATTGAAAGTAGAAGTCTATCTGTCCCCATTTCAACATTTATTTTCTATTGCAAAGTTTCTTAATCTTCAGTCTTAGGTCATAATCGATTTGTTCACTCCTAGTATAACACTCTTACTAAAATATAAAAATGATCCCAGGTTTAAATTTCTTCAATGACCCCATAGTACTCTTATGAGAAAGTCTATGCTCCTGTCCATGGCATACAAAGCTCAGCAAGATTGGTCCTCTGTCTCCGTCCCTACCCCTCAGCCTCCTTTGTATACCTTCACACAGACTTCATGCAGTCATAGCCATCTATCTTCAGTTCCCCCAGCACACCCTCATTTCTCTGAATTTTCATGTACACCATTCTTCTGCCTGGATCCACTCCCCTCACCTCAGCCTTCTCCCAGATTCTTTTTTGTACCCTTAAAACTCATTTCAAACATCACTTCCTTTTCAAAGCATTTTCTGACCCACATATTTGCTTGCCAGAAAACGTAATTAGGTACCCCTTATCTCTATTTCCTAATGTAACAATTACAGCATTACCAGGTAATGATAAATGGTTTCCTTATCAGTCTCTTCTGGTGGGTTGGGATCTCTTTGAGAACAGGGATTGTCTGACACTATGCACCAGCTCTAAACACAGTGCCAGAACACAGAAGGTGCTAACTAAATGGCTGTGGAATGAATGAGTGAATCGAGTGGGCACAACTACAATGAAAAGTTTGGTAAACTTGATGAGGGGCACTTGTTCTAATGGTTAACAGTGTGTGTGTGTGTGTGTGTGTGTGTGTGTGTGTGTGTGTGTGTGTGTGTGATGTATGGTTTAGATTCTCTGCTCTTTAAAATTATGCATAATTTTCTGACTTCCTATCAATATAGAAACTAAGAGCTAAATTTCAATTCACTCTGCCTTGGAGATTTTTGAAATGCTTGATTTATGACCGTTCCACCCTGAATGCCTGTGGAGCCAAATCAATAGGGGGCAAAATGTTTAGTTCTCTTACGTAGGCTTTAAGTCACAGTTGTCTGAGAAGTGTTTTGTCTCCTAACATTTTTCTCTAGCATAATCGATATCCCTTTCAGAAGGAACCTCAAATAAGAAAGCAAGATACATCTAAGAAAATCGTTTTTAAGAAATAAACATTTTAAAATGTTTAACATTTCATCAAACTAAAGATTTGTGTTGGATTATTTTCTATGAAACAGAGAGATAACTAACTGTGGGAGTCCCAGGCTAACTCCTCTGAATCTCCTGGAAGGAGAATTCTTATCCCCTCTATGAGCACAATTATCTCTTCTTTTCCAAGATATATTTTTAAAGTATGACAGTTTAGCTAAAATTCTAGGCACATCTGATTTGGACAGGAGACACTACACATTAGTCATCAACAGACAATGGAATAAAATCTTTATGAGGCTATAAAATGGGACATATTCTGAAAGCTTTCAGTATTAGTGTTGTGAGCAAAATATAACTTTAAAAATGCCAAGATCTATAGAAAAACAAATGTTGTGATATGTCGGTACACATCCCCGCCCCCCTCATTCTCTTATATACCCCCCGCATACTCCAATTCCCTTCCATACACGTGGCTATTTTTCTCAAAACTTAAGCCATCAGCCATTAATATTTTGAACTAATTCCTAGTCCATTTCCAGTTTGAGCCGAGTCCATCATGAAAACACTGTGAGAAAGGAAACAAACTGCATAGATTCCACTTGGCAAATCCGGGTCCTGTAGATCTGACTGTGGTTCAGCCCCTGGCGCCATCAGTTGGGCTCAAAATCAAAAGCTGTGGAAGGAGGTAATTAGCAGGGACTCTAGACCACTCTGCTGGCAACAGCCGGGCTGCTTATAGCCACCGGGAGAGTGGGTGGGAAGGGGTTCAGAAATGTTCTCTAAAACAACATTGCTTCTGCAGAATGGAAGACGGCAATTACAGGGCTGTTGCCATGGGCAAAAAGTTAACTTTGATTAGCATGCATATTGACACCTTTGCTAAGGTGTCAATATTTAATTAGAAAACTCAGCTACTAGGCAAGGGTTGTCATTCTAGCTTCTTATTCAGTAAGAAGACAAGAGTAGAGACAACTATCTTCTGACCCACTCACAAAGGTAAGAGGGTAATGTGACCTGGGCATGGAGGCCACCAACAATTTTGGGTGAAAAAAAGAGCGCAATTTCCCATCTCACTCATTCCAGCCGAAATTAAACTGAGCAGGGGCTCTGTGCCAAAGCAATGAAAATATAATTGATGTAGGTCACATTCGGAGTCCTCTGACGCTTGCCTGACTGGGCTGTTGATTACTTAAACTTGAGAGTTAAATGGAAAGAAATTGGCCCAGTGGAAGCCACTCGAGTTGGCTACAGACGTGATCATTTACAGAGGAAGGCGAGCAGCCCGAAGTGAACAGAAGATGAGAAGACTGTTCCAAACTGACCAGCTGAGGGAAAGTTTATATTTAAAAAAACAATCACTTGGTCAGTGACTCATGGGGAAAGAATTCTTAAGCTTTCTTCAGGGAAACCCCAGTAAATAACATGTATAATAAAATGGAGGTGGTGGTGTCTGTTTTGTTGAGCCATTCAGTCCACATAAACCTTTTTGGGGAAAAAAAAAAGGGGCACATTCTGAACACAATTCTCTCTGGGAAACCCCCAAACAGCAAGAATGATTACGCTTCCTTACAGTTTACAGAATAGTTTGTATCTCAGACTTCCATGTGAAATAAAACTTGGAAGAAATGTGGAAAAAATCTGCTTTTTGTTAGAGGGTTGAGGCTTTTTTAGTCAGTTGCTTCCATGATTCACGGGGCACTCCGCTCCTCTGAAACTCAAAACCACGTAACATAAAAAGCAAGGCTGGCTGGAGTTAATCCTTTCTGCTTTGTCCCTAGGAGAATCAGCCGCCCTGTGTCCCACAGGGCAAATGGGAGAAATGAATGAAACCTCTCGGCCTACGTCAATTTACTAGAGTATGGTGTAAATCAGATGCTTTAAAGGAGATTTAGAGTTCTACTTTTTTTTCTCTCCTAATGTGGGGTTTCACTGACATAATCTATAACAGTTTCGGTTCCTCTCTTTTTAATTAACAAAAGCTTTTGGAATTTTGTTGTTTTGGGTCTCTAAGAACACCGTGAAAAAAAAAGTTTGAGCACACACAAAACACACACACACAGAGAGAGAGAGAGAGAGAGAGAGAGAGAGAGAGAGAGAGAGAGAGAGAGAGAGAAGAGAGAGAGAGATGCTTCTAAATGATTAAAGAAAGCCCTGTTTGTTGGGGGACAGGAGTGGTTAAGAGTTCTCTGTTCCCTGTTCCCCACCCCCTGCCCAGAATGCTTCGTCAAAGCCACCCGGTGTCTAATCAGCAGGCCTTTAGATTATTTTATGTTAATTAAAATCATGGTTGGTTTGGGAGGTTAATGTATACATGTGCATGTGGCTTCAAAGGCTTCCCAAATTACTGGCTTAGCTTGCTCGCCTTGGGCAGCCTGATCTGTGATAAAAATGACCACATTAAACCAAGTTTATTGCTATAGAAGGTTTTGATTTTTTTTTGCAGGTTTCTTAAAGAATTTACCATTTTAAAACACTCTTAGGATCCCCAAAAAGGTAAAAAAAAAAAAAAAAAAAAAAAAAAAAAGGAGAAATGTAAAAGGAAAAGAACAAAGGAACTGGCTCATATCAGGAAAAAACAACAAGAAACAGCTTTAGAGATTTCTGAGGGGAAATGAACAAGGCCCAGGACAAGGCTGTGATCGATTCTAACTTCTACAATATGCTTGCCACTGATGATGCTTTTTCTTCTTCTTTTTTTAAAATACATGTTTCAATTGATTTAGTAAAAACAAACCCTACCAAAAATCAATGAAAAGTGGCTCATACTATTTATTCTTACTTATTCTTCACTCTGGGTCATGCCATTGGGAAAGCTCACTGTGATACCCAATGTTTGTCAGCGACTGTAATTAGAAAGAGCTCATGAGAGTGGCCAGCATTAACTTTGATGGTCACAAAAGCATAGCAGTCACGGGGAGCCAGGCAGAGGAAAGTCTGGAAGACAGAAACAAAAATAAGTTGGGACTGGACACGGGGACAGATTGAGGCTTGCCCTGGGTAGGAGAAGCAAGCAACCCACAACATATAATACAAGAAAATGTGTCAACCTCCATCTGCTTCTGATGGCCTGCTAAGTTCCTAGAATGAATCTAACCCAAAAGACTGGAAAGGGGCACAGTTTTCACTTAACACCATCATCAATCCCTTAACCTCGCCTGGTTCAGGCACTCACCTCCTTGACTACTATGAGAATCTCCTGCCGGTCTCCTGGCTCCCATGGAATTTATCCCTCACACAGCCACTAGACTAAACAGTCTGAATCACCACTCTGAGCTCTCATGGCATCTCGGTGGCACGGGATGAAGTACACTGTCCTCGGTGACCTGATCCCCGCCTGCCGCTTGGGCATAGGTCCCACCATGGCTGAGCTCAGCAGTCAGGTGTTCTCCGGTAGGATGCTATTCCTGCCTGTCCCCCAGACCACCAGGTGCTCCTTATCAGCCACTGAACACTAGCCACACCTTTTATCACCCTCTACTATAAGTTTCTGTAACACAGGGAGCTCCTTACAGACAGAAATGGATGACTTAGTAATTTCGGTATTCTTGGCACCTAGCAAGTGCTCAATAAAGGCTTGTTGAACTGAAGTAATGTGAAATGACAGAAGCAATAAATGACATCAAACTTCAACAGACAGGACAAGGAGGAATGATTTATGAAAGAAGGCTAGTTCTCAGGTTATCTTTACCTATCCAGAGACTGGGAGGTTACCTAGGAAAGTCTAGGCAAGTACATTGACCTAGAGTTTCAGGAAGCTGTTGCCCTAAAATATGGCTGGACATCAAGTGTTTGTTGTACCTCTGGGTGCTCTGACCTCCACGCATAGCATGAAAAACTATATCAATTGCAGTATTTTGATGGCACATCACTGATTTCTTAGCAGATGACTGTCTCATGCTGATAACAGGGTATGGGCAAAAGTGATGAACAGAGATAAGGTTTCTAAGGCAATATAAGCCAATGCAAATGTTCTAGAAACAGACCAGTGGAAAGCAGATGGAAATGGACAATAAAGTTTGGGTAGAAATTTTCAAGAACAGCATTACCCTGTCCCCCAAGGAAAGCAAATGCAAAATTTTAAAACCATTGAAAGTCAAGAAGGAATTGTAATTAAAAGGTAGATTCTAAGTAATCCCAAGACTGAAACTGTCTTTTACACATTGAAAAGGAATAACTTAACATCCAAAATACATCCCAACCAGAGGTTATCCTCAACTCTCCTTTAAAAGCAATCAACCTATATTTTCTATGTAAAAAAAAAAAAAAAAAAAAAAAAAAAAGAAGTGTCAATGAACGGTGTGGTCAAAATTGGCAGGGTACAAAGTATGGAACTAAATCACTGAAGGGAAAGAATGTGAACATGCCTTTCACAAGTTAATATATTCAGCAGAATAGTTCAAAAAAGCTAAAAGGGAAAACGAAAGAAAGGAAGAGAAAGAAAGAACACTGAAACTGTAAACCTACACAAATAAACTTTCTACTATTTATATGTGTCAGGTTCAGACCCACTTTCCCTCTGGAGTTATAACCAGAGTGAAGTACTGGTTATACACTTAGGCTCATATGGAAAAACCCCTGGAAGTTCTCAGAGCCCCTTAGCACAAAAGTACAAAGAGATATGATAATGACTTCCCTGAACAAACAAATGTACACAGAAGAGTGAGCTGGTTTGAGCTCTAGGGGCAGCCCTGGTGGCCTTGGCTGCTCTGATCCTGTGCCATGAAGACATGTATTAGGCCTCTCCCGATCTTCCTTCCAGCCTGGGGGCTGCCAAAAGTCGTTTTCAATGCGAACACAGAATGAGTCCCCACTATCGGTGTCAGAGTTGTGAACAGAATCCATTCGCAGGCTCCCCAGCTACTGGCGAAATGATTGCGATTGCTCATGGCCAACAGGGACTTGGGAAGGGCCGATGCGACAGCCAGCTTTCTGATAAACCCTGATCTAAGGCATGATTCTTAACATTACGTCAATCTACCTCACAGTAAAACCAAAGGTGGTGGGTGTGAAATCTTCTTTGATGGCCACATAAGGGAAATATTCATCATATTCATCGGTTTTGTACCTTATACTAATGACTGCTGTTAACATATATAGTGTTAACTGCAAAGTTTAGACATTATCAAAATTACTGTGGCAGCGTATTTAAAGTGCATATTCCCAGGAGCCATCCTCAGAAATTCAAATTCATAAGACTTGGGGGAGGTCCAGGTGCTCCTGTTTTTAAGGAGTAACTCGGGTGTGGCCAGTGCAGGTCAGATGGGCCAAGTGGGGAAACCTTGAGCTAGAGGCTGCTCCTAGTCCTCTACCTCTACCTCTACCTGCTCTGCAAGCATAAGCCCCGCCTCCCAACACGGATACCACAAGACGGTGACAGGTACTGTTTGAAAACATGGCAGGGGGGTGGTGGTTATTTGATAAAATAAGTTCAAGAATTGTGGAGTCAAACACATTTACATGCTTGTTTATTCCAGTACTCTAGAATTTAAAAAAAAAAATGCATTTATTGATTTCAGAGAGAGGAAGGGAGAGGGAGAGATAGAAACATCAATGATGAGAGAGGATCATCAATCGCTGCCTCCTCCTACTGGGGATCGAGCCTGCCACCCAGGCATGTGCTCTAACTAGAATTGAGCCATGAGTTCCTGGTTCGTGGGTCGACACTCAACCACTGAGCCACGCCAGCCAGGCAAGTACTCTTGATTTTTAAAATGTGCTAGTATACTCTGTGTCTTATCAGAAGGGAGATGAAGAATACAGTGTAACTCAAACAAATCAAATCTCTTTTAGAAAAAAAAATAGGCTGAGCATACTTTGGGAAATGCTGCCATATAAAACTTTGATGTAAGAAAATATAAGAGCTGAGAATGACAAGGAGGAGGATCTGGGATGCCTAGATGGGAACGGTTGGGTGGTAGGGTATATGAGAACACACTGGAGCACAGATGCAGGGCTGGGAACAAATTCTGAATGTAAAAGTCAAGAGTCGCTCAGCAATAGACTGATGTCTTTCAAGAAAGAGAAAGACCTTGGAACACAGCACTCTTGGAAAAGAGCGCTACTTGCAGAATAAAGACAATAGTGGGGGTCAGAGCAACCACTGGGACCAGAACATGGCACTTTACCAAAGCTTAAAAAACCATGCAGGGACTGAAAGTAATGGCACTGAAGATGGCCAACACCTTCACTGTTCTACACACAGCACAAGTCCCAGTGCATTTAGTTTTTGCGAGGTGGAAGTTCACACCAAGCTCCACTGAAGGAATTAAGAGAGAGGCTCAGAGTCACGTGCAGTCCCCCAGCGGCTATGTGACAGGGCTTGGGAGCTGAGCTCATACCGGAGCTTTAAAACTGCACTCCTCTGTCCCTCTCATCAGAAGGATCAGTAGGTTTGCAGGTAAAGGACATTGTCTGAGCAACAGGGTTTTTTGTTGTTGCTTTGTTTTTGTTTTAAATTTTATTTTATTGTTTAAAGTATTACACATAGTAGGACATATATCTCCTTTTTTTCCCCATTGACCTTCCCCCAGCCTCCCCTACTGTTGTTATTTGTTGTTGTTGTTGTTGTTGTTAAGGGAAAGGCATTGATTAACCCTTGCCACGAGGATTAAATAAAAAGGTAAAAGAAAACTGTAATACTCATTGTAGGTTATGGTTAGGTGAGATGCTAGCAATGTGAATTGCTTTGAGGAAAGTAATTTGGTGGCCTGAATAAAAAACTGTAATTATTCATCACTTTGATACTAATTCCACTTCTATAAATCTACCTTGAAGAAATAATCAGAAATATACATGAGGAATTATGCACAAAGACGTTTACTCTAAAATTACATGTAACAATAAAAATTTGACTGAAATTGAATACACATATTAAAAAGTATATTAACTCTAGATTAAAAGCTGGGCTTGCATCAAATATTGACATGCCCATGTGTCTGATATGTGATCTTTGGGAAGTTTGTTAACTAAGCCTCACTTTCTTCATCTCTAGAATAGAGAAAATAATGTTTACTGAAGGGATACTCAAGAGCAGTACCACCGACATTTTAGGCAGGATAATTCTTGCGGGGGCTGTCCTGTGCCTTATGGGATGTTTGGGGGTATCCTTGGCCTCTACCCATTAGATGCCAGTAGTACCCCTCAACCCACTTGTGACAATCTGAAATAAATCAGTTTTCAATGGAAAAGCCAGGTAGAGAAAAGGAAAAAGTGAAGTACACATATGTAAGTATATAAACCATGTATGTATACATGTATATTCATATATCATATAAGCATACAAATATATGCAGAGGAAAAAAAGCCAGTAGGAGAGTGAAAATTCAAGAGCATAGAAATGACTGATAAAGCAAAGTCCTAACTCTATGCTGAAGGGAAGGAGAGCCATCCTGACCTGGGAGTGCAGAGAGAGTAAAGAAACAAAACAATCCTGAGGGATTTCCTGTTCCTAGTAATGTTACCATGCCTATTTTTAAAAGCATCTTACCTAATAATAGACGAACATGTAAATTGACCGTACCTCTGCTATGCCCACAGCCAATCAGAGTGAGTACGCAAATTAGAAGGCCAAAGATGGTGGCCGCCCAGCTGCTCCAGGAGCGGAGTGGCCAGGTGGGGCAGGACGCCTGCTATGAGAGGGAGGACGTGGGGCGAAGGGATCTACAGGAGTGGAGTGCTACAGTGAAGACAAGACTGCAGACTTTGGGAGTCTGCAGCGAAGATGAAGATGGCAGACTCTGGCCAGAGCGAAGGCCTGGGTCCCCGGTGCCGGAGGAAAACTGGTGCTGGAAGCCAAGGGAAGGAAGGCCTATTCCACAAATCTCTTCGTGCAACAGGCCTCTAGTTAAGATATAAAGAGCTCTTTTTCCCACGGTACAATATATGCAGAACAAGCTGGAAGTAAATGAAGCTTAATCAGATTTAAGTTACACATACATACTGGAAAAAAACCCTAACAATTTATTCCATTAGCACATCATTCTGCCTAGTCCTAAAGAATGAGGTATGTGAATAGTCTGGCAATGTAAACATTTAAGTACACGTTAGAGAACTGGTTACAGTAATTTCAGGTGAATCCATCAAGGTGACCAGGTTAACGGCTTGGAAATTACTTTCTGTCTCAATGTCACAACCTTTCCCTTTGGTATTCCTACTTTCCCTGATTTCCCTCCTTCGCACCGACACCTACTCCTGCCCTTGAAACTCGATGCCTAAGTTCACAGTTTGACTTATTTCTGCCATCATTTATATTAATTCATTGAATCATTCCACAAATATTTACACACTACCTATTATGTCCCAAGTATAATAAGCTAACAAAACCATAGGAGGAATTGATCTTCATGGAGTTGAAAGTTCAGCTAAGAAAACAGACAATAAACATTAAGTAATGACTCAATCAATGCAACTCATTGCAGAAAATCACACAAAATGCTGTCGTGCCAGATCTGTGCCTAATGTTCCCTGCCTGGTACGAAACTCCTTTTTCCAGAGTGGGAGGCCCTCCTATTTGGGAAGCAGCTGTAATACACCTTCTCTGTTAAAACCCTATTCCTGGACCACAACCATGACACTATTTTATAGAATCCAAGATGAAACTTAGATGCCCACCCCTGTCTGATGTGATATTTGTACCCTGAAAATCTACAATAGTATACATCTTATATTTTTATGCTTCTGTAATTCATTATCATTATCACCCTCTCATCATTTCGCGTGAACTGGAAATGTAAAATTGATAATAGCCTTCATAAGACGTGGCTGCTACACTGACTTCAGCAATTTTTTCACATTTGAGAAAAAGCAGAGTACCAAAGTTGATGCCTCCATGCTTGGAAAAAATCTAGCTCTGAGTGGGCGGAGCAAATTGATGTGGGTGGCTCTATCTTGGGGTCTGAATGTCTTGGCCATCTTACAGTGATTTTTTAAAAAAATCTGATTGGAAGACAACACATTCCATACCTCACTCAAAAATGTTTTCTGTTTGACAATCCACGAATTGAACTGTGAGGCCACGTGGAAAGAGAAGAATGATATTTAGTTTGGAACAATGGAACAGTTTTTCTTGATAGACTCAGATTTTAACCGTACCTTACTGAGTCTATTTTTATGTCTTGTTCTAATGCTCAAATACAGAAACATATTAACTTTTTAATTTTCATAGCATTCCAATGTTGAAATGGGCTTTTAGTAGAAGCGCTAAAATTGCACACATTTAAAAAAATTGGGTTTTTCTTATTTAATGAAAGACATATGGTCATAAAAAAAGTGTTTGTAAAGGCAATTCTTTGTATAACACGCACAGTCCTTGACCCTGTACCCCTAAATCCAGGTATGCAAGCCCAAGTTTAAAAATCTTTTCAGTTACTGTCATTCTTTCAAAGGCAAACAAATCTAAGGGCAGGGAATATCTGTCATGTGGAGCAGTTACGGCGAAGCATCGTGGAAAGTGGGGACTGTGTATAGTCAGAGCCTGCAGTCTGAGTGGATTCCAGCTCTTCAGCATACATGAACTGGGTTCAGGTAATGAAGGTCACAGGTTCAAACTTTATATGCTTACATACTTACTTCAAGCTAGGCCAGGGTTTATCGACCTGGACACATGGACACATATAACTGGATAATTACTGTGGAGGCTATGCTGTAAATAAAAGGATCCTGGCTTCTACCCACTAGATTCCAATAGTACCACTGACAATCAGAAATATCTCCAGATACTACCAAATGTCTGCCTGGAGCAAAATCAGCCCTACTTGAGAACCACTGTTCTAAGTAGAAACAATACTTTTCTTTTTTTCAGTCTCTTTCTAGAGGGAATAACTGCAGTGATAAAAGAATTTTGACAAGCTCCTCCTTTTATTAAAGCTCTGTTTTGCTCTGCATATCAAACTGTTGTTGTTTTTTGCCTATTTCTTCTTCTTCTTCTTCTTTTTTAATAATTTTATTGATATTTTACAGAGAGCTAGAAACATCGATGAGAGAGAAACACCGATCAGCTGCCTCCTGCACACCCCCCACTGGGGATGTGCCCTTGACCGGAATCGAACCCGGGACCCCTCAGTCCGCAGGCCGACGCTCTATCCACTGAGCCAAACCGGTTTCGGCAGTTTTTTGCCTATTTCTTGAAGTGTTACCAATTATTCTCTTTGAAGCCATGTGACATAAAATAAGAAAATGTATGAGGAAAATAAAAATGTCCCAATCAGAACTTTTCTTCTATTAAAACTTGGTCAACATTAATAATTTATGTGCAAGGATGTGTGTTGTCATTATGTAATGGGTCTTAACATCTCATTTGTCATACTGTTAGCTACCCCAAAATAATGTTAGCCTTTTGTATTTTAGGGCTGATTTAATAGGTTGGCATGCAACTAAATATGTTTTCTAAAACCTTATTTACGTGTTATTATTTTGTTTTATTTTTAGAACTTGGTTTACTAGATACTACTTGTCCCAATAATTAAAAGAAATGCACCCCTAACTCTGGACCAAAATATTATGAATCAAGTTGAGGCAAACAAAATGAAATTGCTCTAGAAAAAGAACACAGTTTTAAGTTAAAATATGCTAGTCCTCCTTGTAGTTCCTTAAAAACGTAGGAGTCCTAAGTAAGTGACTTGTTTTAGGTTCTGTTCTGGGATACTTGTCTACCCACTCCAGCCATTCAGACTGCTTAACGTTTAATAGACAAGTATATGGCTTCTATGCCGTAATTACCATGACAGGTGGGTCTGGGTACCAGTATATGCTCATTTGGCCTTCTTCTAGCTTCCTACAGGGTGGCTCCTACTCACTTGTTCAGCTTACCTTAAAGTTTCTGCTCCCTCCCCTACTGCTCCATACACACTTTTCATATACAAATTTCCTTACCTTATTGGATATCTAAGTTCACAATAATAATGCATGAATACAGAAACATATATCAGTGCCTAGGGAAATTAAAAATAACCCCTAAGTTTTCTTTCAACCCATTTCCTACACCTTTCTTTGTGCTCAAACACATACAGAAACAAGTGTATGTGCATGCACATGGGAGACACACACACACACACACAACACACACACACACACTTTCCATCTTTCATGTGGAGCAGGTATTGTTCTTTCGCAGACTCCTTTGTGTTCCAAAAGGTATCTAAGTCACTGTCAGAGAAAATATGTCCAAAAAAGCTATGATGGAAGCTATAATTACTCTCATTATTTCTCACTAACTAGAGTGAAGTCACTTTTTGGGGGGCACAATAGAGGAAATAAAACATAAATAAGGCCCAAGCACCTTTCAGAGATCCCTCTTCTACCACCCAAAAGAAAAGCTTTTCCTGTGAGCTTTCTGAGCAACAGGTCTTTTCTTGCTTTCTGATAGAGTCTATTTGCCAAGATTAACAAATTTGGGAACATAATAGAGATTCCAACCTTTTCTGCCTCCAAATGGACTTTACTTTCCTTCTTGGATTAAAATTAATGACAGGGGGTTAAAAAACTAGGCAATAGCAATACTCTTTTAAGATTAAATTGCCAAAAAAGAACCAAAGGCTTACTGGTGTTGTGATGATTGAATCAGACAGTTCATTTTTATATGCACATGGGACTAAAATAACACATTGAGGCCAGTGAGTTTTCATCTTTCTTCTTAACTTTAATGATATTCTTATTGGGTTATGTATAAATTAAGTGAACCAGATGGGCTCTCCTGAAATCCCAGGGGAATACATTTGCTAAGCTTCTCTAAGAAAATCAGGGAAAGCATATACATTATTCAAAGAAAATAAATAACCCTAATTGAGCTGACTACTTACACTGCTTAGAATGCTCTTTCTCGTATACATTCAACATTATTAGGAAATGTACATTATGACACTGTACTGTCTGCCCCTTACACCTACCAAGACTAGAACATCATCAAGACATTTCCAGATTTGATGATGGTTTTCAGTGTCTGTCTATACTCTCTCACATATGACCAAGGACAGGAATTTAGGAGTTGAGGGTCTGGCATAAGAGGCAAGACAAATTAACATAGATTTAACATCTGTGCTCTGCAGTGTAATATTTTTTGGTGACTTTTGATTTGGCATCCTCTATCTTTGCAAATGACTGCTGGAATCCAAGGGATCACCAAAATACGTACTCTAGGTAATAACTACTTTTCCCACTAATGGAGGCTGACATGGCCACAGTCTTGCCGAATGTACCAGGTATTGGGGAATCACTAGACAAAAAGCACATTGTAAGTGTTGTAAAAACAAGTGTTTACATCTGATTTTCCTTCTCTCTTCTTTTCTTAAATATCAAAGCCCTCCAGTAAGTATACATTTCTTGCATTTGCCCTAACTATGAAGGCTTAGTTATTTTTAAATTCTGTTTCAGCATTAGTTTGGGCTCTGTTTCTTCTTTTCAAATGTGCCTTCTCTCCAATCAAGGCAGTCAACTTCATACTTTTCCTGGGGGAAATTTAAGAATCCTTTAGTTTGAAAAGACCGAAGTTAAGTAAAGTAACAGTAAATTTCTCTTTCAAAGGTAATAAAAAAAATCATAAGAGATTAAATGTAGTTTTCCCCCAAAAGTCAAAAATTCTGAAGCAGTCATTCCTGTACCTGGGATTCTTTTTAGCTTTCTGCACCAACATTGTCGAGAAATTTGAGAGCTTTTGATAGAATTTTATTCCTTGTATTTTAAGTTTTCTACCTTTAATTTGCCTAATCTAACATCAAAGACATTTAACCAAAAACTCAAAGTCTTTAGTAAAAGATAAAAATTAGAAGTCTACTGAATTTTTAAAAATGCCTACCAAGAGAGGACATCAAATAAAGAGGGAAATTAAATATCGTCTCTCTAGAACAAAACATAGAAGTGACTTTTTACCTGAAGGCCTCAGTTTTAAAAATGACATTCTCATTTACATTTGTGCTAAAAAAACAACAACCCAAAAACCCACAAAAACAGAAAATAAAAAAAGTCTCTGTTACTGTATATACTTGTTCACATTCTCAAAACTGGCTCGGGAAGTCCTGGATTCTAGTCTTGCTCATGAAGACACCGATTTGGAATCCAGGGTCCAGGGAAACCCCTCTAAGGAGAAGACAGATTCCACCATCAGCAACTTAGGTATCACTATGCCAACAGAAAAACATTTTCAACGGGCAATAACTAATGGGCCTGGGAGGAAATGTTTTCCCAAGCAACTGTGTTCTCCTCACAAAAGGAAAATGTGCTTTTTAAGAAGAAATAACAAAATCCACATAATGGTTCAAAGAGGAATGTGAACCTTGGTGTTCTGTTCCAGATGCATTCATAATGTAAATCTAAATGCATTTATTGCACAAAAGTTTGTTTCCTGGACTTTAGAGGATTAGCTCCCAAACTTTAAGTGTAATTTAAAGATGGATGAAACATTAATTTTGCTGTCACTGAGAAAATGAATATTAGGCTTATTCCGTGCACATGTGCGCACATGCACAGTACACTTAATGAATGTGGGAAGATGAACCCGTTCATGCTGCTCAGCTAAAGCAACGCTAATTGAGTAGGCTTCTTTCTTTTTAGTGTCTGGTTGGTATCATAACTAATAAAACGCCATTCACTAAATAAACAGCCACTGTGAGTCTAAAATGAGTCACCGATTACATTTGGCTCATGGAAATGGCAAGCAAGGAGTCAGGTATGTTGCCTTCAGGACAACTCAGAAGCATTCCGGCATGAGAGGGGGAAAAAGGATCTCATTTTCTCCTTTTGAAGACTCCAGATCGGATCTATAACTATGGAAACAGCACAGCTTGCAATCCAGTGTTTTCCATGATACTGAAATTCTAAGCTAAGGGAAAATAGCACACGGATGTGCTGCTGGCAATTTGAGGAGGCTCTTTCATGCCAAAGTCCATGGTCGGTATAATGATCAAATTTTAAAAGTATTAGCATTATATTTTTTTCATAAGCAATCACTTATACATCACATAAACAACTAAAAATTAACGGCAATAAATACAAGCACCTCCAAAGTATCCGCTCTACAATTACAAATCAAACCAGTAAGCACTCCTATCTTTGACAATCCAACCAACACCCTCACCAGCCCCTGAGGCTCCCCGCACAGCACTGTACCAAATGTTTGCGCTGTAGAGGGCAGCTCTGGGGGCGCAGGAGACCCAGGAGATCCTTATGCTTCATCCTAGATGTGCCCACAATGAGCAGCAGTTTAGAAATTTTGGGTTTTATTGCTCATTGTATTATAATTAATTGAAAATCAGTCAACTCTATTAAACTGAACGTTTTATTACACCCAGAAGAACTTGACCAAGCAAGACACAACAAATGGATGACTCCGGCTATGGAGGAGTGTTTTCTCCTGGGAATATTACAAATGCCTTCAAGTGGTCAGTGAAATCACTAGTGAACGAGGCAAATCATAAATGCTCCTTGAGTGGCTTGTGGGTTAGCACCTCCTCAAAATGTCAGCAGCTGGTCCCCTGGCCTGCACCAGACACGCACAGTCTTGCTCTAAGTATACTCAAATTAGCTCAGGTACTTAACGAACAAACAAGGGATGTAGCACATGACAGTGTAGACACAGCACATGGCAGTGTAGACCAAACACATGGCAGTGTGGATGCAGAGTCAGTGCAGTGTGGACACAGACTCAACGCAGTGTAGACATAGCACATGGCAGTGTAGATGCAGACTCAGTGCAGTATGGACACAGACTCAACACAGTGTAGACACAGCACATGGCAGTGTAGTGCAGTGTAAGTGAGCAGGATCAGACATCCTTACTATTCAAACACTGAAATACGTTATCTGGTATAAGAACTGAAATATCGGCTTTTACATTTTATCCAACTGGTTTTTTTCTAATAGTCATAATATGAGAAATAGTATCCCTTACTTTGTGTAATAAATCTTTCATCAATTTCATAACTTACCTGCTGTTTTAAAAGAGTGAACTCTCAGTGGGTTGAGTTTACCCCTTTGCTCCTTCACAAATGCCTGTCTTGTACATTTCTTGTATTATTTTTAACTTCATTAAATATTATTACTTGGTATAAATTTATAAAGTGACACATTTTTCAATACCATCTACGTCAACTTATTCCATAATAGCACATTCCATCCAATTAAACTGCAAGGTTTCCCACATTTGTTTTACATTCTATATGTATGGCTTATGAATAGCAATTTTGATGAGTTCCAGCTGGTTTAAATATGCGGGCAGACCCTTCTAGAGCAGATTCTTTTCAATTCTTATTGTATTCAATGAGGCCCTTTTTAAGTGGGCCACCTGGTGGGAGGAAGTACTAAGAAGTCTCATTAGAACAAAATAAAAACAATCACCCCGCTAAAGACCATCTTCCCAACTACATGACTATTATATAATTAATATCAGTGCAAAGTAGTTCTTACCTTTTGGAAAACCTGAATTAAAGTTTAAACAAGCTAGCAACCCTATGAACGACTAAATGGCTCCTTTGTTTATTATAACAACAATATTATGAGAATGTCCACCATTTGTGCATGTTGCCGGTTTCACAAATCTATCATGCACATTTCAGTCCCCCTTCATCCCCCACACCCTCCCACCTCCCTCCAGCTGGAACACATCAAGGGTGCAGAAGCCAAGTCAAATGTTCACCCCACCCTCCTCCATCCATTTTAAGGCACCTTCAAAGGCAGAGCGCTGATCTAACTCAGTTGCACCAGCTAAGCCAGCCATCCTGCTATTGACGATTCCAGTTTGGGGTTTTTATAACTGCACAGGAACAGGAGAGCACTGAGTTGCAGCAGATTGTTGTACCCTTCCTGCCAAAGGGTCCTCATTATTAAATCTTCATAACCTTTCCTCTCAGTGTCCATCTCTTTCCTTATGATATCAATGCCCAATAACCAGCTCTGAAGGACCAATTTCCCTTCCAAAAGGTCAAAACAGCACAGCCACTGTGGGAGTCCAAATGCACGCTGCCCCCAGCATTTGCACACCCTATATCATTTGTGTACAGTCACAAACGACAGTCATTTTAACGTGCATAGAAATGCACTTGCCAAGATGCATGCAGAAGGGGAGTAGAAAAAGAGGAGCTGCCGCAGGACAAAGAACTTACTTTGTTGTTCCCCTGTACGTGCAGCAGCAAGGAAAATAAAAACGAAAAAGAAATAGGTTAATCATGAATTTATGTTAAAACTATGAGGTAATTTCTGAGCTAGAGCAAAATCAAAATAAGTAATTTAACTGGTCACTCACATCCAATACATACGTACACAGCACCCAGAGCTCAAGGACAAGTCAAAGGATCTACTTAGATGAAATAAAATCACACATTTATAACAGCAGAAAGTTAAGACAGAGATTTTCCCCTTTCTTCCTACTCGAGATACTTGGAGTGTGGGAACCTGGCCAAAAAGCATAGGTTTCAATTGGTAAGGAGTGAACTGTTAGCATGAAAGGCAAAGTATTTAGTATGTTGAATTGCCCTTTCCTGACAGCCCCTCCTCCAACATGCCAAGCAGTGGAAAATTTCAGCAGTCAATGCGTTTTTAAACAAACACTGCATCCTTGGTTTCAGAGAAGGTGGAAAAAAAAAGGCAAAGAAAGCAGAAGGAATGAGTGGGTGGTTCTGGGGAAACAGGGTAAGCAGGCCACGTCTGACCTCCTTCTGTACCATTCTTTTATTTTGTAAATTACGAGCTTTGTCTTGGGTCGGCCCAGGAAGCGCTCACTGTAGAGTGGGGATGTGGCCAAGATAAACACTGGTCCACATTCAAGAGTTTGTCCCCAAAATGCAGTTATTTCTATAGGGGACACTGGATAGAGACACAGAGCAGCAGCCAGGGACAGGCAGTAGGAAAATGGGTCTCCTGTTTCAACTAGAGCTGCAGGAGTATGATTTATACCAAACAATTTAACTCACATATGGCTTAAAAAAATAGAGTGGTGATTCATTAGTCCCAGGGCAGCTTGAGTCCTCACAAGGTCAGATCCTGTGAGAGAGACGTGATGGGAAGGGCAGGGAACAAATCTGAGCTCTTCTCACAAAGGGGCCAGGAGGAATTTTGAGCTGAGACGCTGAGACCAAGACAGCGGTTGGGAAAAGTCATGATTCTGTGCAGGGGACAAAGGATGGGGTGGAGTTACAGGTTGGGCTGGAGATCTGGCTTTGGGTTCTAAGAGAGGATGTGGAGGGAAAATCACACCTTCAGAAGTTTTCTGGAGAGAGAGTTAGGCAAGGATTGCAGGAGAGTGTATTTTCTGGAAAACAATGCCAATTGGTGACGTGGAGGAAATGTCTAATTCAAGGACTTTCACAGCCATCATCTTTAATAAAAACAGAAATGTAAAGACATTGATAAAACTGTAAAGGATCTTCTTGGCATTATGCATTGCCGTGATAGAACCGTTCACAGCACTGGCTTATGTGAGACATAAATAAGGACACAAGAATGAATGGAGGGAGGAAAGGAGTCTTTAGTAAAAAATATGCCAACTGTTCAAGAAGGCAGTAAAGCTCCCCACAGGGAATTTTAACAGGAGAAAATTTCTATTTTAGAGAATTATGGGACTCCGGTTCTCCGAAGCAGTGCAATATTGCTGCAAATTCCTCAAGCAGATGGAATTTATTGCATTCCACAGCCGTGCAGCTTTGATCTAGCAAATCAGTTTCAGGAGTCCCACCAAGTATTTCTGCACGTTAGGAAATGACTGGCTTCCTCGCTCCATGCAGATGGTTCTGTTTGTAGTGGCAACAGTGATGTCACAGAGTAGGGGCCTTAATCCCTAGAGGGAAGAAACGTACAAGTGGAGGACGTGGAGGGGCTCTGTCTTCTCTTCTTTCCTCAATCATTTCCCAACTCTCCATGCTGGGAGAGGTGGAACAGGACTGGAGTGGGAAACTGTAAAGGCTCTGTGTTTGGATTCCTGAAGGTGCCTCTATTAAGGAATAACTAAGACGCTTCGGAACTGGTCAGGTAGCTGCTCCAAGCACTGAGCCAGCCAAGGATAAAGGGAGGTGTGGCAGCGCTAAGGTGGGCATTGTTAGTCTTGATCGTTAGTCAGCTGAATAAACTCATGTGAGTGGTCCTCACCCCATTAATAAATATTTACGGAGGTCTGTGGCCATTCTTCTTTCCCTAGAAAGATACAGAGACCTCTCCCCTAATTGTCATTTGTCACAAAGGATGGTTCAGTTTTGGAGGTTATCCAAAAGGAATTTCTTTAGTCCAAAGAAGACTTCATTATAGTATGATTTCAACCTCCAAAGCAGTCCCAAAAGCATTATGACTTGGAGAGTTTTGAATACAGAGGTATAATGAAATTCCAGGGCAATCCACTTTCTACTGCCAATTTTCATCTCTTAAGAAAAATCATACATTATATGAGAGAACCACCTATCCATATAGCTAATAGAAACCTCATAAAAAGTCCTGGGGTATATGACCTAACATGCGGAAAGGAATTTGCACCAAATTTCTTTCCAAGGCCTGCATGGATATAGAGTCTGCTTCCTCCAGAGAACCAGTAGGTCAGCCTCTGAGGGCAGGCTTGTGAATCCTCGCTGCACAGCTTAATCCTGACTGATGGAGCTTTGAGCTGGGCTGTCCACAGGGCAGCAAAACCCCAAGAGCCACCTAAGCAAGTCGACTTCCTCGGCCAACAGCTGGGGAAATTCTCCCTCCAATGCCCAATCCCAATGATAGTTTCCATTAAAAGGGAACTACTAAACGGGAAGATACAGCTTCATGAGCACATTAATGACTTTCAACAAATAATGTACATGGCAATGAACACATTCACCCAGTTCCAGGCACTGAGCTCAGTGTGATCCGTAACTGCCTTCACTTAATCTGACCAAATCACTTGAGGAAGTTATTATTACTTTGAGTTTTAAAAAGAATAAACAACTGGATAGTTAAGTAAGATGCCTAGGCCATACAGCTAATAATTGGAAGGGTCGGGATTAAAATGTGAGTGGATTTGACTTAACGTCTACCTCCCTTCACTCACACAAAATGCTCTAAAGAATTCAGAATTCCTACTGTTCATGTATAATTTAAGTCATGCTCTGGGCTGACAAAACTGTGCTAGAAACATCAGGCATTTGCTATATCATGTTCTTTAGATATTTAATCAAATTCACATTTGTTTGGGGAGAAACCAAGGTGGCGGCATAGGTGAACACCTAAACTGCTGCCTCGCACAACAATTTCAAAACTACAGCTAAAAGACAGTACGGACATCATCCAGAACCACAGGAAAACTGGCTGAGTGGAAATTCTACAACTAGAAGGAAAGAGAGGGGCACATGGAGACTCAGAGGAGCTGCAAAAGGCTGAGGTATGGAGACGCGCGCGGAAAGGACGGGTGGCTGAGTGCCTGGCTAGCTTTCTCTAGCAGGAGAGAGACGGAAGCTCCCGACTGCACTGAACCCCAGTTCCGGGTGAGACCCTGGGGTCCCAGACTCATACAGAAAAAGTCTGGACTGTCGGGAAAAGAGAGGAGCGTACGGAAACTCAGGGGAGCCGCAAAAGGCAGAGGTCTGAAGGCGTGCGCGCGTGGAGAAGACTGACTGCTGAGTGTGCTGCTGGCTTTCTCTAGCGGGAGGAAGGTGGAAGCTCCCGACTGCGTTGAACTCCAGTTCCGGGTGAGAATCTGGGAATCCAGATTCATTGGGAGAGAAACTGGACTGTCTGGCAGCGGGCGAAACTCGAGGGTGGCTCTCTCTCAGAGGGGCTTGCAGCGATTACCGAGGGACACTGAGACCCAGGGGCCTCATAGGGCAGGGCTGAAGGGAAGCCAAGGCTGTCTGCTCTGCCCTGAGACTCTGCCCCATCCAAGCTGAACACAGAGGCTTTTGCAATTTTGCAAGTCTTATCTCATAAGGCTGTCTCCAGCACAGAAGTTCTCCCGGTGTAGACACAACTGATCCTCACAGTCAATTGGCCTGGAGGTCAATTCCTCCCAGTGATACCAACAACAATCAAGACTTAACTACAACAAGGCTGTACACACAGTCCACAAAGGGGTGCACCAAGAATGTCCACCTCAGGTAACTGGGGAGGCTGAGCCATTGTGCCCTAGAGGACACCTACCACACAAAGCTACTCTACCAACTCAGGGAAGCAGTGAAAACATGGAGACAAAGAAACAGATCACAAACGAAAGAAATGGAGGAAAGCAAACGACTGGATATAGATTTCAAAACCACAGTTATAAGGTTTTTCAAGAATTTCCTAGAAAAGGCCGATAAATTTAGTGAGACCCTCGAGGATATGAAAAAGGACCAACTAGAAATTAAACCTAGACTGACCGAAATAAGAAATATTATACAGAGAACTAACAACAGACTAGAGGAACGCAAGAATCAAGTCAAAGATTTGAAATACAAAGAAGCAAAAAATACTCCAAAGCAAAAAAGAATCCAAAAATTTGAAGATAGTGTAAGTAGCCTCTGGGACAACTTCAAGAATACCAACATCAGAATTATGGGGGTGCCAGAAGAAGAGAGAGAGCAAGATACTGAAAACCTATTTGAAGAAATAATGACCGAAAACTTCCCCCACCTGGTGAAAGAAATAGACTTACACATCCAGGAAGAGCACAGAACCCCAAACAAAAGGAATCCAAAGAGGACCACACCAAGACACATCATAATTAAAATGCCAAGAGCAAAAGACAAAGAGAGAATATTAAAAGCAGCAAGAGAAAAACAGTTAATTACCTACAAGGGAGCACCCATACAATTGTCAGCTGATTTCTCAACAAAAACTATGCAGGCCAGAAGGGAATGGCAAGAAATATTCAAAGTGATGAATAGCAAGAACCTACAACCAAGATTACTCTACCCAGCAAAGCTATCATTCAGAATGGAAGGGCAGAAAAAGAGCTTTACAGATAAGAAAAATCAAAAGGAGTTCATCAACACCAAACCAGTATTATATGAAATGCTGAAAGGTACTCTTTAAGAAGAGGAACAAGAAGAAAAAGGAAAAAATAAAAATTATGAACAACAAATACATATCTATCAACAACTGAATCTAAAAATCAAGTGAATAAAAAATCTGATGAACAGAATAAACTGGTGAATATAATAGAATCAGGGGCATAGAAAGGGAGTGGACTGACAATTCTCAGGGGGAAAGGGGTGTGGGGGGTGTGGGAAGAGACTGGACAAAGGTCGTACACCTATGGATGAGGACAGTGGAGGGAGAAGTAAGGGCAGAGGGTGGGGTGGAAATCGGGTGGAGGGGAGCTATGGGGGGAAAAAAGAGGAACAATTGTAATAAGCTGAACAATAAAGATTTATTAAATTAAAAAAATAAAATAAAAATAAATTCACATTTGTTTGTATTCAAACTTATAGGAAAAGTGAATGTACATGGGTTTGTAAATAGTCTTGTAAAAGTGCTTTAATTGTAGCCCGTAACTACTGATACACACACATACATTTTATCTCAGTCTAATTATTTTTTAAAAAGTTAATTTGAAAATGTATAAAATCCTACACATTTGATATAAAATTTTATAGTGGTCTTAATTTCAGTGTAATGGCCAAAGAAAATAGAAATAAAATAAATAAAATTCTGCTAAATCCAAATTCAGCTTTAAATACACACACACACACACACACACATACACACACACATACATATAACACTAGAGGCCCAGTGCACAAATTTGTGCACGGGTGGGGTCCAGATGGCCTGGCCCCAATCAGGGTGGATCAGGGCTGGGCCTGTTGGGAGGAGGAGACAGCATGAGGTTGGCCGGAGGGGTGGAGGGTGGGAGATCGAGGGCCAGCGGCCTGGGAGAGAGGCCCGCAGGCAGTTGGCTGGCCGGCCCTGCCCCTGATTGGGGTGTGGGGGCTGATCTGGAGTGGGGCCGGGCGGGGGGAGGGGCTTCATGAGGTTGGGCCAGCCAGCCCCACCCCCTATTGGGGTGGGGGTGATCAGGGGCGGGGCCTGCCGGGGGGAGGGGCCATGGGGGGGTTGCCCGGCAGGCCCCACCCCCCAGATCCAGCCTCTTGCACACTGGGAATTGAGCCCAAAAAGTGGGCATGTGCCCTTGACTGGAATCGAACCAGGGACCCTTCAGTCTGCAGGTCGTTCTGGTCATTACAGAGTTCTGCTTGCTGGCTTTTTATATATATACCAGAGGCCCAGTGCACGAAAATTTGTGCACTGGAGGAAGTCCCTCAGCCCGGCCTGATCCCTCTCATAGTCTGGGAGCCCTCAGGGGATGTCCTACTGATGGCTTAGGCCTGCTCCCCATGGGGCAGTACCGCCTCCTCTCCTGCGGCGGCGGTGGCAGCACCTCTCCTGTGGCCTCTGCAAAAGGGGCCACACCACCCCACCTCTCCTACGCCCATCGGCCCTCGCAGCCACCTGTGGCTTTGTCTGGATGGACGTCTGGTCTAATTAGCATATCATCCTTTTATTAGTGTATACACACACACACACACACACACACACACACACACACTGAGTGGCCAGATTATTATGATCTCTGAACGCGTAATAATCGGGCCACTCAGTGTGAGTGTGTGTGTGTGTGTGTGTGTGTGTGTGTGTATTAGAGGCCCGGTGCATGAATTCATGCATGGGTGGGGTCCTGCCAGCCTGGCCAGGGGGAGGGGACATGGGTGGTTGGCCGGCCTGCCTGCTGGTCAAACTCCTGGTTGAGGGGACAATTTGCATATTAGCCTTCTATTATATAGGATATACACTGAGTGGCCAGATTATTATGCGTTCAGAGATCATAATAATCTGGCCACTCAGTGTATATTTTATTGATTTCAGAGAGGAAGGAAGGCGAGAGATAGAAACATCAATGATGAGAGAGAATTATTGATTGGCTGCCTCCTGCACACCCCCTACTGGGAATCGAGCCCAAAAAGTGGGCATGTGCTCTTGACCAGAATCGAACCAGGGACCCTTGAGTCTGCAGGCCGATGCTCTATCTACTGAGCCAGACCAGCTAAGGCCAGGTTTAAATATATTTTTAAAATACTGCGGCTGCTCAGAAAGAATGCTACATTGTGGTTCAGAGAGGTTGTGTGTGGGTTTGGGGGTAGATCAGTGGCACCGTGTGAAACTGAAGCCAGGACTCCTCATTTCCACCTTAGGGTCACAATGACACTGCTCACACAAGAAGCCTACGTTTTGCTTTGGATCCAGAGAGATCAAGGGACTGAAGCTAATTAAAAAGTGCACATGTGGGAGATACAGTTGGGCTGTGGCAGTATATACAGCTATACACTGTAGTTCATCACATTTTAGAATAATTATTTATTTGCCTCTATCTCTTCCACTAGACTTGGACTCCCATAGAGTAAGAATGACAACTTTTTAAAAATCTGTGAATCTCTAGAGTCCAACACAACAGTGATGGATGAAGGGGAGGAAGGAAGGGGAGTAGAAAGTGGGGGAAGAGGGTGGAAGGGCAGGAAACAAAGAAAAAAAATTAGCAGAAAACTCCAAGAGAAATGACCTCAGAGACAGAAGAAACAGAGTAGCAGAATATCATATTAATGACATAAAAACATTCCATCATGTGAATGTGATAGAAAAATATGATAGGGAAAAGCATGTTGTAATAAAGTGTGCAACCTTAGTTGAAAATCAAACTGGTCTGAAACATCATTTCATTCCAATTTGGGTGATAGCTATTTATCTAAATGAAGCCAAACCTTATACAAAAAAAAAAAAAATCAATGTAGAACTTTTTCCAGTTAAAATAGAATTGTAGAAAGCAGAGCTTTTGAGTCTAGACTCATGTCCATATATGACACATAAAAGTTTTATTATTAGGGTAGCAACTGACTGATTGGCTGTTGACTTGATGGGTTAATGATACAAAAACAAAATGACCCACTTAGACAGAGGCATCTCTTATTAGCTTAATCTGATGTCTTCATCAAATCTTTCTAAATTAGAAATAACTGCATCTGAAAGTATCCCTCCCCCCAAGTCTATCTGTCAAAAAACGGGATGTTTAGACAAGGGTTCTACTCAGATTGTTCTCAGTAATAAGCAGCCATTTAACCAGCTGAAAGTCAAGCAATCATGTAATGTAACCTGGTGCATAAAAAAATGCAAATAGTGTTTATGATGAAAACTGAGAAAAGCAACGTCCATGGCAAGCTGCCAAGTTTAATTTCCTGCCATGTCTTTGGCTTGTAGTAAAAACCCCCTTTGTCCCGATCTTCCAAACCACTATGCAGAATGTGTGCTTCTAAACAAATAAAAATCATGTGAAAAGAACCAAAACAGATTGTGTAGGATTGGCTCAATCTCTACATTTACTTAAAATTGAGCATTCTGTGAAAAAAGAAAGCTAATATTTCATTGAGCTGCTTCTTTGTGTAGAGCTATGGATATGTGAAAACTCAGATTTATAAAAACAGTTCACTGAAAAGAAGGTAACTGTGCTTTTCCAAGACAGTGTATTCCTCACAAGAGATGCATTACGTGATTTATTTAAATAGCAAACATGCACAGTGCATTTAAAATAAGCTGAAAAAAAATAAAATAAGCTGAATTAACAAAATCATGTCTTAAGAAAACATTTTCACAAACATTACAGTTACATGTAAGGAAGAAACACATACACACATATATAGATTTTATATAACCAAGCATATTTGGGAGATAGAAATAACATAAAGTCTCACTAGGCTATATTATAACATCCACAGTGTTTTAGCTCTTTCATCTACTTGTTAAAGAAAGTAATATGTGATAAAATGATCATCATCATTATAAATAAAAATAGAGTGCTTATTTTGTCCATTCTATTCAGTGCTTTTCCTGCATTATCTCATTCAATCCTGTCAACCAAGCCATGGGGACTTGCGTTATCTCCACTTTAGGAATGGGAGTCTTGAAACATAGAAAGGTAACCTGCCCAGCATCTCACAGCTTGTACGAGAGCGTCTGGAATGTCAATAGGTAGCCAGACACTAAAGCCTGTGCTCGAACCCACCACGTGCTCTACTGCTTCTCCTTATACCCAGCCATAATGATCTTGAAAAATGCAAATCTTATCACGTCACTAAACTGGCTCGGAACCCTATACTGATGTCCCATTTCACTCAGAATAAGCCTCAAATGCTCACCACTCCTCTGAAACCTACACAACCTGCCTCTGACCACCCTCCTCTTGGAAACTCCACCACTCCTGGCCTTCCTCTGTGTGTTCCAGACACATTGACATTTTTGTTGCTCTTCTAAGACACTGCACTGGCTTTTCCCATAGCAGTCCTCTGCACAATTACTCTTCTAGACTTTCCCATCGTTTACTCCCTCCCTTCCTCCATGAGCCTACTCAAATGTCCTCTTCCAAGAGGCTCCCCTGATCATCTTTCCTAAAATAAAGCTCACCTACCCTCATAACACTGGCTAGCCCTTTAATCTACTGTATTTTTATAGAGCTTATCACTCTCTTACATCACACTACAGTTATACAGTTATTCACTGCCTTGATTACTGTCTGTTCCTTGGGGGTAGGACCTCACTGCTCACCTCTGTGTCCTGGTGACTAGACTGGGTGCCTGGAAAAAAGCATGGGCTCAATAGGCTTTTATGAAATGAATGATTACAAAATTAATATAGAATGTTTATAAATTTTTAATATAGAATGCTTGTGAAATTAAACACATTACTATCAATAGGTAAGGAAGAGTAATAAATAACGATTATAATTAATAATTTTTTTCAATGCTATCTCACATGGGGTCTTTAGAGTGGTAGTTATCTAGGCAAGTATGTGTGTACAC
Source organism: Plecotus auritus (assembly GCF_963455305.1). Classification (NCBI taxonomy): domain Eukaryota; kingdom Metazoa; phylum Chordata; class Mammalia; order Chiroptera; family Vespertilionidae; genus Plecotus; species Plecotus auritus. The sequence continues at coordinate 26,569,318 of NC_137778.1, forward strand.
AACTGGTAAAAGCTGGATGACTATGAAAATCATATATCTACTAGAGGCCCGGTGCACGAAATTCGTGCACAGGGGGTTGTGTCCCTCAGCCCAGCCTGCACCCTCTCCAATCTGGGACCCCTTGAGTGATGTCCGGCTGCCTGTTTAGGCCTGATCCTGGTAGGATTGGGCCTAAACGGGCAGTTGGACATCCCTCTCACAATCCAGGACTGCTAACTCCCAACTGCTCGCCTGCCTGCCTGCCTTCCTGATTGCCCCTAACCACTTCTGCCTGCCAGCCTGATCACCCCCGAACCACTCCCCCGCCAGACTGATTGATGGCTAACTGCTCCCCTGCCAGCCTGATTGCCCCAAACTTCCCTCCCCTGCAGGCCTGGTCACCCCTAACTGCCCTCCCCTGCTGACCTGGTCACCCCTAACTGCCTTCCCCTGCAGGCCTGGTCCCTCCCAACTGCCCTTCCCTGCTGGCCTGATCCCTCCCAACTGCCCTCCCCTGCTGACCTGGTCACCACTAACTGCCCTCCCCTGCAGGCCTGGTCCCTCCCAACTGCCCTCCCCTGCTGGCTATCTTGTGGTGGCCATCTTGTGTCCACATGGGGGCAGCCATCTTGTGTGCTGGAGTGAGGGTCAATTTGCATATTACTCTTTTATTAGATAGGATATCTCTCTGCCTGGCATCATCAGGAAAGGGTCTGGTGTCACCCCATTTGGAGTGCACAGGAGATATTGTGTGGGTCCATCATTTTAGGTGCTAACCAGAGAAAGGAAATTGGAATGGGGTTAAGAGGTGTATGTGTGAGCTAAGGTAACAGCAGTAAGGAGAACATGTTGGCACAAATCCTCAATCCTTGATCCCAGAACTTCGTTATATTCCAATGTAACTTCAGGGACGTGGTCAGGTCTGAATGTTCCCAGAGTGCCTTCAATGGTCCCACACTACGTCCACATCTCAGACTCACTCTGTCCTATTCGGGGCCTGGAAATAACCCAACCTGTGTGTGACCAGTCCTACACACTGATATAGAGCCCAGGAAGCACCACTGTGGTCAAGCTGGACTCAGTCCCCAAGGCTAAGCCTCAGCACTTTAGTTCTGGGGAGGCACTGGATAGTACAATGCCGTGTGGGGAACAGCAAGGAAACTGTGAGGGCCGCTCATGTGCAGAGTCTGTTTAACAGTGTGTGGACGTGTGTTGGGTTGGACTTCTGCAAAGCTGAAATCCAGACCTGTCTGTATAATATTACATTTTCCAAAGAACACAAATAGAAGGTCTGTTTATTAACTTGAATGAGAAAAGTGTCTTCAAGACACTTGAAGTATATTAATAAAGATAAGTGGGAATAGTTATATATTTTTTAGTTCCTTCACACTCACAGTGACATTAACCAGAGTTTGAAAAGATATAATTTTGGAACAGGTACTACAGACATAATAAGAGAAGGTAGCTTTTTATAAAAATAAGTACATTTTTAAGAATATAAAAGAGTGTCATGATTAATGATACACACACACACACACACACACACACACACACACACACACACATATATATACATACACATATGCTATGATTATATGAAGAATGCTAAAAACTGTATTAATACCGTAACAACTGTGGAGTATCATAAAAAGGAAAATAAAATTTTAAGTTACAACAAAGAAACTATCTCCTGGTCTGAGATTATATATATATAAATATATATATATATATATATATATATATATATATATACACACACACACACACACATATATATATATACACACATACACACACACACATACATATACACATACATACATATACACACACACACACATATATTATGTTTTATGGTAGAGTGGGACATTTTCTTTCAGTGTAAATATACTGGTAAACTTCTTAAAATAGAAATGTAGTGGAGAAAAATATAAGCAAAGTATCGCTTAAAACTGTGCCAAATTAGGTCAAAGGAGAACTAGTTTCTCTAAAATATAGCATTTTTCTTAAAAATGGTTAATAAGTTAGAAATAAGAGACTTCTCCCACTTACTAAAGATTTGTCGGGATAGACGCCAGCCCTTAGCAGAGAGGCCTTCCAGCTGTCCACGTCCTCCTGCGAATCACAGGCCAGCTCAAGGAAGCGATAGTCTTTGTATACATTCCTGGAGTTAAAAAAAGACCATGCTTTTAGTTCTGAACCAAATTCAGAATGATTTTTTTCTATTACTGCAGACAGTGATACAAATGGCAGACCAAATGGTTGACTCTCTCAGTCCCTGGAAGGAAAAAACACACATCAATTCGTCTTATTTAAAATAATTAGCGAATTCCTATATGTATGTATTCTATAATTTTTTAAAAAGCTTGCCATTAAAGGATTCAGTCATCTGTACTGCTGAGCAAGAAGTTAAGGAAATCCGAACGCTTCCAATGAGATGAAGTGGGTTCCCACGGAAGAGAGGTGCTCTGAGGGGGAAGCATTTGCTGTTGCCTGGTAACCAGATCAATTTTCTGAAACTATTTTACAAGTCTAAGTGACTCACAGAACTTTACAATGCACAGCGGTAATCTTACATACCAAAAATACTATGCTAGATTTAACAACACAGAAATGATCACTATTGTGAAAAGGAGAGAATGTTAACCAGTGTCTAATAAAAGTGCATATTCGTAACTGGGGCCATCGTGTAATTTTACATTTCTTTTCCTAATAATAAAATAATACAAAAGATATAATACATGCCCATTAAAAAATCTGGAAACTAGATGAAAGTAAAAATTGGGACAATCATCCTGTTTTCACTGTTTATAGATAAACTTATTTCTTATACTCGTATTCTCTGCATTTTTCACACAGTTGAGTTTTTATCTCCATTTCTATCAACTTGGTGTTCTTTATCACTTACTATTATATCACAGTCATCTACTTATGCCATTACATCTTTATAAACATCCAATTATAATGACAATATTAATTATTATAAATGTACTAGAGGCCCAGTGCACAAAATTCGTGCACGGGGAGTGGGGGATGGGGGGGTGGAGTGGGTGGTGTGTCCCTCAGCCCAGCCTGCACCCTCTCCAATCTGGGACCCCTCGGGGGATGTCCAACTGCCAGTTTAGGCCCGATCCCAGTTGGACATCCCTCTCACAATCCGAGACTGCTGGCTCCCAACCACTCCCCTACCAGCCTGATCGACGCCTAACTGCTCCCCTGCTCGCCAGATTGCCCCCAACTGTCCTCCCCTGCCGGCCCAGTCACCCCTAACTGCCCTCCCCTGCAGGCCTGGTCCCCCCAACTGCCCTCCTCTGCTGGCCTGATGGCCCACAACTGCCCTCCTCTGCAGGACATCTTGTGGCGGCCATCTTTGACCACATGGGGTGGCCATCTTATGTGTTGGAGTGATGGTCAATTTGCATATTACCTCTTTATTAGATAGGATGGTAATTTACTTAATCCCCTCCTAATATTAGGCAAGTAATTTTCTCTTTTTTATAATAATAAATAATGCTTAAATGAATATTTTTATCCATAAGCCTTTGTCACATTTATTATTATTTTCTGAGAATAGATTCCTAGAAATAGAGTTACAGGATCGAAGTTATGACCATTTTTTAAGATACTGATATGCATTCCAATCACCTTTCCAGAAAAAATAACCCAATTTAGATACCAGCAGTGTACAAGAGTAACAATCTTTTTCTCTTCTTCTTTTTCATTCATGCCTGCGAGTCTCAATTTACATCTGAACCCAGATGGTTCATACACTTGTATCTCCTGTGCAGACCTGCACCAGATTCATGCTGCCTATAGACTTCTCCACTTGAGTATCTCAAAGGCCAGTTGACATGTATGATTGAATTACCCATTGGTGTTCCCATTTCACACAGCAGCAGTGTAATCAGAGATTTGGGGGAGTATCTTAGCCACCTTCCACTCTTTCACACTCCTCTTCCATTTTACCACCTACATTTTTATTGCTGGTATATTGACTAACATCTTCTTATCACCTCCTCAATGGTCTCCAAGCATGAAATCTGTTCTCACTGAATCCTCATCATGTCCTGAATATGTGGGTAGATGTTTTTATCCCTCTGTAAAACACTCTAATAGCTACCTGGATTTGGGAAAAAGCCACACTCCCTATGCTGCCTACAGAGCCCTGTGTGGTCTGGCCCACCACCTCCTTCCTTTTCAGCTTCTTCTCACATTCTGCTCTCCTCCTCTCTGCTGCAGCCACACTGGCCTACTTTTACCTTCTCCAATGGGCCATGCTTGCTCCCAAGGTCTCTGAATACATTGCTATCTCTGCCCGACGCTCTCTTGCCTCCCCTCATTGCACAGCTAACTCCTACTCTTTCCTGGGAATCTCAGCTCCGTCATCACATCCTCAGACACTACTTCTCTGATACCTCTGCAGGTCAGCTCCTCTTTCATAAATGTTTCTGTTTAATATTTCCCTTTCCTTTGTAGCACTGATCACAGCTGGTGATTTCGATATTATATGTGAGTTTCTTTTTCTTTCTCATTTACTTATTGATTTTGATAATGTCTGTCTTCCCAACTAGGCCATAAAAAATATGAGGGCAAAGACTATCATTTTTATGCCCATCATTCTATCCCCCAGGAGATTCTGGGATGTTTTAATCATGTTTATTTTTTGCCATAGCCATATACTTGGATTTAGTTTTGTCATTTTGAAAACTTTACTGTTTCCTTTGTGTAGGGTGAGAAATAAATTGCCTTTTTGGCTTCTGTATTTTTTAGCAGTTTCAGTTCTACAGTAAATGATTATTTTTAAGTTTTCTAAATCATCCTTTAGTTCATTTTTGTATATATGAAATTCAGAAACAAAACAATAACTCTTGACTTATTGAAGAAATGAGCTTTTATTTTCCTCTACTTTATCTCATGATAATTGCTAATCTATGTAGAAATACTGACCTAGAAGATTATTTCTGAATTCTTGTTTTCACATCTCTTTAAGGGTCTCTTTTTATCTTTTTCTTTTAATACTTTTGCACTCACTGTTGTTCCACTTAAGCAATTACTTAGCTGGAACTCTATGTTTAACTTGAATAAATATTTATTATCAGACATTTTCCACCTGGACTTTCCCATTTGTAAATTCTTACTTGGGTTTATGCTTTGAATTGGTCCCAAATAAGTTTGGCTATCTGGGTTTCTGGTGTGCGCCATATCCACATTTCTCACGCTGGTTCAGTGAGGAACCATAGAAGTTTCTTTTTGTTGTTTTCCCGTTTAGCCCATTTTCCTTAATCAAGGTAAAGTATGCACTAGTCACTTACAGAATTGCAACCTAGTTCACTCCACGAGTCTTGTAAAAAGCTGACGGACATTTCGAGGGCTTTGGAGACTCTCCCTCTCTTGGATATGACAATGGAAGGAGAGGAGTAAAAGAAGTATGATTTCTTGGATATGACAATGGAGGGAGAGGAGTAAAAGAAGACCTTCTAATTTTTCACCATCTTAAAAAAAATCATTTCATTTAATCTTCATAGCAGTCCTGCAAAGTTGGTAAGAGAGCTGACAGTTGAAGAAACTGAGATTTAAGGGGATTAGGTGACTTTCCCAGGACCACATAGCTAACAAATGGTACAACCTGGGCCTACCACAGGCTGTGGTTTCCTTAAAACAAACATTTGTTGAATGAATGAGTGAATGAGCGAATGAATGAACAAAAGTACTATGGAATTAACTTGGACTATGTTTATTTTTAAAACCACTTTTTTTCATTTCTGATTGAATCCTTAACTTTCTACAGAAAATGTAAGATAAAAAAGTTTAAGGAGATGAACCACAACAAACAGAATGTGTCATTTTAATGAAAAGTGGGGCATATTTAATGAAAGTGTACTTTCCAAGTATTAAAGTTTTATTTTTGGAAAGTCTGAAAGATCCTATCTCTGCTACAGAGCATAAAGGGTAATGGATTATCTTATATTACCTTGACAAAATCAAAATCCATCAGTTTTTTACTATCTAATTACCTCTGTACCAGAGCTTTTAGCTACCATTTAGGTTTCCATTCAGGGCACTTCCACTGCACAGCACAAGTTCCTTTAAGATGTAAAGGTACAGGGAGGGCAAAGCTGGCCAATGGCCACAGAGCCCTTGGCCAGCTGGACAGCACGCACAGCAGAAAGGGTACAGACTTTCCACATTCTCTAAGCAGATCTGAAGAATCCAGCTTTGGCCCATTCTCACTGACCTTTCTCCAGAGTATTTTCTTTCAGGGGCTCTTCACATGGAAAATCTTGATTTTTTTTCCCCCTCAAAGGATAGCCAAATTCTTGAGAGGGAAAATAATTATCTGGTTGAAACATTAGAAGAAGGTCAAAGACTTCTGGTGGCTTTGGCTGCTTCATTTATACCCATTTTTTGAAGCTTCATCTCAGGCTGTGTCTAGACAGCCAAACAGAGCTGGATACAGGTCTGAAACACTGAACCGAGCTGATTTACTGGAAGCCTCATAAATTCTGTGGATGCAGCTTCCAGGTTCTCACCACATGCCGTAGCTGTATAGATAACCCACAGCAATTTGTACTGACTGTATTTTTTTTGTTTAGTCTATTTCAGCTGCAATCATGCAGATAGGAGCTTCTGAATGATTTCACTATGAAATCAAGTTGAACTATGTGTTTTACAGTTTGAAAAAATAAAAGTCACCTCAACATTAAAAAGGAGCAGGAGAAACTTCATCCCATGCATAAAGGGCTTCTAAGTGCTACCTGGAAGAGAATATGACCACACGATGAACCCTTGTTTTGATTATACGTATAACTTTGAGTCACGTGTCGTAAGAATGTCTTTGGATGTTAAAAATGTGAAGTTTAATTTCCTTACCTATGGGAGACCAGATACTATGTTGTTCCCCAAGTCCTCAAGTCCCTAAGCCAACCCTTCTGCCAATTTTTTCAGATGTTTCTAATATGAAGAGGTATCTAGATAACACAGCATTCTTCTTGCCATCCCAGGAATTTGTTCTATTTTAAGAGGATATTCTAAAAATGAGATGCCAGCAACTGATCACAAACCTCTAGCTACAATATTATCCAAATGCGAGACAGAAGTTTGGTAGAATTCTTAACCTGCGTTCTAGTCAACTTTTACTAATGTTAAGTAAAATGTAGTAGACTATGGAAAGACCATGAACACCTGTTGAAATCCAGCTTGTGCCATTTATTATCTTAGATGACACTGGGTAAGGCAACCTCTCTGAATTTGTTTCCTCATCTATAAAATGGGGAGAGTAACAGTATCCACCTCAGGCTTACTGTGATAAAAAATAAAGTTAGATGTGTGAAGAGCATTGCTTAATACCACGCCCAGCCTCAGGTAAATATACAAGTAAAATGTACAAACGACAACAATTATTATTATGCATTATTCTCACTCCCTTTAGGTCCTTTGCACTTCACCTCCTGTAAAACCAGACCTCTCCTGTACTGATAATTCATTGCCAAAGGGACGAGATTCTTTTACCTGGCTTGATTTGATATTTAATCTTTGATATTTCCTTTTCTTGACATAGTGAAGAGCCCACCCAAATAGAGTAACAATTTTAAATAAAACATTTTAATTTTTAGGAAAAAAAACCCTATTTTAAAATACAAGAGTATTGCAAAACACATTTACTGTAAGTGCAGCTGCAGCGTCAGCTGAGTCACCACCAGGCCTGACTTTCTCTGGCTGCCAATGGCCACCGAGCCAGGCACAGGTCAGCATTCATGCCAGTCACGGTGGAAGAGCTGAAAACATGAATTTGGTTATAACTGTGGGGTCTTATTTATGATGAAAAAGATCCTTAAGAAAGCAGGTTACAATGGAAGTGGTGGAGATTCTTTCAATATAGAATATTTCATGTAGAAATATTCTTGCTCACACCCAAATGCTCAGTCTGATGTCATATAAATTAAGAAAGCAATCTCAATAAAAACAGGCAAGTCTGGAGTGAATCGCTAGTGGGAACTTGATCTCCTGGCTTCCTGAAGGGTCTAGGGCTCCTAGCCCCTTTACCCCAGACTTCACTGTTTCCTCCCCAGAAGACAAGGAGATTCCACAAATAAGTGAGATCATATGATATTTGTCTTCCTCAGATTGGCTCATTTCACTTAGCATAATATTCTCATGCTGTCCCAACCTGAGGTATGGAACAAACTGACATACCTCCATGTGGGGATGGGGGTATGAGAAGAGGTAAACCAAAGAACTTATATACTTACTAGAGGCCCGGTGCATGGAATTCGTGCACAGGGGTGGGTGGGGGGAGTTCCTCAGCCCAGCCTGCACCCTCTTGCAATCCAGGACCCCTCAGGGAATGTCTGACTGCCGGCAGTTGGATATCCCGCTCGCAATCCGGGACCACTGGCTCCTAACCGCTCACCTGCCTGCCTGCCTCATCACCCTTAACCCCTCTGCCCGCCTGCCTGCCTGATCGCCCCTAACCACTCGCCTGCCTGCCTGCCTGATCACCCCTAACCACTCACCTGCCTGCCTGATCGCCCCTAACCATTCGCCTGCCTGCCTCGGCCCCCACTGCCCAGGCTTCGTCCAGAAGGACGTCCAGAATGACGTCCAGAAGGTCATTAGGCTGTCCGGTCTAATAAGCATATTACACTTTTATTATTATAGATATGCATAGCCCATGGACACAGGCAATAGGGTGGTGAAGACTGAGGGGTGAGGGGGTAGGACCTGGAAGGAAGGGGGTAAGGGGGGAATGGGAGAGATCACTATCAACAATAAAACATATATATTAAGAAATAGTAAAGTAATAAGTTAAATGTTAAAGTACCAAGACTAGTGATTAAATGGTGGAATGTGCATTCTCAGTGCCCTCATTTGCCAAAAAAAAAAAAAAAGACAAGGAGAACTGACTGATTCGATTGGTGTGCTATAAAGGAGAAATTGAGCAAGCTTGTGCCTGGAGGACACATATGTTTCTCTTCCATTCCAAGATGCCCTGGTGAGCTCCCCTGTGGTGGAGGCCTTGGATGCTCGGCTGTGGCTGTGACTGCAGGGGGCTGAAGTATTAGGGAGATATTTGGCCGCAGATCTAAGCCCATTTGTTTTACACTTTATCTGTTTGTCTCCTGTGCTTCTAAAAACAGCAACAACAAATTTTAACTGGAGTGGGGAAGGGAAGGGTGTGATTTATTGACCCCCTAAAACTCCAACAGTGAGGGCTGGCTTTGAAGAGAGGTTAATGGTTTGGGCTGCAGATGGGTTAGACAGGAAGTGTCCGAGGCCTTCTGAGTGGAAATGCCCAGTGGGCAGCTGGAGCTGTGGGACTGGTGTCTCAGCATCATAAATAATAACCACAATATATGCGGCTGTGAGGCTGGGGGCCATGGAAACTTGTTTATTTTCTTTTAATACAGCTTATTAGCTTCATTAAGTGTTCTCCCATAGGACAAACCAAACAGCCACAGGTCATGTGTCTACTTAGGCATAACCAATAGCAGGCAAATTAGTCAATATTACAATATCACTTGAAAAAGCTGTTGTTGCAATCTGAGCTTCATTTAGCCCAAAGCAATGAAAGCCCTCAGACAAGAATAAAAAACAAAAAAAGGCAACTGGGGAGGAAAGCAGGGAGAGAACCACAGCTATTCTCAGTCTGTCTCCTTTATTAGGTCAGAAGAGGTTGTAGTAAAGATCTGCTTCAGCTCAGCATTTCTGAAATCCAGGGAGTAGACTCAGGGTGGCAGGGCCTCCACGCCAAGCCCTATGGCGTGCTAGGAAAGGTGCTGGCTATCTGTACCAGCCCAGCCTCTTTCCCTTCAGCAGTTAGTTTTCAAGAATCACTTCGGGTGGGATCTTTCTTTTGTTTTAATGACTGACTAATAATAATCTCTCTATATAAAAGGCTAATATGCAAAGTGTCCTCTCGGGAGTTCGGCCAGGAGACCAGGAGTTCAATCGCTTGCTATGACGTGTGCTGACCACCAGGGGGTGGCGTGGAATGCAGGAAGGCCCCGGGCAATTGGCCCTGATTGCCGGCTAGGCCTAGGGACCCTACCTGTGCACGAATTTCATTCACCAGGCCTCTAGTTATTATATAAATTCTTTAAACATTCATTTTTTAAAGTTCTAAAGAACTAGATTTATGAGGAACTATCAACACAGGAGAAGTAATACCTAATCCCAGAAGGCACAGTATGGATCAAGTAAAAAAAAAGTTTGTGACAAAATATGGAGAAATTGGGTTTCTTCTGGCCCCCAAATACCTGGAGAGAGGTTGATGGGAATTCTTAGAGCCTGGGTGATGGTGAAGGTATCTGTATAAGTTTACAGTATTGAGGAGAACAGGTCAGAGGAAAATTCTAGAAGGATAAGAGGGACTGCCATGTCATGATAGCAATGGTTTTCCATAATGGCTCCCCACAAAATGAGCCTATCAAATTATTTTAAATCATTACCTGTCACCATTATTATCATTCTTTTAACCTGTCAAGTTATATCAAAGTCAGTTCCTAGAACTCAGTTTGGAAGGTTCTGTATGAGTTGTGATCACATGGAGAAATAGCCTTCATGCCACTGCTCTGTCTGAGGCTACAACAAGGTGTCCTGGATGCATCGAGACATTTGGGCTGCTCTGTGAAAAGGACTGCATATGACGGGCGCGGACCCCTGCCCCTCCAGGTCAGCAGCACCACCTCCATTTAGGCTCCACTCAGTGAGACCAGGATTGGGGAGGGCAACATATAACCAGAAGCATAAAACTGTTTAAGGCTCCAGATCTGTTCACACACATCAGTCTCTGCGTTAAAAACAAAAAATCTGGTATGCAGGAAGCTTGGCTATTCAGTGACTTGTCTGAGGGGGCCATTTTAGGTACACCCACAGTTTTCAGCATAAATGGATATAATTGAATCATCAAAGAAAATAAAACCATATTCTTAAAAATCAAACACTTGAATGACAACCTGTGTCTTGTGTGAAAGAGTGGTTTATGCAGAAGTTGGTAATGATGACACTGATAATGGTGATGGTGGCAGTGGCAACAGTGCTATGGCCAGGGGTCCCATGGCACACCCTCTCATCCTTCAGACCTTGCCTGGCACTATTGCCTTTGTCCACCACCTTCTTTACCACCTGGTACATGTCTACTCATTCTTACAGCCTTGACTCAGACATTCCGCAGGCAGCATTAATTGCACAAGTTTTTCTCTCCTCTGTGCTCCCTTATCTAGCCTGTGAGTTGAACTACAACTACCTTTTACTTATGGAATTTATAACTCCAAGAGGTAGTAAAAGTATACACAATGCCAGAGCTGATTTACATAAAATCATGGGCAAGAGACCCATAATGGACTAACGAAAATAGTAGAGACTTTGATATACATCTTCAAACTCAGAGTTTCTATCAAGGAAAACTTCCATGCCAGGTGTCTTCATAGAAGAAAACAGAAGGATGGATGAATTGTGTGTCTGGTTACATGCCACGTCATTCCGTATAATGGTTATCATGACATTGACTTAGTTGCTTAATAAACATTTGTTGAGGAACTGTGTGACAGGTATGGTGCTAAGCCCTGAGAGACACATGATATCCTGGCCCAATGCACAAAAATCGATGATAAACAGAATGCTAAGATACTAACAATCATTTATTTAGATTTTACTGTCCAGATACCAAGTAAATCCCAATACCCCAATGACATTTCCCTCTTCCCCCTTAACAACAAAACAAAAAACAGACATCTGTTTTATTCCAGTCAGTTTTGTCATTTTAACAATTACTCAAAGACTGAAAATAATGCATAACCCAGATAAAGGAAATCTTTACAAAGCTCCTAGCGGTTTTTAAAATTTGCTGTTTAAAATGGATACTACAAAGGCGTTTTGGGCCAGACAGCTGTTTCAAAGAACAACGATTTCATGTCTTAAGACTAACTTTAAAATTGAGATGTCTTTGCCTTCCAGGAAAACTCAGCAGCTGTGGAGATTATTTCACTTCTCTTTCACATTCTACTGGATTTAATTTTAAGGGGAAAAAAAGATATAAAGGAGAAAATTGTATGCAACACAGAATAAAACCTATTGCAAAACAAGCAATTCCACATTTTTAACCACAAGGAAAACACAAAGCCGACCCCAAATCTTTTTTTAAACTGAGGAAGGAGACAACACAGCCCTTTCCTGGGGAAATTTACCTCTTTCCTTGCGAAGCTTAGAAATGATCCCTAAATATCAATACTATCAAGGTAAACTTGGTTTTCTATAGGACTAGAAAGAAATAACCAGACTGCTTCAGAAAGTGATGATGGAGAATTAGTCACAAAGAATATGAGTCATTGTTGCCTGTACTCTTCATTGGTCAAGTCCTGACAATCACTGTGCCCAGTTCTGGGATCCAACTAAAGCGATGGGTCATCCTTGGGGAGTGGAGAGTGCCTCCAAGGTGATTGAGGAGGAGACGGATAGGGTTAAAGGCCAGGGGACAATGTTCTCAAGATGAAACTAGCAGGCAAAGCACTGCTAGCAACCATCTCTCACTCCGAGTTTTAGGCCATTGCCACAAAGGAAACACTGGGATGAGACTGTCAGTGTGGCACAGAGATATCAGAAAGAATCTTTGGTAATGCAAATGAGCCTCTGAGAATCAGGCCTCCCTCAGTGACTGCAAGGATCTGAGGTGGATGGTACCTAGGGAGGAAGAAGCTCAGAGTGAACAGGTGTGTGTTGACGCCATGCTGCTGGAACTGTGTGGGCATAACAGGTCTGACCCAAAGGTAAAGCCTGGAGCCTGAGAAGCTGTCTGGGTGCCTGAGCTGGAGGACTGGTTGTCCTTTCCTTCTCCCTCCGTATGAGGGACACGTGTTCACTTCTACTGGGGATACAGGGACCAAAGAAGAATAATGAACTTATCTGCAGTGAAGTATCTGTGACTAGCTCCAAGGAGAGCTAACAATGGATGTTTCCTGATAAAGAAGAGTGACTTTTAACTATGTGTTGTAGGTGAACAGCTATATCCATCCCAGATATCCTTATCCTTATCCCGTAGCAAAACTTTCACCAACCAGTCATGCTTCTGGCAGTTTTATTCTTGAGAATCTCGAGAGCTGTAGGTTTCTACAGGAGTCAGTGAGATGTGACAAGAAGAGCAGAGGCACTGGAATTAGATACAGAAATTCAAACTCTGGAACTTGTTAATGACATGTTAGTTTTGTGACATTGGGCTAAATTACTCAAGTTTTCGTAGTCTCCATTTCCTGTTGATAACTGAGGACAGTACCTTCTAAGAGGGGTTTTAAGGATTTGAACTAATGTATGCAAAGCATTTAGCATGGTGCTTGGTAGTAGTTATTATTAAAGTTCAAATGTTACTGGAAAAATTATTAGCTCACAAAGAAACTTCCAAATGATGTAAACAACTGAGAAAAGAAGACTAAAGAAGGAGGAGCTAATTTGTGGACCATGGAGAAAAGAACCAATTTCAAGTGGATGGCTCATCTGAAACTCTGTCACTTTATCATATTGGAACATTCCAGGCTTCTCGCCTCGATCTCACCCTACCCCCTTTCAGTTTCCAGGTGGTTCATCAGAAATATATTCCTCTCCACATCACTGTCACTTCCTTCTAACAATCTGAAGAAGTTCCTTGACCTCTAGTTCCCAACCATGTTCAGACCAGCTTCAAAATTTTCCATAATTCAATACTGCTAACACCTATTTCCCCATCAACACACACGCAGAATATCTTATCATATTCAGTTTCCATAACTTCCAGTTATAGTCTCTTTCCAGCAAAGCAAAACGCTGTTCCCTGGACACAATTTCCTGTCTTTGGCCACAACTTCCTGTACTCCAGTCTTCATATGTGGAACTCCAGTTCATTCACAACAACGTTTCTGGATAAGTTCATGATGCTTGTCTTGAGTTACTCTTCTCTTCTCTCATTCTCTGTGTGTCCAACTTGGACACTACTAATTTTTATAATTTTGAGTTTAGTCCCCTCCTTATAAGCTTGTCCTGAACATTTTTCTTGTTCCCTCCTGGCATCTCTTTTGGATGGCTTCCTAAATGTCTAACACAATAAATTAATATGCATAACAATGAATTGTAAAGTAGAAAGTTCTATATAATTATTCCAGACCTTGTTTTATATCTTCACAGAACATACAGTTGCCATTAAGTAAATGATGACTGAAGCTTAAGACTGAGGAAGAATATTCACTGAGCCGCAAGCTCAAGGATATTAATAAGTAACAGCAAAACTCATTCACTCACGCACCCATTCCTGAACAACTGCTACCTGCCAGGCTCTATACTGGGCACTGAGGACCGAGCGGTGAACAGACGAGATCAAATTCTTATCGTCCCAGAACTTAGACTCAAATTAGGAAGACAGAAGAAAAAGAAAATATTAATAAACATATAAAAAAGCAGTAAGTTTTATGGACAAAACAGAGCAAGAGAAGCAAACAGAATGATGGAAGTGCCTTTAGAGAAGATAGTCAGAAAATGCAGTGGTGACATTTGAAAAGAGATGAATCAAAGAGGGGGCATGACTTGTGAGAATCTCCAGGGAAAGGACATTCCTGGACGATGCCAAGGCCCTCCCTCAGACAGGAACCAGCTCAACAGCGTCCAAAAACAGTAAGTAGGCCAGTATGACTGGAGCCCGGTAAGGGGAGTTGCGGGGGAAGAGACAACCGCCAGAAGTGAGTTCAGAGCACCAGCCAGAAGCCAATCAGGTAGGGCCTCCGAGGCCATGATAAGAAGCTTGGATTCCCCCAAGTATGATGAAATAACCCTGCAGGAATTTAAGTAGAGGTATGCGATAAGATCTGATTTACTGCTCCTGAAATCTCTCTCTTGTGTGAGAACACGCTGACTAAAATGTGTTAGGAGCAGAAAGAGACCCACCAAGGAGAAGGCTGCTACAGAACCCAGGCCTGAGGGGACTGGGCTGGGGAGGCAGATGCAATAAGAAGTTGAACTTTAACTAGGAAGGGAATCCTATTTTCCTGAAGAAATTGTTGTAGAAAGGGTATGAGAGGGATCAAGGTGACGCCGAAATTTCTGGCATAAGCGAGCAGCCGGGGGTTGAAGGAGGTCAGTTCTAAACTGGGCTTGGCAGGTAGAAGACTTGAGAAGTTTGAATGTAATGTTCTAGGTTATAAATGTCATTATTTTGTATAAAGGCAAGACACTTTCTATTATTGATGGTGTCTGCTTGAGGACACCAACACACTACACTGCCTGAGTACTTTGAAGGAGGAGTCTGCACAGATTCCTAAGTCTGTTTTCACTTGCTAAACTTAAGCAGATACCAAGAGTCTTAGATAGAGTTTGGATCATTTTCCTCCAAAGACATGACACCTCATGTTTTCCCATATGGCAATTAGTCTGCCATTTCCTGCTGGCTACAAAAGCCCTGTGAAAGCTGAAGATTGTGAAACCTTCTGGAGATCTTTTGATGGCCCAGGGGAGATGGATCTGCAAGATCTGAGTTTTTGCAATGCATTTCTGACTATTTATACAGATGTCGTGACTGGTTTGCAAATTGGGAAGCGAGGAAATTAGGGTCCTGGAAATCTCAATTATTTTACTACACCATTGACAGAAATATCCATTTCTTCTCAATACACTCTGAGAGTCATAAGTGTAGAGAACAAGGACCACTTTTGTTTCCATAGCCCCTACCAAAGAGCCTAGCACATAATAGGTGCTCGATAAAGTACTTATATGTTAGATAACTTCTACCCTCAATTTACTTTCTTGAAGGAAGTTTCCTAGCCACATTAAAAAACAAACTCAGTTCCACAATCATTCAGGTTTGCTAATAAACTTTACAGTAAAACTTGCTAATGACTATTTGGAAACTTAAATATGTAGTTATCCCTTGATTATTCTACTTAACCACCTTATGAACTCAGAGAATGTAAAGGCATGCTTCCCTCTTAAAGAAACTACCTTAACTCTTGTCTAACTTTTAGTTCTCACACCCTTCATTATAATTCACATCAGTTTACCTAAAATGAAAGTGAGAATTTGCATTTCTGATTCTGGAAATACTCTGATTCTCCAATTTATAAAAAGAATCCCAAAGGCAAGTTGACAATATCAATAATAAATAGTGGCATCACATTTGAGACTGAAAAGTTGTAATTAACATGAACTCTCATTCATCAAGGATAGTTGAGGAATGGGCCATTACACTAAACATTTTGATTATATTAGAATATATAATTTATAATGTGCATGTAATTTCTGTATTACAAGATTTAAAATTATAATACAATTTACATATCAATATTGCCAAACATAAACTCTGTTTAATAATACACTTCAGATTTCATCTTATTTAGAGAATATTAGCAAAATAAGCAATCATAAAAATTATAGAAAAAAATTTATATATAAAACAGGTTTTATATAGTTAACTTGGGAAGTACCATAGAGGTCACCTGAGCCGAATTCTTCCACCAGGCAGGCCTCTCCTCTATGACATCATCACAAGTAGGATGGCCCCTTTATTCCTTTGAGCCTGGACCATCCCAATTTATTGCTGGGTATTGTTTCAGCATAATTATTAATAGTCATTATATTCCTTGTTGATCCCAACTCACAGTTCAAAACAAAGCCATTTTCACATGTAAGGCTATCCTTGGTGAAGCAGTAAAAATATTAACATCATTACATCTAGACCCTGAGTACATGTCTTTCTACTATTCTGTGTCACAGAATGGGTCCCCTCCTTGAGCAAAGGCACCGGTGCCACGGAACAGCAAGCTGCTGTTCCTGGGATGTCCTTCACTGGAAAGCCTGACTGACAGTCAATCCATGGTGATGAAAACCCGAGTTTAGGGCAGAAATGTTCTCAAAAATAAACAAAACGAGCCTGTCACTTAGAGGAAGACCACTGACGGTATTTGTGACCAGCGATGAAATTCGACCTTAGAATTTTGGAAACCTTGAACCTCCCTCCATGGGCTTGGCAGCTTCCCCTTTCTGAGGAGACTGGTGGTGCTATCAATGAATGTGATTTTTAAATGCTGTGGAGTGAAATCTGTAAACATTGAGAAGATCTCTATAAATCAGTGAATCATATTTTCCAAATGACAAATGTATGATGTTACCAAATCACTCATAAGAAAAGATCTACTTAAGGTATATGACAGACCAGTGGACTAGGGGGCAGAATATGCAAAGTTCATTGTTACGATTTCAGATTCCACACTGCAACCAACTTTTTGGAAACTAGCTCTTGTCGAGTTTTGGTAAGATGTCAAAGAAGAAAATCCACAATTATCTGAAAAGGCTATTAAAACACTCTTCCCTTCCTAACTACATATCTCAGTGAGGCCAGATTTTCTTCATTCACTTCAACCAAAACAACATATTGCAACAGACTGAAAGCAGGAGCAGATATGAGGATCCAGCTGTCTTCCATTATGCTGCACATTAAAGAGATTTGCTCAAATGTAGAAAAATGCCACTCTTCTCTCTGATATTTTAAAAATATGTTTTTCAAAGCTTGTATTTACGCGAATACAAAGTAGATTTATTAACTATCATTTTAAAATGATTTAACAACTAAATTTTTAAAAAAATCTTTGTTTTTTAATTTCTAACAATGGATATAATTGGTGGTATGCTAATAACTATTTAACGACTCGCTTTCCAGAAAAGAAAAAAAAAAAAAAAAAAAGCTGTGGTTTGTAGCGTTTGCCAATTTCCATGGTATAAATACTCTCATTGTAGCCAATTTTAAGCAACAACATGAAGTCAACTGGCTCACAGAATTCCCAGTATAATCCACACACTCCATATAAACAAAAGCCCTTTGAAATCGTCAATAATTTTTAAGAGTGGAAAGGGGTCTCAGACCAAAGACTTTGAGAGCCGTTAGTACAGATCTCAGATGGCCCGTTTATTTTAAAATTCACAATGTAGTCATCAAAACAAATATTCTAACTACCTTAGTGCACTGACAGAGTAACCAAGTGGCAAGCCTTGATCTGTTTTCTAAAGCGAACTCATCCTAGAGCATTGAAACACGTTCGGGCTGATATCTAGAAGCATGGCATGGCCCAGCATGTGTGCTCTGGCCTGGAAGAGATTTCCGGGTATGGAGCGAGGCGAGGCTAAGGCACACCCTGAGCTGGGGACAGTCCAAAACATTCTCTGCAATTGCGTTTATTGAAACTATCCCTTTATAGAACAGTATTTTCCTCAGATTATAAGAAATAAACATAGGCAGGCCCAACATTAGAAAAATGAAAGAAAAGGAGAAAAGGTCGCTTAGTCAGACTCTGCAAATGTTTTCTTTAGGAAAGCATGGGTCTGCTCAGAGTTCAAGGCAGCGTGACTAACAGTTTCTACTAAGGCTTATGCCATGTTGTTCCCTCTACCAAGGCTGTATGTGTTCAGTAAAATTAATGAAACTTGCCTGTAAATAGATTTAATTTTAGTGTTCTTCTCAGTGAGTCAGATTGAAGTAGAATCACATAATTTATATTCAAGCTGTATAATTAATTCCTTCACAATACATTCTCGCAGTAGGTAGTCACTATGGACATTCTTTACAGGTAAGTTGGCTTCACCGTAAATCAAGTGAGGGGAAATAAAAATATATTGTACATGCAACAGTAGGTCACAAAAACTCCTGAACTATAAGTTGATATTACAAAAAGGTAGGCTTATATGCTGGAGGGCACTATTCAGGGGAGCTCAGTGATCTTTGTGTAGCTTTGCATGTTCACATATTACTTTGATTCAAAGCGTTCTTTTTCTAACTCAAGAACTTTAGGCAAGGTGTCTGATAAATCAGAACAGGATACAGTGGTGCTGGTAACAATGGGAACATTGTGTCTGCAGAGGCAGCCACGGATCCATTGCTCACTATAACTGCATTGAAACAGCAACAGATTTGAATAATAACCCTCTTTGGACTTTTTCTATTTATTTTCCTATTTGAATCAAATTTTCTTCTTGAACTTGCATATTGTTTTACAATATTGAATAGGTCATCTCTACAAACCTAATGATTCCAATCGTCAGTAAAACATGCCCTTCCTTTTATTTATTTTTGTTGGGAGGCTTCTAAGACTGTCAGAGAAATGTAAGGAGTTTCAAAATTTCCTTCAGGCTAGACCCAGCTAGAGAAACGTTCACATCCCTGCTTGTTCATTTCTTAAGAGCTCTCCCCACAGGTGGCCTACCGGCCTGCTGGCTTCGGCTTAGGTGTGCCGTGACATCCCCAAACCCCCAGCACACTGTCTGAAGCATGGCACACAGCTCCCTTTAATTCTAGCCTTGCCATAAACAAACAGAATGCAAACTCAGTCTTTTTAATAAAGGCCTGAATCTCATTCTTCATTCATTTTCAAAAGTAAAAGTTAATTTTTTAAACGAAAACTAGCTACAGAGTCTTATTTACAATTACAAGCTCAAAGATGTTGGCCCAGTTGGACCAGTCTCTTTCCATGATGTCAGACCTTCTCCTGCAACTTAACTTCTCAAACATCTCTTTTAAAGACTGCATCTTAAAACTGAGCATCTATTTTTCCGGAATATGTCTGCAACTAGAGATTGCTTTCCAATTGTTACTGAAACACAGTTGGGGCCACTTTGTGGTCCCCAAATGGAGGCACACTTCCGTCCCAAGCCACAGTGTTTGTCTGAAGGAGGCCTTGGGGGAGGGGAGTACCCATCAGCAAATAGTTGTTCTGGGAAGTAGGTGGGGGGTGGGCAATGTGTTTGTTCTGAAATCCTAGAAGAAAAGTAAACTTGCTGTGAAGGACATAGTTTCATTTTGTCCCTGAACTTCACACAAGTCGTGTCAGGCTCATTCATCAAGACAGCCCTTGGACAGGAACCTCCTGAACACGGGTGGTGCCTCAGATCCCTGCTGGCACTACTCATGGCTTAAGATACCAGTCTAGTTTAAGTCCTAGGGAAGAGAGGAAAAGATCTAAGTTGCTGAGTCTATTCTATCAAACCGTTTGAAATGCGCAAGGGAGCACAATGCCTAATTCCCCCAGAAAATGCATACGGATTTTACACAGGTGTTTCAAGCATGGTGAATTTCTCCAAAGCCTCTTAATGACCTTTGAAAAAGCTGAAAAGCACCAACTTGCTATTTTACTCCCTCAGAAAAGGCAGAAAGTGTCATCCAAGTAGGGATCATATGCCTATTTCATTTCAGAGTTTAATATGAAAACCAATAAGAGAAGAATTTAAATTGATTGCTTCAAGCCACAGACATTTCATACCCCAGCAAATTGCGCTGGCTTCCATGAGAATTTATCTTAGCTGTGAAATCAATTGTCACAGACTTAGTTCATAAAAATATTACCAAATCATATTTAATTCCTGTCTTGTGAGGTTGGTGAGTCAAAAAAATCAACTGGGCAGACAATTTTGGTCCTCCAATCCACCTCTCTGCAGGTCCCTCCTCTCTGATGTACCTAGGATTTCCTAAGGATGCTATTTCACAACCAGACAGACACTCATAAAGGGAAAATATGCAGCAGGGAGAATTGGTAAACTACTGTAAGACACAGGATGGGATCCATATGATGACAAATGTCTTTGCAGTGAGAGACCGCAACAAAGGAAGAGAGTGGACACAAAAGACAGAGTTCTCTAATTCAAAGATTGGGATTTAACAGCTTTCAAAATACAAGGTTTCCTTTTATTGACTTGATAAGCATGTATTCCGATCCAACTCCTGGACAGGGAAAGCACAGGATGATTTCCTTCTATAAACCCTTTAGGTTTATAGAAGGAAATCATCACTCTCCTATTGGGAGCTCACCACCAATAACTATGCAAGTCCTCAAATCTCTGACCCATGTGAACTTAAGAGTTCCAGCAGAGCCTGGACAGTTATGGCTCAGTGGTTGAGTGTCGACCTATGAACCAGGAGGTCACAGTTCAATTTCCAAGCAGGGCACATGCCCAGCTTGCGGGCTCAATTCCCTGTAGGGGGCTTGCAGGAGGCAGCCAATCAATTATTCTTTCTCATCACTGATGTTTCTATCACTCTCTCTCTCCCTTCCTCTCTGAAATCAATAAAAAGATATTTAAAAAAAATTTTTTTAAAGAAGACAGACATAGCCTCCTCCTCAAGGAAAGCAGTTTAGCAGTAGAGACAAGTATTGATGACATGGTTACATTTTAAATTAATTTATTTATCATTGTGTTAAAACTAGAAAGAAGTCAGGTGTTGTTGCTTAGATGCATTGTGTGTTTCTCAGAGCAATACAGCTGACACCTGACTAATACCACTTGACTTATGGATTCCTCAGGACAATGCATCAGACTGCAGTTGGTCTTCAACTAGAAGAATTTATATACCGGTATACATACTGAGAATAAAGAATGGGGAAGCCAAACCCTTATATCATCCCTGAAGTTACAGAAAGAGTACAATGAACTAGATAAGTCCATTGAGAGAAATAAAGAGTTTTTACTCTCAAACCGACTTTTTCCCCCTCCACAGGTATTCTGAGTTAGAGGGCACTGTAAATGCCGCTCATGGAAAGATGGCCCATGAGAAGATGTAGAATGACACACATTTCATTACTCAGGTTGGCATGGAAGACTGGTTACTAACTTAATCTTAATCTGAGCAAGAAAATTCTTACTGAGTCAGAGTACTCTGAAGAGAAACAGTTCTCACACAGTAATCTATGAGGCAAGAAGACATGTCTTAAAGATACTTTTGACAACAGTGGGGTAAAATGAAATACAATAACTGTTTCAGGTGTCTTGTTTCTGTTCTAAACACGAGATTAATTGCATTGTATTCTTTACAGAAAACTCCATTTCCTAGTACAAAACTCTACATGTTTTTACTCTACTGACTTTCCCATCAATGTGAGCCTCTGCCATCCCTACTCACGGAAGAGAAATTGCTTCCCTTTTAATATCGATTTGACACCCCTGCACATCCTAGTGACATGTGACCTTTCAGGCAGGCCTCTGCCCGGCACCTATTGCCCAGCATACTTGTTTAATTAAGCACTTTCCCAAACAACTTCAACTCCAAGCATGTCTTAATACAGAAACAGAGCCATAAAGGTATATAAATGGAAAACCTGACTCCAATTCCTTTCCAGCTAACAAGTGGGAAAATATGCCACACAACAATGAGCATAAAGAGCCATTCTTTTCAGAATGTCAATGAATGCACACTAGCTACAGTGCAGCATTATTTGACATTTATTGAGTGTCAGCAATGTGCTGGGGACAAGTGGAGTAGTGAGACATCCTAAAACCCCTCTCCGTAAAAAAAAAAAAAGGGGGGGGGAGGTAAATTGAAACATTTGGTAATGTTGATAAACCATATCCTGAATTGAAGCTACAGAGCAGCATCAAAGAAAGAATGCCTTATTTTAAAAGAAAACAGAGCTAGACAACCCCAAGGGGTGCTCAGAAAATACCACGTGGTGGCCCTACAACACCCCTAGGCAGACTCGATCTCTGCTGGCTACCAGAGTTGACATACCTTGGACCAAATGGGCCTTAGCATGACCTTAAAAGCGAAGGCCTGCCTGGGGAGAGCAAAGACCAGCACAGTGGAGCTATTATCCAGACATGCTTTTACCAGAGAAAACGTGGAGTTTCCAACAAAATCAAATGGAACAAAAACCTGGGGGAACATTTCAATCTTCGGTTTAAAGCCTGCCACGAAGGAGTTTAGGAACTTTTAACTTAGATTTTCAAAATGATTTGGCAATGCAATGAATGTGAGAACAAGGTATTGTAATTTCTCAGCCTCCCAAGGTATCTACTCTTACCTGGAGCTTTGTGGGCTAAATCACACCAGGTGTGAACTCACTTCCCTCAAGCACTGGAGTCACTGCAACTAGTAATAATTCCTCCCATTTATAAAAATCTCAGTGCTCAAACACTGTTTAGAATGGCTCAAAAATCTGGTCACCAGACACATAAAGATCGTATTAATTCACCAGGTCACTGAAGGCTTTTTAAAGAGGGATGTTAAAAGTATCAATTCCCACACACCTGATGATTGGGGACCGCAGAGTACTGTTTCAAACTTTATAGTGGAAAGTTGAAATAGCAACTGAACAAGCGCTTGGGAATAATGCTGTGACACGGTAGCAAATGGCAATATGGTTTTTCAGGAACTGTAGCAGGGTTATTGGTCAGTTCAATTTCCACATCAGGCTTAGCAAATGAGACGAAAAGCCTTCCAAAGAAAATTGTAAGACCTAACAGCAAACTGAAATACTACATAAGAGGTTTTTAAAAATCTCTTCAATGCTGCTCTTTTAGGAATAATTCCAAGTAAAATATTAGGTGGGGTTCCTGCTCCATAGTTAACATCAATCGTTAGAGCTCTGGATCGGGAGACACCAGTCCTGGGTTCCAGTTCTGGCTCTGTCACTAACTTCATTTGTGACACGGGGAAGGCATTTAACTGGTATAGGTGCCAACTCCTTAACCTGTGAGGTGAGGAGGACAGATGACATGATCGCTAAGGTCCCAGAGAACCCTAAAAAGCCATGACACTTTATATTTGCATTTGGTGCCAAGCCTGATATTCATACAGGCAATCTTAGTCCCAAGCCATGCATCTCACATGGGTCTGCTAAATAACTAAAAATTGTTCTAAAACACCGCAATAGAAGACAGGGATGAAGAATACAAAGCAATAGAAACATTTACAAAAACTCTTCTAAATTAACCAAGGATAAATTTATCTAAAGCAGTGGTTCCCAATTTGGGACACATGCCCCACAGGGGGGCAATTTGATTTTTAAAGGGGGCAATTTGAGAATGAGTTATTAACAGTGATTTTTTTGCATTTCTTATGGTTCTAGGGGCCTCATATACAGTATATAAATATAAATTGACATGTTTATGCATTTCAGTTCTCTATTATATGTTTTGAACCTTTATTTGCTATTTTTCATATCACTTCATATTATTATTATTATTAATTTTTAACAATTTCTTAGTTATTTCTTCCTCAGTACTTCAACTGTTCTTTTGTTCTTTTATTTTTCTCTTTCATGGATGTCATGTTCTTTGGAAGCTTATTTTGAGCAAGTTAATGGCCTTTTAGGCTTCCTCCACGGGAATAAATAATAAGAATTATAGGTGGGGGTGAGGGAGCATCAGGATTTTCAAGATGCTTAGGTGGGGCCTGGCCAAAAAAAGGTTGGGAACCACTGGTCTAAAGGCAAGGGAAGGGAACACATCTTTTCTTGTAAGATCGTGTCTCAGCAGAAAGAAAAAAATTGGAAAATAACCTCAGAATCAATGTAAATGGTGAAAAGGGTATCATTAAGTATAGTTGATGGAATTATGCTAAGTATACAGGCCTTTGATAGATGCATGGTTTTCCCTTTATACAGACTATTAAACTTGCAGGGGTAAGTCCAGTTTCAACCTCATGTAAAAAAAGGAATGCTCATCTTGCTTTTGAAATTAGCTTCTTCTTATCTAAAATTCGATCAGACAGATTAAACAACACTTCCCACCTTCTTGCTTTGACTAACACTATTCTCTCCCTGGGTATTTCTATTTCCTCTCCATCAATGCACGTGGAGGCCTAATGAGAGTCACCTTCTATAATGCCAATTATTGCTTGTGGCTAAACCCTATGCTGTCTGTTACTACAGCATAAAAATACTGGAGTGGAATACACTGTCATATAACCTGGCTAAATGTTACCTCAGATTCTATTTTCCACTTGTTTCAGGTATAAGATTCTCTCAACTAGACTATCTTGTCTACATTTTTTTTATCTTTTCATTGGTTTCCTACATTTGAATGAGTAAGACTCATTAGAGATTACAAATGTTACGGAAAGCAAGATCACATCTTGTAGTTCATTTAGAGCACTAACACTGATATGCATGGCTGCTAATGCAGAAATATCTAATAAATACATTGGAATTATTAACAGAATAAAAAGTTGTGAATTGAAGAATTAGAGAACAGGATAATGATAGCTGTTTTCCTCTAACTGCTTTATAAAATGCTTATGTTTGTACACACAAACCAGGCTGACATCCAGGTTCACTCTGATCGCAACCCTTATTTCTAAGGGGAAGTCAGGAACATGGCCTTGTGTTTCAATGACCTAATCATAATGAGAGGATATTTCATTTCAACCAAAATGGCAGAATGGAAAATTTAGAAACTCTTTCCTACAGGACATCTAAAATGCTGAAAACATTATTTTAATAGGTTCTCTCTGAAATGGGAAAAAAAAATCCTTAAGAGAAAGAGAGCGAGAGATAAAGCTAAGAAATACATCTTTTGTCACTTTGCGACTGTATGGTGTCAGTTTTAGTAACTAAAAGGCTTGGATCTTAGTGGCTACAAAAGAATAGAAAACAAGATCTTAGGGGTTATGTGAGAGTCAGGACTCTCCAAAAGCCATAGCCTCAGAAAAATAATATTGAAATAAAAAAAAATAATTTGTCCACTGGCAAAGAAAGAGGACAGGCAAATTTGTTTTGGCCTAATCAAAGGTGAAGAGAGGACTAGTATTAGTAAACGAGAAGATAGAGCTAAAATGTGACCCAAAATGAGGCACAAGGAGAGATGTACAAAACAGAGAGTCAAACATATGAAGGACAGGATAAAATGGATGAGTACATGTCTAACAGGAATTCTAGACAGAGAAACAAGAAAGAACAGAGATAAAAGTTAAAGAGATAATGATATAGATTTTTTTCAGACTCAATTAAAATCATGAATCCTCAGATTTAGGAAACACAATGAATCCCAAGCAGGAAATATAAAGCAAAATACACACTGTATTGAAACTTCAGTATACTAAGGACAAAAAAGCTCTTAAATTCAACCAGTGAGGAAAAACAGATGATCTATTAAAAGAAGTAATAATTAAACTGTCAGCTAACTTCTCAAAAACAGAACAGAAGCCAGAATGTTGGGAAATAATGACTTCAAAGTATTAGATAAAAGAACCATCGTCCCATAATTTAATATCCAACTGAAGTATTATTCAATAATGAGGACAAAATAAAACATTTTCAGGAAAACAAACACCAAACAATATGCCACTGAAGGGATTCCCAAAGAGTGTACTTTAGTGTGAAGGGGAATGCACCAAAATTAAACACTGGGATGCAGAAGAAATGAGAACAAAGAAACTGAAAAACAAGTTGATAAATCAAAACAATCACTATCCATGTAAACCATTATAATATGAAATAAAGTAGTAAAAAAGTGAGGTGCGACTCAAATATTGGGTAATAATAATATGGAAATCAGGAAAGATTAGTAGAGCTACAGTGTTTTAAGGTCATTAAAAAAAGACTAGAATGACTAACTTCAAACTTCAAGTAAAAATAATAAAAGAATACGAAAAGATTAAAAATAAAGTATATAATTTATAAGCCAAGGGAAAAAATTAATTAACCTAAGTAAAAGGAAAAGAAGTCAGGAAAGATAGGGAAAAACAAGTACAGAAAAGGCAGGTTAATGAAAAAGACTAAAATAAGATGTTCAAATAAATTCAAATAATCAGTAATGATAATAATAAATATAAATGGGCTAAACTCACCAGTTAAAAGAAAAAGCTCTTACATTAAATAAAAGAAACAAACAAATCCAGCTATGTGCTATAGGAAAAACACGATAAAAATACAGAAAGACTGATGACCAAAGAAAGTAAAAACAATAAACCAAGCAAATATTAACCAAAAGAAAGGTAGTGTAACTATATTATGATCAGACAAAGTTAATTTTAAGGTAAAGATCATTGTTAGAAATAAAAGCAGTTGCCACAAAATTATTAAAAGAAAGTCACCAGGAAGAAACAACAATTCTAAACTTGTAAGAATCTAGTAACAGACTGACCTCAAAATAAATATAGAAAAAATTGATAGACTTATTAGAATAATAAAGCTCACAATCATAAAGTGAGATTTTTCACACCCCTCTGATAAAGTGAGATTTTATATATATACACACACACACACACACACACACACACACACACACTAGAGGCCCGATGCAGGAAATTCATGCATGAGTAGGCCTTCCTTCCCCAGCTGCAGGCACCGGCTTCCCTCTGGCACCCGGGACCCAGGCTTCCCTTGCAGCCCCGGCTTCATCCAGAAGGTTGTCTGGAAGGACATCTGGTCTAATTAGCATATTATACTTTTATTATTATAGATTTTTTTTTATCAATTTCAGTGAGGAAGAAAGTGGGACAGAAACATCAATGATGAGAGAGAATCATTGAC
The DNA here is from genome assembly GCF_963455305.1 of Plecotus auritus. Classification (NCBI taxonomy): domain Eukaryota; kingdom Metazoa; phylum Chordata; class Mammalia; order Chiroptera; family Vespertilionidae; genus Plecotus; species Plecotus auritus. Next base: position 26,596,536 of record NC_137778.1, read on the forward strand.
TGGCTTGCCCCCTGCACGTCCCCTACTGGGGATGGAGCCTGCAACAAGGGCACATGCCTTGACCAGGAATCAAATTGTGACCTCTTGGTTCATAGGTTGACACTCAACCACTAAGCCACACTGGCCAGGCAAGTGAGATTCTTAATGGTGTTGGTCTGTCTCCCTGTCAACTTCCCTGTCTAGAATATAATCTAAAATGTATCATCTTTTTTGTCCCTTTTATTCACAGATGTATTTTAAGAACACAGAGCAGTACCTAGCACATAATAGCTGCCTAATATACAGTAGTTATGAAATAATTCTCCTTAAAATATAAATAAGACAAAGATTTCCCATTATATTCAACATTGTACTTACTAGAGGTCCTCACCAGTACAAAGTTAATTGAAAACTAATCACAATTTCAGAGAAAGAGACATTGGTAAAAATGCCTGTAGATGGGACATCCTTGCACTCTTGAGGTTTCTGAGAAGTAACTGAAGAGTTCAATGCCTGCTGAGAACTAGTATTCCAGAATACCTGTATTTTTAGAAGTTTATAGAGTTTCCTTATCTTGGTGTCTTTTGTTCTCTTTAAAATCCACAGTTGTATTTCATCTAAAAAGATGCTGATTTTTTTTTTTTTTACTTTGTATCAAGTCCTTTTATTTTGACACAGCTATATTATCAGTATTTGTTGTTGTTAATCCTCACCTGAGGATATTTTTTCCATTGATTTTTAGAGAGAGTAGATGGGGAGAAAGGGAGGGATGGAAAGAGGAGGGGGTGACATCGATGTCAGAGAGACACACCAATTGCTCGCCTTCCACAATTGCCCTGATGGGCTGAGGATCAAACCTGCAATCCAGGTACATGCCCTTGACTCAAACCTGTGACCCCCACTGAGCATTGGAAAGCTTAAACCTGAATCAAACCTGTGACCCCACTGAGCAACACTGGCCAAGGACCACGCCCTTTTAGAACCTAAACTTTCCAGGTTGACCAAGGACCCGACTGTAGTTTACTCCTGTGTGGGAGTCACACTTCCCATTCTGCATCCAGGCCAGAAGGCTGAGCACCCCCTGATGATTCTTTTAGGACCACCCACTTCCCCACTGCTCTGAGGAAGGTGTTCAAGTCACTGAGTGTGGTCCCAGTACGAAGACATGCTACTGCTCTCTCCAGGAAACCTTTTTATTCTTTCTATTACTAATGTTTTGGTTTTTTTCTAAGTCTTTTTAAAAAACAATCCCATCTCAGTATTTGATAGGGGAGTTATATCTAATTTGCTGTCCCCTTGATTCTTTAAATGCCTTGCTCTTGTGGTTTTTGTAAGTATTTTTGTATGAGTCACTCTGAGCAACTGACTGGGAATGTAGGAAAAAGGCTCATTTTGCTATTTTGATTCACTGTGTGATTGACCCTGGGCCAGTCACTGAACCTAATCAAGGCACTTCATTCATTGCTAAAGGAAGATAAAAGGCCTGGAAAGATGAGTTAAAATTGGACCCCACAGCTGATGACTCCGTCTCTTAAAAACTGAGTCATAGAAATTAATTAGCTTTTTCCTGTAGCATTTCCATTTGGAAAAGATCTCCCATGTTCTCCTTGCCTAGTTGTAACCGCCCTTTTACACCTTTCTGTCCGTGTTCTCTGTTACCTCTCCATTTGTTTATTTAACTTTACCGCTTAATTTCTTTCAGTGAACAACCATGGCACTCTGGGATAATCAGCCCCAAATTAAGTTTTGCTATTGTAGGTGAGTGGCAGTTTAAAAAAAAGAGAGAAAGAAAGAAATACAACTTCGACAAGAAAGATTCAGGTTTAAGCTTTCCAATGCTCTAATTTTGTGACCTTAAGAAAGTCAGTTACCCTCTCTGAGCTACATTTTCTAATTTATAAAATGGTAAGCATACTACTCTATCTTTTAACCTCATGGGCAATTGTCACACACAAAAACAGACAATGAGATGTGTTTGGAAAAACTGTAAAGTACGATATATTTGTCTTCATGTTAACTGGATAATTCTATTCACCAATGCAAGAATCTAGTCATAATATATAGGAAAAGGTCTTAAGTGATATCCAATTATGCCAGACAAATATCATTAAAACTATGGCTGAGTAATCTTTAAGTAAACAATAAATTCAGGGCCAGGAAGACGTTAAAGTAATAAAATGTAGTTTAAGAATGGAAGCAGCGTGATGGGGGTGGCTCCTGGCAAAGCAGGGAATAAACTAATTAATATTTGAAGATCCTTTTTACGCTAATTTTTCATCTTTAGAATCCATAACCTATGGCAGAAGCTAAAAACTACAAAATAAATGAAGGCAAAACAGATGAGTTAACAAATTTCAAGGTGGGGCCAAAGGAACTATTGCAAATATGATCTCTGGGTCATGTAGAAATTCAAGGGGGGGAATCTGAAGACAGAGCTGCTCCATTTTCTTACCTTTGTTCTGTGTTAAAGATTGCAAAGATGTGCTTGCTGGACATAAAGCTTTTTTCCACATCTCTAACTTTCAGGTTGTCCAAGGGAAGCATATACTTCTTTTCTTTTTCCTATTAAGAGAGAGAGAGAAAAGAGGGGGGGAGGGGAGGAGAGCACTTTAATAAAAGATCTTGAAGCATGTCAATGGTGACATTTCACCTGAGCTGGCCAACATTTGATTACAATATTTTGATACCAGGTACCAAAGAAGAGCAGTTATCTGAGATAGGCATTTCCAATGATTCTCAACACATGGTCGGAGGAAAGAGGGGAGGAAAGGCTAGAGGAAGGAAGGGCTCAGCGATGGAGAAAACACATGGGCCTCTATCCTTTCTTCCTCATGTGGGTCCCCTTAGATGTTTTCAAATGTTAGCTTGATATTAAGAATTTAGCCATCTGTTAATATTTAACAAAAATGTTCTGGTCCTAATTCAATGAGAAATGCCAGATGGATTTCATTTCATATTTTATTTGCAGTCTAAGCAGTTTTGATAGCCAGTGCTGGCAGGGGCTTGGAAGCACAAGGACCCCAGCATGAAATGCCCCCATAAACTATGCTGAAGCACAGCCATACTTCCTTCATTTAAGTCTAGAACAAAAGGGGCTCCAGAAAAAGAAAACGATGCCATTCAGTTGTTGAGCTCTTGGAGAGAGAGAAAAACACAGCAAAACATTAGAAGTGGGCTGATATTAACTAGAATAGAGTCTTTTTCAAAATTAACAATTCTTTAGTAAGAAAATGGACATTGGAGAGAGGAGGTCTGCAAATGACACCAAATGGATCTTAGTAAAACATACTGGGTGGCAATTATTAGAAACAATTACTTTCAGGGACTGGCCCAGGGGCAATGTTATCATATGTACAAATGCTTAACAGCCAACGATAATAGGAGAGCCAAACACTCAATCTAGGAAACCTAGTCAGGATGCATTCCTGGGGCATTTGAGCCCTGACCTAGCTCTGGTGCTGGTCCTGAGAAAAAGCAGGACTAGCCTCTGGAAGAGGGGAGCATGGAGACTTAGCCATGACTTTTAATAAACAACTATTAACGTATTTCCTGTGGAGAACACATACACTGTAGAGACATGTCTGACATAAGCCTTTTTTTTTTTGCTGTTCCTTCGGCCCCTACAGCACGTCTTTGAGGATTTGTGGCTGGCTCAGCAGTGGAGAGCAGAACTCATCTGTGCTCCCAGGCCAGCGGGTGGGGATCATGTCTGCACACCCACAGAGAGTCATCGGGAGTAACATTCTCTCTGCCACTTCTTACTCCTAAATTGCTCAGAAAACAGTTGGCAGAGCACATTCAAGTGGTGTGGCAGAGAGAACTAGGTGACTGAAGAAGCTGAAGGCAGTTGGTTGGAGAACACAATGGCTGTCCTGGCAGACAACGTCTGCAAAGAAGATTTAAAAAACCCACAAAAATAACGAAGAAACTAAATGGGAGTGAAGGAAGCCTAGGAACAAGCATGAAAAAGCAAAGCACTGTAAGAAGATTCCAATATTTCTTGTGCAAAAATTAATACTACATTAACAAATTCAAGGATATTCTTAACAGCAACATAGATCATTTAAATAAGTGAAATATCATAGTTGAGTGATGTGTTTGAAACACAAGATCGAGGCAAGATCATAGACTAAATAAAAATCTATTAAATCCATAATTAAATGAAAATGCTTGAGACCCAGGGAAAATTTTTTAGCCCTTTTTCAATGCCCTAAATTTAAGCAGCTGGATTTTTTTAATGCACCATCCTAGTCAACCTTTTGAAATGATGGATTTGCCTTTTAATGGAAATCTGCATTTCATTGTGAAGATGGAACACAATGTCCTTGGCGTGTTTTCTATAGAAGGAAGCTTCCTTTGAACTTCATTCTTTAGCATATAGCAACAACCAAAAATCCAGCAAGTTGATGTCAATATTCAACACTGGAGAAATACACAGACAGACAGGGGAACATGAAAAATGTACTGTAGTTTCATTTCCAAGTGAAATGTCGTTTACCCAAGGGTTTTGAAGATGTATTGTCCAATTCTTCCATAATCAAGAGTTTTAAGATTGACAAAGGAAGAACAAAGAAACTCAGACTGATTTGTTTAATTAAAGTTGCTAGTCAAAGGGAGAATTAAATGAGAAGTGAAATGGTATGTCATGAATATTTCTAAAATTTTTGGTGCTTTGGGGAAAAATATTTGGCTAAAAGAACATTTTAAATATGAAAAAGCTAAAATAAACAAAAGGAATAGAAGTGATAAAGGATAAGCAGAAATTATAATTTCCCATACAGTGAGTCTTAGCACCAGCTTATTTGAGACATCTGCTACATAAATTAGTAAGTTTTATTAAACTGTCTAATAGCACACTGTCCAATGTTGTAGCCACCAGCCACAGGTGACTACAGAGCACTTGAACTGTAGCTACACTGGAATATGCTCTCAGTGTTAAACACACACCAGGCTTCAAAGACTCAGTATGAGAAAAACAATGTCAACCATCTCATTAATACTTTTATAATGATTACTAGAGGCTCAATGCACAAAATTTGTGCAAGGGGCTCGGCCCTCACAGCCCCAGCTTCATCCGGAATGTCGTCCTTTACCTCCTTTACCACATCAAGACTACAGCACTGCATCTGAAGCATTTGTTTCAGCTCCCTTGTTTGACATTCCCACGACATTAACTGAGGTCCCCGGCAACTCATACACATATGATTATAAATGGTCTACTTGCCATCAAATTCCTCTCACGTCATCACAGAGGGCAATATCTAGAACTACTCTATCAAACTCATTATAGTCTTTCAAAACTTTCATACCTCTCGATTATTTATGAAAGAAAATCCACAAAACTCCTTAATATGAAATTGGAAAACACCTATAATTTGCTTCCACCCTGATTTGTCAGTATCTCCTTTAGTCTTCCATAAGAAGCCTCCATTTCAGCCAAATGCACCTTTGCCAAGAGTCTGTTCCCAACTTGAAATACCCTTTTAACTTCTACCACATCCATCTATTATTTAGCATCTACCTCCAGTTCTACTCAGTGCAAAAGTTTTCCCAAGTTTGTCACTCCTCCATCTCTCACCTTTCAATTCATACAACAGGTATTATTTATTCTATTTATTTTGAATTACACTTTATGAGACACCTTCATCTTATAAATGTACCACATTAAACGCTTTGTATAAAGGTTGTTCATTTGGCGCTCAGAATGTTCAGTCAATTCTATTGTTTAAGTAGGATGCATTAGCAAAGAAATAATTTAAAAGTAGAGTTTTCACAATCTTTGTAAATAAATCCTATTTAATAAAAAGGCAATATGCAAATTGTCCCCTCAACCGGGAGTTTGACCAGGGGGCAGGGCTGTCCTGCCAATGACCCAGGGCCTCTCTCCCCGGCCGGCCCCACCCCCAAATTCGTGCACCAGGCCTCTAATAAGAAAGAAAATATTTTAAACATTTTATGTTGAACACACATTTTGGAGGAAGCTCTTGTAAAATTTCAGAGAAAGATTTTTTTAAATTATTTTTTCTGTTTTATTAAGAAATAATTGCTATACATCCTTGTACAAGTTCAAGGCATATAGCATAATGGCTTGATTTACATATATCGTGAAATGGTTACCACAATAGGTTCAGCTAATATCCATCCTCTCATATAGATACAATAAAAAGAAAAGAAAGAAGAAAAAAACATCTCCTTGTGATAACTCAGGACTCTCTTAACAACTTTCCCATATGTCATACAGCAGTTAACTATAGTCACCATGCTGTATATAACATCACCAGGGCTTATAATTGGAAGTGTGTACCTTTTGACCAGCTTCCCCAATTTCCCCTCCTCCTATGCCCTGCCTCTGGTAACCACAAGTCTGATCTCTTTCTCTACTGAGCTTAGTTTTGTTTTTGTTTTAAGATTCCACATGTAGTAAGCTCACACAGTGTTTATCTTTCTCTGTCTGACTTGTTTCACTTAACTTAATACACTCAAGGCCCATCCATGTTATCGCAAATAGTTTTTATGGCTGAATAGCCCAATTGCATATATATCAATATCACAACTTCTTTTAACTATTCATCCATCAGTGAATACTTTGGTTGCTTCATGTATTGGCTATTGTAAATAATATTGCTGTACACATGGGGATGCAGGTATCTTTTCAAGGTAGTGTTTTCGCCACTTTTGGATATATAGTAGCTCCCCCTTATCTTTGGGGCATAAGACCTCTAGTGGATGCCTAAAACCACTGGAACTTATACATACTATGTTTTTTTCTATAACACAGCTATGATAAAGTTTAGTTTATAAATTTCAGCACAGAAAAATATTAAAAATAAAATAAAACAATTTTAACAATACACTGTAATAGAAGTATGTGAATGCAGTCTCTCTCAAAATACCTTGTGCCAAAAACCGGTTTGGCTCAGTGGATAGAGCATCGGCCTGTGGACTGAAGGGTCCCGGGTTCGATTCCGGTCAAGGGCATATACCTTGGTTGCGGGCACATCCCCAGTGGGGGGTGTGCAGGAGGCAGCTGATCAATGTCTCTCTCTCATCGATGTTTCTAGCTCTCTATCCCTCTCCCTTCCTCTCTGTGAAATATCAATAAAATATATTAAAAAAAAAAAGAAAAAGAAAAAAAGTTACAAAATACCTTGTTGTACCATACTCACCCTTCTTCTTGTGATGATGCAAGATAATAAAATGCTAACATGACATGGTGAGGTGAATGACGTGGGCCTGGTGACACCACATCAGGCATTACCATAAGGGTGACTTGAACACAAGCACAGGATAACTGTGACAGTCAATCTCATCGCTTAAGGTGGTTACTTGGGACTAAAGGGCAGGAGCATGCACAGCGTGGAGACGCTGGACAAGGGATGATTCACGTCCAGGAGGGATGGAGGTAAATGGTGCGAGATTATATCACACTGCTCAGAACAGCATGCAATTTAAAAGCTAGGAATTAGTTATTTCTGTAATTTTTCCTTTAATATTTTTGTATCACAGCTGACCTCAGGTAACTGAAACTGCAAAAAGTAAAGCCACATATAAGGGTGGGGGGGGGGCTGTACCCCCAGAAGTGGAATCGCTGGATCCTATGGTAGTTCTATTTCTACATTTTTGAGGGTCCTCCATATTATGAGAAATTATTTCTTAATGAAGATTCAGATATGAAATTCTGCATATTTTCAAAAGCTTCAGAAGCTGATATCACTTAGTCAACATTTTTCTCTTCACTTTTAAACATAGTACTTCTCCTTTCCTCGAAGGAAGACGGTTGCCAGCAGTACTTCTATAGGAGGCATCCAGAAAGATGGGGGTTCTTTGTTCCACGAGAGAGGATTCTTTCCTTGTAGTAACTTGGCAGAAGTTAGAAGAGGAGAAATAGGAGAGGCCAAAAGAGGATGCATCCAATGTGTGAGAATGTGGTCTGAGGTGGAAGTGAGTGAACTGATTGATAAAAGGCAGAGGAATCAAGGTGAAGGGAGACAGGAATTATGGAATGGCCATAGAATCAAATAAAAATTCTATGCCAAAAGACACACACACACACACACACACACACACACACACACACACACAAAACAAACAAAAAACCAACCACTACCCTGTATGACATGCTTACTAGTATATACCATCTGGCTCCTTGTGACTTCTTAGCAAACAGGTCTCTTAGAACCATGGATGCGATTTAGAAAATCCTTCCAATTCAAAGCACTCCTGCCATGCCCTGCCTACCTGATTGGGCACTTTGATGGGTCCACCAAAAACTTGCCCCAGTATGCAGTCCTTTGGAGCCATCAGGCCCTGCCATGGCCAGGCACCCACTCAGGCCTCTGCTACTATATCTATGATGCCACCTGTCTGATCCCGACAGCACTGTATACTTGGTTCGTTATTTTGCCTTTTGTTTTCTAAGTGTGCAGATGATTCCCCTAAGTGTGTGGATGCTCTGCCTTTCCAACTGCCAGGTGAACTCCCAACGGAGAGAGAAACTATTACATTATTACCTTTGTTGTTGTTCATCGTTTATGAATCTTGCTCCCCTGCTTCTCTCTAGGTCCTGACTACGATCAAATCACCAACTCTCGGAGGAAAGCAACTGTTTCCTTCCTAGTGTTGGTGGCATAGTTGACATTCAACAAACACGTGTGGAATGAACATAAGACTGAGTCCCCTCATGGGCTGACATTCTGCTTTGCCTGGTTTAAGAAGTTAAAGATGATGACTGACTTAAAAAATAAGCAAAATATCAAAGTAAAAAGAGAAGCTATAAAAATATTGAGAATACCAGAATACTAGCTCCACATGCTGTTGAAAACTAAAATCTGGTGTTTATTGCTATTAAGAAGTTATAACTATAGAGATGTTCAAGTATGAAACTCATAATATAAACTACCCATCTTCTTATTTGGGCTCTAATTCCCTGCTTTAATCAGAATTACACTTTGAGTAGTGAGCAGCATCTGGGAGCCAGCAGGCTGCTAGTAAATGACACTTCTTTAGATTTCTCTGTTGGGCACTGAAGAAACTTTGATGGGCTGCTCTAGTAGGTCCAAGAAAATGCCATGGTCTACACACCAGTGGCTTCAGGGGTGCCCCCTCTGCACCCACACTGATCCTTCAATGGAGAACACACTGCCATATGTCCATGAGGTAAGAGAAAGAGAGTCACACTTGCCAATACCCAAGTAGAAACCTGATCTTTTTCTGATTCCCTCTCTCTCTTCAGAGTTTAGTTAAATTCCCACCTCCTCCAGGAAGCCTTCTTGGCCATGAGAGCCCATTGGAGGGCTCCCTTCTCCATTCTGATGGCATTCTCGGGCAGCACTACTTTTTGTTTTTGTATTTAGTATCCTAGAAATGTGGACTCTTCCTCTCCTCAGACTAAAAACAAACAAAAAAGTACTTTTATAATTTAAAAGTGAGAGCATTAGGATTGTATTCACAAGTTTTTACCTATAATCTCTATATTCTTATATTTAAAGACATATTCATGAGTATTTGTATACACAAGACTGAAAATGATATATGTAATAAATAATCAATGTAAAGGATTATGGCTAAGCTTGGCAGGTCAATCACATGCACATCTCTCTTTCCCTTCCCCAAACCCACTCTGATAACAGTAGGAAACAAAGAAAAGGGGAGGGGAGAAAACAGTGGACAAGAGATCTCCCAAAAACTTTGAAAGAGAGAAAGCAGACAGAGGACCATCCATTGACTTAGCATACAGAGAGGGGCTACCCCCCAGATGTCTACAGGGGGAGAAGATGGAGGAGGGGCCACCCCAGCTGGGTCCTGTCCTTGGAGGCACCTGGTGTACCCCATAAGAGGGGATATATCTGTGGGGCTGAGACAGCAGGATCAGGCAGGGTCTGTACAGAGAAGTACACAGAACAATGGATGACCCAGGGTCACCGCCTCTAAACATGGCAGCCCATTCCTACCCCAGTAGGAGACAGCAGATTATTTCCATAGAGAAAAAAATAGACAAAAGAAGTTTGGACAAGAGATACCAGGCAGGGTGGGCAGCAAAAGTGGGATTAAGAACAAGAGAACTCAGTGAAAGTCTTCATACTAAAATGTCCTTCAAGCCCCTTTCCTACCCTGTCCCAAAATGCCAGCAGCCAGATGGCTTTCTCTGCCCACACCAGGCAGGATATTGAACTGTTCTTCTCTGGAGAGGAGATGCCACGTAATCTAACATTTCAACTGATCCCCTTGCAGGGAGGACCTATATCCTGGAAGCCTCACCTGTCACACTGAGCTTCCAAGTAGTGAATGGCACAGGCTGTATCACAGCTACTAACTGAAGTGGATTCTGAGGCTGGGCTATCTCAGCACCCACTGCAACCTCCTTGTAATGTTCGGTTTCCATTCAAAGTCTTCTTTCCCTTCCCTATCTTGCTAGCGGAGTTAGGGCTCCAGATGAACCATGGCTTTAGCCAATCTGATGTATTCAGCAAGACTCTGATCAAGAAGTGGGTCACATTCAAGAGCAGCAAGGTAGGTGGCACCTGTTTGGTTGGCTTGGATCAAGGCATAGAAGGTGTGGCTCTGGATCCAGAAGCTACACTATGGGGCAGCTTCCTCACTGCGTAGCCTTTAGGCCTGAAATTCAATCTGGAGCCCATTTCTGGAAACTCAGCTAGTTCTGTGCTGTGCCCTCCAATGGTTCTTTAAGCAATTTACTCGCCCCCCCCTCCCCCGCCCCCCGCTTAATTTCTGAGCAACACTTCCTTTTAAAAAACTTAAAAATATTTTAATTAAAAAGTTTTAAATTAAAATTTTTTATGTCCTGCCTATGTGGCTCAGTTGGTTGAGCGTTGTCCCATGCACCAAAAGGTTGCCAGTTCAATTCCTGGTCAGGGTACATGCCCATATTTTGGGCTCCATCCCTGGTAGGGGGCGTGTAGGAGGCAGCCAATCCATGTTTCTCTCTCACATTGATGTTTCTGTCTCTCCCTCACATTGATGTTTCTGTCTCTCCCTCACTCTTCCTCTTTTTCTAAAAGACAATAAAAAAAAATCTTTACATTTAAAAAAATATTTAAGTTAAAATTAAAAAAAAATTTAAATTCTCCATGAACTGACTATGGGTAAGTGTGAGATACGGTTATGCAGTTATGAATTTTGAGAACTTTTCACTCAAGAAAGAGTCTTTAACCAGAAAAAAATTATGTACATGAGAAATAACATCCAAAGGATAGGTGAGGATGGCCTTCGAGCAGCATTGAAAGAAAGAACGTAAGACAAGCTCAGATGTGAATAAAGCAGAAAGAAGAATTCCCTGTGCCACATCTGTTCATGAACTATCACCAACCACCTTTCTAACAGCAGTGTGCTTTGTGGGTTTAGTTTACTCTGCTAGTAAGCTAAGTATGGGGACTTAGTTTGTCCCCGTACTTTTCCATTTACTAGAAAGGAAAAAATGTACTCAGTGTGGCAAAACATCCTGCAAGCACTTTAAAATTTGCATCTTTCAAGTGCTCGAGAGTCTCATTTTCTCATTTCTTTCTGTGTGCTCAGGCAACACAACTTGCATTTTTAAAAATGAGAAACTAGCCCTAGCTGGTTTGGCTCAGTGGATGGAGCATCAGCCTGCGGACTGGGGGGCCCCAGGTTCGATTCCGGCCAAGGGCACATGCCCAGGTTGTGGGCACAATCCCCAGTGGGGGGCGTGCAGGAGGCAGCCAATCAATGATTCTCTCTCATCATTGATGTTTCTATCTCTCTATCACTCTCTCTTCCTCTCTGAAGTCAATAAAGAAATATATTAAAAAAATAAATAAATAAAAATGAGAAACTTTCAAGTCTGGAGCAGTGACTGCTGTCCTTGAGAAGTGTGTGACATGACATGGATTCCTGGTAGCAACATCTCTCCACTCTGACTTCCATGGCTGCACGTGAAATTACAAAGGGACTCTGAATTTATGCCTACTTTGCAAGGGCTTTAAAGTGCATATTCATCATACAAAAATCTCTATTCATAGCCCTTTGAGTATACTTAAGCTATATAATAAAAGCCTAGGTGGCGTCACACCCTCATGCAACGTTGCCACAAGATGGCCACCCTCACATCGTCACAAGATGGCCACCACAAGATGGCTGGCAGGGGAGGGCAGTTGCGGGTGACCAGGCCTGCAGGGGAGGGCAGTTGGGTGCAACAAGGCCAGCAGGGGAGGGAAGTTGTGGGTGACCAGGCCTGCAGGGGAGGGCAGTTGGGTGTGACCCAGATGGGCAGGGGAGGGCAGTTGGGGGCCATCAGGCTGGCAGGGGAGGGCAGTTGGGGGCGATTGGGCCAGCAGAGGAGAGTAGGTGGGGGTGATCGGGCCGGCAGGGGAGGACAGTTGGGGGCAATCAGGCTGGCAGAGGAGCAGTTAGGCATCAATCAGGCCAGCAGGGGAGTGGTTAGGGGGCGATCAGCCTGGCAGGCAAAAGTGGTTAGGGGCAATCAGGCAGGCAAGGGCCAGCGGTTCCAGATTGTGAGAGGGATGTCCAACTGCCGGTTTAGGCCCAATCCCACAGGGACATCCCCCAAGGGGTCCCAGATTGGAGAGGATGCAGACCGGGCTGAGAGACCCCCTCCCCCCATGCATGAATTTCATGCACTGGGCCTCTAGTATTAAATAAAAGTGTTATTTTGGCTAAACATACCATTCATTTGTTAAAAAAATCAACACTAAAAAGTACTTTGTTTACAAATGCAGCTTAATTTTTACTTATCTGAGAAAATGAGGGTCAGGGAGGCATGTACAAATAAAACCCTCTGACAATTCCCAGAACTCAGTAGATGGATGGTTTGAGTTTTACCCCCATCATTTGTCACCAAGCTACAAACAGAAATCAAAGCTGGAAATTTCTCCTCTCACTCTATCATTTTAGCAAAGCAACACTCAAAAAGAGACAGCATTGGGGAGAAAAGCAACAAGGATAAGCATTTAACCAAATGAGTTTTCTGAAGTCCTTTGCATTGAAGGTTAAGCTAATTCTCTCCCTCACCCCCATTCCCTCCCTCTGCTGATATTCCCATAATTCAATGTGTTCCTCCTGGGAGGGAAATGGTCTGTGAGCTGAGGCAGTGCCCTTTGTGCTCCAGTGAGAGCCCTCCTCCCTGTGATCTTAGGGAGTGTAGTTTGGAAATGGAACAGGGAAAAGGGGCCCCTTCCATGTGCCTTCGGGGAAGCAGCCCTGGACTTCAGATGACACTGAGCTGGATTGCTCCAAGCACAGCTGGTGGTGTGAGCACCACCATGGGCTCAAACACATGTCCACACAGACAGGGCTTTGGACAAGGGTGCAAGACCCTCCATCGATCCTAATCATGGTGCCTAGGCCTAGGCTGCCCACTGCTTTCTGGGGAAAGGGTGAGGAAGAAGAATACAGCACAGAGAAGGAGAGAAGAGAGGGTGGAGGGAAGACAGGGAAAGGGAGTGTGAAGTGGCCTATTTATTTGTAACTGGGAAGGACTAGAGCTCCCCAAGCCAGAAGTGCTCTCTGCTTTCATGGCCTGCTGAAGTTGCCCTGTCCCCAGTCTCTGAGAGATGAAGACCACTGGGATGGGAAGGACACGTGACTGGAATTGAAAACACAGGGGTTCACCTATGAGCTCTGACACCAGCTATGTGAACCCAGGAAAGGCACTTGATTTCAGTAAGCCTTATCTTCTCTCTGTAAGGAGGTGATAATTCATGCCTCTTAAGAGGTGTGAGGCTTAAATGAGATCCTGCAGAGGGCTGTGCATTCATGCACTCCTGACAAATGTTTGTTTACTTTTCCTTGGGGGAAACCTTTTTCCCCATGCCCTTCCCACCTATAAAGACAGTAAGGGTTCTCTCCAACATATTTTCAACAGTAAGCTTTACACTGGTGAGCAATAGAACTATGAAGGGGAAACAGGAAGTTCATTACATGCCCAGCAGATAAACACAAACATGAACACTATCAAGCCAGGAGGGCTTCAAGCAGTGGAACAATCTCTGCAACTTTAAACTCTGTGTTCTTATTCAAGGCAGATGTGTAAGAAGTCCAGATCTGTGGGGAAGAGATGTGGCCAAGAGGGACCTGAATCCCTTCCCTCTCCCTGTATCCTACAATGGATTGTTCAGAACAGATCAAGAAAAGTACTTGGGGGAGATATAAGTTCTAAAATGAATAAAAAAGAAAAAATGTCCTAATTAAAGAATCATCTACAATAATTACAGATACGTCCTTACACTAAAAAATAAAATAAAAAAAGTAAGAGTCGCAACACTGGCTGGGAAACTAAAAAGTAGGGAAGATTTGTTTTCTTTCTCCAAACTTCTGCCATTCAGGCAGCTTTGCGTCTTGCTGGCTCCAAACCAGATGGCCTGGGTGGCCTGTTTTTGCTGTTGCCTAGAGCTTCGCCCCTGCTACATCCCAAGAAAGCTCCCTCTCCTCCCCACTCCACTTGCCCTGTAGTACCCACTGGGTTTTACATATCAAGAATAGGGACTCAGTTTAACCCTGTAAATCCCTGAGATTAGCAGACACATAATATATGCTGGTTTATGATGCAATCAAACTCACCTATGCTATGACTCATTATGCTGGGCTTTGTTTCATGCATAACTGCATTTATAACAAATTAATGTCAACCAGAGAATAGACTTCATTAATTATTCTTCCCAGGCAATATATTTGCATTTAAAGTGAGCTTTCAATCTTCTACTTGAAAAGACTGGGTCATTCGGGTCTTTTAGCAGCCTGGTAGGGATGACACCCTTGGGTTGTCCTTAAATCATCCCTATGGGTAGCCGCCTACTCCAAGGCTAGGTTGGAAAACTCTGGCTGCTTCTCTGAGTCATTAAGCATTATGTTTAGGGTTGTGTTTCTCTGACTAGAGTCCCCTGACCCCCTAGAGTCTGTAAGGTCTTGTGAGAATGAAAAAGAAAATCTGTGTTGGTATTTAATAAAATTAGCGTATGGGATGTTCTGAATAGTCACCATTTTATAAGGGAACACGCATTCAGCTTCAATGCCCATGTTTGCATTTCCAGGGTTGTAGTACTTGGCTTGTACTAACTGATGAGAAAAAGCAGAGACAGACATCAACATGTCTGTAATGTACTCTCCTCCAATGACTTAACAGTGCCTGGTGGATGGGATAACAGTGGCAGGAGGGAGGTGGGTCACACAGCACAGGGTAACCCAGGCATGCCAATCACAAAAGAACCCATGCCTTGAGGCCAGACACATTCCTGATGACTAGCTAATTATGTCTGCTAAACATAATTAATATGTTGATCAGCTGAAATTTCTTGATAAAATACTTTTGTTTGAATTTGACTTGTTTTGCTATTTTTTAAATACAGATTGACAAGAATAAGGTGTTTACTTACAGATATTTAAAATAAAACATTAACTGCTTGTACATATTTATATAATACTAGAGGCCCGGTGCACAAAATTCATGCACGGTGGGGGGGGGGTTGTCCCCTCAGCCCAGCCTGTACCCTCTCCCATCCGGGACTCCTCGGGGGATGACCAACTGCCAGTTTGGACCTACAGTTGGACATCCCTCTCACAATCCAGGACCACTGGCTCCTAACTGCTCACCTGCCTGCCTGACTGATGGCCCCTAACTGCCCCCCCTCCTGGCCTGGTCACCCCCAACTGCCCCCCCCCCACCAGCCTGGTCGCCCCTCACTAACCCCCCTGCTGGCCTGGTCGCCCCACGCAGCCTGCTGCTGCTCAGTCATTTGGTCGGCTCTCACTAACCCTCCTGATGGTCCAGTTGCCCCATGCAGCCTGTTCGGTCGTCCATTCGGTTGTGATGGTCGCTTAGGCTTTTATTATTATAGATAATGAATAAAAGTAGTTTGCCTATGCTCATAAATGATGAGGATTATTTTCTTTTAAAGGGTTTCTGCATATACCCAAGTTTGAGAAACACTAGTTTAGGGAAAGTGTATTTGGAATTCTCTTAAAAGGGATGATGTAGTCAAAATAGGTACAAATGACCTTGACTTATAATTAGGAGCAGAGCTTAGAAATTGCTTCAATTTCTGACTGCCCTCAGCAACACCAGGGGAAAAAACAGGATCAGGCCCTCAGAACCTGGGAGGCCCAGCCATGGCTGCCGCAAAACCGGGGCCCTTTGGGGGACTGTTTTCCTGCCTTGTGCTGCAATTCACCATATGGAAAGAAGGGATAATAATACCCAAACCCAATCCTTAAACCAAAAAAATGAAAACAAACTTAACTGTATGGGAACAAAGAGGCAATAGATGCAAAAGCATTTTCATCTTTTGAAAAACAAGAAGGTACTATTTAAAAGAGGAACTCTTGAAAATATCTCAACAACATGTGTCTAATTCATACTGACATGTGTACCAGTAATTGAACCTATGTTTAATTTTTGCTGCAAATTATCTGCTTCCTTTAAGAAGCTGGGCTGGTAAAATGCTGGCTTGTGTGGTTCAAAAATAGAGCTGTGGGAGGATTAGGGGTACCTTGGGAAAGACACAATGAGGCTGGGCCCTTAGCAAAAGAAGAATGAGTGGAACAAAGGAAGAGGAAGGGAGAACTCGATGCCAAGTCTAATAAAAGACAAGGAACTAGTAGAAAGTAATTGCAAGGAAATGGGGGTAATGGAGATTTTTTACCCCTAGGCCTAACTAATAACACAGAACAAATTTAACACAAACAGGACCAGACCAATGAAGACCCAGAGCAACCCAAAGACAGGCAAATAGCATATATATAAATACTCAATTTCATCCCACTTTAGGTACAGTGTGTATGCGACTCCCCTCTTCCCTGCCCCCTTCCCCATCCCCTTCTTTCCTTAGCTGTGCTAAGTTTAAATATTGGGTTAATTACAATTAAACTTAATCAATCCCTGTTTCATTATACAGAATAATTATATTTCAATTATAAAAGTGCTGCTGATGATATGACATGACAAATCTCAGATGCCTTATTTTAACTGCCCATGTTAACAAGTAACCACACCTGTCTTCAAATTTCATCCAGGTGTTTGCATACTTCAGGATTTCCTTCTCTTTTAAGGGTGACTAATATTCCATTGTATGTATACCTAGTATACCATGTTTTCTTTATCCGTTCATCAACTGATGGACATTTAGGTTGTCTCCATGTCTTGACTATTTAGTGAAAGTGCTTTTATGAACACTGAGGTGCTAATACCTCCTTGACTTCCTGACTTCGATTCTTTTGGATAAATACCCAGAAGTGGGATTGTTGGCTCCACTTATATGACATACTAGTACCAGTATATAAAATAGTCAAACTCATAGAATCAAAGAGTAGAATGGTGGTTGCCAGGAACTAGGGGGTGGGGGAAATGGGAAACTCTAAATAATGAGCAGAAAGTTTCAATTATGCAAGATGAGGCAGTTCCAGGGCTCTGCTGTACAACATGGTGAATATAGATAACAACACTATACTATGCACTTAAATTTTTGTTAAGAGGGTAGATTTCATGTTAAGTATTTTTACCACAGTAAAGCATAAAAATTTTTTTTAAATGAAGCATTTTTTCATGGTGGGGTGGGATGTGGAATCAATACAGCTTTTTCTAGGTGCCCTCTGGCTCTCCTATTTAAAAAGTCCTATATATCACCCTTCTTTTTAATCGGGTATTTCTATTCTGGCCTCAAAATAGAATTCTTAGCCCTTTACCCTTATCTACCTTTATTATCCCCAGTCCCCTGAATGCGGACATGAGACAGAGTTCCTTCAATTGCCTGTGAACATGCTACCAACTTGTGAATGCATTTTTATATGGAAATATGGTAATAAGACCATTTCTTAATAGTGCTCATTAAAGAGTTTAGAATAGAAGCTATCAAAACACTCCAAGAAGTTCAGAAGTCCTTTTTGCTCATATATGCTGCCACAGGAAAAAATAAAGACTACAATGAGGTGACCAGAAAGAGGGATGTGCCACCAAAGAAAGTGTCATGGAATAATGGAAGAACCATGTTGAATTGGATGGTTAAGAAACCTGAGTCCTCGCCCTAGCCGGTTTGGCTCAGTGGATAGAGCGTCAGCCTGCGGACTCAAGGGTCCCAGGTTCGATTCCGGTCAAGGACATGTACCTTGGTTGTGGGCACATACCCGGTGGGGAGTGTGCAGGAGGCAGCTGTTTCTCTCTCATCGATGTTTCTCTCTCATCGATGTTTCTCATACTCTATCCCTCTCCCTTCCTCTCTGTAAAAAAATCAATAAAAAATATTAAAAAGAAAGAAAGAAACCTGAGTCCTCATCCTGGCTCTACTACAGGTCGATACAGCAACTCTGGGCTTATCATGTAACCTCTCTGAACTTGTTTCCTGTGTAAGAAATGAGAAGTGGGACCAGATGCTTGGTTGTCCAGCTTAGCTGATCAGCATTCTGGGGTTTCTCCGGATGTTCTTCAGGAGCCACCAGGGACACTGGAGAGCCCCAAGGCCAGAGGGCTGGATCCTGGGCTCCCACCTGACATAACCAAAACAACGCCATCTTTATTTCATATAATGGGATTTTATGTGAGATTTTGATTGAATAAAGGTCCTAATGCTTAAAAACAAAAAAGGAGAGAGAGACAAGTTTGAAAACCACAAACAAAGCTGATGTCTGCGGTTCCTTGTAGCTTTAAGTTCTGGTTTTGAAATTAATCTATGTCTCAAATGTATGTGAGTAAGCAGTGAAAATGGAGTTTGCCCTGGAGAGAGTTTCCAAGGCACGAACATCAATCATGAAGATTCTCTGTTGCTCACATGTGGCAAGTTGATTTTTCTTTCTCTTTCTCTCTTTTTTTTCTTCCCTCAGGTCAATTTACCATCTGCCTCATCTTCATCAAAACATTAATTTCAGCTTAATCCCCTTTCTTCCTCTCTGGTGGTAAAAGGACCGGGCTTACTTTGAAATAAAACAAATAGAGTGCAGCTACACTTCCATGTGCAGGGTGGTTTCCATCTGATTACTGTGGAGTTCCAGGATACTAAAACGAATATAGCAATTTGGCTCTTCTCTAAGCCTCAGAGTCTAACAAACTATTCAAATAAAATGTACTGAAATTCATTAAATGTACTGGGTGGTTACCATATGCAAGGGACAGGGCACGGTGTGTCTGGTGAGAGAAATGCGGTAAGACTTGGCCTTCAATGAGGTCTATTCTCTCTGGTAAGAGGAAAAGTCAAGTCTGTGTGAGTTCACAGGACCGAGAGGCCTCATCAGGCAGAAGGGAGGTCAGAAAGAGCTTCAAGAGTCTTGAAGGGTGGGCAGGATTTTGGTCAGCTTTAGTATGCTACACTAAGAATGCTAAACTAAGAAGTCTGGATTTAATTCAAGCAACAGGGCAGTTGGGGAACATGTTCGCTTTACAACGATTAAGCTAGTTTTAGAATACAGAGTCAATAGAAGGCAGAAACTAAAAATTTGGATGGCAAGTGCTGGCTATTTAGATGGCCCAGAAGAGAAAGGTAATGAAATGGGATGATATCAGAGGAAACATCAAAAAGTGACTGATGGAGCAGTACCTACAGCAGATTTCCAAGAACTGAGAGCATGGCCACAAGAACAGCAGAGCAGATATGAAGCTTGTCTTGACACAAGTCAAGGAAGAAGACAATGGTAGCTTGGGCTAAGGTGGCTGGAGAGAAGAAAAAGAGCAGGTATATTTGAAAACTATTCAGGAGTAAAACCAACAGGGATTTGGGGGAGTGGATATGGAGGTGATGTTCACTGAGATCCAGAAAATCAATGGAGATGGGTTCATTGAGACCGTGAGTTCCATTTTAGATATTTTGATACTGAGAGGCATCAAGAGCAGCCAGGGTGATGATAATAAGAGTGCCCTCTATTTGAGATAGTTTTGAGGATGTGAGGTTCTTAGAAGAAAGTTAGATTGCAATGAATACAAAGAAATATAAGGATAAATGGGTGAAAAGTTATAGGACATATGGGGATTTTTCACAAAAGAATGGGACCTGCAAATGTGTCTTGAGAGGTTACACAATTTAAATTAGTTTTATCATGTTGCACTGACAGAAAAAGAAATAATATAAGGAAATAAGGACTATGAAGACATCTTTTTTCTAGATTTTGTTTCTAGATTTTGTCAGTGTTTAATGAATGACTGAGTTATCTATTTTCTAAGATCTTTGACCAGTGGAATGTTCCCTCCATCATATGTTTGAATGTTTAGAGCTCTGTTAATGTTCTATTTAGTTCAAGTGGTTATATGTTGGCTCCTTGGCGCCATTGTCAATAATAAAATTCAACAACACAAACCCCTAAATATGGCTTTGTTTTTCTCTTTTTAAACATATCTGATTCGAAGCCCAAACCAAGATCCGAGTTTTTTCCTTCTCATGTGGGAGACAAGGGTAAATGACTGACCACCATTAAAGTTACTTTACCCACTAGGCACGCTGCCCTTTTGCTAACCTATGTCTACTCAGCCTCCCAAATCCTTGCTCTTCACAGTAAACTTCTGTTTCCTTCCTTGATGCAGCAAATCTCTGCTCTTTCACCAATGTCCTGCTGTTCTCACTCCTTCCATGGGAGGAGCCCGGGAATCTGTATTTTTAACAAGTGTCCTGAGTGATTTTTGAGATTAGGTCCATTTGAGAACATCTGTGGAGAGCCTGGAGGCAGGAGGAAAACAGGCTGGGCCATGTGCCTACCACCTTCCACCGGCTTCGGCCAGACTAGGCCTGTGCTTTACTCTTTTCTATGAGGCCTCTACAAAAGCTTTCATCTGAAGCAAAGGCCCTATATAACTTGAAAAACATGGTCATGGACTTCTGACTTTCCTAATTCCCACTTCAACTAGTATTGTTCAACGAGGTATTCACAACTAGTCTAGAATCCCTCGGCTACTTGATGATCCAGAATTGAACATTACTGAGGGCTGCATGTGTGACAAGCTCTATTTTGTGTGTTACATATACAGCATTGAAGAAAAACAAAATCCTTGCCTTTGTTCTACTTTCTAGTGGCGGATATAAATAATAAATAGATAAGTGAAAGTTTTAGAAATTAGAAAATGATGAGTGTCATGGAGAAAAACCAAGCATGGAATGGAGAATGGGACAGGGTGTGTGTGTGTGTGTGAATGGGACAGGGTGTATGTGTGTGTGAGTGAATGGGACAGGGGGTGTGTGTGTGTGTGTGTGTGTGTGTGTGTGTGTGTGTGTGTGTGTGTGTGTCTTTGTGCACAATTTTCAACAGGGAAAAAGGAAAGCCTTGTGAGGAGATGACTACTGAGTGAAGACCTAAAGAAGACGGAATGACTAATGTACGAATCTGGAAGAAAAGTATTCCCAGACAAGAGGAAATCACAGTCACGTTTAATTAGCATGAGTAGAATGAATGGGTAAAAATGCAGAAACTCCTTTATCAGGAAACTGTCAGCTCTTGGAGCATCCCTTCCCTCCCTGTGGTTGTAGTGAATGCCCTTCTCTTTAAGTAGAACCCCCACATAGCCCATGGCATTCACACCCTCAGGAACACCCATTATCCTCCCTACGGCTGGATAAACAGTCACAGCGGGCATGTAACTTGTCTGAAGTCACAGGGCTAACTAGGGGTGGGCTAGAAATAGGGTTTGGGGCTTCTAAAGTCCAACCTCAAGTCCCTTCAGTTGAAAAGATTTTTAATACACAAACCAGAAATGGAATTGATTACAAATCTTTATTTAAAATTACATTTCTAATAAAAATGTTTTCTGAGTGACTGCATACTCACATAATATTAACATGGGCAATGTCCTTAATAATAAACTATCATTCTTTGAGAACTACTTTTGAGTTCCCACACCGCCACACGACCCATTAAGGGGGAAAGATGAAGAAATGAAGGGAGAGAAATAATGAATAAAATGTAACATGATGAGATCCAATCAACACACATGACCCCTAATCGTCTGACACCCTCGTTCTTTCTGATACATTGTAATACTTTCAATTTCCCACAATTCTGAAATGGAGCAACATACATACCTAAAAATTAAATTTTACTTTTCTTTTTTTAAAATGTTTTTATTGATTTTAGAGAGAGAGAGAGGAAGGGAGAAGGAGAGAAACATCAATATGAGAAAGAAACATTGATTGGCTGCTGCCTCCTGCATGTCCCCTACAGGGAATCAAGCCCCCAACCTGGGCATGTGCCCTTACTGGGAATCGACCCGGTGACCTTTAGGTTTATGGGACAACATTCAACTAACTGAGCCATTCTGGCCGGGCAAATTTTACTTTTCATATCCACTATGGCGTTCTTTTAATAATAAATAAAGGAAGCACCTATCATTGTCATTAATAAATGGAATCCCAACCAGCCACTCTGATAGCCTGATGTTTACTGCTTTAATATGATAGCCCCTCAAACTTCAGACCCAAATTCCACCTGGTCATTCCATCCAGTCTCCACTCAGACACACTGCTTTCCCTTCTCCTCTTATTTGGTAATGTGATCTCCATTTCCTCTATCACTTAATCTTCCCTGAGAAGCACTGCTGTTTCTGATATCTGTTCCCTTCCCGTCTGCCTGTGCGAACTCTGAGATAAAGACAAAGTTTGCAAGAAATACAAAACTCATCTGTCAACTTACTTTCCTGCCACCTGTCAGAGACCTCACTGCCACTCCCAGGAGCACTCTTAACTCTACATGGAGTTCAAACATTTTTTGTTGAGCTCTGCAGAGTTCTCCTCATCCCCCCCCCGCCCTTTTAAGTCTTTGCATACTGTATTTATTCACAATGCATCTGATCACTCCCCATTGTACACATTGTGCATACAGCTCCCACACCATCATTTCTGTTGTATCAAAAGCCTGGTATTTTAAGAAACTTCTATTTTGTCCTAAAACTGAAAGGCTCAACTTTAGGGTTTAACCTATAATCTGGGTGTTTGAAAAAATACCACAGCTGCTACAGCTGCCAAGATGGGTATGGAAGAAACAACCCTTTCTCACCAATGACCTCATCATATTTGTTCACACCCTTAAAATACTTAGGCTGGATTAGTGCAATGAATTCTGGGTTGAGTGTTAGCCTTAAAGACCACCTGTGAGATTCAGTTAGCTCGCCTACTTTAGGATCCTGGTCAGATGAGCCATGTTTCACTTACTCCATGCATTTAATTTGCAATCTAGAAAAAGTTAACGAAATACTGAATTTCTTAAAAAATTGTCCTGCTCAAATATATTTTCTCAGGGTCTTCTATTTTGAGAGTAAAATTAAAATACAGTTTCCCTATATAAAACTCACTTTCCTCTCCTCCACTCTCACCCCCCCAAAAAACAACCAACCAATCTGAACAGCTTCCTTTTTGCCAGGGAAGACAGGTTCAAGTTAAGGGGCTGCAGAGGATGGCTCTCCCTGACTATAGGGAGGTCATGAAAAAGTGCACTCCATTATCAGCTTTTCTGAATCTTCACCCTTCCATTTCCATCCTCCTCTTATCTCTCTCGGATTGAGGTCTTTGGGTTCCAACAAGGGCCAGCAGTACTGGGCAGACTTCCCTGGCTGACCTCCCTCTTCCTCCCCCACAGGTCACCAGGCCCATCACCGCCCCCCCCGCCCCCCCCCCACACAGATGCACCGTCGCTTACATCCATTTCACTCTCTCTTCCTTCTAGAATGCAGTAGTCAACTCTTTCCCCTATTTGTATAGCTACATTATCATTTATGCTTTGCTGTTTGTAGTCGATTTTCCATATTAGAATTCGTGAAGGTTTTAATTTTTGCTTCCAGATATAGTGCCTTAGCACAATGTAAAGCTCAAGGCAAGTATATTGAAATAGACAATTTAATTTTTTAAACCCAAAGTAATATATGCATGTAATAACAGTTCAAAGAACGTTGAAGAGGCATGATGAGAAGCAAAGCTCCCATCCCATCACTCTCCACCCCAAGAGGAAATTTCTACCTAGATCTTCTGGTCCATGACTATCCTATCTAATAAAAGAGTAATATGCAAATTGACCATACCTCCGCTATACCCACAAGCCATGCCCACCAGCCAATCAGGAGCAAGTATGCAAATTAACACAACCAAGATTGCTGTGGCCACAGAGCAAGTAGGAAGCTTGGGTTTCCCTGGCAATGGAGGAAGCCAAGCTTCCTGCACACCCTGGCTGGCCCAGGCCTCTGCTCAAGGCTAAAAAGTTTCAATTATAGAAGATAAATAAATCCCAACAAAAATACTGTGGCCACAGAGAGAGCAGGAGGCTTGGGTTTCCCTGGCAATGGAGGAAGCCAAGCTTCCTGCACACCCTGGCCAGTCCAGGCCTCCGCTCATGGCTACAAAGTTTTAATTATAGAAGATAAATAATTCCCAGATACCAGGGCCTCCACTTGGGTCGATGGGGGGCATGGCCGGCCTGCAAACCACCACAGGCCCCTCGCCCAGGCCGCCGCATGCCCCAAGGGAACCCCCACCCTGATCCAGGACACCCTTCAGGGCAAACCAGCTGATCCCCACCCGTGCACCAGGCCTCTTATCCTATCTAATAAAAGAGTAATATGCAAATGGACCATCACTCCAACACACAAGATGGCTGCCCCCATGTGGACACAAGATGGCCGCCACAAGATGGCCAACAGGGGTGGGCAGTTGGGAGGGACCAGGCCTGCAAGGGAGGGCAGTTGGGGACGATCAAGCCTACAGGGGAGGGCAGTTAGGGGTGACCAGGCTGGCAGAGGAGGGAAGTTGGGGGCGACCAGGCCTGCAGGGGAGAACAGTTGGGGGGGGGGGCCCAGGCCTGCAGGGGAGGGCAGTTAGGGGTGACCAGGCCTGCAGGGAAGGGCAGTTAGGGGTGACCAGGCCTGCAGGGGAGGGCAGTTGGGGACAATCTGGCTGGCAGGGGAGCAGTTAGGCATCAATCAGGCTGGCAGGGGAGTGGTTAGGGGGTGATCAGGCTGACAGGCAGAAGTGGTTAGGGGCAATCAGGAAGGCAGGAGGCGAGCAGTTGGGAGCCAGCAGGCCTGGATTGTGAGAGGGATGTCCAGCTGCCCGTTTAGGCCCAATCCCGGTAGGGGTCCCAGATTAGTGAGGGTGCAGGCTGGGCTGAGGTAAACACCCCCCACCCCTGTGCACGAATTTCATGCACTGGGCCTCTAGTATACAATATGCATGCATTTAACTTCTTGATTTAACCACTTCCAACAATAACTACTTACTCCCCAGTTAAAGAGGAGTTTTTAACTCAATCACCATTCCCTTACAATTCTCCTCCCAATGGTTAATAGTTATGCAAGTCCACAATTCCTTATCTGAAGTGCTTGGAACCACATATGTGTCAGAATTCAGATTTTTTCAAGGGTTTATAAAGGTAATATTGCATATGTATCATATGTTGTAAACCTCACACATAAGTGTTTCCATTAATATGAAGTGCAATTATAAATAGAAGGATTATAAATAACTCATTAGTGCAAAGAGAGAATTTTTCAGGAATAGGTGATCAATGCCCCCTGGTTAATATGCCATGCAAACACTGCTGTGGTAGAACATGTCTGAGAGAAAGCCACTGATAAAGGCATCAAAATACTTCAAATTTTATTACAGTTGTCTCTGAACATTTTTAGGAAGAAATGGTATAAGACATACAGGGATCTTCCAAGGGAAGTATGCCTCTGAATGGAGAAGGCATTCTGAAATATGATTTCACGATACACTAAGAGACTATATTTGGAAGGGTCTAGAATTCTGTATCTTATTTTATCATTAAATGGCTATATTTCTGATTTTATTTAAGTTTTGCTATGACTCACTGATTTCCTTGTCACAGCATTTGAAAAGTACATTTACATCTGCAGTTTTGTACAGTTGCTGACCAGTCCCTTCCTTTTTCCCACAGTATTGTGTAAATTAGCCATTGAATTTATTAGATATTTTAGAGCAAATGGCTCAAGGTTTTATAACTCCTCAGGATTTGTAACAGCCAACACTGCTCAGAATTAGAATCAAGTCACAGGCACCACAAGTCCCATAGTTCTCCTATGGCTACGTTTCTGATGGAGCCATCACCCTGGCTCTATGTCACAGAGGTCATGGGGACTGACACTAAGGGAACCGGACCAAATCCTAAGCTCAACTGGTGGATAACAAACTATTTGAATGGGGAAATTTACCGTTTTACCCTTCTTAAAATGCTGTATTACTTTAGCTACTATTCTATCCCATTTGCTTTTATTTAATTCATTCTTTAATCTTCCAAATGCTCTGGTAAACTTCAGCGTCCCTCATTTTCAACTTCTGGGTTGCTTCTTAATCTAAAACACACACACTTCATAAAGACTGGAGCTTGAAAACCTCCTGAGTCTTTGTGGTCCCCTTTGGTTCATGTACATTCAGAAATCATTATGTTGCCCAGTAAGTGTGCTTTATTTTCTGCACAGAGCGATGTGTGTATATGGACACAGGGCCATATGTGCTGGTATACACTATTTACAACCAAGAATTTAAGTTTGCTCCTCAAAGAGTAGTTACCAATGCCAAGATTCCCAGAGAACATTGCTAATTCAGATGTTCTAAAAGCCAATAGGATTCAAGTTGCTATTCCAACACTGCCCAATCAGCTTGAAAATAATTATTACTGCAATAGTCTCCCCAGGTTAGCCCGTTAGCTGGCAGCAAAGAGGATCAGTTTTCAATGTGTTCACTTGATGCTTGTTGAGTAGCTATGTTGGAAATTTAAAAATATTTGCATACTGCTTATGAAACTGCTATCGATTTCTCAACAGTATTTAATTCCTCTCAACATAGGTGAATCTTTATTAACAAGGGATCAATTACTCAGGCACCTTATCTGGGCCACAGAACTCCTTTTTGCCTATTTGTGTATTTGGTCCTTTGTCTGATCAATATGCCCTCCACTGGAAGCTGGAAACAAAAAGGAAGAAAAGACTAACTTCAAATGTACTGGTTTCAGGCATTCTCGCATTTTCTCTTTCTTAGTACTGAAAAGAAGGACTGATTTTTAATAATTGCTAGACATTGATTTATTCAGTGACCTCTATACCTACACTGTTATGCATTTACCTTTCAATGTATATCCCAGCTTGTTTCTGGCCATTTTTCATACCTGCAGGTTATTAACCAATAGCACATAATAAACAAGGTATTCTAAGATCCTGAAATGCTTCTGACTCATCACATATTTTTGTCCAGAATAGCTTTAGTGATAAAGTACATTTACCATATTGCATATTTTGAGTATGCATATATATTATATGTATAGAAACATTTTTTTGTTAATGACAATAGTTAAATAACTACAACAAAATTTTACCCAGCCAGACCAACTTCTAACTTTTCTTTTTCTCCACAGGAATTATAATGGGCCATGACAAATTAGCTATAAATTAGAGTAATTCCCATAAGTGAGAAGATATAGTAAGATATAATAGATTTTGTTTTAAACGATTCTTTTAGCAGTTACACAGTAAAGAAAAAACCCAGCATCAGAAAACTTTCTAACTCAAGGAGTATTATTAAATTTGCTTTGTTAAATCTTAAAAATATGCTTGTAATATAATTTCTAGAGGTATTTAATTTCTTTGATGACAACATCCTTTCCTTACCAATGAATTTTCAACTGTTCCGTAAAATTATTTTTAACTGTTAAGTGTCTAAAATGCACAGCTCACAGAATTTTCACAAACTAACTGTTCCCACATAACCAGCACCAGATCAAAAAACAACATTATCAGCACCCCAAATGCCACCTTCCTTGGACCTCCTTGTAACAATGCTTTTTAATTCACCCTGTCAAAGCGTTCTCTACAAAAGATAATTTCTGAAGCAGGTTTAGAGCGAAGTAAGACTGGCCCATCACTTCTAGTTCCGCTGTCCTGAAGCACAGCTGTTCTGAGTGCAGGTGGCTCCCTGGAAAAGTGGATATGGCCCTGGTCGGATGTTGGTGGAGCTACTGCTGCTGTCCTGTCACTTGTGGGAGGAAGTGGGGTGAAGGGGATATGTGGAGAGAGAAGAAAGAACACCAACCCACATGGGCGCAAACCCACTTCTTGAGATACCCAGACCTTCTTCCTCCACGTAGTCAGTCACCTGGGACAACTTAATTAACCTCTCTAGGCCTCAGTTTCCTTTACCTATGACAAATGATGTTTTGACGTGATGACCTCCAAGGCTTGTTCAAAAGCTAAAAGGCGATGATTTCACAGGGAAGGACGAAGCTTAGGGACACGGGAGAGGGGAGAAACATCAGAAGGGAGCGAAGACAGCACCCTCTCATCCTTCTAATCTGAGTAGGGTGCCTCCCACCTTTTCTCTTCCCTGCTCTGGAATTTTGTGTTTAGCCTGGAATATAATTATTTGACCATCCTTTCTTATGTATGAAAATGCATTTGTGATGCTCATAATCTTTAAGACCTTCTGTTAAATGGATAATATTTTTTGCTTCCTTTTGGTTTCTCCTGACAACATAACATAAAAGGTTTGGGCTTCTTAAATGGCACCACACCCCCCCTCCTGTGGTAATGAAGTGTCCATAAGAGCCAGAATTTCACCACAAACATACATGAAATGTGAAATACTCGGATCAGGTGATGCCTGTCAATCAGTAGATGATTTTTGAGGTAGACCTTGTTCAGAGATAAGGAGTAGGTTCATTTTTCTGCCGAGCTATTTTAGATCACATGATATATCTTCAGGGACTGCACAACAGTAATAGACATGCACTAGCTTCTATTTAAGCACATCCAAACTCAAGACAATTGGCTCATGTGAAGCACAGCCGGGAAGAAATCTCCCGACAGCAATAACTAACCTCAGTTTGCTGTCAGAGCAACCTTCCCCCTTCTAGCAAGAATATGAAAACTGCCACGGAAACAAGCCTTAGAATCTCATCACTGACATCCTTCTGTTCTTTCTTTACTATGATCCCAGACTTTTTTGTTTTTCTGATTAAACAGACTTTTTCTGTGTGACATCAGAATGAATGGAGCAACAGCTCTGCTGCAATTATTTGCACTAGGTGAATAAAAAAAACAAATGATTGCCCATTAGCTACAAGTTCACTCCTCTGCTGCATTGCAGCGAACAGAAAGCATTAAAGAATTTGAATAATTTGATCTCAGTTATGTAAAAACACCGCAACCAGCCCCCCACTCCTTCTCCAGCCTCAGAAATACTATCCTCACAAGGCAGACAGACTCCCACTCACAAACTCCAGGTTCTATTTTCTTTTCAATTCCCACCTGTTTATTGAAAAGCCGCTGCTCCACACTTATGCCTGACTTTTAGTATCTGCAGCAGCAGAACTGGACAGAAACTCACATGTTAGCAACCAATATACCATTTTCTACCTGTAGTCTTCAAAGGCCCAATTTTTTCTTTTTCCATTCACCTAACCCATTAATTAAAAAAAAAAAAAAAAAAAAAAAAAACCTGTTTAAACTAGACATCATATATCAAATTCAGAGCGGCAACTTTCTCTGGTCATATTCAGTCCACATGAGATGCTTAAGGATGTCATAAAATGTAAAAAAGCGTATTCTAGCTGCTTGCTATTTTGAAAAGGGGTGGGGGGAATCCTTTCAGACAGTAATCAATTTCATTGTGGTGGAGATTTCTGCAAAATGCATTAAGGAGTTCACGCCTGTGGCCCTGGTCACTGTGCAGATTTCGGAATGTCTCCCAGACTCTAAGACTTTTTCCAGACGTCCAGGGCGGGGACCTAAGTACGACAGAGATTCTGCTCTGGGCCTTAAGAAAAATTGTAGAAGGAAAACTTATGAAGGTTCGGTTTCAGCTGGATTTTGTTTCTTAGACAGCCGAGTTGCCTCGGTTATGGAAAATACTGGTAATCATGGAGTGACAATTATCAGAAAAAGTTTTCCCCCATCATTTTTTGTCTGAGGCTTTAATTCGTTAATTGTGGTATTGGTTAAGCAATTATTCTACTTTGCCCCATAAGTGTCTTCATAAGCAGAGACGAGTCTATCAAGCCCTCATATTGAAATCAGCCAAAGATATCATGATATTTTTTAATTTTTGGAAACAGACAATAAGATGCATCTCTGTTTATTCAACTGCCCCTTTCCTGAAATAGCGATTTCAAATATGCTCAGGAGTTATGACTTAAGGGAGGGTGGGTGAAATCACTGGGTTTTATAAGTGCTTTTCTTAAACCATGTTTTCTCTATCATGTTTAGCTTTAAACTCTTCCCTATGTAGGGCTTTTGCTGTGGCTAGAAATGAAATCTGAGGATAGAAACTGACAGGGTTTACATCTTAAAGGACATACGGATGTCTGGTAAAGTCTTGGATTTTCCAGACATATGTTCCCCCCTTTCTTCTCTCTCTCTCAAAGGCATAACTTTTCCTTTGGAAGTAATTTTTGCCTCCTGCAAATCTAATCCATTTTACCAAATGAAATAAATAAATGAAAGAAGAAAAAGTTATCCTGGTCTTTTTGTTCCATACTGTATCTTGGTTCCCTTTCGAGTTTTTCTGATTTGTTCAAATATAGCTCTGTAATTTCTTTATTATTCTTGTATCGGCTTAATATTCCCTTTTGCTTAAGTTCCAGCTCAGTTCCATTCCGTTCCCCAATCCACCCAGCTCCTGGTGTGAGAAACTGCGTACTTCCCGGACCCTATTCCTCATTCCCAAGCCTTCCTGTGGGGCTAAAAGCTAGTGGTCCTTTAAGGGAGGCACAAGGCATTTCTTATCTTACTCATTCTCAGATTTCTTTTCTAGGACCTAAAGAGGCAAAGAAAGGCTTGCTTGCTCGCTCTGGGTTTCACTGGATGCTGTTTCCAAGAGAAGTGGTTTAGAAAAGCACTTATTTAGGAATCTGAAGAACTGTATTATGCTTTCAGTTTTGCCATTTACCAAGCAGGGTGACCTAGAGGAAATCTTTGAACTTTTCTGAGTCTCAACTTTCTGGTCAGCAACATGGGAATCGTACCTAACTTATCTACCTCACAGCTTTATTACAAGGCTCAAATGAGATAGTCTAGGTCAAAATACTTCTAAGTTAACATATCTAAAGGGATCAGCATGGTGTTTGATTCAAGGTAAACACTATACAGATGTTAGCTTTAATAAGAACAACAACAATAACAGAATTGCAAAGCACCAAACAAATAAGTAATCATTAACTTGTGCATTTTTGGTGGATGTATTGTATACCACCTCATGATTAGTAACATTTAAAACAAATAATTTTTATTTTATAAATCTATTTAGCTATTTAAACCCAGACTTCAGTAAATGCGTTATCTAGGTGAAAGGAAAAATAGCCTCAGATATATTAGGCTGAAAAGTCGCTGGGCTGTTTGAGATGCCCGTTGCCTGAGCTAACAAGACTTCCCTAGAGTAGCAGCTGGGGATGGGTACAGACCCAGGCAGGAGCACTGTGGACATGGGAGTGGGCTGCTGTCTGGCTTTTGGGGGACGTATGGGAGTCCCCTCCTGCTTCAGAGCAAATAGCATCAATCAGCCTGGTGTCTCGTATGCCAATCAGAGACCGAGTCCAGCCCTTCCAAGGCAGTTCTTGAGATCCACTCAACAGAAAGGTCCAACCCACCAGAATCATTGCCAGCCCCATGCAAAGTTGAAAGGTCATCAATGTTCACACTTGGGGCCTGTATTAGTTTGTGGTGGCTGCAATAACAAAATACCACAGACTGGGTGGCTTAAACAATAGAAATTTATTTTCTCACAGTTTTGGAGGCTAGACATCCAAGATCAAAGTGTCAGCAGGTTTAATTTCTCCTGAGGCTCCCTCCTTGACTTGCAGCCTTCTGTAAAGGCCCTATCTCCAAATAAATCACATTCTGAGGTGCTGAGGGTTAGGGTTTCAATATATGAGTTTGGGGAGAGACACAATTTATCTCATAATAGCGTCTTTTCTCCTGTTATTTATCCCACCAGTTTCTTCCTTTCTACCAGGGTCCAAGTAGTTCCATGTATTTTCTTTCCCTGTTGGACTGCTAGTGCTCATTGCTTCTGAAGACTTCCTCAGAAATAGTTGTTTATGTACAAAGTGTGTAAGTGTTTGAAATCTAGATAGTGATCTGAAAATGCTACGCTATTATGACTTCTATGAGCCTAAGCCTGGCAGTATCAAGGACTAGAATGTTCCTTGAACTAAAATAAGAACATAAATTTGGTCCCCATGAATATTTGGAAGATCTACATATTCAGAGAACCGGTATTTCCCAAATAGCCAGTGAGTGATTTTGCAATGGGTAACAGATCCATTCAAAATGCAAGAGAGACAGAGCAATGGCTTTCTATGTCACAGGCTATGAAAGTCAACTGATAATGATTTCAGATCCACATTGTGAAGGACCTTTAAGAAATGACCACTTATTGAGTTTTGGTGTAGTATTAAGGAAGAATATCTCCACAATGATCTGAAAAGGTTATTAAAATACTCATTCCTTTTCCAACTACATATCTTACAGAACCTGAATATTCTTCACATCCTTCAACTGAACAACATATTGCAATAGACTGAATGCAGAAGCAGATATGAGAATCCATCTGTTTTCTAGCAGGCCAACCATGAAAGAGATTTGCAAAATTGCAAAACAACATCATTGTTCTAATTTTATTTGTTTTGGGAAAAAGAGTTATTTTTCACTCAGAAATATATTACTTAGGACAATATAGAGTGGGCTTATTATTATTTTAAATAAATCAATACATATTTTTAATTCTCCATTTTAATTTTGAGTATGTTACTCGTCAGTAGATAAAAATCTACAGACCACATCAACTAAGGCTCTTTGGAAGTATTCAATACCACTTTAGGTTTAAAGGGACACAGACCAAAAAGTTTGAGAGCTGCTACTTCATTTAAAGGAACTAGTTAGTATAAAGGCCAAGTTCATGCAAGGGAAACGCAGTGAGTTCCTGAGGTTAGAAATAGGCTGATGTTCCTCTGGAGAGGATGGTGGGAAGGCAAACTGGGCAGATTATAAAAAAGAAACTATATATCCTAATCAAAAGTTTGAATTTCATTATCTCTAGTGATGGCTTTCAAACTCCTGTGACTATCACCCATGATCAGACATACATTTTACATCGTAAGAGAGGACCCAGACACATGCATGCTCATACCGGTAAATGCAGCGAGCAGAGGCTCACAGAATTAGACCTTTACCAAAGGTGGTGTACACTGCTATTTTCTGTGATATTCTTAAAAGTTCAATTCAAGTCACTAATTTGAAGTCACTACTCATCAATAGCTTGCAACCTGTAATTTGTAAAACACTGCTCTGTGCAATGGAGAATCAAGGGGCAATAGATGTTTTCCCCAGAGAAATGGCAAGATCACACTTGTGTTTCAAGAGTCATATTGTGGCGTGGAAGGTGGAATGTTCAGGAGACTGCAGTAATTGTCCAGAGCAGTTATGGAAAGAATCTAGCCTAGCCAGAGCACTGACAGGAGGGGCTGTTGGGATCTGAAGATAAACTGATGTAGGGCTTGTGGAAGAAGATACATCCATGATGACTCCAAGGAAGCTTGTGATTTGGGAAAATTGTGCAGCTGCTGAGGCTATTAACTAAAATAGAACATGCAGGAGAGTGATAGGCTGGCTGGGTATGGAGGTGAAGGCAGAAATAAACAAATTGGGTTTTGAGTGGGCTGGATTTCAGATGGCTACAAGTCACTCAAGTACAATGCCCAAGAAGGGAATAGAAATTTGACTCTGTTGAAGTGGAAAGAAGTCAAGTCTAGAAATACAGAAATAAGCGACCCTAGGACTGCGTGCTGAAGAGCTCTGTGTTAGTCCTCAGTCTTGTATGAACACTATAACCTGTGCTTTTTTGAACACAAATCACAGACTTTTTGTACCAGTTTATACAAAATAGCTATTATCCTAGGAGACACAGTATCACTAAAAGCAATAAACAAAAAGCATATACCAGTCTTAAGTTTCAAAATAAATTCACGAAGGCCAGTATATTGTGACGTTTCCTCAATGTGGCTCAATTATACCAGAGAGGCAGCACATTTGGTCCTTGTCAAACGTGCTGCAGCACTGGGACATGTTACATATTGTTAAGAAAACCTTTTCATGACAATAAAACCTCAGCATGCAGAAGGCTATAAATACTTTATGAGCCATTGT
Source organism: Plecotus auritus (assembly GCF_963455305.1). Lineage (NCBI taxonomy): Eukaryota > Metazoa > Chordata > Mammalia > Chiroptera > Vespertilionidae > Plecotus > Plecotus auritus. Next base: position 26,630,605 of record NC_137778.1, read on the forward strand.
AAGAGAGTGCTACACTCATTTTTTGGTAGAGATCTAAGGAAGAAAGACACAAATACCCACGTCGTATGAATGGATAAAGTTAAATTCATAAGCATTCAAAATTTAGGGCACAAACCCCAATTCAATGTGTTTCCTTTTAAGTGCCTCCTGAAAAACTTACTTATTTTTTACTAAATATGTATTTATTTAATTTAAAAAATCTTTGGTACAAAGCACTTTACTTAAAAAATACCAAAAGTCTTTATGATCGTTAAAAATGTGGCACTCATTTCTATACATCCAGCCTATAGTGATGGAACTCAAGAATCAAACTGGAGAAGCATCCTTGCAAATACCACATACCACATAAGTGACCAATTTAGCAATCAAACTTCCATCAGAATGTATCCATTATACCGCATAGCTTTAACTTTTTTTAACCCACATAAATTTAAAAATACACACACAAAACACTGTGTTACAGAAGCAAACTTCATAGACTATAGAGAAGAAAAACAGATAAATAATGTGATAAATTCTATGAGAAATAACGCAAGCGTCAACTCCACCAGGAAATCTGGTTGTTCACCATCATCATCACATGTCTCAAAAAACAGATTCATATGGTGTTAAACACATGCAAAATGTCTTGGATCACATACTGTATAAACAACATGCTGCTGCTGGTAAAATGTTGTTCCTTAATAACCTGCCTGAGCTGTTCAACAACCAAAAATTGTTCCACGACCCAGACCTGTCAACACAGTGTTTATGCTTCAGTTTTTCTGACCAAAAGAGCCTGGATACATCAATGAAATGCAAGGCGGAGTCTGAGCGGATGTAGCACTCGGGGGCTTGCAAGTCATCCAAACATGGGGTTGGTCTGGAGGAAGCCGCCTATGGCTCACCCTTCAGGGAAAACAGGGTACCTCAGTTACACAACAGCAGTTAGTAGATCAGAGAAGAGATTCAAGACACCCTCCAGCTCATTCCTTACCCCAACACAACATTTAACCCAGCCCAAAACTAAGCAGCATTTTAAATTACAAGTCTGACTCACTGTTTTGTGATTTTTAACGACCAGTTCTCCCAGTGGGGTTCAGGTTATATGGTTGGTATGTCTACTTAGGTATTCTGTTTTATGCAACAGATAATTTCTAAAACTAGAGAAAAGGGTGAATTGCATTCTTATAATTCTACTAGAGACCTGGTGCACGAAATCCGTGCACTGGGGGCGGGAGGTCCCTCAGCCCAGCCTGCGCCCTCTTGCAGTCCAAGAACCCTCGGGGGATGTCCGACTGATGGCTTAGGCCCGGCAGTCAGACATCCTTTGTGCGATTGGGGCCGGGGAGGGACACGGAAGGTTCGCCAGCTGGGGAGGGACCACGGGAGGGCTCCAGGACATCCCCGGCCCGTCTTGCTCAGTCCCAATCAGCTGGGCCCCAGCAGCAAGCTAACCTACCGGTCAGAGTGTCTTCCCCCTGGTGGTCAGTGCACGTCATAGCCAGCGGTTGAGCGGCCTTAGCTTATCATTAGCATATTACTCTCTGATTGGTTGAGTGGCTGACCAGTCAACCGAACACTTAGCATATTAGGCTTTTATTATATAGGATTAATACATCCTCCAATGACAAATGTCATCATGCTGCATTAAATTCCTCTAACTTTAGATTTCTGTAACACTAGAGAAGGTCACCCTTCCATCAGAGTATATTGGCTGTCTTTCAACTTGAAATTCACCACAGAACCAAACTAGGTAAAAGAACTTGGTAGATGAGTCCTTTATAAAGTGAAAAGTTTATACTATCTAATAAAAGAGTAACATGCAAATTGACCATCACTCCAACACACAAGATGGCCAACACAAGATGGCCTGCAGGGGAGGGCAGTTGGGGGGGACCAGGCCTGCAGGGGAGGGCAGTTGGGGGGAACAAGGCCTGCAGGGGAGGGCAGTTGGGGGGGGACCAGGCCAGCAGTGGAGGGCAGTTAGGGGCAACCAGGCTGGCAAGGGAGGGCAGTTAAGGGCAACCAGGCCAGCAGGGGAGGGCAGTTGGGGGCGACCAGGCCTGCAGGGTAGGATAGTTAGGAATGACCAGGTCGGCAGGGGAGGGCAGTTGGGGGCGACCAGGCCGGCAGGGGAGCAGTTAGGCGTCAATCAGCCTGGCAGGGGAGTGGTTAGGGGCTGATCAGGCTGGCAGGCAGAAGCGGTTAGGGGCAATCAGGCAGACAGGCAGGCGAATGGTTGGGAGCCAGCAGTCCTGGATTGTGAGATCCAGGCCCAGTGGGATCGGGCCTAAATGGGCCGTCGGACATCCCTTAAGGAATCCCAGATTGGAGAGGTTGCAGGCTGGGCTGAGGGACACACACACGCCCCCCCGCCCCCCGTGCACGAATTTTATGCACCGGGCCTCTAGTAGTGTTAATAATAATCATGTTCTTCTTATATCCGTGGTGTGTTCATATATATATTTCTTATAGCCATTTGCTAATTTGAAGAATTTCAAGGTTTTTCATTCAACCTTTAATAAAATGTCTCAGTCACTGTACTAAGTCTTAAGGGACACAAAATTTAAAAACATGATTTTTACACTCAAGAATGCCACATTTTAGTAGAAGAAAGCACATTTGTAAACTAATAAAGTATGAACAAGGCCATATAAAAAGTAGATACATGGTTCAGAAATAGAATATCTGAAAGAGCAATTAACCAATTACTCAAAAGACATAATATACCAAAAACTCACACAAAGAGAAATAGGTAACCTGAATAGGCCTTTTTCTGTTAAATAAATTTAGTCACATATTAATAAACCTTCCAAAAAATTAAAACACTAGGTCTAGATGATTTCACTGGTGAATTCTAACAAACAGTGAAGGAAGAAATGATATCAATTCTGTATAATCTCTTGCAGAAATAGAGGCAGAGGAAACACTTCCTAACTCACTCTATGAGTACAGCATTACTCTAAAAATAAAACCAGTTAAAGCCATTACAAAAAAGGAAAACTAAAAACCAGTATCACATAAATGCTAAAATCCTCAACAAAATATTCGCAAATTAAATCTAACAAATGTATAAAAAGACATTATGCACCATGGCCAAATGGGATTTATCCCAGGTATACAAGGTTGGTTCAACACTCAAAAATCAATTAATGGAATCCCTTATAACAAGAGGTTAAAAAAAATCATGATTATATCAATGGATGCAGAAAGTGCATTTGACTAAAATCCAACAGCCATGATAAAAAGTCTCAGCAAACTAGAACTAAAGATAACTTCTTCAACTTGATAACAAATATCTACCAAAAAATCTAGAGCTAACATCATACTTAGTGGTGAAAAACTATAGGCCTTCTCCTAAGATCAGGACCAGTCCAAAATGTCTCCTCATAACTCCCTATTCAATATTGGAAGGGAAGTTCTAGGTAATGCAATAAAATAAGAAAAGGAGATAAAAGGTACACAGATTAGAAAGGAAGAAATAAAACTGTCTTTGTTTGCAGATAACATGATTGTCTATGTAGAAAATACCAAATAATTGACCTAATAAGTCAATTAGTTGTGGAACTAATAAGTTATTAGAACAAATATACATGATATCAGGTTGACATACAAAGTCAACTGCCTTACTATACACCAGCAATGAATAACTAGAGTTTGAAATTAAAAAGATAACACCATTTACATTAACACCAAAATAGAAATACTTAGCTACAAATCTACCAAAATATGTATAAGATCTATATAAAAAAACTATGAAATTCTGATAAAATAAGTAAAAGATCTACATAAACAGAAAAAGTAGTCCATGTTCATAGATATGAAAACTCAATATAATTAAGATGCCAGTTCTTCCCAATTTGATCTATACATTCAATCCCAATCAAAATCCCATCAAGTTATTTTGTGGATATTAACAAACTGATTCTAAAATGTATATGGAAAATCAAAAGTCACAGAATACCCAACACAGTAAAACAGTCTCCCCTTATCCACAAGGAATACATTTCAAGACTCTCAGTGGATGCCTAAAACCACAGATAGTACTGATCCTTATATATACTATAGTTTTTCCTGTACATACATACCTATAATCAAGTTTAATTTATTAATGTTAGTGGTTACTGCTGGAGAGGAAAGAAGGGGAAAGGATTCCAAGGGCAGTTTCAAACATCTTCATTATAACTGCAATTGTCTTAATATATAAAAAGCCAGGGGCCATCACGACCGAAACAACTGGACGGACAACCGAACAGCAGGTTGTGTGGGGCAACCAGGCCGGCATGGGGGGGCAGTTGGGGGTGACCAGGCTGGGGGAGAGTGGGGCAGGCCGGCGGTGGGGGGGCAGTTAGGGGCGAGTAGGTCAGCAGGCAGAGGTGGTTAGGAGTGATCAGGCTGGTGGCGGGGGGGGGGGGGGGCAATTAGGGGCAATCAGGCCGGCAGGTGAGCAGTTAGGAGCCAGTGGTCCCAGATTGTAAGAAGGATGTCCGACTGCCGGTTTAGGCCAGATCCCCAGGATCAGGCCTAAACCAGCAGTCAGACATCCCCCAAGGGGTCCCAGATTGGAGAGGGTGCAGGCTGGGCTGAGGGGACCCCCCCCCCCCCCCCGCACGAATTTTGTGCACCGGGGCTCTAGTTATTTATAAAGATCTGATGCAAATATGTCATAAAGCTAAGGTTTTATTCAAACAGATAGTATTTCTAATCTCCGTTCCTGTGTATACAGTTAAAATATTTAATAGTATAAAATAATTTAAAAATAAGAATCAGGAGAGAATAATGAACATACTATGGCTGGTCCCAAGTGTAAGTGGGATGAGAAATCTTTGGGAGATGGGTCACTCTGGGCTGCTGCCGGGCAGATGGGCGAGGAGAAGACAGCAGGTCAGGAAGATGGGGAGGATTCTGATACAAACAAAGGAGCAAGTAGAGACCTGGTCAAACCCATGACTGGCCTTAGAAACCATAGTGACAGAAAACTGTTAGGTCCCTCTGGGGAGGACATCTGACACCTCAGAGTAGAGGCAGAGATGGGCAGGATATGAAAAGAACAGATTCCTTTGCAAAGATGTTTGCTCTCTCCATGAAGGTGACCTAATGGCCAGGAGGAGTAGAGCTCCTTGTTTAGAGAAGACAACCTGGATGATAATGATTTCAGTGCTAGGGAAATGACCCCTGTGGAGCTAGGGCTTACGACCCATAGCCCACGAAGGGGCCTCCAGGCTGGATTACTTTGGAAAACCATTTTGTGAACATGTGCAGCAGTTCAAAAAAAAAAAAAAAAAAGGTCCATAATGTTTACAATGTTCTTGAAGAAGTGTGGGAGCCCAAAGTTTAAGAACCATTGAGAATAGAAAGAGTACAAGAGTACACTCGAGGTTGGCAAAGGCTGCCCTCAAAACCTTTTAGCAACCATTGATCATGATTCTGGGTTGACCTTCACTAAAGGGCAGGAAGTCCCTGGGATAGGCAGGTGGTAGCAATATTTGTATCCAAACAAGCAGATGCCTGGGTTCTGGACCCCTCAGAAATGGCTGGAACTTGGCTCTAATCCTATATCATCTTCAAAGGGGGGAAGGCACAGTCCTTCCACATTATTCCTCAGGAAAACAGAAGCATGCTCCATTTTACCTGCAGTTGGTACTACTTTAAGGGGTCAACAGAGGAGAAACTGTATTTGATCACTACAGAGTTTTTTAAAAAAACAAACCGACACAAGGTCAACATCAGAGTCCACATTCCCGAACCCCCGTTCAGCTCTCTGAGTCGTGTGGTCTCTCTGGTTTCTATCTCCATGTTTCTTGGAATCTATAACCGACATTTCAATTAACTCCTGCATTCTGCACTTTGAGGTAAATCTGGTTGTAAGCAAAAACAACTTAAAAAGCCTGAAGTTCTTACTCCCTTTTGGACCCTAAGCACCCAAAAGATGTTCTGTTATCCCCCCAATCCTGGAATGTCTTCCCAGAAAGTGAGTTAAAATGGCACTTCTGCTTATTCCAAGTTTTTATTGTAATTACAGATTAACGACTTCTGGTTTCCTCGCTTCTCACATTTTTTGCTCGTTTAGTTCACAAATGAGTTTTATTAAGCAGAACCTATTATAAAACAATGTAAAATTCAAGGACTTGGGATTAAGACAATTTTAATTGAGGATGGGCCAAATTTCTCAGACCAAAGGAAAAATCAAAATATGGCTTCTTAGACATTTCTACAAGTTTTTTGTGACAGCGCAACTAATCGATACATCTTTCCACATTATTTTTAAAAACCAGCTATAAAAATCAACTGAGTTAACATGATTAAATTATTTAGTAGTCCTTTTTATCTATGAAGCAGTGTTTGCAATACATTTATAACAGAACCTCACAAAATGGTTAAAGAATTACAATATTCTCCAAGTATGACTCCTGAATGCACAAGCACATTACAAATCCTCTCTTGGGGCCAGGCTGCCCTATGATTCTGAGTCCAGTGTGACCCTGCTTCCCAGAGAGACCCTATGGAATTTGGCTCTGACTTCAGCCTTCCCTCTGCCAAGCATATAGAATGAATTAGGTGCAGCTCTGTTATAAATGCACTCCACCCATGATGGTCTCCATAGAGTACCCACAGTGTAACTGCAACGTAAAAATGATTCCGCTTTCCAATGTGTTTCACTTCCCTTGAGCCTCTGCTCGCCTTTTCTCTCTCTCATTCAAATCCTACTTCCCAGTGAGAGAACAAATGTAAACAGGAAACCTAAAGTCAACAGTCTAAATGCATCTTGGTCCTCTTTTAACTGCAGGTATTCACCCGAGCTTCCTTCAATATCATTTTGGCTTTGGTGCCGAGTCCATCTGAGCCTCCAGGCAGATAGCAAAGCCTACTGATGGGCAGGGCCTGGGGAGCTGCGGCTTTGGCATTGAGTGACAAGGCTGTCCAGCCTCCTTTTTGTGCTCTCTTGTCCCCTCTCACCACCACTACTGCTATCTCAGATGCTCAGCAGGCTCTTGCTGTTATGATCCTCAGCTGTTAGGAGGAAAGAATCTCATAAAAGAATTTACTACGAGGTGCAGAGCGTGTGAAGGAACATGGGTGGGTAAGCAGACAAACTGGAGGAGTCAGATCTCAGGTCTGCAATTCATTCACGGAGAAGAGTGACTGGGGAAGGTTACTAAACCTCTCTGAAGACTGGATTCTGCATCTGTATGAAGGGGAAACACGGGGCCACCAGGAGAATGCGCTGGATTTTAGCATCTTTCCCCTCCTTTCTACGTCCAGAGTTACCTCCCACAAGGGCTTGTCTTTTAAAGCAGGCCATACGAAGAGAACAAGGTCTAAGTGGAAACAATGAATTTCTAAAAAGAGGGATTTATGCCCTTAGCACCCAGCCTGAGAGATGTTTTGGGTATGGCCATTGCTCTCCTGATCGATCGTGCCACTTAGCACTGTGCTGAGGGCGATGGTTAGAAGACAGAATGATCATTTCCAAATTTCTCAACGTCTAAACAAAATTAATTCTAAATTCCTATTTTACAACAGCCAGCTTCCCAATTGTGGGGGTAAAAAACCGATGTTCCTCCACAGATGGGTTTTATGGTATGTGGTGAGCATGTTTTAGAAGGAAGTGCTGTGTGCAATGCAAACCATTACAAATGAAAGCCTTTTTGCAGCATTTGTTCGGTGACTGTTCTCTTTACTTGTCTAATAATTTAGGTTGCATGATGCTAAATTTGCGTATCTAAATTCCACATCATTGAGTTTGGCACCATTGTGGTTCTTAGACATTTTTAACATCCGTTAATGGGAGGAATTTAAAAGATTTCATAGAGCGGTGTGTCTGCCCAGCTCACTCTGCGTACTTTATATCGAGAGACCCTTTCAGTCTATTGTTTCTGTCTATTTCTATATCCATATTAGATTGCGCCCTATACCCCCCATTCTCCCTTTGTCCTCTGCAGGGATTCTGGAAGCCAGAATGACATTCGCCAAAAAGGTTTTTTCTTTCTCCTAAGACAGAACCTTTCAGAAACATATAAATGCATGCAAAAAAAAAAAAGAATAGATCGTAAAAATTCCTTAATACAAACTAGCAAATTTTTGTTTTAATGATGGGTTCCACCCTAAAATATACAACAAAGCTCCAGTCTATAGCAGTAGTAACCAATTAATGGCTTGAAGTATTAACGCCCCTCCCAACAGAGAGATTCTTTAGTCATGAGAATACTTGTGTATTATTGCTTGAAATATAAATTCTTTTCACTGACCTTAAACGTCATTTTTAAAAACCTCTCTGAGCTGCAGGATGGTTCCTTTCTTTTGTTAATTTTTCTTTCTCATTAAGTGACTGTGAATTCCCTGAGGTCAGGGACTGTGGCAAAATTGACTTCCATTCCCAGCACTTGGCACAGTGCCATCTGAGAGCCTTCTGCATGCAGGCAATATGTGTGTCTTCCGGATTCAACAGTGAACCACAGAGATAAGGCTCCTGGCCTCCTGGGTTTTACACCAGGGAACAAATAAACAAATCAATATGCAATTATATATTTAAATAAGTGTCTCCCCATAAGGAAGGAGGTGCCATGAGAGAGTATGACAACAGAAGTCTAATATAGGCTAGAAGGGAAAGTCAGAGAAAGCCTCTCTGAGAAAGGTCACATTTCTGTTGAATCTCAAGGCTGAAAGGATACAGGTCCTAAAGTGGGAAGGAGCTTTTCTCAAAGGAACAATGGGAAGGGGGCTGGGGGCAAGAATGGAGTCCCTTAATGTGGGGAGAGGGTGGGCAAGGAAGTGCTGATGAAGACAAAGAGGTAGAAAGGGAACAGGAAGTGGACTGTATCCTAAGTGCATCTGTGGCCACTGGGACATTTTAAGCAAGAAAGTGAAAATATCTGATTTATGCTTTTAAAAGATTGCACTAGAAGCTGCATGTGAAAAGGTGCAGAGGGACGGAGTGGAGGGAGACAGGGCATGCGGCCATCTAGATGAGCCATGCCCATGGCCTGGACCAGGCTAGTGGCAGTGGGACCACAGAGAGGGAAGTAGACTTGAGATGTATTTTGAGATAGAATCAGCAGGAACTGGTGATAGATAGAAAAAGGGTGGAATGGGGGAGGACTGAAGATGATTCCCAGCTTTTTGGCTTGAATAACAACACAGATAACAGTGGTGGTTTCCAGATGGAGAAGACAGGTCTCAGCTGATCTGGGAGAGAGTGGGAGGGAGGAGTAGCGAATTTTGCAGGGATGCAACAGTAAACATGACGACCTTCACAACATGCAAAGTGAGCAGGATAGAGATCCTAATTCTATTATATAGAGTGAAAGTAGGCTCTTAGAGGTAAAGCAACTAAACCAAACTCAAACTACTATCAAGTGGTACAACTGAGTCAAGAATCCAGATTTTGCCGTTATAGTTGTGGTGGTTGTTGGTTTAAGTACTAGTCTAGTGACTTCTACTACTTTGTTCTCATTCTCTAGCAAGAAAATATTTGATGCATTACCAAATAATTGGCAATGATTTTAAGCAACTAATGTGTTTTGCCATTCTATTAATTGAAGATTTTATCATCTGCCAGACCAAGCACATTCCCAACTAAAATTGTCCATAATGTTTGCTGTATATGGGTTTTGAAAACCAAAATCATTTCATTTTTCTTCAACTGCCATACAAATAATTCTGGAGTAATTATTTACCAACTTTTTACTTAGGACATCAAAATTTATGTTGACTGTTTCTAAAAAGATTTGTGGATAATATCGGATATTTTCAGTATCATGAATTATATATTCACAAGGTGTGTAAAATCAATACATGTAAGTTTCCCAGGAATTACTTGCTTTTGGAACCAAAACTGGCTAAGTGCACTCAATCTCTATTGGGTAGTACATGGAGACGATATGGAGGGGAGTATAATGCATGGTACAGAGGTAGTGCTATATGTGTACGTACAGTTATTAAACAAGTAATTGATCTTCTCATCTACTCTACCTCTCTGGGCCCATCACTTCCCACTAACACCTGGAATGTGGCACAGGACAATGCCTTTTTCCACCCAGGTTCCTTTGATAAAGAAAATGAGAAAGTTGACTAATTCCTTTTTAATGGAAATTATTTCCAGTAATTATAATACTAAAATTAGGCTTTAAGTTGAATAATTACCCTTACAATTGAATGATACTAGATAATTGATGCTTATCCTCAAAATGAAGAGTAAGAACATTGAGAATTGGGGTCCTTAATCATTCCTAAAATGGGATAAAAGGTTGGGTATTTACATTTTCTCTACTTTTGTTTTCTCTCTCTGAAAAAAATCAAATCTTGAGATTGCCTGGTGTAGCTCGGAATTCTGGAACTCTGAGGCAGAGGAAAGGACAGGAGGTCTTGAGTCGCTCTACCTTAACAAGTACTTCTAAGCAGGTTCACTACAATTTAACTTCCCCTTTATTTTTTTTCTTATACAGAGCAAGAGAAAAGCAAGGCTATGGAAAAAAGCTCCTTTATTGGAATCAGTTGGACTTATAGTTGGATTTGTTTTCTAGGAAATGTTCTTGACATGTAAGTGAAAAGAGTGTCTGATTGCTTCACCTCTGGTCCATTTAAGATACGTAAGGGGAGGTAGTGGGGAGATAGCTGTAATACTGTCAACAATCTATACTAATAAAAGGGTAATATGCTAATTAGACTGGACTTCTCCCGGACGTCCTTCCTAACAAAGCCTGGGGTGTGGCCAGCCTGAAAACCACCCCAGGCCCCTCGCCCAGGCTGGCCCTGCCCCCCAGTGGGGACCCCCCACCCTGATGGGGGTGTGGCCAGCCTGCAAACCCCTGGTGGCCCCTCACCAAGCTGGCCCCATCCCCCAGCGGGGACCCCCACCCTGATCAGGGGCATGACCAGCCTGCAAACCGCCCCAGGCCCCTCGCCCAGGCCATCCCCACCCCCCACAGCAGGGACCCCCCACCCTGATCGGGGGCAGAGCCATGCTGCAAACCCCGCGGTCCCTGCCCCAGCGGCCCCGCCCCCTCAGCAGGGACCCCCCACTCGGATCTGGGGCCCCCTTCAGGGCAGGCCAGCTGGCCCCCACCCATGCACCAGGCCTCTATCCTATATAATAAAAGGGTAATATGCAAATTGACCCTAACGGCAGAATGACCAAAATGACCACTGGACCAGTCACTATGAGGCGCACTGACCCCCTCTTGGTCCCTTTCCCCAACCGGGCATGGGTGGTGGCGGGGGGCAGGGCCGGCTATGGGCAGCTGAGGAAGATGGCCCTGATCGCAGGCCAGGCCTAGGGACCGTACCCGTGCACGAATTTCGTGCGCCAGGCCTCTTGTCTATATATATAAAAGTCTAAGCGACCCAAGGACCGAACGACTGGTCAACTGGTAACTATGTTGTGCAGTGACCACCAGGAGGCAGACGCTCAACACAGGAGCTGCCCCCTGGTGGTCAGTGCACTCCCACATCCAACCTCCTATGGTCGTCCAACCTCCCGCGGCCCCCTCTTCCCAGCTGGCCTCCCATGGCCCCAATCACCCCATCGCCGGCCAGGCCGAGGGACCCCATCCGTGCACAAATTTGTGCACCGGGCCTCTAGTAAAAAATATATTTAAAAATAAAATTAAAAATATATATGGTTGTTGGACACCAACACGCTCAGGTTCTTATTCAGAGAAACCCTATCCCTAGCTTCTCTCATTCCAATACTGCCAGGTCCTAAATTAATTTCATGCACACAATGTCCATATCACCTTCATTTTCATGCTCTGGTGAGCTAAACACCTTAGAGAAAAATTATTTTATTTTTTTCTCTTTGGCTCCTCTGGCTGATCTTGGACCAATTACAAAATGCATAAATGCTCACGTACTTCTCTCCCCTCTTAACCAGACTTTACCTCCCATCTTAAAGGCCTCTTCAACGCTAGGCAATTTAATGTTGCCCCTTTATAGTGGGAAAAAATTACCGTCCACACCAACTCAAGATTCAAGAAAATCCACACTCTTAAACCTCCTCATGGATTATCTTCAAATGCACTGGGTAAAGTAGTGGCAACAGCCACCAAGAACAGCCATAGGCAGACTGGGCTATCAGCAGCCAATGAGTTAATTACAAAACAAAGACATCAGGGATATACATGATTCTGTTCAGACTGGCTCTGCCTATTCAGTTTCAGTCAGAGACCACAACTTCTTTCAAATAACTTCAGTTTATTTTTGTGGGGAAAAAAAAAAAAAAGTCCTGTGTTCAGACAGGATATGGGGGAGGAGTTAAGGGCTGATGTTTTACACATGCACATCTGGATGTGGTCCAATTATTCCTCTTAAACATTCCCCCGGTTGTTTTCATTTTGCTGCATGCCTTGGCATTCATAAATTTGGGAGATTAATTGTGTCAGCAGTCTGCAGGCCTGGAACTGGGCACTACTTTAATAGCAATACGTCTACAAAACAACTCTATGGAGAAATGCATTCACATTTTTTAAAAGGAAGCATAGCCACGTATTTCATTTCTATTTAATTTTGTGGCACTGACACTGTACATAAAGAGAGCAGTGTAATCTTTCAGAGAACTGCCTTGCTAGCAAGATACACACACACACACACACACACACACACACACACACACACACACACACACACACATAGACTCCACTGTTGTAAAGCATAAGAAAGAATTTGTCACGAGTACAATGGCAAGTTAGCGACTGGGTATTTGTGTTCCTTGTTTTCATCCGGCCATTTGGAGAGGAGTGTCAACAAATTGTATCCTTGCTCTGGAAATGTCCAACAATTATGATCACCTCTGCCCAATGAACAAGTTTATCTTAGAGATGGTGAAAAAGCATCTTTTTAAATTATACTTTGAGAAGTCTCAAATGCTTTCTAAAACTACTCTTATAGAATAAATGTTGTGTCTCCCCAGTCCCAAATTCATATATTGACACCTAATCGCCAAAATGATGGTTATCAGCAGGAGTGGCCTTTTGGAAGGTGATTATGTCGTCGTGAGGGTGGAGCCCTCCTGAATGGGATTAGTGCCCTGTGAGGACACAGAGAGAAGAGGCCATCTGTGAACCGGGAAACAGACCTCCTCAGACACTGAATACATTATGCCTTGATCTTGGACTTCTGGCCTTCAGAACTGTGATAAATGAATGTCTGTTGGTTACAGCCAGCCAGCCTATAGTTTTTGTTATACGTGTAGCAGCCCAAACACACTGAGACCAGTACTGTATGAAAAGTAAAACTTGACACTCCTTGCCTTGATGTTCAGGCCTCACAATCTAGATTGAGAGTCAGACGAAGGAGGAGCCCCGCGTGCCGGAGCCTGGCACTGCAGCTGCACCAGGTAGGTGCTCAGTGAACGCTGGCTGACAGTGAAAGAACTATTTTTAAATGTTGGCAATCGGACAGCTTATTCTTGTTTGATGTAACCTTGGATTACACACATGACTAGGAAACACACTCACAGGCATTGGAGAAATATGAAGCATTCCTCTGGGTAATAATTAGGACCCAAATAACTGGTATAACATCTGCAGAAAAAAGGCAGAAGGAAACTTTTCATTCCCTCTCCCGTGTTTCTTTAGGTATGCTGTAGCAATAAATTCCTAGTCAAATAAGCAATGGATGTATTGTATTTAATGCATGTCCCTAGACTGTATCTTATCACAATTCTTTATGTAGATATATTTGAAATTTTCTGAGAAAATTCACATTCTCCTTTAGCCTCAATTTCCTCTCCTGTAAAATGGGGTGAATAACATCAGCCCTACCTACTTCGCAGGGTGGTGGTAAGAACTGAATGAATGAGCAATCAGAAAGCCAAGAAGCACAAACCATTATTAGACTCCAGGAAACATTGCTAACCATCGTGTACTGGAATTAGCTCACCTACACTAACTGGTAACAAGCTCACAAACTGCTCACCACAGTAAGGTGACAGAGGCCTGGTCACAGAAGCAATGCTGCTTTGAAAACAAGGCAGATGGAACTCAGTGACATGACATGATTTGGTACAGTATTTACAGGTACAATTACGTTTTATTTAGCAAATTGATTTTCATTACCTGGACTTATATCTAACTAATTGTATGCTCCAGTTTTGGGTCCAATTCCCTGCTACATACACCACAGACAAACAGCTAATTTATCTCTCAGAACCTTCGTTTCCTAGCATATTTGAAAGGTAATTAACACCTCCTGAGAGGTTATTATGAAGATTAAGAGAAGAGATATGAAGAAGTATTTCTCTGTAGTAGCCACCTATTACTTATAGGTTATCAATATATATAAAACCCTAACATGCAAATAGACCAAACAGCGGAACAACCAAACAACTGGTTGCTATGACGTGCACTGACCACCAGAGGGTGGACAGAACATGGCGGGCGTTAGCAGCAGGTGGCAGAGCGTGTAACATGGCGGGCATCAGCCGCAGCGGGATGGTGGAGCAGGTGAGCGGGGGCGCCAGACCAAGGCGGGGTGCTGGTCGCTGTCACTGGGGCAAGCCTCTGGTGGTTACTGAAAATTCTTTGCTCCCACGTGCCGCAGTCCCGCCTGGTGCTCACACCCACTGCTGGCACCTGGCGCTGGCCCTGATCGCTTGGCGCCGTCAGTGGGTATGAAGCTGCTGGCAGACAGGGGACCTGGGGCCGCGGCAGGAGTGTCCGGGTGGGGGCGCAGAGGATGGGCTGAGACCCGCCCCTGTGCCCACAGCAGCCTCGTGGCCCAAAGTTCCTTTCAAGGTGCACGAATTCATGCACTGGGCCCATAGTATCTAAAATATTATTAAATCCATATTTCCAAAATTTTGCTGGGAAAGTAAGTCCACAATTAAATAAGGCCACAAAGAATACAAATACAAATGCAAATGATTAAGTATTAGCATCATTAAAACACATGTATATTTGTAAATATTGCCCATACATATATTTTTCTTAGAAAATCAGTTATACAGAAGCTGAAATAAACCATAGCAAACAACTTCTCCTTTCTTTTTTTAATCTTTATTGATTGATTGATTTTTAGAGAGAGAGAGAGACATCAATTTGTTGTTCTACTTATTTATGCATTCATTGGTTGATTCCTGTATGTGCCCTGACTGGGAATCAAACCCGCAACGCTGGCATATCTGGACAATGCTCTAACCAACTGAATTACCCGGTTTCATCCTCGGCTTCGTCCTCTTTTCAATAACATCTTGAATGCAGCAGTTGTAATATTAATTTAATAGAATAATGCTTTCAATCATTTGAATAATAATGGCAAATATACATGACCCATTAACTTTCAAAGCATGTTCATCACAGCTATTATTTTATTTTGGTTTTCCCGAAAGACACTGTGAGAGTATTAAAATAATCTTAAATTCTACATCTGATTAAACCTAGTGGGAGTAACAACTTGTCAAAATTGAAACCCAGCAGGACTAGTCAGAAAGCTGTGCAAGACCACCAGTTCCAAATTCCACCTCATCACACATAAACCAAAGGTCGCAAATGAGAATCAGGAACCACTGGTAATAAACAAAAATTCTGAATTCTGGTCCAGACAGGGCGTGCTTTATATTAATGCAAAATTAGACGTGACAATCTGAAAGTGGGCTCTACAAACCCCCAAGTCTAGCTTTGTCCAAAGCACACACTGATAACTACTCTTAACGTCCTGATATACAATACATTCTCACCTGGCAGCTCAAAACACTCCTTATATTTTAGGAAGAAGATCACTATTTTTGCTCTGTTCTATGGACTGAGCAAAAGTGATATAGCCAGGCCCAGGGAGCTAGAAGAATGACTTAGATTTAGAGTCTGCTGGTTCCATTTCATCTCCAGAAGGTCACCCCTTAACCCCCTATAATATGGCTTCTATTCTCACTGTCATTTTTTGACAATGAAATCCTAAATATCACCAATGACCAACTAATGATCATTCCCAGTGACCTATCCTTCCTTTTTCTCACTGGTATCCCCTTAACATCAATTTGGTGCTGTAGTAAACCAGGGTGTTCTCTGTTCTCTCCCTTGCCCTCCCCTCCCCTTTTCTCCCTCCCCTCCCCTCCCCTCTCCTCTCCTCCCTTCCTTTCTCCCTCCCTCCCTCCCCCAATCATGGCTTACACTATTTAAATCCTTTTTCTCCATCCGCTTCATCTCTGTTCATTCCCACCCCTTGTGAATTCTCGATGACTACCTGCAATGTGGGAGGGGATTGTGCAAGAGTGTGTAGGGAGATTGTTGGGGACTGGATACCACAACATCTGTCTTCCACCTTTTCCCGACCTTGAGCACACTTTGATGTTTTCAGCTGGACCTGTGCAAGTTTCACTTATCATTAAAACACACCTTATATGCAATTAAACAAGTAAAGGAAAATCTCAATGGTAGTGGTCAAGGGTATACTGGTCCTCACTGCAAAATCTGTTTACCTTTTGAATGTTGGAAAATTTTCATCACAAAATGGGAGAAAGGTCCACCTCAGCTCCCAGGTCATTCATGACCTTCTTTCTCACTATCTGTTCTCAGGGGATTCTTGTTCCGCCAATCTGTTTTTTGTACTTATTATGCATTTGACTCACTTGCTTTCAAATGAGTTTTCTAATGTCATGGACATGAAATACATGAACAGATCCTGCCATATGATACTGTCAGCTGTTCAGGAAATAAGAACTACACCTTACGTCTTTACTCAATTTCCCCATGGCACAACTGGCAACTGCAGTAAGTATTTATCAATAGGGTTCGTGTCACTAAAGGATATCATTTCCCTGCTATAACAGGTTACCTGTAACTACTTTTAAAAATTAAAGAGGAAAATAGAAGTGTACAAGCAATGGATAAGAGGACTGGTGTTTGGAAATAAAGATAGTATTGATTCATAGTCAGTATATTGTTATTTTTCCAAAAGGGGGAATACATCTGTACTGATGCGGCCATACTCCTCACTTTGTCTCCTCTGTGACCAATGACAGTAATTTGGAGTATGCCTGAGCAGTCAGGAGAGAAAGTGTGTGGCAATGAAACCATAAATTATTACTATGAATGTAATTCCCTTATATGGCGATTGTCTTATTAGAATGCAGCATGCTTTAATGAACTGAATTTACTCCACATGGAATATAGTAATAATTTTTAAAAATCAGTACTTCCACGGCTTAATGATGATCTCACTATTTAAGTGTCTCTTCTGGGAAGATAAAAAGCACCTTCAATAAATGGCACCTTTCTGATCTGTGTATAATTTCTCATTCGGAAAATGTGCCTTACCATCCATAATGAATGCTTATTGGAAGATCCTTTAATACTGCAGAATAAACCTGAAACACAGCACTATCCTTCAACCACTTAATGAAAACACAAAACAAAATAAAAAATAAATTATCTATTTGCAGCCTCTGTATACCACCCGCAGGACCATCTACTGACCCTTCACTAGACACTGCACTTGACACTCACGCACTTTTTTTCTAATATAAGGTAAATGGACAAGTAATAGTAAACAGTAAGAAAGGGTAGCATTAAACACTAAGGCATTTGTTCAAACATGTCAGCCAAGGAAGATCAATCACCAAGGTGTACTTGTCAGTCCCTTCTAAACCAAACAGTAAAAATCAAGTTGGTGTCCAAGTCCCAGATGCTGCCAAGAGAAAAGTCTTTTTGGTCTCAAATATTCCCTATTCACTTATGGATGTGTTTATTTCAAAACAGAGCATATTCACTTGACGATGAACCCACAGTAGGGTAGGAAAGGTCCCAAAGCCTTGTATTTCAGATTTAAACTTAAGCTCCATTAATTTATATTTCCTTCCTGAGTTGATGGGCTCGAGCCCAGGGGAAAAAAGGAAAAAAACAAACAAACACACACACACACACACACACACACACACACACACACAAAACCTCATCCTATAGTCAATCATCAAATTTGTTTAAGGTTCAACTACAATACTTATAGGAAATAGTCTTTAATATTTGAAAGCATAATAGTCTCCCTTCATTTTCCATAGAATGTATGCTATGAAGAATTGTATCATTTTAAATACTTCTAGTTGGTCAAATCAACAAAACTAATTTTCCTTAGAATGTAAGGTTATGGCACCATTATGGCCTCATCATGATGTCAAGGTTGGCGTTTAAGACACTAATTTCCTCTTAGGTATATGGATTCTAAATACTGTGGTGCTAGCTTGGTCCTGAACATATGACCCAGAAAACTTAATCTGTAGATATCCTCATTTCAGGATGAAAAAGCTTTTATATTCATCTTTTAGATATAAAATTGTAGGCCTAGCAAAGTTAGTGAATATCCCACCTCTGAAAGGCAAACATAAAGGCTACAGATTACCTTAACTGTTAACTCTAAACTTTAATACAACAGTACCCCCATATCCTCAGTTTCACTTTCTGCAGTTTCAGTTACCCAGTATGAAAATATTAAATAGAAAATTCCAGAAATAAACTATTTATGAGTTTTCAATTGTGCACCATTCTGAGTAGCATGATAAAATCTTACACTGTCCTGCTCCATCCCACCCAGGATGTCAATCCTCTGTTTGTCTAGTGTGTCCACACTGTAGACCAGCCTTAGGCAAATTACGGCCCGCGGGCCGGATCCAGCTGTTCTATCCGGTTCTCTTGCTCTCCCCTCCGCTCCCTTACTTTGAATTTATATTAGTTTGCACAAACACTCCATCCATGCTTTTGTTCAGGCCCTCCCGTCCAGTTTAAGAACCCATTGTGGCCCTCAAGTCAAAAAGTTTGCCCACCCCTGCTGTAGACACTCCCCACCCATTAGTCACTTAGTAGCCACTTTGATTATCAGATCTACTGTCATGGTCTTACAGAAACGCTTATTTTACTTAGTCATGGCCCTAAAGATCAGAATTAGTGATCCTGCCAATTCATATATGCCAAAGAGAAGTCAGAAAGTGTATGCATGTGTAAGGGGAAAAGACATGGTATATAGGGTTTGGTACTATCCATGGTTTCAGGCATCCTCTGGAGGTCTTGGAACATATCACCAGCTTTTAAGAGGGGACTGCTGCTCATTTAATCACAAGTAAATCTAACCATAGTTTCATTCCCTTTAATTTACCCTAAAATCATTCCTTGGACTAAGACTTTTCCCTGATTAGCTTCAGGATTCAAAGCTCTCTTTTGAGACCAAGTACTCTATTTTCAATTGGACATCTCCTCCTGGATGGCTCATGTATTTGTGAATCTTGATGTATCCCAAACTGAAATAATAACTGTTCCTAACATTCTTCCATGACCTTCTGGATTCCTTGTTGGTCATCAATACTGGCCCTCTGCCCACTTGCTCAAACAAAAACCTTACAATCATCCCTGACTCTTCTGTCTCTCAACTCCCTCATCTGACCGCTCATAAAATGTCTGTCAATTCTTCCCCTGGAACATTGTTCTTCCTCCATCTTCACTGTCAGTGCCTTAATTCTGGCATACATCTCCCTTATCACAAATAACATTCACTTCTTAAAAGGTTCTCCCTGTCTCCAGCATTTTTGTCATTTTAATCCATCCTCCACTCCTCTACTAGAACAATGTCTCTAACACAAGCCTAATTACATTGTTTTCTGGCTCAAGCCACTTCAAGAGCTCTCACCACCTCTAACCAGGGCTCACCCTCTTTTTGTGGGCATAGCTGTACCCTGAAGTATATGTACTATATCACATATAAGGAGCAGAAGGCTGGAAGACATCAGTAGAACAGCATGTATTCACAGATGTAGCAAAAATTAAAAAGTGAATTCTTGGAAGCCACCTTTGAAGGGTGTGGTCCTTCCCATTGGGCAGCAGCAGCACCCCAATTATGAACCACTCACCAGAAAGATCAAGTTTCAACAGGCTCCCTACCTGGTTCCTCTTTATATTCCACATACGTTTCCCATCACTCTTCTCAAGGCACTCTGTTTGTTCATTCAACAAATATTTACTCATTCATAAACAGCAAGCACCTGTGATTTGCCAAGCACCAAGTGCTATCCTCCAATGACATGGAGAGCTCCCTGAAAACACTCTTTCTGCTCCTAAGCCTCTAGACTTGAGAGTTCTTGTGTCTGGAATACAATTCCACATCCTCTCTTCTCAGCCTCCCTCTATAACGGACAGAACAAAGACTCAAGAAATGTTAAATTTATAGGATTTTTTGGCACTGCCCCTATTTATTTACATCTATCATCTGGATGGACACAGAAATCAGGATAACTCAAGATGACTACACAATAAATATTGGTTAAGTCAATTTGACAAACACTGCTCAATATTGTCATCGGCAACTCTTCTATCCGGGGTTGAATTTGGTACATTTTTCCAAAGTACACTTTCGTCTTCTCACTCACCACCAAGAAAAAACTGGTAATGGGCCTGTGTCAATTGAGGTGGACGGTACACAGCTCCACTTTAAATGGAGAATGACAAGTAATTAAGAATTTTAGACAAAATACACAGGCCGTTTATTTCTCTTCCTTCTATAGACTTATACCTCCCCCAAAGATCATTTTTGACTTGGTAACCTCATTCTTATATTCTACTCATATATTTTTATATATGACATTAAATCCTTTTTTTAATCCTTACCTGAAGATATGTTTGTTGATTTTTAGAGAGAGAGGAAAGGAAAGAGAGAGAAAAACATCAATGCGAGAGAGAAACATAGATCGACCGCCTCCCATATGCGCCCTGACCGATAATCGAACCTGCAACCTTTTGGTGTATGGGATGATGCTCCAAACAACTGAGCCTCCCAGCTAGGGCAACATTAAATTCTTTGTTTAAATAATATGTAAGTAATTATTTGCTAGTATGATCATAATGAGAAAGAAATCATTCTGTTATTTATATGCTCCGAAAAAGTCAAAAGAGCTTAACTTGAATAAAGACAATAATACAAAATAAGTACGAGGGGGAGAATCATTATCACAAGTTAATTCATACCAGTTATAAACTCTCCTCTGTTTGAAATTATGGACTATTCCTCACAGCTTCCTCTGGACTCATTAGAGCAATTAGAGGTATGTCCTTTGAGGCACAAAACTAATCCATCTCTACTTCTCAGAAGTTATGTTGAAAAGAAACAGAAATACCAGACCAGGATATACAGATTGTGAAGTCAACAATGGGCAGAAGACAGAACACCAGGCTGATGAAAAATAACATTACTATTCTGAACAGTGTAGAAACACCACCTCCTTTAGCCTTTTTTGGGCTAATTTTAGATTAGCATAAAATTAAGACAGAGTGCTGACCTGACTCCTAGTAACTCAGGAATTCAATTTTCCTTCTTTGTGATTTGGTTACAAAAAGGTACAAATGCACCAGCCTTCCTCAAATGTAGACTCTCCAGGAATTCATGTCAGGCTAGATGGCCAGGCTGAGGAGGTTGGACATAAAGAATGCTGGCTCAGCCCTAGCTGGTTTGGCTTGATGGATAGAGAGTTGGCCTGTGGACTGAGGGGTCCCAGCTTCGATTTCGGTCAAGAGCACATGCCCAAGTTGCGGGCTCAATCCCCAGCCCAGTAGGGGGTGTGTAGCTGATCCATGATTCTCTCTCATCATTGATGTTTCTATTTCTCCCTCTCCCTTCCTCTCTGAAATCAATAAAAATATATTAAAACAAAAAAGAATGCTGGCTCAAATGTTCCCTGGCTCATTCAGCCAGAAAAACAAAACAAACAACCTTGTGGCATGCCATTAATGAATTCTAAAGAATCACACCAAGGTGACTGTCCTTAGAATCCTATATAATAAAAGCCCAGCGACTGAAACAGCGGAATGACCAGAACCACCGGAGACCACAATGACTGTGGTCCCTCGCCCCGGCCAGCTCTGCCCCATAGCAGGGACCCCCCCAACCCTGACTGGGGGCATGGCTCACCTGCAAACCATCCACGGCCCCTCACCCTGGCCAGCCCCGCCCCCCCAGCGGAGACCCCCACCCATGCACAGGGCCTCTATCCTTATAATAAAAGGGTAATATGCAAACTGACCCTGATGGTGGAACAACCAGAATGACTGCGGACCAGTCACTATGAGGCACACTGACCACCTCTTGGTCCCTTTCCTGGCCAGCAAGCTCCGATCACCCGATGGTGAATGGGGAACTGGGGGTGGGTGGCAGGGGAGGCTGGCTATGGGCAGCTGGAGAAGACGGCCCTGATCGCAGGCCGGGCCTGGGGACCGTACCCGTGCACGAATTTCGTGTGCCGGGCCTCTAGTATAATTATAATAGTGACAATGACCACAGCAACACTGAAACCCTTACTATATTCCCTATACTATGTTATGAGCTTTACATATATTGTCTCATTTAATCCCATTTTCATTCACATGTTATATATATGAAATAGAGATAGAGGCCCCAGGTCTCACAGCTAGTAAGTGGCAGCCTCGCTCTAAAGTTGGTCCCACTCACCTCTACCCTGATGGTTAGCTGCTAAGAGTCTGAGACCAGCACACCTGTATTCAAATAGCAGTTTTGCCATTTATTAGCTGTGAGACATGAAGCAAGGTACCTGACCTCCTAAGCCTATTTCCTCATCTATCAAAGGAGAATATTAATGGTACCTCCATTTGAAATAGTTATTGTAAAAACACAAAAATAATGCATTTAACGTATGACAAATGTGTCGTGTATGTACATGAAACACAAAGAGAACAAAACCAAAGACTAGTTTTTCTTCGTGTGATATTCGTCTGTCTAATCCTTCCCTTCTGCAAACATTTATGTAGAAGCTGATCTGCTTTGCAGTGAGTGCGTAGATTTCTAGCTACTTCCAAATCTGCCTCCTAAATATACTTAGAAAAAAATGCCACTGGCTTTATAAACAGAGCTGCAGGGGGATTTTCCTCACATACTGCAAAACCGACATTTTACCGTAAGTTCTGCTGGTAGTTATTTGATGCTATTAAAATCAAAAGTCAAATTTCTTCAGAAGTAAAAGAAACAAAATGATGGGCATTTTATTTAAATATCACAATAAACCATTTCACAGTTGTAGTTCACATCAAATAGCAACCAGTCACTGTTGTTACTGGCTGGCCAATGTCACCCATCTGCAAATGGAACAGGCAGGTCTGTGTCCATAGCTGCAAGCACACTTTCTAGTAGAGTCAGACTTATTTATGACATTTTCGCTTAAGTCCCATTAGATTTTTATAAGGTTTCTTCTTATCCCAATTCAAGTTAACTTATCTTCAAGTTTCCAAATTACCTTCCTATCCTCAAGTTAGCTAGAACAGTTTAAAGGGCAACCTGGCCGAGGCTCTGTGGTGTTAGTCATCACATTTAGAGACCTTACAAACAAGGCAACAAAACACACAAACAAAAAACAAGGAAGAGCTCAACCATTTGAAAATTAAATTCCTTTTAGGCAACAAGTTGCTTTTCCTGAGACTTAAAGCCCAAATGAGAGCAGGAATAGATAATATGATTCTTCATAATTTCATGAAAAGAACAATGAAAATTTTTCTTCTGAGAAGTAGCAGTCACAGAAATGTAGCCAGAAGGACAGGACTTTGGGCAACCAGGAGCCCAAGGGGCAAATGAAGGAATGTTTGACCCATTCGAGTCCTGGAAATGCCCTCACTTCAGCCCACGCAGGCTGATTGAGAATTGGAATTCACCCAAATTGCAGAAATTGTCTTCTAACGGTAGTTGCATGATGATGGTATCTGAGCAAGACACACAATAGTGAGATCTTGTCAGTTAGCTGAAACCTGAACGATGTGAACAATTGTTTAAAAAGAAAAGCTACTGCATATATCCAAAGACCAATACTATTCTCACCACCTCAACACTTTATCAGTCACTTATAAACGGTTTCACCACCAGACCTTTGAAAATGCAAACACAAAAGAACTGTTTACAACCCAAATGTATGCTAATTTTCATCTCTTGGAGCAACAGTGTAAACCCCTTAATTGGGAGATTCATCCACCTAAGATTACTACAATTTGGCTGTGGAACTTGATAACCAGTAACTGATTTTAAACTGTCCATCAAAACAGGCCTCTACTAGTGATAAGACTATAGGAGGGACCTGTCTCACATCGAGTTGGCCAGGGACACCTTGCAAAGCTAATGTCTGCACGGGGCCTCTCATGCAGAGACCTGTCTTGCACTTCATGCTTCCATTGAAGCAAAGATGGCCAGAACAGGAAGGGAATACTTTCTACTAAGTTAGTGGTCGGCAAACCACGGCTCGCGAGCCACATGCGGCTCTTTGGCCCCTTGAGTGTGGCTCTTCCACAAAATACCATGGCCTGGGTGAGTCTATTTTGAAGAAGTGGCGTTAGAAGAAGTTTAAGTTTAAAAATTTTGGCTCTCAAAAGAAATTTCAATCGTTGTACTGTTGATATTTGGCTCTGTTGATTAATGAGTTTGCCGACCACTGTACTAAGTCATGGCTCTCAGGTATCCTGTAGATTTCAATTGCTTCATGGAGACAAGCCAGGGCATTTGGTTACTCCTGAGCAATTCTCCTCACTCCAGCACCCTGTAGTAATCCAGACACATACTTGGAGTTTTTCCAGAGCGCTGTTCTCAATCACACAATTGTCTTGATAACAGAATAACTGTATACTCAGCCCTGCTTAAAGTCCTGACCTCTGAGCCTGTTGTTAAAAAAGAAAGGTTCCTTCTATAGTCTGTGTTAACATACGAGGTGTGCCAGTTAATAATGTGGATTTTTTTAATAGATGGAGTTACACATATGTTGATATATATGCGATTTCATTCATATGTATGCTATTTTGTTGTATTGACAGCAAGCTTCAAAACTTCATGTCAAATTTGCTGAAGGTGTTAACATCACAGATATTTTTATGCTTAAAAATGTTGAATTTTGTGCCAAAAAAAGAGCATTTGTGGGAAGTTTTAATTCATTACTTTATTTTGAAGAAAAAGTTATTGTATACTTTGGGAAACTTATGGTGAACATACTCCATCTCAAGATACTTGTGAATGCTGGTTTAAACGCTTTAAAAGTGATGATTTCGATGTGAAAGACAAAGAACGTCCAGGTCAACCGAAAAAATTTGAAGACCAACAATTACAAGCATTATTGGATGAAGATGCATGTCAAACTCAAAAACAGCTTGCAGAAAGATTAAACGTTGCTCAGCAAACAATTTCCAATCATTTACAAGTAATGGGAAAGATTTTAAAGGAAGGAAAATGGGTGCCACATCAACTGAACGAAAGACAAATGGAAAACGGAGAAGTCATCAGTAAAATGTTGCTTCAACTGCACGAAAGAAAGTCTTTTTTTTGCATCCAATTGTGACTGGCGATGAAAAGTGGATTTATTTTGAGAATCCCAAACGCACAAAATCATGGGTTGATCCAGGTCAACCATCAACATCGACTGCAAGGCCAAATCGCCTCAGAAAGAAGACAATGCTCTACGTTTGGTGAGATCAGGAAGGTGTGGTGTATTATGAGCTTCTAAAACCAGGTGAAACCGTTAATACTAATCACTACAGACAACAAATAAACAATTTGAACCACGCTTTGATTGTGAAACGACCAGAATGGGCCAGAAGACGCGGCAAAGTAATTTTGCTTCATGATGACGCACCATCACACACTTCAAAACCAGTTAAAGACATGTTAAAAGATCTTGCCTGGGAAGTATTAACCCACCCGCTGTATTCACCAGACCTTGCTCCTTCAGATTACCACTTGTTCTGATCGATGGCCCACGCACTTTCTGAGCAGCACTTCAAAATGTATGAAGAAGTGGAAAATTGGGTCTCTGAATGGTTTGCCTCAAAACAAGAAAAGTTCTATTGGGATAGTATGCACAAATTATCTGAAAGATGGGGGAAATGTGTAGCTAACAATGGACATTACTTTGAATAAAGCACTTCTGATGTTTCTCTTGAAATTATCGTGTTTTCTTTTATTACAAAATCCGCCATTATTAATCGGGACACCTAATATACAGGAAGAAGGGATGGACCATAATAGGTGTGCTTTCTTATTTTGCCTCTGCACTGTCCTTGACCTTCCAAAAAAAGACCAAACCACAACAAAAAAACAAACAAAAATGGAAGGAAGACCATACTGAACAACAATCAGAAGAGATGTTCATTGCTTCAGCGAGTATTCACTGAGCACTCACTGCAAGCTATTGCAGAGTGAATGATAGTACAGGTGGTGAAAACGGTAAGGAAATGTTTATCTTATTCTGCAACAGAGCAAAGCTGCACTAATGTTCAGGAAAATAACATAACACCCGTGAAATCTAAAAAGGATCATTATTCCTGGAAATGGAATGTATGTTCATGGTTTCCCTTTGTAGTCTTTTATCTGGAGAAGCCAAATCCTCAAAGCATCGGGAATTAATCTTCACTTTTGAAGGAAACTGCACTTACAAGTATCTTACTGTTTAAAAACTGAGTCTCCCTACTTCAACTTTTTGTGAGATAGTTTGAAGTGATCTACATAACTGCAGCAGCATTAAATTTTCAGGACACTGATTCTGATAAATTCTTAGATGGCAAACTATGTGTCTGTTTGTTCTTAGGAATAAGTGAGGACAGCTACTCTGTGAAATAATTATGATGTTTTCTCTTTGTTAGTAAGTAATGAGCAATTTTCAGTTTAAAATTCAGGAAGAGCTCAATCCTTTGATATTTATGTAGACCTGAAAACCAATTTTGGATAAGTCTTTTCAGTATCTAAGTTCCTACTTTCAGCCCTTTTAGAATCTTAGAGCAGAAGGTAGGGAGACTGGAAGGCAATTCATTATCAATAGGTTTTTTTTCTTTCTTTTTTTTTTTTTTTTTTAACCAACTTTGATAAAACCATATGAGATTTAAAATGAATGTTGTTTGGGAAGAGAAACTGTGTTCATATTATGAATCCCACAATTATTAAGCATAGACTCTGTTTTCCACCCCTTGTTTGTGCTAGATGTTTGTGATACACAGATCAAAACCCATATTGGGCCCCAGCAGGGTGGCTCAGATGGTTGGAGCATCTTTCTGTACACCAAAGGGTGGCAGGTTAGCTTCAATTCCCGATCAGGCACAAACCTAGGTTGCAGGTTGGATCCCTGGTCAGGGTGGGTATAGGAGGCCACAAATCGAAGTCTCTCCTCTCTCTCTCTCTCTCTCTCTCTCTCTCTCTCTCCCCGCCCCCCTTCTAAAATCAATAAACATATCCTTGGGTGAGGATTAAGAGGAAAAAACAAAATCATATTGGGTTCCTTGCCTTTAAGGGACTCAGGTCTGGCGCTGACTTGATGCCTGTAATGGAGATTACAGAGTTGGCAGCACCTATTCCTGAAATTCAGAAATCTTGTTTATGGGTCTGTCTGTAGATTCTCTATGTAAAATGATGACCATGATGGCTGATGTGTCCATATTATTGAATATATAAATGCAATGTCATGAGACATGTTAGTGAGGATGTCTACATGATTGAAAGTATACAATGACTGGAACAGAAAGAAAGAACCAAAAAATCATAAGAGTATGATTCTCAGACAGTTTGCTAAAAAGCTAACGACCTATTTAAGAGCGAGCTTCAGACATTAGGATCCTACCAATGAACGACCTTCAGCTGCCATTTTTTAGCACTTAAACATTTAGTGAATATACATTGAGCACTACACATGCGCTGTTTTGAGTATGGGGGATACAATGAAAAAGGAGCCTGTGGTCTAGAGGAAGATACAGACACATAATCCAATAAATGATACCATTTACACTATTAACTAAGTAAGATAGTAGCAAGGGCAGGGCACAGTAGGAGCCCAGCAGGACCCTCAAGTTGGCCAGGGAAACAAGAAAGACTTCCTGAAGAAATCTTTTTATTTGCTTCATATTCCAACCACGCAGCACAGTGCCTGGCACATAAAAGATAATTCTAAGAGTTTATGGAATGAATACTCTAAGCAACATAGAGAATTCCAAAAATATATAAAGTCCTGACTTTGAGCAGCTTAAATAGTCTAGTATACACAACTAATATTAAAAATAAGAGGTTTCAATAAATAGAAACACTGAAGTTTTATATGCAAATTTACTTTAAGAGAACATAAATGCAAGATATTACATTGGGCTGGGAATGGTTAAGGAAGGCTTCTTAGAAGAAGTGAGATTTCAGCCCTGGCCAGTGTGGCTCAGTTGGATCATCATTGTCCCTTGCACTGAAGGTTGACGGTCCCATTCCCGGTCAGTGCATATGCTGGGGTTGTGGGCGCGACCAGGGGCGTGTGGGAGGCAGTGATCAGTGTTTTGATTTCACATTGATGTTTCTCTTTCACACCCTCTCCTTTCTTCTCTGTCTAAAAAAAATCAATTAAAAAAATCTGAAAGAAAAACAAAAGTGAGATTGTAGGTAACTTGTGAGGTTGCTGTAAATTTCATGAGTTACAAGGATGAAGGGTGCCCTATTGGAAAATTCCTGTTGCAGGGCAATGAAAAGACCAGTTTGGCTAGAGATCTGGAGCAGGGTGGGTAATAAGTTAAAACATGGGGAAGGAAGACTGGGGCTTGAGTTAAGATGTTTCCAATTCCAAGACTGAAGAATTTGAACTGTATCCTATAAATTATAGGAAGTCAAGGAAAGTTTTTGAGCAGTGTGGTAACATAAAAGCTATATATTTTTTGCATGTTAAACATGTAGGAATATCTTTATTCCCTTAAAGACAAACACTTTGACCTGTGTTTTTCTGAAATACATTATGGTCTTGGTCTTCGTTTCCTACTTTTTAAGAAGCTTTTCCTTTGGAGATCATTTTAGACTTCCCGAAGAGCTGGAAAAACAGTACAGAGAGTTCCCTTCCAGTCTTCACCCAATAAAGCTGAGTTTGGAAAGATGAATATGGTTCGAGACCCGGTAGCTCTGTAACAACACATACAGACGTCTAACCAGATCTACTGAGATTGCTCAGTGAACAAGCCCATCGCTGAAACTGAGTTGTGAGCCTGTACTGTAAACTGGGTTGAGATGATAAGGCTGCACATCTGCCAAGTCTTCAGACCCAGGACAGAGAGATGCATGTGCTGTCAGCATCAACATGAGGGAGGGATGCATGCCCTGGACTTGGAAACAAAGGCCCAGTAGGACAGCAGTGTGGCTCCTTGCTTTTCATCACCCTGAGGACAAGGAGCCCTTAAGACTGCCTTCTGCCCACCTGCACCTCCACGCCCCACTTACCCCCTCCAGGAGGACCGGTGGCTGTGGTCTGGTACATCGGGCCACCCTGGCTGAAAGGTGAACAGGAAGCCAGCGGCAGGCATGGCCTGGCTCTCCCTTTGGTTTTTCTCCTCCTCTGTCCCCTGTCCTGGGCACCTTTATGACCAAGGCTCCATGCCCCAGGCACAAGCACTTCGCCTCACTTGCTTCTTTCTTCTGCCTGACTGGAGTGTGATAAGATGCAAAAATGCAGATATAGCCTTTAGGAGGGCAGAGGCCACCTTCCATCGGCAGCTATGGAGGCCTCCCCTCCGCAGGGGAAGTGGCTGTTCCAGATAGGTGGTCTTGGCTAGCCGGCTAGAGTTCTTTGCTTTGGGGTTTGGGACCAAATCCCCAGCAAATAATGAGGTGTTACTTTGTTTTTCTTTGCCATTATTCCTTCTTCAGAAACCACGAGGAGCAGTTGCTATGGTCTCTGGAGGATTTGGGTATTTCGGCTCCTCTGGCCCTAATACCAGGTAAGAGCACCCAAGCTGAGCACAATCCTTATAACACGGCCCAGCACCTTAACTTGCATTTTATTATCTCAGCACATAGTAAGTTCTCACAAAAAATATAGTAGTGATTCTACTTCTCTCCCCTGTCCCTTTAGCATAGTAAGAGTAGGGAGAGAGCTACTGTGAAGTTGTTTCTAACTGTATTTTCTTGACTTATTTGAAAAAGTGGTTAATTCAATATATTCTCAAGGACACCTGTTTGAATAGAGGCGGAATCCTACCAAGTACTTGCTTATGTCAGTGCCTTGAAAAGGATAAATGTTCCCTATCAAAGGAATGTTTAAAAGACTTCACAGGTATTCGTTTTACAGAACATCCTCTACACCTATTACTCAGATCACCATATTTGAAGCCCTGAAAATAATTAAAAGAGTAACTCTCTGGTAAGGACGTGAGATTAAACCAGATCAAAGTAAATGACCCTGACAAACTTTATTTATTTTTCAGTTCTAAAGAATTTGTGGGAAATGTTAATTACAGGAAAAAACTGAAATATTCGTTCAAACTGCTTAATACTATATCATTTTGAAATGAGCAATACAATCACGTAGTTCAAAATTTAAAAAAAAAATAGAAAAAGATATTTAAGGGAAATGTTTTTCTCACTCCTGACTGGAGTATTTTTAAAACAGGAAAAAATACATTAGAAAGCCACTTTTTTGGTCTGCTTCACATGACTATTTGTGTTTCTGAGTAACTGTCCCTATGACAACATCTTGCATTAAGCTACCTAACGTTGATCAGGAGGTCAGAATTTATTGCCAAATGTTTGGAAAGTAGCCCTTATGTATAGTGTTTGACTCAAAATTATTTTTTTTTAACTTACAAATCACAAATTCTCTAAGGGAAATCTCAAAAGCTGATAATCAAGCAACAACAGATATGCCATTTGATCATACTAGGTTTGAAGTATCTTCTTTATATGCAATTCCTTATAAATAATCAAAAGCAGAGTTTAGGCAAGAAATTAAACATTTTTCAATGACAATAATAGCATGTATTGCTATTTCCTACCATTATAAAAAAGTTTACTAGCATAAGTCCATGCCCGGTATATATTTGTCAATTGCTTTGAAACACATGAATAGCACAAGAAATTTAACTAAATGATGGAGACAGACAGAACTAATTTTTCAATTCCTTTGCTAAAAAATATGCTTTAGCCAAAACATTGCCTCAGAGAATCATGCTTTTAGGAAATAAGGTAAGCAATCATTCAAGCAAAATGGATGAACCTCAATTAAAAAAAGATGACCACAGAGAGGTACTGCCTATATCGGTACTACTTCCTGGAGTTCAACAGCAATCAATTCCACAGAGTTCTTTCTTTTGCTCAATCTGAGTCTGGGAGCAATTTGCACTAATTTATTTTGTTTACTTTCCTTTGGAAGATGAAGTGTGGCTGAACATCCTTCTACTAAAATCTAATTTACTTAAAGGCAGTTAAGTCACATTTAAGCTTTTTCCCCAGTCAAAACAACACACCTTCTTTCTTAAGTTTATCCCCTCCGCTCTCCCCATACTGCCAGATTCTGAAGTCAAATCATTTTAGTTGCTCTTCTATTGTCCCCTCCCAAAGTTTTCTATATCTCCCTTAAAAATATGGACAATAAAGTGGGATCATATCTCGTTAAATATATATGACCGATGCCAAGCAGAGGGAAAGCATTAGTCTTGATTTCTATACCTCCTATCTTCCTTTCTTCACGCGATTCCATCAACATTCTTGATTTAGTTCACTTTTTAAAAATTCTATCTAATAAAAGAGTAATATGCAAATTGACCATCACTCCAACACACAAGATGCTGCCCCCATGTGGTCAAAGATGGCTGCCCCATGTGGACACAAAATGGCCGCCACAAGATGGCCAGCAGGGGAGGGCAGAAGGGAGGGATCAGGCCAGCAGGGGAGGGCAGTTGGGAGAAACAGGCCTGCAAGGGAGGGCAGTTGGGGGTGATCAAGCCTGCAGGGGAGGGCAGTTGGGGGGGGACCCAAGCCTGCAAGGGAGGGCAGTTGGGGGGGGACCAGGCCTGCAGGGGAGAGTAGTTGGGGGGTGACCAGGCCTGCAGGGGAGGGCAGTTAGGGGTGACCAGGCCTGCAGGGGAGGGCAGTTAGGGGCAATCAGGCTGGCAGGGGAGCAGTTAGACATCAATCAGGCTGGCAGGGGAGTGGTTAGGGGGTGATCAGGCTGGCAGGCAGAAGTGGTTAGGGGCAATCAGGAAGGCAGGCAGGTGAGCAGTTGGGAGCCAGCAGTCCTGGATTGTGAGAGGGATGTCCAACTGCCCGTTTAGGCCCCATCCTACCGGGATCGGGCCTAAACGGGCAGTCGGACATCCCTCGAGGGGTCCCAGATTGGAGAGGGTGCAGGCTGGGCTGAGGGACACCCACCCCCATGCACGAATTTCGTGCACCGGGCCTCTAGTGTTCTTAATAATACTGAAGTTAAGCTAAAAAATGGTCTGTGATAACACTCAGCTTTTGGCTTGCTTTCTTCGGCCCTGTACCATTCATTTGCTCCTCCTGACCTGCATTTCATGTTTTATTCATTATTTGACTGAACAGCAAGTGCCACGCTGTGTTTGGATCAGACAAAAGGTAAACTCCAAAACATTTAGTGTCATCTAAAGACTAACGAACTTATTCTGAAGTCTGTCATCAAGATCGCCAACGAAAGAAGTTAAATAACATTTGCCAATGATACATCTGATAAGGGGTTAATATCTAAAATGTATAAAGAATTTATACAACTCAACGCCAAAAACAAACAACTCAATTAAAAAATGAACAAAGGATCTGAATAGACAAATCTCCAGAGGACATGCAGATGGCCTATAGAGATATGAAATGATGCTTAACATCACGAATCATCAGAGAAACCTAATTATAACCACAAAGAGATATCACGTCACACCTCTCAGAATGATTATCACCAATAAATCAACAAACAAGTGTTGAAGAGAATGTGGAGAAAAGGGAATCCTTGTGCACTGTTGCTCAGAATGCAGACTGGTGTAGTCACTGTGGAAAACAGTACAGAGTTACCACAAAAAATTAAAAATGGAACTGCCTTATGACCCAACAATTCCACTTCTGGGACTTTATCTGAAGAAACCCAAAACACTGATTCAGCAGAATACATACACCCCTATATTCATAGCAGCATTGTTTACAATAGCCAAGATTTGGAAGCAGCTCAAGTGTCCATCAGTAGATGAGTAGATAAAACAGCTGTGGTACATTTATATAATGGAATACTACTCAGCTGTAAAAAGGAAGAAAACTTTACCTTTTGTGACAGTATAGATGACCTGGAGAGCATTAGGCTAAGTGAAATAAGCCAGTAAGAGAAAGAGAAGTAACATATGATTTCACTCATACATGGAATCTAATGAACACAATAAACTAACAAACAAATTAGAAACAGATTCATAGACAGAGAACAGACTTGCAGCTATCAGAGGGGAGGGGAGTTGTGGTGCTGGAGGAAAAAGATAAAGGGATTAAGTAAAAACAACAACAACAAAAAAACAAACAGACCCTCATAGACACAGACAACATTACCAGAGGGAAAGGGAGGTGGGGGAAGGTAGAAGAGGGTATAGGAGGTATAAATGGTGATGGAAGGAGACTTGACCATTGGTGGTGAACATACAATACAATATACAGGTGATGAATTATATAATTGCGCACCCCAATAAATTCAAGAAAAAAGTAAAAAACAAATTACTCAAAAAAAGAGTAAAATAATCCAGTCCCCAAACCAAAGTTAATAAATTCATAGTGTTTTAAACAGTGTGTTTCAACCTGTTAATAGAAGAATTGCTGTGGTTTTTAAGTAATTCACATTGTACAGTACATCCCAGACTAATAACTTTGCATTGTCCCGTAGTGAAAATCTATCACGGGCTCTAGCTGATACTGTGCATGGACTTCACAGAGATGCTCAGGAAACTCATTAACGAAGCACACGGGTCACTAAATTCCTGCTGCAGGATAGTAGTGAATCAGGAAGAGAGACTCAAGCTTCTTATGCTGCATCATTCAACTGATGAGTATATTGTCTTATTTCCTAAAATAGGGTTCATGAAAATCAACTTTGAGCTGGATCTTACTCACTTTGGAAGGTAGAAGAACCATGTTCATACATATTACTAAATTTCAAAGGAGGACCAATTCACTCGAAAAATTAAGTTCTGTGTGAGGCATGTTGTATGGGCTAAAACTCAGTGCGAGATGAACACACAGCACAGAAGTCATTTAATGATGGAAACTTACTTTCAAGGAAAAGCCCTTCTTCTAAAGAGATTACGGTGAAAAAAGTATGAGCCAATGAAGGTATGTGAAGGTCTGAGGGATGTAATGGGGGGCTTGTTCTTTCCCATTGATGCCCCTCCTCTTCCCCAGCCTATCAACTTTTTGCATAGCTTGGCAGTGACTAGATAGCTGAAAGAGACAGAATTTAATAAACAATGCCAATGGGTCTCAAATTGCAAGATAATTTTCCTATGGAAGTATGTGGCCATTTAAATGACTTGATTCATTTGCCTCTCATTTTGTACCATTTTTGTATGTAATCATGTATACATACCAGTCAGCAAAACAAACCTTATGTTTAAAGCCTGACCATGGCATAAAGAAGAGAACCATTAGAACAAGATCTCCAGTTTCTATCAACACCAAGATTATTCACACAAAGGATTATGATGTTAATATTTAAAGCAACATCTAGACTCTGTATCAAGCCATGATGCTTAAAACTAATTCACATAGTACAGTGTTAAGAAATATTTTATTTAATAGTAAGCACTTTTTCTAAAGTATCAATATTTTTCTTTATGACACATTAAAACTATCATTGAAGTTATTATTCTTATTCTTTTTTTTTTTTTTTTTTTTTTTTTTGTATCTTTAGGTAGGCACCAGAGTAGTGGTTGAGTATACAAACTAAAGCTAGGTGGTCTGGGTATATATCCAATTCTACCACCTACTTTGCTTATGTGACCTTGGGAACATTATTTGTCATCCTTATGATTTTGGGGTGGTTTTGAGGATTGTATGAATTAATCTATGATAGCATTATTTAAACAAATAATAGAATATTGTTAAATAAACCTGAGCATTTGTGTAAATACAATTGATTCAAAAGACTTAAATCATTCTTTCTTCTTAACAATTGTTCTTACCCTTTAAATTCATCCCAAACAAACTCCCTATAGGCACAGATTTTATGTTATTTATCTTTCTAGCTCAGCACGGTGTCTACAACATGGTAGGAGTCTGAAAAATGTTTATGGAGTAAATGAGTGAATGAGAGAACAAATGAATGGAGAGACTGGACGTTTATTTTTACATCTTGTCTGAAAAATGGCACTTTTCAAGGACACAAGATCCCTTGGCAATGAATGCAGGCTGAGACAATTATGTATTAGTTATTAAGTGTAGTCAGCTAAAAGTTTTCAGATTGGAAGCTAAAGAAAAGGTTTTCTTTAAGTTAAATAAAAGTCTATTAAATAAACCTTAAATAACTCAGCCTCCCTTTTCCACCATAAAGTGGGAAATTAAGCTGTGAAAAGTTTTAATCTATTTAAGTATAGGGTGGATTTAACTTTATAATCTTGATCTCAGACTTTTTCAAAGCCCAAGGCCTACTGAATTCAGACATGAGTGTCCGTTCCTCCAAAATGTGGGTCTGTACGATCCTATCATGTTTCTTAAAGGGGGATCACAATTGCATGGCTGGTCTTTGTGTTTTAAATGTTAACATTTTCACTATTCACAATCCATTTTATCTTCATCAGGTGTATTCCTCTTTAGATGCTTACTTCATAATATATTTAAATTGCATAAGAACTAGTACACAGAAAACTAAAATAGAATCTCCAGAATACTTTTTTTTTTTTTTGCAAATAAGAGAATTTCAACAACACTTCTCCAATTTACTCCACCCATATACCTCTTTTATGTAGAGTTTTAAATAGCTAAATTAAAACACTAGAGTAAAATTCTCCTGTCCCTGGGACAATCTAAAACTAATAAAATAAAAAAAGAGGGATTCCCTGCTCATCTCACTCTCAAAGTTATGTCTGCTTTCCAAAGACCAGAATGAGACTTTCGTTTTAATCTTAACTGAAGCGAATGTTATAGTCGTATTACTACTCATCAACAGGAAGCACAATTACTCATCCATTCCACTGAGACATCTATGATCATGAGGATGCTACACATTTTCTCCCCTCTTAAAGGATCCTATGTGATGGGATTAAATTTCACAAATTCCAAAATAGGTGAATGCTATGGGATTTTAAAATTTAATCCCTTTGCCATTCCCTTTAGTTTTGCACAGCTTGTTTATCTTCTTCCTGCTAGCACAAAATTCAGTGCAGAAATGGAAACCAGATTGCTGTGTGCACTGAATTTCATGTGGTTTCCACATTTCTCCTCGCAGCCGTTTCCCAGCAGACGCTCATCTAACAAATTCCTCCTTGAGTGATTGTTAAGTAAGATGGCATCTGCAATCTTGTGGCACATTCTAAGCACACTCTTGCATGCCCTGCATAAGGTGGGCAGTGCATTACGGCAACCTGTAGGGCAGTTTGCATTGAGAGCCTTTGTCCAAGTAAATGAAGATGTTAAAATGTAATTGAGGAAGGTGACATTGCTTAAGAAGGAATTCCCCTTTCTTTGCCTCTTCACATTCAGGAAAACCTCACAATAATCAATATGCATTTATTGACCTGATTCCTTGAGGGAAGCCATTGGGCAGTGTGCCTGGAAACTACAGGATGGGTCCATGCCCTCAAGGAGCTTGCAATCAAGTGACAAAGAGGAAACATAAACACCAGACCGAGTCAGGCAACAGTTTAGGAAGAATCAGCAGAGCACAAGCAAAGATGAATGAATGACTGGGGTGGACGATGAGGTCTACATGGTTATGGGGAAATATTTAGTACGAAGTATCTCTGGAGACATGAAAAAGCTGATTTAAAGTAAAACAGAGCAATCAACCTAAAACTCTACCATTCTCTCTCCTCCCTTCTGAAGATATTTAATTTTTTTAAGTCAAAAGTCACTGCTTCGTAAGAATTATTTCAAAGCCACAAGGAAGTATCAAAGTAATTTAATTTATTTGGGGATCTATTTGTTCTTATGCAATGAATACGTGGGGTTAAGTGAATATGACTGAAATGTTAAGAAGAAAAAATAGCCTGGCCAGCGTGGCTCAGTGGTTGAGTGTCAACCTATGAAGCAGGTAGGTCATGATTTGATTCCTGGTCAGAGGCAGCCGATCAATGATTCTCTCTCATCATTGATGTTTCTATCTGTCTCTTCCTCTCCCTTCTTCTCTGAAATCAATAAACATATATTTTTAAAAATCTCATTGAACAGGGTAATATCTATCTTCACTGGTAGCTCAATTCCAAACCCTGTTCTGAAGAAGACTCAGGAAGAAGTGGGGCTGGAGAAAAAAAGGCGAGAGCTACAGAAAGTGTCACACTGAGCACAGCGGGGAGAAAGGTGCAAAAAGAAGCAATAAGCCTATTGTACTGAATGCCCTTGGATTACTTGGTGGAGATACAGTATAGGACATTAACACATATCTCCACCTCTGGCCACAATAGCTAGTTTAATTAATATTCTCTGCTCCTCTTCTCTTTCATCATCCAGGGCCACACAAAACTCACCAAAGGGGAAAAGGGTATCTGCTACAGCACCACAGTCATCTGCCTCCAGGCAGCACCATGACAATTCTCCTAATTGTTGTCCTATGAATTGTGGTAGAATGTTGTCAGAAACAGCCCAATCCATTTTGCCCATACCCTCTAATCCAGGCCTTCTCCCAGCCACCTCTCGTTATTTGACAAACGAGAACACGAAAGACAGAACTAGCAGCAATCTATTCTGGTGTTCCTTCTCTTATACCTCAGTTGTACCCAAGAAAGCAAAGGTTTGATTTAACCTCAAAGAAGTGAAATTTGTTCAAGAAATATGAAATTTTGAAATCATATACAATTACTTAAATCTGTATAAGTACTAAATTACAAAATATATTCTGCCTGGGCACTGAGCGACTTGGCCTTAGTGTTTTTACTAAGAATGTTAATTCAAAACTTCTGTGTCACAGTTGTACTATACACTGGTAAGCGACGGGAACTGTATTATGAAAATGATCTTACAAAGTTAGAAGTTTTCAACATGTCTCCATCAGCACACATACATCGAAAATTCACGGCAACTCTCCTACATTGAATGTGAAGGAGATGTGTACTGTGTGCTGTGGGAATGGTAGTGTGAAAGGAGGAATTTTATATACTGGAAAAGTCCTGAATATCATACCTAATAATAGACAAACATGTAAATTGACTGTAACTCTGCTACACTCACATCCAATCAGAGTATGCAAATTAACCCAACAAAGATGGAGGTTATTTTGCATACATAGGCACTCAGCAGCCTGGGTCCTGAGAACTTTCTCAGCACCCAGGTCACTCCGAGGTAGGCCACCCATGGGTCCTGAGCAACCTGGGAAGGGCCTGAGCCAGGGGGCTCCTGGGCAGGGGCAGAGCCTGGGGATCGGAGGGAGCTGGGGGTCCCCTGTCCAGGCCACAAGCCCTGGCCAAAGGCTTGGGGCCTGGGCAGGGGTGGAGCCAGCAATCAGAGGGAGCTGGGGGTCCCCTGCCCAGGCCCCAAACCTCGGCCAGAGTTTTGGGGCCTGGGCAGGGGCAGAGCGAAGATCAGAGGGAGCTGGGGGTCCCCTGCCCAGGTCCCAAGCCCCAGCCAGAAGCTTGGGGCATGTGCAGGGGCGGAGCTGGGCTATTGGGTGATTGGAGGGAGCTGGGGGTCCCCTGTCCAGGCCCCAAACCCTGGCCAGAGGCTTGAGGCCTGGGCAGGGGCGGAGCTGGGGGGGCCCCTGCCCAGGCCCCGAGGCTTTAGGCCTTGGCAGCGGTGGAGCCGGTGATCGCAGGGAGCTGGGGAGCCCCTGCCCAGTCCCCTGAGGCTTTAGGCCTCGGCAGGGGCGGAGCCAGAGATCAGAGGCAATTGGTGTGAACTACAGAGGAAATATCTTTCCTGACCACTCATTGGCTAAGCTCCCTGTATGCCACTGGTAATATTCTTAGTAACTTGGGTAATAAGAATCCAAAAAGGTGATCCAGGGCTTTTCCACCACACTCCTGGAGAAAAAAACGAAGGTCTGCTGCTGGAGGGCTAAGAAATGTCATATCCTGCCCTAGCCGGTTTGGCTCAGTGGATAATGCCTAGGCTTGCCAACCGCATGGTCTGGTTCGATTCTGATCAAGGGCATGTACCTAGGTTTCAGGCTCCTCCCTTGCTGGGGCCCAGGTCAGGGCTCATGCAGGAGGCAACCAATCAAAGTGTTCCTCTCACTTTGATGTTTCTGTCTGTCTTTCCCTTTCTCTTGCACATTCTCTAAAAATCAATGGAAACATATCCTCAGGTGAGGATAAAAAAAAAGAAAGAAATGTCATATCCTATGAAAGACACATCTTGAAATGCCTAAAAAAGGTTGTCATTTTTTCATGGTGAAGGGACTGGAGTCCTTGTTGATGAAAACACCTTGGTGGCTGTGGTGATCGGCAGTGGCTGCAGCAGTGGGGTGATGGGGCTGGTGCCTTCCCCTGATCAGCCCGGTCGCCTCAGTAGGACATCCCCTGAGGGCTCCCAGTATGTGAGAGGGGGCAGGCTGGGCTGAGGGACCCCCTTCCATGCATGAATTTCGTGCACTGGGCCCCTAGTCTACCTAATAAAACAGTAACATGCTAATTACCTTCGCAATGCCCACCAGCCAATCAGGAGTATGCAAAATAACCCAACAAAGATGGAGGTTAATTTGCATACACAGGCGCCGAGTGGCCGGGGGCGGGGCGGGATGCAGGCATTCCATACCACCCCAGCCACTCTGAGCCTCTGGGCAGCGTGGGAAGGCAGAAAGGCGGCTCCGGCCAGAGCGAAGGCAGTGCTATCAGCCAGGGGAAGGAAGGCCCATTCTTGCACAAATCTTTGTGCATTGGGCCTCTAGTATACGTATAATACCCCAGATACATGCACTGAAGATGCTGCAGTGTAAGAATGCAACAGAAATGGCATTCATCTATATGAAGCTGAATATACAACATATATTCTGAACAAAATCAAATTAAACAATAAAGTTAAGAGTTCACATTAACAAATTGAATCCAACCTAACCAGTATTAACAATGCTGGGTGACCAACACCAATTATTTTATGATCTAAAGACAAAGATGGAATTAAAGTTGAGGTTGATTTAGAAAGCACAGATAGGGCAAAATTTACTGGAAAATCAACTCCCACTAGCTCTCTTGTATGTTGTTAAAAAAAATGAGGGACTCAACTTTCCAAAAATTAACCAGTTGAAATTATAGGACTGAAAATTTCATGGTCTGGAATCATAAAAAAGGGAGGGAAGTCCAATATCCTCAAAACTGGCTTCTCTGCTGGCAAAGGCAATTACTTCTAGAAAAGTCAAAAGATTCCTTTTATGCCACTCATTCCAGCTCTCATTTTCTCTTGTTTAGAGAACTTGAATGAAAAACAAAACAAAACTAAGTTCTTTTGTGAGCTTCTCTTTAGTAATAATGTCATGAGGCCCTAAAAATGCAAGTTGAACTCTAAACATTGGCTCCAATATACATGTGTACTGGACCAGGCCCAAACATTTTTGTTTTATGTACTTTTTTAATTGATTTTTAGGGAGAGAGGAAGGGAGAGGGGAAGAGAGATAGGAACATCGATCGGCTGCCTCTTGCACGACTCCTCCTGGGGATTGAGCCTGCAACTAGGTCATGTGCCCTGACCAGAATTTGAACTGCAATCTCTTGGTTCTCGGGCTGACACTCAACCAACTGAGCCACACCAACCAGGCCAGGCTCAAACATTTTAAATGGGGTCCAAACCCCTTATAGGAAAAAAACACACAAAAAACCTATCTAAAAATCTACTAGTTCTCCAGCAAAACGAACTAATAGTATTTCAAAAGCAATCCTAATCCATTCTGGCCAATGAAATCCAAGAGTAGTTCTTTCTTTTAAAAAAAAAAAAAAAAAAAAGGTGAAATAAAAAGGAAGTAAATTGTACCAGAGGAAGATGTTTCATTACAAGGTACAGGTTGGGAGGAAAATGATTTTCCCCAACCAAAATGGAACTAGTTCACAAAGTGTGTGTGTAGGTTTTACTGGTAAATGCAGTCAGTGGTGCCTCCACCAGCGCAGAAATCAATGCCGAGATGATGCATTTTGCAAAATTACAGAGGCATTTCCTATCTAATTTACACTTGTTAGCCTTCAACTGTTGCTATAAAGCTGTGACAGGCACAATCTTTTAAAAAATATGACTAAAATGTGCACACACCAAAACTAACGTCTAAGGTTACAAAGAAAGTATTGCACATGCTCTAGTCTTAAAGAGCGTTACTTTAAAGAAGGAATTGATTTTGATGTTGGTAACTGTCATATAGTGGTCTGGTTTAGTTTAAAAATATACATACATACACATATATGTACTCACACACACATTTATACACACACAGATTTTTATATGTATAGGGTGTCCCCTCAAAATGTATACACATTATAAAGGCAATGTTTATTAAAATACATTTTATTTTCAAAGTGTAATGGAATATTGAGCTATGTGCTGTTAAAGTGTGTATACAGTTTGAGGGATACCCTGTACAGACAAATTACAATAAAAGTGGGTAAACTCAAAGGACAGGAAACTCAAAGTCATTCTTGGCTTTTCAGAAAGATTTTCCAAAAAGTGATCTTCAGGAGCCACCTCCCACTAGCAGTGGTTCTCAACCTTTCTAATGCCGCGACCCTTTAATACAGTTCCTCATGTTGTGATGACCCCCAACCATAAAATTATTTTCGTTGCTACTTCATAACTGTAATTTGGCTACTGTTAATGAATCGTAATGTAAATATCCGTGTTTTCCGATGGTCGGCTCTACAGCGACCCACAGGTTGAGAACCACTAGCAGGGTCACCTAAGACCATCGGAAAACACAGATATTTACATTACGATTCATTAAGTAGCAAAATTACAGTTATGAAGTAGCAACAAAAATAATTTTATGGTTGGGGGTCACCACAACATGAGGAACTGTATTAAAGGGTCGCAGCATTAGAAAGGTTGAGAACCACTGCACTACAGTGTTTTAAAAACACTCTGTTGTCCTTCTTCCAGAATCAAGTGTTTTCTCCTATTTTCACTTGTTTTATGTAAACATGATTTATTTATCCAATGAGATTACCAGCACCTTAAAGAAAATAACATGCATTCTTCCTGAATACTTGCTGTGGCCTGGGCTCTGGAGTCACGGGACCTGGTTTGGAATTGTGGTCAGTAACTGAACCAAGGTGGGAGCCTGGCTGGGCCTCACAGCAGCACCTAACCCGCTTGAGATCCCCCTGTGGCCAGGCCCCCTCCAAACTTCTCTCACACATTGGCCCATTTAATCCTCAGAGGAACCTATTTTACAGATGAGGAAACAGGAGCTCAGAATTGTCACATAAATGCCAATGTCAGTCCTAAAGCCAGGATTCAAACCCAGGAGCCCTCCCACCACACTGCCTCCTGCAGTTCCCACTTCACCTATAGCCCTGAAGAAACCCTACCTTTCAGGGTTATTGGATTAGATTAGATTAGATTAGAAGTGAAAACCACTAGCATGGGGGTTGGTATCAAATAAGTGCTCAAAAAGAGAAGTATTAAACAAAAAAGACCGTTAGACATGGAACACAGAATACTTTCCTTCCTTTACAGCTTCTACCCTGCGGTCGGGAGTATCGATGAAGTTACCATCGGATTCCATATGGCAAATTGAAGCCATTGTTGATGGATTAATACACGAATCATATAAGTGCTTATAAAAATATGTGATTCACACTCATTTGCAATATGTAAATAAACTTTGCATGAACAAATGTATACACCAAGTGCTTTTTGTTAACTGTAAGAGAAAAGCAAATTCCCACTATGGCAATTTGGAGTATTCTAATGTGGTCTCATATATACCTTGAGTAAATTCTCTGGAGACTGAACAGAATTGAGAAGCCAGTTGTAGTATCTACTTACAACATACTCAACTAAGCAGATTTATGTTGGATCAAACCCTTTAAAAAATTTTTATTGATTGATTTTTAGAGGGGGGGGGAAAGAGAGTGTGCACATGTGAGAGACAGAGAGTGAGAAACATTGATTTGTTGTTCCACCTATCCATGTATTCATTGGTTGATTTTTACATGTGCCCTGACTGGGATTGAACCCACAACCTTGGCATATCGAGACAACATTCTAACCAACTGAGCTTCCTGGCCAAGGCTGGATCAAACCCTTTTAACAATTCATATAATTTGTGTTTCCCCTTCTGCATATACCAGAGGATTATAAATCCTTGAATAAAGATCTTGTGCCATAGATTATGCAAGCATGCCTAGCATCATTGGATGATTAGAGCTTCTAAACTGACCTACTGTGTAATAGCCGGTATTCTGGGCAAAGCAGAAAGCTTCCCTTCCCACACATATTTCCTTGTAGTCACTGTGCTTCACTTGCACCCGCAGCCAGCCAGAGAAAGGATACTTTCTCTACCCCTGAGAAAAGTGGTTTCTGAGTCTACATGAGGCACGGACTGGTTTTTTCTTTCTTTTGGATATCACGCATGCTCATTTCTGAGGTGCATTCAGGAAATAAAATACTAGTGATGCCAAAAGACATCAGGAGTCAATATTGTAAACTGGTCCATGACCCGAGGACACCGTAGTCCTCCTGTCCCAGTGAGCCAGTGCTCATTGGACAGTCTGATCGTACATGGAATACTACGGGAGGTCAGAGCACATAGCATTCAGATGATGCTCGCTAGCCTTTGGGGGTTGCATCAGGCGGCAGGCGGCATTCCTGGTGTGCTCTCACTCACAGTCTGCTTGAGAGGGCCAGCACCAATTTTCCAATCCCTTTATCTTGCATTCCCCGAAAGATCTCAAGAAAGTGCCTCAGATTTTCCTGGAGTCATAAATCATATATTTACCTTCACGTGACTGGTTTTCCATGGACCCAGAGTTTTCAGGTCTGCCTGCCGGATGTATTATGTTACTGAAATTCAGAAATGGCTGTTGTGCACGCCAGTGGTTAGGAAAACTCGAAGATGTAACATTATCTTTCTCAACTGATTTGAGGAAAGAATGTTCATAAAATATATACTGCTTTTGGTTAGGGGCTGATTTCTAAATAAACAGACTCCGCATTGGAAATTCTAGAGACAGGCAAAACAAAACTTGTGTTTGTAAATGTGCGTTTTTAAAATCAGCTCTCTCACAATCTCTGCAAACTTTTGCAAGCATTCTGAAGATTGTCAAGTCAGCTGCATTAGGTTGACTTGGGGCTGTTTTAGGGCTGTTTCGATTTAGGGCTGTTTCCGTGTAACTTGGTTTTCAGTTGGGAAAGGGAAATCTGTCAAGTCTTCCCTATTTCACAGCCTTTGGTCTGGCATCTCAGGCTAAGAGGGCCCTTCCCTGTGGGGAGCTGGAGGCAGCCATTTGTTGAGAGTCAGGAGGGAGGGAAAGGGGGAAAGAAAGCTCTGCTATGACAAATCTGCCAGTCCTCATGGGCCCCAACAAAATAGGAAACACTGGTGATTAAGGGACTGGATGCCTCCAATAATAATAAAAAAAAGTGCTAATCCACACCACACTAAGTGGGGCTATCTTCCCTAATTTGCAATGAACTGGGGTCAACTAGATTTTTATCTCACACACAAATTGGGAAGGAGAAAACAACAAGAAAGGAAATGGCACAGCTTAGTTAGATCCTGCTTTTCACACAAGATTGTATGACCGATAGCTACACAGGATGCTTCCAGAAGATTAGAAGGCCAAAAATAAGCAAGGAAATATGGCTGGCCCGATGTTCACATTTATTTCTAAAAGAATGATGAATCGAAGACATAACAGCAATACACATATACCGTATAAATGTTAAAATTGCACCATGGCTTTCGTTTAAGATAAAAATAAGATAGCTTTAACTCTTGAGTTGTCATGATAAAGGTTAGGTCAGAAACCACATGCATACTACGCATAGCTTTTACTCAATCTTCCCACAGTTGCATGCAGATTATTTTCAAACTTTTTCAACTCGTGGCACAAATAGATGTGGCATGCCAAAACGATGTGTTTTTTGCCAATTTTATAAAAATATATAGATATAATTTTGACTCATTCACACTAGATGACTATTGTTGTGTGGGCTGTTGTCAT
Source organism: Plecotus auritus (assembly GCF_963455305.1). Classification (NCBI taxonomy): domain Eukaryota; kingdom Metazoa; phylum Chordata; class Mammalia; order Chiroptera; family Vespertilionidae; genus Plecotus; species Plecotus auritus. Next base: position 26,675,589 of record NC_137778.1, read on the forward strand.
TTTTTCATTTGACAATCTAAGGGAAAAAGGTCAGTACAACTTGACTAAACAGTCAGGTATTCATGTTTTAAAAATTCTTGCAGTGCACTGGTTGAAATCGCTGGTTTAATGGATGGCCTACTATAGGCTAGTTTAAAAAAAGTATAAAGATACTATCCCTGTCTTCAATTAGCTTATATTTTACTAGAGGCCTGGTGCACGAATTCGTGCATGGGTTGGGTCCCTTGAGGTGGCCTGCAGGGATTGGGTGGAAACCCACAGTCCAATGCCACCTGCAGCTCCCTGCCTGCTGCTCCCACTTATTATGGCCCCTCTGTGCCTGCTGCGGGATCCCTCCCAGTCAGTCTCGATCGGGAGAGGCAAGCGCTGCCACAGCAGCGCTCACCAGCCATGAGCCCTGCATCTGAGGGCCCGAGGGAAATTGGGAGGGCCGGAACCCATTAAATGCCCTCCAGGCAGGTGGTAGGACACCCTTGCGACCCGGGATCCAGATTCGTCCTGCTGACGTTTGCACCAGTTGTCAGGAGCCACCTGGCGGCTGCTTTTATATCGTTTCTTCCTTGCGGAGTGTCTATGGAGGGGAAGCGGCCACAGTGCCCAAGGCCGACTTCCAGGAGGCTGGCAGTGCTGTCGGGATCATGCCGGCAGTGCAGGTCCATCGGTGCCTATCCTGTTTTCCAAAGATTGGACCTGTGGGACTACTGAGGGAGTGAGTGGCTGCCGCCAGGCTGGTGGGCCGCCAGGACGGGTCAGTCAGCTGAGCGGGTGCTCCCACTGTGGGAGCACAGTGACCACCAGGGGCAGCTCCTGTGTTGAGCATCTGCCCCTTGGTGGTCAGGGCGCATCACAGCAACCGATTGTTTGGTCGCTTAGGCTTTTATATATATAGATTTCGGGGGAAAGCATCCAAATATGTAAAATAATAAATAGTACACATAACATTTCAGTCCAAAACTAAGAGAAGGCTACAAATTAATAACAGGAATTCTAAGTGCCATAAGAATTCAGGAGGGAGAAAAATCATCTCTGTGGATTAACAATATGCTTCTGATCACAGGCATCTGAGTTAAAAAAAAAAAAAAAAAAAAAAGCTGAGTTCTGTTATTTACTGTAATTCCACCAAGTAATTACTTAACCTCTCTAAACCTCGATTTTCATCAATAAAATGGGAATGATAATGGTATCTAGCCCATAAGATGATTATAAGAAACTAATACATTTTATATGAAAGGATTTTGTAATCTGTAGAGAAGTTATAAAATGATCCTTGCAAAGATGGTAAACAGAATCACACCAAATTACAATTAATTTGGGAGAACAGAAGGTGGAGGGGAAAACGATGGACTTTTTCTTAACCTACTTTTTTTTTGTTTGAAAGTTTAAGGCCCAGGCATTAATCTTATAACAAAACATTTAAAGCAATATAAATACTATCTGAAGTGTGCATATATGGAAGTCACGGAACACCCTAATTGTAAACACTAATAACCCTGTTTCTTTATAAGTACATAGAAACAAGTCTCCACCTGGTTTCAATTTGAGAATTTCTAAAGTCACAAAATTTTGCCAAGCTTGGGAATAATAACCAACTGAAACCGTTTATTTTCCAAGACATTTTAAAATAGAGCAAGTTTTGTAGTCAACCAAAACCATCCATTGATGCAAACAATCAGTTTGGTCAATACCTTTTAAAATAAGTTAAATAACATCAGTTTTCAAAGGCAAGTCTTTGTCTTCACCAACTGTGCTTTCTAGAGCCCATCACATTTAACTGATAACTTTACAGACCTGGAAAAGTCCTCACGCCATTTCCAAAGGAATGCCAAGAACTTTCCATAGAGGCAAGGCAACGTTTTAGATTAAACTTGATCACAGATTAGCATTCCTAACACTATAAGTAAGTGTGAGCTCTTTGAGGGCAAGAATCATACCTCCTTAAACTTTATTTATTTATTTTTTGAATTCTCACCTGAGGATACTCTTTTCACTGATTTTCCAGACAGAGTGGAATGGAGGGAGGAGGAGGGGGGAGAAATATCAATGTGAGAGAGACATGACCGGCTGTCCTGTATGCACCCTAACCAGGGGTGGGCAGTGAACCCACAACCGAGGTACATCCCCTTGACTGAGAATCAAAACTGAGACCCATCCGTCCATGGGCTGATGCTCTAACCCAGGGGTGGGCAAACTTTTTGACTCGAGGGCCACAATGGGTTCTTAAACTGGACTGGAGGGCCGGAACAAAAGCATGGATCGAGTGTTTGTGTGAACTAATATAAATTCAAAGTAAAGGAGCGGAGGGGAGAGCAAGAGAACCCTCGGCTCTTTCGGCTCCGCGGGCCGGATAGAACAGCCAAACGGGCCGGATCCGGCCTGCGGGCCGTAGTTTGCCCACGGCTGCTAACCACTGAGTAAAACCAGCAGGCCAGGGCATATCTTCTTAAATGTTATATGCCCAGTTCCTGGCACTGTGACTAGCATATAAGTAGGCAGCAGGAATAAATACTAGTTGAACTATTTGGAGGAAAGATAAATCTAAAACACTCTGAACAATTGCATGCCCAGTGAGACAGGCTCACATGCTAAGGGGACACAATTTTTATAACTTTTTTCTGTAGAAAAATCTCTTACAATGCTTCAAAAGGAGGAAGGATTAAGTTTGAGTTCCTTGAATAAAACATTATAAAAACCCCTATTTGAGAAAGGGATCTCTCCCCTATTTGAGAAAATACAGATCTGTGAACCAAGATGAAATCATGGAGCAGTCTGATCAGAACCACCTTTCATCTGCCTTACCCAAAATTTCCAAGGCATGTTTCATCGATATAAATAGCAGAGGGCAGAGGAAGGGCTTCCGCTACGGTGGCAGAATCAAGCCCACACCTGGAAGCCGGGGCTCCTGGCCGACTGCTGTCCCTCTGGCTCATGGCTCCTCTAGGATGGCTTGTGAAGAAACAGACAGACACTCAAAAAGGATGGAATTGGTATCCACATGTAACAGAACTGCTCCGTTGTATGTATGTACTCACATTTGTCTTTCTCCAATATTCTGTAAGGAGTTGAGGCATACTGGGCTTGCTCAAGCTCTAGGCCCTGAAGACACAAATATGGAAGCTGAAGAACAGGGACACGAGGTAATCCTTCTGATTTCCATGGATGATTTCAATCTCTCTGTGAAGGGTGTACCTGAGGCTAATCTCCCTATTCCATCTTAAACTGCTGGGTAATTCATTTGTATCTTATTTCATCTTCCTCCCAAGGTAAACGGGGCTTGTAATAACTTTTGAAGTCTTTCATGATACGTTCATTCAAGAGAAGACATATCAGGAAAAGCAAGGGCTTTAAGACAGTTCTCCCTTGAAGCTTTTTGAAACACTCAGCCCAGAGTACTTAAAGAGAGCTATATTTTCCTGCTTCTAAAAAGTATTGCAGAAGGCCAGTAGAGATGAATTGCTTTGGCTGTAATTGTTTAGAGAACGCTAAGTCTCTTAGTTGGGCTACTCAAATTAAATGTGGAAGCTACCTAGGAATTTTCTCACATTTTGATCTTGGGAAGGGCAATTAATCAAGGTCACATTTGAGGACCTCTAACTTGAATCAGAATTCTATGATGGGAGAGTCAGATCTGCACACTCAGAACAGTCACCAGTATATATAATTGAAAACAGAAAGGACAGGAGAAGAAAAGGAGATGCCTGTGGGCTGATACATTATAACCTTTGGTCAAGCGGTACTTGGCAAATTTCAACAGATTTAGTCAAGCAGAGATAAAACCAGCAGCAGAACACCATGAGAACCAAACAAAAAGTGATCGCACAGAATTGGGGATGACCAGTGAAAAACAACACTGGACCTAATAGCACGGATCTACCAGAGGCAGTTTGGTGGGATCCTGGAGTCATTATTTCATGGTGGAGGCTGGCAATCCTAACTTTCCAGTTTCTTTAGGTCAAGCTATAGCACAGTGTTCAGAGCAGCAGCCAATGTCACTGAGGGAAAGGAGGAAGGCCACATGTGGAACTAATTACTCATGGAGAGGCCATGACAAAGAACATTTCTCCAGACTTTTCATGGGGGCTTCACTTTCAGGAAGTTGCTATAATTACTGTTCAAGTCTAGAGCAGCCTGCAAGCCGCTGACAGGTCCAGCAGAGGAGGAGGAGGAGGAGAAGGAGGAGGAGGAAGAGGAGGAGGAGGAGGAGAAGGAGGAGGAGGAAGAGGAGGAGGAGGAGGAGAAGGAGAAGGAGGAGGGGGAGGGGGAGGGGGAGGGGGAGGAGGACGGGACAGAGAGAGAGGGGGGAAAAATGAACTTATCTGCCCTTTTTGACGAGTGAAATACCAGAAAATAAAGTACCACAGGAAAGCACGCCCGCACACACTCCCCACCCCCCCAAAAAAAAAGGTTTCCTAAGAAGCCCTGGCTTCCAGCGCTCTGCTTTCTGTTTACTTTCTTATCTACCCTGTGTCTTCAAGTGACTTTCTAGCCCAGATCAGACAGCAAATTTGTCCTACTCCGCTGACTCCCTTTCAGTTGGCCACAGCAGAACTGTACATCTCAACTCTTTTTTTACAGCTTTTCCATACTGGGGCCCACTTCCTGCCCAGTTGAGGGAAAAAATCTGGCCTGAAGATGAAATGACTGTTTAACATTACACCAGAACATCTGGTACCATTTTACGCACAGACCCATGTCTGAGAGCAGGCGATTCTAGCGGTCTCTCCAGCGGCACAGCGCATACCCAAACCTCCCCAGGGTGACATCATCCCATATATGGACTCTCCAGCCCAGCCCTCCCCCTTTTCCTGGTCCTAAATTCATTGCCAGTTCCCCAGTCTGCAGCAAATGTGCCACGTCAAGACTGAAAATCACAGCACTGGAGTGGGGCTCAGTCAGTGCAGCAGGCTCCAGGGGGGAGAGCCGAATGCAACTGTTCCCAGGGACTGAGAGAGGATTTTAAGGGCCCAGATGGAAGCTTCTGGAGCTCCTGCCCCGTCGGCCCAGTGTTCAGACTACCTGTTCAGGACAATGCCGTTGTACAGTAGTCTGCACATTGGTTAGACTGGGCAAGGCACAGCAACGCCTTGGACGGCTGGGACAAGAGTGGCTGTTTCCGAGGAGAGGACGTTTGTTGGCTCCTCTTTTGTATCTCATATCCAGTGTTTTTCTTCACAGGTTTTACACAGTAGGGACCAAGAAGCCCTCAGGGACAACGCTGGGAAAAGACTGCTCCAGGGAAGACCTGCGGGTAAGGCCCTCTTGCCGCTCACCTGGGCTGTGACCGGGAGAGCTGAGGTGGGAACCAATGATTTGTGTCACATGCGAAACAGGCATTTGTGTGGCCAAGGGCTATACATTTATTGTAAAAGGGCAAGGGGGTGCGGTACATAGTGATTTACTATAAGTTACTCGCTTTCTGAAGATTTATAAATATTTTCTTAAGCTTAAAGATTTTTCCACTTCAATATGAAATACAAAGACTCCAAACACTAAAAATAATTGAATGAGGCTAGTTTTCAATGGGTAAAAGGAATAATTCAGAGATCTAAAAACCTGTTGAATGAGGGCTGTGCTATCACTTGAATATCCCAGAATTGGTTCCATTTTTGCCCCAAAGTAAAGAATACTTGCAATGTTTAAAATGCTGTATGGATAGTGCTTTTCTGAAATTTTACTTACATAAGATAAATACCAAAAATAACAGGATCTAACAATAAAAGAGTAGGCTGCCAAGTTTTTTTGCCCACCAGACCACGCAGATGGGACTTGCCCAGAAAAGAGCGCCAACCCAGAACTATTGAGTCAGCAACTGAATAAACCGGGAAATAAAAACCTCTGTCTTCAGCTATCCCAATATATAGCCCTGGGGTTTTTTTTGTTGTTGTTTTTTTAAAATCCAAGGATGGTTGATAATTGCTGGTCAGCTGAGCCCTCATGCCTAGGTTTTACAATGTGTCTATGTCTCCGAGCATTTAAAATGATAAGGTACTTTGTCTAGAAAGCCACTGATAAAAAAGGAATTTGTAAACGAAGGCAAAAGTTTTTGTTGGTCAGTTTCCAGCTGTCCTGGAGGTGAAGGAGGGAGGGAGAGGGAGGAAGGTGGGAGGAAGGAAAACTGAATGAAATCCCAACAGAGAGAATAATATAGAAAGTCTGGGCTGCAATATGATCCACACTGAATTTCAGAGGTGGGTCCCTTAAGGAAAGTTCTGGAAAAATGGTACTGCCTCACCCCTAATTCCCTCAACCCCCTATTTATAGCAACCCCCAAAGAATTCTATATAATGAAAAATCTGTTCTCTAGACTTAATCTGAAATATTAATATAATCTCTTTTGTCCTCCCTTAAATTCTTTAAAGTTACAGTGGTTCCTGAACAAATCCTTTTCTAAGTTATGTTTTGCAACGATTCAAAAATTGTCACACATTCTCCTTTGCATAACAGTTTATTATAAAAGGTTCCCCACGTTATCTTTTGTCAAAATGATTTATTTTAAAATTTACCCTTTTGATCATCCTAAAACCGGTATTAAAAAAAAACACGTTTTCTCTTCTATTCATGATTTTTAGTTAAAATATTATAAAAGGGGAGCAATTTAGCTATCTTCTCCACTTAGAGGATATGATTTGTTTTCTATTGTGACTTAGAGGTTTCCATATTATTTTTCATTGAACAAATGAGATTTTTTACATCTATATAGTTTCTTTTACATAGGAAAACTGAAAAGAGAAACTATGAGATAACTTACCAGAGCTTATTTTTTCAGGAAATGTATTCTACTAATTTATACAGTTAGCAAAGAAGATCGTTATATGGTACTATGGTAATGTTTAAGATGTCTCAAATTTTGAGGGGTTTTTGTGGGGTTTTTTTACTCTGTAGAAATGATTGAATTTTATAACTTACTTTCATTTCATGTATATTTAAGTGTCTTTTTTTATTATTATGAAATGGCTTTTTTATTTCAAAGAAACTTACCACCATCAGTCCCTCACCTATTTCCTCTCTCAGGATGACTTTTAGTTTGCAGACGGAGGGGACCCGAGGGTGTCCTTGGCGTAAGTACAGGAGTAGAAACAGAAGAATAAATTTGTATGGGGGGAGCCGAGGAGCCCCTACTTGTGCTTGGAGTCCTGATTACCCATTTTTGATGCCAAGTTTTAACAAATGAAAAGGAATAATATTTTTTTAACTGGCATGAGCTCAATGCAAGATCAAAAGCAAAAGCTCACCCTGTAAACCTCTGCTCACTGAAGGCAGGATGGTAGATTGTGCGCTGGGACATACACCGGCATGTATGCAAACTAAATTTATTTCCAGGGTAGAATAATGCTTAATTTTATTTTGATATTATACTTTGTAAGGAGACATACAAATATTTTAGGGATCATGGGATCTATTCCAGAGAAAGCTAACCAACAGTGATCATCTTCGACTAAAACTGCTCGTGGATATAATGGGAAGAGTAAGTATCAAAATTAAACACTGCATATCATCAGAAAGAGAAAATTGTTTGCAGAGCCTATCCAAAGGGCACTTCACAGAAACTTAGTAGTTATTTTTCATTTCAGTGTGTGAATGATTGATAAGTTAGACTAGGTTTGGGGTTAGAATTTTCTGCCATCTAAGAGAAAGGAAATTCAGAGCTTTAGCTTTCAACACATTTTCTTAATTGGAAGAGGATCAATAGAAAACAGTTTATTTACATTTTCAAGGCCCCCCCCCCTTTTTTTAAAACCATAGATCTCCAAATCCAAGAAGGTTTATTTACAATGGGACAAAATTTCACACCGATCACTTTCGTGTAATTAGTGAATAGATTTAATGCCCTTCCTGCTTGGCTTTCAGGCCTTCCACCCAGATAATGTGTTTATGTTTTTGAAAGACCAAAATATACTATCTCCCCCCACCTCTCGCCTACAGACCACCCAAGTTTTTCGCTCTGTGGGAAAGAGTGCAGGCATAAAATTCCTACTGATAGAATTTTTTCCTTTTTCTCGTTGAAGTCGTAAAGCTGTTATTGTAAGGAAATAAAGTAAAATACAACTTGGTAATGTAAAAAAGTCCACTGATCCACCAGCTACCAGCGTCATCCTTAGTAAAGAGAGAGAAACCAAAGCTTTCAGCTCCTCAACAAGAGATCTGCTGTTTAAAAACAACCCACTTTCCTCTTCTCTAAAGAGAATATCCCACCCATGACAATAAGGTCCAAATACATAAAAGACCATCACTCAGAAATCCCAGCTTAAAATAACTAAAGGTCAGGCTTACCCTGAGAGGAAACAGAAATTTCTGAGCAAAGATGAAAACTTTCTTACTTGCTTTCTTCTACCTTTTTACCTGGGTTTGCTGCTACTTGTGTAGAGAGAAATAATTACCCATTTTTTGAAGAATTTTAATGTTTTAATTAATATAAATAATGAAGTCAATTAAGGAAAATAATTAAATCTTCATTTTAAATTTTCTGACTTATAACAGCCAGTTTCCTGGAGTTGCTTTGGTTTAATGTTGCTACTAAAGACTTGGAACATAATTATTTTCATGCATTTTTTTCTTAATAAATGAAAGACTAAAAAAGAACTAAAGGGTAGTGACCTTATTAAAAATTACACTGTATGATAATAATGTACATATAGTTCTTTCATATTTTAGCTATTATTTTAAGTGATAACAAATTTTAATGTTTACTCTATAGTTTGGAAGACAGAAAAACACTCTTAACTGTTTTTTCAACCTTTCAACTTTTTAACATGGCTATGAGGTACGCAGATGCCACATACTTACTCTAAGTGTGTTTTAAAAATCTATTAGAAAAATAAATTATCCCAAAGTCTTAAGAGCAATCATTTTTCAGCAAGATTTCCCCACCCTGAAAAACAGTTATGGATTTCAGGGTCTGATATTTTGGGGTATCTTGGTTTACTAGAATTGTTTCACATTAAAAGAGAACATATGAACTCACAAATTTTTCTTTCTGTTTTTCCAGGTTACATCATTCCTTAATTGAGCAGAGTTAACTGGATCAAAGTATTTATGGGAGAGAGAGGGAAAGCTATACCGAATTACAGTAATTTTTAATTTTTACAAATATGCTCTTTGTAAGTGAATCACTCTATAAATATTTTCTGTTGCCCTGAATGCAGCAACGATAACAAAATAGTTGCTTGAGGTATTTGTTTTCCCATACTCTGACCTTATAATTATTTAATGGCAGCCAAGTTCACTGATGTTTTTGATTTTGTCAAGAAAAACAGACAAAAGTCTTCTACTCAGAAGTGATGACCAGAAACAGAATCAGACATTTATTTAATTTCTCAACTCTTTGTTAAAGCTGTAGCACATCTAATCACTGCATAAAGGTTGAGCTGTGTACAAAACTCATATTTTTTCATAGCCTCTAAAAATTATTTTGTTCTCCATAAAGTTTCTATCTGCTATTTTTCTCAGAATTTTACAGTGAACAGGAAATATACTATTTATTTTCTTTAAAATTCTTTGAAAAAAATCCTAATTACACACTCCTTGGACAATACTGTTTTTGTTGTTGTGTTTTAAGAAATCCCACTTATTGTCATTTTGACTATCTGGTGATTTTGTTGTTTAAAGGGAAGGGTATGAATTGATCATTTATTTTAAAAGAGCCAGTAGAGTTATTTTTGACTCACCAGAATTAAATTTTCTATCTGTATAACACCATCACTCTTTCTCTCATACGAATTATAAGGAAATCTTCCAAAGGGCCTGGTTTTACTTTTTGGATATGAAATGAAGTTTCATTTTCTGTGTTTAAGGGACTATTTTGTAACTGTAGTGCACTAACAAGATCCAAAACACAATCTGAGTGAGCATCTCTGTGGCCAACAGCTGTGTAGTTTATACCCTTTTGATTCATGGCAGGGCACTATGGTTAATTAAGCGGGGGACTTTAAGCTCACAACTGCTTTTGATTTGGTTTTCACATCCATACTTAAAAACTGCATTAAAAAGGATATGAGAAATTTAAATAAGTTCCTTTTGCTTAATAAAGTATTGGTAAAAATACAACCCGTGTAAAATCCCAAAGGTCGGCTGGTTGAACTGCCAAATACATTAGGCTCATCAATTATGTTTAAAATGGCTGCCATTTCCATGTAAATGATAAGTTTCTTTTTCATGGAGAAGGTTACTTATCTACTACAAGAAACATGTATAAACATGTCTTTATCTTTAACTTCAGTATTAAAATATGCAGAGTTTGGGGAAGAGGAAAAACATCTGGTTCAATTACTCTGAACTCTGACTGCATTATGGGCCAGTAATAACATGAACTGGAGTTAAGAATAAACCTGGTGTTTAATCTTTTTTTGTTTGTTTGGTTTTGCCTTAAAATTTCAATATGAGTTTTCTGTCAAGTCAATGATTCATGTTAGCACATTGGGAACAAATGTATAAGTATACTTTCTGAATAAAGTCGAAAGTCTAACTTGTTTTTAGTTCCATAATGTTTTAATGTTTAATTCTATTGTGTGTTTTTCTCCCTTTCCCCCTGACCCTCCAAATTCACCAAATCTGGAAAACAGACTGACTGTATCTGCCCATGAGCAAAGGAAACCTGAAGGAACCAAGGGCCTGGCTGGACGGAGTTGTCATGTGTCTGCCTGTCTACACTTGCTGTGCAGAACATCCGCTCACCTGTACAGCAGGCACAGACAGGCAGTCACATGACAACCCAGCCTGAATGACAACCAGCCATTGAAAGAAAGCAGCCCTCACACCATAGCATCTACACCAAGAGCTACAACCAAAATGAGGGGTTCGGGGGAAGGCCTGGGTTTTTCATCTGTTGGTTTAATACTTAACTCGTATGTATTATTATTATTATTATTATTCTCTTTTGATTCAAATATTGAAACCCACCGTAAGTAAAGTGAGTAGTGCCTATGAAATATAATAAAACCCATTTCTGAAAATGCTCCTGTGCTCTCTATAGTTCTCTTTTCCTAACTGTTGTCAGTAAATTACTGCCCTTGACATTAATTACACACAGCTTTGCAGCACCCTGTGATCAATATAACAAAACACAGAACTGCAAATCTGATGCTTGACAAAGAATAAATGATCCTAATAATTCTACTCCAAATACAAAGTTTTGTTTTCTATATCATGACTGTTTAAGAGTGAGGGACAAAAGAAAAAGAGGGAGGAAAAAATATCCCAGGGGATCATGTATCTTGAGTTAAACTCAACCAGTTTGCACCTGGGTGGAACATAATGAAAAGAGTATTTGTTTCCAATGTAATTTTCAAATGTATTAAAATAGTTGCTTCTCCTTTTGGAAAGTATATAAAGTTAACATTGAATTTCTGATATGCCTAAGTGTCATGATATGCATAGATTTATTACTGTGACATTGTTTAATTAAGAAGGAGCTGACACTATAGTTCCAAGGGTGGAGTGCATGAGGCTGGTGCACTCCCTTGGAATACACACTCCCATTCACTGTAAACTTCCAAATTCTCAAGATATTCAGGCAATTCCATTATTGTAAAAAAAAAAAAAAAAAAAAGGCAAGGACACGGATTAACGGATATACAATGTATATTTTGCCACATCTTTTGAGGAAATGTCAAAACATCAGTTTACACCCTGTGAACTGGAGTCAAATGATCAGCTTAAAAAGTGGGGAGATGGGTAAAATTAGAAATTTGTCTGTTTTGATTTGCTTCACGAAAGTGCTTTAACTTCAGTAAAGTTAATTTTCATTTTTCTTAGAAAGGTTCTAGTCAAGCTCTAAAAAAAGTGTAACACAAGGCTACCCCAAATTTTTTTGGTTTTAATCTAATTAAACATTTTAAGCATATACTTTGAACGAAAGCAAACTTTTTATTCAGTATTTCATTTTTAAAATGAAACATTTAGTCTTAAGGCTAAAAACCCCATGAGGTTCAAAATTTCTACAATTTCATATTTTACCAAATCTGACACTATAGTTTCTTTTTTTAAAAAAAATTTGATTAGGTAAAATTATGAAGTAAATATACGATTAAGGCTAAATTCTTTCATTTAACAATCTGGCCTAAGCAAAGATGTCATCTGCAAAATACACTGTGCAAAGAAAGTTTTTACCTTACAGAAAAGTCCCAGGACCATAATATAGAGTATTAAATAATAGTTCACAAAATGTAAAAAATAAGCAGGAAGGCAATATCAAAATGTCTCAGAGAATATTTACATAGTACCACCCAATTTGAAATTCCTTCTATAACCTGCAGCAAAATGCTGACAGGAGTCCACCCATGAATCATTCTCTGGGACCCCGCAAGGCAGCACCCGGGCATGCCTGAGGCTCTCCAAATGACACATAGCTGGGTCAGAACATAAAGGAGACTGTTCCATTCCACCGACTCCAAAGGGAGAGCTAGGAGGCCAGCAGAGTTATCCTTATGTGAGCCACTAAGGATAACATTTAAAATAACCTCATGCCTAACATCTTGGCTTTACATTTTGTATATGGCTCTCAAAAAAATATGCTTGAAAGAATGCTATTTATATTTAAGTTCATTATATGATGCACGTTTGAAAATGTTACTTTTCTGGAAAAGGATCATATGAAGGTTAATATTGTTCTTCCAGTATACACTTTCAAGTTAGGACAAATAACACATTTAGGGGAGCAGTGTGAGTCTATACATATTTTATTATATTTGAAATAGCATCTGCCATTATGCTTTGTTGAATACTACTATATTTTTTTTTAAATTATAAATCTTTAGATAATGCCAGAACTTGGAAATGTTTATATGAAATAATCCTACATTTAAAAGCCTAACATGATATAGCTTATGTATGTGAAAAAACACACATAACTATGATCATGAAGAATTTCAAGTAATGTAAATGTTTTAAAGTTCAATATTTGTTGGGACTGTTTTTTTGGTAAAAAGATATCTAAGTTTTGGCTAACTCAAACAACTCAGCGAGGATTGTGAATAGTGTTCACAGGGTTATTCCTGACCTCATCACAGGCAGCATGCAGACCTGGCAGGAAAGGCAGGATCTTGATCATTTAAGTGAAAATGGAAAGACATGAAAATTTCTATAACTTCTTGGCCCCACTGCTTTGGCCATCCAGGGATATAGCTGTCATTTTATTTCCTATTACCGAACTTACATTTGTCATCTGTTACAGCTACATAATAAAAACAATACTAAGTAAATATCCCTATAAGGGAATTATATAATCTCCTTATCAAGCTATCCAAACACTTCAACCCACAAAAATGAGGCCTGTAATTTTTTGAGTCTGAAGAATGTTCTTATTTTAATGCAGATTTTGGCCTTTATTCAACAGTGTATGGTTAGTACATTTCCACTGGAAACGCTTCTGTTGATCTACCCTACCCTACCTTCCCTATGAGTATTCCATTATGATTTTAATCTTCATGTTGGACTATAGAAATTGAATAAATATTGGCTATGTGCTATTATTCATAAAGTAGTCCCCTTCAGAGATTTTTAACTATCATTTACACATTTCTCATTGATATTTAAAAATAAGGTTCTTTTCTTCTTCATTTAGCATTTCTTATTCTCCCAAAATTCGTATTTTAGATGCATTTTTAAAAATTCATAGCTTTTTCCCCAAATATAATTTTAAAGTATTCATGTAAATATCATAACCCAAAATCCTTTTGATGTGACAGTTTCTATTTTATTCCCATAACTTGCCCTTTTCTAAATTCCTCCCTAGAATTGTGCAGAGATACTGATATCTATGATGTATGAAAGCAACATCGTCAAATTTGTTTTCTGCTTAAAATGGTCTTCCATCCAGGAAGCCATACAGTCAGAGGAAGAAAAAAAAATTCATTAACCTTCAATGATGAAAATTAAGAAAATTACCTCTCATGGTAATTTTACCCTGTATTTCAATAATTTAGTTAAGGCACTTGAGACAGTAGAACATGGTGAATTATCGTGCTGCACTTCTTTATTCATTTGCTCAATCACATATTCACAATTGATATTTACTTAGTGCCACCTATCAGTGTCTTACCCCCTGGTGGTAGAACAGTGAATAAGACAATGGCTCCTGGTCTTAGGAGGCTTACAGGTTAGCAGGAACTTAAACACTTACCCAATACTTAGCACATGTGACGAGTTGTCACATCAATGTCACCTTCTGAAAAAAATCTCTTAAATCCATCATTTCTATCCATTTCCATCAACCTACCCCAGTCCAAGCCACCATGATCTTTTATGGAGACCAGAGCAACAGCTTTCTAATAATTCCCCAATCCAGTTTTGTCCTCCTCCAGTATATTATTTACAAGGCAACCAAAAGGATCTATAAAAAATTCAAATAATGCTATGAGACTCTCCAGCTTTCAAATTTCCAAGGCTTCTTATCATTTTCAGGATCAAAATCCTTCCTTTGTTCTGGTCACACTGGACTTACTTCAGTTTCTTAAATTCATCAAGCTCAATCTTGCCTCAAAGTATCAACACAAACCTTCTCTGACCACACAATTCAATGTCCCCCACACTGGGACCCCCATCACTGGATTTATTTTCTTCACAGGCTGTCCTCTGCATCTGTTTTCCTGTTTGTTTATGTGTTTTACTTATTGGGAAAAAACCTTCATGTGGGCAGGTACCATGAATTCCTTGCTAACCATCTGTACATTGTGATTAGGAGAGTGTCTGGTACATAACGGCTGTTCAGATATTATTTGTTGGGAAGTGTTCAGGTAACTAAGAGCACACACTGACTTTTAGCTGTGGGCTAAGCTCTTCATTTCTAATATGGAGAATGTAAATAAAGTACTAACTTAGCTCAATGCCTGGTAAACTATGAATACTCAATAAATGTTCGTCATTTTGAGGATGGTGATCATCATCGATTATAACTCAGATTGAGAGCTGACCTGCAAGAGTTTAAGCAGGTAGGATGAATAGTAGAGATACTATCGACAACCACAATTACTGTTCAATTAGGGAGCATCTTGTTAAATGGAAGTCCATTAGATTTGTTTGAACATTTGATTAGTTTGGATCTGCAAAGGTGAGCATGTAGAAAGAGTGATTGTACAATAGAGTGAGACACACCTTGAGTTTGGAGCATTTCCAGATTGGTAGCCATTGAGGGGTGATATGGGAAGGGGAAGAGAAAGAGATAAACCAAAGCACTGTCCTTGGGCTGGGCTGGCACAAGGTTAGAGCTGTCAGTGACACACCCAAGTGAAGGGTCCATTCCTCAAAAAGTATTGTGGCCTGGCCAGTGTGGCTCAGTGGTTGAGCGTCAACCTGTGAACTGGAAGGTCACAATCCAATTTCCGCTCAGGACACATGCTAGATCCCAGTAGGAGGCATACAGAAGGCAGCTGATCAATGCCTCTCTCTCATCATTGATGTTTCTATCTCTCTCTTCCCTTCCTCACTGAAATCAATAAAGAAATATATGTATTTTTTTTAAAAAAAAAACTCTTGCACAGAGGGCTATCTAACATTCTGTTCGAGGTTGTTTAAACTGCTGTACTGTTTCCCAAAACCCTTAGTAAATATAGGAACTACAAATATCCTTATGTTATTTTGTTAGAAATCAAAGGAGCTAAGTATCATCCACACCAGGCCCAAGAGGATATATGTGGATACACAACCTACATATCCATGCTCTGTCCTCACTCCCTTGGACAACTCCTCTTTGACTTAGGATACACACTAGCAAAATACCCTGGGGAGGATGAACCTAGCAAGAAGTCTATGCAATCCCTAGAAATGCACTCAGGGCCACATGTACTAGTATAGGATATTTCAGAGTCTAGGGTACTAGAGCATGACCTAAATGGACATCTAAGTTTGGGCAAATCCCCTTGGTAATTAGTTATAAACTGTCTAACCCTGTAAAAGATGTTCTATTTCTTTTTGTGTCACAGAAAGCCCCAATCTCAGAGTAAAGTTAGAGGATAGCATCACGTCAAGCAGATAGATCAATTATGTCTACCACAATGTCATTGTATTATAAAGACTCTGAAGATAACAGTAGAAATAACATTGCCTCAGACACTGGTGGAAATCTTTCTGTTAAGCTCATCTATCAATAACATTACAAATAATATTATTTTAATGTAGAATAATGGCTCAAAAAGTAGAGTCCACAGAGGTTGGAGGGTGTTCATAAACTCATCTAAAATTCAAGGGTAGGGTGGATGGATCTGTTCAGAACAAGAAGGAAAAATGCTGGGACTTACTATTACAGTCATGCCAACTCTAGCTTAAAATTATTATGCAGGGTTATTATGCTCTTGCCTCTGCCAGCTTGGCTAGAAAATCGCATAGTTTGATATCATCATCTCCACTTCTTGGCTGAAGTATAGGAGAGCCCATAGGCTGAAGGGGAGGCAGCATGGAAAGTCTCACTAAAGGAATGGAATCTGAGTTTCCTCTTATTATTTGAACCTTAACATTCTCTGCTAAAAAAAAAACAAACAAAAAAACAACAATAACAGCAAAGAAAAATGAGATCCTATGTCACAATATGAAATATGAGATGACAAAAAATCAAAAATCAGAAAACATGAGTCAAAAAACAGCATCATGAAAGGAAGGAATACTATTACTTGCAATGACAAAAATAAAAAACACAAATATGATTCCTAAAAGTTTATTTAAGCACTTAGACTTAGTAATATATGATTTCTTAGAGTCCTATAAAATCCCTTTGGGGTGATTTGCTTGGTAATGGTTCCCATTTGGTAAGTGAAAAGACTGAGGCGCAGAGAAGAGTGACTTGTTCCAACCCTGGCAGTTAGTCCTGGCAAGCCCACATCCTCCAGCTCCTCCCCCTTTTGAGTGTACGGAGTATGTGGTCTATAAGGTCTTTTGTTCAATTAATGTCAGCCTGAAGAACAGTTTGAGCCATTGTTCTTTCATCACAGATATATTTCACAAGTCGTTTGTATTTATTACAATCTGTCATAAGTTAAATAAAACCATATCTAGTCATATGACGCAATATGCTATTTATTCAACAGCCACTTAGATTATAATGAAAACATACCAGTCTAATTACACGAGAAAGCAGGAGGATGGCAGAACACAGGGAAAAAATATCACAATCCCCTATGAAAATGTGAATATAGTTATCATTGAATAAATGAGCAAATCTATAAATAACTTATTTTTACTGTGTCGCATTTACTTGACTAAGAGAAATGGTCAAGTAACAGGATTTCCAAAGCATGAAGGTGCTGATGTGGGTAGAGACCATGGGAACAAAGGACAAGCACTCAACTTACAACAAATTGACCCCAGAAGTTGAGTTTGAACTGAGGCTTATTTTCACAAAGAAATAGTCTAAACTTGGGTTTTCTGAGGTTTCCCACAGAAGCATGTTCAATTCATATGTAGTTGAACTCTGGCAATTAGAGCTTTTATGGAACCTATGCATTATTTAAAACATGGCTGTTGAAGGACGGTGTTCGGGGTATAAACTCAAGAAGCCAGAGATGAATCAGTGTCTCTGAGCCCCATCCTCCTGACACTTTTCCTTGACCTTTTTTCCCCCTTACCCTCCTTCCAACACCGGTTCCCACTAACACACACGAACGACTATTTGTTGAACACTATCAGTGAGTAAGGGACAGTGCCCTCCCCTCTTTTTTGCCCTGAGAGCAGGCTCAGAGGTGGTCTGCAGTGGTAGGAAGCTCTGTCGGGGGGGTGGGGGGGGGGCGGGGGGGCGGGGGGAAATAGCAGAAGAGGGCACACCTGGGGTCGGGTGGTGGTCAGGAAGGTGGGAATGACTGATGATGGCCCCAGTGGGAAAGGCTTTGTCCCACTGAGACAGACACATTGAGATAAGGGTCATTCGTGAATCAGGCATTAATATTTTGAAAACCTATCTTATTTCTTGAGCAGAGTTTTTAATGAGCGGCAGTGTCGCTATAAGCGGCCCTTCAATTTGCTACCCTGAATTTGAGTGTTCCTTTCATGCCACCCAGGACAGGACACCATCTTCTAGCCTGGACCACTGCCACGGTCTCCTAGCTGGTCTTCCTTCTTCTCTTCTTGCCATCCCACTCTTTCCACATGAGTATTTCACCCCACACATCATGCCAAACTCAGCAGCCTCTTCTGTCTGTATCCCCTCCCCTCCCATTTCCTTCTGGTAATCACCATACTGTTGTCTGTGTCTCTTAGTTAGTTGTTGTTGTTGTTTGCTTAATCCCTTCACTTTTTTCACTCAGCCCCCCAACCCACCTCTCCTCTAACAGTTGTCAGTCTGTTCTCTGTGCTCTTTGAACACTGCGGACTCCCACCGAATGATAGGGACAGCAGCCAGCACAGAAAAGTGACCATTACTAGTCCTCAGACTCTCCCAAAAACCAATTGCACATTTGACTGAAGTCAGTAAAATATATGACATAAAAATTGAAAATAAGGCTTTTGAGTAGAAATTTTCTTTGGACCTTTCTATAGGATTTACTTTCCCTTACTGCAGAAAACTCAGTGGAAACCACCTGATCATCTGATATTCACTCAACACCCTATTGTCCACAAAGCACTTAGGGAACAGAAAAACTATACAAGACATAAAAACATTCCTTCAGCAACTGATAAGGGTATCTTGTAGTGTTTTTAAAAGATATGAAACCAAGATTGGAAGGACTATTATGTCTGAAATGCATGCTCAAATATATTTGAGACAGTCTCACCTGCAAATAGTTTTGCTATCATGGACTAGTTTTCTTATTGAATGTTTGCATGCTGCATTATAAGCATCAAAAACTTCTCAGGTAAAACCAGAACTATTAAAATTTCCAAGACATAGTTCAATTTCCATCCATGCCCTCCCAAATTGAGCAGTAACACTGTATCACTCTACAGCTCTTTAATGGCTCTGCAAGAACGACATAGAATATTTTTGTGTGATTTCATAGCTATCAGATTTAAATGAGTAGTGAGTCACAGGACCAAAATTATTAACATCTAACATGAACCAGAACACCACCATTATCATAATTCATGCTTTTACATAGATATCAAATTCTCAAAGAACAAAATTCACATAAACAGTTTTCAGGGACTTGAAGACGAATGATTTGGACATTTTCAAAACCCTGTCATTTGAGACCGATGTCACAGCAACAATTCCAAAACACTTTATTAACTCGGCATCAGTGCTATTAATTTCGCTGTTATAATGCTCTATTACCTTGAGTCTTTTCAACATGTTATTTAATGAAAATTGCTTTCACTGTATTAGTCCCCTGTCATTATTACAAAGAAATAGTTTGCAACTATTGACTCCTAACTCCGTTTCTTCAGGTAAACAAACATGTGACTATATCAGTGAAGTAAAAGAAATTTAAGGGGAATATTATGAAATTAAAAATCTATGAGGAAAAAAAAGCACAGTGTTTATTCAAACACACATCCCAAGCTAGGTCTTACTGAAAGAGAACCAACCACTGGTGTCTCAAAATGAAATATCACAATAATCTCACTTAACTTGAAATGAGAAAACGCTGTCACCCTCTGCAGCTTACCTCATCATCTTTATACCAGGATAGGCTTTCAGCAGTCAGGACAAACCAGTATCCCTTGGAGCCGCCTTTCATGATGCCGATGTTGCTGATGGTGAGCCACCCCTTGCGAATCACCTACAAGAGAGCACAGGTCAGCAGAGAAGCTTAGTCCAACATGAGCCAATGGAGACCAGGTCTTGCACTAAGTGAAGTTCACAACAAGATACAAATCACAATAAGAGAACAGCATTGCCCCCACAAAGTTCAACTTCCATTACTCTATTTATCTACCAAAAGCACCGATAACCAGAGGGAAGTGTCTCCCATCAAATGAACAAAATCAAAATGGCAGACTTATATAAATGGTGGAAGCAGAAGAGCTGAGAGAGAGAGGAGTGAAATTCTTGTGCCGGGCCCATTTATGGCACGGCTGCTAAAATGAAAGCATTCTGGTGGATTGGATGAGCAGCAGCAGACTCTCCATGCCCACCACCACTGCTCCCATTGTGGCTCACCTGTTTGCATGGTTTTGTCTCATCAGGATTTCCACTAGAGCCTGGCCACCAAATGGTCTAAATTTATCCATCTACCTCTGGTGGTTATTTGACCACTAAAGAAAAAATGCAAGCCAGCCAAGTAGTTCCTTGTTAACAGCTCTGAATAAGGCTGAATGAGGAAAAGAGCTGAAATAATAAGCTAAAATTAAAAATTTGGCCCTGACTGGTATGGCTCAGTTGGTTGGGCATCATCCCAGGAAACGAAGGGTTGCCAAGTTCAGTTCCTGGTCAGGGCACATGCCCGCACTGTAGTTTAGATACCCAGTGGGGGGTGTACGGGAGGCAGCCGATCAATGATTATCTCTCATCAGTGATGTTTCTATCCTTCTGAAATCAATAAAAATATATTTTTTTAAAGTTTGGAGTTTTTAAATGGTCTAGATTTATCCATCTATCTCTGTTTGTTATTTGACATACTAAAGGATATGTAGCATCTTCATAAAAATCTTTAAACAGCTTCTAAATTTTAAAACATTAACAACTTGGCTTACTGATTTATGATGTATAAATGTCCTTTAAGTGAAAATCTATTTTTTTCTCAGTTGTGAAGTTAAATTCTGTTTTTTTCATATGGCATAGTTTATCGTCTTCTCTATGCTACATAATTTGTTATCATAGGACCAGAAATGAAAAACTATATGGAATTGTATGCTATCGCTTCAGATGTCAAAAATCATCCTATACCTAAATTGTTCCATACCCTAAGAGAGCCTGAAATATTTTAAAAATTACTGAATTATTGAATGACTGTGTCAGTTCCTAAAGAAAGATTAAAATACCTTTATAATCAGAGTTTATATTTATATTGCTATTAACTTTTCTAATTGAAGAAGAAAAGTCAATCCTAAGGAAAATTATGAAATGAATCAAGGTTATCATTACTGATCTTTCAAGCCTTTGTCCATACACTAGTCCTTGCCACCCTGGATTCCCTGTTCCTGCATCTCCCAGAAGCCCACTGTCCTTTCTAATGCTCTATTTAAGTTTTCCAGACCCCCATACAGAACCCCATTAAGGTCCAGACTATGACAGTTCTCTCCACTGTTCAAAATTACTCCTTCTTCTTACCCTCTACTTGCGAAAGAAGAAACCGATACTTCTCCAAGTATGGTTTCTACCAGTTATATTATAACCATTGGGATGCTTTCTAGAAATACAGATTCTTGGGTCACCTACAAGTCCAAATGAACCAGAATATGTACATTGAAGCCCAGAAATCTACATTTTCACATGTTCCCAAGGTAATTCTGATTCATACTGAAGTTTGAAAAACACTGCCCGCATGTATACAATCAAAACTTCACTGTCCTTAGAGCAAATGATCTCATCTAATTTTTAATGATTATTCATTCAATCTAGGCAGGAGGGAGCTGATAGAGAGGCAGAATATAAAAAGACAAGGACACAGAGAAACCAATCAGGTGAAAAAGACAGATACTATGTAAGTAAGAATGGGGTTCGGAGAACTTAAAATGACCTGGTTTTACTGGTACCACTGAATTCATCTCTCAAAGATGCACCTCTAGAAAAATGGAATGTTATAATCAAAACATGGTATTTATTAAACATAATTTTGCCCAGTGGATATATTCAGTTGAGCTATATGAAAATTATAAATTACAAATAACAGTTAAAGTAAAATTTGTAAAGAATCTACATTAAAATTAATTAGAATATTCTGATTAGTACATTCTATGACGTTACCCTCATTTGCATTGCAACAGGCTTTCTCAAATGGATAGAAAATAAATAAAAGAGGATTACAGTTATGCGCATTGTGAGTGCATGTGGCCAGCATCCTTCAGCGACACCCATGGAAGAGTGTTCAGTATTGAACACTGTCAGCAAGTAAGCTGCTGTCATAGAAAGTTTAAGATACTCTGGTCCAATTAGAGAAGCATATTTGCCACAAATAAACTTGCTTTTTCTCCGATGATGGTCAGCTCAACATAAGAATTAAGAAAAAACAATTCCTAATGTACCTTGTCAGATAAAAACTGAAGGAGAGAGAAATCAAGTTAAACAGTGGGACAAGTCAGGAGAAGGCAAGCATTCAGGAAAAAATGATCAGGACACAAGAGGTAAGAAGAATGTGAAGGGGAAATTAATAGAATAAAACAAAGGAAAAGTTAAGTGAGAAAAGAAGACAAAGATGAATAAAATTTCCAAAGAATGTCAAAGACAAATGGGATGGATTGTAGAATCTCTTCACAGAGAAAGATCTGAAATGCTGATTTCACCTTCAAATGTAAAATCACCACAATAAATCCAACACCATTCAGTACAATAACCACTTACAGCCTCTTAGTATTTGAATATCAAATTCTGTTTTGAATGCCCAAGTAAACAAGAGCAAGCGATACCATAATTACATGACTAGAGGGGACCTTGAGAGCTGAAAGGGCATGTTCTTTTGTAAGCCTTGAAACAAACCAATTTTTAAAATTTACTACCATGAATAACATCCAAGCTTCTATGCCAAATACAGAAATGTTGAAAGTGAGACCAGCAAGTGGAATAGCCCAGCCCCTTCCTTTAGTGACGAGCCTACTCTGGAGAGTGTGTCCTTGATAATTCCGTAAGAGGCCAGGCCTTTCACGGTTGGCAAAATCTGTATGTTAGGGGTAAGTTTGGACCTCAACATCTGGCCAGCACACTGGGTCATAAAATTAATACACAGACAAGAAATAACATTATAAGGAGGGGAAAGGGGGCATGTGGAAAAGTTCTAGTTTAGCAAAGGTCTTGAACTTTATCTGTGAGCAGGGCGTTTTGACCTTGGCCTTGCTTATGGGAGACCAGGCAAGTTTTTCTCAGCTCTGCAGCCAGATTTTAACTGTTGCCGCCTGGGGGAAGTTCGTAAACCACAGACCATTTGATATTTTTATCTTGGTAGATGACAAACGCTTATAGAAAGGCTGTGTCCATGGATGAGTAGCTGCTTCTAAGAAGGTAGTTCACATGCCACAGGGCTACGTGGGAAAATGCTCAGAGCTGTGTGGGCCCAGCTGGTCACCACCTTTGTGAGCACAAGCATCCTCAGGATAGAGGCTTGTCCTTGAACTGGCTGGCAGAGTTCTTTCTAAGCAAGAGTTCAACTGTAGGGGAGACCTCAGGAGGGGGAACTAAATTTACTACTTTAAAAAAAATAATAGTTTTAATTTATTGCATACTCTGTGCCAGGAACTTTACAGAAGTCAAAGTAAGGCAGCTAAGGTCTGTATCACAGAGCACTATTGAGGGTCCAGCTGTAATTTATTAGGTCCAGGTCTGGACCCAGGCCCAGGTAGGCAATAGCAAGGGTTGGATTAGGGGCACTCACTGCCATCCTGCACCCGGGCCTAGGGCAAGAAGGGAACTGCGCAGACCTAACCTTAACGCATGTTGCTTACGAATGACTTAAGGGTCACCATCCGCTCCGGCTCATGTTTTCAAACTGGCTCTGGGTTACATAGGAGGGAGAAAGCTTCCTTAGGAGGCCTAGGCTTCTAAGATCAAGAAGTTATATAACAAGGGGTAGGAAGGGAACACACAGAGGCAAAGGAAAATAAAATGAGGGTTTGAATATGCTACATAGGAGAGAAAGGTAACATAAATAAGACCTGTTGATGCGGGCTGCTCAGTGCAACTTCCTGAACTTGGAAACAGACAGTGGTGTTTCAAGCATTCTCTTAAGATTATCTAGATGTATTCCCCCTTAATGGTAAGTGCATAGTGGCAAAATTCTCCTCTTAAGAAGATATTTTCCCCAAAAAATGTAGATGTTCACAGAACAACTAGAAAAAATCGACAGTCTGCGAGGGCTAAAGCCAGGATGGTTTTCTCTGTCTACCCGCCCCCCCTCATTCAGATCCCCTGAGTGTTGGAAACAATCAGTGATGGCAGCAGGGAAAGGGGTCCAGGAACATAAATGTTGCCTGGGATAATTGCTGTAAAGACTAGAATGTCTATTTGTCTTATTAAATTCATTGGTATGGAGCTAGTTCTGGAATTATCTTTTGTGCCCCCCTCTTTGTTTTATTTATAAATTAAAGGAAGGGAAACAAGAGAGTATCCGACTCCAGAAGCCCAAAAGAAACAACCCATTCTATGGGGGTACGGCTGTTGAAGGAACCCCAAGTCCACCTGGGCCACAGACCCTCTTTGATGTTCCATAAGTATCTTAGACTTTGAAAACTCCTTTGGGAAGTCTTTGGACTTTAATTTATGAGAACTTCATAGTAGGAGGGGGTCATATTCATATTGAGGACATGCCTATTTCATTGACATTTTATTACTGAGTGCAAATTAGAATGGATTAATGATATCCTTGGATAGCTGCAGAATCTCTGATAGGCCACCGGAACAATATGACTGGACATTATTTGAAACAAGAAATAAAATAAGGAGCCAACAGTTAACCTTGGGTATAGACTGGCCTTACTGGTAAAGTGAATTTTACTGGTGTGCTGTTTTGACCCATTTCAGAGTCTTCTCTCCACTGGTGGTTCTAGGACAGTGGTCGGCAAACTCATTAGTCAACAGAGCCAAATATCAACAGTACAACGACTGAAATTTCTTTTGAGCGCCAAATTTTCTAAACTTAAACTTCTTCTAATGCCACTTCTTCAAAACAGACTCGCCCAGGCCGTGGTATTTTGTGGAAGAGCCACACTCAAGGGGCCAAAGAGCCGCATGTGGCTCACAAGCCGGTTTGCCGACCACTGTTCTAGGAGGATGCTCAAAGGAGCCATGATTAGCTTTGGAGGAGTGGCTTCAAGAAGGAAGTACCAGGACCCAGAGACTATTGATCTCTTCCTCCACAGGGGGCTAGCCACAACCCTAGTGAACCACTGGCTTAACCATTAAATGCAATGGAATAAAAGATGGAGGAAAGTAAGGAATATTGCCAAGGGGTGGGGGGCAGAGGGGCACTCCTATTGTTTCCTCATTCATTCCACCAGGGAGGAGTAAAGTAACTTCTCAGATTGGTAAATCTCTCCCCCATTCTCTCCCCTCTTCATCTTGGGAGCCTGCCTGCCTGTGGGCACGTGCTTACCACAGGAAGGAAGGGCTTCATACCTGCAGTTTTGAGGGGTACATTTAATTTAGGGAAGTGTTCAAAGGTGTTTATCACCTAAAACATTTGATAAGTCAGTCAACCAGTATCTACCAAAGTCTGTGGAGGACCAGGAAATGTGCCAGCCCTATCCCTATGATAACAATG
Organism: Plecotus auritus; assembly: GCF_963455305.1. Classification (NCBI taxonomy): domain Eukaryota; kingdom Metazoa; phylum Chordata; class Mammalia; order Chiroptera; family Vespertilionidae; genus Plecotus; species Plecotus auritus. The sequence continues at coordinate 26,700,854 of NC_137778.1, forward strand.
AGGGTCACCATAAGTATGCTCTGGTGTGTCTCATCAGTGGGCTGACATGCATAAAAAATGGATACTCGATCTGATGAACTGACTTTCTGACTGGGGTAAAGAAGCTGTGAAAACAAGCAAGTAAGATGAAGCTTAGCTAATGGGATTTAAATGATAATCAAATTAAGACATAAAATAATCAAATATTTGGTGAAATAGTCTTTGTTTGGTTTTTAAGACTCTTCAAAATACTACTGTGAATGAGTTGGCTACGTGACATTTGTATGTTTGGATGTTCTTTTCATGGTTTTAACTTTCTAGGAAGTCAGAGTAGTTTCATAAGTAAAATAGGCAAAGTTAACGACACAATTTGACTCCATTTCTAGGAATTCAAGGATGAAAACAATAGCTCACATTTACTCAACACTACTCTGAGCCAGGCATTGTGCTAAGAGCTCTGTGTGTGTTATTTATTTTAATCCACAAAATAATCCTTTGAGAAAGACAACATTTTCCTTATGTGACAGATGAGGAAACTGCCATCGGGCTCCTGTTTCATGGCCAAGTCCACCCACGTAACCCACAGGCCTCCCTCATAGGAGCTGACACATGTCTGCCATTTTGCTCCACTTTGCAGAGGATTCAGCCTCTCAGCACCTGAATGAAATAAAATCTCTCTGGTGGTCTGACGTCCTTAATCCACAAGGCACACAAGGATGTTGGTGTTAGTACTGTTCCTAGTAGCTATAGGAAACACCTAGTTGCTTAACTGCAGTGGTTCTCAACCTTTCTAATGTCGCGACCCTTTAATACAGTTCCTCATGTTGTGGTGACCCCCAACCATAAAATTATTTTCGTTGCTGCTTCATAACTGTAATTTTGCTACTTAATGAATGGTCATGTAAATATCTGTGTTTTCCGATGGTCTTAGGCTCTACAGCAGCGGTTCTCAACCTGTGGGTTGCGACCCACAGGTTGAGAACCGCTAGCAGGGTCGCCTAAGACCATCGGAAAACAGATATTTACATTATGATTCATAACAGTAGCAAAATTACAGTTATGAAGCAGCAACGAAAATAATTTTATGGTTGGGGGTCACCACAACATGAGAAACTGTATTAAAGGGTCGCCGCATTAGAAAGGTTGAGAACCACTGTCTAACTGGAAAATGGTTAACATGTTATGATAGAATCCTCTCATCTGTTCAATTAAGCTGAGCAAAATCACCTAACACATGACATGGGAGCGCTAACACCGGGCAGAGAGTTGACTTCCGGGATTGCCTCCTAGTCGGGTTGCTAGCTGGGTGACACTGGGCAAGTCTCTTGGCCTTAATTTCTTCATATGTCACAAGGAATAGTAACACAGAACTGCTGTGTGGATCATGAGTGGACTTAGATCAGTACCCATTAGTACACAGGGTATTATTTCAATTATATCTGTTAATGTAAGGATAGAAAAAGACTGTCATATACACCAAAATGTTAACTATGATAGAAAATTACTGACAAGATATGAAGTTATATTTATTTCCTCCTTCAATTTTCCTGTATTTCCCTTATTTTCCAATAGTATTTATGCTATTAAAATTACAGGTTGCCATCACATTGGCTGCTTAAAACAGGCAATTTCTTTCTTTTTTCCTCCCTCCCTTCCTTCCTCCCTTTCTTGGCAATTTCTTGAGATTCTCTTTAATGTGTAATGAACACAGCATGTCAGAAGACTGAGGAGGATTACAAATAACCCAATAGTGAAATAAATCTATAGTGCAACATAAAGAGAAATAAGTCTGGATTATTACATAAGAAATCACCATGATGAAAGAGGACTAACTTTAAATAAGGAACTGCTTTCATTGACTGAAAACATATTAACAGTGTGCAAGAAAAGAGGATTGAAAATAAGGAACCTACATTTACTATTCATATCAAATCCCCTTTTTATTGGAAGATGTGGCTGACAAAGACAACTTCCTGTTTTCTCTATAAAATCCAGCCTTTACCTTAAAACACCAGCGTAAGTTTAAATCCTAGCCACGTGAATAAAATGTAAGTTAAGCAGAACTCCAAGTTATTATTTCACAAGATAACCTCACTTAGGGATAGCCCCCTGCTCACTTTTCTGGGGACTGCTCCAAGCTGCAAGGACTACATGCATGGGGTCTCCATCGTCTTCCATTCACTCTGCCCTATCAAAACGGCTTCCCAAAACATCAGCCCGTGCTCACACAATGAGTGCGTTTGCCTGGCCTCTGTGGCACTCTAGACTATTATATTATCTCGATTCTCAAAACGACTCTTAAGGAATTCCTTCCCTTTGCATTGTTCCCCAGGATTTTCCTGACTGCCTGTTTACACATTACTTCTTTCACATGCTCAGCTATTTCTGAAGAGCTCACTAAGAGTGGGCTGTTTATTCTCAGCGTTTACTCACCTAACCCTCTCCAGGGTCCAGGCCATTAACCATGATGAAAATCAGGACTCTATTTTTTCCACTTTTTTTCCTGTGTATCTTTTCCATGTGCAGAGCTCCCTTTGAAGTTCATGGGAGCCCTCCATGTGGAAGAGATTCCCAATGATACAAAACAGAGTGAGAGCTAAGCCCATCATCCATTTTTCACGTCCAAGGGCAAAAATACACGCACACAAGGGAAGAGATAATGATCAAGGCCTGAGTAGAATTTGCCTATTGTTCTAAAAATAATTCAGAGGGCTTTCTTTGAGAGAGAAAACAAGCACCTTCGTAAATATTTCTTAGTTCATTTAATAGAAAACTAGAGGCCTGGTATACGACATATGTGCACATGGGGGCACTTAAGGGTGGGGGTCCCTCAGCCCGTCCTGCACCCTCTCACAGTCTGGGAGCCCTCGGGGGATGTCCAACTGCCGTGGAGGTGGGAGAGGCTCCCACCACTGCCACTGTGCTTGCCAGCCATGAGCCCGGCTTCTGGCTGAGAGGTGCTCCCCCTGTAAAGCACACTGACCACCAGGGGGCAGCTACTGTGTTGAGTGTCTGCCCCCTTGGTGGTCAGTGTGTGTCATAGTTCGTTCTGCTGTTCAGTCAATTTGCATATTAGCCTTTTATTATATAGGATGAGTGAGTCATTTATCGGGGTCAGGCAGCACATTGAAACTACAAGGATGAGTCAAAAAAATAAATAAATAAAACAAAAAACCAGGCATAGTTCCTGAACTTCATGGAGCTTATAGACAAATGGGGACGAGACACTAAACAGAGACTCACACAGATCAATGTAAAGTGACAGCTGGGTTGCTGCCACCCCAAGCAGTTCAGTACATTGAGACCTGCCCGGGTGGAAGAAGAGGTTCCGGCAGACTCTAGCACTGGCACTGAAATCAGAAGGGTGTGCAATGGGAGATGAAATGCACAGCACAGAAAGCAAGAGTGAGCCTCATGCAAGACAACCTGAGAGAGGAGGACAACCACGCTTGGCCGTGTAGTTTATGTGGAGAAACTGGGTCTTTATCCTGGGAGGATGGAAAGCCTTTGAAGCGCTTACAGTAGGGCAGTGACCTAAGATTGGCATCAGGACAAGTTCCTTCTTGCTCTGGTCTGGTGAAGAGATTACAGAGAAGGGAAAGGAGGCAGTAGAATAGACAGAATCCTAAGTCACAGACAATGATAACTTTGACAAGAGTGGCGGAAATGGACGTTTGGAGGAGTGGACATATTTGAGGAAAATTTAGGAAGGAACTATTATGACAGTGATAAATTGGAAGATGGAAGATGAAGGGGGATGAGGTGTCCAGGATGATGCCCAAGGATTAATTTCTGAAGCTGGAGGCAAATTTTCTGAGGGAGAGTAGGAGGATGAAGGTGAGGGAGGGGATAAGTAATGAGTTCTGTCTGGACATGAAAAGAGGTGAACATGTAAAATAAACCACCGTCTACAGAGAACTCTCAATCACATACACAGATTTTTGAATTGCTGACTGCAGGAGTAACTGAAGCCCTAGCTATGAAAAAATAACATAAAGTGAGAGTTTGACTGGGAAGAGAGGAGGACCTAGGACTGCGCCTTAAGGCAAACCAGCAGGTAATGGCTGGGTGAAGAGGATGAACCTGCAAAGGAGAGAGAGAGGTAGCTAGAAGGGTGGGACAAAAATAGAATACAGCGTCCACAGAAGTCAACAGAAGAGACTTTTCATGGGAGGGCTGAAAATGTCTAATGCCACTGTGAGGGAAAGCAGGACTCGAAGTACAAAATTATTCCCTGGTTTGGGTAACATGGAGGTTGTTGGAAGAAATAATATTCAAAACATTTAACAACTAGTATGGCAGCAGCCTGACCAGTTGGAAGGGGTGTGGGACTCAGTGCTAGAGCAGGAGTATACAGGAGGCCCCCTTCTGGACCAAACCTTGCCTTTAATTTCTGGATAAAGGGGAGGGTTTTTTTTTGGGGGGGGGAGAGTTCTGAGAGAGAAACTCCAGCAACTGGGGGAACAGCCAGTTGTAACTGGCATGAGAACATTCAATGTCTGAATGACCACTCTGGCTCTGCTAATATGTGCTGGCTGCACAACCTTGCCAGCATCGTTTCTGTGGCTCAATGGAGAGGGGAAGCAGCTAGACTGGAATGGGTGGGTGACAGACTTGAAGGTCTCCCATGCAATTCTGATTTCAAATGATGACTCAATACCTTCACAGCATTGTCTTGATGCAAATAAAAGACAAAACTAAAACTTGGCCAATGAAGAAAGCATATCTCAAACGGAGAACCCATTTTAAAGACGTTCCTAGAGCCCGGCCAGTGTGGCTCAGTAGTTGAGTGTCAACTTATGAACCAGGAGGTCAGAGTTCGATTCCTGGTTGAGGCACATGCCCCGGTTGTGGGCTCGATCCCTGGTGTGGGGTGTGCAGGAGGCATCCGATCAATGATTCTCTCTCATCATGGATCTATCTATCTATCTATCTATCTATCTATCTATCTGTCTATCTATATATAGAAAGAGATCTACATATATCTATATAGATATATATGTAGAGATAGATATATATAGATAGATATATATAGATATAGATGTTTCAGGCACAGGAACATCCCAACAGGGAAAGACCACGGAGGCACTGCCTGAAGGTCACCGTGGCTAGCCCACAGAATTCAGGAGTGTTAGTGACAAGAAGCGGGAGACAGGCAGGGAATGGATAATAGTGGCAACATTTGGACTTTGTTCTAAAGGAAAAGTAGTACTTTTGAGGGTTGTAAGCAAGGGAGTGATGTGTCCAGGTTTTTATTTTGTCTGCACCAAAACAAAAGAAAATCCTATGAAATTTTACTGGTTTGGAATTTCAGTATAAGGTTTTAGGAGAGAGTGTTGGGCTCTGGTTAAGGTAAGTATTTTAATTATTGGTGGACATTAATTACCCATGTTCTCGCTGGCCTCCTTAATCATGGCTAATTGTAACTCAGGATGCTTTGTGAGGTAACTTAATAAAGTGAGGTATGTAACGGATGAAACCCCAATTCCCATTGAAAACTGAAGAATGTAGAAGTCACAGGCATTCCTATTTCTGATGGGAAATGGAGAGGCCCTGGTAAATATCAGTCATCCAGAGCAGCTATTTTGCTTAACCTCGTAAACCAGTTGCAGATGTTGGCTCAAGCAGCGAGACCTTGCATCTGTAATTTTAAAATTGTCTCATATTTCTAAAACCTGACTCCGTATGCACCGGAAAACAGTGACATGAATTATGAAGCTCGGGAAGAGAAGCACGAGAAATATCAGGAGTGATAGGAGATAGTATTCGCAGCCATGGTCAAGCTCTGAGCACAGGATGAGTGAAGGATGACATGGTTCCTTCCTCCAGGACATGGGTCCTGCCACCAGGCATCAGAAAATGAAACCCGGCCACGGGATGTACCAAACGAGAGGAAGTCATTTATAGATAGTTGAGTTCTCAAAAACAAGTCCCCCTTGTCCTTTCCCCCTCCTCCCCTTCGCAGCAGGTCAACAGGAAGATCAGAGTTGCTGGGGAAGGAAAAGATTTTTGAAGAGACAAAAAAAAAAACACACTGAAAACACAGACACTAAAAATGTCTTACCTTAATTAAGAAGATCATGTTTAGTAGACTGGGGCAGGAAACAATAAAATGACTTGCTTTTCAACTAATGTTTTAGTTATGATAGTGCTTTCTCATTAAAAAAAATGCTTATAAACAGTCAATAGAAACTCAACTCGAAACTCAGAAAAGGGGCGGAGGTCATAGGACCCCATAGATAAAGAATTCATAGGATACTGCAAACGAAGAATAAATCAAAGCACTGGAAATGAAATGATAATGATGACTGAGTTTCATGCTCATATTTGTCAGGCTCATTTGTATTTATGTGCACCGTTTCCAAGTAATGCTCCATCCAGACAATATAAATGGCAGCACATAGAATAATCTACCCAAGGGGGCCATCTGTCACAGGCTCAGAGTGTAAATAACCTCACCAGGAGTCAGGACAAACACTCCAGCCAACTGTTTGGTGAGGCAAGAGCACAGTGCAAAGCTTCAAGGAACGCAGGCTCAATTAGGAAACCAGGACACTCATTTCCTGGAGAGGGAACATTCATCCCGGAGAATTCAGCCCAAGAGAATTCCCTGAGGTGGGGAATGGATTAGTTGCTGAGTCAAAGAGATTTCATAGTCACTTTGGGGGTAAGACATTTTAGTTCATCATTTACCTAAAGCTCTACATGTTTACACTTTGTTCAAGAGATCACCTCTGATAAATTTTATTTATTTTCTGCACCAAGATAATTAGGAAATATATACTGTTAAGCAAATAAACCATACTGGTCTTTCCACATTGATCTTTCTAAATAAACCACATTGGTCTTTTCATATAAATCTGAGACCAGCATTAACTCTTTCAAGCTACTAGAACTGCTACAATTGAATCACAAGAACAATAGATAGTATTAAAAATCATTGTTAATCTTCTTAGGCGAGAAAACAGTGGTGTGGACATACTTAAGGAAATGCAACTAAAGTATTTAGAGATGAACAGTCATGATGCCTGCAACTTACTTTCAAATAGTACATGTACACACAAACAAACTAGGGGGTATGTACATGGCCTTTCACAGAACTATGCTTCCAGCTCTTTGCTATATTTGACAATCCTATATAATAAAAGGCTAATATGCAAATTGTCCCCACGGGCGGGAGTTCGACAGACCGGGAGTTAGATGTGCGCTGACCACCAGAGGGCAGCACAGAACATGGCAGTGGCAGGCAGCCGGGGAAAGGAAGGCCCTGGCCAACAGCCGGCAGCCACTAGGGACCCTACCCGCGCATGAATTTCAAGCACTGGGCCTCTAGTTTTTATAATAAAAAATTGAAGTAAAACCCCAAGCCCATCACTTACTATGGAACAACTTTGAGAAAGTCATGTTAAGGCTGTGACTCTCCATTCCTCATCCATCAAATGGAGAATAACTTCATAAAGCTCTTGGAAATATTCAGTGAGACAATCCATGTACAAATCTGTTTTAATACGAGCCACTGCCCCCCCCCCCCGCCACACACACACAAAGCAATTAATAAATGCTAACTATTAGCATCGTTAGAAGACAGGAAAGTGGACTACCCCTTGCTCTAAAAAATAGAAAAAAAAGACTTATGCCATGTTGGTGCTCAAAACTGGTCTGGCCTTTGAATAATATAAGCTACACACAAGAAACGAACAAGCCTACGTTCGTTGACTTCATGTAAAGGTGAAATTTCAATATTTAAAAAATCACAATCTTCTTGTACCATACAAACCATAGAAGCTATGAGAGATCTGCTCATATTGAAGTGTCTAGAATGAGAAGAAAAGGGGTGACTACATGAAAGGGTGACGGACTTACAACAAATAAAATTTTGCACTGACATGTAAGGCTCCTATCTGGAAAATCTGTAGCCTATGATTAGAAGATAAATACATTTTTCAGGGGGGAAAAGAAGATTGTTCTCAAATGGGAGTATCTCATTACAAAACATCATTTTTTAAAATTATGATAAAACGGCCCAGCAATTTACACTAATGCCAGGATTAATGTTCTGACATTTAGGCCCCTGACAATGAGACTCAAGATAGACCAGAATCTGGCGTAATGTCAAGAATGGAGCTCACAAGGCTGACCATCAGATTCCCGTGCCCCCCCTCTCCCCTCACTGACACAATCAACACAAGCTTTCTTTTCTATAAATATATATCTCAGGACACTTTCGATGAAATGGCTTAAGAATGTCAAGATGTCTCCATATTTTGAGGATCATGGGCTACAGGGGTGGGCAAACTTTTTGACTCAAGGGCCACAATGGGTTCTTAAACTGGACCAGAGGGCCGGAACAAAAGCATGGATGGAGTGTTTGTGTGAACTAATATAAATTCAAAGTAAAGGAGCGGGGGGGAGAGCAAGAGAACCCTCCACTCTTTCGGCTCCACGGGCCGGATAGAACAGCTGAACGGGCCGGATCCGGCCCACGGGCCGTAGTTTGCCCACGGCTGGGCTAAACATTCTGACTCCGTCAGGAAAAGTTCTGTAATATTACTGCACTGAATGTGAAGAGATTCATACTTTAGGGACAGAAACTATAATTTGCCTTGGTCATGATGAATTGGGGACATACTTATATGTTGGGTGGATTTGGTTTCAATATGGAAAGCAATGGGCAAAAATAACAAAAGAGCTCGATTGGAAGTATCTATAAGAATTTATTGGCTTCTGTTTACTTTTATTTTCACTGTGATAGCGAACCAGGGACATCCTTTCAAAAGGACCTTCTGGTATAGGACAGGGACTGCATCACTAACCAGAGATTCTAGGGCACCTTTGTAGGCAATGAGGTTTTACTATTTGTCCTTTGCTAAACCCTTAATTTGATGAATTGAAAGGACTGGGGTCTCTCAGTATTAACAAACTAGAGGCCTGATGCAGAAGATTCATGCAAGAATGGGCATTCCTTCCCCTAGCTGCCAGCACCACCTTCGCTCCGGCCTGAAGCCGCCTTTCCGCCTTCCCACGCTGTCCAGAGGCCCGGAGCAGCTGGGGCGGTGCAGAACGCCTGCGTCCTGCCCCGCCCCCGGTTGCTTGGCGCCTGCATATGCAAATTAAGCCTCCATGTTTGTTGGGTTAATTTTCATATTCACTCCTGATTGACTGGTGGGTTTCACAAAGGTATGGTCAATTTGCATCTTACACTTTTATTAGTGGAGATAAATTAGCTTCTCTACACTGGAATCTCAGTATATGAACTGGTGGGAGACCTAGGCCAATAGCTGAAAGCCATTTGGTTCGTCTTTACATTCCACATGGTAACTACATTGAGTTCCACCATCTTCTTAAGGCTTCCCTGTAACTTCCATTCCCCCAGCTCTCAACAAACAGTCCAGCCTCTTATCAAACAAATTGAGATCATCAGGAATGAGGCATACAATAGTCTTTTTTCCTCGCTGTCTGTGACATTTCTCTGTCAGCAGAAATTTTAATAGTATTGCATATTCAGTCATTTTATTTTTCATTTATTCATTTATAAATATATTTAAATATTTTTATGAGGAATGACTTTACTTCATAAGCAAAATATACTAATATACTAATAAGAAAACTTACTCAATGGCAAAAGAATCAACCCAACCCCATAATGGCCAAATATGGCTTATACTAGAGAACCAAGGATGGTTAGTACATCTATCAATATATATATAAAATACATTACATAATTTGTTCATAATGTAAGAATGACCATCTCAATGAAATTCACTACTGTGGATTCATATACTTGCATATACCATTGGGTCTATAACTGGTTCAGCTGTTTTGGAAAAACTAGAGCACAAATTCCTTAGGGAGATTGTTAAATAACTATGGAACACTTATGCTGTGGAATGTACAATACCATGCATCAGTAAAGAAGTTTTGTCATCTTTGGTCTGTGTACTTACATGGAATGATCTCCAAGACATATCATTAAATGGATTAAATAAATTCAACTTTCAAGATATTTACTGAGCATCTACTATTCACCAGGTTCTAGATGTTACAGATACATCAATGAATAAGAGACAAAATTCTTTGCCTTTGTAGAGCTTACAACTATTGTGTAAAATGTGTACAATATATGACCACTTATATTTTTTAAAATCCCAAACCATGTGCCTAAACCATGTGTCTGTCTGTGTACATGTGTGTACCTATGTTTGGGTGTGCATGTATACATATTCTGAAATGATAATAGCAATTACACTTATAGAGGTGAGTGGAATTTGGTAGGAAAATTTTAGGATGTTGGGATATGTTGATGATTTCTGAAACTTGTAAGTAGTCCTAAAAAAGAGACTAGTGACTACTAACACTAGCTTGCAGAAAGTAGGGAGGAAAGAAACCCTGTTTTGAATTTCTTTTTAAATAAAGATCTTTTCTGCTTGCAGACTACAATTCAAGAAGGTTGTCTGGAGATTATAGGTTTTGGAAATCTCACACTCCAATCTACAGTAAAAGCAACAGAAGACACATTGTTGGGAAACAAAACACAATAAGGCTGGGCCAAGGAATAAGTCAGCTGTGCCTTCCTCTCTTGATTCTTATAGCTAAAAAAGTAAATTATCAGCCAATATATCCTGGCCCTAAACATATTCACATCAAGAAAATTTTATCCCCACTTATCTTCAGCTGCCCACACCTTCTAAAGACTAACAATGTTCCACGAACATCTATAGCTTTCACTTGTTTGCCCTCCTCTAGCATCTGTTTCTGCTTGTTCCAATAACGTCTCTGATGCTTGGGTGTCATCCCCTGGCCTCTTAAACCTTGGGATACAACATCCCACTCACTGACTTCAACCTCTAACCCTACCACCTCTTTGCCTTAATCCTGGTACATATTTCTCTAATTCCAGTAAAACCCCCAGCACCCTGACTTGCCCACTTCCTTCCCATTTGCAGTCAACATTATCTTTTGTATTTCTGGGCATAAGCTCAGATTATATTCCTGTTTCTCTTCAGTTAGGTTGGGCCAAATGACTTAAGTGAAGATCAATGGAATGGAAATGAAAATGTCATTGCTGGGCTTGTTCTTGAAAATCTCCCTCACTCATGCTTCTTTCTCTTTCTATCTGCTAGAAAAAATGAAGAGAATTCCAAAGACCATGCATGACTGACCATATGAAGCAGGGCTGTTCCCATTTCAATGACCTTCACAGGATTGTTAAACTGATATTATAGTAAGCTACTGAAATTCTTGGGTTGTTTGTTACTTGCTTGGCCTGTCCTGACTAATACATCAATCAAAACCATTCATATTAGATGACACAATCTTTTATTCCTATCTCTCTTTAACTCATCTGCTCTCCTGACCATACATGTGCCTCCCTAAAAGACCCCAGCTCAGGATATCAATTTCTTGGTGTGCTTTCTCTGCTTCACGCTACCTTTCAGATGTAGAGTCGAAGAGCAATTCACAAGACCAAGAGGACTGATATGACTTTAGTCCCTAATACTGCACAGAACCTTCTACCAGCCCAACTACTGAACAACTTCCCCGAAGTTTCTGGACTCTTTGAAAACATTTAGTACTATTGTACCTTTCCCTTGAAATAACCTTCATGACCTTGAAATGTTCTCTTTCCTTGGTTTTCATTCTACTACTCTCAGAGTTTTTCTACTTATCTCATCAGTTCCTAGACTAATTTTAAGTTCCTCATTCTTCTGGACTCTTCTTTCTCCATCATCCTTTAAATCCCAAATTTCCCTCTATATGCTCATCCTCTGTAAGTAATTTCACGGCTTCAGCTACCAAGTATACATTGAAAACTGTAAAACTTCTATCTCCAGTGTAGACACGTCTTGAACCTCAAACTCTACTGATGTCACCAACAGGCACAAAAATATATCCCAGACTGAAATCACCACCTTCTTCTCCCATTGCCCCTGAAATCTGCTACTCCTTCTTCTGCTCTCCCAACAGTGGATCCCTTAGCCATAGCCTGGGAGGATGACTTAACATCCCCAAAACAATTTCTAACTCTTTCTACCTGCTAAATGTTCCTTCTCCTACATACCTCCCACTATTGACATTTGTATTTTCTTAATGATATTACCTCAAAAACCTCTTCCAAAATTTCCATCTCTCTAGTTTTATTTCTCCAAACCATTCCTTATGGCTGACACACAGATCTTTTTAACATACAAATCAGATGGTAACCCTTCTTTATTGGAAATCCTTCAATGGCTTCCTACTACCTTTGGAATAGGTTCTGTCTCTTCTAAACTCTATACACTTTTATACAACTTCCCAGTGGACTTTTATTCCAATCCCCCCCAGTGATTCATACTCAACAAACACCATTCTGATTCCAAATCTGGATTTTTCACTATGTTCCTTTCTCCATGAAGAGCACCACCATCTCACTTGTGCCTAAATCATGTATCTGAACAGCATTGCTAATGATCCCCAGATGTCTCCAGAACACTCATCTCATCACAACTCCTTTGGACTCTCCCAAACTCATGAGCTTGTCCTTGAATCCAGTATAGATAGCCTAGCCCAGATCATCATCCTCTCTTGTCAGCAACAGCCTCCTGACTAGTCTTCTTTTTCTAACGTTTTTCTGCTTTCAGAACTTTCTCCACACTACAAGCAGAAGGAGTTTTCTAAAACATTCATATGATCATGCCTAAAACCTTACAATGATATTCCACTGCTTTGAGCATCATAAAAAAGTATCATTAATGGAGCTTAGGTCCTAGTGAAGTGAAAGATGAAAAATCCTATATAATAAAAGCCTAATAGGCTAAGTGTCCAGTCGTCCGTTCAACCAATCAAAGTGTAATATGCTAATGATATGCTAAGGCCACTCAACCACTTGCTATGATGTGCACTCACCACCAGGGGGCAGACACTCTGACCGGTAAGTTAGTTTGCTGCTGGGGTCCAGCCGATAAGGACTGAGCAAGACAGGCCGGACATGCCCTGGAGCCCTCCTGCAGTCCCTCCCCACCTGGCCAACCTCCTGTATCCCTCCCCAGCCCCAATCGTGCCCAGTGGGGTCCCTCGGCCTGGCCTGCGCCCTCTCATAACCCGGGACCCCTCGGGGGATGTCAGAGAGCCCGTTTTGGCCAAACAGTGGAACAACCGGTCGCTATGATGTGCACTGAACACCAGGGGGCAGATGCTCAACACAGGAGCTGCCCCCTGGTAGTTAGTACACTCCCACAGGGGGAGCGCCGCTCAGCCAGAAGCTGGGCTCACGGCTGGCGGGTGCAGTGGCGGTGGCAGGAGCCTCTCCCCCAGCCGTGGCAGCACTAAGGATGTCCAACAGATGGCTCCCGAACTGTGAGAGGGCGCAGTCCAGGCTGAGGGACGCCCCCACCCCCAAATGCACGAATTTTGTGCACCGGGCCTCTAGTAATAAATAGGATGATAGCAAGACACTGGGGAGGGGTGTGTGATTTTAGATCCAATGGTCAGGGCCAACCTCTTGCAGAAATGATGTTTCAGTGAGACCTGGAGGATCAGAAAGAACTAGCCTTGAAGAAGGAAGCAGCCTTCAGTTTTCTTACTTACCAACATCATCACGGGGCTGTGAGCTCTCTGAGGACAGGGCTGTGATTTAGTCATCACTAGCTTAAACACCTACCCCAGTTTTTGTCACTCAGAGAGTTTCGAATACATGTTTGATGAGTGAAGGGATGAATGAAATTAAGTTTAAATTTACATTTTTGATCGGTCCAACCTGAAGCTAATTGTGTACTCATAAATTTCTATACATTTGCCGACATCAACTTGTGAAAGTTCTAAGCAAATTCTTAGGCAGAGAAAAGCAATTGTAATTTAGACTTTAAAGAGGAATTTTGCTTTCCTTAAATCCCTCTAACATATTTCAGTATAGATCCTGCACAGCAATTCTTCCAACCCAAAGCCTTAAATACACATTGGAATGGATGAACCACTGGCTAGGATCCTGCAGAATTTTCAGCCCACCAACCACAAAAGTCGGCATCAGTCAGCAGGCGGGACTCCATGGCTCCCTGGCTTTGAGCCTCTTGACTGATAAATTGCATTAATACAAACCTGAATCAACATCAGATATTCAGATTCATAAAGAAAATGTTTTCAAGTCATTATGATTCATTTATGCTAAGAAGGAAAAAAATAAAGGTTCCTAAACTATATTGTATTGTTTTTAATTATTGGATTTTACTCTGAAAAATAAGACATTCAGGCTCATAATCCATTACTTGCAAAATAAAAAGGTTTTTTAAACAAATTTAGCAGCAAAACCTGACAACATGAAAGTATTTATATCTCTCATTTAATATATCTGGTGTGACTATTCATTTGTCTAACTACAGAAAAATAATGTATTTAATTACAGGGTGCTATCTCTGACCCCACAGAAATATGTATTGTTTTTCTAAAATAAAATAAAAAATCTGACTTTCAAGGTACAACTGGACCCAAGAGGTTGGGGTAAGTACCTGTATCCTATGATAACAGTCCCCCCAATTCTATTATCTTCGGATTTATAAAACTTTAAAAATGTGTGGGCTTTGAAGTACTCAGCAAAAATAATATAATTGATAACTGGTTTAGAGTTTCCTTTCAGATCTGATTTAGAGTATGCATTTATGCCACTGTATCATTGCTTTTCCAGTAAGTATGTACTTCCATGAGGAAAGTTTTATAGGCAAATCCTTGTTCTGCACATTGCAACCTTTGGAATAATGTCATGGCTTCTAATTTTCCAGTGTTTCATTGTTCTCATCTTATAACTTTTATTATTTTCTTATACTTTATGTGTTTTCTCCCAAAAGTTTAAAGAAGTAGCACCTACCTGCTGGGAGCAAGGTATCTGCTCTTTACAGGTCACAAACCCAGGACCCAGCTGCAAACCTCATTGTGTATATTACATCAGATCCTCCCATTCACCCTGCAGAAATCTTTTCTATTCTTCCCATCACGTAACTGAGCAAACTCAGGCTCACTTTGTCCAAGGCCATCTGGCTACTAAGTGACGGGTCATAATTTGAAGCAAGGGATGTCTAGCTCCAAAGTCCGTTTCTTCCAAAGTGACATGGAGCAAGTAACAGGCCCATGCTCCTATCTCATCCTCCATCTGTGCGTAGTTGGAAGGAAGGAAGACTTTAAGGCTGCTTCATCCATGTAGAAATGAGAGTAGAATCATTCCCCAAAACATGATTGTTAGAATTTGACAGAATTTTTACACTTTCATAAAATGAAGAGTATCTACTTTTAAAAAATTCAACTGTAAAGCAATATAAAATTGCAATCAATGTAAATTTGGTTTTGTTTTATTATTTTAAAAAATAACTACAAATAACTGGAATTTGGAGAGGTTTGTCAGCAAATATAACAAATCAGATGTTCAATATTCACCCACCTTGTAGGAGCATCATCAACATTTATTGGAAATAGTATTATACAAAGGCTTACACTATACAACAACATAGCATAAAAGGACAGAGATGGAGATCATTAATGATTTTAATTATTTTAAGGCCCATTAAAATTAGAGAAATACCAAAGCACCCACAATGTTAAGGGTTTATTATTACAGCATTTTAGAGTTTACTAGTTCATACCTTTCAATCACAGCAAGTTATTAGCAGTGAAGGGATGAACCCTCTTAAGAGGATTTTTATTTCAATGACAGGGTGTTATGGACAAGACAACCTAAGTTTAAAAAAAAATTAGTAGCAAGCGCTAGTTGAGTTAATCAGTTAAAGACAAAACTGTGCCCATGGGAAGCTAAATGAAAAAGCAACAGTAAAGCTTACAGAACTTAGCTCGTACAATTTGCCTTGAAGGCGGAAGATTGGTTCCCTGAAATAGCAAAGAATTATATGCTTTAGTTCAGAAAAAAAAGAGTTTTTAAAATAAAGTCTATTATTACCTCTTCTCCTTTCAAAACAATGGGAAAAAAATCTAGAGCAGAGGTTTCAATTTGTTCAATAATTGTACCTCTGCATTAAAAAACAACAGCTATAAAGTCATCATTGTTTTGACTTGAAAAGAAATAACAATGCAAATATTCATTATCACATAAAACATAAAAGAAGCAGCAAACTATCGGAGTTAATGCAATCTCTGTAGAGCGCTATTAGTCAGAGACAGCGGGTCAGCCCAAAACGCGAAAACTCAAAAGATCAGATCTTTTGAGGAATTAACATCTTTATTAACCAACAGGAATTGGGTGTGGCAGCAGTGAAATGCAACAACTGCCTTCTCTATGAGCTGTCCCTTCACTGTTATCAAGCTGTGCAAACGTGTGAACTAGTCAGCAGCATCAGAAAGCTCATGCAACTATTCACCATATTTTAACCTTAAACTGACTCACAGATTTGATGTTAAATCAAACTTACTGGTAATGTAAGCAAGCAAAGTAAGATACAAGGAGTCAAATTTGAAAAACAGAGCAAATAGCAGAGAAGTTATTTAAAATAAATCAATAGTGTTAACTGCATAATATAGCAAAATAATGAGAGAGAAAAAAAAAACACGATTTCCTCTAAAAACTTTAAAAGCCAAAACAAAACAAAACTGAAAGCTGCATTTCCAACAAAATTTGCGCAGGATTAATTTGCATTTTTAATAGTCAATCAAGCAATTTAGTTCAAACTCATTGGGGCATGCATGCACTAATTCTTTTAAGCAATTCCTACCTGATTTCCAATTGTGTTTTTCTTGTGAACCTGACTGCTCCTCTGCTGAGCACTGAGAAAAGCAAAGGAGAGCAGCACTGAAGAAACGTGTAAGGTATTTTTTTCTGAACAAGTAACAGATACTAAAATATATACAGGCTTTAAAAAAACGTATCAACAACTGAGGCAGAGCTACATAAAAAATTCACGATGGTATTCTGAAGCAAAACCAACTCAGTGGAACTCCTCGTCCCAATTAACAGTCACAAACCAAAAACACAGTAACACCACAGGAAGCATAGCTGCATTGCTGCATCAATAACAATAGAAGTCAAGGCAAGTATTCGGGACGTCCTGCGGGTATGCAGAGTAGATGTACTGAAAATGAACAGTTAATAGTTATTAAGTATATGCCATGTTCCAAGTGCTTTACAGATATTAGTGATTTTAATTAATTTTACCCTGTGAAGTAGGTACTACTATTCTTTTCGTTTTACAGATGGGGAGACCGAGTCACAGAGTAGCTAAATGGATTTCCCAAAGTTACTCAGCTAATAAGTGGTGGACCAAGTAGTCGGCCTCCAGATCCCAAACTCTGTGACATTTTACAATCTCTTTGCTTTGAATTCCACTATGTTCTGACAACTCCCATAGAACAAAGCCAGCTTGGACCTAGCTCCCCAAACCTAGACTCATATACATTTTTGATAACGCAACATCTCCACTTGGATGTCTAATGGGCACCTCAAACTTAATATGCTACAACCGAACTCCACCCACTGCGCTCCCCTTCTTAATTCCGTTATTTCCAAGTGCTTAAGCCCAAATCCTTGATTCCTCTTTCTTGCACACTCCACATCTGATCACCTGCAAATTCTATTGTTACTCCTTAAAAGGTATTTGAAACTCAACATCTTTTCACCACTTCCATTGCCACCACCTTGATCCACGCCACCGTGATCTCTCACTTCACTGTTGCAATCACTTTCTCTCTAGTCTCTGTTCCCTCACCAGTCCCCCTAACATCTGTTCTCAACACAGAAACCAGGGTGATTCTTTTTAAAAGGAGGTCCTGTTACTCTTCTGCTCAGAACTCTCTACTGCCATACAACACCATTCCCAGGGTAAAAGTCAAAGTCCTTCAATGGTCCACAGGCCCTACTCAACTACCCCCACCCTCCACTCTTTGAGTCATGTCCTCCTACTCTCCACCTCACTCATTGGAGAGGTTCAGCCACACTGATCACTTTTTTTTTTAACCCACCCAGCATACTTCCACCTCAAACCCTTTATGCTAGTTGCTCCTTCTGCCTAGAATAAGCTCCACCAGATAGGAGCATAGTTCCTGACATCACCTCCTTCAAGTCTTTGTTCAAGTTTATCTTTTCAGTGAGGCATACCATGACCACTCTGTTCAAAATAGCATCCTTCCCTTCTTCTAGGACTCTCATCCTCTTGACACTATTCCATTTTTCGCCTTCAAGAGTGCTATATAATTTACTAAATTTTTGTGTGTTTATTATCTGTCTTCCTCCATTAGAATGTGAGCTCCTTGTGAGCAGGGGTTTTTGTCTATTTCATTCGTTGCTATATTCCCAGTGCCTAGAAACCACCTGGCACACACTGTAGTTGGCTCTAACAAATATCTGTTGAATAAGAAGCCCAGTGAGGTCCACACCATTACAACACAACTCCAGGGGTTAAGAGCCAGAGATGATCCCAACAATTTAACCCCAGAGCCCACATGTTCAGGCACTGTGTTCCTCTATCAGTCAAAAGAATAAAGGCTTTCTGCCTGGCCCGTGTAGTTCAGTGGTTGAGCGTCGACCTGTGAACCAAGAGATCACTGGTTCAATCCCCAGTTAGGGTACGTGCCCAGGTTGTGGGTTCTATCCCCAGTAGGGTGTAGGAGGGCAGCCAATCAATGTTTCTCTCTCATCAATATTTCTATCTCCCTCTCCTTTCCTCTCCCTCTAAAATCAATTTAAAAAAAAATTTTTTTTAAGGCATGAAGGCTTTCTTTTGGTAAATCAATGAGTAAACATCGAAACCCTCTAACTGGCAGTTTCATAGTTTTTAAAGGCTATTTTGAAGATCGATGAAATAGTCCAAAATAGAAAAAAAGCTCAAGTCATTAATCAACTGTTTAAAGTAATGGGATATTATGGCTCAGGGCCACATCAGAAATCAATATCACACTTTTGAACCGCTGTTCAAAACAACAATCCTATATAATAAAAATCTAATATGCAAATTGCCCCCTCGACCGGGAGTTTGACCAGGGGGTGGGGCCAGCCGGCCAACCTCCCACATACCCTCCCTCCACCTGGCCCGACTGGCCCAATTGGGACGGGCCAGCCAGACCCCACCTGTGCATGAATTTGTGCACTGGGCCTCTAGTCTTTCACAATCTCCCACCAGTTTTCACTCGAACACCTGAAAACCCATATTCTACATTCAAGTGAAGCTGGGGAAAGGGTGGGTGGTGAAAGGCCATACTGTATTTGATTACTAAAGATATTTTGTGTATATTTTTGCTTTTCAATGTCCTCACGTTAGACTTTTAGCTTATTTCTCCTTTACTCATTTTTTGTTATTTTTTGAGTTTTTAGTTAAATGCTTAAGTTCCTTAATCACTATGAACATCATCTCTCTCCAACCATTTCCCCACATAATCCAAATCTACATTATTCTGAGTTTTGTGGTAAGGCTGTGAATGAGGTTGAGTTTGTGTCTGACTGTGACCAGGGGTCTGATGCACCCACACTGCCTTCTGGCTGCCTGCCAGGCCCTGAACATGGAGCGTGCCTACAGCAAGCATGTCAAACTCATGGCCCACAGGCCACACGCGGTCCACAATGAATACTTTTGCGGCCCAGCCAATGTAACGGTATGTGAGAAACGTTTTAATAAAAATTTCATAACTTAATTTTTACAGTATCCTGTTATATATAATTATTAATAACAAACATTTGCTAATGATTGATTACTATAATCGTGTTGCATTCATTTCCCTTATGTGCAGGCGCACCATTTTTCTCCACTAATACTAGCAGCGAATATTTTAGCAGCCAATTGCCACATCATTAGTCTTGTACTGACTTGTTCGGTGTGCACAACAGGAAATATTTTGCTTTCAGAAACAAGAAAAATAGGTTTATTTGCATTATGCTTATTAATTTGTGCAGTTATTCAATGTCTGGTAAGTTAATATTCAAGAAAAAATATTAATTTTTATTAAAATGTTCTATTATTTTGTGTTAATTATTACTCATTTATTTCAGCCCTTTGTATTCAGCATGTCTCTATTGAAATACTAGTAAACCTACGTTTCTATGAAAATTGAAGCTTTTGTTTTTTTGCGGCCCACATAAACTTAAACCTTGTTTATTTGGCCTGTGTTAGCCTTTGAGCTTGACATGCTTGACCTACAGCACTAGTCCATGTGGGGCCTCGGATCTTTACCCTGCAGGCTTTCCTCTCTTCTAAGAAGAAATGAAACTACTACTAATGTAATGTGATTATGCCTTCTTCCCAGGGATGGCCACCTCTTCCAAGTACCATAATTGTGTTTAGTGTGCGCATATTTTTTTTAAGATAAAATGTTTTAAAATAAATCACTGACTTGCAGTGATAACTCCAAACTATAACAGACCCAAACTAATGGGGACCTTGAATTCTGTGTAGGGTCCCTTAAAATCACATAAGAGAAAAGGGACTGGATATAAAGCAAAAGGCGCACGAGATTCTCAATGACTCCTTGAGCAACCTGAGCACAGTCTGCCCTAAATGCACCTCAGTTTCTCAGCTGTAAAGCGAGAATGAGTGCGTGTGTGTGTATGTGTGTGTGTGTGTGTGTGTGTGTGTATAAAAGACAGAGAGACAGAGTTAAGTCAGGGACCAGACAAGCTGTTTCTTAGGTTCCTTTTAGATCCAAGATGCCTCTCAGAAGCTTATGAGCTACACTAGGTGAAGGTACTTCCTCTGACGGAGGCTTCATCTACTAAACAATGCACTCGTAAGAACATGCAGAAGGAAATAGATTTATTTTATAACCAACCTCACATATTAGTTAAGAACAAATACTAATCATCTTTACTTTCCATCTAAAGAATACACTTTTTGTAGCAACTGGCCCCATCCCATAAACCCAAAGATGTTGTTAATGACATATTTAGGTACTTGAAGTTATTTCATAAGTAACATCATAAAAAATAAGTGCCTCATTAGAAAGCACCCTTTATCATAATCTTTATGCATGCAATGATAACTGAACTGAAATCATTTCAAAATACTTATTTAAAAATGTGTTCATGGGAAATCATGGAAAGACTTGCAAGTGAACTTGAGCCTTTGGACATAATCTTGTTCACAGGTCCTTAATTGGTTATCTGTGCAATATTGGAAAACAGACCTAGGTATAATGTTTTCACTTGACAAAAATTTGAGAGCACCAGCTACCTGCAAGGTGCTATGTGGAAGATATGAACATGAATAAGGTATGGCCCTGTAATCAGAAGCCTACAATTTCTCTAGTGTGGGTGGGTGGTGAGATACACACACAAAATACAAAGAACAAGCAGTAGCCCTGTAGGTTGCTTGTTGTAAAAAAAAATAATAATAATAACAAAATACAAAGAACAAAGGAAGAATAAGCTCTACAAAAGTAAACATGTGAGAATGTAATACAAAGCCCCCCACCAAGTGCTTCTGTTTCACATGTGAGCTATAATTACCCCATAGCTTCTTATTGTGTGTGTTTGTTGTTACGCGTATAAATTCCTACTACAATCAAGTCACTGTGGAAGGCTTTCTAGAACCCTAAAA
This sequence comes from Plecotus auritus, assembly GCF_963455305.1. Taxonomy (NCBI): domain Eukaryota; kingdom Metazoa; phylum Chordata; class Mammalia; order Chiroptera; family Vespertilionidae; genus Plecotus; species Plecotus auritus. Next base: position 26,722,321 of record NC_137778.1, read on the forward strand.
TACATGAAGCCAAACTAGGTTTAATGCTCTGAGACATAATGATTTTAAAAGTATATAACAAGAGGTTTAAATTTTTGTAAAAATAAGAACACATTGAAAGACATTCCAAGAAAAAGAAACCCATGTTACCATGTAGCTCAATGTTTTTTGCACGTTCATTTCTAGTTTCTGTCCTTGTCCATGTGCATACACAATAAAAGATTCAAATCACAGGAGAGTATGCCAAGGGGTTTATAACCATTTATCAAACAAATCCTATGCATGGTAATTGTTCTGCATCAGAGACAAACAAAAGGGATTATTCTGGTCTGATGTGATCTGAGACTTTCACAGAAAACTTGAAGAAAGGTAAAATTTTAATAGAGGAAGACAGCCAAGTGCATTCCAGGAGAATGGTGTAGTATCAGCAAAGCCAGGAGGTCAAAAAATGAGGCACATAGAAAAGTTGTGGAATGTAAAACTATTATAGTAAAATTATATAATCATAAACTCAGGGTTGTAAATGACCTTAAAAGCCATCAAGGACAGTAACTGAATGTGAGGGCCAATTAGGGAGAACTTGGCTGTTATGGTAAGAGGCAGACAAAGTATTCAAAGTTTCTGAGCCAGCAAATGGCATGATCAAAGCAGTGTTTTGTAAAAATTCTCTGAGTCTGAAGCAGAGAAGATAGGAAGCAGGCAGCCTAGACCCCTTCCTTCTGACTGTGAGTCCTGCCCAGCCTTCAAAGTCCAATCAAGTACCATTTCTACGTTATGCCTTCTTAGAAACCTCCAGTTATCTCTCCTTCCCATGAATTCCCAAAGATCTTGGTCTGCACCTGTATCATATAAACAGGATTGTGTCGGGCAGGTCTCTAATTCCTCTCTGACAATGTCTGTTCTTCGATGACCAATGGTATACTGCATGAATCTTGGTATCTCTACCTCTCTCACCATTGACATTACCTAGCACAGTGTTGGAAGAAGAGGTAAGAGACAGTTTCTACAGAGCCTTGGAAACCATACTGATGATTTTAAACTTTATTCTGAAAGTAATAGGGAATCCAGAAGGAATGATAAAGGACATACCAAGAGGCAAAAAGACCTGTAGTAACCCAAGCAAGAGAAGAAGAATTTTAGGGCACCAACGATCTGCAGGGCACTCTGTGAAAGTTATAAATGATGATAGGATTAGACAAATTCAGAAACTAGAATAGAGGTAGAGTCAAGTGAACTTGGTAAAGATGGAAGAAAACAAAGATGGGAACAAGGAGTAATGAATGACACTCAGGTTTCTGGTTTAAGCAACTGGAAGTTACCACCCACAGAGAGTGGGAACAATGAAGGAGATGTAGATTTAAGATTAGATGATGAGTTTACAGAAAATCAAGTTGAGGCTTCCCTAGGATGGATAAGTAGAAATGCCCAGTATGTAGCTGATGATGGCACCCAGTCTAGGAAGAAGTTCTGGAATGGAGACCTAGGTTTATAGTCATCAGATAAAGTTAGTAACTGAAACCACTGGTGAATGTTGTCATATGAAGAACTCACAATTGTCCATTGGATTAACTATTTTGTCCTGGCCAAAAGCAGTCTCAACAGAGCGGTGTGGAAACAAGACTGCAGGGGCTGAAAAATGAGATAGAAGTGACAAAGGAGGAGGAATGTGGACTCTACATGAACCTAAAGAGAGCTCAAATGAACCAAGGAAATGGAGTCGCTCGGAAATGCAGATTCCACGGCAAGAGTCAGCTGTGCCTCTCCCTCCACCATCATGCTTAGTTTATAGAGGAGACACTTCAGCAGTAACCATGATGCAGAAAATACTAGCAAACTGGCAACATACAAACTAAGGCAGTGGGAGGGGAAAGCCCATCCTTTATACGTTATAGACAAGAGGATTAAAGAGTTGACTGTTTTTTCCTGAGCCAAGGGATTTGCTTAGCAACAGCGAACAGAGTTATCCCCTTTTTCTCTTCTAGAAGCCACCACAGTAGATCACCACCAAGCCGTCAGTTAAGTAGTGTCCACAGACGGAAGGACCCTGAGCAATAGGCTGGATTCTCCACACTCTGCAAGTGTGCCATCCAATGCAGTAGCTAATAGCCATATGTGGCTATTGAAATTAAAACTTTAATTACTATTTAATTTCATTTTTATTTCATTTGCATCTCACTTCTTCTGTTTTACTAGTCACAGTTTGACCACTCAATAGTCACACGCAGCCAGTGGCTACTGTACTGAACAGCCCAGAATAGAAAATATTTCCATCATCTCAGAAAGCTCATTGGACAGTACTGCTCTGAAATAAAGTTCTTTTAGAATGTTTTCTTATTACCCCAAGGATATTATAAAAACATGCTGAGAGTCCCCAGAGTGCGACGTATCACATGCAGGCCTGCCTCCTCCAATCATATGGAAGCCAAAGGGAGAAGGAAGTTGCATTCCCCCTGCAGGATCCTCAGTGCAGTCTCAGGCTAAATATTATGTAAGAAAACCCTTCAGGACGTGCGGCCCTACGAAAGAAGGATGACTCATCTACTAAGATCCATTTTAAGGATGAAGATAAAATTCAAAATAACAGCTCTGAGAACAAAAGAGAATAGAAATCCACTGATTTTTAAAACATTGCTTGGAACACTGGAACATAAAATTTACTAGAAGACATGGCACTCTGGATTGTCCTTGGCAAGTTGTTTAGGTCTGTATTTCCACCTGCATTTAATCCCTAAATTTGTATATGAGTCAAAAGAAGGATCTTGTTCTAATCTAAGGCCTAGGCTTTGATTCCACAAAAGAATGTTCTCAGGTAAGAATATAAACTAGAAACACTGTTATAATAAAATGTGATTACACATGATGGAAATATACACGAAGACTGTGGAGGATTGCTCCGGAATTTGGGGCCAAGGTTCACATATACTGCCTTTAGGCAAATGGCAACCAGCATTCCAGAGGATGAGGAAAGAGATATCATGAATGTCACAACCGGCAAGATTTTCATGGTGCTCATATAACCAGCACTGAAATCTGTCCATTGTGTCATTTCAACTGTGAGAAAACAGGTGCTGGGACCTAACTCCGCAGAAGGAAAAACAGACCTTAGTCTGAAGCTGGTGTCATCAAAACATTAGTCTACTGGTTCCTATCTGGAGCCCAAATGCTTGTAAGCTATTGAACTGCTGACACCTCAGGAAGTCAGAAGTTGAAACTCCTGCCCAAGGAACAAATGCAGAAGAGCATGAGAATGTGAAAATTCACCTCCCCAGGCATTCAGCTAACAAAAGCTTGGTGGCCTTCCTATTCAAAGAGCAGGATTCTTGAGAGAGGGGAAGTGAATGAAGGAACAAATGGAGTAGCTTTGTTTTCTTAAATAATAAAAACTAGTGACATTGTATAAAAAATAAAAAAGACCATGGGGCTATTTGTTTTTTAACAAGGAACAATGACAAATTAAAATCCTTAAATCATGAGGAAAGTTGACATTTTCCTCTGGAAGACCGGACGTTTAGGTTCAGAAACTATATTATAGTTAAAAGATCAAGCTTTCAGAAATCAGGAAATTCCAAAGCAAGCCTACAGCAGCGCTAACTTGGACCCATGACACATGGTACATATTTTACGGTCCATGTTTAACAAATAGCTGGGAAATGGGGGAAAAAATGTTCCACGTATTCAACATGGCAGAGTAAATGCTGTAGCAGGCAGAAGAATTTCAAGATGTCTGAACACTACTCTGAGAATTCCTACTCCATTACTCTACCTTTAGCACTTAGTTTTTTAAATTTTTATAAAAAAATACATGTGTAAAATACTATGCACATCACCATTCTATAAACTTGAGAGGTGGTTCCCCCTCTTTTGACAATTCTCTAAAAATCTCATGAAACAAATTCTTCTTTTCCTCAACTTGAGACCTTAATTTTCTATCTCTGGAACTTAAAAATACTTACATAATTGTCTTCAAGTATGGCTTGATTTTTCTTCCTTGATGGAAACAGCAATCCTGCCAACTTTAAAATTTAGAGCTACAACCATATTTTTAAAAACACAAAAATCCCATAACCCCTCAAAGTAACTATGAAATGAACATTTCTTCATCTTAATACCATTGAAATGTACTCCAACTCAACATACAATGGAAAGAACATCTACCTCTGAGTCTCAGTGCAGAATATCACATTTGGAGATAATATTGGTGACTAAAAATATTCTAGTGGCAATCATACTCCAATCATCAATTTCACAACAAAGTAAAATTGGTACATCACAAATTCCTCTGTGTTTAACAAATAGGTGGAAAATGTGTGTGTGTGAATGTGTCTGTATCTGTGTGTGTCTGTGTGTGTGTGTGTGTGTATATGTATACCACTTTCTCATTTTTACAGACTACACCCCAGTTCTCAAAAGCAGTTTCACAACACCTCATTAATTTGATCTCCTGACAATCCTAAAAGGTATACGATGGGGGATTATTTATTATTCCACTTGATAGAGCAGTAAACTGAGCTACAGAAAGGCTAAGCGACTTGGCAAAGCCCAAAGCTCATCAGCGGCAAATCCTGGAAAACTGATCAGACGGCTGACTCCCAGACCTGGCCTTCAAAAGGAAGTTCAGGTGCGAGTTTCAACTCGATGCAAAATGTGCAAAGCTGCCCCACTTCTAACGTGGTCTGAACAAGGCTTCTTTTTTTCTCCAACATCATAACGGCTTATAGTCTATCTCTGGGCTGGAAAAATGGGGGCAGTCGCCTGGATTACAGAGACTGCACGGAAAGGCTGCATTTGAAAGTGTTTACATTTGCAACACTATACGCTTTTGAAAGCCTCGTCAATATAATGCTATAGTCTAACAGCTTCTGAGGTGAAGTAAACTCTGCATCATTTATCTTTGAAAAGAAGTTAAAAAAGTAAGCAAGCAAGTGTTTCAAGAAGAGTCTAGGCTGGAATTTAAATTGTAGCACTGGTTACAAAACTTGTTCAAAATGTGAATTTTCCCAAATGGATTATGACTTTGTCTACATTTTCTCCTTGGCTCAGGAGACCACAACGAGGTGGCGAGGCAATGTCCCTTTCACTGTTCAGTTATGGGCTCGAGTTTACATCTAACTAGCATTTGTCATCAATAAAAATCACTTTTAAAGGCAGCATTCCTGTTCTTTAAAATTACTCAAGGATTTGTTTTTCTTTTCAATTTCTCAAGGAAGCAAGAGAAGGGAATGGAGAATGTGCCAACTTAAAAAGTTACATGTGTTTCTCTATATTTTTCAATTATTAGGCAAGCTCCCAACAGACAAAAAATGATTTTTTTCTTTCTTTTTCTTGTATTTTTCCCCCAAGAGTAGAGCTTGGCACAGGCCACATGGTGGTCACAGACTGTGCGCAAACCAGGCAGAATTTCTCAGGTCCCCTCTTCCAGGATGATGGACAAGGAGGCATCTCAGAGTCCAGGCTTCCTCCCACAGGGGACCTACAGGAGGAAGTGAGCAGTGCAGTTGGGGGAGCCATCGGGGCTAAAGGGAGGGGTGGGTCTGTGTGGACAGTGTCACTACCAAGACAACTGACCATAGGAACAAATTCAACACTGTGTTCTAACACCTCCACACACAGGTCACAGACAAAACAGTGGAGGAAAAACATCTACTGCACAACAGTAGCCGCCGCTGGATTCCAAATATATGTACACCATTGGTTCGGCATCACAACCACAGCCAACTTTACAAGGAGACAATCTGCTGTTGGATAATTGAGCCTTTCCTCCCTAAAACATGTCTGTCAGTTCCTCAGCCAGGATTTAGTCTAAATCACATGATTTACATTCTGTTTCTTTTCAATCAGATTGTAATTGGCTTTACATTTTGTTGTGTTTTATTTTTCATTTGCCCCTGTTCTTGAATACATGGTTCAAATACATAGCCCCCCCCTTTATTTTTTATATAAAACAGACTATATTTTATATATTTGAATTTCGAACTATTTACATGCCACAAGTACATTTTAGAGTTAGAATCAAACAAAAACTAGTTCCACTCTAGGACAGGAAAAAATGGTGGGTGCCACACTAATAACCAGCCCTGAATAACTAAGCATGTCTACATAGTGATATCTGTGAATGTAGAGATAGAGTATTAGAATATAACAAGCCCTGGCTGGTAGCTAAGTTGGTTATTGTCCTAATAAGTCAAGGTGCTGGGTTCAATTCCAGGTCAGGTCACATACAAGAATAAACCAATGAATTCATAAATGAGTGGAACAACAAACCAATGTTGTTGTTTTTTCCTCTCTCTTCCTCTCACAAAATCAATAAAGAAAAAAATTTTTTAAGAATATAATAAAATACATGTATGATAAAATAGCAACATAAGAACAAGCTTATATAAGATATGTATTATAGAAAAGAGAATATTCACCCCCTATAATTACATCTAAGTTCACAAAAGACCGTTTTTTAAAAAAATAGGCTCTATATTCTAACTTATGAATATTGAAATAGCTGTATCTTGTGAACCGCACTTGCTATTTCAAATTAATGTGAGAAACTGTTCCCAAACGTATTTTAAATGTGCATCTGTTACTGCTTATCTATGGGAGTTCAAGTACAAACTGCGGATGGTCATCCAAAAGCAATGAGTATCTAAGACACATGTGACCCACATGCTGTGCAACCAAGGAACCAACTACTTCATGGAGAGAGCATGGCCCATGGCCATAAGGCTCACACCTCTCTAACAGGATGGCTCAGATTTAACCTTGACCCAGAATGCACTCTCAAGAGGTGGTGGGGTTGTGGGAGAAATTCCTAATGTGTATTCTAAACAGACCAGCAGGAGGAACGCACGCAGCAATCGAGTCTTCCACCTACTTTGCGAAGCCAATGAAATCCTCGTGGTTGGTGTTGATGTAGGAGACTTGAATGTCAATCAATAGTAGTACCTGTAAGTCGAAGAGAAACACTTCAGTGAAATCCATCTTACATGTTCTCAAACACTAAAGTCAGCAATTGCCTGCAAATTATCTGCATAGAATTTTTAAAGGATGCTTCAGTGAGAATGAAAAGGTGCATTCATTTTTTGGTTCATTAAACTCGTAATTTTTACTCTAAATTTAGAAATTGAAAATCTCCATGAAAAGTCTGATTCCCACAAGAGGACAATAGCATTATAATTGCTAGGCATGCACTCTTGGCCAGCTTAACACAGAACCTAGAATTATTCTCTTCCTCTAAAATGTAGGCATGATGTTCAAAAGAAGGGCATGTATGTTAAATAGGACACACATGTATAAAAGGACACATGGCAAGGCCAGTGAGGAGCTGTTCAGAGCTTCCTGCTCCCATAGACACCATATGTTAGCCCTAAAATAGCAATATCCTCTCCTGTTTTTCCTCTCCTCTTCTATCTCGTTAAGCTCCCTATAAGCAAGCAGAAGTACCTCACTGACTCACTCAAAAATGCAATATACAAATAAATAGAAAGCCTTCTTGAGATCAATAAGCTTCATCATCACAGCAAAACTTCAGTCAGTTCTCTGCTAAAAGATCACCTCATCAGGGGATCCTCTCGGCCCGTTCTGTCTAAATTAGCACTCTTCTTACTCTCTGTCCTATGACTCGAGCTCGTTTTCCTTTTGTAGCACTACCACTAGCTGACATAGGAAGTTTTTACAAATCGACTTAATGGACCCCATCTGCTGTAGCCACTACTATATCCCAGGGACTAGAACATAGCCTGAATCCAGCCAAGATTTGTCAAGGAATGAAGTGGATACATGTTCCAGTAAACATGAAAATGTACTGATCACAAGATGCTTATACAAACTCTAAGTCCGAGACTTGGAAGGTCCCTCTGTAGAAAACATTCTTCAGTGGGAGACAAGGAGACTTAGAGAACAAGAAGAGAGTGGGACAAGCAGAAACTATAAGAGAGCTTTATTCCAGAGTTATTCAAAACTGCCCTCCCCTTCCTAAGTTTCCTTTTTGTTCTCCCAACAGTCCCCATGTCTTCCTAGAATGCTGACTTTTGTTGGTAGGGAGCAATGCTTAAGAATTCTTGCCTATGTACCTCCAGAGCTCTGCTCCTAGACTTTGTTGAGTGAACTTTTAATGACCTCAATGACCCCACGCTGCCTCCCTCCACTGAAGGTGACACTGGAGCGCAGCAGAGCACTCACGGTAAAGCTCACTGACACAGTCTACACATCGCTCTCCCATGGGACCTTCCTTAGGGAAGACTTCTTCCATGACCCTCGCCCTCCTCTGGGATGAATGATGATGTTACTCTCATGTAGCCTATGTGTCGTATTTTACGTATACTGCAGCCTACACTTCGTATTTGTGGTGTTTAGCACCAATTAATCACTTGTCTGTTTGCATCCCTTGTCAGCTTCAGAGGAACAGGGATTACATTTGTCTTGTTCACCACTTCATCCCCAGAACCTAGCACAATACACATAGCAAGTGTCCAATAAATCCCTGTGGCTGTAAATTTTAGAACTATCTCCCAGCTCCGAACAACAGCTTGTTTTCAAGTGCACAACTTATTCCCATGTAATTAGTATGTGGTCATGGTTTCTCATGCACTACCCAATGCTGTGGGCTCTGAGGCTCTGCTTTTGTGGGGAATCTCAACTGGTCCCCTCACCAAATCCTGCTGTGAGTCCCAAGAGGACCTTCCAAAATGAGTAAATGGATCACCCCAAACCCACCCTCACTTCCAAACATAAAGTTAAAGCTACTAGGCCAGAAACATCATACTTGTATGAAAAATTTCCTACCATCAGATAGTTTGGTTTCTCCTGTAAATGAAGACAACTGAAGAGTTAGGAAGAGTGATCTTTATTAGATTATCTGTGGTAGTGCCTCTATTCTTCCTATACTGAAGCCAGATTCTGCTATACTCTCAAATCCACTTGGTCAGAGTTTATATGAAAAAAAAACATCAAATTGAAGCACAAGTCAATTGTTACCAACATAAAGAGCAAAATATCTACATAATTCTCAACATTGCCAAGGGCTGTCATGAATGTCTTGGACGTTCTCGCACATTCACTTGGACTGCAGTGTAGGAAAAAAAGTGGAAAAAATAAAAACTACGGCTGTTCTCATTCATATTCCTGGAAACTAGGAGTCTGTGTTCATCCTAGGAAAAGAGCCAGGTCACATATGGGGGATGAAAAGAGTACATTTTTTTCTCACTTTTTTCACTTCCTCAGAGTTTCTCAGTGCCTTTCTCACCCACAGTTATTGAATATGGAGTTGAAGAAAAGTAAAGCTATCCTTGGGGACACTCATCGCCCACAAAGCTGACCACTTCAACATGCACTCTCATGTTTGGGAGCACCTGGGATAATTGCAGGCACATACAGGTACTCAAAAGCCCTCTGTTTTAGAAAAAAATTCACAGACTGATTTATGGGTTTCCATATTTTTAATTTTGAAGAATTTTTCCTCCCACAAAGCTGCCAGAGCAGAAGTTTGTAATAGTTCCATTTAAAATATATATATAAGAACACCTCTAAACAGTTCTAGTGCAGAGGCCTGAGGACACTGGCCACTCGATCACCACAGGGGCAGGGGTGGGGGGCACCAAGGCAGTATGTAGTGCAGGACGCAGATGTGAGAGCTGTGCAAATGGACATGTTCACACGGCCGAACCAGGCGTGCTTCCACATAGGTCCCTGTCAGAGGTGGCAAGTGTTAGCTTCCTCGGGCCACCTGAAGTGGTCACTTGGGAGGAGACACCCACCCATCTCGTCTCCCCCTTGGAGAGTTGATTAATCGGCATGTAAGAGTTACAGAGGAAAGACAAGGTCCCTTGCAAGGAGAAAAGGTCATTCTTCCTCATAACCACTGTATCATGGCTCTTTGGGAAAAACAACTAAAATGATGGATGAGCTGCAGCCATATTTGGGTTATTGCGTCTCATCCTCACAAAATGCCTGTGGTTAACTACCATCATGATCCCACTGGAAGGTGAGGAAACCGAGGTGGGAAGATGTCCACATAACCTATTTTTTACACAGCAAGTAAATGGAAGATCTGGGTTTGAACTCGGGCCGGGGAAACCCGGGGCCCACAGTCCTAACAACGCCAAGAAACAGGAAGACATTAACAACTCAGTTAGATATGAACACAAAGATAATAATGATACTACTTTGCCCTCAATATTGTTATCTCAGGGAAGAGCTAAGTAGGATATAGTATCATTTAAATTTTCTAGAATAAAGCCACTAAATTAAAATGGTTATGCATTTACTCAAAGTCAGTTCTCGCACAGTTGACTAGAACCTAAGTGTTCTTGGTCGGGCAGCAGCCATGACATTAGGTGTGGGGAAACTTCGGGTCTCAGCATGACATATGTGGATTTGATTTCACTGGCTCCTGAGTTAACATTGATTTTATTTATCCCTGCTAAGTCACAAAGCCTATTTGCTCCACTTTTGGCTCTCCACAGGTGTGAATGTTGGAAAACAAGTGAAAACTATGAATAACGATTAATGAACTTTCAAAGCACTAAGATAAAAAGTAGTGGTAATGAATCTGCAGCTCAGCGAGAGAACAGTACTGCTGGGCCTCCAGCCCCGCCCTCCACTTTGTCCCTCCACCCCACCCTCTCACCTCAGCCTCCACTGCACGTGTTCCCTGTGCTCTGTCTCTCTCTCTCTTCTATTCTGCCTTCCTCCTCTTCCCACTCACCTGAGAACCACAAAATCTTGCCATTATAACTTCTAGAGGACTTCCTGGAGCACACAGGCCTACATCCCCATGTCATACATGAGAAAACAGGTCCTAGAGTGATTTGATAAGGACAAGCTGTGACTTTGTGAGAACAGGGTACTCGCCCTGCTGTCACACCTGCAGCTGTGTCCTGGCCTCTACCAGCATCTGAAAACCATCATGTTCCCCATTATAATGTCTTATAAATAACAGAAAAAAATCCACCTAAATTTAAGAAGCTTTTATCTTCCTGGAGTCCTTCCCTTTTTTTAATGAGTTATCTTCACTTGAAAAGAATCTTTTGGATTCACAGAGCCAAGCTGGAATTGGAAGACAATTTCAAGGTCAATTCTTACACACCATATTCTTCTACAAAATAGTTTAGAAATGTTTAAAGGAGCTGTTCTGAAAAGTTTTTATTTTTCAATGAAAGGTTCCCTGGGTATGCTAATGAGTAGCTTTGTCCATTATTCTCAAAGAAAATCAGAACACTGAATATTTTGCATAGCATTTTAGGAATTTAGGACTATCTTGGCTCCCATCTCTGGGCCCATCAAAATTTTAAAAACCCTGTCTTAAGTAAGAAAAAGTGCTGTTTCTGGATTAGTGGTTTTCAAAGTGGACTGTGTACATGCTTGGGGTACACATTATGATCTATGGGGTGCTGAGAAAAAATAATGGAACTCCTATTACTGTGTTTTCAATTGTATCCTCCTACTAAAGTCTTTATATTTTTTATATCCTTAACATACACAAGATGCTAGTATAGCAACACATGTATAAAATTTATAAATAAAAAAAATAAACATATGTGGTTATGTTCTAACTATTCTTTTTCCCATTATAATGCCGACTGGTGGAGACCAGCAGACCTCCCTGGGGAGACCTTACACTCCCATGAGGCCCCCGGCCACCAGAGAAGGCCTCTCCTCACCTGGTCCTTGGTCTTCCCTTCCCGCTCCCGAATGTGGTTAGCCACAATCCGCTCCGTTTCCTCGCACAGCCTGGGAAAGTTTGCCAGCTGTCAGGAAAAACAGATCTGAGCGTTAATACTCCAAAAGTTAGATCACAAAAAAAAGAAGACGAGATAAATTATTTATTTTATAAAAGATATGCATCACAATTCTGGAAGCAGGAGTGGAATACTCTAGAGAATGGTGGAGTGAGAGAAGGGGCTCCTCGAGCTATAACCAGAGGTAACTATAGTACCCAGAGGAAACTTCTCTACAAAGAAACAGAAGCCCAGATACCATGTAGCACTATGCTCTACAGAGTTAGCACCTGAGAAAGGACAAAGATGAAGGGGACTGGAATGAGCATGAAAAGATGACAATGACTGGCAGGGCTCACCCTGTCTCAGGCTGTGTGCTAAACTCCTCATGAATTAACTCATTAAAAAATCACAACAATCAAAATAATAGATCCTACTAAGCCCATTTTGTAGAGGAGAAAAGCAAAGCACAGAGTGGTTAAGTAACTTGCCCAAGACTAAACAGCTTAAAATTGATGGGTCCAAGATTCCAACCGATATCTCAGACTCCGGAGCAGGGTCTTGTCTGTCACCCTTTTGATGATGATCCATTCCAGAAACCACAAAGATCATTTCATTTATTTTTAATTCTTCCCCAAGAGTTATATTTGCATATACATATTTTTGGCAAAACTGTAGAAATTATGCATTTCAATCACTTATACCAGTGTTCGGCAAACTCATTAGTCAACAGAGCCGAATATCAATAGCACAACGATTGAAATTTCTTTTGAGAGCAAATTTTTTTAAACTTAAACTTCTTCTAACGCCACTTCTTCAAAATAGACTCGCCCAGGCCGTGGTATTTTGTGGAAGAGCCACACTCAAGGGACCAAAGAGCCGCATGTGGCTAGCAAGCCGCAGTTTGCCGACCACTGACTTATACCATCTAAATTATGCAAATAATTGTCCGAAATCTAGTCTGCAAAAGTGAATGAATGAATTACAGTTGTTTTCAACATGCGGAAGAAAAAGAATGGGATGAATGAGGATGTTTAAAGAACCCTAATCTAGAAGAGGACTTAGTCAGGGAAAGCTGTGTGAGAACAGTTGTGGGACAATGGAGCTTGCCAGGCACAGGAACATGTGTTGGGGACAGTGGCAACGAATGGTGAAAGAAGTAAAAGGTCAGGTTCTTGCTATTCATCACTTTGAATATGCCTTGCCACTCCCTTCTGGCCTGAATAGTTTCTGTTGAGAAATCAGCTGACACTCCCTTGTAGGTAACCATTTTTCTCTTGCTGCTTTTAAGATTCTCTCTTTGTCTTTTGCCCTTGGCATTTTAATTATGGTGTGTCTTGGTGTGGTCCTCTTTAGATTCCTATTGTTTGGGGTTCTGTGCGCTTCCTGGACTTGTAAGTCTATTCCTTTCACCAGGTAGGGGAAGTTTTCTGTCATTATTTCTTCAAATAGGTTTTCAATATCTTGCTCTCTCTCCTCTTCTGGCACCCCCATAATTCGGATGTTGGCATACCTGAAGTTGTCCCAGAGGCTCCTTACACTATCTTCAGCAAGAAATATTTAAAGTGATGAATAGCAAGAACCTACAAACAAGATTACTCTACCCAGCAAAGCTATCATTTAGAACTGAAGGTCAGATAGAGCTTCACAGACAAGAAAAAGCTAAAGTTCATCACCACCAAACCAGGATTATATGAAATGCTGAAGAGTATTCTTGAAGAAGAGGAAGAAGAAAAAGGTAAAGATAAAAAAAATATGAACAATAAAGTGACAACAAATACATATCTATCAATAATTGAATCTAAAAATCAAATGAATAAGAAATTTGAGACCTTAGAGGCTTTCATGCCTAAATTATGACAGTGAGGCTTCCAATAAAATGGTGAATGGAATAGAATGAGGGGCATGGAAATGGAACTGACTGACAATTCTCAGAGGGAAGGGGGTGTGGGGGGATGCAGGAAGAGATTAGACAAAGATCTTATATGCATGTATGCATTACCTATGGACAGACAATAGGATGACGAGGGCCTGGAGTGGGGTGGGAACTGGGTGGAGAGAAGCTATGGGGGGGGGGGAGGAAAGACAGACATCTGTAATAATCTCAACAATAAAGATTAATTAAAAATAAGAAGTAAAAGGTCAGCACAGACAGGGATGAGGATGGTTTTAGGCAAAGCTAGAATGGTAAGCAGGGGCAGATCAGGCAGAAGTAAAATCAAAATGTTTTTGCTGGCTCTCTAATGCAATGCTCCTGTCCCAATTCTTTGTAATCCACAATGGAACATCCTACTGATATTCAAACGACTTCTGATTAGACTTTCTGCCACTTGTTTCATTAGCTCAGGGTGCACAGCCCTTTACTTAGTTTTAAAAGATACTAGTTTGCCTGGCTAAGTGGCTCATTTGGTTGGGCAGCATCCCGTGCACCAAAAGGTCGCCTATTCAGTTCCTGGTCAGGGCACATGACCGGGATGTGGGTTCGATCCCTCAATTGATGTTATGCTCTCACATCCATGTTTCTCCCTCTCTCTCCAAAATTAAAAATAAATAAAAATAAATAAATAAATAAAAATGCCCTAGCCGGTTTGGCTCAGTGGATAGAGCATCAGCCTGCAAATTGAAAGGTCCTGGGTTCAGTTCCGGTCAAGGGCACAATGCCCAGGTCGTGGGCTCGATCCCCAATAGGGGGCGTGCAAGGGGGCAGCCGATCAATGATTGTCTCTCATCACTGATGTTTCTATCTTTTCCTCTCTCCCTTCCTCTCTGAAATCAATAAAAATATATTAAAAAATAAATAAATAAAAGATACTAGAGTTTGACTGTACATTCATTTCCTCTGATTGCTCATTCATTCCCTCATCTCTTCTATGTCTCTTGCTTAAGATGCAATACATTTTCTCAATTTAAATCATTCAAATTTTTAACCTCTTTCACTATGGATGCTGAATTAAAAGCCTACAGTTGTATGAAGTTTACAAAGTCATCAAAATTCTAATCACATAGGTCAAAATATTGATCTAGAAGACACCATCTTCAGACCTTTAGTCTCATATTCATTATTTAAATATTCTGGTAAATTGATTTATATAGGATCAAGGAATTAAGGATTTACTATTGGCTATAATCGTTTTATATATCTAAATTTATTTTATATTAGTCCTTCATTGAACAAACATTCACTGAGCCCGTGCTATAGGCCAACTGTAGGTTCAGTTGACGTCAAAGCACCTGATTTTAAAAACCTTACAGTCCCATGTGGCAGGTTGACTGTATAGATCAAGTCTAACTCAAAAAAATAAATGGTTTATAAAAAGCAAGAAAAAGAGAAAGAAATAAATGACCAAACCTTCTCTGAAGAGACCTTAGAGGATTTCATGCCTAAATTATGATAGTGAGGCTTCCAAACAAAACCGGCCATCTATCAAATGGTAAATTACTTCTACATAGTTTATTATTCAAATTACATTGAATATTCTTAAAAAGGAAGAGATTAAAAAACAATATATATAATTTTAGTGATCAAAACTTTAAATACAGAATTCTAAGAAAAAAGTTTAATTGTACATATTCTGAGAGAAAGCAGTGCCATAATTTTTAAAAATACACATAAAAATGTTTTAATAAAATCCAGTGTTTTGAGTTATTTAGGGTAATGTTTAATTATTTTGGTGGGACCTCAATATAAAATTTTAATTTTAAGCATGAACCACTTTTACCCTAGAGGGGGGAAAAAATCACTTGAAAGACATTTCTATCCAATAAAACAAAAATTACACACTTATTAAATTTATTAACCATTGATTAATCAAATCATGAGAGCCATGCTATCAGATTTCCCTTGGAACAGGCATGAGACCAGGCAAAATTTCCATACCTTCAAGAGTAACTAGTTCGATGCCTTAAGCAAAGACTCAGGTCATTAGGTAGCCATCTGTTCATAGTTCCATAGCACACATCACTGAGAAAATAAACTAAAACCAGAACAAAACGTTTTTTATGCACATGACTTGAGAGTTGATTGGTTTGGCTGAACTACAGATATGGGCTCTGTTTTGATCAAAAAGCTATAAACTTTCCACTGTTAGCCACTCACTACAAACAGAGCAGCAATAATGATTTTACTGCTCCTAAAAGTACACAATAATTTTATTCCATTTCTGTCTATTAAAACCTGCCCCCAAATCCCTAGTAATCCTTTAGCTATATATAACATAATGTTGTATTTACTCAGGAGATGAAAAAAGTGCTTACCTGGGCACAACAAATTTGTTATTTTAAAAAAGGAAAAACAGAAGCATTTACAAAGGTGATCAAAGATGAGAAACAATTCTATTATAAAGAGGTCGAGAAATTGTGCAGGGGTAAATAGGAAAATATGTTATAAAGTGTTCTAAATTTCAGGAGTGGCATACAGGAAGTCTCAGAAGACCTAAGTGAAGCTGATAGAATGGAGACACCAGGTCCCATTCCGTGGCCTTGGGGAAAGCAATCGAAGAGGAAACAATACTGTTAGCTCTCCTTTTCCATGTAGACAAATCTTAGATCTCTAAAGGTCAAATGTTTTCGATAATTGGTGGGAGAAATGATGTGATATATACAGGAAGACCACATGTGGTATGTTGGTATGTGCATCCATCATATACCTCACATACCATTTCTTTAAGCAGAGACATGAAAACTCATGTTATTTAGCAAATGCTAAGGAATAAAACCAACAGGTCAAGCCGGGGCGAAGTAAAACTAAAAGGTATTCAGAAGAGACATAACCTTGCTAAGTAATTCAAAAAGTACCCAAACAAGAGGTCAGAGTGGGGGTGACACTATATCAAAATAATACCCAAAGATAATAAACAGGTTTTCATCTCTTTCCAAGTTTATCTCTGGTAGACATATTAATGAGTGGTTAAAAAGAAAAATCAAAACAGAAAGAGGAAAAGCAGGGGTAATGGTAAATTATAAATTAAGAATTAATTACAAAGATCATAAATCCTTTAATGATTTGTGGGATTAAAAGATGAGATTACTGAAATATTAGCCATAAAAAAGAAGAAAATCTTGCCATTTCCCACAATATGGATGGGCCTTGAGGACATTATGTTAAGTGAAATAAGTCAGACAGAGAAAGACCAATATTGTATGATCTTACTTATAAATCAGAAACAGACAGAAAGACCAAGCTCATAGATACAGAGAACAGTTTATTGGTGGTTATCAGAGTCCAGGAAGGGTTGGGTGGGCAAATGGGTAAAGGGAATCAAAGGTACAAGCTTCCAGTTACAAAATAAATAAATCCTGGGGATGTAATATACACTATGATGACTATATATATAAAAGACTAACATGCTAAGTGTCTGACCATCCGACCAGTCGCTATGATGTGCACTGACCACCAGGGGGCAGATGCTCAACACAGGAGCTGCCGTGACGCACACTGGCCATTTGCAAAGAAACGGCACTGTGGACCTGGTGCCCACTCGGCAACACTCGGCTTCCCCCAAGTGGGATACAGGCCCCCCCACGACCCCAGAGTGACACCCTACCAAATCGCAGCCAATGCTGCTGAGACCCATGGCACAAAATGCGGCCCACACCCAGCCCAGCCCAGAAACGATGGCTTTGGTTGCCAGATAATGATGTCACATAGCAATGCCCGGCTTCTGTCCCCAGCGACTAGCCTCCTTGGAGTTTCTTCAACACAGGAACACGACTTGTTTTACAGCCAGGTGGAAACATTTTACACTTAAACCAAATGTCTGTGAAGCGTTTTTCCCTGCTTCATCTCACTTGATCCTCACAGAAGTCATGGAGTAGGTAGATAGAAGACTCAGTGGAATCCTATTTTCTTTTTCATTAGCCAGAAAACAGAGATTTAGAAAGCTTAGAAACTTGACCCGACTGAAAAGAAGAAATGGTGGACCTTGAAAATGACTTTGGGTTTTCTCACTGCACAGAATATAGTCAAACACTGCTGCAGTTAAATATTTTACCCTTTGTTTTCCCTGCGTGATCTACAATAATAATCTGCTTCATGTTGATATTTACTGCTGTGTTGCTGACAATTACCTGAAAGAGAAGTCGGGGTGCTTTACTGAGCTGGAAAAAGTTTAGCTAAATTAGAAAGCAGGTCTAATTAAGCAAGTTTATTCTATATATATAAAAGGCTAATACATATAAAGCTCTCACTAGCACCAATCATACAAGGGTGTTTCAATATGTCATTGTCAATTGTGAATTTGGTTGATACTTCTATTATAAAGAAAGGACAAATAACGATATTAAAATATTTATTCTAATTAATTTCCTTTCAATGTGCACGAATTCGTGCACCAGGCCTCTAGTAGTTAATAATACTGTATGGTCCATATAAAAGTTGCTAAGAGAGAATATCCTAAAATTTCTCATCTCAAGAATAAAAATGTTTTGTAACTATATGTGGTGATGAATCTTAACTAGACCTATTGTGAGGATCACTTCATGATGTATTTAAATATCAAATCATTATTGTTATACATCTAAAACTAATGCAGTGCTACATGCCAATTACATCTCAATTTTTAAAAAGGGTTTAAGAAACAGGCAACACCAACATCAAAAAGGTGCTGTTCCCACCCCTTACAAGCCAAATCCCAGGCTTGAATTCCCTATAATACCCAATAAAAGGTTTGTACTTTAATAATCAGCCTGATTTGAAACCTGAGTACCATGACCTATTACTCGAAGCATCTACTATACACAGAGCACAACCCCGTCTGTGTGACTGGGCAGCTGTTAGAGGAGGTGGAATGCCAGCCTTTTAACAGAGTCAAAACCACAGTAGAGAGAAAACCTATCTGAACAGGGTGATGTGTCACTCTTCTCTTTCATCCTACAACCTTTCATGGAAAGTTAACCAAGTGGCAGCTTCAGCCAACCATTACCTGCCGAGTCAATGAGATGTGATTCGTGTATTCTTTGGATCGTTCATTCAATGGTTATTGTTGAAAACCTGGCTGTTTAAGGGCTGGAAATAGTGATTAGCTTAGTAACCCAAGTTGCTAAGTTATGGAGCTTACACTCTCAAGTCTCTGAATCGTCCTCCTCTACCACCACCAAAACAACAACAACAGGCATATATTGTATAACTTATGTGGTCATGTGTGCCATAAAGGAAAACAAAGTTTGGTAAGTAGATGAACAGTGATGTGTGTGCGCGCACGCGCACACACACGCACACAACCGTAAATTCTAGAAGAGTCAGAGAAAGACTGTGATTGGGTGGCATTTGAGCAGAAACTGGAAGGAAGCAAGGGTGTGAGCTGTGCAGGTATCTTGAGGCAGAGGATTTCCCACCCTGGGAATGAGAAGTGCAAAGACCCTGCTACCATGTCCCCTTGACCTGTTGAAGAAACAAGGACCCAGCGTAGCTGGAGTGGACGGAGGGAAGGGGAGAGTGGGAGGAGTTCAGAGATGGAAAGGGCAAGTCATTGGAGGCCTTCGAAAGCCACGGCCAAGACTTCGGAGTCAACGTTTAGTTAGTTGTAGGTATTCAGGCCAGATATTTACTCACCTAACATGCCACAAAACCCAGCATCTCTTCTCGCAGACCTTTTTAATGAAAACTTTCTCTGTATTTCTAACAAACAACTAAGGTATCTTTCTTATTTCTTTGCAAAGCTTTTTTTCTTTTTTTCTCAGCAGTGGAAAAAAAAAATCAATTAATTGGTCTGATGGAGATCCAAGAATGTGGTTTCCCAAGAGGCCAATAAATGGCACAGTTGCTAAAGTGTGGTTGAAAAAACAAGATGTTCCTCTCTGTATTTCCTGAAAAGAACCTTAGCACCCCGTGATGATGCTCTAGAGGAGAGGAGGTAAGAAAAGCAGCTGGAAGCAGATGCCCAGAAAAGTCCGAAGTGGAGATGTTCCTGGAGAGAAGCCAGACAGCTCATAAAGCTCGAATGTTCCTGCCCTATCCTCCCAGAGACAACAGTGAGGAACAGCACAGAGGAAGTGCAGGTTAGAATCTAGCTCTGTGCTTTGTTATTTGAACACACATAATTCCCATGTTTTCTACTGATGTTTGTTTACGTGGTTTAAGAAAGAGAAATTAAATATTTTACACATAAGGCATGCACCATGAGGACCTGAAAATGAAAATACTGTTGTTTTACATATAAAGTCACAATACAGCTAGAGCAACTATACGTTCCAGGGGTCCTCAAACTTTTTAAACAGGGGGCCAGTTCACTGTCCCTCAGACCGTTGGAGGGCCGGACTATAGTTTAAAAAAAACAACAACTATGAACAAATTCCTATGCGCACTGCGGGCCCGGGACGAGTCGGCTGCTAAGCAGGACAGGCAGTGGCACCCGGCGGGCCGGATAAATGTCCTCGGCGGGCCGCATGTGGCCCGCGGGCCATAGTTTGAGGACGCCTGCGTTAGACTGACCAGGGGAGTCTTAGTTCACTCCTATTATTCCAGGGAAAGTGTTAATCGCTCCCCTTTCAATTTCAGAACTGAACTGTGTTAGATGATAAATTGTATGGTCACCTTTCTGTGGCTCATGTGCAAAGGGGTCAAGTAATAAAGTCCTGGCATACTCAACTTTAACTGGAATTATTTTGCTTTGCAAAAGATTTTAATAAGACCAGTTCTGAAGTAAAAAAAACTTGTAGATATAATAAGGCCAAACAACAAGAACATCAAAATGAGGAACAAGGCAAAGAAAAGGTATTTGAAAGAAAACCTGTCCCAATTTTCATTTTAAAAAGAATGATAAAAATATTATTTAAAAACGAAGCACAGGTTTCTTTAGCAGCAGGCTCTCCTTTGAACATCTAAATGGTTAGTATTTGTAGAAGGCATCTTATGTACAGTTAGTCATTAGGATAGGTGCCAGGAATACGAAGATAAAAGATACAGCTCTTTTTTAAAAAGGTACTTATAAAAGAAAAACTCATACATACAAACTCACAGTATGGCAATTACCAGAGGGAAAGCAGGGTGGGAGAGGATAAAGGGAGGAAAATGGTGATGGAAAGAGACTTTACTTGAGGTGGTAAATACACAATACAATATACAGATAATGTTTTATAGAATTGCACACCTAAAACATATAATTTCATTAACCAATGTCACCCCAATAAATTCAATGAAAATTTTAAAAATTAAAATAAATAAATAAAAGGCACTTATAATCAGCAAGAGAAGGCATTCACCTAAGCAAAGAAATGACACACAAGTGACAACGCAGTGTCATTATTGCTGTGATGAAGTGAACACCGGGCACCACTGGAAGCCCTGAGAGGCGAGTAAGGATGGGGACCAGGAAGGGCTCACAGATGACCCACAGGAAGATTTTGGGGGAAGAGACAATGATGAACTGGATCTTAAAAAAAGAGAGGAAATGGCAGGTGAAGACAGGCAGGGAAAGAGACATTCTAAACAAAGAGAACCACGTGTGCAAATGCTAAGGGCATAAAAACATTTCCGGAGCATGCAAACCACTCAGAATGACTGGAGCTAGCAGACAGTGACAACAAGTGTGGCCGGAGAAGTATTTAGAGACCAGAGGGCAAAACTACGCACAACCGTGAATGAATGGAACTCTCCCAAGGTATGAAGAGCCAATGAGTAAATACTGAGACAACGGGGAGAACAGATGTCCGTATCATAGAGGGCTACTTTGACAGCTATGGGAGGATGAGTTTGAGAATGGCCAGACTGGTAGAAAGATCAGTTAGGAGGCCAGCGGACTAATTTAGTTTTCTAAGAAAAACTGCTCGGCGTCTTAAGAAAAGAGAGTAGTTGCAGTAGTCTGTAGAGTAGACAGCCTCAGGAAAGAGGCTCAAGCTGAAGTACAGATTTGGGAATCGAGAATATTTTATGTGGCAGCTGGGCTGTGGGAGACGTGCTCTGTCAGGAGAAAGGACAGTGACAGAAGGAAACCAGGAGTCAGTTCCACAGGAGGTCAGTGTGCAGAGGCAGGCCACAGTGGATGAGCTCTTAAAGGAGATGGAAGCGAACCCATGGAAGAAAGAGGACTCAGCTTCAAAAAGAGAGTGGACCACAGTATCAGGGATAAGGATATCATTAGATTTGGCAATCAGTCTCTGGATGACCATGCCATAATTATTTCAGCAGAGTGGTAGGAGGGTGGAAGTCAAATTTCAGAGAGTTAAGGAACTAACTGGAGATGAGGGAGTAAAGAGAGTAAGCATAAACTACCTTTTTTCCCAAGAAGACTGGCCATGAAGAAAAGGAGAGGAATAGGGCAGTAGACAGGATTTGGTTTTTGTTATCAAATCATGGTGTGGTCGCCTTAGCTGGTTTCGCTCAGTGAACAGCGCATCGGCCTGCCGACTGAAGGGTCCCGAGTTCGATTCCAGCCCAGGTTGTGGGCTCTATCCCCAGTAGGGGGCATGCAGGAGGCAGTCAATCAACACTTCTCTCTCATCATTAATGTTTCTATCTCACCCTCTCCCTTCCTCTCTGAAATCAATAAATATATATATTTTTTAAAAATCATACTGGGGTTTCAACTTTCTTCTGATTGGACACAGACTGATAACAATGGTCAGGAAAGAAAATAAAACCAGGAGGAGATGGGTAGGTTGGAAGAAAACAGAGGCCAAAGGATGTTACGGGAGACTTTACAGGAAAGTTAATGCACAATCTTTGGAAGCCACACAAGAAGTAGGCAAATGACAAATGATCTGGGCCCTAGATCCTTTGCGTTTGGGCCAATAAATGCTCTTCAGTGAAGAGAGCTGTAGGGTAAACAGTAATCTTGGGGGAAAAGTGAGGTTTCATTTAAGGCAAACTGTAAAATATTTTGAGAAGACAGTACAAATACACAATCACCACCGATCCAGAGAGCATAATGGAAAGGGCGGTTCAAAGGGTGGACAGCGAAGGACAGAAACCAAGTGTCCAGAACAAGCTGTCTCATCCCATGCCATCAGGACCGACTGCTGCTTTTTCAGTAAATTGGATGCAATGGGAAATGATAAAAAAAAATGATTCATACATACCGTAAACACTTTCTATAACTCAAAACATAAACGTGCACACATGTGCCAACCTTCTGATGTAAGGCCAAGGCCCGTTCCCAGCATATGGATCTGCTGAGAGAAGCTATGCATCTTCTGTCTCCCAAAACCACATCCGTTATCTACAAGTTTGCTTTCTTCAAAGCAGAGGGAGAAGCTGAACGCAGAGCCCATCTAGGTTTGTACGACTCCCCCATGTCTTTTAACCATGTCCCACCTAGACCCAGGCGATGGCAAAGCTTACGTAGCTAACCTTGTATCAAGTTTCTCCAAAGCTGAGTTTTCAGAGGAACAAAACTCGGTTTTTCCTGCATCTGATCACTTTACTTACTCTTCATTTAAACTACATAGTTTATAGAAGAACTACAACTAACTAAACAGGTTTGAGGACGGATGCGACACAAGGGACCCCCAGAAAGAGGCCAGCTTAGCTGGTGGGGCAGCATTGCCTGGGCACCTGGAGGGGCCTTTGGCTGAAGACCTCTGTGCTGAGGGAGACAGGCTGGGTGGCCGATGGAGAATAGAGCATTGGTTAATTCCCTAAGTCAGTGAAGAGGAGTCCAATGAAGAGAGCTTTAACTGGTCAGGAGACAAGACTACGTGCACTTTGAGGGGTAGGCAGGGACAGGGGACGGGGAGTATTATTTATTAACTGGCTTCAGGTTCCCAAATGGAGAGCTGGTGCAGACTGTTTTTTCTCCCCCGGGTGCATGTTTTCCCTTTCCTCAATCCCTTTGCTTCTCTGGCTTATTCTGGAGAACAGAGACTAGGCTGGAAGGAGCCTGGTGGAGAACTGGAGAGGCCTCGAGCTGGTCTGTAGCTCCGGAGCCTCTTCTGGACCCCACACTGGCCATGGAACGCCTTTGCTTTTTTTGCACCGATGTCTAAGACTTCAGCGTGCTTTCCTCTTTCACCACTTACGTCTCTTCTTCATCTGAGTTGTTCTGCCAGTCACTGGGGACCAAAATTCATCTTCATTCACATTATCTGTCTCTCTCATTCTTTCTCCTGCTCCACACTGGATTTCCAGAGAGGTTACTCGTAGTACCATACAGAAAGGGGAAAGCAACAAAACTGACAAACTAGAAGTATCTATTCTTTCAAGAAATGACCAAAGTACCAGTGTTAATGGTAATGGGGCTAGGTCTACCCACCCCAAACATCATCACTAACCCCCTTCCTGCATTTTCTAGTACAGGGCCCTCCTTTCCTGTCCCCATAGAATGGGTGGAATCCAGCACACTTCTGCCAAGTTCCTCAGTGAGGAGTCCCCCGGTTCAATAGGTGTTACAGGTAGTTATGGCCATTGATAGATTAACCACCATTGACTGAGCAGATACTGTAGTTAATGCATTAAGGGCCCTGTGGTTCTCAGGCATCACCTTGTTTAATCTGCACTGAGGTAGTATTATATTTACTATTATCATCCCCATTTCAGAGAAATTATAAACCTCTAGGGATTCAAGGTCACACAGAGGTGAAGCCAGGATTTGAATCAAGGTTCCCAAGGCTAAGCTCTTAGACCACCCTGCCCCTTCCCAGAATGTCCAGGTTCAAGTGGAATTCATGTAAATTTAGGAAACTTTCCTTGCTAATATATACAATATCAATGATTCCCTTCCCCTAACAATTACCCTCATCTATAGACCAAAGGAAAATTAGTTTAGGGCATTCACCTTGTTCTTCCAAGGTGATGTTGACCTGCTTAAGCAACCTATGTGGAATGGATGATAGAAGGCAACATGCTGTCTATCAGGAGATCAAGTCCCCACTCAGTACTTTTCACAACCTTCCCCTTGAGCAAACACACCACCTTCTCTAACAAAGGAGGGGAGGGAGCCAGGCAAAGGGAGGCATGCGACAGGGTGGGAAAGAGGGGTAAACCAAACAGAAACTTGTTGGAAAGGTCAGTAATTCAAGCTTACTTTTTTGGTACACTTCTTGACGGTGTTGATTAATTCTTGCATTACCAGATCTACACTCTTCAAGGAAGGTCCTTTCAGCTTCACAATTTGTTTTTTAACTATTGCTTCAAACGCCATGTCTGGAGTAAACAGCCCTGTCCTGAGTGTGAGAAAGAGAGCTGTATGTTAGATTTTTTTTTTAAATGAGTAATAATATCCAGTACTCGTTTTGATTGACAGGTCACTTAAAGAAAGAGTGAATACCTAGTTTAAAAGTTACCGAGTGATTTATTCTAGCCACAGTATCATTTGTAATAACTTTAATACTAATATTTCATAATACATTCTGCTCTATAGATGATTAACATTACCTAAAAATAGATCCCAAAGTGTTTATATGACATATCATCTGGCCTTCTCATTAATTTGTCTCATTTCACAGTCTCACAGCAATAGAAAGGAATGCTACAATGGAAATGGTGTTCTAAATGGACATTTCTCTTTCAAAAGTATTCCAAAAGCAATCCTCTCTTGGCCTCCATGAAGCAGGTAACAGTCCTCATTTTTGAGCCCTGAAACAGTTGACACCACTGAGAAATTTCGCTATAGCAAGTGCAGTGGGTCCCCGTCTGAGGTCGGGGGGAAGGGGAGGAAAAAGAAAGCAGTTAAGTAGAACTAGCCTGGGACCCAGGATGTTGAAATGGTGAGTTTACAAACAATAAAAAAACAAACAATAACAAAATAGCAAGTGCCTTTTTCATTTGGCTAGAGTCCATTCAAATTGGAATTGGAACAATGCTCTTCCTGTGCTGTGCAGGAGCCCAGGAAAGCAGCCGAGTGTGTGCTTCATGGAAAGGGATTATTCATATTTAAACTAAGAGTCCATGAGGGACCTGGGCCCTGAGCTCCGGCCATCCTCAAAGACCGGCAGCGCTTGACTCCCTATTCCTAAACCCTCTTCCCATCCTCTTCTCACCTCTCCTGCCTCAACTCCTCTCCCGGCAACACTCAACTCCACCATGTCTCTTTCGGGAAACTGCTTCAACACTCCCTTAACCAGCTTTACGCTACCTCCCTCCTCCTAACCACCGACCCTCTGTTCACCTCTATGTCTAACTGCGGCGATCCCACCAGATTGGAAGTGTAACTCTCCACCTCGGATACAGAATAAAATCCACACTGTGCAGCTTAACATAAAAAATGTCCCCCTCTGACCCTACCCTTCCTTTTATTTTCCTCCTTCCTCCCGTGCACCCTGTCCCCCCCCCCCCCACCCACACACACACACACCGGGCCACCTCCCTTTCCACAAACACACTCACACTCTTCGTTTATGTGACGTCTCTGCCTTCCTCTGGGATGTTCACTTCGGAACCCCCGCCATGTCAGCCGTCCACACCCCGCCCGCACTGCACAGCCCGGATGGTAAGACCACGTCCTGCAGCGCCTGCCCCAGTCCTCCCGCCGCCCAGGCCTCCCTCCTCCGCACCCCCACATCCGACTCGCAGCAGTGACCGGAGCACGTGCTTTGTCCCCCGGCTACACTGGCAGCAAGTGTCACGATCGCGCTGCCTGTGTTTGTCCACAAGGACCATCTCCCTGGCCTGCTCAGCACTGGTTCTCAGCATTTACAGACAAGGAGCCATCCGGTCCTCCGGAGCAAGGGAGGGTTCTGTTACTGAGTGTCTAACAGAATCACCTGGGAGCACCACTTCCCATACGTGCACTTTAGGGCCTAGAGAGGCATGCCGTTCGGATGTCTTACATACAGGGCTGCACCATCTTCCAGGCAAATTAACTCCAGAATTATCGCAACCACCCATCTCTTCGGTTGCTATGCACCGACATCAGAAATCTACAAAACACTGAATCGCTGAGCTTTGGCAGTTACAGTCCACAAAAATGTTACTCGTAAGGAGTTTTAAAAGCCAAGTGAAGTACGAAGTAAAAATATTTTGTGACCCAAAATCTGTGACCTGACAGACACGTTGAAACACGAGCTGCGCCCGCTAAGGAGCAAGGCCCAGCTCCACAGCAGATGCACTCAGGACGCAGGGAGAGGGCCAGCACGAACAGGGAACGCACGCGGGAAGCCTGCGGCGGCGAGAGAGACTGGGTTTGGTTATAGATGTTCCCCCTTTTTCACTTGGTGAACGCTATGTACTAGCACTATTTGAGACTTGCAGAGACAGTCTCCATTTTAAAACAACAGCTAATTCAATGTCACAACTCCATTGGAAAATCACTCATCACATTCAAACTCACGGTCAGGCTTTGCCCTCTCAGATTCTGTTCCCCAAGTAGTCTCCACTTGGCCCTGTGTGGGCAGGGCGGGCGCGCGGCACGTGGGCGCGCGGCACGTGGGCGCGCGGGGCACGTGGGCGCGCGCGGCACCCACTGCCTATAGACAGGGGGCGCTTCCCGCCTATGGGATAATCCAGGAAGTGGGCCACCTAAGTTTTATCAGCCAGCCTGACTTCAGGACATCTCAACTTAACGTATGCTCCATTACATTTTGTTAGCCTTCTGGACATGAACTCCAGAAATGTGTGTTTTAAAGCCTTTTTTCCTTTATTTTAGCTCTTTAAAGAAAGCAAATGCACATTATACCACGTTATACAAGGTTAAATTCAGGCACCAGGGCCACTCCCAGCCTCACGTCCTCTGCTCTCCAGTCTACGTTCCTAACTGCAGTCGACGTGTGCGACCCCCGGCTCCGTGGACACAGGCTGCAAGTCACCACCTCCGCCTAGCATTGGTCCTTGCACTTCAAGCCCTTTCATCCTCCAGCCCCAACACGATCCATCCTCTCATGTCTCACTGCCTTGCTCCCGACCCCATACACACACACACACACACACACACACACACACACACACACACACACACAGAGACATCACACAGACAGATACAGACACACACAGCACCCCTTTGCCAGCTGAAATCATTCTTGTCCTCTAAACAGACAAGGTTCGACTCAAAAGTTACCACCTTCATTAATCTTTCCCAATCTTGCTCCACAACTCCAGCCAAAAGCAATCTGCCCTGTCTCCGGGTAAGTAACGATGACTTATGAGCACGCCAGGCCTCCCTCCCTGCGAAGCAGGCTCTGGAGAACAAGGGTCCCGGATCGAGCTCACAGGGCTGGGAGTGCAGACGTGTTTCTGTTTTTTTCTAATTGAAAAAGACCAAGAATGACGATCCCGGGAATTAACCATTGAACCCAAACCAGGATTTCCTACTTCTTCCTCCCACCTCCGTGTTCTGCTCGGCCCATATGGTGAAAAGCTACTTCGCTAGCCGTTCATAAACCTCCTTCTTCTTCTCGTAGCTGGGGCAAAAGGCAGGGGAAATGGGAGTCACTTGCCTGATACCATGTATGTTTTTGATGGCATAGCTTATTTCTCTTCGCAATTCCTTCTCATTGAACTCCATCTGCAGATGCAAGATGAGCCACAGTTAGGACACTTAATTCCGTTAACTAATAATACTATTGAATATTAAAGGAGGAGAATAGCTTGGCTTCATTGTTAATAAATGGATGCTCATGTCTTCCCTAACTTAAACCCAGATGGCCAAAACATCTGTTTATAGAAAGTTCAAGGCAACAGAGAACATGAGGGGCTTCTGGGAGTTTGATTTCTAGAGCAGCAGATTCCAACTCGTTTTTAGATAAGAGTGCCGTGTACCAAGGGTGCCTTGTGGTTATAAATATGGCCACTCGTTTAAAACCTGTAATTTTTCATTCTCTTGCTAAATGTAGGAAATGTCCTCACAGACGAATGCAGGAGTAAGGGTGTCACCGGACCTGTGATAGCGGTCCGGCTGTGCTGAGATGGGCAATGGCTGTCTTTTCTCCCTGGCCATTTTAACCACCTGAGCTCAAGGCCTCTTCATAAGAGGAAATATATTGTATTTTGCCAATCCAACACAGGGCAGATTGCTGTATGGAAATTTCCCAGAAGGTCTAGGGACCTGGAATTGATGGGGGAGTACGACCAGAGCAGCATGGAGCTTAGACCGGGAAGGGCATCCAGAGAGCATGTGGTTCGGCCTGCCTCCTGAGATCTGGCCTCTCCAGCCTCGCTGTCCATTTCCCCTCGCACTTGGTGCCACACAGCAGTGAATTGCTTTGTTCCCTCCCCTCAGCCTGTGGCTGCACAGCTCAGCCTTCACCAGGCCTCCCTGTCTGTCTGCAAAACTCTTCCCCTCCCTCACCTCCTCCTGCTTGACTAGCTGCTCATCCTTCCCAACTCGGCGTGAAGGCCGGGCTCCCTGGGCTCTGGGCAGGGATTCCTGTCTGTGGGCTGTTTCCATAGCACCCTGTGCTGAAGTTTACCACTGTCCTTAGCACATTTTAATGAAACGCTCTGTTTACCCATCTGCCTCCCACACCAAGACATAAGCACCCGCCTCTGTAGGGCGGCAAGCCGCCTAGTCCCTGAACCACTTAGCTGCCTCCTGAGCGCCTTGACCGTAACAGGATTCACGCTTACACACAAGCTCGGCTTTGCCTGTTTTCCTCATCTCATGGCACCAACGTGCGCAGCTGTGCAAGCCAAAACCTCAGGAGTCATCTTGAATGTTCTCTTTCTTGCATCCCCCAGATTCAGTTCGAGCCCTGTGGACCCTACTTCCCAAGCCACCAATCCATCCTAACTGGACACTTTCTTCCTCGAAATTCTTTTCCTACGCCCTTCCCTTGGTCAGCCCCATCTGCTCTTTACCTGCTACAGGTGCTCCCTTTGTCCTGGGCTGCTTATCTTGAACAGCCCGCTTCCTCCCCACCCCTTCCATCTTCACAGCTGACCTCTTCACAGCATTGTGTTCATGTTTTCAATGTCCCCTACTCAGAGACACCTTGCCTGAATGTGCCATCAAAAGTGGTTCCCCCACCCTCCCCCCCTCTCTCTCTCT
Organism: Plecotus auritus; assembly: GCF_963455305.1. Classification (NCBI taxonomy): domain Eukaryota; kingdom Metazoa; phylum Chordata; class Mammalia; order Chiroptera; family Vespertilionidae; genus Plecotus; species Plecotus auritus. The sequence goes on from NC_137778.1 coordinate 26,751,857, forward strand.
GTTACATGATCATATTTGAGATCTCTTTAACTTTATCTATTTCCCCCACCAGACAGTGTCTCTGTCCCAATCACTGGCACCTAGAATAGGTGCTCAAGAAATACGTTTAAATTAGACAATAAATCGACGTCATAGTGACTCAATTAGTATTTGTTGAAATAATTTGAAATCTCATTGAATAAAATTGGAGCCATCAGTAAGAAATTATTTCTCTCCTAAATTTCATTACCTGATTATGAAGGCTTTCGTTCCAAGAACTACCTTAGTCCCATACCACCCCCGTAACATTTTATGAAGTTATGTAGAACAGAATATGGAAATGAAGTGAAACCAACAGGGGAAAGCAACGTTTGGTACAAACCTTTACTATCTCAAAAGGAAAGCGTTCATGGAAAATGCGATTGATTTTCGCACCCCCTGAGAGCTCCAGGGTATCAACTTGATCCCCGGAGCCTTCAATTCTCTTCTCAAAGTCCACGGCAAATTGCTGAACCATCCTGCAGTTGTGAGAGAGAAATTCATTCCAGTTGAAGTAACCAGGCTCTGTCTGCATTTCTCATTTCAATTTACTGTGGTTATCGCCTAGAAACCTTTTCCTGGTGTTCTTAGTGGCACCTACTGGCAGAATTAGCATTGCACTTTGCTCCGCACTCAAAATGTAATGATCTGAAATACACATTTTTTCCATTTATTTTAGACATTTAATTAAAATGTAGTCTAAATATCTGTGCCATTCAATGCATTCTGTCCATTTCTTTGCAGTCATAGAATGCCATTTTAAAATACTTGAATTCAAGTTAAGTAATAAATCTTTACAGAGAACAAACAAGCCACAGCTCCTACGACATCACACCAGGATGTTCCAATGGCTCTAGCTGAGTCCCCTTCCCAATCAGCTCTCTTCCCCACCCCCAGCATCAGAGAAAACGATCATGTGCATTGGTAACGACTGGATTTAGGAACTCTAATTTTATCATGCTGGAACTACTTTCAAATTCAAAATCTAATAGGGAAAAAAATCCAAACCATCTAATACTTGCAGCATCTTTTATCAAAATCATGGATAAATGAAAAGTAACTGCAAATTATTAAGCCAGGAACTCTAGAATATAATTAGATGTAGCTATAGCTATATCCACGCATATGCTAATGCTAACCTAATTCTTTAAACACCTAGAAGGGTATAAATGTATGACACATGCTGAAACAGTGGGAAATTTTAGAAAATGTACGTCCTGCCATTCTTTCCCTGTCCTGCCACTGCAGCCAGCATACGAAACACCTAAGTCCACACTATCCTTGCCCTCCTTCTCCCACCTGACAGACTCCTCCCTTCTTCAGGGTCTCACTCACATTCGCTTTCTCTGTGAACTCACACCTCTGCTCCATGGAACTACTTCTGCTTCCTCATCTAGGCTCCATTAATATTTTATACTTACCAGAGATATCACATTTATCAGATTAGTTTCCTAAATGTCTGTCTCATCTGCTCTACTGTGGCCTCTTCTTGAGGCCAAAAATCTTATCCACTGTTAAATCCCCAGATCCAGATGCCAAGCAGAATATACAGAGATGAGAGGAAAGAAGACGGGCAGAAAGGGAGGAACGAAAGAAAGAAGGAAGAGAGGGTTGGGAGAGGAAGGAAGGAACGGAATCACTCATCTAGCAGGGGAAAATCTAACTGTGGAAAAGTCTGTAATCCAAATCCAATGGAGTCACAGAGGCAAGACCCAATCTTCGCAAGGACAATAGTTTTGGTTGGATATTAAGATGATGACCTAGCCCGGCCAGCGTGGCTCAGTGGTTGAGCTTCAACCTATGAACCAGAACGTTACAGTTCGATTCCCAGAAAGGGCACATGCTTGGATTGCGGGCTCGACCCCTAATAGGGGGCGTATAGGAAGACAGCCAATCAGTGATTCTCTCTCATAATTGATGTTTCTCTCTCTCCCTCTCCCTTCCTCTCTGAAATTAACAAAAACATCTATATATATAAAAGCCTAATATGCTAAGTGTCTGACCGCTTGACCAGTTGCTATGATGCACACTGACCACCAGGGGGCAGATGCTCCTACTGGTAGGTTAGCTTGCTGCTGGGGTCTGGCCAATGGAGACTAGGTGAAGTAGGCTGGACACACCCTGGAGCCCTCCCGTGACCCCTCCCCAAGCCGGCCAGCCTCTCTGGCCTCCAAAATATTTCTTCTAATTAATTTCCTTTCAATGTGCATGAGTTCGTGCACCGGGCCTCTAGTTTTTAAATAAAAGATGAAGACCTAGGGCCTACACAGAAATAGCTTTCATTTCTCCGTAACTTGAAGAGTTTTTATAGGTGCTTAACCAAAGCCAAGAATAAAAAGGAAAAAAATGAACTAGGAAAGAGGTGAATCCAAGAAAAATTTATTTCCTCTTTAAATGGATAAGATGAGCATATAAATTGCTACCTAAATAATTTGAGCATTTAGAAATCCCCCCACAAAGAAAGGAATTATATTATGCATTTTAAACCAAATTAAGGATATTTTGATTGCAAGACTGCAAAGGGAGAAAGGGGCCAATAAGAGGTGGCGAGCATCACCCTGGCCAATATGGCTCAGTTGGTTGGGCAGCATCTCGTGCACCAAAAAGTTGCTGGTTTGATTCCTGGTCAGGGCACATGCCTGGGTTGGAGGCAGCCAATCAATGTTTCACTCTCACATCAATGTTTCTCTTTCCCTTTCCCTCTCCTCTTCCTTCTTCTCTCTAAAAATCTTTAAAAGAAAAAAGAGAGATGTCAAGCATTATCTTGGGAGATGGACTTCATATGTCCTGGAATATAGATGGATGGGTGGGGGTGGGGAGAGTGTCTTCTGGTTGAGAGGGCCCTGAGACAAGTTACAGAACAGGGATAAAAGGACAGATGAAGCTGGAAGGGACCAGGAAAGGGAGTCGGGATAACAGACACAAGGAGCTAGTCATTCTCTAACAACACTGCAATCCTATCCCAAGGCCCCACAGGGATAAATCTAGTAACCAGGGATAAGATGGGAAGATCATGAAGGAATAAAAAGATATTTGGTAGTTTTCATGTTTGCATGTTCAAAGGGTTAATTAAAATCATTAAGGACAAGGATAAAGAAATTTCAATGTGTATGTACTTTTCTATTGAATCCTTGGTTCTCAATCCGCTGAAAAAACACATACACAGATCATATGAAAATGATTGGGGGTGGGGGGGGAAGGTAAGTACAAGTGACACCGAGGGAAGGTGGACAATCCAGGTGATACTTTCAACAGAAGCTCTGCCCACTTCTCATTCTAAGGGCAAAAACACCCCCGCTGAGTTATCATATTGGTACTACCCATTTACTGAATGCAATTATAAAAACAATAAAATTGGGCATGGGGATGAGCAACTGGTTAAATTTATAACAACAATTATTCTTCAAGAAAATGTAAAGATTCAAGGCTCACTGTATAATCTATACAAAGCCTCATGTACTTGACTGCGACTTCTGTTACGCCGAGAAAACAGCATGACAGGTAACAGACTGAGGCAAAAGCAAAGGGGAGAAACTGTAGGGCGGAGCAGGGGAGGGAGAGGGGCTCACTGCAGCAGGGCTTTGGTCTTCCTGGTGGGGTCCTCGGGCTTGAAGTTCTTGTAGGCGTCAACTTCGTGTTCTATGGAGAGCATCTGGGCCTGCAGTTTGTTCCTGAAGTTTGGCAGGGTGTCTCGAATGTGGTTGGTGAGTTGCTAAATAAAACAAAACAAAATCTCACACACGCATAAGACAGGTTGAAGATGAGCTCGTGAGGTTGAAGATTAGCTCGGGAGACAAAAACTTGGCCTTCACTGTTTTTGTTTTGTTTTGTTTTAAGACATTTTTAATTGTTGATAGTATTACAGATATCTCTCATTCCGCGCCCCCCCCACCATCTCTTTATTCCCCCTCCTCCCAGCCCCTACCCATCCCCCCAGGTCTTTACTACCCTATTGCCGTGTCTATGGGCTATGCTTATAAGTATATAAGTTTTTTGGTTTATCTCTTCTCATTCCCCCAACCCCACATTGAGGCATGTCAGTCTGTTGCATGCCTCCATGCTTTGCTTCACTGTTTTTCTAATTGCTCAACACTGGAAAAATAATACGCACAGTTGACAGATAGTCAGAAGCAGCTCAGACCCTCTCCTCCACTGCTGGAGGCGATGCTCAAAATGTCTCAGAGTTACTCGCGGGGGCCATCTGGGGTAGCCTGTTCAAATGCCGCTGATGTTACCAGTGAGGATGCCTAGCAACACCCGGCCGGGATGGATGATCAGATCACTTACCTTGTCCAAAGAAACCTTAAGTTACAATGTGGTGGAAATGAAGGAGTGGAGAGCTATGCGGGTGCCTGACGTTCTCAGGAGACATGGCTCCCCACCCTGGTGGAGCTCGGAGGTACTTGTCAGCTGTGAACCTCCTCTCTTCTGCAGCCCCGACAGGTGCTTCCTCTTGACTCTACCTCTAGCCCCAGCCTAACCGTGCTGGGTCACTGGCTTATGCCTTCAACAGGTTATATATAAAAATGTGTGCTAAAATGTATACCCCTGGTTCTCTGTTCCTCAATAAGCATGTCTTTCTGCTTTGAGCACTGCTCTTTCAATAATATTAAGGTGGATGATTCTATTCAAGAGAATAGTAACAAATGTGGCTCTAAATATTTATATTCATTTTTAAAATTCCTATCATTCAAGCTGTATGTCTTACGTTAAGAAAAAATGAATACAAAAATAAGAAATATGAATTCTAATATTCACTTACATATTTCCTTAATTGTTCTTGTTGCTTGAAAGCACATTTATTTTTACCTGATTAAGGACCTTCTGTAGGTGCGGAGTCCCCATCCGATCGGCAATATGTCTGTAAGCCGGGTGTGAGAGAAAAAATTTCCTCTCCGCCAGCATGGCGGCCTTGATGTCCTTCTTCCCATCAATGTCCTTTTGGCTTCTGTTTACCACCCCCACGTAACCTGAAACAGAACACACACCTATGGTGTTTGGGGCACTCTTTGTTGTTTATTTTGGGGAGATTGCAAGGCTCTCAAAGAGGCTGAATAAAAAAGGCAAAATTATTAAGGCCTGAGGAATAGGTCCTTTTACAAAACTCAACTTGAGACATCAATATTTAATAAAGCCTGGTTGATTTGGCTAATGGCAATATTTTAACATTAACACAATAATGTCCTTTGCCCTTAAAAGCTCTGTGCATTTTAATAGAGTATGTTTCTGCTGGGCCGGTGTGTCTCAGTGGTTGAGCATCCCATGAACCAAGAGGTCCCGGGTTCGATTCCTGGTCAGGGCACATGCCTGGGTTGTGGGCTCAATCCCCATTAGGGGGTGTGCAGGAGGCAGCCAATCAATGATTCTCTCTTATCAATGTTTCTATCTCTCTCTCTCTCTCTCTCTCTCTCCTCTCTCCCTTCCTCTCTCTCAAATCAATTTTTTTAAAACATTTTTTTAAATAGAGTATGTTTCTTAGTAGTTTTGTCATATAGCAGGTAAGTCAGATTTAGAAGAGGACAGTATATATTTATGTAGTCTTTGAATATTTATACACTTCCTTCCAACCCCTCCCTTTTTCTGTTTTCTTGTTCCTGTTAAGGAATAGTTTTCCCCTTGGATCATTTTTCATATGTCTATTCCATAAAAAGTGCAGCTAGCTCTAACCGGTTTGGCTCAGTGGATAGAGCGTTGGCCTGCGGACTGAAGGGTCCCAGGTTCGATTCTAGTCAAGGGCATGTATCTTGGTTTCGGGCACATCCCCTGTGGGAGGTGTGCAGGAGGCAGCTGATCCATGTTTCTCTCTCATTGATGTTTCTAACTCTCTATTCCTCTCCATTGCTCTCTGTAAAAAATCAACAAAGTATATTTTTTTAAAAAAAGTGTAGCTAATCATAAACCCATTCCTCACACCTGAGGCACCATTAAAACTAAACCTCCCACTGGTCTGCCCATTGTTTCTCTGCCACGTCATCAAAGGAATCCCTGTGGGGCACACGATACGTTACCCCTGCGAAGAGGCAGCAGCTTATTCTCTAGAATGTCCCTGGCATCCGTTCCCTCATCCATAAGGTCCAGTTTGGTGATGACGCCAATGGTTCTCAGACCTGCAGTACAAACAAACCCAACATTGCACAGTCTGCAGGAAACGAACCAATTGCAGAGACATAGTTCTCCCCATGTGAAGCATGAAGCACTCATGTGCCTGGTCCTTTTCCTGGCCCTCTTTCTAATCTGCTACCCCAGGCCGGTCTGGGGGACTCCGATGGGATGAGGAGGAGAGTTGTGAAACCACCATCCATGAGCTAACCTTCTATTCAACAGAGAAAAAATAAACAGTTGTATCACCAAATACTTTTAAATTCATGAGTTTATTTTGGTATCTTGCATACATGGCAATTATACATTTCAATTTTTCTCCCAGGTACTGCACATAACATGCGTGCTTACATTTTTTTATGTATGACATTATTTTAAAAACATAAACATGGGCCAATGATGAGAGTGCACTAAAAATCAAGGCTTATTATTGATCCAGTTCTGGAGCTGGGTCCATACAGCATCAAGCTAGTGACAGCCCATCAGTCCATTGTGTGTGGGGCCCACATTGCTCGGGGCCATGTGGGCAAATGCAGAGTGTGAGAGCCCCACAAGCCCGAAGCACGAACCAAGAGCAAGAGAGAGAGAGCGCCTTTGTTTAGGAGGTTATATATCTCAAATTTTCCCATGCTCGCAGTGGCCACCCCTACTCTGGCCAATGACCTGTTCCCAGGTGTGACTGACAGACAAGTACCTTCCCTGTGTCACTCAGACTTTCCTGGGCTTGTGTCCATTTGGCCTTCCCTTTGCTCTGTTCCAGTGATTCATAACTGGGTCCATGACAACAGGATCCAGAGAATATACCGAATCACTCTGAAGGTATTAAGAGATTTCAACTTCCGAAGGTGAGGTTGGGGGTGCATTAGCGATAGACATATAGAAGATTATGCAAACAGAGAGTCAACTACTAATCTCAAAGGCAGCATCATGGAAATGTAATCATAATTTACCACATGGCTTATCTGTGAATAACCTTTCAGAATCATACATATTCATTAGTGAAATGTCAAGGGTAAGTGTATGCATGTGTGTATGAGTATATGTGGGTATGGGAGAGGGATACAGAACAGCTAAATCTTCTCTGCAGCAGAAAGTCAAAGAATATCTAAAATTTTTTAAAAATCAAGAAATAGTATAAAAAGATCACATAAAAGTATGGAGGGGAATACAAAAAGAAAAAGCTAAAATGGTTGAAAGTGGAAGCCTCTGGAAATAAGTAATCAAGAGTTGGGAGGAATGGGGAAGGGACTGATACTTTGATTCAAAGCCTTTGGGACTGTTTTTTTTTGTTTGTTTGTTTTTGTTTTAAAGCTACGTACATTTAGAACATTAATAAAAATAAAAGTTGAATTTTAAAAGCATTTTCTTTACTGCTCCCTTATTTATAAGAAGGCAATGGAGTCTATACTTGGCGGTGTGCCCAAGGAGATCCCTGGCTTTTTCATGTTTAGATGTACAAATAGGCAGCTTTAAATCACCAATGAAGTCCTGCTACCAGACTGCAGACCCACACTGACAGACCTCAAAGCCTTGGCCAAAGGGTTTCCAAGGCAACATGTTTTGCAAACACTTCACTGGAAATCTGAAGACTTAGATAAAAACAGTAATAGAGACCAATTATTGAGCCCTGATTATGAGCCCGCCTCATCTAGGGCTTGAAATTACTCTATGCAGTAGGTACTAGTATTTCCTCAATTACACAGATGAGGAAAGGGAGACTTGGAGAGGAAGAGTACGCTGTGTAAAAGCTCACAGCCTGTAGGGTGTGAAACCCAGGCAGCCTACTTCCATTTTTAATCACCGTATTTTTCTGCCTTCCAATTCTTTGCTAGATTCTACAAGTGATTATCTGTGTTCTTTGGCAAGTTCATTAGATGTCTCTTTTGAGCCCAGATTTCTGGGGTGGAGAACAACTCCCAAATTTAGAAGAGATTAGATAAAGTAATAAGCAAACTGAAGAGTAATTTAATAAAATTCTTGCCCTCCAACTAAAAGGAAAATATAAATAAGTTAAGAGCTAATAAGTAACGTGTGATATTGTTTCAATTATCTTTCTCTTCAGGAAAGAATAGCCACAATGATGAGCTCTGATGAGTTCTAATGAAGACCTTAAAAAGACCCAATGCACATCAAAGGTCTGATTCTTATATGGCCTAGAGGCCAAGAGCACTGGCCCAAGCATTGCCTCTTATTAGCTCCAAGACATTAGTTTCCTCATCAGGTGTAACCACATCAATAGAAGAACCATTCATCACAGCTTACATTTGATGCCTGAATAATTATTCTTTTTTTAAAATTAATTTTTAGAGAGAAAGGAAGGGAGAGAGAAACGCTGATGTGAGAGCCACCCACCACTGGTAATCGAGCCCACAACCTGGGCACATGCCTTGACCAGGAATTGAACTGGCAACCTTTCAGTGCACTGGACAATGCCCAACCAACTGAGTCACACCAGCCAGGGCTGGAATAATTTTTAACAGCATCTCCTTTAACTCTTAAAGGACTTCCTGTTTGAAGAGTAAGTTATAGCCCAGCCAGCGTGGCTCAGTGGTTGAGCGTCAACCTATGAACCAAGAGGTCATGGTTCAATTCCCAGACAGGGCTTGATCCCCAGTAGGAGTCGTGCAGGAGGCAGCCAATCAATGATTCTCTTTCATCATTGATGTTTCTATCTCTCTCTCCATCTCCCTTCCTCTCTAAAATAAATAAAATGTATTTTTTAAAATAAGAATAAGTCATATGTTCACTCTGACTCATCAATAAAATGAGTCAAGTGAGGAACTTGGAAGTTGCCACTGTGTCCAAAGAGTAAGTCAAAAGCAGAATGGACTGAAAAATCAACAAATCCATCTTAGATTCATCAGACAAGTGGAGTCATAAAGCATTGCCCCCCAAATTTGGAGAGACAGACAGATGTATACAGACGTTTCACAACCCAGAAGCAGAAAACTCCGAGGGAACCGGGGCCCAGGTAGGAACACCTGTAATTGATGAACTGCTGAATGTTCATTGTGGAGAATCTCAGAGTAGAAAGCTGCAGGGGGGGCCAGTCGTAATAGGTATCCATCCATACTTGTGTTAGTTTTGCCTCCAGGAGCTCAACCGAATCCTCACAGTGATTATCTAGGAAAAATCCCCTCGTGATTCCAGTGGGAGAAAACAACCTGAAAATGGGTGAAAGGCTGGAAAGACACCTATCCAAAGAAGATACACAGACAGCAGGTATGTATCTGAAAAGGTGCTCTAGACCACATGTCATCAGGGAAATGCAAATTACAGCCACAGTGAAATATTACTACACACCCACTAGAGTGGCCAAAATCCAGAACACTGACAACACCAAATGCTGGTGAGGAAGTGGGACAACAGGAACTCTCCTTCGTTGCTGATGGGAATGCAAAATGGAGCAGCCACTGTGGAATATAGTTTGGCAGTTTCTTACAAAACTAAACATATTCTTACCATGGGGCCCAGTAATTGCACTCTTTAGTATTTACCTGAGGGACCTGAAAACATGCCCACACAAAAACTTGTATGCAGATGTTTACAGCAGCTTTACTTATAATTTCCAAAACTTGGAAGCAACCAAGATGTTCTCCAGTGGGTGAATGGATAAATTAACTGTGGCACACCCAGACAATGGAATATTAGTCAATGCTAAAAAGAAATGAGCTGCCCTAACCGGTTTGGCTCAGTGAATAGAGCATCGGCCTGTGGACTCAAGGGTCCCGGGTTCGATTCCGGTCAAGGGCATGTACCTTGGTTGTGGGCACATCCCCAGTAGGGGGTGTGCAGGAGGCAGCTGATCGATGTTTCTCTCTCATTGATGTTTCTAACTCTCTCTCCCTCTCCCTTCCTCTCTGTAAAAAATCAATAAAATATATTTTTTTAAAAAAATGAGCTGTCAAGCCCTGAAAAGACATGGAGGAAACTTAAATGCCTGTTATTACTAAGTGAAAGAAGCCATCTGAAAAGACTATATAATATAGGAGTCCAACCATATGACATTCTGAGAAAGGCAAAACTATGGAGGCAATAGAAAGATGTGTGGTTGCCAGGGGAAGGGGAGGCAGGAGTGGAAAGCAGAGCACAGAGGGGTTTTAGGGCAGTGAAACTATTCCGTACGAGATTACAATGGATACATGTCATTATACATCTGTGCAAACCCATCACACATACAACACCAAAAGTGACCCCTAATGGAAACTATGGACTCTGAGTGATAACAATGAGTCAGTTTAGGTCCATTTGTACCCCTCCAGTGGGGGATGTTAATAGTGAGGGAGGCTGTGCATGTGTGGGGACAAGGTGTATATAGGAACTCCCTGTACCTCCCATTGGGTTACTCTGTGAACCTAAAATGGCTCTAAAAAATAAAGTCTATTCATTAAAGACAAATACCAACACATGTAAAGTACTTGGTACATAAAAACCACTCAATAAATGAAAGTTGTGATCTCACCAACTTTGTTTCCCATCACTGCTCTCACTCTGCTCCAATCCTGAGCTCTCAATATCACACAACCAGATGCAGTTCTCCATGGGACCATGCATTTTCGCCTCCTCACTTCCTATCACCATCCCCCTCACCTCCACATAGCCTTCCCTTCTCTTCTTTTCTTGGTCAACGCCTACCATCTTCAAAATCCTTTTCAGGCCTGACCTGCAGGTCCGTAATCAGACTCTCACAAGTGTACGTTTGGAGTCCTTCCTCCGTGCTCTCAGAGCTCTCTGTGTACACAAACATCAGAGTTCTTACATGACACTAGGAATCTGCTTATTTGTCTATCTCACTCAATAAGCATGTCAGGATCTCTTCAAGAATAAAATAATATCGAATCTGCATATTCTAAGCAATTCATATAGATGCCAAACAGAGTGGGAACTCAATACATGTTTATTTATTAAATAAATAAATGAACGAAAAAACAAGCCTATTTATTTTCCTTAGGTTCAGATAAGAATTGAAATACAAATTTCAGAAACGAAAGATACCATTCTACCATGTTACCTGTGTTTGTGGTCAGCACAGTGGTTTTCCTATAAGAACACTGCCATTTCTTCCATTGATGAATGCAACTAAATTACAAGTAGTGTGTTGTTTCACTTAATTAAGAAATGGGACAAAACCAAGCCAGGAACCACATTAGCAGTTTCCAGAAAAGTAATCTGGAACACTGTACACTAACACAACAGCAAAGAAAAAAAATCAATGACGAGTTAGTGTAAACATGTATATAGCAAAATTGAAAACAGGCTTAGGGAATTAGATGTCCTTCAGTTAATGCATTTTTTTTGTTTTAGGTTTTGGTGGGGGTTCGGGGGGGGTGAAGTAAATGTGTGTTTTTTTCTGCTTGGCAAAGACTATGGAATATTTTATTTCTGCAAGCAATCAGCGATGAATGGGAATAGTTTCATGGTGTGTTTTTTTCCTATAAGTTTTCCATGAACATTATTTCCTTGTTACTTTCAGAAATTCTGAATAGCACAGTTTTCATTTTCAAAGTCAGGTAATATTATTCCATGTGATACTTGGTAAAATATTAAGTGATAGAAAACATAAAAATTACAGTTGCTATGGTAACAGACTCTATCTTGCTCACCAATATATGCCCAGAGTCTAGCAAAATGCTTGAAAGATGTTTTTAAAACGTATTTTTATTGATTTCAGAGAAGAAGGTAGAGGGAGAAAGATAGAAACATTAATAATGAGAGAGAATCATTGATCGGCTGACTCCTGCACACCCACACTGGGGATGGAGTCCCCAACCCAGGCATGTGCCGACAGGGAATCAAACCATGACCTCCTGGTTCATAGGTTGATGCTCAACCGCTGAGCAACGCCGGCCGGGCAAACAATTTAATATTTGTGGAAGGAAGAGAAGAGAGGAGAAGAAAGACAAAGGAGAGAAAGGAGGAGTCCCTGGCTGTGGGCCTGGAACTGTTACGGCCTTCCCACACTTACCTTCTCATGCAGGAGTTTTTACTGCAGACAATAACACAGCCCTCAGCAATCTATTTGGAATCCTGAACAGATACTTCAGACAGCTGACTGCTGACCACAAAATGTTCTGGCCCAGAACGCCATCCAGGCCTCTGCCAGCAACAGCAAGGAAACTGTCCGGAGTTCCAGATGGTGAACTTGGTACTAGATAACACCAACTCTCTTTTTTTTAAAGTCCCCCTTCACTCCCAAGCCACATCCAAGATCCGCTGGTCATCTCTCCTCTTCTGAACAGGAGAAACTGAAAAGCTCCTCCTACAGCAAGAGTTTCTCATTCAATCTATCGGTTCTGCTGGCACCTACTATATAGGGAACCTGATTTGCATTATATGGGCCACTATGAGCACCACTACAAGAAACTATGGTTTACACACACACACACACACACACACACACACACACACACACAAGTTTAAAAGTATGACATAAAATTAATTTGTTTCATTGCTTAGAAAGCGGGTTTGTGGCTTTGCGCACGCATAGGAACTAAAACTGCTTTCTGAAAGGGTTGGCTCCAGCTCTGTGCGTCTTCATGGCTTATAAAGATGACAACACGAATGTGGAAGGAGCCTTGGCAAATGATAATGTTGGCAATCCTGAGCAAAGCCAGGCAGGCAGGAAGTGGAAAGCAAGGGTTAATTTTACAGGGAGATATTTAAGTTTAATAGCTCTATGCTTCCTGAAACTGCTAAAACTATTGGTTTTTTAAAAGTCTTCTTTAACAGGAATTTCTGCAGGAAAAATAACTGCATATCTGAAACTTGACAGCCACAAACCCACTTTTTAAGCAATGAAACAAATTAATTTTATGTCATACTTTTAAACTGCCAGACACTTTCTAAGTACTTTGCAGATATTAACTCGTTTCGTAACAACCCTGTAAGTAAGGAATTACAATTACCCCCATTTTACAGATGAGGAAACTGAGGCACAGAAAAGTTAAGTCAGTTGCCCAAGATCAGAAGCTGGTAAGGAGTGGAGCCAGGATTCAAACCCAGGCAGTTTGGCTCCAGTTTATGCTATTAAACACTAGGCTGCCCTGTTTTACAATATAATTTTATGTTGTATGCTTTTATTTATGTAATTTCTTATTAAGGCAAAGTTTCTGTAAAATGTCTCTTGGTTGTTTTAGCAGAACAGCTTGTCCTTCATTCCAGCAAACTGCCCACTTCCTCCCTTTGCGGCCATTCTGCCAGTCCTCTCACTGTGCCATCTGGAACCATCTCTGTTGTCACCAAATTGCTCCAACACACTCCTGCTCTGGTCTAAACAATGCTTCTCACTTCCTTGCTGTCACTTACACCCAGTTTCTCCCCCATGCCTTTTGGGTCGGGACTGCATGTTTTCCTGAGCTCCCTGGAGCTCAGGGTTGGAGGAAAAGAGAGTGGACATTAATGAAGTTTTCTTGCTCCTCGGAGCTGCTCCAAACCTCTGTTCCTTCTATTTGCTGCCATCTAGGAAATGCCCAGACACCACCATATTTAGCACGCGCGCGTACACACACACACACACACACACACACACACACTCTTAATTGAAGGTTTTAGTATCATGCTATTCCTTACTATCCTTAGTTCCACCATTATCCAAGCAGCTTTGTTGTTTGTGGAGATGATGTATCCAGCTCTCTTATGTACTGAGTTTCTTGACCTCTCCTACTCAGTGATTTTTACCTGCATGCCATGTTAGCAGTTTCCTCCCATGATCACCTCCTGGACATTTGTAATGTGGACTTGTTCCATCTGTACATCATAAACTCTTACTAGTCTCTAACCACAGACGCCTTTTCTTCCCATGCCTTTGCTCTCCTACCTCATTCAGAACCCCATTCCTGAACCATCCCATTTCCCCAAAAAACTTACAGGTCCTGTCTGGCTTCACTTTCTTCCCTTCTTCCAAGGATTTCACAGTCCACCTTTCCAGTGAGTATTTTTCCAATATCCTCAACTCTTTTGCCCACTTTGTCTTCCATCCAACAGATCCTGCAAAATTCTGACTCAAAAGCAATCCAAATATTTGCCTGTCCAGCCCCCGGGCTGCTTGGTGCACATGCGCTCTGCCCCAATGGAGTCCTTCAGTGTTGCCCACTCGCTCCTTCTTCCTTACCCCTCAGCGGCTGTTCAAAATACCTTGCTCCTCAAACATCTTACACAACCCCCTGCTCTCCCATCCTCCTTTCCACCCTCCACTCCCAGTTTTTTCTCAGCCCATAGCCTTGCTTCCAACTTAGAGAGAAAAATCTACGTCAACAGGCAATAAATTCTTCAAATGCCTCTCCAGATATCTCCAAATTAACCACTATCTGCATGTACTTTCTTACTTCATTCTTGTGTCTGTGGAAGAAATGGTTCTCCTTCTATTCAAGAAACATTGCAGAGAAAGAATAGAGGGAGGAAAGGGGAAAGAAAGGAAAGGGGAGGGAGGATGGAGGATGGAAAGGGGGAAAGGGAGAGAAGGAGGAAGTACGGAAGGAGGGAGGGAGGGAAAAAGAAAGGAGGGAAGGAGAGGAAGGAAGAGAGGAAGAAAGAAGAAAGGAAGGGAGTTGGAGGGAGGGACCCTGAAATCAGCTAGGGAAAATGAAAGTCTTAGAGAAATTTAGAAGTTTTGATTTGGTTTTTTTAATGGTCATATTTTATATAAATAAACTGCCACAAAATAACTCTATGGATCTGGTTTGAGCAGATATTCTGGGGATGGCTTGTAGAATATGTTTTTATAGCAACTTTCAAAAGAACTACTACTATGCCAATGGTAATGTCGGAAGTCTGTGGTCGCATCAGAATTTAGGAGTAAGATTTAAATGTATAAGTGACTATTAATTGTGCTTAAATGTCTTCGGATTTTTTTAATCCTCACCTGAGAATATGTTGTGAGTTTTTTTTAATTGACTTTATTTAGACAAAGAAAGGGACAGGGAAGGAGAGAGAGAAACATCAACATGAGAGAGAAACATTAATTGGTTGCCTCCCACACACACACAGGGAGTGGATAGAAATGGTGATCTATTTGGTGTACAAGAGGGGACTACACTCCAACCAACTGAACCACATCGCCAGAGCTAAAGGTCTTTGAATTTTGAAACAGAAAGACATGAAAACACAATTTTTCTTTAATACTAAAGTCATTTTAATTAAACACTTCCACTTTGAATAGCAATGCAACACATTCATATTCTATCTAATAAAAGAGTAATATGCAAATTAACCATCACTCCATGACAAAAATGGCAGCCCCCATAGCCACAAGATGGCGGCGCCCAGTCCCCTCAGCCCTGCTGCTGGAGTGTCAGGGCCTGTCCGCCAGAGCAGTGAGGTGGATCCAGCCACCCCGCCCCACCGCTGCTGCAGTGTCTGGGCCTGTCAGCCCCGCCAGGGTTCGCGGGGACCAAGCAGCGAGGCTGGATCCGCCCCCAGACACGGCAGACAGAGCCCAGACAGCAGGGCTTGGGGGCTTCCTTAGTGTGTCGGTGTCGGCGAAGCCCCCAGGCCTGGCAGACAGAGCACACTGTAGGGCATTGGGGCTTCCTTAGTGTGTCGGTGTCGGCGAAGCCCCCAGGCCTGGCAGACAGAGCACAATGCAGGGCATTGGGGCTTCCTTCGCATGGCGCATGGTGATGGCAGGCAGAGAGCAGACAGCAGGGCATGGGGTCTTCATCTCCATGGCTGCTGCGAGACCCCCAGGCCCCGCAGAGAGCAGAGAACACGGGAGTGGGCCTAAGCCATCAGTAGGACATCCCCTGAGAGCTCCTGGATTGTAGAGGGTGCAGGTTGGGCTGAGGGACCCCCGTTAATGAATTTCATGCACCGGGCCTCTAGTCTATATAATAAAGGGTAATATGCAAATTGACCATCACACCCTCACAAGATGGCTGCCTATGACCAGGCCAGCAGGGGGATTAGTGAGGGACAACCAAACGACTGAACAAGCAGGCTGCGTGGGGCAAACAGGCCAACAGGGGGGTTAGTGAGGGACAACCAAACAAGTGAACAGCAGGCTGCGTGGGGTGACCAGGCTGACAGGGGGGTTAGTGAGGGACAACCAAATAACTGAACAAGCAGGCTGCGTGGGGTGACCAGGCCAGCAGGGGGGCCATGAGGGACAACCAGGCCAGCAGGAGGGGCAGTTGGGCTCAACCA
This sequence comes from Plecotus auritus, assembly GCF_963455305.1. Classification (NCBI taxonomy): domain Eukaryota; kingdom Metazoa; phylum Chordata; class Mammalia; order Chiroptera; family Vespertilionidae; genus Plecotus; species Plecotus auritus. Next base: position 26,768,114 of record NC_137778.1, read on the forward strand.
GGCCGGCATGGGGGGGCAGTTAGGAGTGACCAGGCTGGAAGGGGAGGTGCAGTTGGGGGTGATCAGGCCAGCAGGGGGGGAAGTTGGGGGCAATGAGGCTGGCAGGGGGGCAGTGAGGGGTGACTAGGCCAGTGGGGGGGGGGGCAGTTGGGGGCAACCAGGCTGGCAGGGGGGCAGTTAGGGGCAACCAGGCCGGCCAAGGGGGGCAGTTGGGGGTGACCAGGCTGGCGGGGGGGGGGGGGCGGGGGAAGGGCAGTAAGGCGTGACCAGGCCAGGGGAGGGGGCAGTTAGGAGCAACCAGGCAGGCAGGCAGGTAAGCAATTAGGAGCCAGCAGTCCAGGATTATGAGAGGGATGTCCGACTGCTGGATTAGGCCTGATCCCCAGGATGGGGTCTAAACCGGCAGTCAGACATCCTCCGAGGCATCCCAGATTGGAGAGGGTGCAGGCCAGGCTGAGGGGACCCCCCCCCCCCATGCACAAATTTCATGCACCGGGCCTCTAGTATTAATATAATGAGAATTCCAGAGAAAAGATTCCTATCTCTAATTTGCAATTAAGGGAGAGATTATGTTTTATTGCTTTCTTACATATTTTTTAGACATTCTCATAAACGGTATTCCTTTTTCACATACAAATTTCAACATTCAACCTCCACAAAGAGAAACTGAGGGAAAATTCAAACATGTTCATGCCACGTCTCTACAGTGACCCCCAGTGGCTGAAGGAAGGAACATGTCAGTGTTAGCAATCCACATCTCACATCTCCTTTCACACTGATAAAATCTTGATGACAATAGCACGTTCCACTTTCATAGCACATTCACTTATAGCAATGTGCCTTCACACTTCTCTCTTTCATTTCTATTTTTATAAAAGAATTTGAATACATATCTATTCATATTCCTGATCTAAATCTATTCTCTTTCTTCTTTCACAGTACATTTCACAATCAAGTTCATTTTATCTTTCCCAATAAAAAATAGCTTGTCTAAAGAGCATATACTGTTAAGATATACTCTCTTAGCAACTAAAAAAGCTTCTTTAAAAACCTAGAGGATAAATATTTTTTGTTGTCATGTTTCCAAGTCTATGGTTCAACATATTTTTATGGTATATATAAATCTTGATATAATTTTAGACATAATTCTATGATTCAACATTTTAAAAGCTCGAAAGAAAGCTTTCTACACTAGGGCCAGCCTATTCATCAACCTATGGATGAACAAATTACTCTCTTTTGCAAATGGGCTAATTTCTAACAAAAGCTTGAACAAAACTACTTGAATTGTACATGCATGAAACTTAACATTCAAGTACATACAATGCAAAATAGCAGCATGATTTGAAATGTGCACCTGTAATTCCCAGACTTCAGAGTGTTATGGTATGATGACATATTGCACACATTTCCTATCAGAGTTCTGATCACACAGGCGTGTAGGGTCATGTGTTTCTGTGCTCCCTGCTTTCTTCAGAGAAGACGTTTAAGTTATTCCCTGGTCAAGCCTAATACACAGTAGATGCTCGTTTAAAAGGATGATTGATTGAACAGAACTGATATAAAAATGATTTTTTTCAAAGACCAGAAGCCTTTTTGGTTTTAGCCTCTGTTCTTAGCACTTTCTCCATTAAAGAAAATAGCAGGGAGGATTTGGGCTCAGGTGCAATTATTTAACATCTATTGACTTCTTTAATTTGGTCAAATATTTAAGGCTCAGAATTTCAAGGTAAACTGGGAATCCAATTGAAAGGAAAAATCGCTGCAGACAGGCTGCCTGGAAACAGGTTTTCTCCATGGAGTGCTCTTGTATTTGCATTTGATAAATACACTCATCAGATTTTGAGTGCGACTTAATCCCTGATGCTTGAAGCTTCTGTTCAACTTAACAGCACCTCCAGGACCAGACCGTAAAGTAGACGTCTGCTAAATGTTGCCAAAGGTCAGTGACTATCAGTTTACATCACCCGTGGACTTTAACTTTTTCCAGATTGAAGAGGGAGACTTGTTGAAAGCGAAAAGCTTGAGGAGGTGGGTTGGACACACCTTCACAAAACAAACACACCTCCAGCTTCTGGTAAATTCATAAATTTCATCTCAAGAGAGGATAGTGCCCTCTTCCCAACCAGAGGAATCACTCCTCGTGGAGAGGTGGGTTTTTTAATCTCTCTTTCTCTCTCTCTCTCTCATATATATATATATATATATATATATATATATATATATATGAAAAATATGCAAATTGTCCGGGATGCCATAACGTCATAACCGCTCAGGAGGAGGCTGTGTGCATAGGTGGGCGGTACGGGACTGTGTGCGAGGTGAGGCAAGTCACGGATGGCACAGGCCCAAAGACAGGGGGCCTGCCAGCCGCCGCCGTGGCTTGAGCAGGCCCAGAGAGGAGACAGGGGAACCTGCCAGCCGCAGCACGCCAGTAGTCCTGCCTCTGTGCATGAGCTGCAGCGGAAACACCTTTTCTGACCACTCATTGGCTAAGCTCCTGGTACGCCACTCGCAGCGTTCTTGGTAACTTAGGTAATAAGAATCCAAGATGGTGATCTAGGGTTTTTCCACCTCACTCCTGGAGGAAAAAACAAAGGTCCACTGCTAGAGGGGATAAGAAATGTCATATCCTGCCCTAGCCGGTTTGGGTCAGTGAATAGAGCCTCGGCCTGTGGACTGCAGGGTCCGGGTTCGATTCTGATCAAGGGCATGTACCTAGGTTGCAGGCTCCTCCCTGGCTGGAGCCCAGGTCAGGGCTCATGCCAGAGGCAACCAATCAAAGTGTCCCTCTCACATTGATGTTTCTGTCTTTCCCTCTCTCTTCCACACTTTCTAAAAATCAATGGAAAAATATCCTCAGGTGAGGATAAAAAAAAAAGAAATGTCATATCCTATGAAAGAGACATCTTGGAAATGCCTAAAGAAAGTTGTTATTTTTTCATGGTGAAGGGACTGGAGTCCGTGTTGATGAAAACACCTTGGCAGTTGCAGCGGCCGGCAATGGCGGCAGCAGTGGGGTAATGGGGGTGGCACCTTCCCCTGATCAGCCCAGTCGCCTCCCACAGAGGGAGGCCAGACTGCGGGGAGCGGGCCTACGCTGTCAGTAGGACATCCCCTGAGGGCTCCTGGACTGTGAGAGGGGGCAGGCTGGGCTGAGGGACCCCCCCCCCCCAAGTGCACGAATTTCATGCACTGGGCCTCTAGTGTGTGTGTGTGTGTGTGTGTGTGTGTGTGTGTGTGTCTGTGTATCCTAATAAAAGAGTAATATGCAAATTAACCTTCACTCCGCTACACCCACAAGCCATGCCCACTAGCCAATCAGGAGCAAATATGCAAATAAACCCAACCAAGATGGCTACCGCCACAGAGAGCAGGAGGGAGGCTTGGGTTTCCCTGGCAATGGAGGAAGCCAAGCTTTCCTCCTGCCCTTGCCGGCCTAGGTCTCCACTCAAGGCTACAAAGTTTCAATGACAGAAGATACATAAAACCAAACAGAAATGGCGGCAGCCACGGAGCTGGAAAGAGCAGGAGGCTAGGGTTGCCCGCGGCAATGGAGGAAGCCAAGCTTTCCCCACATCCTGGCTGGCCCAGGCCTCAGCTTAAGGCTACAAAGTTTCAATTATAGAAGATACATAAACCCCAACAGAAATGGCTGCCGCCACGGAGCAAGCAGAAGGCTTGGCTCCCCTCCAGGCTACAAAGTTTCAATTGTAGAAGATAAATAAACCCCAGATACCAGGGCCTCTGCTTGGGTCACCAGGGGGCGTGGCCGGCCTGCAAACCACCACAGGCCCCTCACCCAGGCCGCCCCACGCCCCAAGGGAACCCCCACCCTGATCTGGGACACCCTTCAGGGCAAACCAGCTGGCCCCCACCCATGCACCAGGTCTCTATCCTATCTAATAAAAGAGTAATATGCAGATTGACCATCACTCCAACACACAAGATGGCTGCCCCATGTGGTCAAAGATCCTGCCCCCATGTGGACACAAGATGGCCACCACAAGATGGCCAGCAAGGGAGGGCAGTTGGGAGGGACCAGGCCTGCAAGGGAGGCCAGTTGTGGGCGATCAAGCCTGCAGGCGAGGGCAGTTAGGGGTGACCAAGCCGGCAGAGGAGGGAAGTTGGGGCAACCAGGCCTGCAGGGAAAGGCAGTTGGGGGGGACTCAGGCCTACAGGGGAGAGCAGTTGGGGGGTACCAGGCCTGCAGGGGAGGGCAGTTGGGGGGGACCCAGGCCTGTGGGGGAGAGCAGTTGGGGGGACCAGGCCTGCAGGGAGGGCAGTTAGGGGTGACCAGGCCTGCAGGGGAGGGCAGTTAGGGGTGACCAGGCCTGCAGGGGAGGGAAGTTAGGGGAAAACAGGCTGGCAGGGGAGCAGTTAGACATCAATCAGGCTGGCAGAGGAGTGGTTAGGGGGCAATCAGGATGGCAGGCAGGCGAGCAGTTGGGAGCCAGCAGTCCTGGATTGTGAGAGGGATGTCCGACTGCCTGTTTAGGCCCGATCCCACCACTGGAATCGGGCCTAAACGGGCAGTCGGACATCCCTCGAGGGGTCCCAGAATGGAGAGGGTGCAGGCTGAGCTGAGGTACCCCCCGCCCCCCGGGCACGAATTTCTTGCACCGGGCCTCTAGTGTGTGTGTGTGTGTGTGTGTGTGTGTGTGTGTATACACACACACACACACACACACACACACACACACACACACACTCCAGGATGAACTCTGGTCATGCTAGCTTTAGAAATGAAATTCATTTTCTGTGAAATAAATCACCATGAAAGGAATTTCCAGACACATTTGCCTCCCTGGTGAGGCCTTTGAACAGACCTGTATTGTAGATGACAAGCTTGATGGGTAATGCTGACATATGGCTGCGCCCAGAAGATAAAAGGCACAGTCAGAGTCTTCATGGGTAATGAACTTGTGCTCAGGTAATAAATCAACACCACTGTTGGGATGGACTCCTCAGCTTTCTATACAGATAATGTGAGTGTCACATTATGATGAACTGCTCAGCTAAGGTGTAGCGGTATCTATAAAACACATGGATGTTTGTGTCATTTCTCCATTAATGTGGAGTCTTCATTATATAACCATTACAACCTACCAGGAAAAGTGGACATTACACCATCATAAATAAACTCAGTATGATAAAAACTATCTCCCCACCAATCAATCTAACCAACTAACCTCATCTGAACCCATATCCTCTGCTTTTCCTACTGTTAAAATGAGAAACAATATCCAATCCTCTCCTGTGTAGGGCAAGGATTCCCACAGGTGCTCTACATTATATCTCCCTCCCCTAATCAAGGATTTTTCTTCTATTTATCCATTCTTTATCCTGCTTCGCCTACACTTATCCCATCTCTGTCCTTCATCACCAATTTTCTCTCTCCTGGGTCATTCTTATCAACACACAAACATGCTATAATGTCCCCCACCTTTCAAAAACATTCTCTTGACCTTATACTACTATGTCCCATTTTTCTGTTTATCTCAACAGTGAAACTTGAAAGAGTTTCGGTCTATCTTCTGTATCCACTTCCTCACATGCAAGTGTCTTTTGAACCTCCTTTAAAAAAGGATTTCCTACCAACCCCTTCCTATTAAGGTCACCAATGAATTTCATGTGCCAAATTCAAGGGTCAATTCTCTACCCTCATCTCCATTGGATGAGCACATAATAGTCTGGTTTAGACACAAAAATTGGAGATAGTGAGGACTTAACCAGGTTCAAGGCTGCTTTGCTTCTGTTTACTACTGAATATTTCAGCAAGCAGTGGAAAGGATTTGTGGGCTAAGAATACAAGTGGCTCAATGGGGGCTGCTTCCCAGCACCTCCCTGGCTCCGTGCAGAGGAGCACTTTAAGTTTGAAGACAAATAGAGCCTATGAGGACTGGGGAGATTGCCAAGCCAGAAAGGCAAAAAACACGGTTAAACTGCCTTTTAAGCCACTAGGTTGGTTGTACCGCTTCATGACAACGGAAGGGAAATCTCACTATCCCATAGCTAGCAACTCCTGGGCTCCAGTTCTTACTGTGTCATCCACCTTCCTCAAGGTTAAGTGGTAGACTTAGCCTTGACCTTGATCTCTCTGCAGCATTGGACACAGCTGACAAAAAGGTCCTTCCTAAAACCCTCTTTCCTGTGGCTTCTGGAATGCCACTTGGTTCTCGGGCTCTTTTCAGTCGCCTCTGCTTTTTCTCCTCCTCTTCATCGGGGTTATTTCCTTGGTCCTTCTCTTCTCTGTCTTCATTCATCTTCTACATGGTTGCAACTCAAATGGTCTCACGAAATTAGACACTATCTGAATTAGTTCCCTAGAGCTGTCCCCATGAATTACCACACACTGGTGGCTCAAAACAACAGGAACTTATTTTCTCATGGTTCTGGCCTCCAGAACTCTGAAATGAAGGTGTCAGCAGGGCCAACATCACTCCCTTTAGTGGCTCCTGGAGTCCTTGGCTGTGGTAGCATAACTTCAATTTCTGCCAACATTTCACCAGGCCTTCCCTATGTCTCTCTCTCTCAAATCTCCCTCTCTTTTCTCTAACGAAGACTGGCCATTGGATTTAGAGTCCACCCTAAATCCAGGATGATCTCATTTCAAGATTCTGCAAAGAGAATCAATTTCTTTTTGAGGTAAAACAAAAGATGCCAGGAGAGGCAGGCGGCGGAAGCCAAAGGAAAAATATCGGTACTTTGTAATCTAAGCCACAGAGGGCGAGGGGAGGCAGGGTGTTTTCCACACAAGGCCCTCGCCCCAGTGCAGCGGGACTCCGCCAAGGTCACCAGCTGGGAGGGACCGAGGGACAAAGAGGGCAGCCGCCCAGAGGCACTGGTGCCATGACAGGACCCCTGTCTGCTGGGGGTGGAGGAGGGGGGTGAGGGGAAGGGTGAAGCCCATCAGAGCAAATGGCCACGGGGTGAGGGGCCGCTTAACCAGAGGTCACAGATAAAAGAGACACAGGCTCAGGGCAGCCTAGGGTTCCATTTTTAGCTCTGCCCTTTCACTGCTGTGTGCCCTCGCCCTCTCTGTGCTGCAGCAGCCTCACCTGTACAATGGGCACGTGGACAAGGGGGCGGGGCCACGTGATCAGCCAGAAGTGGGTATGTGGATGGGGGCGGGGCCACGTGAACAGCCAGAAGTGGGCACGTGGACAGGGGGCGGGGCCACGTGAACAACTGGAAGTGGGCACATGAAGGTGGGGGAGGCGGGACCACGCGATGAAAGGAATTTTAGGGGGATATAGGCAGGTTTAGGGAATTTTTAGAATTGGGGTCCATGGAAAAAAAATAGGGCTACAGATTGGGAGAAGGTACATCTCCATAACACAAAGAATCCAGGTGCACGGAGCAGCAACAGTTGCATTTACATAAGAGAAGGAAGCTGGAAGTAGCCCACATATATATTTTATATTTACAAAATAAAGAAGAAGGAAAAAAGCCCAGAAAGAAAAGAACAGTAAGGGAGGAGGGCATCACATGTCCCAAGTCATGTCTGACCTTTGAGCTCAGGAGTTGCTATAGTGACAAAATCAAAAGGGGAATAGTGGCCAATCAGAGGGGATATCCAGACACAGGGACTTGCAGCCTTTATAAACTGTGGAAGAAGGGACAGGGTGGGACCCTTTCCCCCTCCCCACGTGGGAGTCTATTCTATGGGACTCTTTCTCTCTCCCCATGTGGAGTCTGTACTTGTTCTTCAATAAATCTCCACCTTTGCTATACTACCCTCTGTCCATGGACTCATTCTTCGACTCTGGCGGACAAAGAATCCAGGTTCCAGTCCAAAAATTCCGTATCAGTGATCAGCCGGAAGTGGGCACGTGAACACAGTGTGGGGTTAAGTAAGGACAGAGGAGGGGGTACCTGAAGATGGAGGAGGAGGATGGAGGATGGAGGAGAGGCCACGTGAGGATGGAGGAGAGGCCACGTGAAGACGAGGGGAGAGTGAAGGGATGGGGCCAGGGGCAAAGGAGCACCAGGAGCCCCCAGAAGCTGAAGAGGCAGGAAGGACCCTGCCCTGGGGCCCTCTGAGGGAGCACAGCCCTAGATGCCCTGATTTCAGATTCTGGCACCCAGAGGGGAGAGCACTTGTTCCTGTTGGTTCAGGCCTGTCTGTAGTCATCGGAGCAGCAGCCTCAGGAAATAGACCCCACCTTTTGGGGCTTTGACCGGGTTCTGGGAACAGCTGGGCCCTGTGCTCCGGCAGGGGAGACCCCCTAGACCTCTCACTGCAGGGCTCACAGGAGATCCATCCCTGTGTCTGTGCCTCGGCCCTGTCTCCTGCTCCCTGGGGCTCCTCAGCAGCAACAGTGCAGTGGGCACACCAGGCAGGCTGCTTGGTGGGACACTGCTTGGTGGGAGGCTGCTTGGTGGGAAGCGCAGGCCATGTAGCTCAAGGACTACCCATCACCTTGCCCAGCCCCCAGCTACAGGATGAGGCAGGGCACTCCCCAGCCCCGCCCTTACCTCCCAGGCTTTCCCCTAAGGAGTCCTGCCTGGGCCTGGGCTTCCTGGATCACCTGGGTTGACAAAGAGCTCACAACTGGGTTGCGGTGCCCATAGTCTAGATGCCAAAACTGAGGCTCAGAGAGGGGGAGCAGAGGTCCCTACCCCCAGCCCACCTCCCCCACACCTCAGCCCAGCTCACAGGTGGCTTCCCCAGCTGCCTCCTGGTTGCCATGGTGTCAGAGGAGGAGGAGGGGGGGGCAGCAGATTTCTGAGAAGCAATCCCAAAACACACACCAGCTGGCCCCTCCTTCCTCACTCCCTCTCCAATGTCAAAGCATCTGTTTGTGCAGCTGGGCCCGGGCCTCTTCCTAGCCGGGAGTCAAGGAAGTCAAGAAGGCAGAGGGTCCAGGGAGTGGGTTTTGGGACCCCAACCTCACCCAGCAGATTTCCTGGACCTGGGCTCCATCGCCCTCCCACAGTTCCCAGACTAGGCGGGCTCTTTCCTGCCTCCCTGCCTCCGCACATGCCGTTCCCACCATCTGGAATGCCCTTCCTCAGCCTTCAGTCCCAGCCGGCTTTAACTCCACTGGAGAATCTTCCCTGAGTCCCTTGGGGCTCCCCCTGCATCCTGCACCCACCGTGGTCACAGCCATTTTCTTGATGATGCTCTCACGGGGCGGTGAGGTCTTGGAGATGCTGGCTTTGCCTTTGTACCCCAGGGCCTGGCACAGACAGGTGTTCAGTAAAGCCAGAAGCAAGGGAAGGAGGGAGGGAGAGAAAGGTAGCAAAGAAACACCTCTCATGTGATTGGAGAGGACCTGGGCCGTGAGCACCTGGCACAGGGCTGGACACGGAGCAAAGCCCACTCCCTTCCTGCCGCCTCCACTTGAGCCTGGGCTCCAGCACCTTCTGCCTCATCCCATTTGGACCCGGCTAAGGGGTCCTCTCTATTTGGATGCAGACATGCACTTGACTTCATAAGGAGCTGGTGCTTTGGGGAGAAAGGCCTTAATTCTCAGAAATCCCTGGACTGTGCAAACTTGCAAGGGCTTGAGGGCTGACTTTGAGCAGAGGTTTTCAAACGTTTTTTACACTGAATACTTTCTGCAAACAAAGCCATTATATAAAACAGAAGGAAATTAAGCTGCTTGGGGCGAAGCGGTGCGTGTTGAAGGCACCTGGGAGAGGGGACCAGAGTCCCCTTTCCCCTGTAGCTCTGGGTCCCAGGGAGGTGGGGGTTGGGGTTGGTCCTGGCGGTGGGATGGGGCAGCCAGGAGAGAGGGAGAGCCCTGGGGAGAGTCCAGTGGCTGACATTTACTAACTGGTACAGAAGGGCTTCAATCTCTTCAAAACTGCGTGTTCATGTCAGTGTGGCTGGGCCAAGGAACTCATCCTTCACAGCAAGAAGTCAGTCTATACAAACAAAAATGAAAATATGTCCTTGGAAAAATCATAATGACTTCAACCTTTAATGTTCTCACTGTTTCTTTTTTTTTTAATCTTGAAGTGATATTTTAGGGGAAGTATCTCTTGTCTAGAGGAAATATTTATATGAATTCAGCCATTCCATCAACCTCTCTTTTTCTTTTGTGAAATTCAAGTAAAATTAAAATTGCATCTGAAATATGATTGTTATGGTTTTATAAAAGTATCTCTACCCCCAAAAAAAGATTCTGCAAAGAACTTAGTTCCAAATAAGAACACATTTGCTGGCATGGGGAAGTTAGGCCTTAGACACATCTTTTTAGGGGTTACCATTCAACACACTACCCCGCCTCCAGACTGATATCTCCCAGTTCACAACTCCAACTTGAACTCTCCCTCACATTCCAGTCTCTAATATCACTAGTAATAAACATCTCAGATTTACATTTCCAGAATAAAACTCTTCATCCACTCCAAACATTTTCCTCTCCTAGTATTCCTAATCGCAGTAAATGACATTACCCTTTAAGCGATTTCTTCTATTAAAACTCTCGGAGTCCTCCTTGCCTGCTTGCTTTTACTCGCAACAAACCCGTGATACTGTCAGCTCTACTTTCCAAGTGGACCTTGAACCTGACGGTGTCTTCCCTCTGGTCCATTTCTCTCTGATTCCAAGCCACATCAACTCTCCCCCTGCGGGACCTCTTTGAAGGAATAATCTAACTGCTCTCCCCATTTCTATTCAGACCCTTCTTACAGTCATTTCTTCTCACAGCAGGCAGACTCACCCATGAAAACATAAGTCGGATCGTCTCTCTCTACCCTCAAAACGCTCCAGTGGTTGCTCATCACACTTTGAATAAAATACAGTGTCTGTTATGATGGCCTAGAAGACACCACAGGCTCTCGCCTGCCTACCTCTCTGATGGCAGAACCTACATCTCCCTCCCTCCCACCAAACTCCATCCTCAGTGGCCCCCTTGCTGTCCCTTAACATGTCAAGCCAGCTCCACTCCTGGTCCTTTTGTGCTTGCTGTCCACTCAGCCTGGAAGGCTCCACCTCCAGAAACTGACAGGGCCTGTCCCCCCAGTTTTCTGCTCAAATGCTGCTTCCACAGCCCTTCTGTCTAGAATAGCATTCCCAAGCACTCTCTCTTCCTGTATCCTGTTTTAATTTTCTGTCACTACCTGACATTACACAAGCCTGGCATCACAATGATCGGTTATCTGTCATCTGTCTGTTTTCCTCGTTAGAATATGTGCTCCATGAGGCCAAGCATTTTGATTTGTTCACCACTGCATTCGTGACGCTCAGAATGGCTCCTGCCATATAGTCCTTGCTCATTAACTATTTGCTGGGTAAATGCACAAGCACCTAAAATGATCTTCTAAAATTAGTTAAAGCAATGTAGCCATGTTAAAAACTGACATATAAAAGTGAAATCACATTAAATCATTTGAAGATAATTTTCACTGAGTGCTTTGCTTTTAGGAAATAATGAGGAAGTATTCACATGAGAATAGAACCATGAACGCTTCCAAATGGATTCTTTTTTCCAGCATTTATAATATTTGCTCTAGAAATTCCGTCTTTACGTTTGTCAAGGGAGTCTATTTCTTATACAGAGAAAAGATGCAGAGATATTCTAATAAATCTCTACCTCACAAAAAAATTTATAAGGCAAAACCTAATTCAATGTAATTTTAACAATGTTTTGCCATGTTTAGTATCATAAAACTTCCTCAAGCACCTTTCACTCCAATTTTATAAAATTCTAACATGTGTTCATGATTATTCCTGAGTAAAGTGTTAAAAAACAACTGGGACGAGAAAGCTGAACGATACAATAGCAAACTGGGCCTGCTGGGAGCAGAGGGATGTGCGCTCCTATCACGTTCCCGCTACTCACCATTCTTTAGACTGAAAGCAAGTTCCAGAACCTCTCTCAGTTCCTCTTACAAAAAACTGGGCAATGCCACCTACCTAACAGAATACTTGTGGTTATAACATCTGACACAGAGTGTTATTACACAACTCATTTCACTGGAATTAATACATGCTGTGAGCCAAATTACACTCCCTAAAATATTAAAATGTTCATCTCATCAAGCAGATCCTCTGTCATATTTCTCTGGGGACTTGCATGACCTCACACCCATGTGAGAAGATGCGATACAAACAAAGAACTTATCTGTAATGGTGGAGAGTCAGGAAAATCATCAGAAATGTGTACTGAGCATCTGCCTCGTCTAGTGTCCTACTGAGTGGTCCAGCGTACAGAATTTACACTCCTGACCACAAACACTTTGCCTGGCTCAAGAGATGCCTCCTAAATATTTGTTGAACAGCAAATTAATGAACTAGCTAACAAAGGCAGTGATTGAATTGTTGTATCTGAGTAGACATTCTAACTAGCAGAGAAAGTGTATCTGAGAGGAATCAATGCAGTCTCCATGGTGAGACTGTGCTAAGAACCCTAGTCTGGCCCTTTTACCCTAAATCCATGAGCAGGAGCTGGCATAATGCCTTAAACCAGCTGTGGGCAAACTACGGCCCGCGGGCCGGATCCGGCCCGTTCGGCTGTTCTATCCGGCCCGCGGAGCCGAAAGAGCGGAGGGTTCTCTTGCTCTCCCCTCCGCTCCTTTACTTTGAATTTATATTAGTTCACACAAACACTCCATCCATGCTTTTGTTCCGGCCCTCCGATCCAGTTTAAGAACCCATTGTGGCCCTCGAGTCAAAAAGTTTGCCCACCCCTGCCTTAAACACATCAAGTCAAGCTAAGGACAACCTTCCTTCCATCCAACCCCAGCCCCAGCCCCAGCCCTGATAAGGTCTTCTTTCACCCACAGTTAATCGAGCAACTCTCAGGTGAATCTGGAATCATTTTTATTTTTATGATACAGTATTAAAATATTCAAAGTAATTCTATTATAATTCTAAGTGTTATCAAGCCTTATTAATTCATACTAGTGTAAGCAGCAGTTTGGATTACAGAAAGCTACTGATTGTTTTTACAGGTTTATCACTCTAAACTATAGACAACAAATAAAATAACAAAGCAGTGTCCTTTGAATCTTTCAAAGAGGAAAATAACTGCTAGCATTTGGAGTTAGAATTATCTTTATAGATACATTAATCTTATTTAATTGCCATAGCAACCTTTTGAGATAACATTTATTACCAATTTCATTTCATTTTAGAAATGAGGTAATAAGGTTCAAAGAAGTTAAATAATTTGCCTAAGGATATGCTATCAGGATGTGAAAGATCTGCTTCCAAACCCTGTGGTCTTCCATCTATACCATTAATACAGCAATTAATTGAGGAGTGATCTGATGCAGTGAGGAGAGCAGTAGGTGAGGAGGGAGGGGCGACCACAAGGTACTATGTGGTCAGAGGCATGTTATTCAACACAGTGTGTCGCCCCCCAATCAATTCCCTCTCCCCAAAATAGGATCTCACTCCAACCGAACTCACATCATTCTGCCGAAACTAAAACCAAAGTGTGTAAGAGCACTTTGAAAAGTCAAGACCTCTCTACAGGGAAAAATACACGTAAAACTTCACATACTTCTGATGACTAGGAGTTTGACCTTTTAAACTGGATAGCCATTCCCCTTGAAGTTGTGCTAAAAATTCTCGTTTAGTCAGTAAAAACATTTTTCACAAGTGATGTAACAGGTAAGGTCGAACTTTGTCTAGCTACAAATCTGTGACATTCAACATACACTGAGAGAGTAATTCATCATGAAACTCATTTTGATATATAGCACAGATACATGTTTTCCAACATGACAGTACTATTTATTTTGTAAAAGCTCTCATTTTGAATATCATTATGCAAATAATTGAATACTAATTTATCAACAGAAACTTCCTTCCCAAGTATATACATGATGGGGCAAAAGTAGGTTTACAGTAGTTCATCTGAAAATTAACACAATAATCCTATACAATAAAAGAGTAATATGCAAATTGACCATCACACCAAGATACAAGATGGCTGCCCCCATGTGGTCAAAGATGGCTGCCCCCATGTGGACACAAGATGGCCACCACAAGATGGCCAGCAGTGGAGGGCAGTTGCAGGGGGGACTAGGCCTGCAGTGGAGGACAGTTGGGGGGACTCAGGCCTGCAGGGGAGGGCAGTTGGGGGGGACCAGGACTGCAGGGGAGGGCAGTTGGGGGGACCAGGACTGCAGGGGAGGGCAGTTGGGGGGGCCCAGGCCTGCAGGGGAGGGCAGTTGGGGGGACCAGGACTGCAGGGGACGGCAGTTGGGAGCCAGCAGTCCTGGGTTGTGAGAGGGATGTCTGACTGCCCATTTAAATGGGCAGTTGGACATCCTTCAAGGGGTCCTAGATTGGAGAGGGTGCAGGCTGAGCTGAGGGACACACCTCGCCCCATGCATGAATTTCGTGCACCTGGCCTCTAGTTAATAAATAATAATACAAGAATAAACTCTGTTTCATGTACTCACCACCATAAACCTACATTTGTTCACCCTCCCCCATATTTAAATACTAGTATATGCAGGTCCTACGTACGTGAAAATGGTCTTAATTTAGTACAAAGTAGCTACTGCCCAAAACAGACCACCTCTCGGAAAATTATATAATTATGTACCTTGGTGAATCAGATTATAAGTCAGGCACCTGGGATAAATAATGGCTCTCTGTTATCTAAATAGTTCATCCTCCTCAGGCAAGGGCAAAACTTCAGGAAAGACGGACATAAAGTGCTGAGGACAGGCCCCTTGCACAGCCACCAAGTTAATCATGAAGGCCAACAGTGTCACAGATGTCATGGCCAGATTTCCCTCATTATCCCAATTCAAATGTCTTTTATATGATAATTTCCTGATTATTAAAGTTACTTAAGATCAGAATGGGGAATAATGCAATGGAATAATAAATGGTGGAATAAGAACCTTTAAGAAAGCCATTCCTCCATAAAAGCAATAAGAACATTGGCAAAAATTGTCAAAATTAATTTTTTCAGAACTTTGAAAATTAATCAAAGGCTTACAACAAACTGAAAGGTATTTATCCAACAAAAATGAATGAATCTCAGTGAGAACAGTGAGATTTGTGGTGTTTGAATGTTCCCTTTTCCCATTCCTGTCTCCTCAGCTCTGCAGTAGCCTTGCATACCCCACCATCACAGTGAAATCTAGCGGCTGGCCACTCACCCTCTTGTAAAGTCAATGACTCTCATTCATGCCCACACAGAGCTTCCCTCAGCTTTTAGTGCTCTGATTTTATATCTGAATGAGCAGGAAAAGATCACCAGATCACTTGAGAGAGGTCTCTGAGATCAAAGACAACGACCAAAACAACCAACAGGAGAAAACGGACTCAGAAACGTTGTAGATTATAAAAGGAAATCTCAAAATGTTCTCGTTAAAACCTTTAGAGAGGACACTGCACAAGAAACCAAGAGCTGAATGGATAAAAAAAAACAATAAAAATAACATTTACACAATAGGAAAATGCTGTTGCAACTTATTAAGTGAAATCAGAAATGAAAAATTAGACAAGCTGAAGATAAAGTTGTCTGAATTCTGCAAAATGCAGAACAAAAGGATGAGGAAGCAGATGATTTAAAAAAAGGGGGGGAGGGATTGATTCAGGAGTTCTAACATGCTAATGATAAGGAGAAGAGAGAAAATGGGGGTGATTAATTAATTATCAGAGAAGAAATCCTAGAATCGCAGACCATGCATCTCCGTATTAAACAGACACATCACTGATGCACTTCCATAGTTACTTTAAATAGACACACAGGAAGACCCAACACTAGGGTCTCTGCAGATAAACTGTTATTACTCAGCTCAAAGGAAGAAAAGAAATCAGATCATCAGCATAAATAAGGTACTTTTCTGGATTCTGAAATGCCAATAACAGATAAACCCCTGCTTTTATAATATATACTTATGTCAAGTAATTGTAAGTTAAATATCTTCCATGCATTAAAAGAGCTTCCTGTTTTAAAGAAATTTAAAAAAAATATTTTTTATTGGGAGTAATTATTCAGGTAATGCTTATAATAACCAAGGGGACTGTCTAAATTCTGTCCCAGAAGTTTATTTTATTGACTTTTAAAATAAGTAATGCACGAAGATTAGAAATGTCTATATTCTTATATCTCAGTTAATATTACATTTATTTGCATAGGTTTAGACTTTATTCCCCAGTTATTTTTCTTTCAACATCCTAAATACAAAAGCTCTAACAATATTAATAATGGCAAATTTAGTGAATAATGAATTCAAGTTTTGAGAATTGGTATTACCTTACATTTTCAATGAATTTCCTTTCATCCTAAGGGCCACACACTCACCTTGAGGGTCGACATCTTTAGCCAGCTTCAGTGCATCTGAGTTTGCAAGGTCGGTGTTGGCCGGGGTGACAGCCAGAATCAGACAGTTTTCCCGCGTGATGAACTGCATGATCATTTCCCTGATCTGATGCTCAATATCGGCTGGCTGGTCCCCCACGGGCACCTTAGTAATCCCAGGTAGGTCGATCAAGGTGAGATTTAACACTGTGCAGACAGGAAAGAGAGTCTTATGTGTACCCTCCATGCTAAAAGACATCAACTATTCAGAATCACCTGTCATTTTCGTGGAAATGAAAAAGCTCAGCTTTGTAGATGGTGCATCCAAATAACCCCAACTCAGGTATGTAGAATAAAAAGCAAATAATAGGAAATGGCTTTGCAAGTTTTCACTGTTTTTATGATATGATTGTGCTGTTCCAAATGGTCATTTTCACATAATTTGAATGGCCCTGATTTGCTTGTCTGTTTTCTTGGAGAGCTGTCATATCCACAACTAAGGGGTTATAAGTGAAAACTGGCAATACGTTCAGACACTGTCTGCCAGTCTCATGCAGTACACTGCCTTCAAATGGTGTCAAGTTCTCAGGGTAAGATTTGTCCTTCCCTTCAAAAGCATCGGATGTTATTCACAGAAGATTAGCCACTTAGCCTATTAGAAAGCTGTTCACCATTCATGGTCCCTTGGGGGCTACCCAGCCAGTCTCATGGAGCAGCATTCCAGAGAGCAGGCAACGACCCCTGACTCGGTTACTCCAGCCCCAACCTGGCTCTTGTTCTCTGCACAGAAGAGTGTTGACACCAAGTCTTCTTGGGACATTGCAATTGAAGATTCAGGCTCCATTTGAAAAGCAACAGAGCTGGATAGAAAATTAGAGATTAAAACCTACCCCGCTAAAAATTTAGTCTAAATAGAGGCTATTCCACATCCCACACCATGAATTGGTTGTCTAAGTTGTAAGTTACTGCTGATAGTCTGGAAAGCAAATTGCAGTTGATTGCTAAAGAAGAAAATAAAGAGAACACACAGGGCTGCAAAAAAAAATCTAATAGGGAAGACACAACCATAGCACCAAGCACAGCTAAGATATCTGCAAAGACTGAGGGTATTGAAAAATTGAAGCTTTCAAGCATACCTCTTTGGAATTCTGAAAGTTTAAAATAAACATAAAGAAATTATTTACTCAATTCTGATCATTTTAAAAGTCACCTCCTCCTGCCCCCCATAAATAAATCTATGAACTCTTTAGACCAGAGCATTTATGGCAATATCCAAACACTATCCTAGAAACCCGGTATTTTTTGAGAGAACAAACCATCTTCTATACAAATAATGCATGTTAATTGATGTCATGAATTTTTTTGAGGACAAGAAGTTGGAATTGTGTTACTTTACTTACCGTGTGGGGAATAGACTCGTAAGTTAATGGGTATGGAGGAAATGCCCTTATTCATGCCCGTCACTCGGTCTGTCTCTGCTTCAATCTCATGGCGAACTTCATCAAAATCTGTAAATTTTTTTCCTTTGCAATGTAGAAATTCAGCATATTCTATAAAAAGACAAATTAACAAAACCTAAAATCATCTACTCTTGCAATAATTGTAAGGAAACTATGTTTTTTAATTATAAGTCACAGTATTCAACATTGTCTTTTCAACTATCAAAACGAGAGAACACAGGGTTACAAACAAACACAGTTAATACTGTAGAAATATTAAACACAGCACAAATGCCAAGCATGCTAAACTTGCTAATGTTCACACAAGCAATTAAGTACCATAAGCAGGCTTTAAACCTTCTAGCTTATTAAATAATTTAAAGAGAATTTGGGTCCCTGAAATTACAAAACAAATAGCAGCATCTGATTATCAAAGAAATTAGAGGGCACGCACAAAGCCTATCTTCTAATCCTATTAGCACATCCTTTCCAATATCACCACCTTATTATGATGGAATGCTAGGTTATATAAATACAGCTTCAGAAGGCAAAAAGATTTAAAAACAAAATGTGCTTAATTCTTTAAAAAGAAAAATATGTGGAATAATTTAGCTTTACAACATACTATTCAAAATACCACACCAACTTCTGTAAAATTCACTTCTGTAAAATTTTTTTTCAATCCTCACCTGAGGATATTTCTTCCCTTGCTTTTCAGAGAGAGTGGAAAGGAGGGAAGGAAGAGGAGAGAGAGAGAAACATCAATGTAAGAGTGACACATCCATTGGTTGCCTCCACATGTGCCCCAACTGGGGCTAGGGATTGAATCTGCAACCAGGTACATGCCATTGACCAGAAATCAAATCCATGACCATTCAGTGTACAGGCTGACACTCTAACCACTGAGTAACATCAGCCAGGGCCCAACTTCTGTAATTTAAAAGATATTTTCTTGAGAAAAACAAAAAAGAATATTACATCAAAGAAAATATTTTTCTTTACCTACAATCTAAAAGAAATATCTTATCTGTAGGCTGGAGGAAAAACTCTAAAATAACTATCCAATAAGCAGAAAATTTGTTTTTTAAATTTCAGTAGCATTCTACCAACTGCTGTACTATCAATTTCTGTACCTGCTTTCCAGGATAACAGGTCCGTGATAAACAACAAAAAGAAGCTGATACTAGTGCCCCCAAAAATTATTATAATTTTTTACAAGGGAATAAGTCTTAACAAGTATGTTCATTTCTTTAATATTTAGCTAAAGAATTGCTCCACTAAGGCTGCTGTGGGTCCGGAGGCCAGCTGAGCGGAGCATTCGTAGTCTTTCTCCCCCTGAGTATGCAACCTGCAGCTGCTCTGGCAAGGCCAACAGGCAAGCAACGATGAGATGTGGTCCCCTGTCTTCAAGTAGCAGAGCATCAGCTTAGGAGCTAAAGATTATTGCAGTGCTTAAAACAACAACAAAAAACAGACAAGCGGGGTATGAAGTGAGTGCTGAAGAGTCGGGAGGGTTTCTGTGTGTACAGACAGAAAGCCAGGAATCAGAGAATCTTAATAACTTCAGCAAATCCCTGGTCGATATCATCCAGCCTCTGCTTGAGCCCTGAGACTATGAGGGCCTGAGACTATGTATGATCTCTTTGGAAAACACCCTCATTGGAAAATGCTTTTAACGTTGGCATGAAATCTGCTTTCGTATCATACTCTATTGGTCCAACTTTGGCCCCCTGAAGCTACTCAAAGTCTTCCTCCAGACTGACTAACCTAAGCATGGGCACACAGGGCCCATCCTCCCCGGCCTCTCTTGTCATGACCTTCACCTGCTGGGCTGATCAGTGCTGCTCTGGCCTCCTGGTGGCAACACGCATTGCCCAGCCCCACCCCAGCTACTCCCGACCGGAAAGGTCACAGGCTCCAGAAGTGGACTGACGAGTTTCCGCTTTAACTTACCAAGCACTGTAATGACTCAACTGTTCCAAAGTTTGACTGGCAGCCTGAGACTGTAATTAATTTCTGTCTCTCCTGTCAGTGGGCATGGGCACGAATGTTTCTACCTTCGTTTCCCTGTATCATTACTATGTGCATTTTCTGGAAAATGGCACACTGAGACTCCGAAAGCTCACTGCCCAATGGTGGGGACATACTCAACACCAAAACCTTCAATGGGCTTTGGAAGGCTGGTCTTAAGAAGTTACTGCGTCACTTGGCAAGTTCTTTCACACGTCTACCCTCATAGATGCTGTTTTTATTAGAATATAAATTCTCAGAGAGCCTGTATTTACACACTCAATGACTAGGCCAGTACCATGTGAACGTAAGCGGTTAAGATAAGCAGAGGATAACATAATAGGAAAAGTAAAGAGGAACAAAAGATGCCAAATCCCTGAAAACAAAAATTAGTAAGTAAAAATAAGTCATAAATAGTTTAGAAGAAATGGAAATGTACTTTCTAGGTTAATATATTCTGTGGGAAATGCACACTTGAGGATTTAGGACGATCATAAGTACCACTTTCACAGGATTAATAAGCTTCTGAATCATTAAGTAACACAAATGCGGTCTTCTCTTGGTGCCACTAGATGGCGCCTACTTGCTTTCTCTGTAGGAAACGCATGCCCTTCTAGAAGGTTGTAAAATCAATGCAATTTTCAGGTGAGATTTAAATTCATTCCTGGACTCCTGAAAATGTTTTTATTTGGGGATTAAGAGATTACAATTGTGCAGGACTATCTCAAACCTTTGGGTCTTTTTAAGGATAGGATCCCACAGCTAGATTTAGGGATGCTTGTATGTTTCAACTAATATTTATTTATTCCTACTTGCCAGGCAGGCACTGTTTCAGAAACTGGGGATGTAGCCTCATGAAGTTTAAATCCCGATGATGAGAAACAATAAACAATGTGTGCACGCCAGGCAGTAAGTGCTATGGAGAAGACTGAACAGAAAGGGGGGAAAGGGTTACTTTGTTATATGCTTTGGTTGAGGAAGGCTTCTCTGACTTGAGAACATTCAAGCCAACACTCATGAAAGGAGGGAATAAGCCATGCTTTACGTAAGAGCATCCCGGAAATGCCTGAAGCAGATGTGCACTTGGCTTGTTGCAGGAACAACAAGAAGGCCCCGTGCCCGAAGCATAGAGCACACAGAGGAGGAGGTATGAGATGAGATCCAATCAGACCAATTGACGGGTTTGGGGTAGAGAGAAAAGAAGAGGTGGCCCAGGTTTTAAATAGGTAACTGTGGCTAATGCATTGAGAACAGACGATGTGGAGCAAAAGAGGAAGCTGGCTTTTGGAATAATGGAGGTGAGAGAGATGATGGGGCTCGGATCAGTGTAGCAGCAGGGAGAGGGGTGAGTCATGGTTAAATTCTAATGTATTTGGAAGGAAAAACCCACAGGTTCACTGACGGATTAAAGGTGTAGTGTGGGAGAAAGAGAAAAGTGAAGGACAGCTTCAAGAAGTGTGACCTCAGCAAGGGGAAGAACTTTTGAAACAGAAATGACTAAAAGGAAGAGGTTGGAGGGCTGTGGGCTGGGGATCAAGAGTCCAGTTGGGGGCCTGTGATGCCCTTACACACCCACCCAGTGGAAAAACGGGCTGCTGTTAACGGCTAGGATTACACAGCTGTGCGAGACACCATGCTCATTGACAGCCATCTGCTAGGTGTGTTTATTCTGAAAATTTCCCAGAAGATGGCAGTCGAGTGCTTGAGGAAAGGGACAGCTTTTTCTAATTAGCACCAAAAAAATGCCTTCAGCACTGGATATGTGAGAGTCTTTCATCTAGAGAGAAGTCTAAGCTAGAGACGTATATTTGGAATTCACTCAAGTCTGGCGAAAGGATGAGATCACTGAGAGATTGAGATGGGGAAGAGGTCAGAGTGCTGGGCCCTGGGCTTCCTAATGTTCAGAGGTGAGGAGCTGAAGAGTGAGCAGAAGTCGTCAACCAGACGGAAGGAAACCAAAAGAGGGAGGTGGCCCAAAGCCAAGAGGGCGTTTCATGAAGGAAGACCTTCCACTCCATCAAATACAGCCAACATGTCAGGTCAGAGGAGAACAAAGACTGGACGCTGGAATTGGGCAACTTGGGGTCCTTCAGGAGGCTGACAAGAGCTGTTACAGTGGAGTGGGGTGGATGACAGCCTGTTAAGAGAGAATGGGAGGAGAGAGAGTAGAGACTGATTATAGACAATTCTTGAAATTCTTTCAAGGAGTTTTGTTGTAAAGAAGAGGACAACAGGGGGAGGGCAGCTGTGCCCTTTCTCAAAGATCTTGCCATGGGCATCTCTTCCATATGGCTATTCCCAAGTTCGAGTATCCTTTTCGAGTAAACCAATAACCTGGTAAGCAACATGTTTCGGACTTCTGTGAGACACTCCTGCAAATTAATTGAACCCAAGAAGAAGGTCATGGGAACCTCTGATTGACAGCCATTTGGTCAGAAGTACAGATGACCAACTGGACTGGCACTGGGCACCCTGAGTGGGAAAGGGGTCAACTGGAATCTCTAATTTGTAGCCAGTCTGTCAGAAGCCTGGCCTTGGTACTGGTGGCTGAAATCAGAGTGGCGGGGGACAGAGTAGTCTTATAGGACTGAGCCTTCAACCTCTGGGTAGACAGTGTCAGAATTGAATTGCAGGATGACCAGCTGGTGGGAGAATGGCTTATTGTGAGGACCCCAGCCCCTACCACAGTGAAATTGGGCCCCACAACCTAGAGTCTGGAGCTACAAAATCTTTTTTCAATGGATCCCAAAGAGTCTCCTGGGAAATGATTTATCCTTCAGAACAGGCTGAACAAGCTGATCAACAGCTAGACTTTTCAAGATGTGATAACTGTGTGTCTCCTGAGACTTTTATGCTATGGTAAAGTGCCTAACAAACCTCACCCGTGGTTCTGAGATACGCTCTTCCTCATAGGAAGGTACAACTTCTGGTGGCACAGCTCTCTTGGTGTATCCTTCGTGTTCCATTCATCCTGAAGGTTCAGTTACTGGGCACATGAAATTACCTCT
Organism: Plecotus auritus; assembly: GCF_963455305.1. Classification (NCBI taxonomy): domain Eukaryota; kingdom Metazoa; phylum Chordata; class Mammalia; order Chiroptera; family Vespertilionidae; genus Plecotus; species Plecotus auritus. The sequence continues at coordinate 26,790,800 of NC_137778.1, forward strand.
TTCTAAAACAACACCAGGCTTCCTCCTGGGATCAATCCGATGGTGATTAAATCTCTTAGGCACAAGTTCATGCACAGGATGAAGGCTATGTGTGCATAAGCACTGAAAGCCTGATACCACATCCATGAAATTATAGTGTGAGTCACCATAACCTGTCTTGCTGAAATTCCTGTATGTATTCAGTTTCACAAAATGAGACTCCTGCTTTTAAAAATCTTTCCTGGGTCCCCCTGTGAAAAATAACCTATCTTTGAAATACATTTTTATATCAAAGAATGATTTTGGGGAGGGGTATTAGAAATTCAGAGCTATCGCTCTATTTTATTTTTATTTCCCCATAAGACACTGTCATTTCCACGGGTCAGGAAAACAAATTATACTGGGCTAAACAACTGACAAATTGTTTGGGGGAAGGATGATACAGTTAGTTTATGCCTGGGCAGCGTTCCAATCATCTGTGAAAAGCACAGCATGACCATTTAAATATTTAAGAATTTAAATATTTCCAATATGCCTCTTCCATGGGAAAAAAAAACACACATGCATATGTTTCGGTTAATCAAGATTAAGCAGAAGGGAATTAACATGGAGCACATGCATGAACTCTTGTCAATTTTTATTCTAAGAGCTGGAGTCCCCGATACATTAGCTGGAGTCTTATTTCTGAATTGTTTTAATAGCACAGTTCTGTGAGCACAGGGCTCCAATGAAAACGGAGCACAGGGCCACACGAACAGGGAGCAGTTTCCATGCAGTGAGCTGATTGGCTGTAAAGAGCATCTAGATATGACTACACTGAAAATGGACTTCCTCACAGGCAGAGCCTACCTTTAACCCAACTGGGTTTCCCTGGTGCCTATCCTATTGAGAGTAAAGAACATCTATGGATTTCTCCGTTCTTTAAAGCAGTCCACGTTAACGTCATTGAGCAATGCCAGTTTGAAGGGAAAAAATACTTCCAGGGAGCCTTCGAGTCATTCCAAACTGAAGGCAAGTTCCTAGAACTGAGGTTGAGTAGACCCAGATATGGAGCAGAAGTCAACTGTGCCACTCAGGGAAACAGAAAAGGCGGGGACATCTAAAGAAGCACTGAGTTAACCTGAGGGAGGAAGTCCAGCAGTGGGCAAAAGGGAGAGGTCTCAGTGGGAGGGTGAAGAACAATGGGGTAGGGTGGGCCGAAGGAGAGCCAGGATCTCATAGCAGACAAAAGGCAGGTGCCAGGAAGACACTGGAGACCAGGTTTCAGGATCAGGCCTCTGGGACTTCCCAGGCACAGTAGGAGATCAAAACAGAACTCCAGACCCAAGTGAGCCAGCTGGTATCAGGCAGAAAACCAAGATGCGAACTCAGCCATGGAATGGAAGGAAGGCAGAGCCGTTTTCATAGCATGCCAAGCCAAAGCCACTCAGAGGGGCCTCGGGGTGAAGAGAGATTAGATCAGTGCTGCCCGGATGGTCACTGCTCAGCCATGGCCTTCACCGTTTTCTTGCTTAAGATCCGGGCTGGTTCTAAAGGCTGGGTGAGGCTGAGCTCACATGTGACTGGGTGGTGCTGGCCCATGAGACCAAGGCCAGCATTTGACAGAATATGAGTCTGAGGTTAGCCCAGGAGCTATCACTGCGAGCGTCGTGGGTGCCTATGTTGTAACTGAAGCCACGGTGCAGAAGAGAATATCTAAGGGGGAATATGAAATGGCCCAGAAAAGAGCCTTGGATCGATGCAAATATTAAAGGCCAAAGATAATGCACCAGCAAAAGTGACAGAGAGGCCAAGGAGAGGGAAAACCAGGCGTTTTGGCCTCATGGAAGCTAAAAGAATAGAGGGAGACAGTAATCAATAGTGTTAAAAAGCTACAGAAAGGGCGAGTTAAGTACTGACAAATAGCTGTTGGAATTTATAGAAACTGAGCATTCAATTCCTGTATTCTTACTGTTCTGTACATAATTTCAATAGTTCTTGTGGTTGCAATAACTTTTGCTATAGATTACTTTGTTCTCTTGAAAAATGTTTTATCTTTTTTTATGCTTTTTTTTTCCTTGTCTCTTCCCTTGCTATCAGGGTGACACAGTCACTTCTTGCTGTTGGCAGTGCATTTGTTTGTAAGCCGTTTTCCCATTCTAACTTGTGGCTTTACATTTTACTCTAGACTGAAAAGTCCAATCACCCAGGGTGTGTGTCTGAGTCTAAAACAGAATTGGAAAGGCCCAGAGGAAGGCCACGACCCTGCAATGCATGAGCTTTAGATCTCAGACTTGGTAATATTAATGTTGGCTACGCAAGCCTCCTTGTGCTTCCTCCTGATAATCAGCTAAGTTTAGAAACTGAAAGTAAAAAGGAGAATTTTGAATAACTGAGTTATTACAGTATTATTTAAGAGTAACTGAACGTACAAATTCAGAAACAGCTGAAATTCAGTGTTACATCTTGTTTTAATAAGACAAAACATAAGATGATTTGCTAAGTAAAAATCCCGAGTCAATGAAAGTGAAATGACTAGACTTTGTCATGAGAATTCAAGTAATCAGATTTCAATCCAAAAAAATACGATAGAAAGTCTAAGATTTGCAAAATGTAAATACTATATCCCAATAGAATCTTATACACAAGGAATGAAGCTTATAAATGAGATTTAAGTAGTAATCATATCAGAACTACAATTGTATAAATATGTAAACAAAAACAGTCTCAAAGAAAGCATCAGAGCTACAGTATGCATGGCTGGATACATTATAATATCCTACCTGCTTGACCAAAGAGAATTTTTCTATCAGTATGCACTTTATGTACAAGTTGTCAGAAGAAAACATTTTAACAAGGAGTATGTGGTAAACTCCTCACATGTCTTCATGACAGCATGCTGAAGGTCACTATCAAATGGAAACAGAGCCAATCATAACATTTGTGATAAAAGATATGAATAGTTCATTTTCTGCATATACATATTCAATTTTTCCAATAACATTTGTTGAAAATACTACCCTTTCTCCACTAAACTGCCTTTCTCCACTAAAAATCAGCTGTCTATATCTGTGGTCCATTTTTTAACTCTATTCTGTCCCATTGTTCTATTGGTATAATTTTGTGCCAATGCCCCACTATCTTGATTATTTTAACTTTATAATAAGGGTTAAAATCAGGTAGTATTCATTCACCAACTTTGGTGTTATTTCTTTTAAGTTGTTTTGGCTATTCTGGGTCCTTTGTGCTTCCTACGAATGTTAGAATCAGCTTGTCAATTTCTACAAAATAATTCCATGTTTGAATCTTTATCTACAGCACTCTTTGCAATGTTACTTGGAAAAGGTGTTCTCCCCTGGCCCAACTTTGCACATATATACATATGCATGTGTTTACAGCACATCTCACTAAAAAAATGCATTAAACTTTAATGAAATACATATTTTTATAACTGGAGGTACATCTCCTCTAAACTCTGTTTCATTAGAGCAATCACATCAGTGTTGTTGGTAGCATACAAAAATGTTTATCTATGGCCCAAGCACCATCTTACTAGTAGGTATGGTATAGCTTTGTAATGAGGACACAAATGTTTGCAACAGAAGTCTGAACAAATAATAATAAAGATTTTTATCTTGACTATGTGAAAATTCTTGAGCATGATATTCACACTTGATTGCAGAAAATTAAAATGCAAAGTAACTCCCTCTGATAAGATGCCTTTGCTTCATAAATTACAAAAATTACCCTATGACTCGGACAATAGTCAATTCACCCAATTCTTTTTTTAATTTAATAAATCTTTATTGTTCAGATTATTACAATTGTTCCTCTTTTTTCCCCATAGCTCCCCTCCACCCGGTTCCCACCCCACCCTCTGCCCTTACCCCCCACCACTGTCCTTATCAATAGGTGTATGATTTTTGTTCAGTTTCTTCCCGCATCCCCCACACCCCTTTCCCCCCGAGAATTGTCAGTCCACTCCCTTTCTATGCCCCTAATTCTATTATATTCACCAGTTTATTCTGTTCATCAGATTTTTTTATTCACTTGATTTTTAGATTCACTTGTTGATAGATATGTATTTGTTGTTCATAATTTTTATCTTTACCTTTTTCTTCTCCTTCTCCTTCTCCTTCCCCTTCCCCTTCCCCTCCCCCTTCCCCTTCCTCTTCCCCTTCCCCTTCCCCTTCTTCTCCTTCTCCTTCTCCTTCTCCTTCTCCTTCAAGAATACCTTTCAGCATTTCATATAATACTGGTTTGGTGGTGATGAACTCCTTTAGCTTTTTCTTGTCTGTGAAGCTCTTAATCTGCTCTTCCATTCTGAATGATAGCTTTGCTGGGTAGAGTAATCTTGGTTGTAGGTTCTTGCTATTCATCACTTTGAATATTTCTTGCCACTCCCGTCTGGCCTGCATAGTTTCTGTTGAGAAATCTGCTGATAGTCGTATGGTGCTCCCTTGTAGGTAACTAACTGTTTTTCTCTTGCTGTTTTTAATATTCTCTCTTTGTCTTTTGCTCTTGGCATTTTAATTATGATGTGTCTTGGTGTGGTCCTCTTTGGATTCCTTTTGTTTGGGGTTCTGTGCACTTCCTGGACTTGTAAGTCTATTTCTTTAACCAGGTGGGGGAAGTTTTCTGTCATTATTTCTTCCAATAGGTTTTCAGTATCTTGATCTCTTTCTTCTTCTGGCACCCCCATAAATCGGATGTTGGTACACTTGAAGTTGTCCCAGAGGCTCCTTACACTATCTTCATATTTTTGGATTCTTTTTCTTTTTACTTTTCCAGTTGGGTGTTTTTTGCTTCTTTGTATTTCAAATCTTTGACTTGATTCTTGCGATCCTCTAGTCTGCTGTTAGATCTCTGTATAATATTTTTTATTTCAGTCAGTGTATGCTTAATTTCTAGTTGGTCCTTTTTCATATCCTCGAGGGTCTCGCTAAATTTATAGGCCTTTTGTAGAAAATTCTTGAAAAACCTTATAACCGTGGTTTTGAACTCTATATCCAGTCGTTTGCTTTCCTCCATATCTTTCATTTATGATCTGTTTCTTTGTCTATGCATTTTGGCTACTTCCCTGAGTTGATAGAGTGGCTTTGTGTGCTAGGTGTCCTATAGGGCCCAGTGGCTCAGCCTCCCCAGTTACCTGAGGTAGACACTCTTGGTGCACTCCTTTGTGGGCTGTGTGCACAGTCTTGTTGTAGTTAAGCCTTGATTGTTGTTGGTATCACTGGGAGGAATTGACCTCCAGGCCAACTGGCTGTGAGGATCAGCTGTGTCTACGATGGGAGAACTTCTGTGCTGGAGACACCCTTATGAGACAAGATTTGCAAAAGCCTCTGTGCTCAGCTTGGAAGGGGCAGAGTCTGAGGGCGGAGCAGACAGCATTGGTTTCCCATCAGCCCTACTCTAATAGGTCCCTGTGTCTCAGTGTCCCGTGGTAATCGCTGCAAGCACCTCTGAGAGAAAGCCGCCCTCGAGTTCCGCCTGCTGCCAGACAGTCCAGTTTCTCCCCGAATGAGTCTGGGTCCCCAGAGTCTCGCCCAGAACTGGAGTTCAGTCCAGTTGGGAGCTTTTGTCTCCCTCCTACTTGATAAAGCCAGCCACGTACTCAGTTGCCCACCCTCTCCATGCGCGCGTCTTAGTACCTCTGCCTTCCACAGCTCCTCTGAGTCTCAGTGTGCTTTTCTCTTTTCTGACAGTCCAGTTTCACCCCATATGAGTCTGGGTCCCCAGAGTCTCACCCGGAACTGGAGTTCAGCACAGTCAGGAGCTTTTGTCTCCCTCCTGCTTGAGAAAGCCAGCTGCACACTAAGTTGCCAGTCCTCTCCGCGCTTGCGCATCTCTGTACCTCTGCCTCCTGCAGCTCCTCTGAGTCTCAGTGTGCTTTCCTCTTTCCTTCTAGATGTAGAATTTCCACTCAGCCAGCCTTCCTGTGGTTCTGGATGATGTCCGTTTTGTCTTTTAGTTGTAGTTTTGAAATTGTTCTGCAAGGCAGCAGTTTAGGTGTTTACCTATGCCGCCATCTTGGTTTCTCCCATCCAATTCTTTAAAACTTTTTTTAAAAGGAGGGGGAATGAAAGAAAAAGAAAAACTAAAAAATTGTTCCTAATGAAACTCAAATAATAGAGCAAGTCAATTAGTACAAATTTACAATATTTTAAGGTCTTCCTTTAACCCTAAGGGATTCTTATAAGAACATTCAACACTGAGCAAAACCCACTGTACTATGTGGTGTGTTTAAATGATACTAACAGATATGTACCTATAAAAAAAAAAAGAATACTAAAGTCTTGATCTGAAATGCAGTACTGTGGTTTTTCAACTCAATTTCTATGTAAATTAATGCTTAGCTACAACAGTCATCAATTATCTCAATAGAAACCTAATTAATAGAAAACTCTCTCTCAAGGAGACTTCCTTTAAAAGGGGCTCAAACATGGAGGTAATCAATTATTTTTGCAAAATAGATAAAATTATAGTTGGAAAAAGGGCACTCAGTGAAAAATACACAAGATACAAATAAACTGTCTTGCGTGAAAAACAAGTATACTCATTTTAGAGCATCCTTAAACATGAATCTACAACATAGACCACAATGAAAACAGCAATCTCCATAACAATGGATTAACTATTGATCCTCCAAATGTCATTTTACTAAAAGATGATTTGAAAATATGCTCTATCATTTGATTACTCCTTTTGGTATCATAACGTTAGAACAGCTCATTGGAAATACCTGCATCCTTCCTCTTTCAACCAGGAAGTCTCTATAATCACCCCTAAAAGTAAATGGTGTCTCTTCCATAGGTTGCTGTGAGCATGGCTGTCTGCTTCTTTCACCAAAGTTCTCCCACTGACTAGTTATACAGGCTCAGAAAATTTGTATTATATCAAAGAGTAAGTGAATGAAAGCATTTAACACATAGTAAGCCCTTAATTTTAAAAATAGTCCACAGAAAATTTAACTAAATATGGAACAGCTGATCCAGATAGCAGAGGTCTTCATTTCAGAGAGGTTAAGTAAGCTGCCTGACGTCACACAGCTAGAAGGTGGCAGTCCAGGATTTATTAAATCCAGACATTCTGGCTCCGGAGGATAATCTGTGGACCATCCCACACGGACTGCTTCTCACAATCTCTGCCCTCCTCGGAGATTCCAACTCGCAGCTTCTCACAACTTCTTTGTTGTCCACAGTTCCTTCTTTCCACCTGCCACCCCCTCTATCTGGGCATCTCTCTAAGTCCAGGAACCACATGTGCTACTCTCTCTGCCATGGTCCGCAGTCTATGGGGCTCTGGAACCTTTCCCCATAAAAATGTACAAATTTACATATATACAGAATTTTCAGTAGAATTTCAGGGTATCCATAGATAACTCTGCTCTACCCTCCTCCTGACCGGAATAAGTGCTTAAAGCACCTAGCATACTGCCTCCTGCAAACACTCAATAAATGGTCTGTATCATCATCATGATTATAATCAGTACCTATCAAAATATTACCTAACAAGGTCCTACTCCAGTACTATTTCCACTAAACACTTTCTTTGATCGCCCCCACTGTAAGGAATGCTTTTTTCCTCTGGATTTCTTAGGGCCCTGTGAATATATTATTCATGTAATTTTACAGGTAGAAAGAACCTTAAAGACTCTATCCAAAATGACATGTTTAAGACTATTCGTATAACATGTATTACACTTCCACATCGTAGTAACTATTTGTTTATACATCTTGTCTCCAATGCTTAGATGCAGGAACTGTCTCTTCTACATCTTCGATTTAACATCCCATAAGGATTCAGGAATGATTAAAAGAATAAATGAGTGAATGAATGAATAATTCCAAATGAAAGATGAATCACTATTTTTCAAGGACTCATGAGGCTTTAAATATGTCTTTCAGTATTTTAGAACATCCGGTATTTTTTTCCTCATTTGGTATGAATCAACACAACGGAACAAAATCTTTCTCTGCACAGACAAAAGATCAGGGTCTTACCATGAGCCTTCTCCTCTCCTGGTCTAACCTGCTATAGATACTAGCTATAAGATGCTTGAGAGTGTCTTACTGCTCTCTGGGCTTCATTTTAGTAAGATATTTAATACCACAAAAATATTATATTTTCAGTCTCCCAAAAGCTGTTCTGACTTCTGTGCTAAGGTTTTTACTTTCCTTGGTGAGCCAGCCATCAATTGCACATTGTGCTTCTTAGGTTACAGAACTGAGACTGTTTTCCATTCTGCAATATGATATATCCTTTCAACTGGGAGTTGAGTTTTCTGGCAATACAAAAATCTACTACTTATTAAGGAACTACTTACTCTAGAGGACACAAAGTGTTAACTATGATTCACAATCTTATCCAAGTTGAAAAGTTCATATAACATGTATTACACTTCCACATGTATTACACTTACCAGAACTTATCCAAGTTGGAAAGAGAAGACAAACTTGTGAAAATGAAGCAAAAGATTTCAATAAGATGTCGTGATAGAAATCAGCATCATGAACAACTGGCCAATGAAAGGTGTGCTTCGGTCCTTTTGGATTTAGTGAAGAGAGGGGTCTTTTAGACTGGGGTAGTCTATAAGGGATTTATGGAAGGAGTTGAGTCTGAGCTAGACATAGGAGGGTAAGTGGAATTGGGGAAAAGCCAAGAAGAGAAAAGAGAATATTTAAAACTACAAACAAATGATAACAAAACCACCCAAGTGGAAAAGCAAAAGGGAACTGGGGATAAACCAGCAGGGCAGAAAAGCAAACATCCAATTAAAAAATATATTTGTAGAGTGAATGAATGAAAGAATAAAGCATTTACGGAAGAGTGTCAGAGACTAAATGCGCCCCTCTTTGTGGGTAAAAGCTAAAGAAGATGTTGCACATACAGCATTTGGCACTGGTCCTTCCATGCTCAGAATATAAAAAATGTAGGCTTGCCCTAGCCCTGTGGTCGGCAAACTGCGGCTCGCGAGCCACATGCGGCTCTTTGGCCCCTTGAGTGTGGCTCTTCTACAAAATACCATGGCCTGGGCGAGTCTATTCTGAAGAAGTGCTGTTAGAAGAAGTTTAAGTTTAAAAAATTTGACTCTCAAAAGAAATTTCAGTCGTTGTCCTGTTGATATTTGGCTCTGTTGACTAATGAGTTTGCCGACCACTGCCCTAGCCAGTTTGGCTCAGTGGATAGAGCGTCGGCCTGGGGACTGAAGGGTCGCTGGTTTGATTCCGGTCAAGGGCACATGCCCGGGTTACAGTCGCCCCAAAAATAAACTGGAAGTAATTATACATCTTCCCCAAAATGTTTTCATTTATCACATTTAAAATAGAGTTTGAATCCAAAATTTTATTTTCTACACATATTCTTAGAACATATCAGTTGTATAAGTCAGGATATAATTTAACACACATTAACTCCTGTTAATACCCACAATATCCTGGAAAGCAGGTGTTATTATCCCAGCTAAACTGTAACTTCTCTGTGCCTCAGTTTCCTCCTAAATAAAATTACAATAATAATAATATCCCACAGAGCTAACGAAATCAAGATTTACCAAAAATGTTAACCTTAAATTCTTTACTGTATATGAGTTCACCTTTATTAATTACTCTTTAGTAATTCCAAGTATGTTACTGGATCCCTTTTAAAAAATATTTCAAGACATAGTGGATATTTTGTATTTCAGAGTAGTCCATCTATACTGTGAACATAGAAGTAGGCTGCAAATGAAAGAACTATATAAACTAAATGAGAAAAAGTACTCATTTTTATCTGTTTCAGCATAAATCTGTAGTTTTGCCGAATTGCAAGCCCTAAAGCCATATGGACTTGTATAGCTAGTAATTTTTGATACTTCCTTTTTGAAAATGTCTTTTCATTCTGAATCCTTCCCATCAATGCCAGGTGAGGGTAGCTCTTGTCACCTCTCACCTGGACACCTTATGCCCTGGCCTCTCCCTATTTGATCTACCCTCCCCTTGTATACACAGTAATCCACTCAACATGTATATATGGTGTGGTTATTGTTGTGGTTGTGATCGCAGCTTTATCGTTTCATTGGCCACACTGTGCTTTTTAAGTATCTGACTCCCCTTCAGGTATGTGGGTTCCTACAGGTCTAAGACTATCTCATATTCATCTCTGATTCCTCTATATCTCCCCCAGAGCCTGAAATATACAATGCATTCAGCATATATTGGGGGAGAGGGAATGAGTCCTTTTATAATTGTTTTTGTGTAACTAGGAAAGTTAGCATCTTTATTTATTTATTTGTTTGTTTGTGTGGGTACTTGTGCATTTTTTAATTGATTTCAGAGAAAGGAAGGAAGAGGGAGAGAGAGATAGAAACATCAATGATGAGAGAGAATCATTGATTGGCTGCCTCCTGCATACCCCCTACTGGGGATCAAGCCCACAACCTGGGCATGTGCCCTGACCAGGAATTGAACTGCAACCTCCTGTTTCATAGGTTGACACTCAACCACCGAGCCACACCGGCCAGGCTAGCATCTTACTTTAGAAAATTATATTATTTGTGAAATGATCAGACTTATGGTGTCTTATAAATGGAAATTTGTCAAATTTTCTAAAGTACAGCTGTGCATAGCTTCCATGCCATTAAGTAGTTCATTAACCAACGCATTCATGCAGACAGCGTTTTTATGGTAACTGCTCCCCTGGCTAAGAGATAACACTTCCCAGCAACTCCATGATTCATAAGAGAGTAAGAGCTAAGAGCCCACCCATCTGGAATTAAAGGATGAAGGTTGCCATTACATGGTAATGCTACCCATATAAGGACTTGAAAAAAAATTTAACATGCTGAGCCAGGTGTTTTAAAAAGAGATTATCAGTTTAAGCTGTTTTAACAGAACTTCTCTACCTTCAAATTGTGGTGACATTGTATTAGTGAGTTAGACATCCCTAATTAAAACAGAACTGCTCAGCATCGGATCACTATAATTCACTAATTCTCTGCTGAGAACATATTTTTAGCTATCTCAGGAAAAACTGCATAACGAAGTGTTGCCCCAGTTCCCTCAATTCTACTTATCCTACTTGAAATGCCACAATAGGAAAATGTTTTCATTAAAAATCATCCATTTTCAGTGGCTGGTGTGGTTCAGTGGTTGAGCATTGACCTATGAACCAGGAGGTCACGGTTACATTCCTGGTAGGGCACATGCCCAGGTTATGGGCTCGATGCCCAATAGGGGGTGTGCAGGAGGCAGCTGATCAGTGATTCTCTTTCATCATTGATGTTTCTATCTCTCTCTCCCTTTCCCTTCCTCTCTGAAATCAATAAAAATATATATTTTTTTAAAATCACCCATTTTCCAGTGATGTTTTCAAATGGTGTGATTTAGAAGTTTCTGGATTCGTCCCCAAGAGCTAACCCTCCCCTTGTAGGAATGAGTAAGCATGCTAGCTGAAATGGAAGGTGATCACATATAAAATTCCACTGCCCCCAAAGGGAACTGCATTTCAACTACAGGAATACTAAGCAGCCAAATGATTTAAGAACATCAGGGCTGACAGTCACTTTGCTATCTTAAGACAATTTCATTTTCCACTTTTGTCACCAAGGGATAACAGTAGGCACCCAGAAATCAAAGAAGGTTAAGAAATGTGTGAGGGGGGCCGAAACCGGTTTGGCTCAGTGGATAGAGCGTCGGCCTGCGGACTGAAGGGTCCCAGGTTCGATTCCGGTCAAGGGCATGTACCTTGGTTGCAGGCACATCCCCAGTGGGGGATGTGCAGGAGGCAGCTGATCGATGTTTCTCTCCCATCGATGTTTCTAACTCTCTATCCCTCTCCCTTCCTCTCTTTGAAAAATCAATAAAATATATTTAAAAAAAAAAAAAAAGAAATGTGTGAGGGGGGAACGAGGTCCTTTTGCTACTTCAGAAGGTCCCAGACCCTGTTCTGATAGGCCCTGTCCCAACCCCCTCACTGGGACATAAGATAGTAAGTTCATGGCAACCACAGAGGAGAAACAGTAAACAAGTCAGAAAAGAGAATCAGGACCCCAAATTATCTCAACAGGCTGGAATCATCCGTGGAATTTCACAAGAGAAATTTACTATCATAATAAATGTAAAGTCCTGTTACGTCAATAAGGAGAAGATCCAGGTGAAGTACAAAAAAAGAAGAAAAAAGAGTTGACAAGTAGAGTGGACTTCAAGTTCAATATCAACCAATCATAAAATGCCCCTGCCCCCAAAGTAATGTGACCTAAGACTGCATTCACTGCAAGCCCACGTCTAAAACATGAGAGGCAGCCGTCCCTCTGAGCTACTGCCGGTAGAGCCCACGGGTTCTGCGAACAGCTTTCCGGACAAACTGAAGCACATGGAAAAGGATAAGGTCCACAGCAGTGAGGAGACTCAACCCACACTCCACGTTCCTAAGGAAAATTAAAGCAGAGGCTTAACAGATTCAGTGCTTTTTATTCTGGAGGAATTTAATTCAAAGCCAGAAAGCATCATTCTGGCTAGTAGCATTCCTCTAGTTAAATTTAAGGAAAAGGAGGAAGCAGAAAGGTACTGTGAATAAAAATAAAGAATTGAGAATTGGGTATACTGAGTGCTTCCCTAAGTTCATATCTTTTTAAAGCTCAGGTAACTGGTATCATTGAAAGCGCAAGATAATTTGCCTAAACTTCCAAAACCAGAAATAATTATCATGATCAGAAGTATAAATATGGCATTTAATTGCAAAGGGGAAAAATAACAGCCAAGTTTGTGATCTGTAGATAATTGCAAATATCACATTCAGCTAGAATATGATGTTTGAAAGAACTATACCTTCCAGAACTATGAAGCCATAATTATGGATATCTGCATCTAATACAAACTGAAGAAGAGACTGAGACCATCTCTTAAATGGCAATTTTTATTTGGTGGGAATTTGAATGTTTTAAAGCTCTGAATTCCTTCTCTCCAAAAAAGAACTATTATATAAATGTCTACAGTAATCAGCCATTTCTTACCAAAAGCCATAATAACTACCTCTCTGAGTGAGAGAATAAAGCAAAGTAAAAAGGAAAGTGCTTTATTCATATGTTGGCAGTAAAATCAATGCTATTAATGATAACAAATGGAAATTATAGCCCCTTAAAAGAATCATAATTTGGAAATGTAGAGATGTATCTCTCCTCCAGGTATAGAAACTCTTTTGCATTCTACGGCAGCAAAAAAGCAACTGAGTAAGTTACTTGATTCACATTACAAAATAACTCTCTTCAAAATAGCCAGTGAATTTTCTGGTTCGTCCATTTAAGCTCATGCACAAAATTCCATATCATTAGTTTTTATGGGATACAAACCGCCATTGTATTTTCACCCACGGAAGTTTATATTGGATAGGATCTCACAAGTCCTCAACGTCAGCATTTGGTGGGGATGGAGAGCAACCCACTCATTCATTTAAACAAGTGGTTACCATTTTACAGGAGCTACATGCAGGTGCTGGGCATAAAGTATGGTGGCCTCTGCCCTCAAGAAGCTCACTATTACTGGATGAGACAGTCAGCTAAATACCCGGTTATGCAACAACGTGATGGGGTTTATTAGAGAAGTCTATGCCAGGTGCCATGGGACAGAAGGAAAGGCACAAGTAATTAAGGGAAGGTGGATGTTGGAGAAGGCTTGCAGAAGGGGTGGCCTCTGAGCTTAAGCTCTTTTCACAGGAGAACTCAAGTGTGTCAGGAAGAGTGGATGACAGAAGGAATTCCAGAGAGAAACACGGCCTGAGACAGGCAGGCTCACTGTTGACTGGTTAACACAAAAGGGAATGAGACTGGGAAGACTGGACCACACTCTGAAGGCTCTGGGGATAAACCTGAATACCTCAGCAATCCTAAATAATTGATTTATGCCGTAGGTTAAACAATTGCCCACTGCCCTTGAGCTTGCATTGTAGTAAGCCTTCTAGACAGGATGCTTAAAATGTTTCCTTAACATATGGTATCACCCTGCTCAGAAATCTACAATGGCTTTCTGTCTTCAACCACAACATTCCAAACTCCCTACTAAGTTGCCAATGTTCTCGATAAGATTGCAGCCTCAAGTCTTCGTCACCTTGGACCAAGTCCGCCTCATCATCAATATATATCCCACCCTCAAGACCTAACTTTAACTCTGTCTCTCCACCTACAAATCACCCAGCCTGCCCTCTGTTCATCCGAAGTACATCAGCTCAGGGCCTCCACTGTACTTCGTCTAACTACTCAAACCCACTCGGATCTCTCCTTGCCCTGAACTCCTTCTCGACCACCCAGCTTATCACTGAATGGTCAGTTTTGCTATGTCTCCCCAGTACAGAAGCCACGGCTCTTATTTCAACCATATAACCCCCCAGGCCTTGCAAATACTGGGCCCAACATACAAGAACTATGTAGTGATGTATCAGATAAACAAATGGTTCCAGTTGACATTGGGAGCAGAGAACACACTTTTAATCTCTTTTTAAAATATAAAAATATTTTTATAACAATAGATGGTGTCAAATGGGGACTAGATTTATCGGAGTGATCACTTTGTAAGTTAGATATATGTCTAATCCCAGAGTTATACACCTAAAGCTAATATAATACTGTATGTCAAGGGTATTTTAAAAATAAAAATAAAATTTTTTAACATATGAACACCTTGATTCTTGTATACCAACTTTAGAGGATGTCCAGTTTTTACTTATTTGAATGTCACCTGTCGAGTTAGGCATCGCTGTATGGTAGAGCGTGACATATGGGGAAGAAGAGTTCTTTCTGAGGGAAGAACACACAATCTGGTGATGAAACGCAGAGGTTTTGGGAAGCCACTGTCTAGGGATTCTGTGCCAGCCTGTAGTACTATGCTTAGGACATCATATTTCAAAGAAGAGAACTCAAGGCCAAGTATGCTCTATACTGGCCAAGGTCACACGATAAGTCAGCAATACCATTCAGTTACACCGAGTTTTGCTACCTAAGCAGAAAATCTGCCTCTTGAGAAATCTGAGTATTCAGAAACAAATTCAAACTCGGGCACACATTAGCACATTGCAGGAAAAGAAAGGCAAGCAGACGACAAAGGAGGCCTTTAGAATGCAAAGCACCGCATGTAAAATAGTTCAAGGTTTGGTTGCTATTATACTGGACTAGTTGATAACCAAGTAGGCACCATGTCCTACATTCATCAAAAGAGGCAGAGATAAGAGATTTGCAATACTTTCCTGCATTGAGATCAAATGGGAGTTTTTTCAGAGAGGAAGTCATGTTTTAAGTAAAAGAACAGGATAGAACAGCAATCACCAGGATCATCACAACCAATAAAGAAACACCAAGTCTTCTTCTTATTTGAACTAAAGACTCAGCAAATAGGAGTCTAGTACAATATCTTAAAGAGGATTTAACCTTGGGACAGTGTGTATGTGATTAGTCACATTGTGTTTATTACGGAACAGCTTTGGGAAATAGAAGGCACGGAAACCAAAGTGTGAGCAGGGTGCGAAGGCACATCCTCCTGCCCCCCAAACCCCCGAATAAGCAACAGTCTCTGTATATGACTAGGCCACAACTGCAGAGCCACTGGGTAGATGGACACAATTTTCTGTTAGAAATATTATGTGTCCATCTACCCAATGTCTCTGCTGTTGTGGCCTAGTCACATACAGATAGATTTATAGAAAGAGGTTTATTAGGAGGGATAGGCTCACAGGATTAGGGAGGCTCAGAAGTCCCATCTGCAAGCAGTTCTAAGTGGTTGTACCATTTTACACCAGACACCACCGGTGGGTGAGAGCCCAGTTCCTCCATGTCCCCATCAGCACTCGGCAGGGCCAGTCTTCCTCCTTTCAGACATTCTCAGGGCTGCATGACGCTATCTTCTTCTGGTGTTAACTGGCTTTTCCCTGTTGACTCAGGATGTTGAGCAGGTTTCCAGGTGCTTATTCGCCACCCCTCTTTCTGCCTACCCTGGCAGCTCCACTCTGCACCACGGCCTCGGTAAACTACAGATGCTCGCCCCTGGATGGAGAACCCATGCCTAACATTTCAACTCCCACATTCAGGTAAAACTAGACTAAGTATTGGTAGGACAATGTGCTCCTATCACTGGTACAATTAGCAATATCTTACAATACTTAAAATATAGTCTGCAATTTTCCATATGAATATTTTACAAATGGGCCTGCTATTTATTTCATGATATCAGTAAATTCTTCAGGTTTCCCTATAATTAAAAAAATAATAATAATAGTAATTTGGTTTGGTTAAGGTATTGTTTTGTGTTGTTTTCGTTTTTATTTTTTTGGTAACTTTAATGTTTTCCTCTTTAAAAAAATAAAATGATAGGAATACCCTCTTTAATATAAAAATCAGATAAAATCTAAGTGAGGTACTATAGTTTTACTTCCTAACCAATATACCTAAACAAATTACATAATTGAGGAAGTCACATAATACTGCATTTTTTCCCAGACCTCTTGAATGCCTGAATACTAGGAAATAGAATAGTTTTCATAATCGAGTTGTAGTCGACAAATCTTGACCTTAGTACTTCCTCTATCCGGATTCTGCTTTAACCAGAAGAATTGCTTCGTGCTTTGGTCAGATTACCAGTTAGGAATCCAGCTCCCTCAGGAAGCTGGTCAGTTTGAGGAAGTCTGTGGACAGGGCTCCCTGCAGAACCAGGAACATGTAGGGCTGTTTCCCTTGGCACCACTTCTTTCAATCACCTGTGTTATCAGGGAAGAGCTGCCTTCCTTTTTCTCTCCAGAAGTGATCACATCCGTGAGAAGCCCATTCAGATGTGAGCTTACATACATGACATGGACATTTTCACCTTGGCGCTGGGCACCTGAAAGTCTATCACAGAGATTTTCCACCCTTTTCAACTCATGGCACACATAAACCAATTATTAAAATTCTGCCACACACCAAAAAATATATTATACTTTTTGTTGATCTGACCAAAAAAAAAAAAAAAGGTATAATTTTGATTCATTCATACCAGACAGCTACTGTTGTGTTTGCTGTTGTCATTTTTTTTTAAATTTGACAATCTAAGGGAAAAGGCTAAATAGTCAGATATTGCATGTTATAAATATTCTTGCGGCACACCGGTTGAAAATCGCTGGTCTATCGTATCACCCTTCCATTCCTTAACACCCAAAACTCTAAAAACTCGAAATCACAGGTTAACTTGGGCACTCAAATAAAGAAATATCAGAATTCTTAACCCAGCTCATTCTGAAAACATCTCAGTATTAACATCCCCTACTTTCCTTATGCATTATAAATTAGCACCTTGATTAAAAATTTAGTGGCACTGCTTAAATTGTCAGGTCTGCAGCAATTTATCAATAAAATGTTGCTTGTATAATACATTAACACTTTTCCAAGTGTTTTCAAATATGTTATTTTATTTCTCTAAAATGTTGTCTTTGTTTCATCAGCTGTCAAACAGATTGAAATGTTGAAATGCTGTCTGTTCGCTACAAGTAGGGTATTTTAAAGATTAGAAATAATTTATAAATCACTCTGAACTTACTGAAGATGGAATTACCTTAAGTTGCTAACCTTGGGTAGAGTGCTAGTAGCTGTTGCCACTTAGGTGATGTTGTTTTAAGAGCTTGAAAAAGCTCCTATGGATTAAAAACAAATGAACAAATAAACAAAAACCTCTCCTTCCCACAAGAAAACTCCGCTAGTACAGACTAACTTCTATAAGGTAAGGCTTCTCATTCTTTGCTGTTAAAATGCAAAGACCTTTGGAATATTAACACTTTAATGCTCATCCAATGATATTTTTTCCATTGATTTTTTTTAAATCTTTATTGCTGAAAGTATTACATATGTCCCATTTTCCCCCACTGACCTCTTCTAGCCCACCCCGGCCCCCACCCCCTGCCCCAGGCCTTCCATTGATTTTAGAGAGAGTGGAAGGCAGGGAGGAGGGGCAGGGAGGGAGCGGGAGAGAGAGGGAGACACATCCATTTGTTACCTCCTGAACGTGCCTTGACCGGGGCTAGGGATCAAACCTGCAACCCAGGTATGTGGCCCTTGACCCGGAATCAAACCCTCAACCCTTTGGTGCGTGGGCCAATGTTCTAAGCACTGAGATACACCAGCCAGGGCGGGATATTAACACTTTAAACTGTATCAATTACTTGTATCTTGGTGTAAATGAACTTATCAGATGCTCCTTAAAAGGACTTTGAAGGTGATAAGAGGATGCAAAATTCAGGCACCTGGGAGAGATGCAATAACATAAGGAGGAAAAATAAACATAGATATAGCATGTTGAGACCAAAACACCAACTTACTTCCCTTAACTACTTTACCATTTTATCTTTGATAAATCTTGAGATTCTACACAAACACTAAGGAGCTATTGTTATTAGCATACCTACAATCATTATTGGCCAACTTTTGAAAGTAAAATCAAATGAAAGACCTTCAGTGTCTGTTGTGAAATACTGATTTTTCTCAGCCTGGAATCATGAAATTTAAAACATTTAAACTATAAGTAACACTTTTTAAAATAGCTAAGCCCAGTCCAATTAGAAGTCCTGATGGATAGATAATGCACATCCCTTTCCCCAACATACATACATACAAAACCCGCTCTAATAAATTAATAAAAAAAAACAGTATAGTGTGTATGTGGAAAGACACACACACACACACAGGTACATAGATTGCAATTCTTTTGAAGCTGAAGAGAAGAAATGAAGCCGACCAAATGCAGCCCCTTGATCCACAGGAACCACAAACCCCACCTGTCGACCACCATGCTGCCATCACAGTGACAGGTTCTGCTCCCAATACCTCGTATCTCACTTCTGATAGCTGCCATTCCTGGTAATAGATCACCCCTCACTAACCAAAAGAAATAGCTTTACCATGAGAAGAGAGAAGGTGCTCAGTAAACTATGGACTACGTATTCATTATGCATTTACTTTTATGAATACCCCAATTTAACGATCTCAATAGCATAGATACAAAATAATTTTAAATTTTATTTAAAAGGCTAGCAACAACTTAGACAACAATAAACAATTTAGACAACATCCCAAATTATACCTATCAAAATAGACGTGC
The DNA here is from genome assembly GCF_963455305.1 of Plecotus auritus. Lineage (NCBI taxonomy): Eukaryota > Metazoa > Chordata > Mammalia > Chiroptera > Vespertilionidae > Plecotus > Plecotus auritus. The sequence continues at coordinate 26,809,843 of NC_137778.1, forward strand.
GTTATAATTAAGTATGTTGATGTTTATTCTGAATCCTGCACCTATACTTGGTCAACAAAAAGCCTACATAGATTCTAACATGGACATTGGTAGGCCTGGACATAGCAAAATGAAACATTAAAATAATACAGTGATGAAGCGTTAGATATGTCATGTACATGTCAAGAAAAAAAAGGGTTTTGATGAGTAATGAGAAGAACAAGGGCACATGGATATTCAAAATGAAAATCATAATTGACATGCCTTAGATTTGAGACCCTCCAAGGACAGAGACTCTCAAAGTGCTTTTGACTCATGGCTTGTAAGTCACATTACTTGTGAAGTATTGCATGACCCCAAATTCCTATCTAATTAAGCAATAAAATTACCTGGTAGGTGAGCCAGGTAATTCCATCCAGGCCTGCTACTCATGCAGAGGTTTAAAAAATTAGGTCTCTTTAAATATTAGACAAAATGAGAGTAACAGGAAGACAACTGAAGAAACATCGTATGCAGGACACAAGCTGGCAACTTCTCTGCTGTGTGGCACACCGTGGGCATTCAAAATCTGCTGAATGAATGCATGCATACAAAAATATGAGGATAAAAATGCACCCAACAAATACACTTTGGGAAAACGAGAAGAAATTCCAACAGGTGTGCAGGAGATCTGTTTTTAAACTAACACAATCACTTGAAAACTACTTAATGAGAATTTAGTTCCCTTTGTAAAATGAACACCTCTGGTTAATATAAAACCATCTTGTAAGCCAGCAGAGTAGCTCGACTATGGTCTGTTGGTATGCTGTTTGGACAACAGAAAAAAAACAGTTTCTAAAAGGTGTAGGCCAGTGGTCGGCAAACTCATTAGTCAACAGAGTGGCAAACCGCAGCTCGCAAGCCGCATGTGGCTCGCAAGCCACAGTTTGCCGACCACTAGTGTAGGCGATAGCAGTCAACAGATGAGGTAACCCATCCTGCCCTGATGGTCAAGCAAATACTGACGTCAATGTTTTGTGGAAAATGAAGATGCAGGCTGTGGCTGTGGAAAGATAACGCATGTCCCACAGAGGAGGGGAAGGCAGAGAAAATACATTCCAGACTATTCCAACTCATCCAACACCTGTGATCTGGAAGTCCAAGGGGAAAGGATGAGAGTGGAAGGGGTAGGTAAGTAGTGACTGTTAGTTGACCTCAGCCATGGGCATGATGTGAAACAAGTCTATTCATCTTCCTACAATAAAAAACACATCTTCTCCGCTCAGATCTAAATAGATATTAATAAATCTACAAATCTACAGCTTATCTTTTAATCCTCTTCACCACCAATTATTTCAAAACAACACAGTTTTTTTTTTTTAAAAATGGGAGTGCAGAGGGGGACAGAAAGAAAGAGAAGTCTCCAAATTAAAGAACGTGGTATTTCCCTTCCATCCAGCCTCTTTCAGTAGACATAGTTCTAGAGCAGACATTAGATGGACCCAAAGGGTCTCAGGTCAGAGAACTGTAATTTTTGGATTGGAAACTCAAGGCAATTACAATTCCTTCTCCCACCCCACACCTCAAAATGGAATAGAGACCAACAAATTATTGCCAACTCAAGTCATCTTACCCTCACAATCAGGAGTGGTAATTCTATTGAAAATATCATTTTTTCATTTTCTTTAAAGAAGAAATACATCTTTAATTCAGTAATTTCCTTCCTCAGTGGAAAATGTACGTGGTGTTAAAGGGCAGTCATCTAACTGGGAAGAAATAAAATTTGGGTCAGGTTTGCTTAGAATAGCTCTGTGACTTTTCTCAAAATTTTGAGAGTTGAGTGAAAATTGTTGTGGACTTTGTATTGGAAATTACATAACTGAGCAACTGGAAATTCTAAGTCTATTAATAAATGTGTACTCAATCTTTAAGGTAAGAAAAAATTACCAACAGAAGAAAAGCAGTAAAAAATAACAGGTTCCGAATGTTGTGAAAAGGAAGGAAGGAGGAGGACCTCAGCTCAGAGATGAGCAGATATGTGGTTACTGTTGCAAAGATTTCACTTGGGTGTTTGTACTCTGCCAGGGAGGTAAGTCGATTATGTAACAACAACCTAACTAGGTGTTATTAGAACCTCAGCCTCTGATAGTCTAAGAAGATCCTCAGACATACATAGATCCAATCATTACATTGCACACCTTAAACTTACACAATGTCATATGTTAATTATATCTAAATAAAGCTGGGGTGCGGGTCTTCAGGCTCTGAAATGCCAGGGCCAGATGTGCTGGTGTCAGAGCTGGGGGCCCCGGGCAGCAGCAGGACAACACACTTCGGCCATGAACACACTTCGGCCTGCTTTGGTCCAAGCACACTGTGCAGACCCTGATGCATGCTTCATGAGCAAACATATGGACAGTTTTTTTAAATGATGGGTAATTTCTCAATAAAAGGAGCCTATTAAAAAGAAGAAGGAAAGGAACCTAGAAAAAGAAAACAACAGGAAAGAATTAGATGAAGCGGTTATGAGTGCTTCTCACAGTGTGACACCGGGAGCAACGGCTCTAAAGAACTTCTTCCTTGGCAGTAGTTCTTTACAATGCAGCAACCTGGGCCTACCCCAGACCTGCTGAATCTCAACTTCGGCGGGGGATGCCCAGCAATCCCCAGGAATCTTATGCACATGGAAATGTCAAAATAACTCTACTCAAGGGACATTAAACCAGGAATCTGCGCTTGGTATGCTAACCTCGTCGTCGATGGAAAGCAATTGGGAGCCAGCACTGGACCAGAACAAGGTCAAAGCTGTAGTTAAGAAAGAATGTGTTCAGAATCACATTTGTTTTCACCATGAGGTTAACTTGTAACAGTGAAAATAAAATAAAGATTTAGTCCTCTGCAAAAACAGACTACCATACTAAAATATCTATTTTAATCATATTCAGATATTTAAGTGTAAAACAAAATGAGATCCGTAGTTTTAAAATATTTCTAATGTTGTTATTCAAAATAACATATTGTGTGTTTTCACTAATATGTCTCAGTCGAAGTTATGATCGTAGAAAACAAGTCCTGGCCATTGTACATAAATGAGGGTTTAAAGTCTCTCTAAATCTACAAACTTCTTTAAAATACCTCACCTGTGAAAAGGTGACGTTTTCCTCTGGACACTGCCTGTTACAGGAGGAAGCAATCTCCTCAAAGACCCTCTGCCCAGTTGCACCTGGACTCACAAGGCCCTTCATGCCAACCTGAGGATGGAGCCCGGTGGGCAGCCCCTCGCTCCGACCCTGGTGATTCACCAGCTTCACAAGCCGCGCTCCTCAGACCTGAACTCTGTGTCTTCATCTTTGTCAAAATGGTCATTCACAGCAACTCCAACCAAGGACCCAAAATACTGAATAGTAACAGTTCTCTAATACATTACAAGCCCTATGTAATTTTTAAAACATGGACATGTTACATGGTGCAGTCAATGCAATTCAAATGTGGGAAATCAAATGTTGATGAATTAATAATATATTTGATGTGCGTGAAAGGAGGAAGCAGCAAGGAAACCTTTTACAAAAGATCACTTCTGTAATTTGAACAATTATCTTCAATTTACCCATTTTGTAATTTCTGATTTTTAACATCTTCATTTCTTATACTAATGTCATTGAAATAAAGGAGAGGGAGGGGATACAATAGCATTTAGAGGAATATTTTAACATAGTAAGGTACTTCAGGAGACAAAACCACTTGTCCTCACCCATGCTCTACAGGTTTTACTTTTGTAAGTCCTTAACAGTCAGTAACTTTTAAACCAAAGACTTGGATTCTGATGTTTTAAAAAACCACCTTTCCTTCATGGGGAAGGGCACATCAAATTCCCAAGAGATCGCTTCTTTTTATATATATATATATATATATATATATATATATATATATATATATATAAAATTGATTTTTTACAGAGAGGAAGGGAGAGGGATAGTTAGAAACATCGATGAGAGAGAAACATCGATCAGCTGCCTCCTGCACACCTCCCACTGGGGATGTGCCCGAAACCAAGGTGCATGCCCTTGACCGGAATCGAACCCGGGACCCCCCAGTCCACAGGCCAACGCTCTATCCACCGAGCCAAACCGGTCAGGGCTAGATCACTTCTTAAAACAGTGACACTTTCAACAAACTCAGTAGTTCATCCAAAATAGAACACTCAGCCTGGCCAGCATGGCTCAGTGGTTGAATGTTGACCTATGAACCAGAAGGTCACGGTTCGATTCCCAGTCAGAGCACATGCCCAGGTTATGGGCTCAATCCCCAATGTGGGGCATAGAGGAGGCAGCCAATCAATGATTCTCTCTCATCATTGATGTTTCTATCTCTCTCTCCCTCTCCCTTCCTCTCTGAAGTCAATAGAAACATGTTTTTAAAAAACAGAACACTCAGACATATTAGCTTTCTCAGTCTGACATGTCACTTAACCCATAAAAAATAAGATCAGGTGCTGAGCAGAAGGCCCAGTGGGTTGCTGGCAAATGTTTAACAGCTGGCACCCGAAGGGGCAAAGAGGCCTGATCTGTAGCATTTGCCAATTTCCATCCTGTAAATACTCCCACCATGACCATCTTCTAGCTACCTCCGTGATGTCACTGAATATGGAGATGGAACAGGAGGTACACCATCGGATCTTGGAAGCTGGCCCAAGCCAGTTTCAACATGGCACCAGGGGAAGCCAACGGGCACTGAAAACTGTCCCCTTGTCTTATGAAGACCCTCTACCTACTCCCTTGCTCTTGATACTACAGTCCTTACCCATCACCCCAGCAACGTCTTGTCCAGCTCTTGTTCCCCAAGCCACACCTTTGGAATCCCCTCAGGAGCATGAAAAGACACCTCTTGTACTACAACCACACGAAAGAGCAAAATGTGGGGGGAACTGCAGGTAAGTCTGTACTCAGTGGTGGAGTGGAGGGATTCCTCACTTGATGGCTTTATTTCTCCGGAAAGTAGGAGTATTCGTGGTTATGCTGTACAGTACAGATGAATTAATTACAAAGATAAAATGTTATTTTCTAGACATAATTACCAGGATAAAATATTATTTTCTGGGTGTTTAAAAACCTACAATCAAATGAAGCTTTCCCATTAATGTAATCAAAGGAATTAAAAGAACAATGAAGGAGGGAGCATTTGCAGAGAAGTGCAGGCAACTCCCCACAGCAAGGTGATCACAGAAACGTTTCTGTGGCTATAACCCAACACCCACGAACGGAGCCACCAGGTATACGAGATGTCCGTGTGGCAAACATCCTCTTTCCTTACCTGCTTTGGAAGTAACAAGTTGTAGTACAAGAGGCCGTCTTGTCACGATGCCTGACCCTCGAGGGAGAAAGTCTCTGAAAAAAAGAAGAAATAATAGATTGAGGCATTAGGAATTCTGATGACTTGTAAATTTATGTCACGTTCCAGAATAATTCTCCTAATTCCAAGCTTTTCAATGTATCACATGTCTAAACAAGGCCAGACCCATCTTATAAAAGAAGCATTTGCCAGAAGTAAAAATAAATAAAAGGGTGGGCCTCTTATATTGCATACTGATCCATGTGCTTTTTCCTGATGGCTGGAATTAATGAAAGTTTGCCTTAATTTACTGTGTATAGTCAGTTAACTTGTCTGACCAGAGAATTAGCATTAACAGAAACATTTGATGCAGAAATTAATCCTTAAACTTTTTTAGAATTAAAAAATTCAGTACTCCATCTGACTTCAAGATCAATATTAGTACCATCAAATACTGACCATTATTAAAGGTACATTAGATTATATCTTCTAAATATCCTGAAATTTTTCTCCATATAAAACATGGGATCAAGTGCAGATAAATATTGTGTATGTAGAATAGCAATATATCTTGCAATGTGAGTTTTATTTATTTCACTCCTGATAAATGGAAGTTTTTAATAAATAAAGATGCGTTTGAATGGCATGTTAATATAACTAGATCAATAAAACTGCAGCAAAGGAAGTATTATATAATCACATCTGCAGTGCCACATAAATCATGCCGATTCTGTGGTGTCAAAGAATTCATGCACGTGCCTAAAACACAATTTTTAAACACATTTAGAATGCCTCACAACTTTGAGAAAAACCATTATTTAAAAAAATCACAGAGTTCTATTCTATTCTATTCAAAGTACGTCTCTGACTGAATGCCAATGTTTCTCAAAAACTCGCTCCAAGACCACCAGAAAGTGTTGTAACCACTGATGCCCACCACCCGTCCTGAACCTACAACTTCAAGAATATTCAGGGGTGTGCAGCCTCTGTGCCCTTTAACAGGCTCGGGGGAGTCGGGGAGGGGGTTCAGATGCTCACATTGGTTCGAGCACTGGCCTCCACTTAGTGGGTGAAAATGGCAGGGGGTATACTGAGAGTTGTGTAGGAAACTGGCAGACCAGAACTTCAACACAAATGGGGTTTCAATGAAACAGGTAAAGGCCAGCAAGAAAGCTGCAAAAGCCCTCTAGCTGCCCTTTAGAATGAAGAGTCACAGACATAAATTTAAGCACAATTTCCCCTACTACCATTCATTTTGCTGACAGGGGAAATAACACAGAACAGCCTTTTTACTAAGTTAATGACTTTACTCCTTAACTCCAAGGCCAAGTTCATTGAGAATGTCACTATACTAGTATGTGACTAAAATAAAGAGTGGTGAAACTACCAACTTGTCTTTGCTCTAAAAAATGCCACCCGAAATAAAGATTATTTATTCATTAAAAAAAAAATCACTGAGGAAGAAGTGCTAGGGAGAGACTGTGGGCCCTGCACCAGGTGGGCACCAAGTCTGAAATCCAATGGGAAGATACAGGCCTGCAAACAGAAGAACATTAAAGAAAAGAACAGATAAACTACACCAATTCAGGAAAGAGAGACTGAGACTCTCCTTTTGAAAAAGTCTGCATACATATAATTAACGTTCTTTTAATGTTCTCCAAGGACCATATTAGAATATCTGCCAGTTTGGATGGTTGCAATAACCATTTTAAATTTAATCAAAATGTACAGAGCATCTACTCTGTTCCTAGAGCCAAAAAACGAATAAGTTAATTTGATAATCAAATATATTAAAAAAAGAAAATTTCAGAACAGAGAGCTGGGGGCATCTGTTTGAGCTATTAGACCACGGATGAGGTTTCAGGATATATAGATGCCAACGAGAAATATATAGGTCTTAATGCCATTTAAGGAATCAATAAAATATTTTCTTTTTTAAAGAAAAGAAGGCAAGGTAGAGAAGAAGAAAGGAGGGAGGGAGGAAGAGGGGGAAAAGGAGGTTTCATTACTTAATTCCTTGGCGCTAGGTTCTGTTTCAGCTCATGCTTATGGCCATATATTGGTAATCCTTTTGAATATCATTAGAGCAAAACAGAATGTACCAAGCATTTTAAATAGCAAATAACTACCATGTGTTTGTCTGAAAAGAAAGCCCACAGATACCTCTTACTTTTTTATTCAGCAAACAGAATTTTGCAGTAAGAGGAATAAACAGACCCAGGTATATCCAGGTCCCTACTTACTAAACCGAGATAATCCTGTGGATCAAAGGAAATACAACATATGACAACTTTTTAAAAACATACATACCATGAGAAAAAATAGTACTGTTACTATTATTATAGCTACAATACAGCCATAGTACATTTTCCCTGATAGTGTAGCAGTCTCTTATCTGAAAAAAACTAAGTCTCTACATACAATATTTTAACATTTCATGAATGGCGTTTGGAAGTGAGGGGCCTCAAACCCCACCTGAACTGTTCCCTTGGTGTTGGCCAGCTGTACTGGTTTGGAAAGCTCAGCCCTGATTCCTAGTCCCATTGACAGGGACTCAAGGCACTGACACAAACAACCATGAATCATTCAGTTGCCATTCAGAGTGCCATCATCCACTTGAATTTTATTATGTTCTGTGCAAAGGTGGTTGGTTTTCTCCCATATTACTTTGCTAAATTATTGTGAAAAAAATCATGACTGTGTCTTTAGATTACTTTGGTTTTAAGCTACATAATTTTTGTTTGCTTATGGTCTAATACATATATACAAAAAGAAAATTTGCATGCCATTTTCCTCCAACAAGGACCTTAAGGGAAAGAGTGAGGAAAGCAGTATGCAGACTGACCATGATTAAACTGACTCCATTCTACTGCCTGAATGCCTTATTTATGTGTAGACCACAGATTTTTAAGGCAGGACGAGTGCTTTTCTCTCTCACCACAGAGCAGCTACAATGCAAATGCTTTTCTTCTCTCCCTGTCTATCTCAAAAATAGCATTATTTGGCACAGTCTTAACAGCTGGTCTTCAGGCAAGAAGTCAATATTCCTTCATGGTTTCTTGACTCCTGCAGGAAAAGTAGAGAATGATTCTGATGCTTTGGTCTAAGAACCATCTTGGTGACATTTCTTATTGGCTCTTCCAGAAACTTAGTTACCAGGAAGTATTATTATTGCTCCCTCAGGAAATGACTGACGTTTGGAAGCCTAAAATAAGAAAGCACACTCACTCTATCAACATAACTAGAGAGGAATTTCCCCCAATAGTACAAATAAAGTAACTACAGAGATGTTTTTCTTCAATGTAGATATAAATGATCATTAACCAGATGATCTGTTCAATAAATAAATGTTTAACATCGGCCCTTGACTAAACGTGGGAGACATAAATCTCTCCAAGAAGTTAATTCGTGTAGCTGACTCATTCAAAGGTAAATAAGCTTTGTCTAAAAGAAAGCCATGCAAATGATTACAATAAGCATGACAGGTACGAGGGGTACGTTCCTGAAGTAACAGACAATAATCTATTCTGCTTGGGAGACTAGCCAGGAACTGTTTCAGAGAGACACAGCTGGAGGCATTCCACAGGGGATCAGGATGCACAAAGACATGGAAGGCCAAGGTAACACAGAACGTTAAGGAACTACCCACTAAAGGAAGGTCAGAATGAGGTGCAGAAGAGTCTGGAGAAGGAGGTGGGAGCAAAGTGTAGAGACCTTCGCTTGTGGGTTTTTGTTTTTGTTTTTTCCTTTCTGTGAGAACAAGAAGGCACTGAAGGGTTTTTAAGTGATCAGATTCACATTTCAGAAAAATCACTGGGGTCTACATAGAGAATGTTGGAAAAGAGAAAGACAAAAGACAGACTAGTCGCTAACCAGTTTAGTCATTGAGGGAGGAGATGATAAAGGTTCAATAGAAGGCAGTAATGGTGGAGATGGGGAGAAGACAGAGCGAATGGCCAATTGATGGTCACTTGATGTCGAAGGAAGAGGCGATCTCACATTTCTGGTTTGAGTAGCTGGTTACATAGAGGTGCCATTAACCAGAATAGGAAATCCAGGAAGATCTAGTTGTAGTTGATATGTATGCAGTGCTTACCACGTGTCAGGCGCATCCTAATTTGAGCCTCATAACAACACTATGAGGTAGGTACTATTGTTATTCTGACTTCACTGATGAGGAAACAGAGGTACAAAAAGGTCACATAAGTTTCTCAAGGTCACTAAGCTAGTAAGTGACAGATCTAGGGCTCAATCCTAGAGCGGTAACTCTAGCATCTGTACTCTTGACCAGTAGATTATACTACATAGTAAAAGAATGGGGGGAGGAGATGAGGGAACATATTAGGACAGCAGTCACCAACCGGTGGTCTGTGAGGTCCAAAAGGTTGGCGACCGCTGGTTTAAGGAAACCTTTGGAGCAGCAGTCGCCAACCGGTGGTCCGCAGACCGGTGGTCTGTGAGGTCCAAAAGGTTGGCGACCGCTGTACTAGAATATGTTGATGTTAGCTGCCTGGAGAATAGTCAGGTGAAGACAAGTACACAGTTAGACTGAGCAAGTAAAACTCAGGATAGTAATCCTGGCCAGAGAGAATTTGACAGTCATCAATAGAGGTAGTTGAGGCCAAGAGAATAGATGAGTAGGCATGAAGAGGAGAGGGGTGATGGATATGACTCTGAAAGATACCACTTAATGGGCACCTGTAATAAGAAGAACTAATTGAGAGACTGAGAAGGGACTCCTGGATACCAGAAATCAGAAGTACCCCCAAAGTCAGACTAGTCTCTTAGATATCTCCACTTAGATGTCCCAAACCCAATCTCTACATTCAACTCATTATCATCTATCCAACATGCTTCCCTCCATTCTCAATCATAGTCCACATTATCAGCATCCATCATCCAGGCCAAGTGCTTGGGACTCATCCATCCACCCTCTTCCTCTGTCTTCAGGCTCCAAATCAGTCACCTGGTCCTGTTGATTCTACCTTCTTCACATCCCTTAAATGCATCCTCTCTTTACCTCAGTCACCACTCCAGGTGCCACCAACTCTCATCTAGATTAATAACAATCTCCCAATTCATTTCCCTGCATCCAATTTGAACAGCCTCCAATCCAACTACAACAGTAACAAAAGTCCCATCACATCATTTCCAGACTCTGAATCACTAAGTGACTTCTCATTATCTTTAGCATGAAATCCAAACTGAAAACAAAGCAGAAAAGAAGCCCCACCCTCTGGTGGCAGTCTCTGCACTCTCAAACTCGGTGCTTTGGCACACTCCAAGCTTCCCTCCTGGGAGGCCCTCCCCCACTTCTCCCTCTAGCCAACTCCTACTTAGCACCCATGAGAAGCCCTCTTTGAAATCCCCCTATACCATACATGCCTCTGTCTGAGCTCTCCACACACAATGTCACACTGGTCTGTTTCCCTGTCAGCTCCCTCAACCTGTGTTCCCCCCAGTGCCGCCTTCAGTGCCCAAGTATTGAATATTTTTAACACTTCCTACTTACCCTTTAAGGCAGATTTCTCACTGCCCCATATATTCATAACACGGGAGGACATCATTCCTATGTCTGATTCTCCAACAGGCAGACAGCTAAATGGCATTGTATATCAACCAAAAGAATAGGCAAGATAACTTTCAATTTACCAATCATGTGCTGAGGTCATCTCAATTAATATGTTTATTATGAATTAAGATCCAGCAGTATCCAGCAAAGTCCAAAACACAGGACATTGGGTGAGACAATATTACTGAGTGTCTAAAGACGTGGAATAAAATTTGAAACGATTCTTTTAAAATCCTAGAGCCAAGATATTTTGAAAAATCATTCCTTAAAAACAGAGACGTCTCTTCTAAAATATTATCTTCAAAATATAATTTTATGAGCTCCAAAGTAATCCCTGTACAATTACTATCTCCCAGCCCTTCAAAATAACCCAATTTGAGAGAAAGAGAGAGAGAGAGAGAGAGAGAGAGAGAGAGAGAGAGAGAGAGAGAGAGAGAGAAACAGAGACAATCACTCCCAGTTACTGCCCACGCCCTGCCCCAGGAAGCACTGAGGTCACGTATTCCACACACGGAACACAATGGCACTGTGAAATGGCCTTGTGCTTGCGTGCCCCAATCCCAGAGCTTTGCCAACCACTGCCATGCCACTTTAATTGCTGAAGGAAGTAATTATGCAAAAATCCACAGATTTCATTGGAAATTTTCCGCTGCAGTTTACATCTTTCCCCTAAACTCTTGGCCCAGTGTAAAAATGTTAGCTCTTATAGAGTTGTAAAAGAATGCATTTACTCTATCAGTTACTCTATAATTTGAAATATTCAATGAACACTGCTAGTATTTCATTTGAAAAGCATACAGATACAAATCTGATAGCAGGAAATACGGTGCTTTTATTTATTTTTTTTACTTATATCTAAGAAATTTCAATGTTTGACTTTCAGTCACAAAACGTAACATTTCTAAGCAATATGGTTTCATTGAATTTAATTAATCAATAATTCATGTTCCCACTGCAACATTCAAAATGCAGAAGTTTCAGAGTCAGAGATCTATTAACTGGCTGAAGAAGTTTACAAACACCATGTGTCCGACCCTCCAGGAGACTCTCTCAGGAACCTAATGCCTGCATTCTTAATCCACTTTATTTGCTGGTTCATAGAGTCAGTTTGTCAAGAATTAGAACACCAGATTAATGAGCTACAGTACAAAGCAGAAGCACTTAGCTGTTGCTCTATTCCAAATCACAGACTATGCTTTACACTGGGTAGATGCCATACAAATTAATGGCAAGAGACCACTAAAGAGACTGCTAGTTGCCTGCCCCATATCCATTTCCCCCTTATTTCTTAGTAACAGAACCCCAATTTTGTTGGGCATAGGAATGTGCCCAACTTTGAGTAACAAATGGACAAGTAAACTTATATTTCCCAGCCACACTTGCAAACAGGGTGCCCACATGACTAAGTTTTAGTCAGTAAGATGTCACTAGAGCTTGTTGAGTGATGTCAAGGATATTTCCCTTCAAAGGGTCTGATTTAGCTGATGTGCACCTTTTGCTTTTCCCTCTTCTCCCCATCACTGATACATGACAGCAGAGCTGCAGCCACTGCCTTAAACCACAGGCAATATGGAAGGTGGGCTAAGGGCCGCAGAACAAAGGAAAACAAGGTGTCTGGGACAGTGGTGGCACGGAGTCACTGGACCAGCCCCGTACTGCCTCAGGAAGAGAATGAGAAAGCGAGGGAGAGAGGCACATGTGCTTTAGAATAGTGTTTCCCAGCCGTCTTTTTATTAGGAACCCCTAGGGAACCTTATTAAACATTTTCCCCATTCGATTTCTCCCTATTAAATTTATATACACAGATATACTGTATGCACATATATCTGTGCTTTTTACATAAAAATAATGAAGATTTTTTTGCCCCTTGGAGGCAATATTGTCCCCCTTGAGAAGATGTACTATAGATCAAAGAAGAATAAGAGAACCTGGGATGCTAAATATTTGGACCTATATGTTACCTCTTCCTGTGGGGTTTCTAAAAGAGATGTATGTAGAAAGGACAAGGACAAATGGCTTTTGCCTCAAACCCCAATACATCCCCTTCCCAGCCCTGGAAACATGGGCTGGATCATAGGGAACCCTTTGGCTTAGTTAAGAGGCAGCTACCAAAGAGGCTGAAAGGCCTCCCTTGCCCCTTTTCATGAAGCCCATACATGAATCTCAGAATGTTCTCTGGCACCACCCAGTGAGAAGAAGTGCAAGAGAACACGTATCCAATGACGAGGGTATGGCCAACCCTTCCCTACTAAGGCCTGACTTGGAGAATGGCCCAGTTACTGCCCTTGGTCCTGAATGTCTATTATTGTTCCTTGCAGGGGGGCCGGGGGGGGGAGTGGGGGGAGGGAAGAACATATGTAAAAGTAGAAGTAAGCTACCCTAGTCAATAATGTGTGTGCTCTTCTGTTTTCACTTTTTCTAAGAGATTGGAAGAAAAATTGGGTATTTAGCTGAAACCGGTTTGGCTCAGTGGATAGAGCGTCAGCCTGCGGACTGAAAGGTCCCAGGTTCGATTCCGGTCAAGGGCACGTACCTTGGTTGCGGGCACATCCCCAGTGGGAGGTGTGCAGGAGGCAGCTGATCGATGTTTCTCTCTCATCGATGTTTCTAACTCTCTATCCCTCTCCCTTCCTCTCTGTAAAAAATCAATAAAATATAAATTTAAAAAAAAGAAAAATTGGGTATTTAATTGAAAGTCAAAAAAGTATATGTTAATTTATCCACTAAAACAGAACAGAGAGCCACAGTCACACTATATATTTAATAGAACAAGAGTCTGATTAAGTATTGAGGAGGGCCTGACTGGTGAGGCTCAGTGATTTGAGAATCAACCTATGAACCAGTAGGTCATGGTTCGATTCCCAGTCCAGGTTGTGGGCCTGATCCCCAGTAGGGGGCGTGCAGGAGGCAGCCGATCAATGCTTCTCTCTCATCACTGATGTTTCTCTCTCTCCCTCTCCCTTCTTCTCTGAAATCAACAAAAATGCATGTTTAAAAAAAAAAGTATTAAGGAGGGATTTAAGTGGACCCTGGATCCCACTCCTTCTTAACATTCTAGAAGCCTCATCCATTATCCCCCTACGCAAGGCTTTTATTCCCAAGTGTCTTCACACTAATCTCAGACCTCTATATTGACCCCTCTACCACAGAAGCCCTTCCCCAATGCACCTTTCTTTACCCACCTTGCCCTGAAACACAGAATGCTGGCAGCTCCTGTGGGAAGCATTTCCTCATATGCCAGCATAGTTAGGTGTTCCTCCTCTTTATTCCAAAGTACCATGAACCCAGTCATATCCCCTCCCCTAGACAAGTTCCCTTAGGACAGGGACCTATTTCTGTAAGACCAATGTTCAGCACAGCACAAGGAAGAAGACGCTCAATGGTGACTTGATGTACAAATATAGCCAACATTCTATGAATTAAAGCCACATCTATTGGAAAAATACATTTTAAGGGATAATTACTTATAATAATAGCTAGCATGCAGTAAGTGTTACTGCCATCATCATTATCATTATTTTTAGAAGAAATAGTAGTAAGTTACCCTAAAACATGGAATTATTACACAAATTTGTTTCAGAAGCTGCTATATCCCCATAGCAACAAGTAGTGATTACTTTTTGCTAGCCATAGGCATGTGGCTCTATTGTCACACTGTATAGCTAGAGTTTTGGGTAGTGTGCAAAAGAAAGTATGTCCAACTAAACACCTATAATGTTGACCTTTTCATCTCTCCCTCATAAGTCATCAGCTACCTAAAGGCTTCATTCTCTAAGAGCTCTCACTACTGTTCTACTGCAGTCCATGGAAAAGGTTAATGAAAACCATGGAATGAGAGCTTTCAGCCAACAAAAGAGTCAACACACATTCCAGCCACAGTGCGCTCAATTCAAACAGGGAGTGAAATGAACCCCCTGGCATCTAGAGTATTCCACGAGCGTGTGGCAAGTGTTATTTCTAGCCACTTGAAAGCACCAGTGAAAAGAGCTCAAATATTCAGAAAAGAAAAGCTCTCCCTCCCCATGAGGAGAAGCATTTATCAGCACTTAATGGCCCTCTTTCACTGCCTTTCCACTGACGCATCTCTAATTGTTCCAATTCTAATTGCAAGCAGCAAAACCAATAATGGTAAAAGTCTACAGCTCAGTGCATGGGTGGCAAAAAGAGGTATTTAACAGCACAAACCAGATATAAAAAGTATATGACAGCATGGGATCTGGACAGGTGACATCACAATGAAGAGAGAGAAGGAGGCTTAGAGAGCTGGTTACCAAACCAGCTTAGGTTCCAGTGGGCGACCTTGACACATCATCTACACTAATAAAAGAGAAACATGCAAATTGACCGTACCTCCGTTATGCCCACAAGCCACGCCCACCAGCCAATCAGGAGCGAGTATGCAAATTAACCCAACCAAGATGGCTGCAGCCAAGGAGAGAGCAGGAGGCTTGGGTTGCCCCCAGCAATGGAGGAAGCCAAGCTTCCTGCCCTGCCCTGGCCGGCCCTGGCCTCCGCTCAAGGCTACAAAGTTTCAATTATAGAAGTTAAATAAATCCCAGATACCAGGGCCTCCACTTGGGTTGATGGGGGGCGTGGCCAGCCTGCAAACCACCACAAGCTCCTCTCCCAGGCCGCCCCACGCCCCAAGGGAACCCCCACCCTGATCCGGGACACCCTTCAGGGCAAACCAGCCAGCCCCCACCCATGCACCAGGCCTCTATCCTATCTAATAAACGAGTAATATGCAAATTGACCATCACTCCAACACACAAGATGGCTGCCCCCATGTGGTCAAAGATGGTTGCCCCCATGTGGACACAAGATGGCCGCCACAAGATGGCCAGCAGAGGAGGGCAGTTGGGAGGGACCAGGCCTGCAAGGGAGGGCAGTTGGGGGCAATCAAGCATGCAGGGAGGGCAGTTAGGGGTGACCAGGCTGGCAGAGAAGGGAAGTTGGGGGCAACTGGGCCTGCAGGGAAGGGCAATTGGGGGGGACCCAGGCCTGCAGGGGAGAGCAGTTGGGGCGGGGGGGAAACCAGGCCTTCAGGGGAGTGCAGTTGGGGGGGACCAGGCCTGCAGGGGAGGGCAGTTAGGGGTGACCAGGCCTGCAGGGGAGGGCAGTTACAGGCAATCAGGTTGGCAGGGGAGCAATTAGGCATCAATCAGGCTGGCAGGGGAGTGGTTAGGGGGTGATCAGGTTGGCAGGCAGAAGTGGTTAGGGGCAATCAGGAAGGTAGGCAGGCAAGCAGTTGGGAGCCAGGAGTCCTGGATTGTGAGAGGGATGTCCAACTGCCCGTTTAGGTCCGATAGGATCGGGCCTAAACGGGCAGTCGGACATCCCTTGAGGGGTCCCAGATTGGAGAGGATGCAGGCTGGGCTGAGGGACACACACACCCCGTGCATGAATTTCACGCACTGGGCCTGTAGTCTAATCTATAAAAGACTCAGTTTCTGCATCTTTAAAATACGAGAACTGAACCAATGTCTTCCAATGCCTCTGCCATTTCCAATATCCTATCAGTCTCTGATGCTGGAAGGTAAGCAAGATGCGCAGAAGCTAATCCAGGGTTGGGCAAACTTTTTGACTCGAGGGCCACAATGGGTTCTTAAACTGGACCGGAGGGCCGGAACAAAAGCATGGATGGAGTGTTTGTGTGAACTAATATAAATTCAAAGTAAAGGAGCGGAGGGGAGAGCAAGAGAACCCTCCGCTCTTTCGGCTCCGTGGGCGGGATAGAACAGCCGAACGGGCCGGATCCGGCCTGCGGGCCGTAGTTTGCCCACGGCTGAGCTTATCCCACCCCTGGTATTCTAAGCAATCTTAAGGCTTCCTGTTTTCACTTCCATAACTGGGGATATTAGTATCCAGTTTAAATCCTATGTCTTTTTTTTTCTCCCCACTATCATACATGGCAGGTAGCAGGTGCTCAAAAATACTAGAGAGAAGGAAAAAGTGGAATGGAAGGGAGGGAAGATAAGGAGAGAGGAGGGGAGTGAAGGGGAAGGGAGAAGGGGAGAGAGGGTTGAAGAGAGGGAAGAGGATGAGAGGAGGGGAAAAAGGGCTGAATAATTTAATATGGCTAAAGCATTGCATATAAAAGAACAGTGATAAATGAAAGCTTGAACTATGGGTTTCTTGCTGTTAAGAAAGATCATATTAGGAAATTTCAAATTTAGAGAATATACTATATTAGAGAATATTGCAGAGATAATATCTATTGGATGTCTTCTGGCCTCAGAAATTAAGGTGCTAAAAAATGTAAATATGTGATAGGCTATGCAGGGTTATGTATTAATTATTGTTGTGATACTTTAAAATAACTGAACACAAATTACTTTTCATCATTGAATAGTCTTCTGCATTGTTAATAGTTAATATCAATATGGGTAAAATAAATAAATAAATAAATACCAGTCGATTGAATATGAAAATATGAGATTTAGAAGTGACAGAAGATAGAAAGAAATCTCTTGATTCACTAGATGAAAAGCAGCATTTCTAACACAAGAATTCTAACATTAGCAGAAAGTATTAACAAAATTGAAGTACTTTAAATTCTTTAATTACATATTATGCAATTAAATCTATATTACTTTCGTTAATCGAACATGAATATTTGCTACTCTAAAGCTGATCAAGTTAATGTCTTCTCCAGGGTCAGACAGTTTTCCTGCTGACCCTGGAGATATAAAAAGTACATGGCAACATCACAATGAAGAGAGAGAAGGAGGTTTAGAGAGCTGGTTACCAAACCAGTTTAGGTTCCAGCGGCGACCTGGATACATCATCAGTTTTCCTGCTTTCCTCCTGCAGTCCAGTCTACGGTACCCACTGGGTACCAGGCACAGACAAAGGTAACCTGGCCCATGAGAGTTCCCTCCACACCAAGTTTCTTTAAAGAGGATTCTAATATCATGTCTCCTTGACTTCTAACACACTTTGACCACTCACATTCAGGTCCATCTTCCACTTCACCCTTAAATCTGCAGTCACCAAGATTGCCAATGACCGTCTTATTTCTAAAAATAATGGGACTCCCAGAGCTTGTCTTTCTTCTCAGCAACACCTGATATTTAGGCACAGCTCTCTTCTGATCTCTCTCAGCTAACCTCTCTCTCTGCACTCCCTCCCGCTTTTCCTCCTTCTACGTGATTTCATCCCCTCCCTGCTAATGGTTTCCCTTCATGAATCTGAGCTCCAGGCTTCTACATGTTATATCAATATATCATAAGCAACCAAACTCATCATGTCCCAAAGTGAACACACCCATGTCCCAATCTGCTCCTCTTCGTTTACCTCCTATCATCATGAATGGCACCACCAGCCAATCGACCAAGTACAAATCTGAAAGGCATCCCGATTCTCTACCCATCCTTTATTGTCTTAACACAAGCCCTCATAAATTATTTATTGCCAGTCCTTCTCCGCTTCCCAGTCTCTTCCTTTGCTGCACCCTGAACTCTGAATAGTGCCCCACAGATTCCATCTTCCTCCTTACATCCTTGACTTTGCACACGCAGTTCCCTCTATCTGGAGTACCCTCCCTCTTGTCCATATGAGCTTCAAGACTCAGCTCAGCTATCAGCCCCTACAAGATTTTGTTACCCACCTAGGGTGGGGCCTGATATTTCTATGCTGAACTCATTATTTGTAGAAACCTATATTATAGAGCCAACTACACATGTTTGTCCATTTTCCATCTCCCCAACCATCCTATCAATTGCTAGAAAGCAGGAACCATGTCTAATGCATCTTTGTATATCCAGAATTTAGTATAATTCCTGTGAAACCATAGACCCTCAATTAATGCTTTATGAATAAAGAAACAAACAACAAAACCCTGAGTAACTTCCAATGTCCACATTTCTGTGCATCCTGCCTCTGTTACTACTCTCAAAACCTTACCCATTCTTTATCAACCCATTCAAACATCATTTCACTTCTGAAACCTTCCCGGACTCCACTCCCACTCATTTCTCACCTCTCATGGTGACTAACTGCAGTGCAATGCAGACAACTTTTCTATTAGACTGCTGTTCCATTGCAGGAGGCTTGAGAGGAAGGACAATCCAATTCGTCTTTTAGTTCTCTCAAAACTAGTGCTCTCCTTACTTGGGATTCTTTAGAGGAAGGCACGTTCACATTTGAAAGAAACCAAAAGCAACACACTAGCAAAAAACCTCCTCTGTGCTAAAACTCAGCAGCATCTCACAATAGAGCTTTCAAAGGCAGTTACAGATCCTGTGTGCAAGGCTGCTTATGAGCCATCACATGGCAGCAGCAGGGACAGCACACCAGCACCAAATCCGACACAAAGAGCAAACATGAAACCCGCTCTGTTCCTGCTGATACCACTGAGGTCACTGCTCCCTCAGCTGGGCTCAGAGCAAACAGGGCCCAGGGCAGCCCGCAGCCCAGCTAGGCAAGTAAGCGACAGGTGCCCAAGGCACTGGCTCCCAGCATACTAGCTCCCAGAGTCCCACCTGCCCTCCTACGTCACATTGGTTTCAAATAAATCCCATCATCCCTGTCTCCTAAAAAGTCAATAGCATAACCCCCTGTTGAATTAACATGACTTAAAATGAAATTGTGATTGGAAAAAATATAAACATCCAAAAGAGGGGTCAACCTATCACACAATGGAATACTAGTAATCATTAAGAACAGAAGAGTTAGTAACATGAAAAAACTTTCACTCTCTACTATTTAAGTGAAAAAGTTAACAAACCTAACTATTTAGTATGATCTGTGTGTGTGTGTGTGTGTAATTACATTTTTAAGTCATATAGCATACCAGTATAATATAATGGAACATAAGCCCTAGCCAGTTTGGCTCAGTGGATAGAATGTCAGCCTGTGGACTGAAGGGTCCCGGATTCAATTCCAGTCTAGGGCACATACCTCGACTGCAGGCTTCTTCCTGTCCTGGACCCTGGTCAGGGTGCATGCAGGAGGCAACCAATTGATGTCTGTCTCTCACATCAATATTTCTCTGTCTTTCCCTCTCTCTTCCACTCTAAAAATCAATGGAAAAATATCCTCGGGTGAGGATTTAAAAAATAAATAACATAATGGAACATAAGATAAATCTATGCCAAATTGCGTAAAGTGCTTAACTTCTGACTACATTATAGGTGATTTTCATTTTCTTATCATTTTATCAGTATTTTCTAAATATTCTTCAATGAACATGTATTTCTTTAATAAAGGGGGAAAACAAGTTTCAGAAAATGAAATGGCCATCTCCTGATCAAATTCTATAAATCTTCATAAATATATTCAATCTTTTATTTATATCTTAAACACTTAAAATAATTGTTTTTTCCTCTCGGTCTTATTCTGAGGGGGAATGGGGCAAAATATGTAGGATCACAAAATGCCATCTTGGTGTGCTTGATAAAATGCTTACTTATGAAGCTCGGTTCAAATTTTTAAAAAAATGAGATATGTACTAATTTAAAAATAAGTTTTTATTTTTAAAAGGTTAGGACAAAGTCATAAAACCAAGGTTAAATTCTACTATCACTGGCCAATTAGAGCACAGATCACATTTCATTATGTTCATACAGAAAATGCCAGGTAGTTAACAGTAAAGGGAGTACTTGTCAGATGGTAGACTCGATATCTTCACATGAGTGAATGAGATAATTTGGGAAGATGCATATTTTTGCTCATTCTGCAGGTATTGAAGCATTCACTATGGAACAGCATGTGCGAACCTAGGTTTTCAGTCAAAGAGAAAGGCATGGCTACTCACTATGGTCAAGTCTTTGACACTCCTGCTACTCCATGAAAGGTCTGCAGTGGCATCTGTGGAGCAGAGTAACAGCTAATGTCTTTTAAGGGGGAAAAAGCCTTCAAATACTAGGTGTACCAGTTAATAATGAGGATTTTTTTCAATAGATGGAATCACACATATATTGATATATATGCGATTTGATATGTATGCTATTTTGTTGTATTGACAACAAGCTTCAAAACTTCATATGTCAAATTTTTTGAGGGTGTTAACATCATAGATATTTTTACGCTAAAAATATCAAATTTGGTGCCAAAAAAAAAAAAAGAGCATTTGCGGGAAGTTTTAATTCATTACTTTATTTTGAAGAAAAGTGCTGCTGAAAGTTATCGTATACTTCAGGAAGCTTATGGTGAACATACTCCATCTCAAGATACCTGTGAACGCTGGTTTAAATGCTTTAAAAGTGATGATTTCTATGTGAAAGACAAAGAAAATCCAGGTCAACCAAAGAAGTTTGAAGACCAACAATTACAAGCATTATTGGATGAAAATGAGTGTCAAACTCAAAAACAACTTGCAAAAAGATTAAACATTGCTCAGCAAACAATTTCTAATCGTTTACAAGCAATGGGAAAGATTTGAAAGGAAGGAAAATGGGTGCCACATTGCCCTGACCCGTTTGGCTCAGTGGATAGAGTGTCGGCCTGCGGACTGGAGGGTCCCGGGTTCAGTTCCAGTCAAGGGCATGTACCTTGGTTTGCGGGCACATCCCCAGTGCGGGGTATGCAGGAGGCAGCTGATCAATGTTTCTCTCTCATTGATGTTTCTAACTCTCCCTTCCTCTCTGTAAAAAATCATAAAATATATTTATAAAAAATAAAAAAATAAAAAAGAAGGAAAGTGGGTGCCACATCAAAGGAAAGTGGGTGCCACATCAACTGAACGAAAGACAAATGGAAAACCGAAAAGTCATCAGTAAAATGTTGCTTCAAGGACATGAAAGAATGTCTTTTTTTTTTTTTTTTTTTTTTTGCATCCCATTGTGACTGGTGATGAAAAGTGGATTTATTTTGAGAATCCCAAATGCACAAAATCATGGCTTGATCCAGGTCAACCATCAACATTGACTGCAAGGCCAAATCGCTTCAGAAAGAAGACAATGCTCTGCGTTTGGTGGGATCAGAAAGGCGTGGTATATTATGAGCTTCTAAAACCAGGTGAAACCGTTATTACTGATAGTTACCTACCGACAACAAATAATCAATTTGAACCACGCTTTGATCGTGAAACGACCAGAATGGATCAGAAGACACGGCAAAGAAATTTTGCTTCATGATGACGCACCATCACACACTTCAAAACCAGTTAAAGACACGTTACAAGATCTTGCCTGGGAAGTATTAACCCACCCGCTGTATTCACCAGACCTTGCTCCTTCAGATTACCACTTGTTCCGATTGATGGCACACGCACTTTCTGAGCAGCACTTCAAAACATAAGAAGAAGTGGAAAATTGGGTCTCTGAATGTTTTGCCTCAAAACAAGAAAAGTTCTATTGGGACGGTATCCACAAATTACCTGAAAGATGGGGGAAATATGTAGCTAGCGATGGACATTACTTTGAATAAAGCACTTTTGATGTTTCTCTTGAAATTATCGTGTTTTCTTTGGATTATAAAATCCACATTATTAACCGGTTAATAATTAATCCACATTAACCAGTTAATAGTTAATTTGTATTAACTGGTTAATAGTTAATCTGTATCATTAACTGGTTAATAGTTAATCCACACCATTAACTGGTTAATAATTAATCCACATTATTAACCAGTTAATAGTTAATCTGCATCATTAACCAGTTAATAGTCCATATTGTTAACCGGTTAATAGTTAATCTGTATTATTAACCGGTTAGTAGTTAATCCGTATTTTTAACCGGATAATAGTTAATCCACATCGTTAACTGGTTAATCTGCATTATTAACCAGTTAATAGTTAAGCACTGTTCTAAAATAAAAATGTTATTTTAAAATAATTTGGGAAGAGCTTACATATGTGCTCTATATGATTACCAAATTTATACCTCCAGCTCCAGCTCTAAATCTATATTATATGCATCAGTCACCTCCAATTTCCCGAATGGGAAACTCTTAGATCTGATGTTTTGGTCATTGTGTCCTTTTCACTTTGATGCTCTTCCTCTCTCGGGTGAGCTATTGGCTAACCCAGAACATCTGATTACAAAGCCATATAAACCCACTTATACGGGAAGGTTTTCAGAAACCAATGTATTTTTAAGACCAGATTTTTCAATAACCACATCCATTGTTATTTTGCCTTCAATTCAGGATGCTTGACTACTTTTGCTGCTGTGATTGGTGTCTAATTATCAAGACCAAAATAATATCGTCCTAGATGGATTTATACACTCGACCCTCCACACATTCACACACACACACACACACACACACACACACACACACACACACAAACATGCAGGCTATGTCACTTATGTAATTATCAAACTGATTTTGCAAAAGTGTCAAAAGTTTAAAAAGACCAACATAACTGATTTTCTTCCCCATTGGAAGTTGTTTATAAGTTAAGTCAAATGACATTTAAAATTTCATATGAATTCTTTTTAGTCCAGGAGACAAGGGAGTAGCTGGAAACCGTTGTTCTAACGTTTCTTTATTTTGTTAAATATGGTTTTATTGATTTTAGAGAGAGAGGAAGGGAGAGGGAGAGAGAGAAACATCTATGAGAAAGAAACATCCATCAGCTGCCTCCTGCACACCCGCCACTGGGGATCAAGTCCACAACCCAGGCATGTGCCCTGCCTGGGAATTGAACCAGAGACCTCTTGGTGCAGGGGATGACGCCCAACCAACTGAGCCAAGGCCAAACTTTTAAATACGTCTGTTCAATGCCTACTTTAAAGCCAATGTTACTTCAGGAAAGCCACCGTCTCAATTTTAAATAAACTGGATTGGGTTTTATCTCTAGGAAAGCATCTGTTAGTTTTCTAGGAAAATGAAGCAACTAGTCATTTTTTTTCTACTTGGCCAGAAATGCAACTTCTATATAAATTCACTGAAAGAGTACTTCCAATACAAGGCTGAACTTAGCTTTAAAAAGCAAAGTCTGACAATGAAACTGGAAAGCAGATCCACTATGAACATTATTTTTAGCGTCCTTCTTACAGTACAATATCCAGCTAAGCTTTAAATATGTCCTCACACAAGGGGTTTCTGCCAGCTCCACTCTTCTCTTTTGATGTGAGCTATAATGAACTTGCACATGGCATGTAAATGAGAATGCGGCCCAATAAACAGCTCATTTTAAGGCACTCTGTGACAGCTTTGCAGGAGAGGTTTGATAAGGGGTCCCCAGGCAAGCTGTAAGGGGCCCTTAATGTTCAACCACCTCTCTCTTCCTCTGGCCCTCTTGTTGGTAGACCCCACACTTTGAGAATAGATAGCTGAAGAAGTGTACCCAAAATCATCGTTTGATTCATTGATCTTACTGCAAATTACTAGGGATGGTTTGGAGAGCAGAGACTGGTACTTGAACTTTTATTCATCGATTTTTTTTCCTTCACCCTATTTTTTAGCACTCAGTATCATGACAAACATGCAAACTATGGCTGGTAAGTCCTAATTCAGAGGAATACAAAATGAGGCTTAAACTCAGATCGAGATGGCTACCGCACATCTAGACATGCATGCAGGCAATGAGGGTACTACATTGAGTATACTAAGTAGTAATTAGAAATAGACACCTAAACCCAAATCTTTCACCTTTTACCACTATCCTTGGCAACTGTTCAGTTGGTCTCTGTTAATCTATTTCCTGTAAAGCATGGCCTTAGGAGGCTCTCTAGCATCCTAAACAGTGGCCTTATCCCCATCTATCTTCTAGAAGCTTTAATGAAAACAAACAGCCCTTTAACCAGTCTTTAACCTGTTTTTGTTTGTTTGTCCTCACCTTTTCAAAAACTTCAGCTAATTCTCAGCTTAGCCTCCCTGACACTATCCTGCCTAAACCTTCCAATCAGAGTCAGAGTAGCCAGGAGCCATGGTTCAATGTGTATTTTAAAGTCAGCTGTACTACCCGAAAGTTACCAACTCCACTCTAAATACTACTCTTGTGTTCTCCTTAGTTGCATGCCCACCGCTTGATATTTTGTCTGTTGTCTGTATGCTTCCTGTTCTGTGTTGTCTCTATTACTGTCCGTTAGATAAACCGCCTTGCCCATAAAACTTTCACTCCCGTTTAGATCATTCAAAAGTAAATCATCAGCATTTCTTGTTTGTTTGTTTATTATCAACCATCTTCATGAGTCATAGTTCTTTTTAAAATATCTTTTTCCTCTAAACTTATTAAAATCTACTTTTTAAAAAATGATACCCAAAACTGCCTTGCCTTGATATTATAACTCTAATGATGCCACCTTTGCCCAGAATTCTTTTGAAGTTCATATCATCAATACACTTTTTGTCATTAAAAGAAATAGTTTTGCAATTCTTTCCACTGCTTTTTCCACCTTCAAAGAGATGACAAGATAAAAGAAGAATGTATCAGATGCTCTGGCGGAATGCTAACTTACATCTGTACAGTGCTGTTTTCACAATACTTCCGCATGCATTATTACACTGGATCCTCACAAGAGCCTCAGAGGTTTGGAAAGACAGGTGCTATAATCCCAAGGTTGCAAACTGTTAAATGATTTACTCAAGGTCCTGTGGCCAACCAAATGGAAATTGGAACCTATTTCAGGGTCCTTTCCATTATACTGTTTTCCTTCTTCTTTTAGCAGAATTGGATTTTCAGCCAACACAATAAGGAAAAAAAACTACATATCAGGTGATGCTTTAAAATAACAATTTGGTTATAATAAATTAACAGTGAATGAAATAAAATCCCAAATCATTCCCAATAATGACAGGTGGCATCCACACTGACACATATGTAGATTGCATAAATGTGTTTACAAATTATCAAATAAATGTTGAAACATAGCAGAGATTTTTGTGAAAGAAGTGTCTATTTAACAAAGTAAATAAAACACAACAAAAATAAATACAGGATTTACCTTTTTTTTTTTATGGGCCCCACAAATCATTGAGAAACGATCCATTTTTTAAAAAAGGAATGATTTAATGGTTTTTCCTACTTTTATTAACAGTGAATGGCACCAGATGTTATGTTAGACCTTTGTCCTTCAGTTCTGGCTAAGAAGAATTCACAGCCAGGACTCAAATACAAGCAAAATTTTATTTAGAAAATCACAGAGGTAGAAGTGAGCCATAGAAGAAGGGAGCCAGCTAGGCTGTGTGGACTCAGGAAACCAGTTACGGAGGCAAAAGAAAGGCCCTTGGAACATAGGAGAAAGAAACGCAAAGAAAACTCACCTGGAGAAAGGAGAAGGGGGAGAGTGCAGGTGTGCTCCAGAGAGAGACAGAGACAGAGAGGACACATTGGGCTCTTCATCTTAAGGGGTTTTATCTGTTCTCTAAAAATGGGGATTTTAAGGGAGGGCTCAGGGGAAGATCCCAACAGAATATTCATCAGCTTTCTAGGTGTGTCCTTTTCAGGGTTGTGGCAGAGGATCATCAGTCATTGCAGCTGGTCCTGATGTCAGCCATGGCGTCACCCAGCCTGGCCTTGCTGGTGGTATTCAGGGCCTGGAGCTGAAACATAACTGAAGCCTAGATGTTATCGCTGGTTTGACCAAAACTCTGTCTCTGTGGTCAACAGACCTGAGGCTTTGTTTCTAAGATTATTTGATGTGGATCAGAACCTCATTGTCTTGAGGGCTTCATGCTTAAGGGAGTGGTCATCCACAGGAGTCCTATGAGGCTTTCCAACAGCCCCTTGTTGCTCCTCTGTGGGAGTCTACGACATGACTAGCAACACGTCAGGGGAGGAAAGGTAAGCTTGGGGCCAGGTCCCACCCCAGTTTCGCATATTGTGAGGGCTTTCTTCCCTGGTGACCTTCAGTACCTGGTCTCTTGTTCCTACTCTGTTCATGCCTGTTTAACTACCTACTATATCACTTTGATACCCTGACAATAATAA
Source organism: Plecotus auritus (assembly GCF_963455305.1). NCBI lineage: Eukaryota > Metazoa > Chordata > Mammalia > Chiroptera > Vespertilionidae > Plecotus > Plecotus auritus. Next base: position 26,836,524 of record NC_137778.1, read on the forward strand.
AGACAAAACAAAGAGTGTAAACACAGGCTTGCACGTCCATCAAAACTATGGAAAACCCTTTAAATATTACATATAAACAACTTTTTAAAATGACTACCTCTAGAACATATACCTAATTATTAACAAAAAACAGACACCATCTGGATTTAGAAGTTCAGGGCTATCTACGATGCTTAGGTTCTAACGACAAAGTGACCTTAGACCTTAATATCCTTCTTTTTTAAATGAGGATGTTAGATTAGACAATTTTTAAAATCCTTCTATCTCTATAATGATTCTATGAATAATAGCAGAAGTCTACCAGCCTGAGTCTAATCAACTGCAGATCTCCAGCAGGAACTGGAAGCTCCTTGTCCACAACCCCCACCGTTAATTGGGTTTTTCCTCACAGCAATAACATCTCCAGTAACTCCATTCCTGGTAAACCTACCTTCTCCTGCCCTTGTATTCGATGAGAATATGTTATTATCCAATCACATCACAGTGAAATAGAATTCTACTACAAGCAATGGGAAATAACTTTTTTGTAAGAAGCTGTGTAGTGACTCTTTTAAACGTTAAACCGGAGAAGACAGCTCTGTGTGCCGACTTGCGAAAACAATGTGCCTTTAAGTGAGCTGGGTGGATCTGAAGAAATGGTTGTAGTGTACTCATTAACCAAGTGCCTTGCAAATGAAATTACTGGACATACCTTCCCTGTTAATGACTTATTAACCTAATTCTCAGATTATAAATAGGAAAAATTTTATGTTTGCCCTTTCTTATTTTATAGTCAAGCCACAGCCAGAAAACAGTAAGCTTTGATTCTAAGTCTTCTGGTAAGGAGTCCCACATCATTCAAATTCCTAAAAGTATAATGTAAATAACAAAGACAAAGGTAATTTTGCAGGCAGAAAGTGACTGACCAAAGGGATTCTTTAAAAAAAAAAAGTGGGGGGGAGCAGTAAATGCAAAGGAGAGGGGTAGAGAAGAAAAAAAAAGGCATCATTACAAATTGTATAGGCTCAGAACACCAGTCCCCCTGAGGAGAAATCAAGATGGCAACATGGGTAAACACCAAAACTGCTGCCTTGCACAACAATTTCAAAACTACAACTAAAAGACAAAACGGACATCATCCAGAACCACAGGAAGGCTGGCTGAGAGGAAATTCTACAACTAGAAGGAAAGAGAAAAGCACACTGAGACTCAGAGGAACTGCAGAAGGCACAGATACCAAGGCGCGCACGGAGAGGGCGAGCAACTGAGTACGTGGCTGGCTTTCTCAAGCGGGAGGGAGACAAAAGCTCCCGACTGCACTGAACTCCAGTTCCGGGCGAGACTCTGGGAACCCAGACTCATTCGGGGAGAAACTGGAATGTCTGGCAATAGGCGGAACTCGAGGGTGGCTTTCTCTCAGAGGTGCTTGCAGCGATTACCACAGGACACTGAGACACAGGGGCCTATTAGGGCAGGGCTGACGGGAAACCAATGCTGTCTGCTCTGCCCTCAGACTTTGCCCTGAGGCTTTTGCAAGTCTTCTCTCATAAGGATGTGTCCAGCACAGAAGTTCTTCCAGCATAGACACAGCTGATTCTCACAGCCAATTGGCCTGGAGGTCAATTCCTCCCAGTGATACCAACAACAATCAAGGCTTAACTACAACAAGACTGTGCACACAGCCCACAAAGGAGTGCACCAAGAGTGTCCACCTCAGGTTAACTGGGGAGGCTGAGCCACTGGGCCCTATAGGACACCTAGCACACAAAGCCACTCTATCAACTCAAGGAGCAGCCAAAATGCGGATACAAAGAAACAGGTCACAAATGAAAGAAATGGAGGAAAGCAAATGGCTGGATATAGAGTTCAAAACCACAGTTATAAGGTTTTTCAAGAATTTTCTAGAAAAGGCTGATAAATTTAGCAAGACCCTCGAGGATATGAAAAAGGACCAACTAGAAATTAAGCATACACTGACTGAAATAAAAAAATATTATACAGAGATCTAACAGCAGACTAGAGGATCGCAAGAATCAAGTCAAAGATTTGAAATACAAAGAAGCAAAAAACACTCAACCGGAAAAGAAAAAAGAAAAAAGAATCCAAAAATATGGAGATAGTGTAAGGAGCCTCTGGGACAACTTCAAGTGTACCAACATCCGATTTATGGGGGTGCCAGAAGAAGAGAGAGAGCAAGATACTGAAAACCTATTGGAAGAAATAATGACCAAAAACTTCCCCCACCTGGTGAAAGAAATACACTTACAAGTCCAGGAAGTGCACAGAACCCCAAACAAAAGGAATCCAAGAGGACCACACCAAGACACATCATAATTAAAATGCCAAGAGCAAAAGACAAAGAGAGAATATTAAAAACAGCAAGAGAAAAACAGTTACCTACAAGGGAGCACCCATACGACTGTCAGCTGATTTCTCAACAGAAACTATGCAGGCCAGACAGGAGTGGCAAGAAATATTCAAAGTGATGAATAGCAAGAACCTACAACCAAGATTACTCTACCCAGCAAAGCTATCATTCAGAATGGAAGGGCAGATAAAGAGCTTCAGAGATAAGAAAAAGCTAAAGGAGTTCATCACCACCAAACCAGTATTATATGAAATGCTGAAAGGTATTCTTTAAGAAGAGGAAGAAGAAGAAAAGGTAAAGATAAAAATTATGAACAGCAAATACATATCTATCAACAAGTGAATCTAAAAATCAAGTGAATAAAAATCTGATGAACAGAATAAACTGGTGAATATAATAGAATCAGGGGCATAGAAAGAGAGTGGACCAACAATTCTCGGGGGGAAAGGGGTGTGGGGGGTGCGGGAAGAGACTGGACAAAGACTGTACACCTATGGATGAAGACAGTGGTGGGGGGTAAGGGCAGAGGGTGGGGTGGGAACTGGGTGGAGGGGAGCTATGGGGGGAAAAAAGAGGAACAATTGTAATAATCTGAACAATAAAGATTTATTAAATTAAGAAAAGAAAATAAATTCACATTTGTTTGTATTCAAACTTATAGGAAAAGTTTATGTACATGGGTCTGTATGGGGGAAAAAAGAGGAACATTTGTAATAATCTGAACAATAAAGATTTATTAAATTAAAAAAATAAAGAATACCAGTCCCCCCAATTGTTCCTTTTTTTATTGATTTTTTAAAGAGGAAGATAAATATCAATTTGTTGTTTGTTGTTCCACTTATTTATGCATTCATTGGTTGCTTCTGGTATGTACCCTGACTGAGAATCGAACCTGCAATCTTGGCGTACTGGGACGACACTCTAATCAAGTGAGCTACCCGGCAGGGACCCCCAATTATTTCTTATATGTGCTTTGCCCTCAAGCTTTCCGTTTCTTAAAACTATTTTAAATGCCTAATAAAATGAACCTCTATTATCATCCTCTCTATTATATACCCATTAAATTGCCATCTGATTTGTATACCAACATTGAAGTCCCATTGGCACTTGATGTATTTAATATCTCTGTAGCTCTACAGACCGATCACTTCTACCACAAATAAAAGATTTTACCATTTATTGAAGAAAACCAGCTTAACGACTAGACAGGTTTCCTGGAAGAGAGATTACAATCTCACAATTTCACCATATTAACAGGAACCAATGTTTCTGTTCAGATTTTCACAAAAAAAGAACTAAATTCATTTACTGCTCTAAAACGTAGTTAAGTTAAATAGCTTTTTAACAGTTTTAAGCTCATTATGTCCCAGAAGTCAGTTGATTTTAGCAAAACTCCCAGAATTCAAGTTGAGACCAGTCTAGCTCTTGCTCCGAGAGATTCCACCACTGTCAACAGCCTTTCGCTATCCCTGAATGGGCCACCCACTACCTCTGCAGTCTAGTCTAAGGCCTGTTGATGTCTCAGGGGCCTCCAAAACAAGGTTATAGGCAACCCAACCAAGATCCACCCACTCCCTAACCCCCACTGTGCAAACAGTACTCACTGGCCATCTCTTGGGCTTTGAAGTACACATTGCTGCTACCTGCCTGTAGGAGAAAAAACAAAGAGGCCCACACAGGTCCTAAAAGCAACTTAAGGCCTTTTAGGCACATGATTTAGAAGGAGAGATGTTGTGACCTCTAAATGGACACATCTCTGGCCCCCCTGGCACATCCTTGTCCCTTCCAATGACTCCCCCCATGAAGCCATATGAAAGACAGAGTAAGGCCCTCTAAAATTTGAAGCCTAGGACAGAGGTCCCCAGTCCACACATCTAAGGCTGGTACTGCTCCTGGTTATTTTAATTGCAAGATTTCTTCAGAGGCCTTGACTGTAGAGGACATGGGGGTCTAGGCCAAACATGGTTGTGTGCTCTTTCTCTAATAGTTTTACATAATAAAACCAGATTAAAATGATATAAAGCACATGCAATCCAGATGATTAATTTTATCCTAGTTTACTCTGACTTTTTGACCTCGGGTTAGGCCAGTTGTCCTAATAGTATGCACTGTGAAAAGGGAAGTTCACTACATAGAACACTCCAGAGTATGCTGTTTAATGTTTACAGGCACCTCAATGCAATATTCACTCAACTAACTCCTTATGCTCTATTTGCTCTACTTAATGCTCTCTATGCCCAAAAAATAATCTCAATTAAATGCACTAGCTTAATCACCAGTGGGAAAAAAGGTTAATTTCAATAGATAGCCGAGTTCTAAAGAGAAGACATATGGGATTCAAAGTATAAATACACATCGACATCTGAACTATTCCGCCTGGCACACCTGACTGTGCAGTTACTGATTATTAAATGCTCTTCTGGAGACTTAGATAATAAAAACAAAAAGTCTACTTTAAAAATCTCCATGGAGACCTAAATGCAACATACAAGGTTTGTATCTGAACATCGTTTCCTTCATTTAATCAGTCAAATCCTAAATTTAAAATTAATTTCTAGCAATTACGGGGGATAATAACACAAGAATATGTGGTGGATACAGCAAATACTGGCTTAACTTCTGTTCCAATCTCTTAGTTGCCTACCTATACTGCTGAGGCTAGAATGTTAAGGATTTTGTTTACCAGACTCTTGTAACTAGCAATTAGGTTTCACCATTATGTTTCCAAGATAGTTGAATCCAGAGACAAAGCACACAAGATGTTGCTTTTGCTGGAGCCAACCTAGCAGGCCACAGATAGCTTTGAAGCTATCAGTGCTGGCGCAGTCGGATCATGAATCACAGCTAAGGTAGAATGTTCCAGAACACAATTGCTTCCTGACTCCTGGTAGTGGCTGAAGTGGTGGCATACGTATTTCCTGAGATCCGAGCTTCCTAAATGTAACAGAGGTCAGAGTTCCCCTGGCAGCCAGTCCTGTGTGTCATTCCGGAAGCCATTTCTTGAGGTCCAGCCTACAGGCTAATCCTTCAGCCCTTCCAATGATTGGTAATCATCTAATGCCTAATGGTAAGTCCTATATTTTTCTTTTCTGCTTAAATAGCTACAGTGGATTCTATTATCTGCAACTGACCCCTAAGTGATACAGTATTAAGACAACTAAATGGAAACATTCAACTATCTGAACACTCTCACGCTTTCAAATGCTCAAAGTACTCTAACGTGGTCTAGACTCTCAGAAAACAGCACTGATTGAACTTAATCCTTCATTCTTTTCTCTGAGCAGTAACAAAGAGAACCCTAAATCTTAAAAACAGAGCTCCTCACACATTAAGTCATTTTTTCATTCAAACTCATCCTATATAATAAAAGGCTAATATGCAAATTGTCCCCTTGACCGGGAGTTCCACCTGGAGTTCAACCAGGGGCAGGGCCTGCCAACCGCCAGGGGCCTCCCTGCCCCACCCCACCCCCGGCCTGCCCTGCCCCCAATCGCCCCCCTCTCCCCTGATCGGGGGCAGGGCCGGCCGACCAACCTCCTGTGTCACCTCCTCCTGGCCAGCCCAATTGGCCCAAATTGGCGGGCCAGCCGGACCCCACCTGTGCACAAATTTGTGCACCAGGCCTCTAGTTATTTGATGTTTGAAAACTGTAACAAAGAAAATGCATTCTAACTCCTTCCAATTCCTGCTTCTTTGAACAACTAAAGCAGCACCTTTCATATGGCAGACCTATTAGCAACAGAGTATAGACCAGTGGTTGGCAAACTGCGGCTCACAAGCCACATGTGCTCTTTGGCCCCTTGAATGTGGCTCTTCCACAAAATACCATGGCCTGGGCGAGTCTATTTTGAAGAAGTGGCGTTAAAAGAAGTTTAAAAATTTGGGCTCTCAAATGAAATTTCAATCATTGTACTGTTGATATTTGGCTCTTGTTGACTAATGAGTTTCCGACTGGTATAGGCAGAATGATGCAGGTGATTCAAATTAGTAGGTAAGCCAACGTACATCAGTTTTTGATTTGGGGATAGCAGATTAAATTATGAGAACATTACAGATAAAATTAAATGCAATCGCATAAGATACATTTACTTTATTGTACAACTATACACACTCTGACATAAAATATAAGCTCCACGTTAACATTTTAGGAAATTTCTATAAAGGCTGGAATAACATAATGATTTCTCAAGATGACAAAGGATCTAATCAGAAAGATAATTTCCTCAGCATACTTCTGGGGTTTTTTCATATGTTTATGTTTGGGTTTTTCTGTTTGTTTTTCATAAAAAGAAAGAAAGAAAACTTGACCTTCCAACATATTCAATGGGGTAGATAAAATCTGCTTGATGCCTGGTCCCAACAGTATCTCAGTGCCTCTAGGGATCACCACAATGGTCTCATTTCCTAGGGATAATAATGACATACCTTTTCATGTAAAAATATGAGATAAAAGCAATATAGTTGTGGCCACCTGGCTCTTCCCCAGAAGAGAATGGTATAGTCTGGGTTCACATGTATGCAGAGAGTCAGTGGAATGAATTAGGGCTTGTTTTTTTCTCTGTCACTTAAGACTGTTCTCCAATTCATGGAGGAAAGAGGTCTTTCTACCAGAAGCATGTTCAATAGGAGAGAAGACAGCTCCAGGTGAGGGCATCTTTCATGAATGAATTCCCACAGTCATATCAATTTGACAGCAGATTCCAGTTTTTCCCAACCTCCAAAAAAAAAAAAATAGTAAAGGAACATTTTTAATTTTTAATTTCCCGATCATTCATTTTGTGCAAAGCGATTTCCTAATTGCCAAGGAAAGCTGTAATGGAATCGGAAACACGGTCCCTGCCCCCAAGGAAGTAAAAGGAAGAAAAGTTCTCACGCCTTTTTTTTTTTTCAATTGGGGTTAAAAATAAAACACAAAAATATTCATTAGAGCTTCCACCAACTGTCAGTAATCCTTATTTGGGGGAGTTGTAGGAACCATAGGAACCTTAGTACCTCCTTATTCCTTCATTCTTCTTAATAATTCCATGGGGCATATTTTTTAATGAAAATTTTATTTTGTATTTTAAAATTCTCTCTGAGCCTCATTAGTCAGCCAAAGATATCAGGACGTGTGGCACTGAGGACATGGAGAATCACTGTCCTAAGTGTGAAGGAAAAGCCAAATGAGTGAAAGAGTGCCGTTTCGCAAGCGCAGGGCCACACTACAACGCCCTCCTCACTGCAGCCCTCTCATCATCCAGACGCCCCGCCTAAAACTGAACCATATGCGAACCTTGCAGACATGAATGAGGCAATTCATTTCCAGTGAATTTGAATTCTTCAGTGCAGTAGCTAAAGGTCAAGGAATTGGGTTAATGAGAACCTGCCCCTGGGCTGGGGATGGAGACAACCAAAGGCAGAGACTCCTCTCCACCCAAGGCAACAATGCCTTTGGGCAAAATAGCCCCATTCATGTGTGTTTTTTTAGGAACCTGATTATTTAGTTTACAGATTATCTATGTCCTTTAGGGCTTCCTTTTTAGGGCTTTTAGCATCAACTTTAAACTATTTCACTGTTGATCAGCACCTTGACAGAGGATGGAACTGAATTCCCCTACAGATTGAAGGGAAATGCAGGGCAGCCCAATTTCACTACATGGCAATACGTTCTGCAAAAAAAGATTTATTGTAGAAAAGAGACTTAGATGAGTTAAGTCTTCACCTTTTGTAAACTCAACTTATAAACAAGCAGATTTACAAAACACTTAAATGAAAGGTTAATTGTAATTTTTTGCTTCAAAATAATCTCTGCTTTATAAAAAACATTCTGCTTAAAACTATGTTTAATAAACATAAAATTACCGGGTTTAAAATATGCTTTTACTTATCAAAGTGTGTTTTACATATGATGTTTCAAGAATACACCTAAAGAAAAGCTTACCTATGCTATAAGGAGGTTTAGGTGGCTAAATTATAGTTATTTTCCTTTATTTCTATGGCTTCAAGATCTATCCAGAAGCAAAGCAAATTTCTATGATTTGGGTTTCAATATTTAACTTTTTCAATTTCATACTAGACTCTTTTTTGCATCATTAAAGTCATTAAATGGGAAAAATAATGTGCATTCACAGATGAAAAAACAATCTTACTTTCCTTAACCATACAGTAAAAAACAAGTATTACACATGTTCCGATTTCCAATATACCATAATTAGATGGATATCACTATAACTTAGCCAATAACCTGGAACGACATTAACCTTTAAATAAAGTTTTTGAAAAGATCAAAGATAATACCTCCACTAGCAAAAATACTCCAATAAAAAGCCCTAGTGTTCTTATTTGGGACTGCCATTAAAATGATATTTAATGCAGAACAAGGTGCTTTAGCAACACTGTGACACAAAAAAAGTTTTTTTGTTCTTTCTGGATTACAGTCAACAAATGCCAACAAGGTCTGATGTGCAGAAAAAGACCCTCATGGAAATTTGTGGGAATAACGACAAAGCCACACAGGGTGCAGCCAGGCCCCAGAATGGCCTACAGGCTAGTAAATTAGAAGACAGGAAATGGAAGGTGGCTGGGGTTATCGAGGAAGGTGGCATTCCAACTACCAAAAGAGACAGAAATGATATGCCTGATTTACATAAGAAGTAATAAGGTGGGGCAGGGGGGAAACAAGAAGGGACAAACTGCCAGCTGATGTAGCTCAGTGTTGAGTGTTGACCCAGGATTCCCGGTCAGGGCACATGCCCAGCTGCAGGCTCCATCCCCAGCAAGCGGGGAGGGGTGGGGGCACACACAGGAGGCAGCTGATCAGTTATGTTTCTCTCTCAGTGATGTTTCTATTTCTCTATCCCTCTCTCTTAAAAAAATCAATAAAAACATTTTTTTTAAAGAAGGAACAAACTGTCCTTTTGTTTTTTACTTTTTCATAAGTTTCGGTACACAAAATTCAGACAGCAATCAGGAACTGAATAAGGGCAAATGTAGCAAGTCATCCTGGCGTGCTAATCACACGTGTGTGTTTGACAAGTAATGAACTATTCGAATATCATATTTTGATGATAAAAGCACTGTGTTTCCAAATTACTTTTGAAAATCCAATTCCATCAACTGTACACTGTGTACCTTCTGGCAACATCTCAGCTAAAAGCTAGCACAGACACCACTAAAACACGGAATTACTTGGACTCACAAAAACGACACAATTAATTTAATCTTAAGAACTCTTTACCTAGAAAAACTGCTGGTTTCCCCAACCATTTCAAATAATAAAAAGTTTAATCAAATTAATTTAATCACTAATACATGCTTATGTGTATATACACATACTTATACACAATGTGTGTACATATACTAATATCAACCAATTTTGATACCTGAAAACCTAGATATCTGAAAAAATACATATATTTCTATATTGGGGTATGGATATGACATCCAATTTTAAAATATAGAAAAACTACCATTCTAGTTAGAAAATGGAGGGAAAAAAAAGTAAGTTTTCAAATGAGTTCCAGAAAAAGAACTGTCTACCACTGACTGAATAATGTACTTTAATACTTGAGCTCTGGCAAGAGGCCTCCTCACATTTCTTTCCTGCAGTCGAGTGACACTCAGAAGAAAATAAAAACATTCTTTTGAAAACACTCACAATAATAATGTCACATAATGAGAGACTCCACGTAGGTGTGTCTCTGGTTTGGATTAGAGCTCAGTTTGTTAGCAAGTAAAGGAAACGGCTCCTGACATACATTTGACAATGCAGTACCATTAGGAATGCTTCTTGAACTGTCATTGGAGAGGAAAATAGAAGAACATTATTTTCCTACACTGGAGAAAGTGGGGGTGCACAGAAATTTTCACATTTTAAGTCTCACAGTTAAGAACATCAGGCATCATCACAGCTCTTCTGGAGCTTAAAAGCTGAATACTTCTTTATAGATGTTGCTTCTCACCTTCCGAAAGCTACCTGTCCTTCGTTTGAAACCGATTTCTCCCAACTTAAGTAATTTATTTTGCCACTTGAAATGCCAGCTAAGGAGGAGAGACATAATCAATGCTGTCACCTCCAGGCCTTAGCCTCTCCGCCTGAAAGTCCTAATGTCCTCAGCCCTGCTTTACCTTACCTTGGTCCACAGTCCTAACCATCCTATAACTTACCATAAAATTTACTGACTTACTATGCTCATAGTTTGCCCATCTCCCAGTTAGAATGTGAGTTCCCAGAGGACAGCAATCTTTAACTGCTATATGGGCTTTATTCTCTAGCTCTTAAAATAGTTCTTGACACATAGTAGGTGTCAATAAATATCTGCTGAATTTGGGGCTTTTAATCACCTATTAAATAAAAGTAATACTTTATAGCAAACATTGATGGAGATGGAGCACCTACCACAGGCCAGGCACCATGCTGTGCCTTCAACCCCATCAAAGAAACTCACAACAGCCTATGAAATAAATATTATTTTACTGAAGAGAAATGTGTCACGTACAGAGATTAACTAACTTCACAGCAAGTGAAGCACATTCAAGACCTCTTCATCTTGATTCAACTTGACTTAAAGAACTAACAATGTTATATCTCCAAATAGTCAAACCCTCCCAATGACTGCAACTGTGCACTGTGAGTTAATGCAGCCAATCAAGTGTCTCCACAAATTATGTCAAACACAAGACTCAGACCCTGGGAGTAGTTATGGAACAATTTTGCTCCTCTTTGCTATGTTTATACTCCTCCCTCGAGCTTAAAAGAATGATAACTTCTGTAATACTTTACAATTCTTGCTTTTACCAATATTACCAAATTTTACCTAAGCCATTAAAAAATACATCCATAACTGTGTTCTTCAACTGACTACAAACAGAGAAAGACCATCTTGTCCAAATTGGATATGAATGAGAAACAACTATTCAGAAAAAGACCTTCTGAGTGGTGATTTCTGTAAATCCCAGAGCAAATGTTAGCTTCCCAGATTTTCTCTTACCTAAATAAAGGGACTAGGAGAAAAGCAACACAGTTCTATGAACTTAGGGCATAACTGGACCAACATTCTGAGACTGGAAGAAACTCCTCTTAGTGTCCCAGTAACTAATATTTTGACTTCACATTTCCTAGGAAATGCTAATAGGAAAATAAATAGGAACAATTCCCATTCATTGCTGCATGACCTATTTTGACAATATCTAAGGTTCAATATTCATTGTGTGGCTACTTTGTGCTCGGCACTATGGGAGATGCAGTGAAATACAAAGGCACAGTCCTTTCTTCAAGGACTACTGAGAAGACCAGATACAAGGGTGTAAAGACAAATAAAAGAAAAATTAACTGCACAAAGAAAAACTAGAAATGGGAGGAGAGCAAAGAACCTTCATCATCTCAAGAAATACTAGGCATTTGGTAATCCATTGCAAAGTCTGTGTAATTCATATGACATGAATCGTAATTTCAAATTCAATTGTCTATTACGAAGTAATGCACTCTTCAAATCCTATTGCAATTATACCTTTCTTTAAGACCTAACTCAAATGTGACCATCTCTGTCATTTTCCCTGACCTCTACAAGGCTTTGTCATATCTCAAATGCTCTACATACCCGTATCACGTCCCTGACTTTCCTGATGGGCTAGTAGCCAGCTACATGAGAACAGAGGCCATAGCTCGTAAGTGCATGGTACCTGGCAAGCAGTAGGGATTTAGCAGTTGCTGTCTAAATTGACTAGAATAAAGAATTTACTGCCTGTAAACCCACAGAATCTACCTTCCTGGAGAAAACACTTAATTATCTGACCTCTGAGTTATGCGGGGATTACATTTTAAATGTTCTCTTTGACAGATAAAAACAGCAGAACAATAACAATCAGACATTTAAACAAAAACAGGAAATTAATGTATGTAAGTAACATACACTAATACAGCCATAGGGCAGTGGGCTCAAGAGAGTGCAATTTTGGAATTCGTGGGGGTGTTTCACAGTGCTTGTAGGACCAGGAATGTTAAACACCCCAAATTCATGGGCAAGTCCTATTCTTTGAACAACTCTCCTGCATCCTGCATGATTTTCTGATCTTTTGCTGCACACTCATGTAGTTGGAACTATCGGAGTGGGAGCCTATTTCTGATTTATACAGTATAAGCAAGGAATTGGGTGGTCTATTGAATTTTCTGGGAATGAAGTTACCATGTAAACTGAGAGGAGATGGTACTTTATTTAGTTTGGAAGTTTAGGAAGAGTTGTTCAGCATTTGGGAAAATCATGTCTCGGACAGCAAATGTGTCCACCTGTTCCTGTGGGTCCAGGCATTGAGCATGGAGTGGTGAGGACATATTAGACTGTGTGTCACTCTCAACAAGGTACACGGAGTCCTCCCTGGTCTCCCTTCACCCCAAGTGGTCCTCTCCTCTCTGCCCCATCGCTTCAGACAATGTCCACTGCAAACTCATGACTTTTAGCATTTGAGCTCGTTTTGTATCTTTCCTCCTCCAGCATAAACTCAATCCTGTGACCATGCTGTTCCCAATAGTCCCCAGACTTCTCCATGCCTTCAAGGTTCATCCATGCCATTCCTTCTCCAGATACACCTGCTACCTTTCTCTGTCTCCCCAGACTCCATCATCCTTCAGGGCCCACCTAAGTGATACTTCTTCATAAACTCTTCCTAGATACTATCTTTTAATGAGGACCATTTCCCTGTGGACTGCCCATCACAAGACCCGGCTGCTCTGGTACCAGACTGTGTTCCGTTTAGCATTTCACAGTCTTATGCTGTCTTCTATTGTTTCATGTTTTCTCTCTCCCCAAGAGAATATCATTTTGAGTGCAGGGGCCAGAATATGTCCTTTTTGATACATAATCTATGTTGCAAAGTGACGGGCATATCGTAAGTGTCCAAGAGAAACCTATTTAACTGACAATCAACACTTCACTTTTTATTTGCAGAACACTGAACAGTACATGAGAGACTTCAAAGGTTTACAAGTCCCAAATAAGTCAAAGACTCCCTGATAATAGGCCAGCTCACAATGAAAATATAAACACTTCAGCTTTCAGTTGACCCTACCTGAAATTTATCTTCAGTGATGTCTTCCTAATGAGAACAGAGTGAGAGTCTATAAAAATTATATACTTTATCTACTTTACTTTAAATCAGTAAGGAATATAGGAGCCAATTCATAGAACACGGATATTATAAAATATTTTCATAGTAATGGAAACCATCATAGCAGATGTACTCGCATTTAACAGGTCCTGAAGCGAGTCATCAGAACCTTGATTGCAAGGTTAGCTCTTCCATGCACATTTCTGTCTTTGTAGGCACTACACCTGCATGTCCTGCATCTCCCACCAATGGTGCCTAATTATGGCTCTGCAATCCGAATGACTAGTGAAAAGTTGAATGTCAGATATGAGCTACTGTAATTAAAATTACAGGAAATGTCAGAACTTCCTATATTTAAAAATTAACTTGAGTCCATTTATGTTATCAGTCCATACCTTGAACTAGTTGAAACTTAAATTAAATGAAAGTAATTGGTAATAAACTGATTTCTGTCTGGAGGTATCATGAAACATTTATTGCCTATAAGCTTTAGTTTTAATTTCTCAAACAATAAAAGTAAGACACAGTAGTAAAATATTTTAGTAATAATAACACAGCATCATATCTCTCTGTCAGCAAATGGTTATCAGTCATGTCATGAATCCATTTGTAATTAAGTAAATGGAAAAAGATAAACAGCCAGAAAATTTGAGGTCAAGAGTTTCAGTTCCTATGTGGATAGGAGTGCAGGAAAAACATGATTATAAACTAGAGAAGAGAAATTCTACAGTAACCCAGCACAGTTCAACAGTTAACTAGAAATGACAGCTATAACTACCCACTTCCCTTGTGAGGAAATGCCTCTGAAGAGACAAACTCAACAAGAGTGGAAATCACACACTAGAGACCTTGGGAACGTGGAACTCTGCTGAGACCCTGTGTGGCCAAAACTGTGAGGGACAGATGACAGTTCTTCAGGCATGTGGAGGGCAGCACCAGATGGGAGGGCAGAGGAATAGCACCTGGGTTTTCACATACCTTAATTCAGAGGGCAAAACAACCGTTCATGCCCCAAAGCATTCACAGAATGGTTGTCTCCAAAAGTCCACATAGTTGATGATCAGATAGACTTATAACAAGCACATGCAGGAGCAACTGGCCATGCAACTGTAGTTTAAGAAACGCTGTAAAGGACACCTAGAAGCTTCTTTTGTTCCTCCTCATACTGCGATGCTCTATCAGTGGAAGAGCAAATAAAAACTTAGGTTGTTCAATAGGTAAGGCTGCTCCCTGCCCAATAAAGCCCGGGCTGCCAAGAAGCATCACCACAGAAGAGAGCAGCTGATTCTCCTTTCTTTCTGTCTGAGGCCTTGTCTAAGTTGTGACGTCTCTAACTCAATCATGCATCTGTGAAGATGCCATTAAATACGTGGATCTGACATTTCAAATAGATCTGGCACGAAGCTGTTTCTTGCTCAAAAATTTCCGCTCATTCACACAATGCAGAAATTGCAGTGCTGAGGTTGAAAACAGGAAAAATCACTTGGCTTGGCACCAAGTGCTTCAGGGCGTGTCAGTTTCTGCCCCTTGGCCTGGGCAGACCACGGAGAAGATGGATGCCTGGCATGCCACGAGCTATCCTCAGGACACACCTGACACCCTCTCCAGAGAGGGCGGGTCTCAGGGCAGGAACCAAAGAATTCCAAACCTGCCCTGGCCGGTTTGGCTCAGTGGATAGAGCGTCTGCCTGCAGACTCAAGGGTCCTGGGTTCGATTCCGGTCAAGGGCATGTACCTTGGTTGCGGGCACATCCCCAGTAGGGGATGTGCAGGAAGCAGCTGATTGGTGTTTCTCTCTCATCGACGTTTCTAACTCTCTCTCCCTCTCCCTTCCTCTCTGTAAAAAGTCAATAAAAGATATTTAAAAAAAAAAAAAAAAAAAAGAATTCCAAACCTGGTCGACTCTCGATCTTGTCTATAAGGAAAGAACACTACTCTCACTCAAGCAAGACGCCCCGTTTAAAGAAATGCTTCACCACTGACACTCTGAATAACATGAGGGATGATACTGGGTGGAAAAACACACATGTAACAGGAATTCATGAGTTGGACCCAATATGAAGAAGTTTGGGGAATAATTAACCAATTTACTTCATTTACATCTTCTAACTAACATATACATAACAGTGACAGATGAGAAAAATCTATTCCTGAAGTCTGAGAGCTTTTCCAATAAGTATAAAACAAAAACTCTAAGGAATAGGAAAGGACTGTGTAATTGACAGCAGTGTTCTTCCTTCTTTGTTAACTACACATACAATAATGGTGCACTTTAAATTGTAGCACCTTTGATAGATAGAATATGGTAGGTTATGGTAAATACAGAAATAGAAACACATATTTGTGATATATGACCAAAGCTACCACACTGAAGTAAACCCCACAAACACTAGATACAGGGATTCCCTTCCACATCTGAGCATGTAAACTCAGGGCCTGTTAATCATTTCCAAAGTGGGTCATAAATATGACATATGCCTCATTCCAAGAAAGATTAGGTCTAAATAAAAGGAGATTCAAAGGAAATGCAGATAAACTGTTGAGTGACAATACCATAAATATATGAAAAATACTTCAGGTGCATCTAACCTTAGTTTATGATTAACCACTAAAAGAAGAATCATATGTGCATAACATGTTACTTAGGTATCTAGTAGCAGAAGAATTATGGACAGGATGAACCACAAATGTGATGCTATTATAGCCTAGTACAGATGTGACTTTTTTTTTTAATCTTTATTGTTGAAAGTATTACATATGTCCCCTTTTTCCCCCTATTGACCCCTTCTAACCCGCCTCCGCCCCTGCCCAGACCTTCACCACCCTATTGTCTGTGTCCATGGGTTATGCATACCCTATATAATAAAAGCCTAATATGCTAAGTGTCCGGTTGTCCGGTCGGCCATTCAACCAATCAAAGTATAATATGCTAATGATATGCTAAGGCTGCTCAACCGCTCGCTATGATGTGCACTAACCACCAGGGGGCAGTCAATCAGTCGACCAGTTGCTATGACAAACGCTGACCAACAGGGGGAAGACACTCCGACCAGTAGGTGAGCTTGCTGCTGGGGTCCAGCCCGTGACTGAGCGAGACGGGCCAGACATGCCCTGAAGCCCTTCTGCAGGCCCTCCCCAGCCCTGACTGTGCACCGGTGGGGGCCCTCAGCCTGGCCTGCGCCCTCTCCCAATCCGGGACCCCTTGGGGGGTGTCAGAGAGCCAGTTTCGGCCCGATCCCACAGGCCAGGCCAAGGGACCCCCACTGGTGCATGAATTCATGCACTGGGCCTCTAGCATGCATATAAATTCTTTGGTTGATCTCTTCCCTCCCACTCACCCACCCCTAGATGTGACTTCTATATTGCAAGTATTTGAGGCTAAAAGCATGAATAGACATATTAAAATACAGGGTCTTTAGTGAAATAAAGTAACCATGGTAGGGGCAAAGAGAGGAGGAGTGTTCAAGTACTTAACCAGTAACCATTTCCACAGGCCAGAATTGTATCAAATTTCAAAAGCCCTCGCCTCTCACAGGATACACAGGATACACGGGATACATGTTTGCTGCAAGTCTGTCCCAAGCCTGACCTCCGGCTTGCTTCTCCTCTAGGGAGGCCTGCCCTGCAGGTCTGACTCCTACCCCTGCTCAGACCACTCCCAGCTCCTCCACACACTGTGTGAAGTTCCTGCTAACTTCAAAGGCTGCACTCCATGTGCAGTTACACCCATTCAAAAAGTTTTAAAATGCTTGGCCTTTATTAGAATCTTATATGCACCTAAGCTCTTAAAATAAGGCCTAAAAGCAGCTTTTAAAATAAGACCCTATAAAAATACAACTGTGAATGTTTTGAGGGTGATATCTACTTGTTCATTATCTGTGTCATCTCAGCCAAATGACCACGTAGGCAAACCTTAAGAAATTTGCCAAACACCTACTATGTGACACTTACAATGTGCTGTGCATTCGGACCTTGGGATGCAGGTGATGTGACGCATAGAAGCTTATAAAATAACTAGAGGCCTGGTGCACAAAATTTGTGCACACGTAGAGTCCCTAGGCCTGGCCGGCAATCAGGTCCAATTGAGGCCTTCCGGCTGCCAGCCAGGGCCCTCCTTCCCTGGCTGCCAGCTGCTGGCTGGGGCCTTCCTTCGTTCCATGCCATTCCCTGGTGGTCAGCACACATCATAGCAAGCAATTGAACTCGCAGTCGCCAGGTCGAACTCCCGAGGGGACAGTTTGCATATTAGCCTTTCATATATATAGATAGATGGAGCATATAAAATAAGTCACATTTAGGATGTCAATAAGACCTATTCAAAAAATACAAGTGAAGGCTTTAAAAAAAACAAAAACATAAAGGAAAGTAAAATCCATTTAAGCTGAGCAATTAGAAAGGCTTCGTAGGAGCCCAGCCACTGTGGCTCATCAGTTGAGCATCAACCTATGAAACTTGAGGTCACAGTTCAATTACCGGTCAGGGCACATGCCAGGGTTGCAGGCTTGATGATTCTCTCTCATCTTTGATGTTTCTATCTCCCTCTCCCTTCCTCTCTGAAATCAATAAAATATATTTTTGAAAAGAAAAAAAAAAAAAGAAAGGCTTAGTAGGAGAAGTAATATGTGACCTCCGCTTACCAGTTCTTCTGACTACTCTGTGAGATCTTTGAGAGAGAGACAGTAATTGTTCTCATCTTTGAATCCACAATAGCTAGCTTGCAAAGTTTTAACAAATTGAAATATAACGAGATGGAGGAAGCAGTATGGGCAATGATACAAGGGATAGAAAGTACAAGGGGCCATGTACCAAGAGGTCCCCGGTTCGATTCCCAGTCAGGGCACATGCCCAGGTTGTGGGGTTGGATCCCTAGCAGGGGGCATGAAGGAAGCAGCCAATCAATGTTGATGCATCGATGTTTCTACATCTCTTTCTCTCCCCCGCCCCCGCCAAAATAAATATAAACTTTTTTTAAGTATTAGGAATGTTCCAGAAAATGGTACCTTTGGTGCATGAGAGAGGGGAATGGAAGACATGCAGAAAGCAGTTTGTGACCAGATGGTGGAAAACTTTAATGTGATGCCAAGAAGTTAGGATTATATCATGTAAGAAAAGGGAGTGACGATAAAGTTGTGCCTTAATTGAACTCTTGCAAAAGTATTTAAGATGGTTTAGACAGCGGTTGACACTGGAGAAGAGAGGCTCTTAGACAAGCAATTTCTGTAGACAGAAAAGAGGGAAGTAAGTTCTGAACTGGGCAATAGCTACAGACACGGAAAAGCACCTCAGAGAGAAAAGGCACCACTGACGTGGAAACTCACAAAACTTGGCAGGTGTGGGAAGAGGAGAGTTGAGGAAAATACAAAAGTTTCCAGGTTTGTTGATTATGAGAACACAGGAAATGAGCCTCCTGATGAATCTATTAATAAAAGTCTGAGCACTTAAGCTGAAATCTCAGCATGCATCAGAAAATGTGGGAATGGGATCCAGGCTCCAGATCCCAGAGTCACCTGCCCAGCTGAACCCTGATGCTGGGTGAGATCACAGAGGAAGGAAGCGATTACTGGTTGTTATCAAACATGAGGAATTGTTTTTGACACAGCTCTAGAGGAAATGGTATAAGTATGAATGTTTCTTCTTTCTGATAACAAATCATATTTCACCTCCCCCCTGACTACCAGGGAGCTCACATGTGTTCAGGAAATTTTTTATTCTCCATTTCTTGGTCTTACCTTAGTTACTTCTTTTTCTTGGCCCTGCCTCTGCACTTCTCTTTTACTTCATTGTTTTATGTTACGTGTGCGATTCCTTCAAAGTCATTTGTAAAAAAATAAATGAATAAATAAATATGGTTTGTAGAAAATCACCTCAAATCCTTTGTGGGAAAGCAGGTTGTAAATAAATTTAAACTTTAAAAAATGGCTTCATTTGCAGGGACGACAGCTAACTTCTTATGAATTACAGGAATGTTTCTCTCCAACTAACAAAACCTCCTAGGTTTTAAATGTCTGTGTTTTAAAAGGCAAATCAAAGAATGTTTAATTTAATTATAAAACACCTTAACCTCACAAAAAGATTCTCTCTAAATTAGAACCTAAAGCTACATGATAAGAAAAAATTTTTTCAAGCAAGAATTATAAACTTTTGGCAAGCAAAATCTGAAAATTAAAGCATCTCTAAGATAATATAATAATACAAAGCCTTAAGAAAACATGATTTATAAATACACCATTTATATTTTATTTTTTAGAGAAGCTACTGAATAAAACAGGCCACACAATGACAATTCAACAATAAATGTTATATCCCAGTCCAAAGAGAGGTGCCTGCTGTATATATATATTATGTATACAAACTATAATCTCTTTGTGCTTTTCTTGGTTCCAGCCTAATAGGAAAGCCCCTTTTCCAAGCTCAGGGCCTCCACTCAACACTATGCTTCCACAAGTCCCGTCTGTTCTATAGACAACTGGGAGTCTGTCCTCTACCCTGGCAAGCCTTATCATGAGCTGTTTGCTCCTTTTAACCAGTTACCAGGTCTTGTCCTCACTGCCACAGACCCTTCATGCTGGGACATCAGGAGGCCTTACTGGAAAATAGGCAGGCTAGATCCGAATAGACATACTTTCCTTCTACATCTAATGTTTTCTTCTATTCACCCACCCATGGGTCCCAACCAGGAAACTTACAAGTTGTTCTGAAGAAATATTACCTTTTAGAAAAACAGTATTCAGTTACAGGTCTTCATAATTTGTCTTTAATATTATGCCAAGGAAATGTAGTCTTTTAAATCAAGCAGGTGTCCTGGTGACCTGTGCAACGGAGATGATCTCTTAGGCATGTTTTGCTACATATAAATCTTGGCTTAAGCACTATTTAGCAAACTATCAACTTATTGAGGAGTCAATGTACTAGACATTTAAAAGCCACTTTTAAGGCTTTGTAAAAGGAATTGTATATTATCTCCATTCTGCAAATGACAAAACAAACTCAGAAAGCCACATACGTTCAAAGGCTTTTGGCTTTTTGTGCACACATTACCTCTGGGTAATTCTGTGTTCAAAGAGCTAAGAGTGCAACGCAGCTCTGAGCACCTCCAGTCTTTCAACATACATCAGTGAATCGCTTCTACCTGTGGGCTCAGCTTCCAAGAAGAGATGATAGCTGTGTCTTGAAATGTAAGTACAGTTAGGCAGACAAAGGAGAACCGAAGAGCCTTCCAGGAGAAAAGAACATGTGTTAAGTCCTGGGGACATGAAAGGGCTTAGTACATGCTAGGAACTGAGTAGTTCAGCAGGACTAAATGCCACGGTGCACGGTGAGGGTGGGGGAAAAGGGAGACAGATGGCAGATGGTGAAGAAAACAGCACGTCATGCGAAGAAGCTGGCTAACAGGGACATTAGCAGCAGAGTGGCTTTATTTTACAAAGTGCACATAACTGTTTTTGACTCACCAAAAGGGCAATTTCATATCCATTTGGAATATATTTCTCTGCTGAGCTCACGCTCCCATTTCCTCAGATATTCTCCACTCACCTTTTCCTCTTCCTTTCTGTTCCTCCCTCTCCATCACCTCATCAGATTGGAGCTCCCCTATTATCTTCTCCCCACCCCCCAGCAACTCTCTGTGCCTCTCACGTCTGTACCAGCTGCTTGGCCCTTCTGTGACAATGAAGGAGGTGTTCATCTCCTCCTGTAAGAGGTCCTCCACGCACTGACCTCTGGATCTCATCCCACTGCATGTTTTCGCGTCTATCCTGCCTCTCGCCTGTATCATCTCCCGATCATTCCCACTAGCAAACAAAAGTGCTCTAATATCTCCCATGAAAAAAGTACCCGCCCTTGGCCCTAGATCCTCTTCCAACTTCTCAGAAGAGCTGTCTGCACACTGTCCCCACTTACTTCTCATTCCTTCTCGACTCCCGCCAGGTAGGCTTCAAGTTGAAGCTCCTACCACTCCAATAAACCTGCTCTTTTCTCTCAGCTCTAAACAGCCTCTTAAAAGCTTCAAATCACTAAATCAATTATGTTTCTGAATTTAAGTTTAAAGTAATTAAGCCCTGGCCGGTGTGGCTCAGTTGGTTGGAGTGTCATCCTGTGTGCCAAAGGGTGGTGGGTTCAGGTCCTGGTTGGGGCATTAAAGGAAACAACCAATCCATGTTTCTCTCTCTCTCTCTCTCTCTCTCTCTCTCTCTCTCTCTCTCTCTCTCTAAAAATAAGTAAAAATATTTTAATCAATTAATTGATTACTAAAACTTTGCGTTTTAGATAAAATAAATAAAGTTATTAAAATGACGTAAAATTGAAAATTCCATTTCCAGGATCATTAACCACAGTAGCCACATGGGGTTGTGACCAGTGTCTTAAACATCACTAACTTACCATGATATTTTTATATATAAATCACATTATGCCACTCCCCTGATTAAAATCCTTCCCTCAATTCCTTACTGTTGTGCTCTGGACAAAATTTAAACTATTTTTTAATAGTCACCCAAATATATGTTTAGAGAGAGAAAAGGAGAGGGAGAGAGAGAGAAACATCAATTGGTTGCCTCTCATACACACCCAATCTTTTGGTATACGGGGACACTCCAACCACTGGCCAAGGCTAAACTACTTTTGACACCACCTACCTAAACTACCTTTGGCTAACCTTCTTTGTCATACATTTTTCTTCTCCCTGTGGGCTCCAGGGACACAGACGTACCTTAAGTTCCTCCAATACCCAGCTGTTTGACACCCCAGAGCCTCAGTGTCTACTGTTCCTGGAATGCTTTACCCTAGCTCTTCCTGTGACTCATCTCTTGTCCTTTGGCTGATCAGAGATGGGCTTCCCTGACCAACTTATAAATACATCCCCACTATCATGCTCCATCACCATGTCCTGACCATTTCTGTAACAGCATCCATACTGACTTACACATTTATTATTTATTATTGGTCTTTTCACTGGACTGCATGCTCCACACTGATAGGGAGTATGCCTGCTCACTTATTAATGTCCTTTTGCTGCTCAAGGCAGTGTCTGGCACACACTGAGTGTCCAATAAACAGCATCATATGCTGCGGATAAATCAGGTATGACAAATGCTGAAACCTCTCCATTATATTTGTTGAGTCATTCATTTGAGGAGGTTGTAGGGGCTACGAGTGAAAATAAACAAACAGACTCTGCCCTCAAGAAGCTCACAATTTAATGGTAGAAGTTGATAATTTCATACACTGCAGTAAGTATACTATTAAAGAACTGCTCAGAGTTAAGAGTGCCCAGAAAAGGAACAGGAACCTAGGAAAGATGAGAGAGTGGAAGGTAGCTGAGGCTTCCAGGAGGCAAAGAGACCTGACTTAAAGATAACAGGAGTTAACCTGGTGAAGGATCATAATATTATTCCTATAAAGGGATCTATGTGAAAAGGCAAAGAGACTTAAAAGAGCGTGGTGAATGTGTGCGAGGTATAAAACACAGTTGAATAAGAGAATAACAGATAAGGTAGAAAGCTAGGCCACACAGGGCCTTTCTGCCACGCCAAGAAGTTTAGATTCTATGCTGTTGGCATCAGGAAAAGTTTTCATTTTAATTCCCTATCAATCATACTGTGGCTGTGTGGAAGGTAGACTGGAGGGTTACAGATGGGGAAAACATTAAGCCTATAGCTATAGTCCAGAAGATGAACGATGACAACTTGAACTCACTCGGTGGTTGCAGGAATTCAGCACGAATGATCAATTTCAGAAATACTTAGGAAGTAAATCAAGCTGTTCCAAGATCATCTGTGACCTTGGCGAGGGTAGCTTCAGTGTGTTGGTGGGGAATGAAAACATTTCACAGCTGCAGAAATAACAGGAATTGTGGAAGTGGTGATTGGCAGTTCCCAAATCTGGCTACTTATCAGAAGCACCAGGGAGCTTTTGAAAAACGATGGCTAAACTCCAGAGCCACTGAGTCGGTCTCCATAAGCAGAGCCCAGGAACCCTTATTTTGAACAAGTTCCTCAGGTAGATCTTACAGAAATATCCACATTTTTGCTTTGGAGGAATAAAAAAATGAAGGCACATGGGCTAAGAGCTTTAGTTTATCAAACACAGATAAATTTTATCTCAGAAGTTTGAAAAATAAATCTCTTACTAAAAGCCAGGATCTTCACTTCCAGTACAAACCCATCTTAAGTCAAGTCAACAATTTAATTAGTAAAAACTCAATAACAATTAAATACCCAAAACAGAATCATGCAAGAGACTGTGGGGAACACCAATAAAGAATTTGCAGTCATGCCCTAGCCGGTTTGGCTCAGTGGATAGAGCGTTGGCCTTCGGACTCAAGGATCCCAGGTTCGATTCCGGTCAAGGGCGTGTACCTTGATTACGGGCACATACCCAGTAGGGGATGTGCAGGAGGCAGCTGATCGATGTTTCTAACTCTCCCTCTCCCTTCCTCTCTGTAAAAAATCAATAAAATATATTTTAAAAAAACAAAAAAGAATTTGCAGTCTGCCTCAGGGGCCCAAAACGAATTTAAATCAGTCAGAAATTCTGCAGTGCCAAACAGTGTGGAACCAACCCTAAGTCATCAGGGGTCAGAGAAGGCTGCCATCTGTGGCCAGTGTTCCTCTGGCCCTGTCTCACAGTATCGAATTCTTATTCTTGAAAGTTCATTTCAAATCCTACCTCCTTCCAGAAATCTTCCCTCTCTATAGAGGGATGTGCTCTTTTCTGTACTCCTAAAGGCACCTAAAGGTTCTAGACACAATCTCCAACTTGTGTGTTGGAAGGGGTTCCTCACACATCCAAGCAATTCTCAGATACCCACTGGGTGTCCTACAATTCAACTCAGTTCTGATGCTACCTGGGGTTAGTATCAGATTCATCAGGTTAAGGGCTCAGTCCCACAGACTGCCCCTCAGACACACACACATTTCAGATTCCCTTCCCAAGTCCAGGTTGTTACCAGTGGGCCTGACCGACAGGCTACAGATTGAAGGTTCCAATGACCTCCTCCTTGTGTTCCACTAATTTGTTTGTGGTTCACAGAACTCAGAGAAATATTCTACTTACTAGATTTCAGGTTTATCATAAAAGAGATAACTCAGAAACAACCAGATGGAAGAGATGCACAAGGCAAGGTTTGGGGAAGGGACAAGAGCTTCCATGCCCTCTTCAGGTGTGTCACTGTCCCCATATCTCCCAGTTCACCAGCTCTTGGAGCTCTGTACTTTTGGGCTTTTAAGGAGGCTTCCTTGTGAGGCATTATTGATTAAATCACTGACCTTCGATAATTGGGATCAATCTCAGCCCCTTTCCCCTCCCCCAAGATGGAGGGGGTGAGGGGAGGGGCCTGAAAGCTTCATCCCTCTAATCACGTGGTTAGCTACTCTGGTGATCCAGCCCCATCCTTAGTGGACCCAGGGACATCCAAAACTCACCTCCTTAATATAACAAAAGACACCTTTATGCTATCAACACTAAGGAAAGTCCAAGGGCTTGAGGAGCTGTGAACAGGAACCTGGGATGAAGACCAAATATATGTTTCTTATAAATCACAATATTGCAGCCATCAATTATTGAATGTATATTATGGGCCATATGCTTTACATCATTTTACTGAGAACTCACACGCACATAAAAAATTAGGTCCTATTATTATCTCCATACTGCAGATGAGAAAATTAAGTCCCAGTGAGAGTCAATGCCTCACTGGGGAGCCTTCCTACCAGCAAGAGTCGGGGTGGGCCTGAAACGCTAGTCAGCAAAGCCTGCATTCTCACACCAGGCTACGATGACTCCTTTTCAAATATTGGCCTTTTCAGAATCTAACAAAACAAATATCTTAAGTAAGATTAGTCACCCATCAATTACTTATATAAATGAATTAGTCTTTTCAATTCCAAGCTACTTAAATGATAGACAATGAGGCCCTTCAGAATCCCTACCCACTCCTAAAAAGTATGTATGTGTTATTTACCGTATATCATGACCTTGAAGTAATGGGAAATGAAAATGAGACACTGTCACAAGGGAGCACTGAGGCACCCACTGTAAACTGAAAATACAGTACTTTCAGCAGGAATGTTAGAGAAAAACAAGACCAAAAGCAATCCTATATCTCCATATAATTCATGAATTAAATATATCATCCTTTACCTCAATAACTAGGCTTGCCTTTGTTATCATTTTTTTTTACATTAAGGATTGAACACAATATAATGTTTGTTGAAATTAATTGTTTAAAAATATGATTTTTGGTTAATCCTCATCCAAGGATTTTTCCCATTGATTTTTGGAGAGAATGGAAGAGAAGGAGGGAGGGAGGGGGAAAGGGAGGTAGGGAGGTAGGGAGGGAGGGAGGGAGACAGAGAGAGAGAGAGAGAAACATCAATGTGAGAGACTCACAGGTTGGCTGCCTCCTATACACGCCCTGACCAGGGCTGGGGATTGAACTTGTTACCCAGGTACGTGCCCTTGATCAGGAATAGAACAAGAGACCTTTTGGTATGAAGGCTGATGTGCTAACCACTGAGATATACCAGCCAGGGCTTAATTGTTACATTTTCTACATTGATAGGCCTTACTCTAAGAATACAAGCCCAAAAAAGTAAAAATATGAAACAGGCAAACTGAAGGGTAAGAATTTGCTACCTAAATATGTATTTTATTTTACCAAAAGTTCACCCATTTCTTTAAATAGTAACCTTTCCACTTATATAATTTATTTCTATACAACTTTTCAGAAACTTTCCTTGGTTTAAGCAAGGCCTATCAATTACCATCCCATGCCCATCTTTCTAGAGATGCCCACATGGTAGGAAAATATTAACATCCACTATTTCATTTAATCTTTTCCTGGGTCCATCTGTTCCCTGAACGTCACAATTTACTCTAGAGTATATTATCTCACCCAAATGAACTGGTCTAAGCCTGAGAAAAACCCTCCCTGTCTCCTTCCACTATGGCACATGGGGAAAAAATACAATGTCACTGCTGGTCTGCTATCCAGAAAAGTAATAGAGAGGGATTATCAAGGGGAGGAAAGGTTGGTCCCATGGAAATGAACTGGGAAAAGGAGGAGGCCAAATTGAGAGGGAGGCACTTTAAAACAATAAGAGGATGAAGAGAAGATGATGAACTGACCCAGGGCTCCCAGTTCTGAACACCAAGTTCCAAACTCAGCTCCTGATTCTGTTCTTGACCTTGGGCAAATCTCTTGGTTCTCTGTATCCTAATGTAGTTCCAGGCAGTTAGCAAAAATTATGCCAGAAGTAAGTGTCTTACAGAACCTAGTGAAATGCCAGCTACCTGTAACAACAATAAAATAAAAAAATCACCAACGGGGTATTAATAAACCCTCTAATTTGTTGGAATCGTGATTAACTCAAGAAATGCAAATCATTTAAAGTCAATCCTCCGCCTTTAACATTCCCTCTTTCTAAACAACACATTCCATCTCAGATTTGACTTTTGAACATTTTCCCTGACATTTTGTCTTCAGTTACTACACTATTTTAATTAAATGCCTTATTCTTTTTCTTTTTTTATCCTCTCCCAAGGATATTTTTCCACTGATTTTTAGAGAGAGTGGAAGAGAGAAGGAAAGACAGAGAGAAATATCAATGTGAGAGAAACACATTGATTGGTTACCTCCTGCAAGCACCTGACCAGGGCCGGGGGAGGAATCTGCAACCGAGGAACGTGCCCTTGACCAGAATTGAACCCGGGACCATTCAGTCCGAAGGCTTACGCTCTAGCCACTGAGCCAAACTGGCTAGGGCTAAATGCCTTATTCTTAAAAAGAAAGTAGAATTTCATTACTCTCACGTATTAATGCCTTGAGGTCCTTACAGAGCAGTTGGTCCGATGCATCTCACTCTCAATTAGCCTCTACTGCATCTAGTTATAGTTTTGATCTCTCCAACCTCTTTTCTTTCCTGCTCCTCTTCTCCTGGGTCCTCTCCAATACACAGTATCTCTTTGTGATAAAGTAACGGTCTAAATTCAATGCCTTGTTGTCAAGTCAGACACAGATCACCACCCCCCTGCTTTGACATTGATACTTCAGTACATGCAGCCTTGAGCTAGAATGATACTGGCTGCCAAATGACATTGGAAACTCATATATTGTCTACTTTCCACCCATATCCCAATTCAGTTTCAAAACTGTAATTTTTCTGGCTTGTTCTCTTTTTTGGTAAAAATAAAATGACAGAGTTTAAATTATTTTGTCCCAACTAGTTTGCATTATACCCAACTGCCTTCATTTTATGAACTCATTTGACAATTGTGGTCTCATACCTTAGGCTGTCAGTTTATTAGTTTACTTCCGTGTGTGTGTGTGTGTGTGTGTGTGTAATCGCATTTGCAATTAGAGAACTCTTAGCTCTTGAATTTTTAAATACTCTCATATTGGGAGAGAAAGGGGGAGAGAGAACAACATTAATTTATTGTTCCACTTATTTATGCATCCATTGTTTGCTTCTTGTATGTGCCCTAACTAGGGATCAAACTCGCAACCTTGGTATATCAGGACAACACTCTAACCAACTGAGCTACCCGGCCAGGGCCATTTTTTAATCCAGTATACTTAGAATTCAATAAATGTATGGTCATTTATTTTCCTTCCCATGTTTCTCAACAGTACACCAATAGGAGTCATGTCCAAGGCTAAATCCCAGCTTGTCCATTTATTAGCCATGATCCTTCCCAAATTACTTCTCTCTCTAATCAGAAGTTTCCTGCCCTATTGACAGGTATGTGAAAACCGGTAAGGTGAGGAAGGCATGGAAAGTGTGGAACAGTGTCCATGTCTGCCACCCAGTAAGTAAAGTAAACACATTCACATCTAAATTCATCCAATGGTGTCCAAATACTGACTCCCTTCTTCCTTCCACTTTATAGAAATGTGTTTCGTATCACTTTATGCATTTGATTTATGTTCAAATTAATGCTGAGAGTATGAGAAATTGCAAAGCAGACTTAGAGGTAGGCATTCTATACAGTACACTAGCTTGGAGCTCTCTTGACTTGTCTCTGGTGGGAGCGGAAAAAAATCATCTATTTCTTTTAGTTGTTTGTAGTCCTCTCTTAAAATTAAATAAAACATAATAATAAGTAAACCATCATAATTTAACTCCACTTGTTAGCCCTAGCAAAAGGTACTACCTACAAAAAAAACAAAACACCTAATATATTAAATGTGTGTTTCATTGGTAGAGAACCCAATAGCCTGCCTTCAGCATAGCATAGCTAACTATTAGGTTTCCATTCCTCCAGAGTTCTGAATGACTGCCTGCCCAATTTCATTCTTAAAGAAGTTAATCAAGTCCGTTTTTTTAAATATCTGTTTATCATAAGTAAATTCTAAAACAAAGATATCCTATCCAAGACAGTTCATTTAATTGTATTGCTTCTTGGATGTTAATTTTAAAAATTAAGTTGATTTTGGTAATTAAATCCAACTACAAATTTGTGATAGCCTAGATCAGCCTTGGGCAAACTACGGCCCAAGGGCCGGATCCGGCTGTTCTATCCGGTTCTCTTGCTCTCCCCTCCGCTCCTTTACCTTGAATTTATATTAGTTCACGCAAACACTCCATCCATGCTTTTGTTCCGGCCCTCCGGTCCAGTTTAAGAACCCATTGTGGCCCTCGAGTCAAAAAGTTTGCCCACCCCTGGCCTAGAAGTACGTTATGTGAAGTTAATTCAACAAAAATATCTTCGTAATTTCAGGTTTTAGCAATTTATTGTTGGATTTTAAAGTCCATGTTTCTGATACTTTATTTAAATAGACTCTTGGGAACCATGAATTATGATTTTCAACAATTATCACATTTTAATTGACATCACCCATTTATCTAATAACTTTAATACTTGGAAGCCATTTCTTGAGAAATAGTCACTGATTCCAATGCTTTGATATTTTAAAAAAATCTTTTCCCTCAATACAAACCTATTTCTGAATTAAGAAGTTTTATTGATATTGATGCTTTGTACCTAATCTCATTTGCAATTAGAGAACTCTCACCTCTTCAATTTTTAAATACTCTCTTGAAATCAAAGGATTTAAGAATAGATTAATGTCTATATAAGTTATATAACTGACTTTTGGATTTTTAAAAAATTATCTGGTCATATCCATTCAACAAAAGCATCAAATGGCTCACTTTTAAAGTTCTCCCACAGAACAACTTAATTTGACAATCAACAAATCCATCTTTAGAAACCTCACAATTAAATACATATACATTATTTGACATTTCCACATTGAAATGATCTCCCCTCAACATAGTCATTTTAAAAAATCTTTTATTTGGTCCCCAGTAATCACAAAACCTATTCTTTTTGTGCAAAATTGAAAGTCTATTTACAAGTCAGGCTAGAGTCAAATAATGTAGACTCCTCTGTCTAGATAATTAGCGTCGAAAAACTAATGTTCTAACAAGCATATCATTAAAAAACATTTGCACATTAGCAACTAGTACAGTTTTCACTTAACATCTCTATAAACAAGTTATATGTACTCTAAACACACAGTTAAATAAACAACCCAATTACATTCTAGAGCTCCCTTCAAGGATGTCTAACATAGTAAAGAAATATATGTTCTAACTAACGTTGCTTTCGCCTAAAGGGTTGCTTCAAATCCTCTGTGAAGTGAGTCATGGTAGACATACATAAATAAATGTAAATAAAAAGTACTAATGTAGCAGCTTCTTATTTATTTAGGTGGTGCCTTTAAGTGTGATAAAAAAATAAGTTAAAAGCATTTATCAGAGACTTTGGAGAGTCTCCATATGGCGGGGCAAAGTGGCACTCAGGTTTCAGAAAATACGTGCAGAGCCCAGACACCTCCGGGGGAATCCTAGCACCACTATTTTTATGTTACATTAGCCTTTACCAAGTTACTCAAACTCTCCAAATCCCAATTTCCTCTTCTGTAAAACGGGACTCATAAGAGTACCTTTCTCTTTGGGGTTTTATGAGGATTAAATAAGATTATCCTTGTAAAAGTACCTAGACTAGCACAAGATGCTTACATAGCAAACAATAAATGTCAAGTATCATCATCATCATCATCTCACTGTGCTGTAAAAAGAAAAAACTGGATGTAAAGATAGTTGAATAAGTTCAATTCTTCTGTACACAAACCAGACCAATGGGCAGACCCCAAGCCAGTAAGTGAACCTCCATATTCAGATCGAGTCTCAACTCCTATTCAAAAGCTGCCTCTCACTGCCAGCATATATCTCATCTGAACAACCAAAAGGACAATCTGGCTACTCATACTATATCACATTAACATGTAAATGCATCACTTCAGCAAGAAAAATCACAAACAAGTAGTTCATTCATGCCTCATTTTAGTCATGACAATCTCAAACTTGTCACCCAAAAATTAAATTTTACAGCTACAGTTAAATGAAGTAAACACATTCACATCCAAATTCATTCAATGGTGTCAAAAAGGATAAAGAAACATAAAGAAACAATCCGAGAGGAGAAGAATTAATCCACTAAGCATGGATTGTCAGATACTGAGGAGAAAATGCATCATTTGAAAAGCATAAGTGATATACAAACACTATTGATTTACACAAACAATGGCCCCTTGATTTATGATTACATTCAATAACTGCACATAGTCTTAAAATGAAAACTGTGCACAGGTCAGTCTTAAAAACATGTGAAAGAAAAGTTCCATCCTCAAAGGAAATGACCTTATCTTTAGTGCATAATTTCTGGATAACAGAAAGATAAAAGGTTATAGTAGAATACGAGTAGTTTTTTCTGCCTATGATGAATTTCTTAAAAGAGAGAACTCCTTTTCCCCTAAAGTTGGTTTATAATTAGAAATTAGATTCCTCAATAATTCAATGACTGAAACCTTTCCTAAAACCAAATGACCTTTTTAATTAAATGTTCTCCTATTATATAGGCTCTGCAAGGCAGGTATCATCTCTACAGATAATAAACCCTTTATATATGTATTAAATGAGCTTTTCCCTCTATGTCCATCCTTTTCTTTTATTTGACATTCTAACAGTAATTAATTATTGGTAAAAGTTTAAAAGTATAACAAATTACTAATGTATTCCAGTAAATGCTCTGATTTGCATAATATTTATAATGTCCCCATTTTTCATTCTATCATGAAAATGTTCAAACTAAAGTATTTTACTCTTCCATATCTCTTTTTTAAAATTCTCATTTCAAAAGAATATAGCTAGTGAGGGGAAATCTGTACAATTTTATTATGGCATTAAGAAGTAGGTTAGGATTTGAAACCCAAAGAACAGAATGAATATGTACATAAAATTGACATTAGATTTAAAAGCTCTTGCCACAATGTATTTATAATTGTTTAATTATAATTGTGGTTCATCCAAGTAAATGTATGAAAGATGCATAAAAATATGGTGATTGCATTTGAATTACTTACAATTTTAATCTTTAAATATCTGTCTAAAAACCAAAAGTAGTTAAATTACTATTAAGACATTATGTCAAATGCTCTGGAGTATGTAAACCCCAAAATACATTGTCATCAAACCTCACTTTCCCTAAGGGTACCACTTTCTATTTAGTGAATTTCATTAGCAATAAATCAAAGAAAGTAAAGATCCTTAAGTATGTGACTGTTATGTGTATGTGTGAAATACATATTCCTCCAACACTTCGTCATGACTATGATGACGTATGCAAAATGCTTTACCGTCATTCAAAATAAATGATAAAACCAAGGCAAAGTGATTAAGTGACTTATTAAAAAATACCAGCCAATTGTTGGCAATTTTAGTTTTTTATTAGGCTTCTTGGCTTTCTAGTTCGGGGGTGGGGGGTGCAAAATAGAGAACCATCTGAGAGAGCATCATCTGAGAGAATAGGAAATGCAGTTATGGATACTGATAGTCCCAAAGGAGGTGTGGAAATCTAAATCTTACACATCACCAAACACTAACAACAACAAAAAGGAACAGGTACAGGAGGACCCTTCTGAATCCCAAATTACTAACCTGACAAATGAAAAGAGTAAAGTACAATTTCTGGAAACTCCCCCCTCCGGCCCACTCTCTCGGCTGTTTCCACCTGGAAACAAATTTCAGTTTTCAAAATGCTTTTTAAATGGGCTTTTCTTAGCAAATGTCTGCACTCCTTAGGCAAGGCCCCTTAAAGTAACTTAATCCCGCCTGAATTGCTCGGTGGAAGAAATGCTGATTCCCAATTCAAAATAAATCCCTTAGCTTTTTCTGTATAAAGAGTCACGAAAAAATTCCTAGCTATAATTTAGATGCAGCCTGTTATCTTGAAGATTCGCAGGCCCAATCTCAGCTTAGGGAAGGGAAGTGATGCTGGGGGAGGGGGCGCAGAGAGAGGGCGAGAAAGATGCTGGTCAGTTCCGAGATGATGCAGGAATGACAAGGCACCTGGACAACCCAGGTCCACGTCCCCCCGGCTCAGAGTCTGCGCCTCGGTTTCTCTGGCATAGGCCTGGAGCTATGAATTAGGTGCTCAGGCGAACACACCACCTTTTATTCTTGACTCCCTGGGAGGAGAATGGTGGGGAAGTGTCGCTGGATAAAGCTGCACCACAACAAACGAGGTCTTTCTCCTCGCACCCCGCCTCCCCTTGCCAGGGGCAGGCGACGACTGTCTCGAACAGTAGACACAGCTGAGAGAAGCAGAGAAGCAGGGCGGGTAGCGGGGCATCTCCACGCGGAGGCGGGGAGGGGGGGATGAACCCCACACAGCCCTGCGAGCCCCTCCGGGAGGCTGGTGGGAAAGGAGGAGATATGGAGCCGGGAACCGGGGGCAGGGGACTGGCTGCCCAGGGCTGGCGTGCGCTGCCGGGGGAAGTCCATCCTGGGGCGGACCCCCCCACCCCCCACCCCAGGCGGAGGACGCGGAG
Organism: Plecotus auritus; assembly: GCF_963455305.1. Taxonomy (NCBI): domain Eukaryota; kingdom Metazoa; phylum Chordata; class Mammalia; order Chiroptera; family Vespertilionidae; genus Plecotus; species Plecotus auritus. The sequence continues at coordinate 26,869,846 of NC_137778.1, forward strand.
GAAATGGCTTTGTATTGCAGGATGAAAGGCAGACAGGAGGGCCACCAGGCGTGGCGGGGCTGGGGAGCGAGGGGTTTCCCCGCAGCCGGACGACCCCGCCCGTGCCCCGGCACCACTGTCCCCCTCCATTCCACCGCAGCCCCCCCCCCCCGCCCCGCCACCTCAGGCTCCAAGGGCCAGAGCAGGTAGCCACCTCTGCACCCTGCACTCACCTGCCCACGAAGTTCTCCAGCACCGAGCTCTTGCCGGCGCTCTGGCCGCCCACCACGGCAATCTGTGGCAGCTCCAGCAGGCAGCTCTGCCCCAGCGCCGAGAAGGCGTCCTGCAGCCGGTTCACCAGCGGGATCAGCTCCTCCATCTCCCGGTTCCCCATCCTGCCTGCACCGCTGCCGGCAGCCCGCGGGTCTCTGCTTGTCTCGGCTTCCTGGCCAGGAGCCGGGCCGCGTGGGGTTCAGTCAATGGGGTTCAGTCAGCCGGGTCCAGCGCCCACGTCGGATCCCGCCGCCCTGCCCGCTGGCCCGCCGCTGGGCTCCTGACAGCTAACAGCCCGCAGCGCGCCTGCGCAGGCGGGCGGGGGCGTGGCCTGGTTCCCAGACCGCCCCGCCCGGTGGCAGCCCCGCCCCAGGGTTTCCAGACAGCGCACACGCACTGCCTCCCAGCTGCGGCCAGATGCCTCCGCCTCCACCTCCGCCTTCCGCTGAGCAGAGTTACAGCCCTGGGTCAGCACCCAATCAGCAGCAGCCGGCGACACTGCTCCCTTTCAGCAACTACACAGCCAAAGTCCAGGGGAAAGCTCTGCCACCCCTAAGGACTCAGTACTGTCACCATCATCACCACCACCAGTCATCAGTGCCCCACCTCCAGAGGACAATTCCCCAAAGGATATCTCATGTTCTCACGCTCTGCTCCAGACCCTGAATCTTACCGGGGAGGTGGCCTGCTGGAATCTAAATTCTCCTATCTGACATCCATTTCAGGCCCTGCTAGTCTGACTCCACCTAATTATTCAACTTTGATGCCTCCATGCGCCCCGCTCACCCAAGCTAAAGTGGAGTCTGTAGTGCTTCCCCCTCACCTCTCTCCCTCTCCAATCTACCAAGCTCATGCTGTCCTTGGCTACTCCTCACACCATTCCTCCTCCCAATCCACCCCTTCTATAGGGTCCATCAATAACCATTACCGTGTACTCTGCACCCATTCAGTTAAATTAAGCAAATCGAGAAGACTTGCCTTTGGGTCCTGTGTCTGATGATGGGAGACACAAAGATAAATGGACATGTTTTTCTTAGTCTCCTTAGAAAATTTCTCTTTTCAAATATCCGTAATTGTCAGGATTTCATTCATGGGCCTTGCCATGTCTCATGTGTTATGCCTTTCCCAGTCATGCCAGAAGGAGATGTGACTAAAGAAGAGTGGTCACATGGTACAACTTGCTGGCTTGGAAGATGGAGAAATGAAGGTCACAAGCCAAGGAATGCAGGCAGCCTCTAGAAATTGGAAAAGGCAAAGCAACAGATTCTCCCCTAGAGCCTCTGAAACTGATAGAACTAAATGACAAGCTCCCTGGAGACAAGATCAACCTTTGTGATTCTCAATGCCCCGCACAGTGATTAACACTTAAGAAGACCACAGTCCATTGGAGACAGATGTGAACAAATTGTTACAACACAATGTAGTTCCAAGGGCACTATGGACTGAACTGTCTCCTCAAACTTCATATGTTGAAGTCCTAACCCTCAGTGTGGCTATAGTTGGAGTAAAGAAATAATTAAGGTTAAACAGGGTGATAAGGGTGGAGCCCTAATCCAATAGGATTAGTGTCCCTAAAGGAGACATCAGAGCACTATCTCTATCTATCTATCTATCTGTCTGTCTATCTATCTCTTCTCCTGCTCTCTATCACATTTTTTCCACATCACCTTCCTAGCCAGGAAGAAATATCCTAAAGTTTAACAGCCTTTTTCAGGCACGGCTCTCTATCTAAGAAGTTAGAACTTTTTATAAACATATCAAAGCTCTTATATCTAAATGAGTATTTTCCTTCAGGATCATTTTGAGAAGTGACTGATTTATTGCAATAATACTACATTTCACACAATGTCAGTGGAACTCTTCCACTGTAATCAAAAGTCAGTATTCCACAGTCACACATCATTTTAGATTAACAGAATAGGATTCATGTCAAACCCCTACCTCATTCACAGGACTTAGTCAAATAACTTTTAGCTAATTCTAAAAAGTAAACCTAGCCCTATTTGGTTTGGCTCAGCGGATAGAATGTTGGCCTGCAGACTGAAGGGTCCCGGGTTCCATTCCACTCAAGGGCTCCTACCTGGCCCAAACTCAGTGGTCGGCAAACTGCGGCTCACGAGCCACATGCGGCTCGCGAGCTGCGGTTTGCCGCTCCATTGACTGAGTTTGCCGACCACTGGGATAGGGGCTTAATCACAAGGAACAACAACAGCCTGTAATTATTGGAATCAAGAGTCTAAGTCAGTGGTCGGCAAACTCATTAGTCAACAGAGCCGCAAACCGCGGCTCGCGAGCCACAGTTTGCCAATCACTGCCCTAACTGGTTTGGCTCAGTGGATAGAGCATTGGCCTGCGGACTGAAAGGTCCCAGGTTCAATTCCGGTCAAGGGCATGTACCTTGGTTGCCAACACATCCCCAGTAGGGGATGTGTAGGAGGCGGCTGATTGATGTTTCTCTCTCATTGATGTTTCTACCTCTCTATCCCTCTCCCTTCCTCTCTGTAAAAGATCAATAAAATATATTTTAAAAAGGGCTCCTACCTGGGTTGCAGGCTCCTCCCTGGCCCAGGCCCTGGTTGGGGCATGTGCAGGGGCAGGTGCAGGAGGCAACCAATCGATGTGTTTCTCTCACATTGATATTTCTCACTTTCTTTCCCTCTCTCTTCCACTCTCTCTAAAAATCAATGGAAAAATAACCTCGGGTGAGGATTAAAAATAAAATAAAATGTAAATCTATACTATGTATTATACACACACACATATATTCATATTATATACATATATTTTTAAAATATGCTACAGGCTGAAGGCAAACTCTAAAGAGAGGAGTTAGAGCAGCACATGATTGACTATATGAACTCAGGAATTCATGTTTTTTTAAAATCAGTCACATTACTACAGAATCACATTTCATACCCTTCCCACAGAGCCTAGATCAGTGCTCATCACTATTTATGAGGCAGAACTGAACAGAAACATTAAACATTTGTCATGTCCTCCAGGGTCAGAATCACTGAGTAATAATATTTACTACTTTGTGTACAGGTTAGGACCTATTGAAGTCCTTCAGTTCTTTTCACAGGGGTTTATCTCATGGATGGGTTTTAGATCTTACTACAAATCAGCTTGTCCTCAGGCATCTTTTGAGTTCTATTAAACCCAGTTGGCATCGATACAGACACACAGACACTCAGTCCTGTGGCCATTGTAGTTGACACATCTCTCGGGGTCCTCTCTCCTTTAGCCTAAAGGGATGATGAGAAAGCAAAGACTCCAAGTTTTATTGCCCATGTTTTTCATCAGCTGTCATCAGGAAGCAAAATAACTCAGGAAGAACACTCCAGTCTCCTACCCCTATCACTTCTGTCAATTTGAGATCCGACAGATGGAAACTCACCAGTAGTCTCATGGAAGCATAGCTAAATCCACACACAGGAAATGCCAATGGCCAAGTTTACCTTGTGAAGAGAGAAGGGTTAGGAAGAACTCTGTACATCACTTAAGTCTGATGTGGCAGCCAGCTTGTGTTTCCATCTATGGAGTAGGTATAGCTGGGCTCTGCTATAAGTATAAACTACATTTACTAGAACAGAGCAGGATTCCTTTTAAAAGGAAGGTCCCCCAGTGCTTTTTAATTCTCATTTATTGAATTATTAATCTCTATATATATACATATAATTATAATTAATAATGATATATTAAAGGTAGGCTATAAATTATCATTTAAAATTATGTTCATGAAGATTTTTCAATTACATAGAGAAATGCTATGAATAAAATATTAAATTTAAAAAGCAGGATACAGCGCTAGCTGGTTTGGCTCAGTGGAAAGCGCATCGGCCTGCAGATTGAAGGGTCCCAGGGTCAAGTCCGGTCAAGGGCATGTACCTTGGTTGCAGGCACATCCCCAGTAGGGGGTGTGCAGGAGGCAGCTAATCGATGTTTCTAACTCTCTATCTCCCTTCCTCTCTGTAAAAAATCAATAAAATATATTTTAAAAATAAATAAAAATAAAAAGCAGGATACAAAATTTTATATAAAGTATTATATGGTTATCTACATAAAAGACCATAAAAGAAATGTGCCCCAAAATTTAATATTATTCTCTACAAGAAAGTATGGGGGGAAAATTACTGTCCTTTTCCTTTTGTTTCTCAAACGTTCTATGATCAGCATGCATTACTTTTACAGTTTGAACAGTTGAATAAATGCAATCTGATTGAACCATAATCCTATATAATAAAAGCATAATATGCAAATCAACCAAACAGCTGAACAGCAGAACAACCATCAGGATGACAATCTGGACAACTATCCAGGACCGTGCTATGACACCCACTGTGCCAGGCCAGCCAAGGCGGGTGCGATGTGATTGTTTAGGGGCCCAGCCATTGCCCCATGATCACCCCACAGAGGGAGGCTGAGGCCACTAACCAGCAGGCTGGGGCAGGTGGGCAGGGCCTCTCTCTGCAAGGGAAGCCCCGGTCCCAGGAGCCAGAGAGAAGCCGGTGCCGGCAGCCAGGGGAAGGAAGGCCTACTCTTGCACAAATTTCGTGCATCAGGCCTCTAGTCAGTTTACATACACACCAACTTATCAACAGCAAAGGTGTTGCATAATGTAAGGTTAAAATAACTTTGTAAATAAAAACAAGAGAATCCACAATCTCCCGTATCTGCAAGCCTTTGTCACTCACTAGCAGCTGATAACTGGCCAAATATAACTAAGATTTTAAAATGAGAAGCATTTCTTTCTGACTCAAAGAGCAGAAATGTCACAAGCCCTGGCCATGATGGTGACATGAACTATCATTAGCCAAGAGTTCATTCAGTACACCAAACTGTAGATTAGCCACAACTGCAAGAAAGCAGTTAAATGAGCTGAATTTTGTTTGCTTCAAGCATACACCGTAATCTATGTGATCAATAAGCCAGACATAAAAGGTTACATCTTGTATGAATACATTTATATGACATCCTAGAAAAAGCAGAGCTAGTCTATGACAACAGAAAGCAGTCTGGGGCAGAGGGTGGGGACAGGGGATTGACTGCAAGGGGACATGTGGAAACTATAACTGAACGGTAGTGGTGGTTTACATGGTTGTATGCGTGTCAAAACTGATTGAACTACACACTTAAAATGGTGCATTTTGTTTCATGTAAATTATACAGTAATAAAAATAACCTATGGCATTTATAACATACTTTTGTTTTTTAATTGATTTTGAGAGAGAGAAGAAGGGGGAGAAAAAGAGAGAGAGAGAGAGAGAGAGAGAGAGAGAGAGAGAGAGAGAGAGTCATCAATTTGTTGTTCCACTTATTTATGCATTCATTGGTCGATTCTTGTATGTACCCTGACCCAGGATTGAACCCGCACTATGATATACTTCTATATGGCGTAATGGTAATACAGAGGTATTATCATAATACAATGGTAATATTATGATAATATGATAGTCTGAGCCTTGGAACAACCTTAGTACCAGGCAGCCATATTCATGCTGTGTTTTGAAAGTCCAAAGTAAAAATACACCTAACCCCCAAGAAATGTGCAATATCTGCAAAAATTCTATCACTATAGAGGCATTCTTATGAGATTTTTTCAGTACTACGTTGATGGAAAAATATCACTTGGGAGAAGGGAAAGAAACACCTTAAGCCATTATAAATTATCTCTCAGGGGGGAGAAACCAAGACGGCGGCATAGGTAAACACCTAAACTGCTGCCTCACACAACAATTTCAAAACTGCAACTAAAAGACAAAACGGATATCATCCAGAACCACAGGAAGGCTGGCTGAGTGGAAATTCTACATCTAGAAGGAAAGAGAAAAGCACACTGAGACTCAGAGGAGCTGCAGGAGGCAGAGGTACTGAGACGCAAAAGGAGAGGGCAGGCAACTGAGTGCATGGCTGGCTTTCTCAAGTGGGAGGGGGACAAAAGCTCCCGACTGCGCTGAACTCCAGTTCCGGGAGAGACTCTGGGGATCCAGACTCATACAAGATGAAACTGGACTCTCAGGAAAGAGAAAAGCACACTGAGACTCAGAGGAACTGCAGAAGGCAGAGATACCGAGGTGCGCATGGAGAGGGCGAGCAACTGAGTACGTGGCTGGCTTTCTCAAGCGGGAGGGAGACAAAAGCTCCCGACTGCACTGAACTTCAGTTCCGGGCGAGACTCTGGGGACCCAGACTCATTTGGGGAGAAACTGGACTGTCTGGCAGCAGGCGGAACTCGAGGGTGGCTTTCTCTCAGAGGTGCTTGCAGCGATTACCACAGGACACTGAGACACAGGGACCTATTAGGGCAGGGCTGATGGGAAACCAATGCTGTCTGCTCCGCCCTCAGACTCCCCATCCAAGCTGAGCACAGAGGCTCTTGCAAGTCTTGTCTCATAAGGGTATCTCCAGCACAGAAGTTCTCCCAGCATAGACACAGCTGATTCTCACAGCCAATTGGCCTGGAGGTCAATTCCTCCCAGTGATACCAACAACAATCAAGGCTTAACTATAACAAGACTGTGCACACAGCCCACAAAGGGGTGCACCAAGAGTGTCTACCTCAGGTAACTGGGGAGGCTGAGCCACTGGGCCCTATAGGACACCTAGCACACAAAGCCACTCTATCAACTCAGGGAAGCAGCCAAAATGCGGAGACTAAGAAACAGATCACAAATGAAAGAAATGGAGGAAAGCAAATGACTGGATATAGAGTTCAAAACCACGGTTATAAGGTTTTTCAAGAATTTTCTAGAAAAGGCTAATAAATTTAGCAAGACCCTCGAGGATATGAAAAAGGACCAACTAGAAATTAAGCATACACTGACTGAAATAAGAAATATTAAACAGAGATCTAACAGCAGACTAGAGGATCGCAAGAATCAAGTCAAAGATTTGAAATACAAAGAAGCAAAAAACACTCAACCGGAAAAGAAAAAAGAAAAAAGAATCCAAAAATATGGAGATAGTGTAAGGAGCCTCTGGGACAACTTCAAGTGTACCAACATCCGATTTATGGGGGTGCCAGAAGAAGAGAGAGAGCAAGATACTGAAAACCTATTGGAAGAAATAATGACAGAAAACTTCCCCAACCTGGTGAAAGAAATACACGTATAAGTCCAGGAAGTGCAGAGAACCCCAAACAAAAGGAATCCAAGAGGACCACACCAAGACACATCATAATTAAAATTCCAAGAGCAAAAGACAAAGAGAGAATATTAAAAGCAGCAAGAGAAAAACAGTTACCTACAAGGGAGCACCCATACGATTGTCAGCTGATTTCTCAACAGAAACTATGCAGGCCAGACAGGAGTGGCAAGAAATATTCAAAGTGATGAATAGCAAGAACCTACAACCAAGATTACTCTACCCAGCAAAGCTATCATTCAGAATTGAAGGGCAGATAAAGAGCTTCACAGATAAGAAAAAGCTAAAGGAGTTCATCACCACCAAACCAGTATTATATGAAATGCTGAAAGGTATTCTTTAAGAAGAGGAAGAAGAAGAAAAAGGTAAAGATAAAAATTATGAACAGCAAATACAAATCTATCAACAAATGAATCTACAAATCAAGTGAATAAAAAATCCGATGAACAGAATAAACTGGTGAATATAATAGAATCAGGGGCATAGAAAGGGAGTGGACTGATAATTCTCGGGGGGAAAGGGGTGTAGGGTGTACGGGAAGAGACTGGACAAAAATCATACACCTATGGATGTGGACAGTGGAGTGGGGTAAGGGCAGAGGGTGGGGTGGGAACCGGGTGAAGCGGAGCTATGGGGGGAAAAAATAGGAACAATTGTAATAATCTGAACAATAAAGATTTATTAAATTAAAAAAAATTATCTCTTAGGAAATATGACATTTTATCGGGCCAGCTCAGGGAAGTGGTCTGGGTGTGGGGCAAGGGGACAAGAGTGGAGAGGGTCTCATAAACCCACCAGAGTGACTGTCCTAAAACAACCTGACTATTTCACATGCTCTCCTCTTTCATTTAAAGGAAGAAATGTCAACTCAGCAAAGCTCATCTCTGAGTAGACATGTGAGGCCCAACTGAAGCCCTACTGCCTCCCTCCTGGACCTTTGCTAAGGATGGCGGTGACGAAATACACTGCTTTTGAACACTCTATATCCGCAAACCATTCTCTGTCTGTTCTTTCATTAGAGATACACAGCTGCCTTTGAAGCAATAACAAACAGTCAGAGAGCAACAGCAATCCTGTCTCACCATTAAGAAAACAGAGAGAAATCAAAGATAAGGCAACTTGGTCGATGCTACACAGCTAAGAACTACAGGAGATGCTCTCTGCCGTGCTTTAGGAGATACTTGGGTCATCCTCAGGTGAAAACCTTGAACCTAGTAATACTATAGTAGTACCTACATTATCAACCTAATACTGAGATTGAAAAACGCACGGTAAGCTGTTGCTTGTGAACAAGAGCAGGTTTTATCTTTACATCAATTGTTTCCATTGCCACGACCTAGAGTTAGCAGATTGGAATTGGTTCCTACTGGCTGTATGACTCACCCTCCTTGTCCGTAATTTCATCTGTAAAAGAGGTATATTAATGTCTGTTCTTCTTAATTTAGAGAGCTACTGTGAAAGCAAATAAATAATGAACACTGAAATAGCCTATAAACTGCACAGTACCAAATAATTATTAGATGTTTTACTTATAATTATCCAAACCTATTCAGGAATTGTAAATATATTTTATTAATTCGCAAAAGGTTCTTTTCTTGATTAACTGTAATTTCTAATTGGTTTATGTGATGAAAATATCTTCAGGTATCTTACCATTCATGTACCTCATCAGATGTAGGATTCCTTCTGCTAAGGAAGGAATCTGCTAAGTTAGAATTGTGGAAGAGCACTCTTAAGAAGAGCCCAGAAATAATTATACAGAGGGCATACTTGAAAGTAACAATTCACACCCTGGTTGGTGTTGCTCGGTTGGGCATCCCATCACCAAAAGGTTAGATTCCCAGTCAGGGCACGCGCCTGGGTTGCGGGCTCAATCCCCAGGAGGGGGCGTGCAGGAGGCAGCCAATTAATGTTTCTCTCTCACATTGATGTCTCTCTCCTCTCTTTCTCTCCCTTCCTCTCTCTCTAAAATCAATAAAAACAGTTTTTTAAAATAACAATACTGGGAATCAAGCATGACAGAGTAATGAAAAGCAAGATGAGTTTTCACAAATATGGAAGGACGTCCAGGAAGCTGAGTTAAGAGGAAGCAAAAATGGCCTAATACTAACTGTGATGGAGAAATTACAGTTAAGCTGAATTCCTTTATAATTTTTGTTGCTCTCCATGTACAGCTGTAAAAGGCTTAAAATCGTCTCAAGGTAGCCAATGACACAAGAAAATTTCCAGATTCTCAAGCAAAACTGTGCAAAGAAACCCAGGGTCCACAGAACCAAAGTTCTCTAAAAGTGGCCACTCCCTAAAGAGGCATCTGTAGACTTTCCTTGGTGACTGCCCAAGTAGAAGTCCCACTCAGCCCTGCTCCCACTAGCCTGTTGACCCTCTTCCTGGCTAGCATCCGAATTTGCCTTAGAAAAACATTTCAAATATCTAAGAATTAATCCTTTAACACTTCTACCAAAGTGAAACTCATTGTGGAAGTCAATACGCTGAGGCCTCATTAGCTGAACCTGGAAAAAGGTAAAAAACCGTAGCCCCTTGATTGTGCCAGCTCCTCAGTATTCCAAGGGTGAAAAGGTGTAGCTTTAGACTGTTTCTGCTGAGTTAAAATGCAACAAAAATTGGAAAGATGCTCTGAAAAACACTCCCCAGGCTTCCCTCCATGACCTTCAAAATATGCTCCTTTTAGAGTGGCTTGCAGGAGTTACTTTCTTCTCTGTTTTTCTTCCAACCCCACATAAATAATTTTAGGGATATAAATGTTGGCAGATAAGTGCTGAGAGAATGGAAAAAGAAAGTTCACATAAAAGGTAACGGGCAGGTTTGACCCCATCTCCCTCTTAGGCAATTTTTGTTTTCTGAAAAATAAAAATTGAGTTGAGAAGACTGAGCTCCAACTCCAGTGTACAATGTTTGATTCCATGAGGGCATGCTCTACTTATATCCCACTGTAGAATAGGATTTGTCTCATACACACACACACACACACACACACACACACACACACACACTCTAAGGGAGTTCCCTCAGGCCACTGACATCTGCAAAATGACAGCTCTACCAAGGAGGCCATGACAACAGCAAAGAAACAATTATGTTTTCTGTGAACAAGTATACACATGGTTTTGGATGAGTCATTTATCATCTATTCTAATAAAATTCATTTTTTTTTCCTTTTTCTTTTTAAAGCCAATTTTCAGCAGTGGCTGGTTAGACATGGTTCTGGCTGGAGTGTTGGTATTGACCCTCCATCCACTGACATAATTTTTCTCACAATCCAAAGGGGCTAGGCACAGCCACAGGATAGGAAAGGTTCCCAGTGCAAAGTCTTTCGTGAAATTGACAGGCTCTTCAAAGATTTTTCTCTCCTATCCAGATGTCTCCATCCAAACAGAATTACCAGCAAGATAAACCTAACCAGGGTTTGATCACAGGCATGGTCCCTTCCACACCTGGGCCAATACCAAGTCCTGATGTTACGTTATTTAGTTTCTTATCTCTTCTAAACTTAAGAATTCTAGAGAGCTAACCTACTTATCAGAAACAGTAGCACACAATATAGTTTCTATTTTCATACCATTTCCCACATTTCTCTGTTTTAATGTACATCTATTTCTGTAGCTAACAAAGCCAACTGTGATATGAAACTATTCTGGGGATGCTCAACTTTCTCTTTCTCTAATTGATCACACATTACCCTGTCCATTGGTCTCAAGTAGTTGACATAAAAAGAAGTAATGGCACGCCAGGCATATCAAATGGATGGCTTATATCGGAGACCCACACAACCTCATCATGGGTCCACTTGTGGGTTTCTTCCTGGAGTTTCCAAAGGGACCTGACAACACTGGTAGGAGCTCATCATCCTCCCCACCCGAGAGCCAATGGTAATGAAGCACAGAGGGATGTTTTCACATAGAATACTAGTCTGAAGTCTTGTCCAAGCTTAAACTCACTCAGCAACAAAAGTGAGCTTGAAAGTATGAGTTTTCCTTGGTTGCCCCACTCTAGGAGACACTCAAGCCTATGAAATGGGGGATTTGCTATTTGTCTCAGTTGTTTTTCTAGGGAAGGCTTTAAAATAAAACTTCAATGCAAAAAAAAATAATGTTCCATCAATAGCATCGTTTTACTAATTATGGCTTCTGAAAAAATTCTTCATCTATTTCCATACCCCTCCATCACCCAGGGGTGTTTATTAGGCTCTATTTGCAAACAGTAGCCTACTCTATGTGATTCAAAGAGAGCTAAGCAAATCTACGTGTGAGAATTTACCATCTAAATCATCCATAGATCCCTTCAAGGGTGAAAAGGTGTAGCTTTAGACTGTTTCTGCTGAGTTAAAATGCAACAAAAAATTGGAAAGATGCTCAGTATCACCAGGGAAATCCAAGTCAAAACCACAATGAGGTACCACAGCACGTACAGCAGGCTGGCTAAAATTTTTTAAATGGGAAATAAATGTTGGTGAAGAAGTGTAGAAACTGTGACACTTACACTTTGTTGGTGGAGATATAAAATGGTGCTGCTGTTGTGGAAGTCGGTTTGGTGGTTCCTCAATAAGTTAAACATAGAACCAGCAAGCACTTCCACTCCTATGTGTATAACTTCCAAATTGAAAACAGGCATTCAAATAAAATCTTGTACATGAACTTCATCACAGCATTATTCACAATAGCCAAAAAGGTGGAAACAACCCAAATTTCCATCAACCGATGAATGGAAAAACAAAAGGTAGTATATCCACACAATGGAATATTACTCAGCCATAAAAAGGAATGAAGTACTGATATATGCCACAACATGGATGACCCTTGAAGAGAGTGTACTAACTTTAAAAAGCCAGACACAAAAGACCACATATTGTGTGATTCCATTTATATGAAATATCCAGAATACATAAATCCATAGAGACAAAACCCAGACTTGCATTTACCAGGGACTGGGCAGAGAGGTATAAGGGGTATAAGGACTGCTTCATGGGTCTGGGTTTTCCTTTTGAGATGATGAAAATATCTAGGAATTAGATGGTGATGGCTACACACACTGTGAATGAATGTACTAAATGCCAAATGAATTATGAACTTCAAAATGTTTAATTCTATGTTATGTGAATTTTTTGTCAATTAAGAATATGAAAAGAGAATTAGACAGGAAGGGCCCATCTGGGCATAGACACTCGATCCCCTGCAGCCCTTGACCAGGGCTTGGCAGTCCCATGTGTGAGGTTGAGGTGTGGCATAGTTGTTCTTTGGTCATTGGAAGCCCTGAGCCTGGGGGAAGAGCAGGGTTGAAAGACACGTTCTCTGTGGGCCTCATGCTTCTGAGTGGGCAATGTTCTCTCTCTTCTGCAGGGAGCTGATAGTAGGTTTAAGCTGTGCTTTTCTTCCACAACCTTCAGTCTGTTTCAAGAGCTCCTACCAGCTACAAACTCATCTTAAAGCCCAAGAAGCCCTGGCATTGCTCCAGGCTCTCCCTCTTGGGCTATGCCCCCTGGGCTCAGAGCCAGTGATTTCTGCATTCATAGCAGTGTTCCTGAGCAGTCCCACACCAGTATCATTGCCACTAATATAAGCCCAAAGAAGTCTGGACGATGTTACTTTAATGTTTCCTTTCGTGGCCACATCCTGAGTCCTTGACTATTCACATTTACTAGGTGTACCAGTTAATAATGCGGATTTTTTTCAATAGATGGAGTTACACATATGTTGATATATATGTGATTTGATATGTATGCTATTTTGTTGTATTGACAGCAAGCTTCAAAACTTCATATGTCAAATTTTCTGAAGGTGTTAACATCACAGATATTTTTATGCTTAAAAATGTCGAATTTCATGCCAAAAAAAGAGCATTTGCAGGAAGTTTTAATTCATTACTTTATTTTGAAGAAAAAGTTATCATATACTTCGGGAAGCTTATGGTGAACATGCTCCATGTCAAGATACTTGTGAACACTGGTTTAAATGCTTTAAAAGTGATGATTTCGATGTGAAAGACAAAGAACGTCCAGGTCAATCAAAAAAGTTTGGAGACCAACAATTACAAGCATTATTGGATGAAGATGCGTGTCAAACTCAAAAACAACTTGCAGAAAGATTAAATGTTGTTCAGCAATTTCTGATGGTTTACAAGCAATGGGAAAGATTTGAAAGGAAGGAAAATGGTTGCCACATCAACTGAACGAAAGACAAATGTAAAACCGAAAAGTCATCAGTAAAATGTTGCTTCAACAGCATGAAAGAAAGTCTTTTTTACATCGAATTGTGACTGGTGATGAAAAGTGGATTTATTTTGAGAATCCCAAATGCACAAAATCATGGGTTGATCCAGGTCAACCATCAACATCGACTGCAAGGCCAAATCACTTCGGAAAGAAGACAATGCTCTGCGTTTGGTGGGATCAGGAAGGTGTGGTGTATTATGAGCTTCTAAAACCAGGTGAAGCCCTAACCCGTTTGGCTAAGTGGATACAGCATCGGCCTGCAGACTCAAGGGCCCCAGGTTCGATTCCGGTCAAGGACGTGTACCTTGGTTGCAGGCACATCCCCAGTGGGGAGTGTGCAGGAGGCAGCTGATCGATGTTTCTCTCTCATCAATGTTTCTAACTCTCTATCCCTCTCCCTTCCTCTCTGTAAAATATCAATAAAATATATTTTTTAAAAATAAAAATTAAAAAAAATAAAATCAGGTAAAACCGTTAATATTGATCGTTACCTACTGACAACAAATAATCAATTTGAACCATGCTTTGATTGTGAAATGACCAGAATGTGCCAGAAGACATGGCAAAGTAATTTTGCTTCATGATGACATACCATAACACACTTCAAAACCAGTTTAAGACCCGTTAAAAGATCTTGCCTGCGAAGTATTAACCCACCTGCTGTATTCACCAGACCTTGCTCCTTCAGATTATCACTTGTTCCGATCGATGGCCCAAGCACTTTCTGAGTAGCACTTCAAAACATACGAAGAAGTGGAAAATTTGGTCTCTGAATGTTTTGCCTCAAAACAAGAAAAGTTCTATTGGGACGGTATCTACAAATTACCTGAAAGATGGGGGAAATGTGTAGCTAGCTATGGACATTACTTTGAATAAAGCACTTTTGATGTTTCTCTTGAAATTATCATGTTTTCTTTTATTACAAAATCTGCCATTATTAACCGGTACACCTACTACGCAACAAGTACTCAAGTAAAAACACACTTTTTGAGCTTTGCAATCAGCTGACAACTATTTGGGGATGACTATCACCATCCTTATTCATCTCTTTCTACTGAGTCCCAGAAGGGAAGGATAGGAAACACGTGTCTGGCATGTCATAGCTCTTAATAAACTAAACATCTTCCAGAGAGCAGTCATTTACTGTTTGGAAATTTCTACAACTGCAGTCTATGCACACCCTAATCTTATGCAAGTCACTTATCAAAAGCATATGCTGAGCTCGCTCACTATGGCCCCTCTTTTGCATGCAGTAGTATCTCCAACACCCTTGGAAGAATTCTCATAGAGACCACTGCAGAAGGCAGGCACTGTTATCATGTGTATTCTCTCACTTAATAAGGTAGCATGAATACCACTGCTTTTTTTCCCCCCCTGATTCATTTAACAAACACTTCTTAAGGACCTTCAGAATACCATGCCTGGCATTGGAGACAAGAAGAAGAAACAAAGATATAAGCAGAAAGAACTCAAATATTTTGCCAAAACCGGTTTGGCTCAGTGGATAGAGCGTCGGCCTGCGGACTGAAGGGTCCCGGGTTCGATTCCGGTCAAGGGCATGTACCTTGGTTGCGGGCACATCCCCAGTGGGAGGTGTGCAGGAGGCAGCTGATCGATGTTTCTCTCTCATCGATGTTTCTAGCTCTCTATCCCTCTCCCTTCCTCTCTGTAAAATATCAATAAAATATATTTTTAAAAAAAAAGAACTCAAATATTTCAACCTCTTTTTGAAAAGGTGTATTTCTAAACTTGAAAGAATGGCAAAACCATCTCAATGGGTCAGGAGACTGGCATCTCTAGACGCAGTTTCCAACTCAAATGCTATTCTTCTGAACACCTATTTGATCATCTCTCTCATTCCAATTCTAATAATTCCCATCTGTATTGCTTCACTTTGCATATGTGACTGCATGATTCTGTATGTGTGTTCACACAGATATCCTCATATTTTTCTATATACTTTATACATAAATATAGGAACATACACACACTTTCATATCCTTCTAACTATACTACCAGCCTTTAAAGGAGTAGTGGTTGCCTTGAGTCTGTCACCACCTTTTTCATAGCCCAGTCATCATTGATCCCATTGATCCCATGCTCACCTCCAGCATCAGGTATGAACTACATGCACAGTAGGGTCTCAAGAAGGGCTGGTGATCCAACTGGAAGTGAGGAATTTACCTTGGTCACTGTGTCATTGTTTCCTCATTCCTGAAAAGTTCATCTTCATACTCAACATTCACAAAGCCCTCCAGAGCTTTTCAAAATCTTTTACCTACATCATCTCATTCCATTCTCACAACAAGGTAGGCAAAGTGATGTTCCCATTTTACTGATGAACAAAACTGAGAACCAGAGAGGAAACTAACTTGTCTAACTAGCAAGTTGTGCTAGGTGTTTTCTGTTCATCTCCAGATCCCTGGGCCTCCTTCTTTAGCCTGCCTTCTTCCCCAGGAGGTGACTCTAACTTTAGTATGGTCGGCTTCAACAGCGCTCTTGCTCTCTGGCCTCCAGTTAGATTTGGCCAATGCAAGCATCTAGGAAGGGAGGGCGGAAGGAGAGGTTGAGTATTTACCCCTTGAGCTCCATTCTTGTTGCTTGACTCTGTGTGGACTGTGACCCTTAAATGATGCTGCAGGTCTTCTCTAGTGACCCTCTCCACTCTCCGTTGCCCCTTTGTTTCTTCAACTTCTTAATGGCTCCCCGTTCTTGCTTTCCCAAGGGCCCTGAACATCCCTTCTTGATTCTCTGAACCCCACTCACATCTCTGTAGTCTTTGTATTAAGCACTCTTCAGTAGCCCAGTGTGAACGTACTATGACTGAAGAGACCCTAAGTGATATTAGTGACGTTAGTCCTGTTCACACCTTCTAACTCTTGCTCCATCCTTTGGGCTCCAACTTAAACTTTTTCTCACTGAGTACTAAGTCCGAGGAAAGAGCACCTTCATGTCACACTGGGCAGCCCCTACAGGCAGCCTCTACCTGCAACCTGGTGTATATCAGGACCTTCCTAGTCTGAGCACAGGAGCCCTACCTGCAGACAGCTATAGCTTGCTCTCAGTAAACAAATGGGGCAACAGATGCTGGGATGTTACATGGAAGCAAGACAATGACTCATCAGAGGAACTGCAGTCGCTTGACCCCCTGTGACTCAAGCATTTTGCTTTCAACAGGACACTGAGCTGAATAAACCAGTGCTCTGCCTCACCCAGGTTCCTGGCACTCAGTGAGTTAAAAAGCACTGGGAATATGTGTCTCTTTGGTCCTGTCCTCAATTAATCTCTTCTGTCAGCCTCCAATGTCCCTCTGTCATCCCTCCTCCCCCTACCCCACCTACCAAAAAAGTCTCTTGCTGAAAATGAATCAGATAGAGAGAGGCGCACAGCCCTACACTCTGAGATAACAAGCAGATGGCCACCAGCCAACACTGCACTTTGCTTTAATCACTTTGTGGTGCACGGTGTCCTCGACTCCAAAACCTCGTTTCTCAGCTTCCAATGTCAGCTTCAGCAAGGAGCTCAATTTGAGAGGCAAGTACCCTCTGCTGACTGGCTTCTAATCCAGCCCCTCTTCCCAGTTCCTCTCTTGGTTGAGGCTCCCACAGGTTTGTTAAGTTTAAGACCCGCACCATTGACTGGGCCTGGCAAATATGTTGATATTTAACAGCTAGATAGCATGCTGAGTTATAACATGTTCCATAGATAACACTGAGTAATTACTGGTGTCAGGCATTGTGCTAAGGTCTTTACTTTGGTTGAACCGCTCAACTGTCTACAAACCATCTGAGACTGGGGGGTGGGGGGGAAGGACCTAATGCTTGTGCATGTATTATAAATAAAGACAGGCTCGGATAAGTGATTTAGCCAAGGTCCCACAGTTAGTGGCAAAAAAGGAATTTGAGCCCCATCTACCCATCCTTCAATTCCATATTCTATTTTTTGTTGTTGTTAATCTTCATCCAAGGGTATTTTTTCCATTGATTTTTTTAAAAGAGAGAGTGGAAGAGGTAGATGAAGGAAGGGAGGAAGGCGGGGGGAGAGAAGGAAAGAAATAGAAAGAAGATAGAAGAGAAGGAAGGAGGGAGGGAGAGAGGGAGAGAGAGTGAACCAGGAGTTTGGGGTGGGGAATGGAGCTGGAGTGGGGATCTGGGAGGGGACAGGTTAAGAGGAAAATTCCAGAAGAGGTGGTTTATGCAAAGACAAGAAGGTAAAAAACCTCAAGACCTTTGATGGAAACTACTGGGCATGTGTCTGAAATTCATACCATTAAAGTCACCCCAGGACTTTATATTTTTTTCATTTAATGTTTTAAAATAGGTAATATAGTCATGGTTCAAAATTAAAAAATAAAAGGGTACCCATTTCAAAAGCATGTGCCCACACCTATGTCCCCCTTCCCCATCCTCCCTACCCACATCTCCATCCCCAGGTAACTGCTTACAACAGGCTGTTGTCTATCCTTCCTCTGCTTCCTCATGCAAGCACAAGCCAACACCACTGCATACACATAGGATTCCAGACCTTCTGAAGATGCACATAGTTTTACTATGCTGAAACACTGTATTTCTCAGGAGAAGTAAAACATTATACATTTTAACACCCAAAAGAATGATTTTCTTGGATTATTATTACAGTTAGCCTTCAAGCATCGAGAGTCTTCGACATACCATTCCATCTAGCGGTCACAATTTCATTTTATAGATGAAGAGAAGTAACAGGACAAGTAACTTGTCAAGTTCAGGCGGCTAGTGAGTGGCAGAACCAGGGCATTGCCCCCATCTGCGGCATCCTGTTTTGGAGAAATACCCTGCCATTCACCTAACTACGTGAGCTAGAAATCTGAGTCTCCCTTGCTGCATATATCCAGCACCTGCATGAAACATCCAGGGACAGGAAAGCCCAGACTTTCATTTGTAATCTAGTCTAATTGAGGAAGGCTTTCATTGTTGGAACTTCCGGTCATAATCACAATGGATCACATGTAGATGTTGATTTTACATCAGCTTCTTAGGATTAGGGGCTGTTTCTTAAATAGTTTCTGTACCTGGTATAGTTGATTGTCATAAAGAAGTGATGTGAGGAGTAAATTGAGAAAGCACTTTATCATATTGAGATGAAATGATTCTTATAGCCATTAAAGAATATATATTGTCTCTTCCAGGTCCATACTATTCAACCATGCTGTCATGTCCAGTTAACAATCAGGATGAAGAATGAAATATTAGGGCCCCCAAACAGAAAGCCAAAGACCACCTCTGAGAACTGGGCCCGGCATATGCTCCATAAATAGCAGCTAAATTTATCTGAATTCCCAAGGGCCCTGAAAGTCCTCTAATATTAGCCATCCTGTGGAATCAGCGATGGATGGGGTGTCACCATGCCTGAAGGACACAGACACATGGGGCGGCGGGGGGAACACTTTGTATTCTGGCCCCTCTTTGTTCTACAGCTCACTGGGCAGCAAGAGGACCGTAGGAGGAAAGTGCTCCGTCTCTGGTAATGGCTGAGCATGGTAATGGAAGGGGCCTTGAGTCATCACATCGGCGGATCAGCAGGAGTATTGAAGCCGGAAGTATCTTGGGAAAAGTGTCCTTTTGTGAATGCCATTGCTTTCTTGCTAACAGGTGACATTTATAGCCCCAAACCAGTACAATCAGAACTTCAGACTTCGGTTTCTGACTTGAGGGAACAAAAATCAGCACCTCCTATTTGTGTATCCACTGTTAGCGCCTTTTTTCCAGTAGTTCCAAGTATTTGGTAGTTACTGCTTCATGAAATCTTAAAAATTTCAGAAATACTGTTACAGGGAGGGGAAAGGAGTTTCAAGAGATCTAAGGGTTCTAGTGAGCCAGTAGGGCCAGTCTACTGGTTGCTGAGGTTCATGTGATTTCATGGGTGCCCAGGAACTGTGGAGTCCTGGGAGCCTCCTGCTGTGAGGGTTGAAGACTGTGCCCTTCTCTTCAGGCAACCATGCACGCACTCATTCATTCATTCAATAATCATGTACCAGGGGCCTTTTGAGGGGATAGGGGAAGACGAGGGTCCTAATATAAGATGACAGGAGATTTGACTTCGGGTGGTGGGCACACGGTGCAATATACAGATCTTATAACATAGAAACCCACACATGAAACCTATATGTTCATGTTGACCAATGTCACCCCAATCAATTTAATAAATGAAATTAAATTTTTAAAAGGGCCTTTTGTGTGCCAGGTACAATATGAAGCACTTGGGAAAGAAGGAAGTTTTAAAGGAAAATAAGTTAATAGGATAGAGTTGTCACTTTAAAGGGAACAGGAAGCCAGGCTGAAGATGTGCCCACAGGAAGAGAAGTCAGTCACAGCCTTTACAAAGAGTAGCCCTGGGCACAGCAACGAAAGGTTCTCTTGAGTTCCCTGGCAGAGAACAATCGCATGACTTAACTAAGCTCACACGTCACTGAAGCTGCCTGTCACCCAGCCCTGAGCGCCTTCCGACACCCTGAGCCTAGCACAGCGAACTCAAGCTTAGGAAGGAAACACACCCGGAATTAAACCCTGGGTTTACCTTTAATTAGCTTAGAACTAAACCCAAGTTTACTCCTGTGAAAAAAATTGGACTAAAAAACACTCACGGGAAAATGAGGTTATTAAGATTAAAATATGTGCCCTGGTTTCCATTTTCAACAAAATGGAGTAACAGGGACCAGATTTTTCTCTTCTCACTTGGAACAACTGAAATCCAAGACAAAGTAGACGAAACTATGGTTTCCAAGACATTGGACGTCCGGCAATAAAGGACAAAGAGCCCTGAGAGATGAGGCCAATGGGGAGAGCCTGGGACTGACCAACTCGCTGCCCTAAGGGAGCTTCCAGAGAGATCAAGTCACCTGGGTTTGCAGGCCGAGGTCCCCTCCTGAACTCCGGGGAGGACTGTAAGGATTAGGGGAAGTTATCCTTCCCCTAAGGGCTCCCACCGTCAGGACAGTTCTTTCATCCTGAGAGGACAACCACGTGGTTCCTGGGGCACTGGGTGGAGCACTCAGAATTCTTCCTAGGCAGTGGGGCAAAATTAACCTTCCATTGAGCACTGCCCGGTGTTTCTGACTGAACTAAAGGTATCTGGAGGGGGCATGTGGCCCAGAGGCCATCCCATCTCTAGTTCTGTGGACTGAGCAGCACAGACAAAACCCTTTAAGGCTGTGTGTGCATTTCCCAGAGCACTGGTCAGCAAACCACGGCTCGCGAGCCACATGCGGTTCTTTGGCCCCTTGAGTGTGGCTCTTCCACAAAATACCACGGCCTGGGCAAGTCTATTTTGAAGAAGTGGCGTTAGAAGAAGTTTAAGTTTAAAAAATTTGGCTCTCAAAAGAAATTTCGATCGTTGTACTGTTGATATTTGGCTCTGTTGACGAATGAGTTTGCCGACCACTGGCCGAGGACTACTGAAGCAAATATTACTGTAAATGAGGTGGCTTAAAGCAACAGAAATTGCTTCTCTCACAATGATGGAGGCCAGGAATCCTCAGTCAAGGTGCCGTCTTTGAATTTAGGGCTGCCTTAATCTAGGATGATTTTATCTAGGGCTCCTTAACTTAATTACACCTGCAAAGATCCTTTTTTCCCCCCCAAGTACAGTCACATTTACAGATTCCAGGGGTTAAGACGTAGATATTTCTTTGGGGTGGAGGTGCTACTTTTCAACCCAACTACAGGCAGGCTTGCATTATTAATATGTGTATATGTGTGTATCCATTATTTCGATCAAAATTCATTTTTGCCAACCTTTCCTGTGACAACTGTTTACTATGATAGAAATGACTTAGATCTTTACAGAAAGCTTGACCTGCCACAACAGGCCCAGAGGCACATGTTACATTTTTATTTCTTATATGTTTCCTAGATTTAAGCTCCTTCAAACCCATGAGCATTATCTCATTGCTTTATTTCCTGCCATTGTTTCTAAAATGAGGGACGTGGGGCAAAAGGGTCTGTGCCTTCACACTGTGCTCCACCATCGGGGACCTCCTTCCCTAGAGAAAATCGTTCTCTCCCCGGGAATCGTTTTGTCCATGGGAAGGACAAAAGGTGGTAGGGAATGAGAGGACTGGATAGAGTACTGGGTGAAGAGAGAGAAAAATAGGCAAAGAGAAAAAAGCAGGAAATACAGTTCAGAGGAAACAGCTTCTTGAAAGAAGACCCTTTCCCATCGGGAATTTTTCAGATGCCCCAGAACTTAAATGTGGTTTCTAGTGCCACCTACTGGGGAGCATGGGAACCAGCTCAGACCTGAGCTAGAAAAACAACCTGCCAGGCCTTCAATCACTGTAAGGGGGCAGGTTTTACTGACACTGGCCACCTTCCTATCTGTTCTAAGGAGGAGCTGAGATGGCGTAGCAAACGCCTGACCCCGGCACGCATTCCTCACACTGTCGGCACATGTGGTTCCGGAACTCATCCATGTGCTGCAATTCGCCTCCCAAGCTCAGCAGTAACATCAGGGGCCCTGGCCCTTTCCTCTTTCTATTCTCAGCATGAGCATGGAATCTGGCACAGAGCAGTCTCTCAAAAAAAAATCCTATTGAATATAAAAAAGGAAAACCCAATGTAAGAATTCTTATCAGCAGTTACCTGTTAGCAAATTTATAGAAACCAAATGGCAAGACAAGGCCCAGGACGGAAACTGGATGACCTAGGGTTTACTGGGCTACAGTCCTCAGAGGTACACTGAGGCCGTTTCAGTGGGAGCGGGGCTGCGTGCTCCATAGAGGAAGTCACCAGTGCCGCAAGCTGACCCCTTCTCACCTCCCATCCTCTACCCAGAGGGCAAGGAGCTGGGATGCGTGTGAGTGGATAGGTGTGTGAATAAAACGTGCACATTGGTCTCTGACCCCAGTTTCTGACCCAGAGCTCCTAAACTTCTCTGATTTCTTGGGTGAGAATACCATCCTTTGCTCTAATGAGGTCCTTGGTGGGGTCCTGGATGGGAGCGAGTAACCAGAAAGGCCAAGCCATGGTTACAGGCTGGGAGCCTTCAGGCCTACGCCCCACCCTCTGGGAAAGGGAAGGGCTGAAAATGGAGTTATTAACCCATCATGCCTACACTATGAAGCCTCCATAAGAATTTCAAGAGTACAGAGGTCTGAGGGCTTTCGGGTGGGTGAACACAAGGTGCTGGGAGGGTGGCATGCCCACAGAGGGCAGGAAGCTCCCACCCCTTATGCACACCTAGTCCTGTGCATCTCTGTCAGCTGGCTGTTCCTGAGTTGTGTCCTTGTATAATAAACGGGTGATCTGGGTAAACCGTTTTTTTCCTGAGTTCTGTAAGCTGCTCTAGCAAATTATCAAACCTGAGAAGGGCGGCTACGGGAAACCCACTCTGTTCACAGTGTGCTGGCACAGAGTTGAGATCGTCCCTACCGAACCGACAGAAGGTCAGAGCAAAGGCAAACCAGCAATCACAGCGGACTGTCTGCACTGTGCTCCACCATCGGGGACCTCCTTCCCTAGAGAAAATCGTTCTCTCCACACCCATGGAAGGACAAAAGGGTGGTAGGGAATGAGAGGACTGGATAGAGTACTGGGTGAAGAGAGAGAAAAACAGGCAAAGAGAAAGAAGCAGGAAATACAGTTTAAGTGAAACAGCTTCTTGAAAGAAAACCCTTTCCCTAAGGAGCTTGGTGCTCACTCGTTAAGGCATCAGCGACTGGTAGGGGCTCCAACACAGAATTCTACCCAAGGGCACGGTATAGGAAGCAAAGGCAACCAACCCAGTGGTACTGAAGAGGACAGCACAGGAAGAACGTTTTTATTTTCCCAGCTCTCCAGGCAACTTCACCAGGCTGAAGGTCCCATGCAGCTGAGTATGAAACCAAGAAAAATACGAGGCTTAAAAAGTATTGTGGGTTCTATTTCGTCAATCTCTGGCAGGCCAGGAGTTCAAGGTCAGGCAAGCAGGAGGCTGAGAGGCCAGCGATCACACAATCTTCACAGTCTTGAGCATATCAGACAGGACATAGGTGCTATCCCAACCCCTCCCTGGCTTCCGCAGGGTCTGCTCCAAGGCCTGGGCCATGTCCAAGAGCTCTGGTGTGGCAAGTTTCCGCTCGGGGTGCAGTTGACAGAACAGAATCTCATTCACTTCCCCCTCGATGCGCCGGACATACAGGAGGGGGAACACCGCCTTGAGCCCACCCAGCACTGAGTCCTTTAGCCCCAAGTCTCGGCACACGAGGTTGAGGATAAAGACACCTGTAGGGTGGGAAGGAAAGAGTCAGAATGACCGCACATCTGGTGACACGTGGAGACAAGGTACAGCTCTGAAAATAACAATTTCTGCCCCGGGGTGGCTGGGGGGACTAAGACAGCACCAACGGCGACAGCCAGCTTGCAGAGAACATACACACACAAAAGGCAGAATGAGAAAAGCATGGGAAATATGCAAACCAGAGGAAACATCAGCCCATTTCTTGCTCTTCTATGCTGCTATCCAATGATTTCACGATTCTCCATGTCTCAGTTTCCCAAAGAATCGCTCTGAGAAATAAGTAACTAATACCCCCAAGAAAGAATGTACCAACTCCGTAGGGATGTTATGTTCTTGACAAACACCATGCGGTATTAACTAGCCAAGGATGGCCAAGGTCACCTTGCAACAGCTAAGGTTCTAAGTCAACTCTGTTCACCACAGCACCATACACCAAATCAAAACGTGGGGGCCTCAGAGCCCCAGTTTTCTCAAGGACCTGGGCTGGAGTCCCCGCTGTTCTGGCCACCTTGGCAGGTCTCTTTACCTCGGTTTCCTCATCTGAAATGGGCTGCTATGAAGATGAGATAAGATACTGCCTAGTCCGGGGCATGTGGGAGGAATGTGACTGGGAGCTAGCGTTGCCATGGTGGTGGGAGTGTGAATGACTACAACCACTTTGTAAAACCGGCGGCAGCATCTGCGAAAGCTGAGCATACGCTTCACCTCCCATCCAGCGATTACAGCCCTGCATATATACCCAACAGACCCGCCAACGTTTCACCAAAAGGCATCGTTCGAATGTTACTGGCAGCACTACTTATAAAAGCACACAACAGCAAAACAGCCCAACTACCAAGAGCAGAGGGGGAGACTGAGCGCTACAGCCACACGATGACACTACACAGCAATGAAAGGATCAATGGAAACGCAATATTATGGATGAATCTCACAAGCATTGTGTTGGGTGAAACAGAAACTTAAAGACTACAATCTGTATGATTATTGCATTTATATAGAACAAAAATGGGGAAGACTAAGGCGTGCTTGGTAGAAGTTGGGAGACTGTTATCCCAAACAGGAGGTGAGAGGTGGACTTCTGGGGCGCTGGAAATGCTGTGTGTTCAGTGCTGGTAAGGGGGCGTATTCAAAGGAAGGAAATCAATCAAGTTACACATTTATGATATGTGCATTTTTTGTTATAAAAAAAAATTTTTTTTGAAGGACCCATCCATCCTCCCTTCCTGACCTTTCGTTCTCATACCTTCAGGAGTCAAGATGCTCTTGACCTTCTGCAGGAAGGGCTGGTCCACAAACGCTGGGGGTGGACAACTCATTCCCAGTGTTGGGTCCTTACTGTCCACATCAAACATTATCACGTCGTACTGAGGCCGTGCTGGGAAAGAGAAGCAAATGAGTTTTTGTCTTTGCTGGATAAAATAAGGCCATTTACATTCCTACACTGCATCTCTCCTGTGACCTGTGGTGGGCGCAGGTGGCTGAGCCAGAAGGACAACAGGGAGGATGTGCATGTTAAGGCCACTGACATCACTGTCCAGAGGAATCGTCACCAAGGTTCTGCTGTGAGTACCCCACCTTAAAGACGGGGCTTGGTCTCATCTTTGGGAGTCCATTCTGCAGGGTACTTACTTGGTTAAGAGTCTGTCTGTCCCAGTGGCTGTCAACCCTGACAGAACATTCGAGTCACCGTGGGAAGCTTCTAAATACCTACAGAACCTTGGCTCCCTTCTTGACCAGCTGAGTTAAAAACCTCCCGGAAGGCCTGGCATTTCTCTTCAGCTCCCCAAGTAATTATCTCAATGCAGTTAGAGCTGAGAATCATTTATCTGGACAAGCAGGTATCTAAGCCTTTAAGGGCTGACCTACCACATGCCTGGTACTGTTTTAAATGCTTCACATGTATTAGCTATCTTGGGCCTGAGCCCCCAGAATGACTCTAGCCTCAGAGAGGGAACCTGTGAAACTCTTAATGTGGTCAGTTTGCAGTTAAAATAAGGCAGCATCTGTCCATCTCAGCACCAAATATACTCATCCCAGCACTAAATATACTCATCCCAGCACCAATATACTCATCCCAGCACCAAAATGTCATTCTGGTTTGCCACACCCTTACTGAAGAGAAGCTGGTCCAATGAGAACCAAGCATCAGTTACAGAACAAGCAGACCAGGAAAGGTGGGCATGAGCCCCCCAGGTTCACTTAGGACTGAACCAACCTGACTTTTCCCCAAGGGACTCCAGCTCCGGAAAGCACACATCACCAGGAGCCTATCTATAAACTTGCAGAAGGATCAAGGGACCTCCTGCAGAACATGAATAGGACTTTTGTCCTAAGTCTGGGATATGAAATATTAGAATTAACGGAACCTTAAATCCAGCAGCTGGAGGGCTGTTGCGATTCCCACTGAGCAGCATCTGCCTCAGGGCTTTTCAGCTTCGGCACTACTGACATTCGGGATCAGACAATTCACTGTCGTCAGTGGATGTCCTTTGAATCGTAGGTAGTTTAGCAGCATCCTTGGTCTCTCCCACCAGATGCCAGAAGCATCCCTACCCGATGGTTATGACAACCAACAACATGTGCAAACACTGCCAAACGTCCGAGATTTGGAACCAGTGGATGGCATGAATGCTGTTTTGCTCTATTTCTGGCTTCACTTCCAGCTGATTTTAGAAAAAACACCTTCCAACACACCCCTCAACTTTTCTTCACCTTTCTTCACCCAGCTACATACTGGAGGTTTCTTAAGGTGGTGAGGAGGTGTTAATGTTGCAGGGTCAAAAGAAAAGCCCACTGTCTGTTAGCGCTATCAGGTCAGGAGACAGTCCGTAGAACTTGCTACACCCTAGCCTAGCCCCTAGCACCGAGCTAAGCATATGATTGGCACTCTGTAGTCACTGACAAAATTTCAACAAGTCAACAGGAAAAAAGACTAGGATGTTGCTGATGCCACCCTCTCAGAGATGGATTCTAGAGGCCCTCACAGGCCTGACAACCTTGGATCAATCTTCCCTTGACACCCCCCAAATTCTCCAGTAGCAGTACCTTCTCTTCCCGCTAGGCTGGTAATATAGTCCAGGCCATCTGCAATGTGAACCTTCATCCGGTCGCTCTGAGAGAAGCCAAACCACTGGGTGGCCACTTCCAACATGGACGGGTCGATCTCCACAGCCTCGATACGGGACTTTGGGAAATGATCGTGGACAAAGAGGGGGAGGCTGCCCCCGCCCAGGCCTACCACCAACAATGCCAGCGGGGTCTCTGTAATACAGGAAGAAAGCATCGTTTTACCATCTGCTCACTGGAAAGTTTGGTATCAGCCTCAGGAGGGCAAAAGAGGGAGTCAAATTGTTGGCTCTGCCCAGGGGATACCAGATTTAGGGGTCTGGCCTCCCTGTCTCATCCCAAAATTTAGGAGTTAATTTGACATCTGAAAACTCAACCCTGGCCTCACAGTCCTTCCCTTACCAGATCCAGAAGATGACCAGTGTGTTATTGTAGCCCCTTAAAAATCCCAAAGCACTCGTCACCAAGAGTCCCCACCATAAGCCTTATTAGACCCCTCTACAAAATGGGGGTCTACAATGGCCAACACCTGGTTCATGATCACAAGGCAGTGGATTCCACAGAGATCAACGCCACAACGGGCCAAAGGACACACGCAGGGACTGTGGGTGAAGACGGCGCAAACGCAGACAGAAATACGACCGCTTTCACTACTGTGGTCAGATCCAAACCTGCCATTAGTGAGAAGGCTATGACTGCACTGCCTGTAATATGGGTTTTTAAGTAGGGATTCAAGCTAGAATCATATAATGCATTACTGAAAAGCCAGAAATTCCCCTTAAGTGCAAAGGCATTTCTCTGGAGACATGGTTTTTATTTATTTTTATTGAGTTAGGGAGAGGGAGAGGGAGACAGAAACATCGATGTAAGAGAGAAACATTGATCAGCTGCCCCTCTGCACACCTCCTACTGGGGATTGAGCCTGCAACCCAGGTATGTGCCCTGACCAACCAGGAATTGAAACAGTGCCCTTTCGGTGCATGGGACAATGCTCAACCAACTGAGCCATACCGGCCAGGGCCTGGAGACATGGTTCTTAAAGGCTCAATCTGGTTATGTGGGTATATACATATGTAAGAATTCATCAAGCTTGAACAGCTGAAGATCTGTGTACTTTACCTATCACACTGGATGTACTTCACACCTTAATTGTTTAAATAAATGAGTGGAAGAAAAAACTTCAGACTTAGACATATATGGCCATTTCAACATTACAACTTCAGTTTGAGGAAAAAGTTATTTGGATGTTCGTTAACTTAGAAGCAGGTTGGGAATAAGAAAGATACGAATGTTTATGCTTTTGTCATTCTGTGATCACTGCTCTTATTCACAAGCAGCTCCTTTGATTAGCTCTGTCATCTCCCATGCTCCTCGCTGTGGGAAGCAGTGACAACCCCCTCACCTAGGAGCAGCTCAGGGTTTCTCAGCAAGGCCAGGCCGGCGATCATGGCTTTGTGGTGTTCACAGCACAGGTAGCTCTTATCGATGGACTGCCCCGGGGTTGCAGGGGGCTCCTCTGGAGTACCAGCCGGCCACTGCTTCTTCCTGTCCTTTTTCCGCTTCTTCTGGACTAAATTAAGAGAGACAATGAAGTCCTATGCTTAGTCCACTAGTCCTCAGAGAGCAAAGCACCAGGGGCAGTGGGCTGCAGCTGACTTGATCTCACTCACAAACCCAAGCGTTAAATATGCAGGAATTTGAACTGGTTACATGTCAGAGTCTGAAAAGAAAAGTGGTAAAGATATACCCCAAAGCCTGGGAAAACTCAATTTAGGAGTCCTGGTACCACTCCTATGAGAAATATAAGGCCACTAATAGAATCTTCATAAATTCTTGTAGGGAAGGACTTATAATTACCTCCTCTATGCCAATTACTATCCTAGGGTTTTTACTCTTTTAGCTCCTATAACAGCCCTTTAATTCCAATTACTGGCAGATAGAACACGTGAGAATCTGATGAGTTAATAATTAGGTCCAGAATCAGTAAGTAGTGCAGACTGGATATGAACCTGGGACTGCCTGTCTCCAACGCCTATCATCTTTCTACTGTATCTGGATTTGAACCTGGGACTGTCTCCAATGCCTATCATCTTTCTACTGTACCACTCAGACAGTAGAAATGGCTCACCTTACCGAGCCCTGTTGAATTAGTACCCAGACGTATGTGGAACTTGTAAAGCAAGTGGCTTTTAAACTGAAGGCATTAAAGTGATGATCACGTTTACTTGGTAAACCATTAGTCCTGCTCCTTATCATTTCACAGCCAGGCTTGGCTCAAGAACAGAACACAGACCTCTTATGGCCACTCACATCCTAAGAGCCCAGGTGGTATAAGAGGACAACCCACTTGGCCATGTGCCTCTGGTCACAAGTACCCAGGTCTGTCCTACATCTCGGCCACGCTCCCAGGTCCTTCTGACCACCCGAAATCAAGAGTCCATGCCATGTCCATTTGGGTCCCACCAATGTGCCTCTGACGCCTCACCTCTGTGAGACACACCCTTCAGCAATCTGGCTTCTGACTGCACCACGTTCCTGTTGCTGAGGAAGATGAGCCGCCGGAAGTAGCACTTGTCATCCCCCTGCACGTCCTCAATGACGTAGTCGCCACTCAAGGGGCTGCAGTCTTGGTGCTGAATGGTCCGCACCCCGATGTCTCCACCCACAGACAGGAAAGGCACCTGAAGGTACAACAGGTATGTGCTCAAACCACCAGCTCAGCTAAGAAACGTGAGAAAGTAGAACCCCTTCCCCTGTGTGTATCTGAGGAATCCATGCCATGGTTCTGGGCAGTAGAACTCCACAGAAGTGCCATACTATTCCAGTTCTTCTCTGGGGCCTTTGACTTGATCTCATAAGGTTTAATTTACCTTTCTGAAAACTAACTGATCCCCCCAAAACCATTATAAAATGCAGTTGGTTCTCCCCCAAGAAAAATAGAAGTTTCTCAAGAGTAATCCTCAAAAGCACTTTCAACAATCCAGGACAATCAAAGCCAGAGAGAACCCTTGGGAAGAGACTATAATTATGAGAGAAGGAATATGAATGGGGATGAGATAACGAAATCCAGGGGAGATGACAGAGCTAATCCACCCACTCCAAACGTGAAGAGATGTCCCTTCCCTCAGCCATTCTCATCTTTTTCTCCCATTATTCTAAACAGGAGAAAAAAATTAGGAGAAAAGTACATTTCTCCTCTAAACTTTTCTCTTTCCTTTTCCAGTCTTTACATCTGTTGCTTTTCAAAGACGTACATGAATATTTAATAATCACCAGGGATTCCTAACTTGGCAGAGACATAGGCACTGGTGAGAGAAGGTCACAAATAACCTCCCACAGGAGCTGGGTCTCTCTGATGGGCACCGCCCCCAAGTGTACCAGGAAGACTCAAATACATTCCTCCGTAAGCACAAGTCAGCCTCGTGGGCAGAACCCAGGCTGGGAATCAGGAGCCTATTCTTTTTTTCAGATCTGTTACTACAGCACCCAGCCTCAGGTACCTTGGCTTTCCCCTCTGTCAAGAATAAAGTCACCTGCCCACTACCCTGCCTTGGGACCAGGATGGCATCAGACAGACCATGTCAACTGGTAATTCCATATCACCACTTGGGCAAAAAACCTCCAGTTTCCGTCCCAGTAAAACACCAGACCGGCAATGCTCATATCCTGAAAGTATCCATTTACCCTCAGATAATGATGGCTCTAAGAAGCAACAGGGGCAAGGGTGTGCTAGAAGGAGTTAATGGGGGAATAAAGGGAACATATGTAATTCTTTCAACAATAAAGATTTTTTTTAAAAAAAGCAGCAGCAAAAGGGTCAAGAGAGTCTTGTGCACAAGTGAGGAAATAGACATACAGTCCAAGTCATTCACAGAATGAAGAGCTAGAGCCTGCAAGAGCTGGAGCATCTCCTTCGTGCCATCTCTGTGGAGTCTGAAAGGACTCCCAACCCCAGACCCAGATGTCCCTGTGGGTCTCAATAACGGCAACCGCTTGCCTTCCTCACACTGCCAAGAGCAAAGAAATGTGATTGATGCCCACTTCAGCTCTTAGCTGCTGACATGCCCTCCAGGAGCCGACTACGGTCACAGACCCTGCCCTAGCTTCTTTCAGGACACCCTCTGCCTTCCTGGCTGCTAGTGTGACTTCTCCAGAGACCTGTGAAAGCTGCTGCCGAGCTTCCTTACCTGCTGCTGGGCGGGCATCCCAGCTGGGGCCAACTCCATGACTCTGGCTGATAGCTCGGCCTGGATGCTGTCCATGCCTTCGTACTGCTGACCTCTGTGCAGGGCCACTGTGATCAGCCTCCTGAAGCCAGCGCTGGCCGCCAGCTGCTTCCGGCCCTCCTCCATGCCAAAGAGCCACTCGGTCTCCCGACCCTGGGGGACTGGAAACAGGCGCCTGGTGACAGGGAGTCCCGGGAAGAGTGTTCAAGCCCATTACCGGTATGACCACATGGCAGAGAGGCAGGCCCTGCCCAAGCCCAGAATCCCTTCCTACTGTGACCCACTGAGGGGCTACGAGTCCCTGGAGCACAAGGCCCAGAGCAAAGCTGCCATCAGACATGAGACAGGACCAAGGGGGAATAAGAAGTGTGAGCACATGTGCAAGGGAAAAAAATAGCAATACTACAAATGCTTACTACATACCAGGCATTATTCCAAGCAGTTAACAAATAGAAACACATAGAATCTTTACAATAGCCCGGGATGCAGGTAGTATTATTAGTCCCATTGCATAAATGAGGAAACTGAGACAGAAGTTACATTATTTGCCCAAGGTCTAATAAATGGCAAAGCTGGAACTCAAACCCAGGCAGTCCAGCTGCAGACTCCATGCTCACATCCGGGGCACGTGTTTGTTCCCACAGGTGCAGGTAGGATTATGGAATACTTGGAAAAAATGGCTCAGTCATCTGGAAACAAGTGGCCAGCGTGACCAATCGACACCTTGCATTCATCTAAAATATTCTGTTTTTGAAAGCATTCTCTCATATTCTCTTTTTTGAACATTATTAATGTACATCTGGTATCGTTTACCCCTTTCAATAATAACACTAAGGTCCATAAAGCAGTTATCATGTGCCAGGCACCTTCCTAAGAGCTTTTACACTTCTCACAGCTACACAAGGTAGTTATATCACTTATGGATGAGGAAACTGAGGCACAAAAAAACAAATAACATGTCCAATGTCACATCACCAAGATGTGACTGGGACAGAATTGGAACCTGAATAATCTGGTTCCAGAGCTGACCTTTTTTAGCCACTGCTCTGTACTAGCTCTCTAATTTAGCAGAGAAACACCGCAATTTCCCCAGGTCCCACAGCTTAAAGGCTACAGACCCGAGACTGGACAGCTCCCACCACTCGATGTTACAAAGTAACTACCATCTCTACAGTGTGTGACTTGCCTAAATGCATCTGTATTACTTCTCTCCTTCCTACCAATGCCATTCTCCCACTTCACCAAGGCTTTGCGATGGGAGATGAGAAGAAATAAGCTTCAAATCCAAGGTACCTAGAGAGTTGCTATTGTTTCTTCCTCATGCCTTGGCTAGTCTAACCTCTGAAAGTACCATCCCTGCAAGATGAAACCAGCCAAGGCATACCCATCCACCAACGCCCCAGCCCAGCCTTCCAGGGAAGAGAGGGACCAATCCCAACTCACTGATGAAAATGGCAAAATGATTGTCCCGCGATGGTTTCACAGTGGGGCTGTCCACCACGTGGAGGGTGTAGCGTGGCTCCCCCGTGTCCCCATTGCACAAGTCCAGGGACACACTCCCCAGCCCGGCCTTGCGGTACAGCTGGCTACACAGCCAGGCATACTGCTGACGCTCCCGCACTGCCTCGGCCAGCCGCTCAGCACTCTCCAGCCGCACAGGCTTGCCCTGCTCCTGAGCACACAGCTCAAGGATCTGAAGGGCAGAGCCAGGGATTGGCCTGAACTTGGTCATGATGAAGGCAAAGACAGGCAGGGGAAACCGAGGCTCTGCTTCCAACACCTGGTCCTGGCTGCTGGCCACCTGATGCACCCTGACCATCCACCCCTCCCTGGAGAAGTGACCCACTGCTTTCTTCAGGACGTGTGCCTGAGCCAGGGAGATGCAGAGGTAGCGACCGCCCACCTGCAGGACACGGCCAACCTCAGCCAGCATCCTGTCCACCTGTTGCAGGGTCTTCTCCTCCTCATCTGTCAGGACAGCATCCAGGGTGCCCTTGTCCAACACCACCTGGAAAGAGGCATCAGGAAACTCCATCTGTGTCATGTCCATCTTCAAGAAGCTCATCTGGGGCCGTCTGTTGGCATTGCGTTCCTTCATTTGCTTGATGACAACCTCACTGATGTCAATGTTCACAATATCCTGATAGCCCACATCGTACAGCTGCTCGCTGAGCTCTGAGTTACCACACCCAATCACCAGCACCTGAAGGGGGTGGGGGGGGGGGAGAACCGACAGCATGAAAGTGACTAAGGCAAAGGAATGAGCTTCACACGTGTTGAGGAATCAAATCTCACCTTGGCTGTTGCATGTTTTCAGAAGGGGAAGATGCTGTTGTCACAGAAGACAGCACCATTACAGAGCTGATTCTAGGCTCCATCTTAAAACACCTTTGGTTAGAGGACTCACTAGTGAAAATCACATTCAGCAACAGCCATGCAGGTTATGTGAAAATAATACTTTGCATATTACGGAAACGAACTAATCATGGTTGTTCTTGTCTCTGAATCAGGCATTTTTACTCAAGAACCGGTAGGAAGTAACAGAATCCAAATGCAGTAAGTAGTTACAGTTGAAATCTCCTATCTGTTTTACTGTTGAAAACCTAGTTCATAATCCTATTCCACTCATGCCTTTGGCTCCTCCTCATGATATCCTGGTATTTTCTGAAGCTGAACTTAAATACACAAGTTGTTGCCTCATGCTCTATGCAGCAACCTCCCATTAATCCTTCAAAATTCTACCCTGATGTCACCATCTCTGGAAAAGCATGGTATACACAATGAGAAGTGCCTAAACTTTGGAGCTTGATGGGCCAGAGTCTAAATTTCCATGTGGCCATTTATTACATATATGATCTTAGTATCTCAGAGACTCATTTATCCATCTGTATAATGTGTGTACACCACTCACCTCACAGAGTTTATTATGAGAATTCAACTATCAAACACTCAAATACACACACACACACAGCACAAGGCTTGGTGCTTAAAACTTCCTTAAAGCTTTCTACCCTCCTCCCTTCCCTACCTCCAGTACAAGCCCTCCTCTATCAAAACTCCTATTACTGTACTTATCACTTTTCTCTTCAGGATTGTGCCCAGGGCATTATACCTTAATGCTCATGTAGCTTAAGGGCTGAGCACATTGCCTGAAATTCAGTGGGCCCCGCTACAATTATTTGATAACAGATTTGTGTATCAGTGAAACATAGCTAGTGCCTTCTCCACAATGATGCGGTGACAGAAACGCACACTTTATTCTCTAGGAGACCACATCTAGGTTGAGTTACTAAAAGAAGTGATTCTTCCAGTGGGGTTATTCATTGAAGGATGAGCTGGGGCGGGAAGTCTTTTATCTCAAACCTTTAAAAAATATTTTTAACTGCCTTTCAGCCAGAACGATGCATGAAATCCTGAAATTATGGGCCCAATTAGGGCCCCCACGCCTGTCCCTGTTTACCGTGTGCAGGATAACCTGGAAGGCAGTTCCCACCTTCCCGAACGAACACACACACACATACACATTCATTCTCATTCTCTTATTTTCATTCTCATTCTCGCGCGCTCTCTCTCTCTCTCTATCGGCTGCCAGGCCGCGCTTACCTTTTCCCGGGGCTTCATGTATTTGTGCAGCACCCCGCACAGTTCCAGGTAAGTTCCATACCACTCGAAAGCTTTCTTTCCACGCTGCTGGAAGAACTTCTCCCAATAGTCAACGGAGCCAAACTCCTTGGAGCTCTTAGGTAAGAGATTCATATTTCCACACCGCACCTGCGTCTTCAAGACTGTCCCACCCCCAACGGAGGGGCTTTCCACCACGCTGTCTCCGGGACACTTCAATGGGCTTTCTTTCCACAGACAAGCAGCCACGTTGATTTTTTCCCCATTCAAAACCCAAAGGAAGGACCCTTACATGTGAACCGCACACGTGAGACACTGAACCTAACACGCTCAACCTCAACTCCGCGCCGACAGCCCCTGCCACATGGGGAGCGCCTCTCCTTCTCAGAGCTTGATTTCAGAACCGGCAATCATATCCGGGTACGAGGCTTCGCAATTGGTCGACCGCCCAGACCTCCCAGCATTTCATTGGTCACTGATTTTTGTTCCTGGCACCCCATTGGCTGCAATAGGCTCGCCTCACGCAGGCGCCGAGCGTTTGTTTATGTGAGGCGGAAGTAGGCGGGCCCTACTTCCGGAAGTAGGCGGGCCCTACTTGGATGGGGGCGGAAGTGGCCAGTTCCCTGGAACCTAGGCTGGGTTCCCAACCCCGGGAGAGGGCGGCTTCTGGGGCCCTGTGTTCGCTTCGTCACCAGTTCTTATCATGAGCCACATAGGAACTGAGCACTCGTAATTGAGGTAAAGCTCCAATTCATAAAAAGGAAATAGTTATATGGCAGTAAATCCAGCCAGACCTCCTCTAAATAAGAGATTTGGTTCCCAGAATTCTCTGCGTTCAGTAGTTTCCTTCTCTCTCGTGCACATCTGCAGGCACGCCAGTTTCCTGATAACGCAGTTAACTCACTTTTATAGAGAAAACAAAGGGCATAGCATAAATGGTAAGTTGTTTGCCTTTGGGACCAGTGGGCAATAACAGTTTGAAATTAAAAAGCCAGGAAAGATGAGGGAATAGTGCCTGAACCTAGTTATTTTAGGTCAGAACTCTAAAGGATGCCGGCGAAGGTCTACCCTCTTTTTCTCCTCGGCTTCCTTCTAAAGGTCTCATCAGCCCCACCCCGAGTGACTTCTCACAGCTGCCTCCGCCTACTCCCAGCACCACGCCGTGTCGGAATGGAACCTCGGGAACCAGTTATTCCTCCCTTAAAGCGCCTTATAACCCTAGGGATCCGGATCGGACTCAGCACCTGCGGGATCCTCCCTCTCTGGGTAGAGACGAGGGCGGAATCGACTCTTTCGACGATCGCCGGGGCCTGGCTCCGCCCCCTCCCCCCCTGCCTGGCGCCAGGCCGCGGAGCGCCAATGAGCTCGATAAGCGGGGGCGCAGCTGCGGCGGAGCGGCGGACGCCGACTGGGCGTCCACTGCCTCCGCTCCCGGCTTTCTTCCTCGGCTCCCGGTTCCTTCCCGCAGCCGCCCGAGACCTCCCGGGAGACTCAGGTACGGGCGCCCGCCTGGTCTCGGAGAGGTGGTGGGAGGAGGTGGGAGGAGGGAGGCGGAAGGAAACCGAGACGACGCTCCAGTCCCGCAACGTCCGCGTCAGGCCTGGGGGCCCAGGAGGGTGACCTGAGTGGGAGCAGGTCGGGGGTGGACCGGGGTGCTGTGAGAAAGGGTGATGGGACGGTGTGCGGGCGGGAGGAGCCGGGAGGGAGTGGGTGTCGCGGGGCCGAAAAGACCGGAGGTTGGAGCTGACCTGGTGCGACAGATGGGGCGGGGGAGGAGCCTCTGGCTGGAGGGCCGGGCTCGGGTCAGGATTTAAAAGGCTCGGAGCGTGAGGACTGGCAAGTGCGGGCGATCATTGCGCTGACAGGTTTTGTGAATAGCCGCATCTCCAGGCTGCGTGCAATTCCAGTCGCTGGTTTCCCGGAAACTGCATCTGCATCTGCCTCGCCTGCGGGTTAGAGACAGGGAGAGGAGTCCGACAGGGAATGGAGGCAGGGACAAGGGAACCCTCTGCCCGCGTGCGAGCCTGGTGCGAAATGAAACACACAAGGTTGCTTGTTAGTCTTTGCTAACATTTATTAAGCAACAGGTTAGAAGTGTGTGATGTGTAAAGCCCCCGAAAAGAGAACGTATTGCCTCTTCCAAAAATACATACATACATTGTAAACGTGGGAGGATGGCATAGGAAGCAGACGGTGATGACATTTTTTAGGTGAACTGTGCATGGCTATTCTGCCCTCCATGCTGAATTACATGATGAAGACTCTTGTTTACATATATATCTAGACACAGACACCTGAATGCATACGTGAGGTTTTGTT
The DNA here is from genome assembly GCF_963455305.1 of Plecotus auritus. Lineage (NCBI taxonomy): Eukaryota > Metazoa > Chordata > Mammalia > Chiroptera > Vespertilionidae > Plecotus > Plecotus auritus. The sequence goes on from NC_137778.1 coordinate 26,906,950, forward strand.
TTGTCTTGTTTTTCAGAAATCTTCTTAGTAGAGTATGTAAGTCTAATTTCTAAGCATGGTTTTTTTCCTGTGAGTTGTTTGGTACAGATGTCATCAGTTGCCCTGTGGTTCATGGTGCGTAGTTAATCTGCCTGCTGCTTTGCTGTTGGCTTTTTTGTTGGTCAGACGCTGGTTTCTTGCCTTCCTGAGGCTGATCCTTGGATTATGGGATCTGAAGATGGGTCTTGCTCATCATTAAGCTTGTAGCTTCACCGTGTGTTTCATAAAGATGTTATGTAAATCTGCCTGTTATGTGCTTTGAGAGGTTGAGGTAGCCGCTTTGTGGGGTTTAACATGTAAACAAAATACGGGTGTAATAAAAAGCTCAGTCCTTCTGTTGCTTCCTTTGTCATTTGTGGGTGAGTTTGGTGTGTTTTTTTTGTTTTTTTTTCATGCATTCTGTAACATTTCTGCATGAATGGATTACTCTGAAATCAAGGCCAGAAATATTGTTGAATGAACTCTAGAGTTGTTTATTCATGTGGCAAGAATTTGTTTTTGTTTTTTTTTCTTAACACGTGGTTAAGTTTCAGGTTCCGGAGCATTTCTTATGAAAGAACAGTTTCTTACCAATTTGTTTTGACAGGAAGCGAGCTTCAAATCTTACTTTTATTTTGTTTTTGAAACTGGACTGTGGGCTTATTTTTTTACATTATAACATTAACCAACAAACTGATGTCTAGCTATAGTTAATTTGAAGATTTTCAGATTCTTGTGGAAGGGGGAAGAGGGCTGCTGGATTGTTATAGGGAAGTGGTCTTTCTAGGACACAACTGTGTAACCTGCTGGGACATTAACTGAATAAATGTCACAACTGATCATGCACAGCCATGATTAATTGAGGCCTGTGCTTCTGCTATTTCAATGAGCAGAGTGGCTAACACTATTAATTACTTATCTTTACTAAGCCTTAGCTTTCCTGTAGTTTTCTAGTGCCTAAGAGTAACAGGAAATACACATAAATCCCTGAGCACAGTGCCCAGCTCACAGTAAAACTTGGAGCACTCCTTAGTCTCATCATTCATCCATCTTCTAGTCCAAGAATCTGAAAACTCATACCTGCATATGTCAGCTTTTTCTGGAGAAAATTTTGAGTATGTTGCAGACTCAAGCACGTTCCTGGAAAATCACAGTGCATGTTAGCATATAAAAGGAAGTGAGACTTTCTGTAGGGGAAGAAGAACACTGGCTTTGTTGAACAGTTCTTACCAAGCATCAGGTTTCTTGGAACACCCATTGCTACGCTCCAGAACAGGATGTTAGAGTTTACAGAATGCTTGTGCATGTATTATCTGAGTAGACCCCTCCCAATTCCATGCAGAAGCCTAGAAAATACTGTTTCACACATGAGGGAGTTGAATCATTGTTCAAACAACTAACCTAAAGTGAGCACTGGAAGTGTTCCGCTGACTGCTCAGTCCAAGTAAAAATCCTAAAGCATTCAATGTCTCACTTTCAGGGACGCACCTCCTATACCATTTCCTTCATGTACAGTCTGCTTTTTCATTTTATAAAAACTTTGTCACTCATTTCCTCCACATGTTCTCCTAAGAAAATTACATCCATTTTTTCATGATTTTTACTATTTCTTATGTGTTGAGGCCCAGCAGGGAGGTCCCTGGAAAGCAGCAAGTGAGAGGGAGTAATTAAAGTCAGAGAAGTGAAGGAGGCCCCTTCACAATAAGGCCTTGGTCTCTGTTGTAAGTACTTTCTTTACCTAACACCCAAAAGTCTCAAATCCAATGAAACCTATTTTTTCTTAAAGGTGGTGAGTACTTTCTCTGCTGGGAAGTAGAAGAGTACTTCTAGAGTAAAAAAAAATATGCCTCCCAAGTTCAAGCGCCACCTAAACGATGATGATGTCACTGGTTCTGTGAAAAGTGAAAGGGTAAGTTCAGAATCTTAAGCTTTTAAAAAAGAAAGACTAAAAATGTTTTCATTCCTTTTATAAGTACTGTGTTTTAGAAAACTTGAAAGTTTATGGCTATATTCTAATCCCTTTGTTCATCATAGTAAACATTAAAAAGTAGTGTACTTAAATTGGTGACTTAATTGAATTCTCCTTCCATTACTGATCTTGTAAACAGTTGTTGGCTGGAAAATGTTGAACTCTAATCATGTATAATTTTTTTTTTAAGAAGTCAAACCATTCACATTAATCCATTGGGGCTTTTTCTGCACTAGCTGGTCCCTCTGCTGGCCATGAATTCTCTTCACCCTGATCTTTGGTTGGCTCTTTGTTACCGTTTGCATCTCAGCTTAAATTTCACCCCTGGAGAGTGATTTTCCTGGACAGCCTAATCTCATTTAATCCCCCTGTCTCTTTCTATCCCATCACTGTTTTAATTCTCTGCATAGCATTTATCACTATCAGATATTTTTCTATGAGAGCTCAAACCTTGTCTGTGTTATTCAAAGTCGGTGCTTGGTCCTTAGAACAGTGCCCAGCACATAGATGCTCAAACATCTCTGTTGAATGACAGCTGAATAGAGGAAGGCAGGAGAAGGGACTTGCTCCTCCCAACTGCCCTCCGTTCCTTACTCCACACCACCAGCTCAGTGACCTTTCTGCCTCGTGGTCAATCATAGGATTCCACTATTAGAAGCATTTTCTTTCAAAAGTCCGCCAATGTGGTTCTATATCTTTCAGCTTCCATTGAAGCCCATGCAATTACTTTTCCCCCTGGAAGCTTGGAGTTCAGAAATTTCACCAGGACAGAACTTGTTTTATTACTCCTGACAGTGTGTAAGCCCTGAAATCTGAAAACTCAAGTCGTTTTCTCTCTTTTTTTTTTACAGAGAAATCTTCTGGAGGATGATTCAGATGAAGAAGAGGACTTTTTTCTGTAAGTTTTTTAACAGCTGTATTGGGTTGTAATTGACATATAATGTATATACTATGAGTTTTGACATATGTACTGTACACTTGTGAAATCATGACCAAAATCAAATAATAAACAGCGCCATCATGTTCAAAGTTTCCTTGGACCTCTTGGTAACCTCTCATTCTCCCAATCTCTAGGCAATCACTGGATCTGCTTTCTATTTCTATAGTTTGTATTTTTTAGAATTTTTTTATTATAAGTGGAACCATACATTATGCTCCTTTTTTTACTGACTTCATTCATCTGCATAATTATTTTGGGATTCATCCATGCTGTCACATATATCAGGTTTGTTTCTTTTTATTTCTGAGTAGTATTCCATTATATGAATATTCTGCAGTTCATTCATTCACTTAAGATGGCTATTTGGAGTAGTTGTACTTTTAAGCTATTATAAATAAGGCTACTATAAACATTTTCATACAGATTGTTTTGTGTGAACATCTGCTTTCATTCTCTTGGATAAATACTTAGGAGTAGAATGGCTGATGTATATGTACAGCTATTTTCCAAAGTGGTGTCCCATTTTATATTCCCATCAGCATTGCATAAGAGTTCTAATTGCTCCAAATTCTCATCAGCACTCCATATGGTCAGTCTTTCATTTTAGCCATTCTTGTGGGAGTGTAGTGGTATCTCATTACATTTTAATTTGCATTTCCCTCATAACAAATTAGGTTAAACGTCTTTTATGTGCATATTTTTCATCCCCTTACCTTTATTTTTTAAATGTGTTTTTATTGATTTTTTAGAGAGAGAGAGAGAGAGAAACATCGATTGGCTGCCTCCTGCATGCCCCCTACTGGGGATTGAGCCCCAAACTGGGGCATGTGTCCAGACTGGGAATCGAACCGGTGACCACCTGGTGCACAGGATGACAATCAGTTGAGCCACACCAGCTGGGCATCTTCACATCTTTTTTTAAGAGTACATGTTAAAATCATTTGCCCAATTTTAAATCTGTTTTCCTAGTAAGAGCTTTTTATACAAGAGCTTTTCAAGAAAAAAAGTTCCTTAGCAGATACGTTGTACAAATATTTTCTCCCAATTTGCAACAAAATCTTTTCGTTTTCACAGCAGTATCTTTTTGAAGATCCAAGTTTTGATTTTGATGAAATAAATTTACTAATTTTTTAAAAACTATTTTTGCTTATTTAAGAAATCTTTGCCAATCTCACTAAGATTTTCTTCTATTTTTTTCTTAGGAGTTTTATAGTTTTGCCTTTTACATTTAGGTCTATAATATACTTTAAATTAATTGTTACAAATGGTTGAGTTAATTAAGTAAAGGATAATTTTTTTATTCTTTTGGCATATGTCTATCTAATTGTGCCACCACCATTTGATGAAAAGGTTATTCTTTCCCCCATTGAATTATCTTAATAATTTGTCAGAATTAATTGACCCGATCGATCCTTTGGAGTTATGTTTACAAAGGGCTCTCATAGACGGTGTTTGTATTGGCAGAGTCGGGAAGGAGGACATACTGTTGTAGTTTACTCTGGAGATTAATGTAGAGATAATCTTGAGAGGAACCATCTGTCTTTCTCTTTGTTATAATGTTGTGAAGTTTTTTGTAGAGGTTTTTCCCGCCCCCCAAAATAAAAACATTTTATAAAAAGTGATTGACAACCATGAAGCATTGAACAGAAAGAGCCTACAGCACATAAAACAAATCCAATTACAGGGAATAGTATCATTTTTTGCGTGAAGGGCAGATGAAGTGGGAAGATAATTTCCTACAGGTGACAAGATTTCCATAGAATCACAAAGCTAATTGCCGATAGTGCTGATTATGGTAAGGAGCCTTAGTCTACAGCAGTGGTCGGCAAACCGCGGCTTGCGAACCGCAGTTTGCCGCTCTGTTGACTAATGAGTTTGCCCACCACTGGTCTTCAGCAATAGCTACCTGTCAAAAAAGAACTCAGTATTGGAAAGAAGGCCAGAGGGTTTAGTTAAATAAGTGATTACCTGAATGAAGTTTAGACCCCCTTGTGGGAAACACGAACTCTTCAGGCAACAATGTACCACTGAAGGTCCACTCCCAGATCATGCTGTGCGTCTTCAAAGGGCTGGACAACAAAAGCAGCACACTCGTCCCAATACAACTCCCATACCCTGTGGTTTTGTCTGCGTTGGAAGGGGGACACACCAAATAAAGTTCTTGAAATAATTTTAAAAATTTAATCAACACCCATGTTTATTGCACAATATTCACAGTAGCCAAAAGTTGGAAGCAGCCAAAGTGTCCATCAGTGGATGGAGAGATAAACAAAATGTGATATGCATATAATGGACTTTTAGTCTTAAGAAGGAAGGACATTTTGACACACACTACCACATGGATGAACCTTGAAGATAGTACGCTAAATGAAAGAAGCTGGTCATGAAAGGATAAATTTTACATGATTCCACTTATATTATGTGCCTAGAGTAGTCAAATTTATAGAGCACAAAGTAGAACAGAGGTTGCCAGGGGCTGGGAGGAGTGGGGATGTGGGAATTAGTGTTTAATTAGTACAGAATCTATTTTCTTTCTAGTTTTGTAGTTTATATCTTATTCTCTATCATCAGAAGAAGAACAATTACTTAAAATATCTAAAAGGTTTTTTTTATTTCCGGAATTTTAAAAGGGTTTAATTAAAATGATACAGCATTTTACTATAATAGAGAATGATTTGAGAAATGTTGAAATTTTCAGAGTCCTGCAAAATTTCCCTTTAGCTTAAGTTTAAGATGAGGAATCAAAAAACATAATTAAAAATTTTTAGCGTTTTGAATGGATTGTTCTCTGTATCCATCCCTGATAATCAGCATTCCATTATGGCCGAAATTCAAGGTGAATGTACTTTTAGTTTTCTATAATTGATCATAAAGCTATTCATACTCACTGGCATTGTGGTTGTTAATGGTATTTCAAAGTTTAATCATAGAGCATACTATGTGTAAGGGTTATATAAACCCAAATTTCTCTAAAAGTTACAATATTCGGAAGAATTAGGTTAATTGTGGCCAGCATTAAGTGCCAATGAAGGACAGACATGATTATATATCATTCAGTTCCAACAGTACCAGTAAACTGTGATTCCTTATGGTGAATGACCATGTTTAGGATTTAGCTTGATTTTGTGCGTTTTCTGTTTTGTCCTTGGTTTTTAATGCTCTCATTATTTATATGCACTTGGTATTTTGTTTTCAGAAGGGGACCATCTGGACCAAGATTTGGACCTAGAAATGATAAAATTAAGCAGTAAGTTTCTGAGATACTCATTTGTTTAAGTGATTGTTATTTTTCTGTGTGGACCAGACGGGGGCAAACTACATAACCTGTGAGTCATGTCTGGCTGCCACCTACATTTGTAAATAAAGTTTTATTGGAACACAGCCATGCCTATTTGCTTTCTTATTATTTATGGCTGCTTTCAAACTACAATGGCAGATTTGAGTAGTTGTGACAGAGACCTGATGGCACGCAAAATCTAAAATATCTATTATCTACCCGGCCCTTTATAGGGGAAATTTGCTGAGCCCTGATATAGACAAAATGTAACTGCTGGGTTTTAAAAACCCAGTAATTTTTATTTTCACAAAGCTACCTCTGACTTATAGCTAAGGAAATGCAGTTCCTGGTTCTTGGTTTTTCTTAACTTGATTACCTTATGTCAAATCTACCTATTTAGCACAATTTCAAGGTCTATTTTGTTGTTGTTTTTAAATATATTTTTATTGATTGCAGAGAGAGGAAGGAAGAGGGGGAGAGATAGAAACATCTCTGATGAGCGAGAATCATGGATCAGCTGCCTCCTGCATGCCCCACACTGGAGATCGAGCCCACAACCCGGGACCCTTCAGTCCACAGGCTAACATTCTATCCACTGAGCAAAACCGGCTAGGGTCCCAGTACTAAGGAGGGATAGGCTGCCCTGATTTTGAGTATAGATGGCACATCATGGGAAAAAGATACCGTGATGGGGTGTCACATGTTTTATGAGATACTTGGACTAAAATCAGGTAGTGATTTTAGTCCAAGTATTTTAGTCCCAGTATTTTAGCTGGTGTGAAGAAATATGTCCACACTTATCCTAATCCTAGCTCATGGATTCTGAAATATATAACCAAGGTACCTACAAATTGGTTCAAGTACGAAACAGGATGTTTTTATTTTCTGTTGCTGTGGAACAAATTGGCCTGAAATTAGCAGCCTAAAACAGGACACAACTGTCATCTCAGGTTTCCCATGGCTCAGGAGCTCAGTCACTGCATAGCTGACCCTCTGCACAGGGTCTCAAAGTCCTGAAATCAAGGTGTCACCATGACTTATTTCATAAATTAATATAAGGTAGTTTTTGCCTAATGATTGGTGCAACAGAGGGAAAGTAGACACTTAAAATAGTGAACACGTCTGTGTTGATGTACTCTAGAGTGAGAGTAGGCAGCTGAAAACCAGTTATTAAATTTTTGAATATATATAAAATCTTCATTGAACAGCCTGAAATTTGGATAGAAAAGGCCCTCATCACCTGATATAAAGGAGGAAATCATATTTTTATTCTGAAGAACAACATAAAGGTTTTCTGAGTTGCTCTGTTGTGGGTGCTTCAGACCTTCCCAGGTATTGCAGGTATCTTAAACACTGTTTAAATGAAAACCGAGGAACAGTGAGGAAAAGAGTTTTACCCATTGAGTGTCAGTGTCCTAGAGCAGACCTTACATTTCCATTTGGGAACCGGTGTTTTCATGAGCTCCTAACATACTTGGGCAAACTCCTTGGTTAGTCCTAGTGTGTGAAATATACAGCATGCTTAGGTTACAGCTGTGTCCGTGTGATGCCTCAGCTCCCTGCCGAAAAGAAAATGAAGCCGATAGGTCAGAGTCAAGCTATTTGACTAAATTCTGCTGTACTTTAACATTTCATAGTTGAATAATTCTGAGAATTTTCTCTTTTCTATCATGTCTAATGAAAGTCAAAAATTATAAAATCCTCAAGAGAAAAATATTGTTAATCTTTATTTTAAACTAGTGTTCAGAATCAGGTGGATGAAGTTATTGATGTCATGCAAGAAAATATTACAAAGGTAATTGAAAGAGGGGAGAGACTAGATGAACTACAGGACAAATCAGGTACAGATATTTTATATATTTCTTGATGTTATTAACTGTGTTTTAATAGTGTACTTCTCCCATGTTTCTAGCTGACGTTTAGGAACATGTGACAGTAAAATAGTACTTGGTTCTTTACTGGTGACTGTCATGTTTTCACTTTAGCTTCCTTTACTTTAAACCATCTTGTTGTATTATTTCTTCAAGTGATCAGTTGAGAATGGAAAATTTAAAAATTCGTTGTTGAAGAGTTAGAGTGGCCTGTTTTTCTTTTTTCCTGTTACATTGATGTGCTTTGTATTCACGTCAACACTTACTTCAAATGTATCTGATAGTTTCATCTTTTCTTCCTCTGGTAACATGTTAGTCTCTGTGCCTATAACAGGTACTCAGCTATTGTTTAAATAATGAGTGGCTGAATATATGACTAATCCTTCATAGAGTTGTTTAAAGGAAAAACTTATTTAATCACTTTTAAAATGCATATTTTTTTGCTTCTAAATCAGTCACTTTTGGTGTCTTCTAAGAATGTAACCTTCACATGTTAATTTTTTCTGTAGATGTGCCAACTACTTGAATTTTAAAATTTACTTTTTAAAATTTATCTTTATTGTTGAATGTAATACAGATATACCCTTTCCCCCAATGACCCTTTATAGCCCACCCCCGCCCCCCAAGTACCTAAAGAGTATTTTCTTACCAGAATTCATAAGTATGTTTGAAAGGCTTAAGGCCCTGGAAAGACTTTTCTTAATGTTATAAATATGGATTGAACAAACTGACCAGCAGTTTTTTGTTTTTTTATTTTTTTTTTTTTTACAATACAGAATGTCAAAGTTTGTGGGTAGAGGAAAGGGAGGGTGTTGTTTTCATGCTTAAAAGGGAATAAATTTGCAGAAGTAGAAATTAATATTTTCTTGTCTTTGTATGACTAGATTAAAGAATCCTGTTATGTCATTTAATCCTTCTCTCCATCCTCTATGTGATATAGAAAGCTTATCGGATAACGCAACTGCTTTTAGCAACAGATCCAAACAACTTCGACGGCAGATGTGGTGGCGCGGATGCAAAGTGAGTAAATCAGAAGCTCATGGAAAGATTGGTCAGCACCTGTGTGCTGTTCAGAGTCAAGAAGGAAAGGGCCCCTGGATTATAAGCTCAGTGAGGACAGATACTATGGCTGCCTCACTCTCCATTATGTCTTCTGAACCTGGGCCAAACTCAGTTCATACATGCTGAAAGATTAATAGTTTGGGAACAGAAATAACTAAAGGAATCAAACAATGCTTAAAAAGTTGTTTTCATGGATTTCTTCATAGACAGTTACAATTTTATTAATAATGTGCTACCTCTAAACATAAGAAATATTAATTTCTCTTAGAATTTATTATTAGTACATTTTGGAGGAGCCTATAGCATTACATACAGATATTAATAAGGTAGAATGAAAGCTAAAGAAAAATATATTTCTTGAAAAAGGGATAAAAACAGTTTATATGTCAGAATATGGCAAGTGTGGCTAAGAAAAAAATTACACTATTATTATTCCAGAGAAATAAGAAATAAAAGAAAAATTAACAAGGAAAAAAGAATTGTTATATACTAATACATTTCTGCAAAACACTTGCTGGAAATGAATTCTTTTTTTAATATTGATTAATTGATTGATTGATTGATTTCAGAGAGGAAGTAAGAGGGAGAGAGAGAAATATCAATGATGAGGGAGAATCATTGATATGTTGCCTCCTGCACACCCTGTACTGGGGATTGGGCTGCAACCTGGCATGTGCCCCAACCAGGAATCAAACTGTGATCTCCTGGTTCATAGGTCAATGCTCAACCACCGAGCCACACCCACCGGGCCTGAATCATCTTTAATCGATCATCTGTGAAAACCTTTGATTTGAATTCATCAGAAAAATCATTTTATAATTTATGCATTTTAGGATTAAATGAGGAATATGACCATATTATAGAGAGAAATGATGTGAGCTTAAAATTTTAGTCAGCTCACTGAGGACTAACCTTAAGATTTCTCCGCAACTGTGAAACTGACAGAAAGAATGCTCTCAGCCACACTATTTGTCACATAAGGTTACTCATGGAAAATCTAAATTCCCTTCCTCAAACAGAGATAAAAGTACCAAGAAGAAAGTAAGGGGAGCCAAAACAGAATTCTCATATCCTTTGAGCAAGGCTACAAACATGCTGCCTTGTACTGTGTGTATGAAATCATTTGTGTTGGATGCCAGTGCTATTTATCCTATCCCAGTGGTCGGCAAACTGCGGCTCGAGAGCCACATGCGGCTCGCGAGCTGCGGTTTGCCGCTCTGTTGACTAATGAGTTTGCCGACCACTGTCCTATCCCGATTCAGCTTTTTAACAGAGTTGGTAAAATGCTGTACTTTTCCTGGTCTCATATTAGAAGTGAGAGCAAGAAGTCCAGGTCCATGGAGACTTTGATTACTGTCCACTGGGGAGTGAGTCTTGAACAGAAAATTTTGGGCAAGCAAAACCCTTAAATTGGGGGAACCCTGATTATCAACGAAAAGAGCTAATAGACAGCAAGTTCATATGAAAAATTCTATTTTGAAAGTCTTTTAAGGGATGAGCCTGTTCACTAATGAGTTAGTATAATATGGTAAATAACAACAGATAGTCGAATAAAGTCAGGATTAATAATATTAATATCTTTCTTATGCCTTTTTGTGTGTTGCAGATAAAAGCCATCATGGCGTTGGTTGCTATTATCCTTTTGTTGGTGATCATCAGTAAGTATTTCCTGGATTGTTAATTTTGGAGAGTATCATTTGTTCTGGGGTTCATTTTTTTAAAAAATATATTTTATTGATTTTTTACAGAGAGGAAGGGAGAAGGAGAGAGAGTTAGAAACATTGATGAGAGAGAAACATTGATCAGCTGCCTCCTGCACACCCCCTATTGGGGATGTGCCCGCAACCAAGGTACATGCCCTTGACCGGAATCAAACCTGGGACCCTTGAGTCGCAGGCCGATGCTCTATCCACTGAGCCAAACCGGCCAGGGCTGGGGTTCATTTTAATTCCCTTTTTAATTTGTTTTCAGTTGATATGGTCTGACTGTCAGGATTGAGTAATGATTTCTGACCCCAGTCAAGAGATCTTAGCCTAAACTCTGTGATCTCTGAAAATGCTTCTAAATTGTATGCAAATGCAGGGCTAAGTGCTTTGTTTGAGGCCAAATATGGCTACTGTTACACCAGGGCCACAGCACTCATCTTCTGCTAATTATCAACCAGAAGGAATGGCAGCTTGCATTTCTTAGTATTGTTTGAAGGACAAATCGAGATAAGCTCTTCAGATGAATGGGTTTTTTTTGTTTCTGTTTTGGATTTGAGCTTGATTTCAGTCATTAATATCCTTAATATTCTTTTAAAGTAAGATCATTTTTGATACCTCATTTTCTCCAAGGCCTCTTTCCCTGTGTTCACAGGGACTTTATGAAGATTTGGAAAGTGTCTCAAAATAATCATTTGAAAAATTCCATGGTAATATTCTCTTTTTAAAGAGAAAAGAGTTTTGTTGCAAAGAAATTGAGTCGATCCTCACCCATATTGGTGGTTTCTGGGTTTGTGAATTCACCTGCTAGCGAACAGTGATTTGTTACCCACCTCAGTACTTGAGCTGCATTTAGTCATTGTATTCGGAGCAGTGAAAACTTTGAGTCCCTGAGGTGCACATTCCCAGCTGATGTCTGAGAGGCCATGCCCTCTTCTAGTGTTGCTCTGGCAGTGTAAAGAGGTCCTTCCGGTGAGCGCCATGTTTCTCTCCGTTGTGCATTTCGTTGGCGGTCTCACTGTTGAACATGGCCCTGAGTGTAGTGCTGAAGTGTCCATATTGCTAAGTGCAGGCAGGCTGGGATGTGCTAGAAGGAGAAAATCGACCATTTGATAGGCTTCACTTAGGTCTCGGTTACCATGCTCTCAGCCATGAATTCGATAGCATACATTACATAGGGTGTCTTTCAATAAAAAGGCTATGTATTGATCGGTTGACAAAATGTTGTGCCCAGGGGCTTGCAGGAATTTAACCCTGTATTTCCTGTAGGAGCAATGGGTCAGTGTTCACTAATTCAGTGTTTGTGGAGACTTTACAGAACATAACTGCTGCAGATACCAAGATGCAACCCTACACTGTGGTGGTGATAAACAGGAAACTGCCACGGCCAAACAAAGAAAGGGTTTGTGGAGCCAAGTGCTCGCCAAGAAAGGACTGGGCCCTGGGCATGAAGTCTGAACCAGCAGCAGGGCTGGAGCAGAAGACAAGTCCCCTGTCCTGGAGGGACAGGCTCTTCACTAGTAATGTTACCGTTGTAAATGACAGACTGAAATGACATGGTCAAAGATCTTACTACAGCACAACTGACATGTGCTTTTCTCTGCAACTCACATTTAAGATAACTAGAATTGCAAATGATAATATCGGGACATTGTAGATTCTTGGCAATTTTATATATAATTTCAAAAAGAACATTCATTTTAATAATGTATGCATACAAATACCACAGGTATTTGACAGTGCTTTCTGCTTCCCATGTAATTTTAACATAGCAAATAGGCCTGATTAGTTTAATTTCTCCTTTTATAAAGAGAAATTTCTTTGAAATTTTTCAGAGCCCCTTTTAGATAAAAACATGCACGATTCAGCCCCATATTTCTTATACTTAACAGCACTGGTCCAGGTTCCTACAGAGGGCCAAGGTCTGGGAGAGGTTTTGGGGTTTTGACCTACCATAATTTAAAAATTTTGTTCTTGATCAACCAAGGCCAAGGAATTGCTTTGGGTCTGAAATGTGCTAATTTTGAGTGCCGCTCCTAGGTTGGTGGCTCCTCTCTTATATGGCTCAGAGGAGCCTGGGCACCACACAGTATTCAGGGGGGCTGGAGTCCTTGGGTGACCAAGCCCTTGTGTATACCAGACAAGCCAGAAATGTTCCTTTTAACCCTAAAACTGGGAGTATGTTTTTTTTGTTGGGGACCCTGTAAGACAGCAACATATCTCAGACAATAAGTAGACACTTCTACAAAGGTTTCTCATCACCTGGAAACACCTCTGAGGGGGCAGAAGTAGCAATGGTCTCTCTATTTTGGAGTGAAAATTACCATCTTATAATTTCAGAGCTATAATCTAATGGTGTTGGTCCACCATGAGAACCCAAGCTATAATTGCATCAAATGGCCACAAGATGTCACTATAAGCTCAGTTAACACACACACACCCCCCTGCCCCCCCCCCCCCCCCCCGCAAGTGAAAGTAAAAAACAAAGACATATTGGTGAATAACATCATCATCATAATAAAACTGACTTGAGGGTGTCCCTCGTAACTCACCAGTCAGACGAGGGAACCCCTTCCACATGGTACATATCTAAGACGGCCTCTTACGGATTTTTGTTGAGGCCCAGTAAAGCTATGTACATCAGCCTCAAGGTATGAGCACCACACTCATCTCAGGGGAGTCACATCCTTTTCTGCTCCTTGGAAAGATTGAATTCCACTCCTGACTAGATATGTTAAACAAAAAACTTATGTGGCTGAAAGGCGTTGTTAAAGTAAGTGCTAGCCAGGAAAAGACCAGGTCCCGAGTATGAAGTCTGAACCGCCCGCAGCTGCCCACTGACTAACCATCTCCTCTGTCCCTGCTGTCCTGCTGAGACATGATGTAGGGCGTCTTGGAACTTTCTGCTTGTCCTCGGAAAACTAGAAAATGTGGAATAGCATGAAAAAGAAGATACAATTCAACTGTGATCTTTCCACATAGTGATAGCTACTGTTAACTATCATCTATATTTCAAGCCTTTTCCTACGAACATATAAACATGTTTTTAATAAAAAACTAAGATTACACACAGATTTTCTTATTAATATATTAAGTATTTTCTCATGTTATTTATTTTTAAAATATTTTAGCAGCTGTATGCTAAGATTCAGCCATAATCTGTTTAATCAAAATGCCAATGTTAGAAGTTCAGGTGATTTTGTGATTATTTTAGCTTCTTCATTCTCATTTGTTATTTGTCCTTTCAGCCCAAAATTAGTCCTCATTACCTACTTCCCACGTGGACACAGCTGCATTTAAGAGTATTATTTCTAACATGGCATGTGGATATGATTTTGACATATTCCTTTTTTGTGTTTTTCTCTTGCAGTACTTACAGTTGTGAAATACCGCACTTGATTTGATGAGAGAGATCTTCATTAAACAAAATCTGGGACAATAATAATAATAGATTGCTGCATAATTTAAATGAAACCCATGTATATAACTTTCAAAACTTCTTTTCCAAGAAACTGAGAGGCAAGTATCACTTCAAACTGGAGCATTGAGAATGTCCATTATCTTTTTTTCCTTCTAGCAAAATGTGCTTTTAATAATTATGTTCAAGGCCAAGGCAGCCAGCCTGTTCTGCCACATCCCAAGGATCTGATTTGAAACAAGATACTTGCCTGTTCACTATTTGTGTCTGTAGTCAACACTGATACGAGATTCCGACTGCTTCTCCAGTGGCTTAAGGACTTGCACTCTTGCATTAAGGTGGGAGGTCAGGAAGCCTATGTAGCCATTCCATCAATATTCGGAAGATTCTTGTCATTACAGTTGCTTTGCAAGCAATTTCCACGTTTCTGGGTGTAACAAAAGCTAAGTGTTGTAAACGCTGCTGCCTTCAGCTGTAACTAAAAACATTCCAGTAAATCTATTTTTGACTGTATACGGGAATGTGTAGTAATTTCTTGGTATTTGAATTATGGAAATGGGAATTTTAAACGGTGTGAAAATAATAGTAATATGGTGCCATAAAACTGGAGATAACCAAAGTATTGGAGCACATCACTGTAGTTTCTGAAAGTGTCCACCAGCTACCATAACAAGTCATGGTCTAGTCTCCCTCATCAGCCTCCAGTAAGGAGGCACCAGTCCTAACAGAGTAGGTGAAATCCACAGGGAACTCACTCCCTGATTTTATTCTCGCTGCTCTCCTCTTTAACCCCTCTAACCCTTTTACCAGAAGTACTAATGGAAGCAAAGTCATCTGCCTAGAATTTGCTATTTTTGCAGCACCTGATCATCCCCTGGGAGATGCATGTTGAACAATCAACTATCAAATTAGCCAACAGTAAGGAGCATAACGTCAGGAGCCTGGGTGATCAAATGCTGGGGTCACCATCACTCTGTTTTCAGAAAAATGAAACACGTTACGTTTATTAAAACATGCCAACCTCCCTGTGTTGTTTAAACTGGTCAGAGTAAAAATAAGTCCTCTATTGTGTTGAGGAAAATTCATAATGAAGTTGCAGGTTCTACACAAACTTGTGCCCTGCACATTTTGACATATAAATGTCACTCTCAGTTTGAAATAGGGTTCATAGAAAAGGCCAGTATTTTTAGGGGAGAGTGATCCTGTATAGGTTTTATTTTGGGGGGCCATTTTAATTCAAAATGTATGAAACATACAACGCTTTAAAAAATTCTATAGGATTAGCACTAAGAAGCAAAAGTGTTCTGTTTAAAATGGACAGAATTTTGAAGGGAGGAAGTAGATTAAGAGATACTCAGACACCTGCAAGTTATGAAAACCTAAATGTAATTGCTAAATTTTACAGTTTACTGAGAACATTTAAAAAGAGAGAAAGGTCATACATACTATGGAGTGTTGTCGCTGGTCTCTCCCCTCTTTGTAAATGCCAATTAATGTAAATAACGTAATAAATACGAAATCTTTTGACAAAATAGGACACCCAGGCAAATGAACATTCTTACAGTTTCAGTAGCACATACAGTTCAGCAGTGGAAATGTTTTAACTGAATGGACAGAGTCAGTTCTAGCGTGTGTGTATGTCCTTTTTTGGGGGGTTGGAACTAGACTGATCGTTGGTTACTTTTCCATTAATTGGTGTAAAACTCTGGTTCCTCCATACCTATTAGTGAAGATGAAGGTTATTTCTCAAAAAAGAATCCATATTTCCAGTGTTTCTTTTAATAAAGTATGCTACTTTTAAAGAAATAAAAAAATTAAATTATTTTTTAAAAATTTTAACCATAAAAAAATAAAGGAACTGTTTGTATGACGATATTGTACTAGTATATATATGTAGTTCTCTTTGCATTTAAATATATTCCTGCCAGGAACCATGGCAGACGTGTCCCTGTGAGAGTTTGCACTAGTGCTGGTCTGGCTTAGTTTATCATTTCATCTTTCTGGGTCTTGATTAATCCTCAGGCCCTTAAAATGGCTGGCATTTTAAGACTTGATTGTGGCAACCTTGGAGACATGAACTTCCTTAAATACGTTTTTTATTGATTTCAGAGAGGGGGAGAGAGATAGAAACATCAGTGATGAGAGAATCATTGATTGGCTGCCTCCTGCATGCCCCCTACTGGGGGTCAAGCCCACAATCAGGGTATGTGCCCTGACCGAGAATCGAACTGTGACCTCCTGGTTCCTTGGTCAAAGCTCAACCATTGAGCCACGCCTTCTCAATGAAGTCTCCCCTGAGTACACCATCCATTTACTGTACCATTAGATCTCATCCAATGATGTCTAAAAAGATGC
The DNA here is from genome assembly GCF_963455305.1 of Plecotus auritus. Lineage (NCBI taxonomy): Eukaryota > Metazoa > Chordata > Mammalia > Chiroptera > Vespertilionidae > Plecotus > Plecotus auritus. The sequence continues at coordinate 26,923,563 of NC_137778.1, forward strand.
ACATGGGCCCCCATAGCACACTCACAAGGGAAAGAATGTCCTTATGAGCGCTCTGTCCACTCTCCACACACCTCTCTTGGTAATCCTCTCTTGGTAATCTGACCTACTCTTCTCATTTGAAATGGCATTTAGGTGCTGACAAATCCCAGGTTGGACTCCCACTTGACTTGTGAACTTGGACTTATATCCAATATTCTCTTCGATATTATTCATTTCAAATCTAGCACGTCCAAAACAAAATTCCAGTCTGCTTCCTCAGAACTGGTCCACAAGCATCCTGTGCCATCTCAGTTGATGGAAACTGAATCCTTCCAATTGCTCAGGAACCATGGAGTCGCACCGACTCAACTTCTCTCACAACCTACATCTAGTTCATCAGGAAATCCTTCTGGTCCCATCTTCAAAAATCTATCTAGAATCTCTGACCAGTTCTCATTACCTCCTGGTCTGGGACTACCTGGTCCTTAGCTACCATCATCTCTCACCTGGAATAGTTTCTAACTGGTCTCAGTGCATCTACCATTCATTCCTCCCTCTCCCCATAGCCTCCACGGCAGAATTGTGGAAATGATTCTTTTCATAGTGATCAGATCATGCTTTTGCTCAAAATTCTCCAGTGACTTCCCATCTTTAGAGTAAAAGGCAAAACCCTTTTGTTGGCCTGCAAGTTCCCTCATGATGTACCCCCAAGTTACCTTCGTGACCTCTTTGTGTTCTGTCCCTTACTCACTGTGCTGCCGCCTCCCTAGGCTCCTCACAGTTCATCAAGGACACCAGGCATGCTCCTGCCTTAAGGGCCTTGCACCTGCTGGGTCCCCATCTGCTAAGCTCTTTCTCACGGTATCTGCACAAGTCCCATGCATTCTTCCGGTCTGATCAAATTTCACCTTCTTAATGCAGTCTCCCCTGAGTACACCATCCAATTACCTTACCACTCTGTTTTTCCAGAACATTTAACACTCCTAACATTCCGCAGTACTTAGCTTTTTTGCTTATTGTCTTTCTCTCATCCAAATGTAAATTTAATGAGATTTTTGTCTCTTTTGTTCTGATACACCCCAAACCAATCACCACAACTGTGTCATGTTGAGTGTTCAAGTAATTGTTGAATGAATTAATTATCCTGCTGATGCAAAGAAAGACCATATTTTGAAAATGATGTACTATAAGGATTCAGTGAATTTTTAGAGTACTTCAACATCCCAAATAAGATGCAAGACATGGCCTTAGAATTCAGAAAATCATAAAAAGAAAGGTGACATAAACAATGAAAGGAGATATAAAGACAATTAGATCAGATACATGCTAAACAGTAAAACTGGATTGCTTTCTTACACCACATATAAGAATAAACTCAAAATAGATTAAAGACTTAAATGTAAGGCCTGAAATTATAAAACTCCTCAAAGAAAACATAGGCAGTAAACTCTCTGACATTGCTGTTAGCAATATTTTTTATGTCTCCCCAGGCAAAGGGAACAAAAGAAAAAAATCAATGAGACTACACTAAATAAGTTTTGCACAGTGAAAGAAACCACCAACAAAAAAAGACAGCCTACTGAATGGGAGGAGATAATTGCCAATGATTTCACCTAATAAGGGGTTAATATCCCAAATATATAAGAACGTCATACAACTCAACAGTAATCTGATTAAAAAATGGTCAGAGGACTTGGACATTTCTCCAAAAAAAGACATACAGATGGCCAGTAGACATGTGAAAAGATGTTCAACATCACTAATCATCAGAGAAATGCAAATTAAAACCACCATGCCATACCCATCAAATGGCTATCGTCAATAAATAGCAAACAAGTGTTGGCCAAGATGTGGAGAAAAGGGAACTCTTGTGCACTGTTGGTAGGATTGTAAATTAGTACAGCCACAATGGAAAACAGTATGAAGGCTCCTCATAAAATTAGAACATAGGACCCAGAAAGTACCCTTCTGGGTATTTATCCAAAGAAATCTAAAATATTAATTCAAAAAGATATATATACCTCTATGTTCACTGCAGCATTATTTACAATAGCCAGGATATAGAAACAACCCAAGTGTCCATTGACAGGTGAATGGATAAAGAAGAGGTGGTAAAAAAAGAAGAGGTGGTACATATGTAATGGAATTTTACTCAGCCATTAAAAGGAATGAGATCTTGCTATTTGTAACAACATGGATGGACTTAGAGGGTATCATGCTAAGTAAAATAAGTCAGAGAAAGGCAATACCATATGATTTCGCTTACATGTGGAATCTCAGACAAACCAGAAACACACTCACAGAGAACAAATTGATCATCACCAGATGGGAGGGGATTGGGAGATGGGTGAAAATGGTGAAGGGATTAAGAAGTACAAATTCCCAGTTACAAAAACAGTCACGAGGATGCAAAGTACAGCATAGGGAATATAGTCAGTAACATTGCAATAACTATGGATGGTGTCAGATGGGTACTAGACCTATTGGGGTGATCACTTCATAAGTTCTATAAATGTCTAATCATTATGTTGTATACCTGAAAGCAATATAACATTGTATGTCAACTGTAACTGAAATTTTTTAAAAGAATGTATACAATCAATATTAAAGTACAAACAATCCATTTATAAAATAAGCAGAGAACCTGAATAAACATCTTGCCTCAGAAGAAAGAAAAAGAAACAAAAACTTAAACTCAAAATCAATGTAAATGGTTAAGAGTATTAGTATAGTTGATAGAATTATGCATGATTTTCCCTTTACATAGACAATGAAATACATGAGTAAGTCCAGTTCAAACCCTATGAAAAAAAGGAATGTTCATCTTCTTTTAAAATTAGCATGCATACATCTTCTCTGCTCCCATGCATGCCCACTGTCCCATTTGCCTTACAAAACACAAGCTCAGAGGTAAAATTAAGAATTCCCAGACAGCAAGAGCTGGTAACCAGGTGCAGTGTCCTGAGAGCACCGTGTGACCGCTTGTCAGGTGCCCGTGACACTAACCCTGCCCCGCTGGCTACTCTCTCTTGGAGAACTCACACGTCCTCAACATCCCTCTTCCAAGGTGTGGCCCATGCTGAGCTCAGTAGCTCAGGTTTAGAAAGGTCGAGTATAGTGGGAGCATTATCTCATAGAGTACGTTGTTCTGCTTCTGCTAACACCAGTGTCAGGTTCACTTTTTAATGTCAGTGCCCTGGTGCTGATTTTACACTCTGCTCATTATAGTTCATATCCTTTTTCAAATACCAGCCCTTTCTCGGGCCCAGCAATCCCTGGCTGCATAGTTTCATTTCTCAACCTTACCTTTCCTTCTAAATTGATGAATAGTCTGTGGCTGGATTCAACTTTGTATTTTTAGACCAAACCTGACATAGAACAAGTGCTTCATATTTGTTGCACTGATTAATCAATTATCTTATTCCCCATCATAAAAAAAAAATGTCCCAAGATGGTACTTTTACTTGTCATTCAGTCATGCATTCAATTATGTGTTCAATCACAAATATTTACTGAGCACCTCCTGCTCTAGGCCAGGCACTGTCCTCTCCTCTCTCTCACTTCTCCACTCAGCTTTCTCTTTGGATCAAGAATGAGGAGTGGTCATGATTATCAAAAATCTCAAGGTGCAGGAAGTCACTACAATATTTCCACCCCACTCCTTGAAAATCTCTCCCCATTTCTTACTGGCCTTCTGCCCCAAATGAGCGGCAAATTTGTCCTCTTAATATTCCTTGCAGGTGTGAGCTGCAAATTCCATGAAATTATTTTTCTCTAGAACCCAGTCATTAGCTAAACATTCAAATCACTAGCCTGAGCAAAGTAATATTTGAAATATTTTTAAATATTTATTTGGGAGGATGGGGGCAGTGACCCTCAGAGGCTGAAGGCCACAGCAGTTCTCCAAACAGAAGGAAGTATGGCCATCATTTCAAAGCAGCACAGTTGTCCTCACATTTACCCGCTAATACCCAAGGCCCTGGTGCCACCTCTGAGGGTCCTTGCTCTCTGTGACAAGTGCAAAACCAAAGATAAATTACCTCCATCATGGCTTTGTGGACGGTTGTACCTCAACGAAGAGGCCTGATCCCAGGTGGAGTCCACACCACGCCCTTGAACTCGGACTCCCTTTGGCAGGACAGGTGAGCAGGAGCAGGTCACTCGCAGGTAGAAGACACTGAAGAGGAAGGACAGGCTAGAGACCCCGCCATCTCTCAGGACTGGCATGCTCCCCTGTGCCTGCGTGGAGGTTTAAGCTCTCAAGCTCATGGAGAGCAGCTGTGAGGTGGCTGGAGGAGCCCCACAGCTCTCAGCAAGAAGATCTGTGCTCACCTAACGGCTTAACTCACTGCACCTGCTTACGTGTTCTGGGTCCCGTATCCTCTCTTAAAACGCAGGGGACATTTGCCTCAGAAAATCTTAGAGTCAAGTTCATCAAAATGCATGCAATTAGCATTCATTGAGTGCCTTACATCCAACACATGTTTTTTGAATCTGTATCAAAATGGGCATGGATGTCAAGAAATCTAAATGTAATCTGAGGAAGTTTAGAACTTTACTCAGGGACTCACAGAACATCTACTTTCTCTAACTCTGTCCTGGGAACAAATCATCCCACTACCGTGTTTCCCCGAAAATAAGACAGTGTCTTATAATAATTTTTGCCCCCAAAGACACGCTAGGTCTTATTTTCAGGGGATGTCTTATTTTTCCATGAAGAAGAATACGGTACACATTTATTGTTAAATGAAAATAAAGGAAATTTATTACCTGTATACGGTACGGTAGTACGGTAGTTGTCAACACAAACCAGACAAACTGAATCCTACAGTATCAAGAATTTACTCATTTATTCAATGACAATCATGTCATCATCTTCTGGAACATCATCATAACAATCCAATTCCTGAATTTCCTGGTGAATTTCTTGTGACTCCATTTCTTTCAGAATCAGTGGACCAAATCTCTCATGTTTAGCAATAGCACTGTCTTTAAATGAGTACTTCTTGTCAAGGTAGCCTGCTCGCAGTGCATTTGCAATGCAACTGTCAGTGATTTTCTCCCATGAATTCTTCACCCAAGTCACAACTTCTTGCAGTTTAGGTTTCACAAAGTTTCCACGCTGATTTCTCTCCATTCTATTTTCAATGTAGTCATTAATTTCCATGCGCAAATTGTCTTTGAATGGCTTGTTTATTGCAATATCAAGAGTCTGGAGATAGGCCATCATTCCTGCGGGAATCATTATCTGATCTATTTTTCTTTCGTGAAGAAATGTCTTCATGTCTTTAGCGCGGTGAGTGCTGGCTGCATCCCAGACTAGCAGACCTCTTTGGCTCCCTCGCATAACAAGCGGCAGCATTAAATCGACCCACTTCCTTATAACTGCTTGTGTGGCCCAGGCTTTTTCAGTTTCAGGAATAAAAACGCCCAAAACACGTTCAATCTTTTCCTTCTTGCCCTTAGAAATGATTAAAGGTGGGATTTTAGTGCCATCCAGACGAATTGCCAAAATACAGGAAACACGTGCACTTTCGTAAGCAGTGGAGGGAATGTACACTAAGGAGGCACCCCACTGTTCAATTGTTGTTTGAGATGATTGGCCCATAAACACTGCAGTTTCATCCATAGCAATCATGTTGGAAAGATTGTATTTAGAGAAGTCAGCATCATCAATAAAGGACTTGAATGCAAGTGCTCGCTTAATAACTTGAGTATCTTCCAACCTAAACAATGTTGTAGATCTTCTTAAAGACAGTTCACTTCGCTGAAGGAAATTATCCAGCCAGTGTTGTGATGCTTTGAAGTCTTCGGGGGCTATGTCAAACTGTGGTGCCATTGCAAGGGCAAATTCTTGAATCTGAGCCCTATTCACAACCAAAGCCTTTGCTCTCCTGTCAACAACCCATTCACAGATCAGGTCTTCCAGCTTGGAAAATAATGGTTGCCAACCTGATCCACACTTGCGCTTTTTAGCATTTCCCTTGTCCACTTGTTCAATGAGGTTACCATACTCTGCTCGCCATTTTCGGACCAATCGGATACTCAACATCTTCTCTTTGCAGAAAGCAGTAAGATTTTGGCCCCAAGAGTCTTCCACGATTCCTTTCTTGTACTCCACGGAGTAGCTTTTTCTTTTTGTGCTCATTTCTAGGGGTAAAAAAAAAAGGAATTGGGGTATCAAGGTGGGGGGAGGGGGATCACTCAAAATGACATGGGGGATCAGAGAGGGGAATCAAAATGGCACAGGAGAATCAGAGGGGCGATTACCATTTTAGTAACCCCTTTTGATCCTCCTGTGTCATTTTGATTGCCCCCTCTGATCCTCCTGTGTCATTTTAAGTGATTCCCCTCCCCCCACCCCTGTGCCACTGAACACCTTCACCAGACATCCCCCCTACCCCTTTATCAGACATTTACCCCCTGGGGCCTGCCTGGGGACTGTCACTGGGCTTGCTGGGGCCTGGATCTGGGCTGGAGCAGGGTCTGCCACTGACTGAGAACCTTCAGTCATCATGAAGGTGGCCGCGAGCATCAGGTAGTGTCACCAGAGACAGACCAGCACTCACCACCTTCACCGCGTCCCGTCCACTCTAATCCTCCTGTTCTTCTACACGCATCTGCGAAAGTCTCCTCCTCTCTCCCGCCCTGCGCTCACCGCTCACTCCGACCTCCGCTCCGCCTCCACACAGCAGTGACCTCAGGACTCCGCGTAACGTCACTGGTTGCTAGACGCCAGTCGGGGCGGCCCTAGCGACCAGTTTACGGTAAATTAATTTTCATTCTGAGACAGAGCCTGGGCCCTTATTTTAGGGGGATGCCTTATATTTCACTCAGAAGGAAACCTGTAAGTAGGTCTTATTTTCGGAGGATGTCTTATTTTCGGGGAAACACGGTAGTTAGGTGGGTATGTATGTTTTCACACAGCTGGGTCAGGGATCCCTGGGACCAGGAAATGCCCTGGGAGTAAATGGAGCCATAGAGGTCATCGCAACAAGGAAAGCCAATCTCTTGATGAAAAACTCATCAAGTTCTCTTACCCCCACCTGACTAGTCCATGGTCCACTCGCTCCTGCATGGAGAGAGGAGCACAGGCTCTGTCTTCATCCTCTCCTCACTCTCTTACCTTCATCCCTTCCCTTCCCTTCTGTCATCTTCAGAGCCATCATCATCACTAATATTTTTAAGCTCTTAAAGTCAGGCACAGTCAGGATGTCCTATACACATCCCTTTGACACCAGTCTCTGGGTCACAAACACTCTACCTTCAAGGATATCAATTAAACAAGTAAGCGTATCTATTCCTATTGTAATTAGAAGGTGAATCTTAAGTGGTTAATCCAGCCGTGGGCAAACTACTGCCCGCGGGCCGGATCCGGCTGTTCTATCCGGTTCTCTTGCTCTCCCCTCCGCTCCTTTACTTTGAATTTATATTAGTTCACACAAACACTCCATCCATGCTTTTGTTCCGGCCCTCCGGTCCAGTTTAAGAACCCATTGTGGCCCTCCAGTCAAAAAGTTTGCCCACCCCTGGTTAATCTTAACACTATGAAAAGAAACCAGTGGTTCACAACTGGGGAGATTTTGCATCCCCACAGGACATTTGTCAATATGTGCAGACATTTGTGGTTGCCACAGCTTGAGGGGGTGGGGGTGCTATTGGTATCTAATTGCTACCTGTGCTAGAATACACAAAATAGCCCCCCTCCCACACACACACACCCCTCAGGGCTCAAAATGTCAAGTGCTGAGGTTGATAAATTCATCTTTTATAGGATTTGGAAATGATGCACCATTAAAAAGAACTTTTTGACTCTTTTGCATCATATTATACAATTTTTAAAACATTAATTTTTGCACCTTGCTGCCATCATCAGAACTATGCTTGAAAGCATTTAAAACAAGTCTTGAGTACTTTATATCATCATAAAATGAAGAGTGAAGAAGTAGATTTTTTTAGCATTCTAAAAAAGTAGAATTTTCTTAGTGGAAAAAAAAAAGTGTTACCAGGTCAGTGAACAATGGCTTCTTTTATAAGAAAACTGGAAAAATACCATTGTTTTGCAACTTTTTCCTCTCCCCTTCCATGTTGCTGGCAAGCACTGAACTGAACCTATTTATTACCCTTTAAGGGGAAACTTATTTCTTATCATACTTTTCTTGAATCAAGGGGCTTCTTCAGCATTGTGAAGGCAGATTTAAAAGAAACGTCTTGAAACCCTCTATTTCAAACAAATATCAACCAACAACGAAGCCAACCCTTTTCTTTCATTTCTGGGACTTCCCCTCATATTCTCCAAATTTTATCCTATGGAACCTTTTTCCTAATCCGCATCTTAAATCGTGGCAATTTTTTCCTGGCTTTTCTATAAAGCTTATGTTTCCCCCAAACATTCATATAATCCTGCTTTCCCAAAAAGTTTATTGCCTTTTAAAACTGGTCTCTATACACATAGCCCAAGTCCCGCTTCCTGATGGCTCTCACCCCTGATTGTCCTCCAGGTCTACAGCCAGCTCTGGGCTTGGCCAAGTTGGCTTTGCCTTCGTTCTCTGTGCCTAGAATTGCCAGGAACAAAAGCCAAGCATTTCAAACTCCTTAGCTATTTTCGAAGTCCATATTCCTTTTAGTGAAGAACTCCTCTTCCTCTCCCTTCACCCCTGTTTCCAAACTAAATCAGCTTTCAAGACAAGGACCACTCTAGAGCCACAAAATGATGTTTATCTTAGAAAGTTGGCCAGCAGTTTTCGAATTCTGAACAGTACACCCTGCATAAGTGGGGCGGGAGGAGAGAAAAAAATAGCTTTCCCAGAAGCATGCCGCTAAGATTTCTTACCAACCTTCTTTGAAAATGTGGAATGATCTCTTCCTTATTTTGTTACAAGAAAGACTAGTTGGAGGTCATTGTTGTCTGAGGACTTCCACAAGCAGCCCCGCCCGGTGTTCGTACCCAGGCTGCCCGAGCCTGCGGCTCGCCCTCTGTCTGCTTGCTAGTATGTGTGTTATTTCTGAAAGGCAATTGTAATCAGATGCTTGTTGTACTGTATTAACTGGAAATACAAGTCAGCTCTAAAGAGACTGATCATTTCCTCCTTGGCATTCTGCTCGTGACTGTAGTTGCTATTTCCAAGTAAATATTGGATCCTTGGATTTGGCCATGACCCCCCAATTCCCACCCCCCACAGTTACAAACTTGATCCAGATGTGACTGAGAAAATCAGGATGATTTACCAAGAAGCACTTTAACTATGAACATAACTTTCCCACTTCACCCACAACTCTTTGGCTTAAAGAAACATACTCACCAAGGTCAAAGTTTGGCTGTCTTCTCACATTGAACTCAAGCATTAAGCATCAACATTGTACTGTTATTTCTCCCATTTGCCTGCCCTTAAAGACCTTTTTTAAAACTTCTTACATGTAGAGTTTGGATATCAAATGTCTGAACAGAGTTACTGTCTGTCCTAATCACCTTTACCTTCACAGAAACTATACCCTTTTTGAATCACTTTGCAATTAATTCTACTTCCCTAATAAGAGACCCTTTCATGGGGTGGCATCCTGATATTCCTAAAGACCAGATTCTTTCTTAAAACTTTCCTTTTTGTCATTTTTTTAAAGTTCCTAAAATGGAAAAAAACTAAATAACGTATTGCCTTATAGTCTCTTTTCTATCAAGAAAAAATCTGCCAAGGAGCACATCTGAAAGGAACATGGGAAACCTCCCCAGGTTCCTTTATTTCAGTCATATTTTGTATCTTTTCATTTCTCTTGGGTGTGATCTTGGACTATCTTTCCCTTTCTCCTGCAGCGCATCGGTTTTATTTTCACCTATATCTGATTAACCTATAGATTTGCTCTTCAACCCATATGTTTGTTACACTGGGCTTTTGGAAGTCCTCAGACAATGACCTTCAAATATTTGACTATATTTGTCATTGTTAGAAAGCTGTATTTACTTTTCAAATCTGCCTGTTTTGTTTTTCAAGCACCATGTAATTTTTTTTAGGATTTCAAGTCTTCAATTATTTCTACAATGACTGTTTTATGTTCTTTCATATCGTTGTGAAAATAACATGAGGTTCCCGGTTGTAGTGCCTGCTGGCTGTTGCTGATGGCAGATGGTCCCTCCAGTTAGGAGGGGGCCTTTCTTCCTGTGGGAACCCCACAGAAGTTGCTTTCAAGTTTTACATCACTTCTGCCAAGCATTGCAGGAGTATTATCAGGGACCCATTTTTAAATTATTTCTCACCTCGGGGGTTTCTGGGCCGCTGAGTATCCATTCACCCTGCACATCGGTGCCAAGGGCAAGGCAGTCTCAGTTTCTCAGGAGACAACTCCGAGTTTCCCCTTTATTTTCTCTAGTTGGTGATTTTTCCCTCCCCTCACTTTTCCGCTGTTCGACAATGCATTTCTGTTGTGTAAGCCACCCAGTTTGTGGTACTTCGTTATGGCAGCCCCAGAAATAATACAGCTATATTAGTCCAAAATTAAAAGCCACCAGTCTCTATCAGCTGCTAGAAGGTTAAACGTGTGATGATGCATCCAGCTGTGGAAGGCTGCTCAGCAGTGAGAAGGGATGAACTACTGATCCAAGCACCAACAGGGACGATCTCAAAAGCATTCATGCTAATTGACAGAAGCCTGCATAGTACATATCTTCACTTAGAGGACATTCTTGAAAAGGTAAAACTATAGACAGAAATCAGATCAGTGGTTACCCAGGGCCAGTGAAAAGGAGGAATATTTGGGGGATAAGAGAAATATTCTGTATTTTGATTGTGATGGTGGTCACATAACTACATTTTTGGCAAAACTCACACACATAAAAAGGGTGAATTTTACTGTATGAAAATTATACTTCAATAAACCTGACTTTTAGGAGGGGGATAAAGGGGAGTGGAAATGGGAGACATCTATAATGCTGTCAACAATAAGATATACATGTATTTTTAAATTACAAATAAAAAAATTGAATAAACCGGACTTTTTAAATAATAAATCATATTACAAAACATACAAAGATGAAAACCAAAACTTCGTGTATTCTCATCACCTAAATATAATCACCATGAATACTTTGCTATATCTATATTTAGCTTTTATATACAGAACATATATTTACAAACTTATGGGCCACAATGTACATACAGTTTTATAATTTACATATTTAATTTAATAAAATATTGTAAATACCAATATTCTTCTGAAATGATTTCTGACTAGTACGTTTTGTGGTATAAGCCTTTTCAACCAATCCCCTATTGTGGAAAATTAAGGGTTCCCTGCAGTGTTCTGCCATTATACACAATGCTCACATTCATGTTTTTAAAGCTTAGTGGTTGTAAACACACTCATAAAAGTAGAAGAATAATGGTGTTTATTACACAACAATGATAAAAATACCATGTAATATATTGATATAAAACTACTGGTTTAAAAACTGATGGATCAGAATATAGCCCCATTGCAAACACTGTCATCCTTTTCTATAGCAGAGTTTAGATAGGTTGAGAACTACAGTGGAAATAACAGGGGTGCTGAATTTAGGGGACCGAAGCTTGTGCCCAGCTGCCTCTCTGCACCTGATGATCACAATACACACTAGCTTTCTCCTCTATAAGCTGAAGATGAAACTAATACGACGTGGTCCGTACGACTGGTTGGTGCACCAGATTTCCGTGCCCCAACTCTTCGCTCTTGCTGACCTCCACCACAGACAGGCTGAGAAAGTGACATAATGACATTCCCACTCTCCCTGACCAATGAAAGGCCTGTTAGGAAAGTTCTTGCTTTTCTAATAAGAGCAAAGATGTCCCTGATGCTCTCTTCCCTCCTCCTCCTTCCCGCCTTCCACCCAGATGTGATGCTGGGTGGTGGCTTTGAGGGAGAGAAGCCAGCATTCTTATCCAAATAGTAGCGTGGAAGGTGGGGGGAGCCTGGGTCCCGATGACACTGTTGGGCCACCACGCCTATTCCCAGACTCTTGTTAAATGAGAAAAACAACCTCCACCTATTTAAGCCAGACTCCCTGTTTCTTGCAGATGAAAGCATCCCTAACTGATATACCAGTTGTTGTGAAGAGCCAATGAGGTGTAAGGGATGGGACTTTGGAAAAAGGGAAACCAATGTAAACATTTCGGAGACTTTTTGCTGGTCACTTAAATATAAAAGTCATAACATGCTCACGGTCTTTCTCCTTGTGACCCCTTTTTTCCCTCTCCAAGCTTCTCATTCATCGTGAATTTATATCACATTTCCTATCCTCTTTTCAACATTTTTTTAAAATATATTTTTATTGATTTCAGAGAGGAAAGGAGAGGGAGAGAGAGAGAGATAGAAACATCAATGATGAGAGAGAATCATTGATCAGCCACCTTCTGCACGCCCCCCACTGGAGATCGAGCCCATAACCCGGGCATGTGCCCTTGACGGGAATCAAACCCAGGACCCTTCAGTCCGCAGGTTGATGTTCTATCCACTGAGCCAAACTGGCTAGGGCTCAACATATTTTCAATGATTTACACCTGATTGTTTTCAGAAAATTTTTAATTTTTTTAAATAAAATATATTTTATTGATTTTTTACAAAGAGGAAGGGACAGGGATAGAGAGTTAGAAAAATCGTTGAGAGAGAAACAGCAATCAGCTGCCTCCTGCACACCCCCTAGTGGGGATGTGCCCGCAACCAAGGTACATGCCCTTGACAGGAATCGAACCTGGGATCCTTCAGTCATCAGGCTGATGCTCTATCCACTGAACCAAACCAGTTAGGGCTGTTTTCAGAAAATTTTTATGATTAGACCAAAATATACTGTGCATCACATTTTTTTTTTAAAGAAATGCCTTCTTTAGTAAAATGGGTGTTGTAAACAGTGCCATGCCTGTATATCAAAAGTAGGGCTAAGAGTTTTCCCTGGTCAAAAGCAACAGTAAAAAAGAACACTTTTTCTTTTCATTAAATTTGTTAATGAAATCTTATTCAATTATTGAATCAGAAAGCAAATACAGGGCATCTCTATATCGCAGAGGAAATCAATGAAAACTTAAGAAGATAAACATCTGCTACTTTCTAAAAATCCCACATTCTGTCATTTAGGGCAATACAATTCCTACATGATCTCTTACCAAAAAAAAAAGGCCTTTTTCAACTTGTTTCCAGACTTCTTTTCCTGCTTTTAGTGCTTTTTATTCTCACATTTCCAGTCTTATTGCACACTTAATGAAAGTATCCTTTTACGAAGAGATACTGGATTCTGTCAAAAGGCCTAGGATTAAAACAATGCTTTGTACTTTGATAAAATGGAAAACCTAGCTATTCACCAATTTCTTAGATGCTATAGGATAATATGCTCTCTGGGAGGGTCAACAAGTACTTAAAGGAAACACAAGTAATTGATATACAGGGCCAGTATGAATTCTACAAGTCCTGATGTTCCTAGGCGGGCAAATGAAGCTAATCCTTCAGGTTTTCTCATGTGTATCTTCTATCTCATAAACTTCTTGTATATTTAACTTCAGTTAGCTGTGTCTTAGTTGTGTTTAAAATAACATGTAAAGTTCAATATTCTATCTGGAAACAGAATGAAGTATTTACAAAGATACAAAAAAAAAAAAAAAAAAAAAAAGCAAGGGCCCTGGCCGATGTGGCTCCTTTGGTTGAGCATTGTTCTGTGCACCAAAAAGTCGCTGGCTGGTTCAATTCCAGTCAGGGTACATGCCTGGGTTTTGGGCTTGATCCCCCATTGGGGGCATGCAGGAGGCAGCTGATCAATGTTCCTCTCTCTCTCCCTCTCTAAATCATCAATAAAAACATAAACACACACACACACACACACACACACACACACACACACACACACACAGAGGTATAATTGCCTGTATTGTCTCCATCACAGCAGTGGAGTTCAGGCTCATTAGAAGGGTGGTACAGCCACCCAATCCTAACATCCTGCTCTCAAGAACATCACTTTCCTGAGCTAGGAATTCCCACTCCAGTTTACTACATAGGAAGTGTTGGAGACATGCCAGGAATGATCTGAGGACGCAGACCCCACACCCATCCTCATTCATGGCGGAGCATTTAAGCAGAACAGAGGAAGTCTTGGAGCAAGTCAACAGCCACGCAGGCGTGCTTTTCTGACTTTTAAAATGGAGACATACACATGCCCACCCTGAGGGAAACCACAGCATCATAATCAATGTAAACCAAGCCCTTGGCAGTGACCAGGTGCTCACTAAAGAGAAGCTGGGCTTCCGTGCCAGGGAAGACAGCGATCTCTGCGTTTCTGAGCACAGCAGTTCAGCCCCGCTGCACTAGTATCTAAATCACCCTCTCTGGGTGATCTCGGACAAAACGCCCCCTTTCTCATGTGTAAGTGATTAGTACCTACTTTATAAGTGTGTTATGAGAGTCTCAGGATGCCATCCTGGTACCAAGCTCAGCACAGCTGCTGGCACATGGCTATACTTAATAAATGTCAGCTGTTGTTATCATTAAGATGGACACTTCTCCCTCCCTGTTGGCTCTTCCCCTTTAGCATATAAACACGGTCAGTTTTTCCATCTTATAAAAAGTAACAGACCACAGCCCAGGGTCAAGAACCAGGGCAGGGCAAGCACCAGGCACAGCAGAAGAGTGTGAGGTTAAGAGCCAGAGAGAGTCATTTACCCAAATCCTGGCTCCACGACTTTCTAGGTGTGTGACCTTCGGCAAGTCTCTGAGCCTCAGTTTCCCCACCAGTAAGTTGGGGATAAAATCATCTGCCTCGCAGGACTGCAGTGACACTAAGACAGATAATGCATGGTTGAGTACACAACACAATGTTTGGAACATAAAAGACACTCAGTGCATGGTGGCAAACAAATATTACCTAAAACGCAAAGTGCATTTGAACCTGAAATCAAGCTGAAATGCCAGGAAGCAGGATCTTGGCGGCCATCATGGAGGCCGGCTACCACACATGGGCTCCCCAAGCAACTGTGTCGATTGTGGGAAGGTAGGTCTTTTGGATGTTCTGAGACCCAATTTCCAATGTTGGGGGAGGAGTTCCCCACACCAACAAACAACTCTAAGCAAGACATCAGCAAGGGTGTCTAAGAATTCAACTCAATTCTGACACTGTCTACCCAGCGACAGCATCAGATTCCACAGGTTAAGGATTCGGTCCTACAAGACACCCCCCACTTCAGATGCCAGGCACAGGCCAGGCTCTCACCTGCCCTTCAGTCAGACCAGCTGCAGACTGGACCCCTCCTCAAGGTTTAATTTGCTAGAGCAGCTCACAAGGCAGAGAGACATTTTATTGACTACGTTACCGATTTATTGTCAGAAGATATGACTCAGGAAGGGCAGATGGAAGAGATGCACTGGGCAAGCGATGGGGAGGGGGTGCAGGCTTTTGTGCCCTCTCCAGGTGCATCACTGTCCCCACATCTCCACGCGTCCACCAGCTCTCTGAACCATATCCTGTTGGGTTTTTTATGGAGGCTTCATTGCATAGTTGTGGTTGATTAAATCATTGGCCGTTGGCAATTGATTCAACCTCCAGGTCTTCTCCACTCCTTGGAGGTGGTGGGGTGGGGGGCACTGAACTGTCCAACTCTCTAATCATCTGGTTGGCTCTCATGGCAACCAGCCCCCATCCTCAGGTGGGGTCCAAAAGTCACCTCATTAATATAACAAAAGACACCTTTATGCTCTCATCACTTAGGAAATTCCAAGGGTTTAGGGAGTTATGAGTCAGGAACTATGGACCAAGACCAAATGTGTATGAAAAATATACATTTGATCACTTAGATTATCAAATATATATTTCTTGTCAATCACAATATCACAGTAGCAATTGGTAGAAAGAGCACTAGTCAGAAGGAAGAAAAGAACCCAGCTAAGATCAGCGGACACCAGAGGGGCACAGGAAACCAGGGGGCTGAAGCCAGATCCCAGAAAGAGTGCAGAATCTATTTAAAATGCTGCAATGATAGAAAAGGATGTTACTGTTAGAATTTTTCAGTTATAGTTAATGTGGGCTGCACAATGTTCTTGGATTTTGTCTGTTTTTGTTTTTAGCAGATTTACCTTTATTATTCAGTCTTGCCAGTGCTAAGTGTAAAATCATTCGGACATCCCTGACCACAGGCAGGCTAAGTTTTGTGGAAAAGTAGCCTGGGATACTCGGAGCTTGTTAGGAAACTTGCTGGACCTAAAATACAACCACGGGTAATCTGCAATGCGTGTCATTCCCATCAGATGCTCGGGTCGTTGACATAGGTCATCTCCTGAGTTTCCACATCCGATGTTTTTCTACTTTGACAATGGGGCAAAGCAAATAGCTCTTTCTTTTGAAATTCCCCAACCTCGAGCACTGGATGTAACCTACCATAACTGGATTTTTAAAGAACAAACTGTTCTCACTTAAAGCCAAATCGCCAATGTGCGTGCCTACCTTCTTGGCATTCTGTCATGACTTAATTTTGCAGGTGGGAGATCACAGTTCTATCTTCAAAAATAAAATATACTGTCGTACAGTGTTCATTTAAAGCCCTTTGAGTCGTGCATACTGAAATCTGTTGCTTGGATTTAACTGATCAGCAGGGAAGACATTTTCTGTTCTCTGTGGGATAAAAGAATTCAGGAAGGAAATGAATAGATGGAAATGTTCTAGTGATGAATTCCCTCTCTTAATAATACATATCATGCTGAGGTATTATCTACAGAGAAGTTGACTTACCTCCAGTCAAATAAGGAAGAACTAACCAATCACCTAGGGAGCCCAGGGCCAGGGGAGGAAAGAAGCTGGCTTCACATCCCAGCTCCCAAAATTACCCATGTGTCTCTCCTCAAGACTCAGAAACTAGTGATGTGGGGAGAATATTAACCATCTAGTAGGCTGGCTGAAAGGATGATAGACTCTGATAGACTCCATATGTAAAACTCCTACTGTACAATCTGGGCACAATAAGTGGTGGCTATTTTATAGGGAAATGATTCTTAGCCCTTGTACCATAGCAACATCTTGTAAAATAAATTCAGGAGGAACTGTCATCCTTATGGAACCCCATTGCTCCACTAGAGGTAGGATGAGTAGCAATGAGCATTCAAGATACTCTAAGGGTTTTCATTGTGTCATCTGAGCATCACAAGAACATTTGAGGCATTTAAAATCTGGAGAAAGGAAGCATGGCCAGTTGACCAGTAACCCCCAATGACACAGGAGTGAGAGGACCATGTGGAGATATCTAGATCCCAGCAACTTTCTGCTATTATATCCTGACTCCTAAGAGAACAGCAATATAAGGAATAAGCAATAAGATGAGAATATTTTAATGATCTTTTATCACTTTCTATGGAAAATACTCTGCCTTTCTGTGAATTCTTTCTGATTGTCATTTGGACAGTGAAGTTTATGCTAATTACCTGCCAAGAAAAATCGTGATGAACCCAATATAGATCAGAGCTTAAATTTTTAAATGTTTGCATCATTTTGATGAATGGCACAGGGAGGGGCCGTGGCATGGGAAGGTGTGGGAGATGCCACCGGGAGGCGCTAGACTCTCTTTTAACCACCCATTCATGGACTGGCAAGTCAAATTTCAGTTTCCTCTTTTATAAAATGGGGTGAATTGTACTTATCTCTCAGATGGTCATAAGATTCAAAATGAAAATGAGTTGGTAAATGTAAAAAAATATGTTTAGGTACAAGGGACTATGGAAAGAGAGAAAGCAACATTTTATCTCCTTGTGAACTTTCTCAAAAGCCGAAAGTTTTGGCTGTGTGTTGTTGTAGGCCACGCTCAATCCACACTTCGCTGTGGTTTCGGCGTATTTTCCGATGTGTTGCTCCTGTGGCGTGAGGCTCTCACAGACTCTTACCGCCCTTCTAAGCATTTATTTAATTAGCAGTAAGTCAAGAATAGCCTTGACTCCACATCAAAGATCCCAAGTGGATTGTGCCCCACCAGTAATGTATAAACTTTTAGTGTATGAGAAGCTCTTGTAAACATCCAAACATTTCACAGACCCCCCAGGGAATAGCTGTTGGGCTGGTAATATATATTGACTGAGAAAATCCACATGGACACATGGACTTCTGGACAACCAAGGCTCCAGGCTCTGATTCCTATCAATCAGATTCCTACTCACATGTCCATCTTGATTTCTCCTATAGTCACAATACAGTCTTCTTTAAAAAAAAAAAAAAGTATGTTTTTCTTCTTTAATAAAAGCCATGAGAAAAATTTTCCCATGGAAAAATGTAAATAGAGTTCCAGAAAACCCCCCAAAACGCCCATTTTGCCTGTGCTGGCACAGCCCAACAGCTATTCCCTGGGGGGTCTTACCTCCAGTCAAATAAGGAAGAACTAACCTATCACCTAGGGAGCCCAGGGCCCGGGAGGAAAGAAGCTGGGTTCACATGAAATGTTTGGATGTTTACAAGAGCTTCTCATGCACTGAAAGTTTATACATTACTGGTGGGCACAATCCACTTGGGATCTTTGATGTGGAGTCAAGGCTATTCTTGACTTACTGCTAATTAAATAAATGCTGAGAAGGGCGGTAAGGGTCTGTGAGAGCCTCACGCCACTGCGTGGGTGACAAGGGAAGCCCAGGTCGTGCAGAAAAGTCCTGAGCAGCCTAGACGATGGTGCATGGGAGGCTCTGTTCCGACTCCTTGGGGATCTTTATGTTCTTTTTCTGCTTGCATGATGTGTCCATCCATGCATCCACTGAACATTTATTGAGCATTTACATCTGCCCAGACCCTGGGGACAAAACGGTGAGCAACGCAGTCACAGCTCTACCTTCCTGGGGTGACCGTTTCTCGCGGAAGAGCTAATTGCGGGAGAAAACAGTAGCCAACCAGCTTAAACCCAACGGAAATAAGCGCAGCCCGGAATGGAAGGGGCCTTGAGGCTGCTGCCCCCGAGCGCCCCCTGCCGCCTCCATCCTGCGCGGCCGCGCCTTCCGCTGCTGCCCCGACAACAAGCCTAAGCCTGCAGTTGGCCGGACACATTCCCAGGAGCATCTTCCCGGAGCATCTGAGCGGGAGACTCCCTGGCTCCAGGCGCCGGAAAGGAAATGGAGATGGAACACGGTCTAACAACAAATGGAGATGGAACACGGTCAAACACCGGAGGGGACAGTGTTTCCTCAGCGGGAAGGCGGTCTCCATGTCCAGGAAAATTCCAGGAGGTGGGGCGGTGGGGAGTGCGGGCCTGGCCCCCAAGGGGTGGGGGCGGCAGGAAGGTGAAGAGGGCAGGCTGAACCGACCAGATGTTCATTGCTGCTCAGGGAGCTGGGAGTTTCCTGTGTCTTGCAGTGAACCCTTTCCTCTGCTTTGGGGAAAATATGTCATTCTCGCTCATGAAAGGCTGCCGTTTCACCAAATCACTGTAAAACTCCAGGGCGTGCACACGTGTTCCTCCAGTGAAGGCCTCTGCTTAAGGGAATAGAGGGAACTAGCTCATTTCCTAGAGCAGTGGTCGGCAAACTGCGGCTCGCGAGCCACATGCGGCTCTTTGGCCCCTTGAGTGTGGCTCTTCCACAAAATACCACGGCCTGGGCGAGTCTATTTTGAAGAAGTGGCGTTAGAAGAAGTTTAAGTTTAAAAAATTTGGCTCTCAAAAGAAGTTTCAGTCGTTGTCCTGTTGATATTTGGCTCTGTTGACTAATGCGTTTGCCGACCACTGAGCATCGGTTCCTGGGGGAAAGCGACGGGAACCTTTTGTCTGTTCTGGGCAACCCCTGGGCACTGTGTGGACTTGGCTTATGCAAGAAGGTGGAAAGCCTCAGAACCAGGAGAGCTGTTTTCCTCTGGTGCTGCCACCATGGGCTGTGGGGCCCTGGCAGGTCCCTCTCCTTCTATGGGCCTCTGTTTTCTATTGGAAGGGCCCTCGTGGCTCTGGCATTCCATGCAGGCTTTGGGGGGAAGGTGCTGAGAGCCAGCAGAGGGGGTGGTGATGGGGGGCCAGCACAGGAAGGCAGATGGGGGGGTGGCCTTGAGCTGTCCTTATCACGTTGAGCCCCAGGGAAAGAAAGGATGGCGAACCACTGTGATTGAGGAAAGCTCAATGAAGCCAATGGCCACATATTCTTCTCTTAACCATGTATAGTGGCTTTTGCCAGGAAACATGAAGAAAGACTAGTATTCAGAACTGGGTCGGACCAAGTGAAAATGCCAAGGATTGTTCATCTCTACACCCCCAATGAGCACCCACACAGCTCAACAGTGACCGCTCATGCCACGGACTAGTCTGCAGGTTGGGGGAGATAGAGAGAAGGATAGAGTTTGGAGGGGAGTGGGGGGGGAAATGACAACACAAAGATTCATTGAAGGGCTGAGGGGATGAACTGGAACACCACGGGAACTACAGACTTATGCCCCTGTGTTATACACGTCATGGCTGTACCATCAAAAGGAAATCCATGGCTTCTAGTCCTATGTTCTTCCTTTACGAGCAATCACCTGAGCAAACGGAAGTAGTAAAACTGCTTTACTGGACCCTTTTCCTCTGTGGAGTTAGCGGTACAGGAGCCATCTTTTACCAGTAAAGCCAAACAGATTCGAGCCAGATCTTGCTGATGGTATCTTTAAAACACACACACACACACACATATATTTTGGTAATTTTTTTATCTGATTCAGGAACTAAGAATGGTACCCTTTAGTCAGCAGTAAGCATACACCGATTTGCAAATGTTTCAAGTTCAAGTCTAACTTTAGAACCATTCAAATAAGAATAGCATCTTTTGAGCAAAATGTACTTTCCCAGTCTCAAGGTGAGTCTGCCCAGGCACATCTGGAACATCTACTTCACCAATATTGAAGATGTTATCAGAAATATTTACTTCACAGGAATTGAAGATGTTCTTGGTTATCATTAAGTTGCTCCAAGGCAAACTATTTAAAAGTTACGTGTGAGGCCACATCTCACGTTCTGATTTGCACGGACCTCCTCTTGGCATAGCTGGTGAGGTTTTTTTTCGTTTGTTTGTTTTACTTTTTGTTATTTTTTTCCTTTTGGCTTATTCATGTAGAACAGGGATTATCAACCTAAGGCCCAGAAACTTGGATGGAAAAAAAAAATACATCTTTATTGTCACCACCCTCTAACTAAAATTTAGGTTTAACATTTCATTGCCTTGTGGATACAGCCATAAATCTAACGTTGCATTAGCAGTGCCTGCGACTCTTACCACCAAAGATGTGACAGCATTTACATTCAAAACTACTTTGAAATTAGACAGCACCCCACCCTAGGCAGACCTGGATTTTAACAGGCTAATAAAGGATAGGTGTATTCAAATTTTTAAAATATTTTGATTATAGTATTTCAATGTCATGCATTTTCTTTGCAACCCTATGTATTTTAAAACATCTTCCTGAGAAGGGTTCCAGAGATTTTATCAGTGAGGTTCATGGGTTCATGGACCTTGTGCACGCATGTGCGTGCACACGTGCGCGCGCGCACATAAACACACACACACACAGTAGAGACTAATATTGACATTGGTCCCTGCAATGCAAGACTGGCATAAGAAAGTTCTTCCAAAGCTCTGGCCGATGGAGTGTTGTCCCGATATGCCAAGGTTGTGGGTTAGATCCCCAATCAGGGCACATAATCGGCCAATGAATGCTTAAATAAGTGGGACAACAAACAGATAGCTCCCCCCGACCCCCCCCCATCCCATCTCTATTTCTCTCCCTTCCCCCCTCTCTCTAGAATCAATTAATACAAATTTAAAAAGAAAAAAACCTTCTCCCAGAGACACACCCACACTTGTTGTAAAGCCAGGGACAAGGGAAGAATTCTGCTCCCGCTCCGCCTGAAGCCTGGTGGCCCTGCCCTGTGTCTGGCTGGCCGTGGTCTCTGTCGCTGCCACAGGGAAGAGAGACTGTGTCTCAGGCAGGTCTGTGTCCCCGGTTCCTAGCACAGTGCCTGACACACAGCAGGTTCTCAACAAAGTCTGCAGCATAAATGGAAATATGAGCTGGAAATAAACCCTTGTTGAAATCTGCCCACAGTGGTCATGCAGGATGCGGTGGGCACGTGTGAGGGTGTGTGTGCAAAATTGGGGGGGGGGTGCGTAGAGGGATATTATGGGGACGTGTGATGCGTGAAGTGGGACTTTTTTTAAAAAAGAAATTCAAAACAGACTCTGGAAAGTCATTTTCTAAGAGTCTTGCCGGCAGTGTGAAAACAACCTCTTGTGTGTGGCCCCACCCGGCCTCACGTGGCCACCTCTCTGCCCCCTGCAGGGCTGGCTCCCAGTATATATGACCCGGCAGGGCCACCCAGCCGGGCACCTCTCCTGCAGGGGAGCCTTCCAGAGGGAGCCTCGCCCAGCCTCTGCCCCGGGGACTCGGTGCACAGCACTGCAGCCACGGGCCCAAGATGCCAGCTGTCCAGCTGCTGCTTCTGGGCTGTCTGCTGTGGGATGTGGGGGCCAGGTCAGCCCAGCTCCGCAAGGCCAATGACCAGAGTGGCCGATGCCAGTACACCTTCAGCGTGGCCAGCCCCACCGAGTCCAGCTGCCCCGAGCAGGGCCAGGCCATGTCAGCCATCCAGGACCTGCAGAGAGACAGCAGCAGCCAGCGCGCCGACCTGGAGAGCACCAAGGCCCGGCTCAGCTCCCTGGAGGGCCTCCTCCGCCAGCTGACCGGGGCCCAGGCGGCTGGGCCCTCGGAGGGGCCGCCGAGGAAGCTGGACACCCTCATGAGGGAGCGAGAACAGCTGGAAAGTCAAGCCCGGGAGCTGGAAACTGCCTACGGCAACCTTCTCCGGGACAAGGAGCTGCTGGAGGAGGAGAGGAGGCGGCTGGGGGCAGAGAATGAGGATCTGGCCAGGAGGTTGGAGAGCAGCAGCCAGGAGGTAGAAAGGCTCCGGAGGGGCCAGTGTCCCCAAGCCCGCAGCACCTCTCCGGATGTGCCACCAGGCTCCAGGGAAGGTAAGAAGGTGGCAGCGTTCAGGGTGACCTGGGACAGGTGGCCCAGGTATGCCCTTCCTGCCCTCTCCCTCCTCCCAGAAACCACACATCAGCACAAGGCAGACGGATGAGGGAGGGTAAGGCAATCGCTTTCACCTGTTACTAGCAGTTTAACTCCCGATGGTTCCATCCAGGTGAGTGGTACCGGACTGTGTGCCTGCCCCTGACAAAGTTTTCACGGCCCACAGCAAAAGGAGAGCGGTGAGGACCAGGTGAGATGTACCCGTGGGCGATCAGTAGAAAGTGCCAGCCATCCTTTTCAGAAAACTATCCTGCTGTGAATCTTTGTTCAGAGCGGCCGATTCCTACCTTTTGGGGTTAACGTGACCTCCATTTATGAAATGGCAAGAGATTTATGAAATGGTAACAGGTGATCAATGCCCTTCTCCTTGGCAACACAAAGACGCAGTAGTAACCCTTTGTCAGTTCCCCCGGCGTGTTGTTTGGGAAGTTGTCCTCTGCTTTGCCCCATCGGAGACCCTCTGCAGCAGAGCCACCATGCCACTCCTTGAGGAGGCTTCTGCTGAGTGAGATGCTCTGTGTCCATCGAGGCCCTGCGGGTGGCGAGTCTGTGTGTGCACCGGGAGGGGCCAGGGGCACACACTCCCTGGTAGCGGGGAAGACAGGATTTGCGTCACTTTTTGTGAAATTGTGCCCCTAGATGTGCACTGTTGAATATGTTGTCCCATCAGGAGGAAACAAGCCAGCCCATCCAGGTGTGGGACAGTTCATCTGGACTCTTCCAAGATGTTAATGTCAAAATTGAAGGGGACTAGAGAGACACGATCACCAAATGCAGGTGTGAGCCTGGATTGGCTCCTGCATCCAGGGGGAAAGAGCTGCCAGGGGCAGGGTGGGGATTCGTGAGGAAACGCCCAGTTAGACTGCCGCTGAGTAGATTGTTCCCGGATTCGTGTTAGGTTTCTTGGGTGAGATATGGTATCGTGGTTAGGAGGTGTCGGGAGGTCTGCAATGTACTTTAAAGTGACTCAGCAAAGATTGTAAATAGAGTGAGACAAAGAAAGATAAACCGTTTGCGGCAAAATAGTAACCACTGATGAGTCAGCAGGGCAGCTGAGGCCAGGTCCTAGCACCAGGCACCTGCACCAGGCAGGTTGCCACAGCAACGGCTGGAGAAGGTGGGCAGGATATGCCCTGGGGACACCCCAGGTCCTCCACTCAGGCTCGCTTCCTCGCCTGCAGGATGGAGCTAACATCCCCTCGTGGGGGTGGGTCTGCAGCACGGAGCAGCCTCCCCGAAAATGGATTGTAGCTACAAAGGGCCTCTTTTGCCCGAGCTCCACTAATGTTTTAAAATGTCATTTAATGATCAAAATGTCAACATGTGCATAATGATTCTATAACACACACTGATTCTAGAGAACGGCCGTGTTGGGACAGCACCCAGCACCCAGCACCCAGCTAGTCTTCCCTTTCCTTGAGGACCGTTATGACCTGCAATTAGGTGGCACCCAATTTTCTTCGTCCTCTCCATTTATACAATACTGACCTAACTTTTCAGGCAAGGACAGAAAATAACAGTAAAAATCATTATAATGTCATTTGCCTGTATACACTATACACATGCAAATTAATAAATTGTGTTTCTGGGTTAATCTCTCTACGTGTCTATAAAGCAGAGATAAGGTAGCTAGAGAAGAATGTGCAGACTTACAGAATTTTGTAATCGACATGAACATTGCACCCTAGAAGGACTAAATTTTAATAGAAACCAAGCCCTAACAATGTTGAGGTGTCTGATATAATAAAGTCCTTAATATTTTCATAACCTTTTTGTTTTTTCCCATATTCAGAATGAGATATGATTTTGAAACATTCCTGAGAAATTTTTGTTTTGACACATCCTTATGGAAGACCATGTTATTTATACTTTGAGCTAAGAATACTGAGGCTCAGAGAGGTTGAGTAACTTGCCCGAAGTCACTCAGCAGGCACATGGCAATACTGAGCTAGGAAGCTAGGACTTCCAGCCCGGTCCAGGCCCCTCTGCATAACTGCTTCCTGCCTTTGGGACTTTGGACCTGGAGCCTTGCATCCTCTCCACAGGCTTTGGTCCTCACGCCAGACAGCTCTAGTCTGGGAGTCTGCCTATTGCCAGATGCTCTGGCTGACACAACCAGGAAGAAGCCAGCGGGCTTCTAATCCAGCCAGTCCACCTGCCAACGGAGAACTGGCCTCGCAGTCACCCTGGAAGCCACTCCCTGACATTATGTTTTATTGTGATTCTTGTTTACTTCAAAAGCACTTGAGGTGTGGTTCCCGCAGAGTGTGGCGGGGGGGGGGGGGGGGGGGGGGGGAAAGGGGCGGGAGCCGAGGGAGAGAGGGAGACAGAAACGTCTCTGCGGCTTTTGTAAACCCTCTGGCAACAATCTGGTTAAGTCGGGGACATTTAATACAAAGAGTTGGGTTTTTCTCAGATGACATTTGTTAAGGCTGGGGACTGGAACAAGGAAGGGCTGAGGATAGAAGCGGCAGCAGGAGAGCTCGGCAGGGTGGCTTTGCTCTCCAGAAAGGTTGTAGGAGAGACACTAACTGAGGCGGCTGCTTTTGCTCACTGGGAAGTCAGAGGAAAGGGGGCCTTGGGGATGGGGTCAGGGGTACCCAGACGAGCTGCGGCTGCCCATTGCTCCCCTGGTTGCAAATCTCGCGGGGACCGTTAGGGTCGGAGATGCACCCTGTGGGGGAAGAAGAAGGGGTAGCAAAGGTGTGGGCTTGCTCTCAGGAGGGAGAGCCCTAGAAAGAATGCTTAACTATGATAAAGGAGTAACCATGAGCTGTAAGTACACTCCACATGGCATCCTCGGGCAGAGGAAGGACAAACCTAAAGGAGTTTGGGCCTCAGAAGGAAGGTGGGGTTCAGCCCATAGATAGCAGGGAAGGTGGCCAGAGCTGGTCCAGAGCTGCAAAGCCCACCTCCTGAGTGCAGGTGGAGCGACCAGCAACCTGTGGCTGCGGGCCAGGGGGTCAGGCACAGGCTGCAGGAGCCCAGCAGAGCCAGGGGGGTCCGTGCAGGGACCCCGGGTTCCATGATGAGAGGGCTGTGGAAAGGTCATGGCCAGGCCAAGGCTTCTGGGGCCCCACCCGACGTGTTCACACTCTGGCTACCAACCAGCCACCCCTGAGGACTGAAGATCTGCCTCCCACCATGCTCCTCCAGTGCCCTCTACTGAGAAAGCTTGACACTTCAAAGGAGAAGCGCCTTATTTTTCAGGGAGCCTTCAGTCCTGAGACACAATACATTTACAGGTGACACTCCCCCCCCCCCCCCCCCCGCCCCGCACCAGCCCCAGAAGGTGGAAAGGGTCACAACTGCCATGGCCTTGGCAGACATGAGTTCAAGTCCTAGTCCCACCGCTAACAGCTGTGTGACCTCGAGCAGGTTACTTAACCTCTCTGAGCCTCAGCCCAATCACTTCCAGGATTATTATGTGGAATAGAGGTCAAGATAGCAAGCACCTGGCCCAGTGCCCCGCCCCCAGGTGGCACTCAGTATGTGCTGGCAGTAATTCAGTTAGACACAGACTACAATCCTGAAGCCTTATTCTATCTCAATATTTTTCTAAAACTTGTGAAGACACTGGATCACATAATTTATACAAAACCGCTTTGAGATGAGGAATGATTAACAAATACCTGTTCGTCATCTCTTTTTATAAAGAAGCTGTATTTCAGTATTTCGGTTGCCAACATTTTAGCTATTTTCAAGGAAGTTACCCGAGGAAATGCCTGTTTGGGGGGCTTTCCCCTCACTTTATTCCCTCTGTGTCTAAAGAGGACATTTCTCTTCTCAGTTTTCTTCTCCCTGGCTTGTGGGTGTATGCCTCCACTTTTCTCAATATACGTCTTTTTCTCAGCAAGCCCCCAAGTTCTGTGACCGTCCTAGCTGCATCCGCATAGCAAGGCTGCCTCAGTGGCCTACGCGTTTCGGCTGAAGGGTGGTCACTGCTCACCAGCCCACTCCAGAGTGAGGGGCATCGCCAGCGGTGGGACCCCCCACCCCAGGGCAGGGGCGCTCTCACAGAGACAGCTGAACAGCTGCCACTGCCAAAGGCCGAGATGGAGAGGAAAGGGATGAGCGGCCCCGGCGTCCGGCCACAAGATGCCACGCCCAGCGCCAGGGCCCAGCCCGAGTCTCACGTCTTAGCTAAATGTTTCCTCTGCAAATCCCAGGGAGGAAACTTCTCCAGTCCTGTAGTCCATGAAGCTCAATACCAGCAGCTCAGGGAGGGCCCCTTGACTGCAGACACGTGAAGTCGTGAATTGTGTGGCCTTACACATTGTGGACGGATCACGAGAATTCTCGCTTCATATTACACAGTGTTTTTACAAAGCATCACACTTTAAAAAGATATGAGCTTGTAAGAACATGTAATAACTTCAAAATGCAACGGGTATTTAATGTTAAAGCGTGCCTTTCACATTTATGTAAAACGTTTTGCTGTACTCGTTCAATAGGAACTTACCTGGCCACTGGGTAAAGCTAGCAACTAAACCACTGGTCCGCCATGTGCTAAGAGGGATGAGCTGTGGCACAGGGGCCGGGGGTCCCCTGGAGCCCTCTCTGCCCGACAGCTGCATTTAGGAGGGGTGAGCAGACACATGATAAAAGATGTGAGTGCCTTCCCGACCTCCTCCCTGGGTGGGAGCCCAGCTGGGCATCGCGTGGCCCGCCCTCCCCTGTCCCAACACCTGGCAAACCTGAGCTGGAGCCGGCTCCCTCAGGGCAGAGAACTGACTGAGATGGCCAGCAAGAGGAAAGGCCCACGCTTTCAGCATATCTTTTTGTTGTTGTTAATCCTCACCCGAGGTTATTTTTTCCACTGATATTTTGAGAGAGAGAGAGAGTGGAAGGGAGGGAGGTAGGGTAGGTGAGGAGGGGCCAGGGAGAGACAAACATTGACGTGAGACACATCGATTGGTTGCCTCCCGCACATGCCACAAGCAGGGCTGGGAATGAACCTGCAACCCAGGTACATGATTTTGACCGGGAATCCAACCTTGGTGTGCGGGCCGACACTAACCACTGACCCACACCGGCCAGGACTTATCTTTTGATTCTGATGCTCTGACATCTGGGCCCTGCTGATACTGAAGGGACTGCCCTTTGCGGGGTTAGCCAATTCCTGGGGTAGCATCAGACTCACCTGCAAGCACACCTTCCATGCATAATCCAATCAGTCTACAGCCACCCACCCCTCTGTCTCAGGCTCTCACACTCAAGTCAGCTGTTGCCCTGCCCTGATCACCCCAGGCCTCCAGAGCCTGCTGAAAATGGCCGATCCTAAACCTGTGGCCTGCCCCACCTGTCCCTTCCCACCGAAAGCACAGCAAGGGCTCTTGCCCGACTCCCCTCCCTCCTGGCGGAGCCTGGTACTTGCCGGTGGGGCCCCCTGTGGTGGGGATCCCCTCCTCTCTGGGTCAGTGAGAACTACAATGGTATCGCCTCCTGACCCGCTGACCTCACCAAACCTGAATCACAAGCCTCCATTTTAAAGCAGCTAAGCCTGCACCTTGTAGCTGCTGCTTTGTCCTTGTATTCAAGGACCCCCGATGGCCATAACCCTCAGCCAAAGCAGTGATGTGTGACAGTGTGGTGACTATGTCTAACCGGGGTCCTCACACCTCTTCCCTCCCCTGAGTTCCTGTAGGATTCCTGCACGCTTTTCCTGGTCCAACGCTGGTCTCAGAAAGAGGTCTGACAGAATATTTCAACGGAGTGTGTCAAGCTTAAGACGCTTCTTCTTACAGGAACGCTTGCCTATGGCAAAGGGAAAAGAAACCCCAAATCACGCCTGGGACTGTTCATCGAATCGCAGGCACCCCAGGAGAAGCCGAGGACCTTCCCATATCCCTGAATCCATATACTGTTCCTACTCTGAAACCAGGCCTTCGAGTGGGAGTTTGTTTTTTCTTTAAATATATTTTATTGATTTTTTACAGAGAGGAAGGGAGAGGGATAGAGAGCTAGAAACATCGATGAGAGAGAAACATCGATCAGCTGCCTCCTGCACACTCCCCACTGGGGATGTGCCCGCAACCAAGGTACATGCCCTTGACCGGAATCGCTGGGACCCTTCAGTCCGCAGGCCGACGCTCTATCCACTGAGCCAAACCAGCTAGGGCTGAGTGGAAGTTATCTTAATGGAGTACAAGCTGCCTTTAGTTTATTTCTAATAGCTTACTCCATGCTCTGCACATTGCTATGCAATTTATTATTTGTGAGCTTTTTATTATGGAATTTTCCCAACATTCACCAAAGTGGAGAGAATGACAGGAACCCCAGCTCCAACAGTTGTCAGCAAAGTCCAGTTTTATTTCCGCCCCCCCTCCATATTGACTGTCCTCAAACGCCTTGTGGGGAGCCTATTGAAATGCCATCCTCATCCCAGTCATCGGCCACTCTTCCTCACGTGAGGCAGGGTATCGTCCTTTCTTTGAATACAGTTTCCAGATGGAATCTGGAGAACGTGGACTTCCAGGAACTGAAGTCGGAGTTAACCGCGGTGCCTGCTTCCCGAATCTTGAAGGAGAGTCCACCTGGCCATCCCGGGAGTGACAGCGGGGACACTGGTATGATGTTAAGTGTGCTCTCTTCTGTCCCCACGTGGTCTTCATCTGCGTCTAGTCCTGTGTGCTCCCTCCCTCTCCAGGGCGAATCAGACTTTCCCCAGCAAGGCCTGTGTCCTGTCACCCACCCTCGGGATCGCGGGCCGGGCCGGGCCGGGCCGGGCTGCCCCTGGGAAGATGGGAGATGGGTCTGTTTCACCCACGTGATTGTCACATTGACTCGATTACTCATGAACAATGAAGTTTTTCAGTGGGTTCTTCATATCTGTATCTCAGGGCCAGACAGACACACAGGCTGTCACTGAACTTCGGGTCCTTAGGAAACGTACGGTGACCCCACTTGAAGGTGTTCCGAAAGCCTGATGTTAAGACAAAGACTGTGGTTTTCAGAAACGGTGCCTCTCCGTGTTATTGACAATAATTGCTAGCACTGCAGGTCCTGCCTGGGGCTGGGGCACTTGGAAATATTCAAAATATGATTCCTTGAGAGATGAGCACCTTCTCTAAGGAAACTGAAGGTTCCTAGTCAAGTACAGAAACTTAGGATTCTGCTAAATCTAAGTTTTTAACCACCTCTTCACTGCGTGTTTAAAATTATATTCAGGTTTTATTTTATTAAAATGGTGCCTGAAATATAGGGTCCATCAGTCAGGGCTTGTAAAACTTTAGCGATTATTATAATGACCTGATTTTTGTCTTATGTATATTTTTAAATAACGAGCTGAAGCAGACATGAAAGTCATAAAGAATAATACAGGGCACACACATGAGACCCTGGCCAGGGTAAGTCGAATGTGACAAATACAGCCCGAAGCCCCGGGGCAGCCTCTGTCAAGGTTCAGTTCTGACCACGTACAGTCACAGCATGTACTGGCCATTTCCTCTAACCAAGCACTGAACATGTCTAATGACACTGGAGACTTATAACAGCCCTACCACCCAAAGCACTATTATTATCCCCTTGGCCAATGAGAGAACCGAGGCCTAGTTTGCAAAGTAACTGATTGAAAGTCACACGGCCAGCAGGTGGCGGAGCCAGGATTTAAACCCAGGTGGTCGGTCTCTGGGCTCCTGGCTTGTGCTGGCTCCACAAGGTGGAGAGACGACGGCGAGCCCGTGTGTTTTCTGTTTTGTTTGTTTTTAATTCGCCAGGATGCGGAGAACTCGTGTGGGTGGGAGAGCCCGTGACTCTGAGAACAGCTGAGACCATCACAGGCAAGTACGGGGTGTGGATGAGAGACCCCAAGCCCGTCTACCCCTACACGCAGGAGACCACGTGGAGGATTGACACGGTGGGCACCAGCATCCGCCAGGTGTTCGAGTACAGCCTCCTCAGCCAGTTCTTGCAGGGCTACCCGTCCAAGGTGCACGTGCTGCCCCGGCCGCTGGAGAGCACCGGCGCCGTGGTTTATGGGGGGAGCCTCTACTTCCAGGGGGCTGAGTCCAGAACGATGGTCAGGTACGAGCTGAACACCGAGACAGTGAAGGCCGAGAAGGACATCCCGGGAGCCGGCTACCACGGCCAGTTCCCGTATTCCTGGGGCGGCTACACGGACATCGACCTGGCAGTGGACGAGTCGGGCCTGTGGGTCATCTACAGCACCGAGGAGGCCAAAGGTGCCATCGTCCTGTCCAAGCTGAACCCCGAGAGCCTGGAGCGTGAACAGACCTGGGAGACGAACATCCGGAAGCAGTCCGTGGCCAACGCCTTCGTCATCTGTGGCACCTTGTACACCGTCAGCAGCTACTCGTCGCCCGACGCCACTGTCAACTTCGCGTATGACACAGGCACGGGGAGCAGCAAGGCCCTGGCCATCCCGTTCAAGAACCGCTACAAGTACAGCAGCATGATCGACTACAACCCCCTGGGGAAGAAGCTCTTCGCCTGGGACAACTTCAACATGGTCACCTACGACGTCAGGCTCTCCGAGGTGTGAGAGGCAGGCACGCTGGGTCAGGAAGGGCAGCCGGAGAGGACGTCCGGGGACCCCCAGGGGCCGGCCAGCCAGTCAGAGCCCAGCAACTGTCCTCTGCGTCCCACGCTTTCGTGAGTCCAGGAGAATGCACCCCATCGCCGTCACCGCGTCTGACTGCGGGAATGGCCACCTGGGCACTAGTTTCATAATAGATAGATACGCTTGTCTTTTGTCAGCTCTGAAAGGAGTGGTCAGCCAAATCTGTGGGAGTTTCCTGGTGATTTGGGGCAAAAGCTATCACGTGCAGTCATTGCTTCATAAAAACCACAAAGCTTTTTATAAATGGCCTTCCCCTGGCTAACGAGGATGGTTGGAGAAGAGTTTGGGGGAAACGGGCTGGAATCCAGGTGGACGCCAGGGCCTTGCGCTTGCGTGCAGGGTTAGCACAGGCCACCATGAGAGCAGCCCTTCGGGGGGCTGGCGGGGGGTTGGGGGGGAAGCTCTGTGGCCAGCACTGAACTTGTGTAAGATGCACTGACTCTAGTTGCTTCTCGTGCTTCAGGTGGAGTGCAGGTGGGCATGACATAACCTTTGCCCGTGCAATAAAATGATCGCACATGCCATCCTCCTTGGATATTGTGGGATATTTTGCATAAGAGACGCGTATACGGATTCCAACCATCAGAGAATTCCTTTGGGTTGGGAAGTGGGCTGGCAGGATGCTCAAGGTGTGTGTGTGTGTGAGAGAGAGAGAGAGAGAGAGAGAGAGAGAGAGAGAGAGAGAGAGAGAGAGAGGTGTTACCCAGGATGACACCTGGCAAACACTGGAATGTACACCTTCCCAGCCCCATCTCCTGGCCCTCTTGGTCCTTCCAGAATCAACTTTTCATCTTTCCTCAGCTCACCCTCTCTTCACCCTAACTCCACTTTGGTTCTTATTTGCTGGCATGAGTTTCATAAACCACCAGGTCAGGTAAGCAAACCGTATAGCCTTGTTCTTCAATAACTGAACTTAATTTCTATCTTGAGGTGCCGTCGTACTTAATGGGCAGAACACCTTCTCTTGCCAGTTCCGCTTGGACTCTGTTAGCTTTTCCAGTCAAGTCAGGGGTTTCCTCTTCGCCATTCTCTTCAAGGTGGCCCTTGTGGTTGAGATAAGCGAGGGAGGGGGCAGCCACCAGGAGGGGAGGACCAGGCAGAGTTAGTTACTCACCACACCTGGTTTTAGTCACCAGCACAGATCCCAGTGTTGGCTGTGACCCCGTGTGTCCATACCCACTTCCCGCTCTGGCCGCCAGCCCATCGGCTCCCTGTGTCCCTCCGGGGACACCGGCACGTGTCAGAGCTCACCTGTGTCATCGGACACTCAGGGTGCTCGGGCCCTTTCCCCCAGACAGAGCTCAGGTTCCCCCTGGTTTTCCTGCTGGTGAAGAGTCACTTCTCTTGGAACTTTGCCACCAACACATGCTTTACTCAGAACAAGCAGAAGTCGCTTCTGCTTTCTCATGCCCCAAACTATCTGGGACTCAAAGGCTTGTCAAGAACGCTCTAGAATTTAAGCTCCTTTTTCCTCTCTGGGGTTCCCTGGCTTCCCCTATACTCACCCCCCGCCCCCCCCAAAAAACACCCAGCTGCTCCTGATCAAATCACTGTGGCCTTTTTCCTGGATTCCTCTGAAGTGTGTGCTCCCTCCCCATATGACCCAAGCTCCACTCAGCGGCCAGTGAGGCCCACTGGAACACAAGCCAGACCGTGCCTCTCCTTTCCTGACCACCGCCCCCCCCCCCGCCCCCACGGCTTCCCATTTCACACAAAGTCAAAAGCAGAGTCCTTGCAAAGCCCCCCCTACCGCCCCCCGTGACTTCATCTTCTAATGTCTCCCGATTCCTTCCACTCCAGCCAAGCCCTAGCACCTACTGTCCTTTGAACAACCAGGCACACTTGGTCCTCAGGGCCATGCGCTGGCCCTTCCCGCTGGCCCTGATGCCCACGCACCAAACTCCATCACTGTTCCCGAGTCCTTACTTAGATGTCACCTTCCTAGGTGCCCTACCCAGACCACTCTATCTAAGCTTGCCACTGCTGCTTTCTCAGCCGCTTCTGATCTTCCTTACCCTGTCATCCTATTTTAAAACGGTTCCCGCATCATCATCCCCTGACATGACACAATCCACCGTTTACCCGGTATACGCTTTTCCGCACTGAAGTGTAAACTCACGGGTGCAGGCGTGGGGCACTCTGTTCAATGATGTGTCCCTGGAACCCTGCCCAGCCGGCATAGGACATACTCAGGAATATTTTTTTGCACAAATGAGCAGAAAGAAACCATCCTGAAACTTACTCAGAAACAACGGGAAATAAAACCACACCGAGAGTTCGTCTGTTAGCCCTTCTCCCCCTCCCCCTCCTTGTGCCGATGCTGCGTGGACTGTGGCCGTGGACAGGCCCCTCGGCCTCTGGCCCAGCCACCTGCCCAATAGCACCACCCAGGGTGGCAGCCACCAGCCCCGAGTCACTACTGGGCTGTTGAAATATGGTTAGGGTGACTGAGGAAGCAAATTTTCTATTTTATTTCACTTTAATGAATTTAAATTTAAGTGGCCACATGTGGCTAGGGGCTATGCTATTGGACAGCGCAGGTCTGTTTCCTCCTGGGACTGAGATGACGTCCTGTGTGTGTCGGAGGCCCAGGTGCCCAGGGTGCACCCCCACACCCCGGATGAGCGTTGCTGCAGCAACCACGGGTGAGGAACCTGACTTCTACACCAACACCACAGCCGCTGGCTATGCGGGCAGGGGGACCGGAGCACATGTTAAGGGCCAGCGGGGTGAGAGAACACCTACCAAGACTCTATGAAGAAGTGGATGAAGTGAAAGATGGCACTTAAGGACGTTTCCCACACGATCACATTTGTGATGCTTTCAGGCTGTTGAGAGAGCCGTGGGAATCCTTCCTGGTGCTCTGGGATCGGTGGGAGCCTAGAGTTTGGAGTCTGAGTAATATACTTCTCCCGTGAGGTCTCTGCTCTCGGCTGCTATTCAAGGTACACTTCTTCTGTTAATGAGCTTGAGATCTCCTAGAAGCAAACTTTAAAAATACTGTCCATAAATGTGAAATGCCACCCGCCTCGCACCAGCACTGGAGATGCGATGCAGCTCCCTTAGGTCACAGGCCATAAAACTGCCATGTCTCAGGCTGAGTTTTGAAAATCCAAACACCTCAGGGTTCTCTGGAGCTCGGATCTGGAAAGACTCAGAGGCCTGGGCTTGTCATCATCCAGATTTAGTAACAAACATTGAGGCCTGATTATCTTTTTTTTTTTTAATTCAAACAGCGTGACAGAAATTAAAGATAAATATATACACATAGCAGAGACGAGGCTTGAAGAACCAAAGATGACTCTATAGCATCTGTGAGGATAACAATGGGCAACAGTGGGTGAGGAGAAGACAGGAAAGAAGGAACGAAGACCTTCCAAGACAGTCTTCAAAGACAACGCAAGGCCTCCCCCAAACCGTCCTCTGGAGTTTTAGGTCAAAGTCCAGGTCAGAATAACTGACGTATTGCATGCCTAGGAGGCTTCGAGGTCCTCAGCTGGAGAGGGAGGTGGGGCTGGGGGCAATGGGGGGTCGGCCATGTCAGGGGAAGGGACTTGATCCAAACCCTTTGGCTTCCTCACCAGGGCTTCCTCACCTTCCTTGGTAAGCATCTCTTCTCTGGGAGGAAAGGCATCATGAATGTTATTTTAAACAAAGACAGGATTTTTTTAAAGAAGAAAAAAAAAGAACCCTCAACCCCCAGCCCCAAAAGATAGCCACGTCCTGACTCATCTACAGACGCCGACAGAGCTGCCACCCGGTGAAACGAGCCGCACACCAGTAGACTTGAGCTGCGAGTCCGCTGGTCTCAGAGGGAACGCGGCTGTCTGCATGGGTCCCGCGGAACCAACCCATGGCCCTGGGTCCACCCCTACCAGCCGTCTCCCCAGTGTCGGCCCAGGGCAGGCTCGACCTCCGGGTTTCATTGGCATCCCAGCCTTTCTCCGCCCGCTCAGCTCTGGGCTCACTTCCCCTCTCCTTTCTCCTTTCTGCCTAACTTACCTCCACCCCATCCCACCCAGGGCTGGGCAAACCCTGCCTTCAAGGAACTAGACTAGCCCATCACGTGCTTAAAGACACAGATTTAACTGTCCCCTGACCACCTGCTTTGTTCCAGGGACTAGAAACGAACGAGAAACGAAGGACATGCAGATTCTCAGCCCAGGAAGCTGAGACAGGCGGCCATTGACCCCTGTCCTGTGGCCTGTAAAAGGCAGGACTAGAATGCAGACTCAGACCTCCTGACCTCAAGTTCACTGCCGTAGCTCTCAGAGCTGAATCCCACTGTTGCTCAGTGGAGGTGGAGTAATGGGGAGGGGTCATGTGTGGGCTAGGAGAGGCCCCAGAATTGGGGGAGGGGTCTATTCCTTCTTGCGTGGATGTCAGAGCACAGTGGCCACAGCCCCCAACCCAGACAGTCTAAAACGGTGGTCACCATGTACACAGATCAGTAAAGGTTTCCAACACCCTATATCCATGTGAACTAAGAAACTGCACCTAATTTACCAGTTCTCTAGTATCTTATATTCCAATAAACTCCAAGGTCAACAAGTGTTGTGAACAATATTGGATAGAGGTCCATATTTTAAATCAATGTTTAAAAAAAATGTTTGCTAACTTATCAGGTTTAATAAAGTCATTATTTTTAAACTGATACCCAACCTGACAACTCAGAAGGGTCAGCCCTGCCAATTTTTGTTCTTTATTCATATTTCCTGTATTAGAATTATTTCAACGCAGGCTTCTTCGAAGAAACTCTAGGGCCACATTCCTTAAGACTAGATCATATAACTCGTCAATCCATGCAACCGACACGAGTCACAGGTGGGCATCGGCTGTGAGTGAAGGGTCCCTCCGCCAGGAGATTCAGCTTCTCCACGGAACCTCCTGACACACAGCGGGGGAGGCGGCACATGAGTTTGCATAGAGCTCAGCTTTAGCAGAAATGAGAGTCCCCCTGTGATCTGCAGGCACCTTTATCCATGATGTCTTCAGACCCGAGAGAGGAGGGCTCCCTCCCACAGTGACCACTGCAGGCTCGCCAGACCAGCAAAGGAAAACACAGGGTCCCAGTTCAACGGGCAATTCAAATAAACCACTGATGTTTTACTATAAGCATATCACTAATACTGCACAGATGTACTTTGGCCAAATAAACTTTTTGTTGTTTGTCTAAAATGCAAATGTAATTAGGCATCCAGTGTTTTACCTGGCGCCCCCCCCCCCCGCCCCCCCAGCAGCAGGCACTCACTCTCCTTCAGGCAAGACGACTGTGAGGTGTCTCCTTTCTAAGGGCCCCATGAGCACGGTACTGGGCACCAGGCACGTCTCGGGGAAGGAGATCACGTCCCTGCCTGCAGGAGCCTACAGCCTCCTTCAGGGTAACGGCAAACTTCAGGGGTTTGCTGTGCCCAAACTTTGCAAAGTCACGCATTTTTATACTAAGAGGGTACCTCATAACTTATCAACGTGATCACCCCAGATTAAGAGCCATGGATCTGAAATTCATCCCAGCACCCTTACCATCACCTCTGGAGGAACCACGTGGGAAAGGTCTGTTCCCCACAAGTGGGTGACAAAGCAGTTTCTCATTCACAAAACCTGTCTCCTCCCTGCCATGGATGACCACATTTGAATACATGGACATTCACCAGTGTCTCCCACAGCTTCAGGCCCCCACCCGACGCCCAAGCTCCGAGTACCTGGTGGTCATGGTGAACCTGCGTCTGGCCACCTCGGACACCAGGTCCTTGTAGGGGAAGCTCGGGCCGTTGCCTGCAGGGCTTTTCTGAGCCATGGCCTTGTGCTCAGAGGATTCGAGGAATTTAGATTCAGTTCACCTGCGAGTCTAAAACACAAGCCCCAGCAACACAGGCATCAGGGTGAGAGGAAATCTACTGGGTCCAGCCTGGCAAGGTTTGCCGAGGGCTTTCCCTGCCTTGGGGGTCCTTCCTGCAGCGGTCCCCAGCCCAAGCCCTGCCCCGAGGCAGGGACTTCCTCAAATACCTGCCCTGGGGGAGGAGGGAGGTCCTCTCGCCCCTGAGATAGGACAGGTTTTCTTCCCCAATCTTGCAACATGGCAATGGAGGTCCAGAGAGGTGAACCGACTCTCCCAGGGTTGCACAGCTGGGCCCTGAATGGTGCTGCTTCCCCTCAAACGGGGGCCACTGCCACAGAGCCCAACTCTCACAGGCCTGTTGGGCATCGCTGACACCTGCCGAGCTTTCCTCCCAGGGCACTTACCTTCTAAAGAAGGGGAAGGGGACACGGACAAAGCGGGGGCTCGGGACCAGGCTACTTGCTCAGCTGTGTACCTGTCAGACACCTGAGGCTCGATATTGCTAACAGAAATCATAGCGGCCACCCATTTAGTGCCAGCCCCTGAAGGGTGTCCTTTCACAGGACTCCATTTGATAACCACAGTAACCCTGCCAGGTAGGTGCTAAGGTCCCCATCAAACGAAGGAGCGGGGTGAGCAGCGAAGAACTTCTGCAGCTCCCCCAGGGCCACGGGGCTGGAATCTGAACTAGGTCCGCCTGGCTTCCGGCGGTGCTCTCTCCACGACAGGGCTGAGCAACCCCCATGCCTCGGAGGAGCCAGGCCAGTCTTCTGGCTGGAAAAGTTTGTTCTTAAGAGGAAGCCCAGCTGACTTACCTTTTGATGCCAGATCAGCTCAGTCTAGAACCCCTTCCACACCTCAGCTCATGTCTGGTAAAGATATGCCCTCAGGGTAGACTCGGTGCCCACATTTCAGCTACTCCACCTCCTCGGGGAAGGAAAGACTGTCCCGTCACACCCACTGCCTCCCCTTTTATCCTCCTGAGGCCCTCTCTCCCAGGAACCTGAGTTAATGACAGTCATTTGCGCCCTAAGAAGGTAGCAGCTGATACAAATGATCCCTGCAGCAGTGGAGAAATCCCCAACCGTGTGGCCTTGGGGCCGGAGAAGGTGGGTCTGGAGAGCAGAGCTGGGGAAGGGCATTCTGCCTCTGGGGCAAGGAGGAAGCACCGACTGCAGAGGCTGGCGAACATGACAATATCTACTGACTGCATTTTGAAGCTAACTCATGTATACCTCTCCTCCCAGCACCATCAGAACCTTGGATCTCACCCTTCTGGTGATTGACAGCAGTCCTGTTGAGGTGGCAGGTGCTTTGGCTTTGAAAAGAGTTGATGGCAGGGCTCCCACCTTTGAGCTGAGTGATCTTGGGCAAGTCATTTAACTTTGATGAGCCTGTTTTCTTACCTGTAAAGAGGAGTTATTCTCTTTCTCCTAGGGATGTTGTAAGGATTGGGAAAATATTTGCAAAATCCCCTAATTATACTTTTTTTTGCATCTTAAAATGTTTTTCTATATGCATTTAGCCCAGAGAGGAATATGAATATATGTATATGCAGGAGTGTATACAATTTCCAATTTCCTCACGAATCCAATTCTATACTTTTTGAAAGCAGGCGCCCAATTTTTTCTTCCCTCCTCCCCCAGGGCTCGGCAGTGTTGAGCCCCAGGTGGGAATCCAACGATCACTTAAGCTGAATCAGAACCTGCAGGCGCTGTGTTCCCAGCTGCTTCCTTCCACCAGAGCATCACCGAAGTCTCCCAAATGTGGAAGGTTGTCAAAGTATAAAGATTTCGGTGTGAGGCCTGAATGTATCAGAAGCAATTATTGGATATCAACTTCAGAAGGAACACGGTTACCGTACTGATTTCTTAAAATTTGTCTGTTTTATATCTTGTTACTGTGCTGGTGCAATGGCTTTGTGGAGAACTGGGCTTTATCCGGGAGCCCTGGGGAGTCTATTGTAGTCCAGCCGCATCTGAAGTGATATGTAAGATTAGTTTAGCAGACATCTCAAAAGAAATGCATAGGCTTCATCTAAAGATTGGGTGGGAAATCAATGTATACCTAAAACCAAGCAATTGAGCCCTGGCCAGCGTGTCTCAGTGGGTAAAGCGGCGGCCCTCACACTGAAGGGCCACAGGCTTGATTCTTGCCAAGGGTTAAGGGCACATACCGAGGTTGCAGGTTCAATTGATGTGTCTCTCTGCCCTCTCTCCCTCCCACTCTAAAAGCCAATGGAAAAAATACCCTCAGGTGAGGCTTAACAAAAAATAAAACCAAGCAATTGAGGCATCCATGATTTTTGATTCACCCAGCTGGCCACTAGTCCAGAAATAGTCAAGGGCTTTTACTTAAGAATCCAAGTGTTGTCATATCATGTTCAACCCACAATAGAAATGAACTTCTTACTCGTCGGACCCCCAGACAGGCTGAAACTCAACAGCACTCTGGGCTTGAGACTGGATGCCAGTCTCCTGTGTATTTCAGAAAACCACATAGAGCCCCTGCTTTGTTGATGTTAATCCTCACCAGAGGATATTTTTCCATCGACCTTTTAAAGAGTGGAAGCGCGAGGGAAAGACAGAAACATTGATGTGAGAGAAACACATCGATTGGTTGTCTTCTGCACGTGTACTGACCAGGGCCTGTGCTGGGGAGGAGCCAGTAACCAAGGTATGTGCCCTTGACCAGAATTGAACCCGGGACCCTTTGGTTTGCAGGCAGACGCTCTACCCACTGAGCCAAACCGGCTAAGGCAGAGCCCCTGCTTTGAGTGCCAACAGCAGACTCAGCCCTACACCTGAGGGTGAGTGAAGACCAGCCGATGGCGGAAGGAAAAGGACCAAGGAATCATTTCTCTGGTGACATGGGAATGCTGAAATGGCTGGTGTTAACATTCACGAGCAGAAACTGGCATGGGCTTAATCAGAGGACTGGATGAAA
This sequence comes from Plecotus auritus, assembly GCF_963455305.1. Lineage (NCBI taxonomy): Eukaryota > Metazoa > Chordata > Mammalia > Chiroptera > Vespertilionidae > Plecotus > Plecotus auritus. The sequence goes on from NC_137778.1 coordinate 26,963,913, forward strand.
AATAAATGTCTACCTAAAATGTAATCAGGTTACATTGGTTAACTGCAGACTGCGAGGAGACTGGAAAGCGGATGTGAAAATACCAAAAGTGCTCAGAAGCTATGATATATGCTGCAAACATGAAAAACCTTGGTGACCTGTTACAAGACATGCCTACAACATTGAGGTCCTGACAGTCTACTGTCCACCTTTAAAAACCCATGATGCACTCTGGTTCTACCTTCTCCATCTTGCCCCTGGCTAAGAGCGTATGTTGAGCTTTACATTCCTCTAACTTCTATTGTGAAAACGTCAGTAAGAGGCCTTTTCAAAATACCCTTCCCTCCCATCCTCCAACCCTACAGCCCCAATCTTTTCTTCCACCATAAAGCACAATTTGTCATTAGCTAAGGACAAAAACATACCCTCCTTCTCAGCAGAAAAGTTCAAGGGGTAGAGAATGTCCAGAAGTTTTTCACCAAACCCACTGTCAACTACTAAATGCAATGTCTTTTGAGGTATCATATGGCAGAGAAGCCAGAGATGAGATTTGTATGATGAAATGGAGAAGTCCTTATACAAATAATTACTTTAATGGGTAGGTTTCTGTCATTTTCTCCCATTGCAGACCTAGCCAGCAAAGAGCCTAAGGTATTAGTGGCATTTCAAGTTAATAATGATCAACTGAGCAAATCAAGATAATTTGGCTTGCAAATGAAGATAATGAAAGCTCTGAAAATTTAGGAGCATTGAACTTAGGACCAGAATATGGAAACCAGTGTCAATGGGAGAAGGCAAATATGTGGGGCTACAGCTCTTTGGTACAGATTTGTGTTCTGAACCTCATCCACCACGCCAATTTAGAGCATCTCTCGAGAAAAGCTTTACCCTGAAAAGCTTGGCTACAAAGGTAGGGCTATTAGTACTTATTTTGTGTGTTAAGAATTATAGGGCCCATGAGTAAAGAAGGCACACAGATCATTAGTGACTGAATTACTAGTTTTCCTAAAGCTGAGGCTGGAAGCCATGCTTCTGGGTATGGGATTTTAGGCAACAAGTAATTGACAAACCAAATTCCTTGTGTAGGTGATAACGACTGGGACTGTGTGAGCACAGATGTTTCTCCAAGTCAGAAACCAGTCTCTGCATAATGTTGTTCACTGTGCACGACAGACCTTGCTTCAGATTTCAGGAATGGATTAGAAGCTCCAAGACTCATTATTTAGAGAATACTTTATTAGTTTCTGTAATCAAACCCATGTAGATTAAGACCTTACATATTTAATACAGTGCGTTTACCCCTGTACAAATGGAAAAAATTATGTTGAACGTTTCTAGACCAATATGGCTGTTAATTTCTGTACAATGCCAACCCAACACAGTACAACTGGGATAGTTTTTCCAAAGTTGACAGCACAGCTAAAGTTTCCAAAAATTCAAATTATATATATATGTATATATATATATATATTTATTTATATAAAAAGACCAATAGCAGTATGTTATGCATCAATAGCAGCAACAGCCTTTCCAGGTTCTGCAGTCATCTGAACAAAATTATAGACATCCAGCACACTCCAATTAAAAAAAAAAAAAAAAAAAGTAAAAAACAAATCTCCAGAAAACAGCAAAGTTCTGTTACTGTTGTGGTACCTGGCACCATTTTTTTTTTTAAGCTTCCCCATCATCATCTGGAAAGAAAACACTCTAGAATAACGTCATTAAAAACAGCTCTGATAAAGCACAGTCACTACTACGTATCATAAAGCAGGTACAAGGTACTTTACATTCACAGAGGTATGATACAGTACTGCCCTACGTCTATAATACTAGAGATACAATTAAAAAGGCATTGTTTTGAGACTTGATTCTGTTTTCCCAGCAGAGGCCCCAAGGGTGGGACGACGGCTCTGGGAAGAAACGCACCTTCTCAGACAGGCTTTCCTCTCATTAGTGGCACAGTTCTAGGTACTGACTGCTCTTCATGAATATCACCTAAAAACCGTTTCAGAAAGACCAAAACGAACAAACAAAAACAATAACCCCCCCACACACCTCATTGGATTCATATAAAGATGACCAAGTGGAGGCAGGCAGACTCGCCCCAACCAGTATTCACCAAACCCGCCGTGTGAGTGATCAGCGCTCCACAGAAGTGACACGTCACAGCCTGGGCCACAACCAAAGCACAGCGTCATTTCAAAAAGCAGCAGTAGCCGGGCACTGCCCACCCGGGCACGTTCAGGGTGCTGACACCGCTATGTCACCACCATCGCTTGCTCATCCAGGAAGAAGGGATATCAGTTACTCTACTTTGTGTTCAACTCAATTATGTGTTATAAAAGCAGCAGGTTGCCCGGGGCAGACGCAGGCTCCTCTGGGCAGCCCCAGTTCTTGTCAGCTGCTCACCACCGCACCCACCAACGCCACCACCACATCCACAGGCCGGAAGGGAGAGTCACTGCTGTGTTACCAGCTGGGACCATGTGCTGTTAGGGCTGGGCTACTCCTCTGCCGTGTTACTTTCTTGATTTCTGGTGTCTCATTCTAACCATAAGGACTGAGTTCTAAATGGTACACACTCCAAGAACGTGTGCACGTGTTTGTATGTAAATCCAGACTGAGATGCATGGCCATCAACCGGGGGTGTGTTGTGTAGTGGGTGTGGGTTGGCAAAGCCTCGTTGTACTGGTGCAGCCTGTGTCAGTGTGAATGGCTCCTATGTCCCCCGTGCACCTCTGAGCTTGGGACAGGATAGTGTCACGGACCATTTTATCCCTTTGGCTGCTGGCATGAGCTGTCTGCATCCTTCCTTCTTTCCCTCTCCCCTCCCCAGGCCCCTGCAATAAACCACAGCCTTTTAAGATTTTGTTTCTTCAGTTTTGATGGCCTGAGGTTTGATGGGTCCAGTCCGAACAGGTTTGGTGGCCATGGTGGGTGCAGGAGGAGGCTTTTCTTCTACTTTTTCCTGACAGACACCAGGAGCGTCAGTCAGTGCTTCAGGAGGTTTGCTTGAGTCGCCGTCCACCTTCGGGGCCTTGCCACCTATCTGTTTGCTCTGTTGTTGTTCAGAGAAGAAGCGTTGCGTGGACTGAAGAACCTCTGCTCTCTGCTTTGCCTTAAAGAATGAGAAACAACAACTAAAGAGGCTGCAGCATCACCAAAGCCTGTCAATCACTCTCAGTTTGAATTCTTTCACCAATCACCAATAGCTTTCCCATGCTGGTTTGGCCCAAACCAAAAGTACCTCATTGATTTTTCAGCTTTTAATGGATAGATTTCTTCCTATCTCTGAAAACATTCAGTGATTTTTCCTTTAATATTTGAAAAAACAGGACCACCTCCCACCACCTTTTCAAATTTTGCCCTCTTATAAAGCAACAAAATAGGAATTGCTGTTACTTTGTATTTTTTCTGGGACAAACCTTACTGATACCATATGTTATCTAGGGAGCCTGCTTGTGAACTTAAAAACACAGACGTTACACTTAAAACTTCTAGTTATCAGTATGTGGTCTACAATAAAATGAAAAGGAAGCACTTATATTGTGGCATTACCAACACCTAGGACCAAATGTCTTGTGGCTGAGTCCTCTTCCCACAGCTCTCTTCTGCAGGGGAAGAGCATCAGAAATTAGTAACTACGACTTCACTGCATCACTAAGTTCTGATAGCTCCTACCACACTCTGAGCTGGTAAAATAATTGCCTCATTTTAATGACTACATGCCCCAAGTTTATACTTACGTAGGCCTATAAATTATACCACTGTAACATAGGTTTCTACACCTCTTGCATATAAAAAACCCTACATGTTCTGTACTATTCAAAAATCTGAAACAATTTTCAAGAAATCTGTGCCCTCCTCCACCCCATTATTAAGCTCCAATGCCATTCCCAATATGGGAATTTATGAGAAATCAACTGCCGAGGAGCCAGGAGCAACACTGGTAACCAAGGCCAAACAGTGCCCAGAGATTTCTGCACAGGCTAGTATCTGTCACGGTTATGAACAGCGGGAAACTCCAGGCACACAGCCTTAGTAAAGTAGGGGATGTTAACCAGAGTTTCACTGCAGGGTAGTCTTTAAATGTGCTTACTCAGGATCAGAAACAAGGGATATCAAACCGGAAAGAAACTCCAGCCAGTCAACCAAATTCTCTACTGGATTATCACAAACATGTTTCTAATCCAGAGTAAAGCCAACCACGGCCATTTCCCTGTTCGGAAGCAGTAAGCTTTTCTTTGTTCTAGTCTGACCACATACAGATCGGTGACAAAATAGGCAAAATTATGAAGACCTCTAAAGTGAAGTCTAAGTAAACACAGACATAAACGACTCAGCTGGCTGTACAGGCAGACAGGTAAGGTTTATGCTACAAAACCGTCCCCACACAGACTCCTGAAGGCACTCCTGCATCAGCACACCTCACGGTCACCAGTGCCTTGTATTGCGAAGGATCCCAAAGTGCTTTTGTGAGTTCTTCATCTACAACTACACAGCTGCACACACTGCTGTGGAATAAGCCCCCTCAGGTGGCAGGCAAAAAGGAGTATGAAAACAGTTTGAGAAGAAAATTGGACTTGGATGACTCAGGGAAGAAAAATCAAGCCAGGCATCATGTCTTACCCATTCCAGAGTTTTCTCTGAAGCATGATTTATATCTTAACTTCGGGAAGGGGGTGTAGGGGGGAAGAGGATAGGGGAGGAAAACAAAGAAAAATAAATGAAAGAAAATGGGGAAGCCTATAATAGTCCATATTACCTTTTTTACTCTTCCAAAAAATGTAGCAGCTAAACTTAGATCTCCCTCAAATACTTATTTTATAAGCAATTCATTTGGCCACAGAGCTTAAAATATTAACTTGTTTGTTGACAATAGTTGCAAAAGAAAAAACAGGTGGGGGAATAGGGAGAAAAAAAAAAAGTAATAATAATAATAATAAAAAAGGAACAAATAAAAGCAATTAGCTTGGTGAAGTCTGCTGAGACAATGAATGCCTGGATATGCAGTTATGGGTCCAGAGCATCGTAAGACATGGTTCAGAGACAGACGGGTGCTCTGGCGGCTGCCAACACTGTACTAACCTTCATGTCTTGTTCAGCCTTCAGCGCAGCCTGGGCCTGATTGCCTCTGACTCCAGACAGTGATCCACAAGGACCCCTGGCTACATGTGGCAAACGAGCATGGCTCATGAGGCCTGTGGTCAGCGGAGGAGGCATCTGACTGGCCAGTGCCATTGGCGGCCTCTGAACGGGCGCTGGGAAGGTGTTAGTATGTGGGGCTCTTACCAATGGAGGGACCAGGTTAGGCTGAGAGAGAATCTGAGTGAAAAAAACAAAACATACAACATTAAACTGTTAAAAAATTTTATTCTGCCAACCAGACCAGGTTGGCTTATCCCAGAGTCAATGTGCACCAATTCCGCCATGAAAGGAAGTGTACGGATCTGTGTGCGCTAGCACCGGGACAAGAACCGCAGGCCATGCTGGGAGAGTCTACGGGAAGACAGTGCAGCATGCCAGTGCCCAGCTACAGGTTCTGAACGGGGGGCAGGGATGCCTTTTTAAAAAGATATAATTGCAGAAAAGGCATATACCTACTCCAAACATAATCTAAATCTAAATAAAAAATAATGCTATTTGGCAAATATTTCAGGTGCCAATTCTAGCTTGTGAGTGTTCTTATCAACTTTAGTTAGTCCTTCCATCTGATCAGCAAAGGGAAGAGAAACCAACATTTTTATATATAGATTAGAATTATCTTTTGGAAAATTTACCTCACCTACAGTTATCTTAAAAAAACAAATGAACAACAACAACAAAACAAACCCCCAAAACAAACCAAAAACCCTAGGAAACTTTAAGCACTGGGACCCTTCTCTGAAAAGTCAACTTCTTCAAAAAGATAAAAGGAACAGGACTGAAATAAAAGGATCAGAGCTGTGTGGGGAACCTTTCGACTATTTCTATTGTCTGCTTTAGAACTCTATAGCTACCTGTGTCTAGCTAAAAATCCTAGAGTCTACACTTGAATGTTATAGATTTACTGTTTTAATAAAAAACTGCTTATTAAAAACTGTGCTTCTGAACTGGTTATAATAGGGCAAGACTATAAAATCAGAGAATTCGCCAGGTTAGCAAGCATTTGCAAGTAAATCATACTCATTTCTCACTTGTATCTGCCCACCTGGGGTGCAAACTGTGTAGGAAAAGGCTGTGTCATTCTCACAGTGGCAGGGGCTGACGGGAACTGCTTCTGATAGACAATGCTGCTCATTTTGCTGGACTGGCTGTTCGGACTTGTGGAAGTGGCCCTTGGAAAGAAGTCGTCACTGGTCAGTATGGCAGTGCTGGGTCAATGATGCTATTCGATTTGTAGACAGTGCGCTTGGCAGACTCATCAGACTTGGTAGTTGATGAGAATTACCAAGGTTGAGTTACCAAACATCACAGCAGTGGAAAGACATTGGAGGAGCAGAGGTGAGAAAGGATACTGGCTATATTTGCCCTGAATTAAAAAGTTCTTCAAATACAGTATAACAAATATATTCTTAATAATTCAATTGCTTAATATTTCACATAAAACTATCAGAATGTCTGTGCTTACCACAGGACTGGCGACACTGCATGCATCTAACAAACAAAAGTTAATCAGTTATTGGGAATTCTATAGCAAATGCAAATGCCCACTTTACCGGAAGGGACTAGAGGTGGGTGTGGTGCTTCTTCCGCTGATTGGAGGTGTGCCTGGTTTTATATCAATGCCGCTTCCAAAGGCTTTTAGTTCCATTTCAGACATCTGAGAAAGAGCATAAAATAAACTTAACATTTTTGCAATCCCATAAGCTAACCTGCTGTGCTTAGTATTCTATATGTGAAGACTTAATCTAGCAAAGGGCAAAGAACCTCAGTACCAAAATCCAATAGTTTTCAAGTACCATGGAATTAACAAGGCCAAATGTGTGGCTGAAAAGTCTGAGAGGCAGTATAAATCAAATTCTCCCACAAAATTTGTGAATTCTTCGTTATGAGGTAAAACACAGAGGGGGCCCAACACTTCAGATTCTCAAAGAAACTGTCCATTTCTCTTCACTTACTTTCCCCGTGGTTGGGATCATGCTGTGCTGTGTTCCAGCAGGGATTAACCCCCTGAAAGGCTGGCTGACTTGCGCAGGGCGACTCAGGCTCTGTGCCTGTGCTTGGGGGGCGGTGTGCTGTAATGGAGGCTGAAGAGTCTGAGGCAGAGCAATTAAAGGCTGCCCCGTGGATCCAAAGTTAGGCAAGGAAAGCTGGGATGCTGGTAAAGGTACTGTAACCTAGGGCATAAGCAAACAGAAACTGTAGCAATTTGCTTATACAGAGCCCGTTGTACCTATATCCTATAACTTTAACACAACTCTTCAAATTCTTTTGAGTAAGATTTTAAACAAAAAACATCAATATATTAAGTACATTTCACAATCAAATCTTTTGCTTAGTAACTATCTCCATTCTTTTTTTTAAAGATGCAACAGTATGCCCTGGCCGGGTGGCTCAGGTGGTTGGAGCATCATCCCATACACTAAAAAGTTGTGGGATTTGGAACATGCCAGATCGGGGCATATACGAGATCTGCCTTCCTCTCTCTAAAAAAATCAATAAACACATCGTTGGTGAGAATTAAAAAAAAAAAAGAAAAAAAAAGTGTAACAGTATAACAAATTAGCACTGAAGAAACTATTTAACTGAAATAACTATCTTTTAATTAATCTACAGTATATGTCAAACAAACACAAAATATAATAAAATCAAGGAGATACAATGTAAGAAAGTAGTTACAAATTCCCAAATAGCAATTTATTTTGAATGTCAATACGTAATATATAGATATGAGTTATCACCCTAAAATAGCCACCAAAAATAGTTATGAGAAGAAGACTAAGGCTTGCTTCTCTCACCCACCCCTCCACCAACTTTTAAAGAGTAAGCTGATAAATGATATTGCTAGCAGAGTTTTAAAAATTTATACTTTTCACTGAAAATTATTACAAGCATACATGAAAGGCATATGTTTGTCATGTACCTTCTGCTGCACTAGCCTGGGTGTTACAGTGACCGCTGTGATGGTCTTTAGTCTTCCTTCATCTCTAGCACGAAGTAAAGCACCTATCACTCACTCACACATAACTGCACAGCCCTACCCACAGCCTTCAAATGTTTACATTCATGAAATCCTTTGTTAAAATAAACAATTACATGAAAACCCATTTAAAAAAAAAAAAAAAAGGATAAAAAGTGGGGGTGGAAAGACTGGTATTGTGGGACCAACCAGTGGACCCCATGGAATTCCTAGGACACCACAGAGAAAAGTCTGAAAACTATCACACATCTACCTATCTTGGTTCTGTTTAAATTCTCAAACAACAGAAACAACAACAACAATAATGATAAAGAAAATTGAGGAAATTTACCATGCCATAGTTTACCTGCTGGAGAGTACTCGGTGACTGGGCAGTGTTATAAAAATTTGTCTGACCAGGCTGTTGTACTTGTCCAGAATAAAGGTTTGAAGCCTGGGTAAGATTTGCTCTAGCCTAGAAAAAATTTAATAAGAAAACAATAAGGTTTTTAAAATTTCCGATTCAGATACCAAGGTTACGGCTTCAAAGAAATCTCGAAGAATTTCAGTGTTAGATCACAAGGAAGACCTTAGTTTTCCATTGTCTTTTAACATTTTTTTTCTTTAAAAACTGTCCTTAAATCACCTGCTGCATAAGACTGCAATGACAGATGGTGCATGCTCCTGTTCCTGTTGTAATTACCTGGAGAAGGTGTGTATCGATCAGCTGGGAGCCTCCCAGTCCTGATGCCTGACCCAGCTGATGTTCATACAGTATAGGAATAGGCTGAGTACTGGAAGTTTGTTGAAAGGCAAGACTCGACTGTGCCTTAGCAAGTTCCTGGTGCTGGACAGCTGGGAAATTGTGGATGGCAGTACCAGAAAGGACCACAGATGGCTGGGACAGGCTACTCTGCATAAAGGCCGGCTGAGATCTACATTAGTATTGAAGAGAAAAGGATGTGTTAAAAGTTAATTCTACCTGGAATCTGGCAACCTTAAGACTCAGTAGCCTAAATTCCAAGTACTCTACTTAGTGTAAGAAAAGAGGCAGTGACCAAAGACCTTGTCTAAGGTACCTGTTTCAAGCCTTAGAGCCCACTATATAAAAATTCTGGAAAAAAGCTTCTTCTTCCCAGAAACCGGCAAGTTTTCCTCTTGGACAACGAAAATGATTCTCTTTTCATGTGTTTATTAGCAAGCTCAGAACCAAACCTACCTTCTTCTCTTTGGTACCGACATTCCATTTAATTTACAGCACCAATAGCTCTGACTTGTATCATCAGTATTTTATTATTTCCCTCCTATATTTCTTATAAGAGGCCTCATGACCTCTATGGAATGGAGCAGAGTACTAGTCCACATTAGGATTATTCAGCAAGTGTTTTCTTTTTTAAAATTGAGGTATAATGGACATATATACCTATATAAAGGTAATAATTTGGTATTTGCACATATTGCAAAATGATCAACATAGTCTAGTCAACACTGGTCACCATACAGTTAGAAAATTTTTTGATTAGGACTTTTAAGATTTACTCTTTACCAACTTTAAAATATGCAACACCAATATTATGATCAAAGGGTGCAAACTTCCAGTTATAAGTAAGTCACTAGGCTGAAATGTACTCCACAAAACTATCTGAAAATTAAAAACAAAATACAACCCCCCCCCCCAACAATGTTGAAATCTGACTTGGGGTGGTGAACACACAATATAGTGTACAGATGATGTGTTGTGGAAGTGTGCGCCTGACACCTGCATAATTTTGTTAACCAGTATCACCCCAATAAATACAATAAAAATAAAAAATAAAATATAATGCTGAAATCTAACTTAAGACCTCTGGGATAGAGGCCTCCAATCTATACTTTACAAAGGCTAAGATAAAGAACAAATAACTAAAATTAAAGTAGTGGATTAAAGATATCAATTATTACATAGCTATCTATATAAAAGCCTAAGCGATTGTTACAAACAGATGACCAGCTGGTAGCTATGACGCACACAGACCACCAGGGGGCAGACGCTCAATGCAGGAGCTGGCCCCTGGTAGTTAGTGCGCTCCCACAGCTAACCTCCCGCAGTCCCTTCCCCAAGCCAGCCAGCCCCGCCCCAATCGGGACTGGGTGAGACGGCCCTGATTGGCCCCAATAGCCGGCCAGGCTGAGGGATTCCAACCGTGCACGAATTTGTGCACTGGGCCTCTAGTATCTACACCAATAAAAGAGTAAGATGCAAGTTGACTGTACCTTCGCGATGCTCACCAGCCAATCAGGAGTATGCAAATTAACCCAACAAAGATGGTGGGTTAATTTGCATACACAGGCGCTGAGCGGCTGGGGGCGAGGCAGGACGCTTGCAATGTCGCCATGGCGACGACGCAGGCGTTCCGCACCACCCCAGCTGCTCCAGGCCTCTGGGCAGCGTGGGAAGGCTGAAAGTCAGCTCCGGGCCAGAGCGAAGGCGGTGCCGGCAGCCAGGGGAAGGAAGGCCCATTCTTGCACGAATCTTCATGCATTGGGCCTCTAGTTATAATATAATTTTGCTCTGTTAAACTGACACTTAGCAGGGACAAAAGCTATCAAGGAGGAGTGCTAGTCTAGAGTCCTAAGTAATCTTTTTTTTTTTTTTTTTAAATATATTTTATTGATATTTTTTACAGAGAGGAAGGGAGAGGGATAGAGAGCTAGAAACATCGATGAGAGAGAAACATCGATCAGCTGCCTCCTGCACACCTCCCACTGGGGATGTGCCCGCAACCAAGGTACATGCCCTTGACCGGAATTGAACCCGGGACCCTTCAGTCCGCAGGCCGACGCTCTATCCACTGAGCCAAACCGGTTTTGGCCCTAAGTAATCTTAAAGTCTACGGTACTGGCAGATTGAATCACTTCAGGGATTCCCTATGAATAAATACAAGCTGATTAGGTTGAGAGTGAGGAGTAGCAGAATGATGTGTTAGAGATACAAACTGCTTTCGAAGCCTAAACCTGTGTCTTCCAACACAGTAGCCATATACAGCTTACCCTATATTCCCAATAAACAGTCTAGTCTTCCAAGGCATTTGTCACAATGGGAAGTACAGATACAGAATGCCAGTGCACTGCTACTCCATCTCCCAGGCTATGGAAGACATTGTTAAGCAATCACTGAACTCTCTTGTCAGAGCTGAAAAGTAGCTGCAACTTTGTAACAATGTTTCAAGCAGTCAATAACAATTAAAAGGAGATTGGTTTGTGAGATTATTTGCTAGTTCTGAATTAGAAATTAAAAATTTTTAATCACAGATTCCAAGATAACCCCAAATTTAATAGTACAAAAGAGATGGCCTGTAACTGCTACTTGGGGTAAATAGTTTACTTCTAATGGGAGTGAATTTCTTGGAATAACCAAACTAAATGATAGAGTAAATACCAGAAAACAAAACATCCTATATAATTAACTATACAGACATACTAAATTCTACCAAACAATCTTTAATCAAAAAATAAAAGTGAGCACAGCCAGTGTAGCTCAATGGTTGAGTATCAACCTAGGAACCAGACGGTCATGGTTTGATTCCCGGTTAGCACATGTGCCTGGGTTGAGGGCTCGATCCCTAGTAGGGAGGTGTGCAGAAGGCAATCAATGGATAATTCTCATTATGGATGTTTCTAGCTCCCTCTCCCTCTCCCTTCCTCTCTGAAATCAATAAAAACCTATTTAAATAAATAAATAAATAAATAAATGGGAGAGCCACATTTTTAAAGTTTATTAATAATTATGCTCTGCTAAGAAAGTTTAATTAGCTGAAACTAGCTTCTTTAGGAATATAATTTATGTAATCTAAAAGAAATAAGCTATTGCCGAAACTGGTTTGGCTCAGTGGTAGAGCGTCAGCCTGTGGACTGAAAGGTCCCAGGTTCGATTCCGGTCAAGGGCATGTACCTTGGTTGCGGGCATGTCCCCAGTGGGGGGTGTGCAGGAGGCAGCTGATCGATGTTTCTCTCTCATAGATGTTTCTAGCTCTCTATCCCTCTCCCTTTCTCTCTGTAAAAAATCAATAAAATATATTTAAAAAAAAAAATAAGCTATTACCAATTGATGCCAAGTCTAATCTATATATAGAGTATAAAAATTCTATCTGAACCACATCAAAACCCAATATATTTCTAAAAGCTAATGCTTAACTTTGCAACCATTCTAAGCTGCCCTAAAGAAATAGTTTATTTTTCTTTTTGCGGGTTTAGAACCATCAAATGAATATCGACCACAGCCATGCCATGATGATGACAGAGCTATGCCATGGGTTTTGCTCATGCCCCCACCCTTCTACTCTCTTTAAGTTGGAGATGAGACCACTTGGGGTTGAATCCAGGCTCTCACTGATTTGTAATGCAACCTTAGGTTAAAACCAACCAACCAACCAACCAACCAACCAACCAACCAACCAACCCCTTTAAGTCCCAACTCGGCATGTCAAAAGGGGATGACAATCCACCTTTTATGGTTTTGTGAGGACTAAATTTTCTAAGTTACTGCATGTAAAGGGCTGAATAGTGATCATATATATATCACCACTACTTCTCTTCCTTGTCCGACCCTCTATTCACCTTTTATCACACTCCGCCCTGGCCTCAGCCCTTACACAGCAGACTTGGGTTTCCAATTGTTAGCAGCAAGTCGCAATTAAAACTTTAGATTCCCTAGCAACTATTTTCTATGATTTCTAATTGTCATGAGACTGTTGTTACCCCCTTCTTCAAGAAATTTTGAGGCTTGACTTTGTTCGGTAAAGTCTGGCTAAAATGACCACAGGCTGAGTTTCATAATCAACATGATTAATAATTTCATGTAGTTTATAAGAGGGTCATCCTAGCTCATAAAGGGAAGGAAGAAGCGTAGGAATATGGCAAGAAAGCTCAGCAATTACAATGTTTCCAACCCACAAATGTATTTTAAAGCATTTTACCTATACGGTTGAAGGGAAGAACTGAATAATTCCTGGGCCTGGGAAACAGCGGGTCCAGCACCCAAACTCAACTGGGCTTGGTGCTGCCCCTGCAGTGGTGCGTAAATAGGAATCGGGATCTGCTGAACCGAAGTGGGCTGCCATGCAAGGAGAAAACGGTATGTGAGCACCATGTATACAACTCACGACACGTGGGAAAATAAACTTAACTATGAAGAATAAATTATTAATATCACATACCAGTTTTCTTTAAAACCAAATGTAAACATTTTCCTTCCAATCCATTACTTGATTCTACATTGTTAACCATCAACAAAGGGAAAGTTTTAACATTTTGCTTATACATTCTAGGTAATCATGGTTTGTCCCATATTGTTAAAAGGATTATAACTTCAAAGAGTCTATTATTTGTAGCTCAAGATAACTACTACAACATAAACAAATAAATAAACAAACAACTGCACGATGGGATGTGATGTTTACCTGAGAAAGACCTGGTTGGAAGCCTTGCTGCTGAGCCAATGACGGTGGAGCCAATCGTGCATGCTGGGTATTGAATAAATGACTGGTGTCCATATAGAAAGCTGGGATTTGAGCTATAGACCATTAGGAAAAAAACAACCAGTCTTAAGTATCTAAATTTCAGAATTTAGACAGGTATATGCAAATTAAAACAAGGAAACTCTAGTACTTGTGAAGGCGTAGAAAAATATAACACTCTTATTATACTGCCAATGGGGTATAAAATAGAAAAATTTTATATATTCTACTAAAACTGAAAATGAACCCACCTGTTTAACAGCAAGTCCACTCCAATTTTAAATCTACCAAGTAGAATTTAGCAAAATATTTAAAAGAACTGACATTTAATAACTGCAAGAATTTGGCACAGATTTTTAAAAAATATTTAAATTTATTTTTAGAGAAAGAGGAAGGGAGAGAGGGAGGGAGAGAACAAGAGAGAGGGAGGGACGGAGGGAGAGAGAGAAACACTGATTGTGAGAGTCACACTGGCCAGGGCTGGTATAGATTTTTAACAGATTTCTTTTCTATGTATTATACACACTATTTTGTTATTTGCCATTTTTATGTTTTGAAAGACTTCCATATTGTTTTTAATTTGCCATCATTATAAACAATACTGTAATGAATGAACACCCTCATACACATATCTCTGATTAATAAATTTATGTATATCTTATACAGATGAGTTGATTAACTATAAAACTGTTACTATAGTATGTACACATAAAATATTCTGAGATAACTTTCTGAAAGAATTATGCCAATTTATATATTCTCACCAGCAAGATATTTTAAGAGCCCAATATAATACCCATGATCCTTATAGATACTGGGTATTAAAGATGCTGGTTATCAATCTTTCTATTATTCCCATATGGAAAGGTAAGAAATAGCCTATTTATTTTGAATTTAAATCATTAGTGAGTTTGAATATTATCCAGATGTTTATTTACTATTTAATTCAGATTAACACTGTGATATTTAGTAATACAAGTTACCCCACTCCCAATATACAATTTCTTCTTTGCTATTCTTAGGTTTATTCTTCCCCATGAACTTTATTTATCAATCTGTAGGTTTATTCTTCCCCATGAACTTTATCAATCTGTGAAGTTTCAGATAACAAACTTTTATAATATGACTGGAATAATATAAAATGCATATTATTTTCCAAATTATTGGAAACGAACTTGTCTAATATATGTGTAAGAAATAAATGCCAAGAGTCCTAGAATGCTTATCAAGGAGAGAGAGCAGTCAATTCTATCTGGAAATAAATTTGCAAAGCAGATAAAAGATATTTAAACTTGAAGGGTAACTAAAAAGAGAAAAAGCATTCAAAAGTCTTCATTTTCTCAATTCCTTATATTCAAGTCTAAAAGCCTTACCTGCTGCAGACTGAGACACATAGACCTGTGGACTCTGTTGCTGCTGGGCAATGAGGGAAGGCATACAGCTTAACTGTGAAAAATGACTTGCGGAAGGCAGGCTGCTTGTCTGTAATTGTTGGGGCTTTACTTTACAAATATTAGGAGGGTCTGATGTGGTTGTAGATTTTGTACTCAGAGACGAGGTAGTGTATGTACCAGCTCCTATATTTGGGAGAGAGATAAAATAAGGGAACAATGTAGTATATTTTAAAGTGCTGCTGTTGTTCATAGTAAAGTAACTCAAGCACCAACCATAACTAGAAAACTAATGTTTATGCCATGTACTTAGATACTGTATGTACTCTGGACCAAAAGGGGATATGAGATATATCACTACCATAATTATCTATCTATAGCTCGCCCTCTCTTTCCAGCACCGACCCCCTACATACCTTAAAAAAACACACAATATTATTTAATATGTGGCATTATACAACTTGAAAGGTCAACTATTTCTGTTGATCAATGAGCTCTAATGATTGCAATACTAAAGCAAATGGCAACACTGGTATTTGACTAAAGAGAGATATAATCATTTTAAGATGTTTAATGATGTTCTATATAAGAGAGGATCAGATCAAACTACCTTAGCTGTTCAACTTGAGTCTCTATCAGTAATATGACAAGATGGCCCTCATGAAAAAATTTATCTCAGTTGAGGGACTATGGAGAAACTATAGACCTGGAAAAAAGGAAGTAGCTGGGTTCCAAAGAAGTAGGAAGCTTTGCAGTCCCTTTTTTCCTAATCTCCCTACAGACTCTTCTCCACTAGACTGGGGCCCAAGCAAGAGCCAGTAAGCAGAATAAAGATGCCTTGCATATGGGTGGTGAGAAATGTTTGCACAGAGGAAGAGATATAGTTGGAACATTCCCTTTGATTTGAATCTTTGATTTGTCTTAATAAAGAACAATACATACTTCTGATTCTAGATCAGGAGTGGGGAACCCAAGGGCCATACAAAATTATCAACTTAAAAATTAGCCTGGCCGAAACCGGTTTGGCTCAGTGGATAGAGCGTCGGCCTGCGGACTGAAGGGTCCCGGGTTCAATTCCGGTCAAGGGCATGTACCTTGGTTGCGGGCACATCCCCAGTGGGAGATGTGCAGGAGGCAGCTGATCGATGTTTCTCTCTCTCATCGATGTTTCTAGCTCTCTATCCCTCTCCCTTCCTCTCTGTAAAATATCAATAAAATAAATTAAAAAAAAAATTAGCCTGCTATATTTGATCAAACATTTAACTCACCCTAATGCCTTGGCAGGGCCAGACCTTATATGGCCTGTGGGCTGGATATCTCCCCCGCTCTGTAAACTGTAGTATAACCCAAAGATCAGTTGTTTTTAGTACTTAAAACTAGCAAAGAATGCCAGAATATTGAAAAGCAGTACTACCATCAGTAAATAAGAATCAAAGAAGGTAAATTCTTTGCCGGATATATTTTATAACTATTGGAAAGGAGTTTCTCACTGCTTTGGAAATATGAGAATATCAGGAAGCTTGAAATCAAATTTGTTTTCAGTAAAAGAAACAGCCTCGCCAAAACCGGTTTGGCTCAGTGGATAGAGCGTCAGCCTGCGGACTGAAAGGTCCCAGGTTCGATTCCGATCAGGGGCACGTAACTTGGTTGCGGGCACATCCCCAGTAGGAGGTGTGCAGGAGGCAGCTGATCGATGTTTCTCTCTCATCGATGTTTCTAACTCTCTATCCCTCTTCCTTCCTCTCTGTAAAAAATCAATAAAATATATTAAAAAAAAAAAAAAAAAAAAAGAAACAGCCTCTGTGACTCTGAGAACTGTAAAGCCCCAAATGACAGTACTGCACACCAGTGAAAAACTGAAGGAAGAAAATCACTTTCTAATTGGGATGCTGCTGGACTCTCCTTAAAAACAAAACAAAACCCAAAATATAGTGGATATCATCTACTCAAAACACAGACTGGAAATTCTCTACCCCTAACCCTTCACCAGAAAATGTCAGCCCAACAGATTTAGACCAATAGTTCCTTCAAATTAGAGAGACAGCAAAAAATTTAAAAACTGTATGATTCTATGTTATTTCTGAGTTGGTTCAATTAGCTGTATGTGAGTTCAAAAATAAGTCAAAAGGTAAATTTTGTAGAAAAACTTAAACACAATACAAATTTTTTCACCAATTACTTATTAATATGTCTTTTATAAATAACTAGAGGCCCGATGCACGAAATTTGTTCAAGAGTAGTCCTTCCTTCCCCCAGCTGCCCTCTGGCACCCGGGACCCGGGCTTCCCTTAAAGCCCAAACTTCGTCTGGAAAGACGCCCAGTCTAATTTGCATATTATGCTTTTACTATTATAGATACTTTTTGGGGATAGTTAACAGAAAGTGATCCTAAGAAATTTGAACTAATTGAAGATACTGAAAGGAAAAGTATAAAGACTTCTACCTGACAGTGACGTTGTGGGGGTGACCGAGGCAACAGGGATCTGAGGCATGGACGCACTGGAGAAGGAGTTGTAATTTGCACTGCTCGGGCCACTGGCACTACTGCTGACACCACTTGCAATTGGAGGGGCTGTGGAAGTTACTGGAGATCCCTTTTCACGCACATTTGGAGAATTCTCCCAAGCCTTCCTTGCAGACTCCATCTGCAATGAAATGGGGGAAAAATCACTATGCTAACATAGAATATACATATATACATAAATATACTCACGTGTGTACATATAAAAATTCCAAATATCTTTCAGAAACACCAAAGTAAAAGATGGGTCTTCAAGGTAATTTTTAAATTTCTGACACCTAATTTATTTTTTCAGGTTGGCCACTCCACTGGGAGATGTTACTATTTTTTTAAAATTATATTTTTATTGATTTCAGAGAGGAATGGAGAGGGGGGAGATAGGAAGATCAATGATGAGATAGAATCATTGATTGGCTGCCCCCTGCACGTCTCCTACTGGGGATCGAGTCCACAACCTGGGCAGGTGTCCTTGACTGGAATCGAACCCAGGGCCCTTCTGTCTGCAGGCCGACACTCTAACCACTGAGCCAAACCGGCTAGGGCAACCCTAGTTTTCAAACCTTTCATTTTCCCCTTTATCTTTGCTCTTTTACTTAAATTGGGAGGCAGTGGGCTTTAATGATGTCTCCACAGAGAGCTGTTGACGGCTCTGGCAATCACACCAGTGAAATATAAAGTCACAGCTCCTGTATCATCTAGATCCAAGTACCTACCCTGACCAGCAACTAAGGAAATGGAAATACCAGGCCCCTCCAGGAGTGCTTTAAGGCTCTGACTCTAGTAGGAAAGGCACTAAAGCACCCCGCCCCCCATCAATACCCATTCCCTATACTCTGTTTTTAAGCCAACAGTTCTCAAATGGCAGACGACAGACACCTTTTGTTTGGCTGTTTTATGCTCACAGTGTTTGAAAAGCTAATGTAAGTAGACAGGTTTTAGGCTTGAGTGCAGCAGAGATATTTGTTTCACATCAAAGCCTCCTTGGGCATTTCAGGTACTGACTGCTGCCATTTGGCTTTGGGGCTATTGATTTTAGCAGTAATCTCCTAGTTTCTTAAAAGGAAGAAACAGGTCTTATTTCAATTTATATTCCATCTCTCTAGAGTACTGCTGATCAACAGACATATAAATGCAAGCCACATATATAATTTAAAGTTTAGCAGTTGTATTTTAAAAAATAAAGAGGTAATTCTAATTTTGATAACATTTACTTGATACAACATAAAAACCTATAATTACCATAAAAGTTGAGAAGTTTTAATGTTTTAAAAAATATTAACATGTCAGACCCAGTGTCTATTTTATTTTATACTGAAGCACACACTGGACCTGAACTTGGATTAGACACATCCAGTGCCCAGTGATTTTTTTTTTTTAATATATTTTATTGATATTTTACAGAGAGGAAGGGAGAGGGATAGAGAGCTAGAAACATCGATGAAAGAGAGACATCGATCAGCTGCCTCCTGCACACCTCCTACTGGGGATGTGCCCGCAACTAAGGTACATGCCCTTGACCGGAATCGAACCCGGGACCCTTCAGTCTGCAGGCTGACGCTCTATCCACTGAGCCAAACCGGTTTTGGCAAGTGCCCAGTGATTTTAACCGCAGGGGCTGATGGCCCCGGAACTGGAGAGCACAGATGCAGATTCTCACTATCCTAAAGCTATTTGAACAGGAAGGAAACACATAGGTTTTGACATTTCTAGTTTTAGTAGTCGAGATACTGGGTGGGCCAAAGGAAAACCCAACATAACATATAAAATTCAGTTGCAATGATTCACATGAGAGTTTTTTTGGTGTTTTTTTTTACAAGATTTTTATAGTATTGCTAAGAAGTTTGTAGTCCTTCAAATACCAACTTTTAAAACTTTAACCTTATTTTAATTGTGAGAATTTGAGAAGAATTACATACCTCCCTGCTTTTCTGTTAAAAACACACACTATATGTAATTTAACCTTTTCTTAATGACTAATGCCATCTCCATAAATTAGAAATATAAGATAATTCAATTTGCTCGAGTCTTCTCACTGTCACCTTGATGGTTTCATATGTGTTTTATTTTAAAACAAGAGTTGTTTTTTTGTGTGTTTTCTTTTATGGGGGAGGGCGGGTTTAAAAAAAACTTATTAAGTTAAACATAATGCAATTTGCAATCTGAGATTTTTATGGTTTAGAGCTTTTTTTTATACATGGCAATGTCTTTTATACCAATTTTGTTGTGGTGAAACACATAAATCATGTCTAATCAAACTTGCATAAGATAAAGGTCACATACATTTGGCTTTATTTCATTTCTTTTAAAAAAAAAATAGAGAGGAAGGGAGAGGGAGAGATAGAAACATCAATAATGAAAATCATTGATTGGCTGCCCCCCTCCCGCCCCCGTCCCACATACCCACTACTGGGGATCAAGCCTGCAACCTGGGCATATACCCTGACCAGGAATCAAACCATGACCTCCTGGTTCATGGGTCAACACTCAACCACTGAGCCACACCAGCCAGGCTATTTCATTTCTTTAGCAGCAAGAAAATTCAGATTCCAATTTTGGAAATTCAAGGAAATTTACTTTTCCTCTCGATAAATATACTGTAAATAATACCCACATAACAGAATTTTTCTATACCTTATATGTTACCCAGAAGGATATCAGAAGTATAAAGAGTAAATTTTAAGTTAATGAAATTTAATTTAAAATAATTAAAATTATATTATTTCTTCTTGGAGTGTTAAAAACACTGAGTGAAAGGCAATGTTGAAGGGTTTTTCTGAAGAATTAACAACTGGCCTAAAGAATAATTAATGATATTATATTTATTTATGTGGAAGACTACTTCCTTGAATAATATAAATACATAAGACGAAACAGACTGAGACAGTCATTCAAGTGGAATAGGAATTGGCAGTCAATAGTAAGAACTGGATTAAGATGAACAGCACAAATTTTATAGTCTCAGCCGACACTCATTAAGCCTCTTACAAAGAAGTTGGGGGGCAAAGGGTCAAGTGGCCAGGAGGCTGGGGACTCAAAAAGAAAGAGTCTAAAAGTGAACATGGTCCACATTGTGAAACCCTTTCGTTTCCCACTCCTGACGACCATCAGAAAGATTCAAACAACTCAAATAAAACAAAGCATTAATATCATAGCTCAAAATTATAGAGACTAAAAAACAAACAAAAGAAGCCTAAACTTCTTGACATCAAAAAGCACGTGTTGTCCAAAATCTTTTGCCCTCTTATTCATAAATTATCTGACAATCAATTCTAAATCACTTGCACAATTACCACTTCATAAAATGTTCTAACTGCTACAATGCTTTCATTCAATTCACATGAGACTTACTTTCCTGTAATTTAAGTCCAAATTCACAAGCATGATAGGCCTTACTTTAGAGAGGATAGCAAGTCGCTGCTAAGGGTATTAGAAGCTAATAAAAGTTTAACATGTAATTTGACATCACATCATTTCCTTGGCTTAGCATTGTTGCTTACCACACAAAACCAGTAAAAAACCCAAGAGAATAGTATTAGCATATGTCCCCCTTGCATGCAACAATCATGGACCTTTAGAGATGGATATGGTACATACCTTGAAGGTGAGGCTGAAAGTAGTGGGAGGAACTGAAGTTAGGCTGGAGCTCTGTTGTATAGTCTCCCTCTTAGGGAGGGGAAGGGTGTTGGGCAGGGGCACCTGAAAAGGCAGGCAACACATATCACAATCTAACTAACTGGGTCTGCTACCAAAGCCCCACTAAGATAATGCTATCATACTCTAAGGGTGTTCTATTTTTCATCAGAGCTAACACGAATATTCGATTACTTAGACTGTGTTTATAGTAATTGATAATTTTGGACATCTTAGATAAGACTCCTGAAGAGAAGTATTTTCTGCCTTTTTATGCATGAATTGAAAGAGCCAGTCTCAAATATAAGGCAAACCCTTGATGGCAGTGCTTCCCCTATTTTAATGTGGATACACATCATCTGAGGATGTTGTTAAAATGCAGCTTCTGATTCAGCTGGTCTGGAGCAAGCCCTGAAATTTTGCATTTCAAACAAGTTCTCAGGTGATGCTACAGCTGCTGGTCCCTGGACCATACACCATGCAGCAAAGCTTTAAGGTAATACAATTTCCCCCATTTATGGGATCTACAGGTTCTATCAGAAGTATTCAACATGATAAATATAATACATTTAAGAAAGAAATTTCTTTCCTAAAATAGTCAACTTTCTGACAACAACAAATTCAAGAACAAAAGTAATACTGGAAGGAAAATACGGAATATTGCTTCCCCCATTATATTAAATAAATTGCTTTGTTATATAGTAAAGAGTAATGACACGATTATGGCAAATATTGTTAAATGCCTGAAGATATTAGAAACTCACTACCCTATCTTTTTTTCCCCTCTAAGTCCCTGGGTCTTGAGATTTTCTTATGATGTACTATTTATTGCATGATTGATTTTGACAGCTCACTCAGTTGTTCAGGTACAATGACTGAGATGCTAGGGGTGCCAGATAATCACTTTGTGACACGATGGAGATTCTGATACCACAGACTAGTTACTGGAGATTAGCTGTGCTATAATAAATAAATAATCAAAACTACCACCAGCATTTATATCTTCAAGACATTCAAAACAACTGTATTATTAGGTAACACTAACCAATAAATATAAACTAAGATCCTAAAAAAGTATATTAAGCTTCAATAAGAGAAGTAAGCCTCTTTTAAGTATAATTCTTAAAAAGACAGAAATCCTACCATAAAATAGAACTCCCAAACAGACTAATAAAGGAAACAAAAACATTTCAAAAGGAACTAAAACTCTGGACATTGTTTTTAACACTATATTAACTAAATTCAAAATCACCACCATACTTGGCACAAATAAGCAATGCTGTGGAATCATTCCAAACTGGTGACCACTTACGATGCTCCCTGACCCAACCTGATCTTCCTGTTTCCAAACGTACTCTGCATAAATTGCTAAAAATCAAATGCAGATTATTCACTGATACACAAGAGCGGGTCTCTTCCCCTCAGTTGTTTCTGTGCACAACTCACCATGTTCATATCCTAGCAAACCACATGGAAACCATTAAAATGCTCATATGAATATTTTCAGTGATTTTTAGAGGGTCTGCCAGAAAAGCATTATATACTTTCTTGAAAAAGTAACATCTAAGAAATATTCTGTTTTTTAAACTGAGAAGAACCACAATTAAAGTACAATTAACTTTACTGATATGTTACTGATTCATTATTTGATAATCTACATAGAGAGTAATTTGCCAGGAAGTCTTTTTCCCTTCCCAAGTTTTCCATTACTTCCTATAGGAAGTTAAATACATTTCAACCTTTCTCCAAAAGGTCAGAGGAAAGGTTTGGCATATGAAATGAAGTTTTGTAAGATCTAAATTTGGACAAATTTCATTAATCAGCTCCTAAAGTGCGTTCTTATCACAAAGAGAAAACATGTGACTCACTCAACTACATAGTAAGAGCCCTTCAATTGGACCACAAAGTTGGATTAAATGGTCCCTAAAGCATGTCACATCTCTAACTCTAACTTGATGCTAGGGGGAATAACAGAAAGCATAAGAAAAACTTTGTACCAAAACATAATCAAGGTTTTTATTCTCAAAATAATAGAGTTAAAGCCCTGTGTGAGCGACCTTTAAATATACCTATAAAGGGCATTTTTTGAAAAGAATATGCCTTTGCTTATTATACGGGATGACATTTAGAGTAGCTGACCAAACTTCCACCATCTGTGCCCTCCAAAACAAGGACCTCACATGTAACTCCTAAAATGCTCTCTACCACAGCAGGTCACCTAACTTTGTTGGGCTTGCTGTTCAATTTTTTAGGCAGTGAACTAGTCAAAATGATGGACTGTGATGACTTTTAACACAACCTTGAATTAAAACATGGTTGCTCTGAGAAACCAGAGCCAAATTTACATGACTCGTTATCACCTTTTAATGAAGCATTTAGGAGTTGTTGAAGTACTTACATACACATTATAGCCCAGTCTTCACAACAGGAATGTTGCTATTAAGGCCTAGTATAATTTTTTTTCAAATTCAAAAAGAAAATACCTGAATCTCTGGTAACGTTGTGTTTTAATTGAGTGAGCTTTCACGGATCATAAAAAGGTTTAAGAACAAAATTACCAACAAAAATAAAACACCGAAGAATGAGATAGCTAAGAACCAAACTTCTTATCAAAACCAGGGTAACTGGATTAGTCCTGATGACACTAAGCCTAAGGAGCAAAGGCCTGGATCTTAAATAGAAAGGGGACAACTTTTAGGAGGAAATACAAAAACTCCGCTTTGATTATTTTTGCTAATTACATTACAGTGCTCCTATATACAAATTTGCTATTAACTCTTTCCCTGAGAAAAGTTAAATATTGGCCATATAGTACATATAATTGCCAGGTTTCTAGCCAAACTTGCCACACCTCAGGTTGATTACTTACATTATTAACCAAAGTATCCTCCATCTTTGCATTATTAGTAGCCACAGTGTTAGGCAGAGAAGAAGAAGGTGTAGTGTAGTCTGTTACAGACTCCTGTGGAGCAGTAATAGAGAAAAATAGATTTTAAACTGAATTAATGAGTCACTTTCTAATTACAGCCTTAACAGTTGTAAAGTTGTTTTGGAAGACAGCAGGAGGAGAGCAAACCTTAAGACTCAATTCTCCGAAATCTTAACTTAAAAACCAACAGTGGGATAAAACAAACACAGAACCACTGCTGAAATGATAACATTTCCAATACTGTTTGAATCCTGTGCATTTTAAAAAATGCACTGCATTGTACTAGGAGGTTGTCATCAGTACTAAAGATTTCATTTCTGTGGATTCCTAAAAGAACTCTTTTTGTGGTTCTCACAATCTATAGATTACTTGCAACTTCTGACTTATATTCTCTTCAAAATAAAACAAAGTAAATAAATGAATGTCAAGATCTTAGCTGTCACAATTCACTACATTTTAGGATAAACTCTTGCTTATAATCATGAAACTCTTCCTTAAATGTGGTAGAACTAAATCACATGAGCTTTTAACAGAAAAATATTCAAATTAATATGAAAGATTCCATCTCTTTTTCTTCTCGATAAATATACATCCTGGAATGGCAGACATAAATTTGCTATTCTCACAAGTGTTAGCTCCTTTAAGTTTGCATCTTTCACTCAATGTGGTCCCTAAGCACAAGTCAACTACTACTTCTGGGGCTCAACCAATAAAATAGTGATTGTTCCAAACCTGGAAAAAAACTGGCTATACTGGAGTTACTTAACTTTGCCTTATTTTCTGGTTTCAAAATCTCATGAGTAGGCAAAATAAAGCTCCACTGTAACTCTACTAACAAAAGTAATGGAGAGCAACTTTTTCAAAGTATACAAACCCAAATAAAAATCATCTTAATCTCGTGTAGACATTTTTCACTTTAAACAACTGAATGGTACAGAATTAAGAGTGAATTTCCACAAAAAGGAAATAATTTACTGCGAGGAATTTCTTTAGATCACATATGCACACCATGAAATAAAATCTCTAGAAATAGTAACCCATATAGTCTATAGCACTGTATGTTTCAAGGAAAAAAAAAAAAGTGTAAGGTTGTTGTTTTAGACACGATTTGCATCAGCGGAACTGGGGATCTCTGCATGCTGCCCACCTTCACATTAGTGGCATATTCCGTGGATGCCACGGAGATCATCGTTCCTATTTCAGTAGACATCTCTGAAGCGGCTTTGGTGTCCTTTGCTGTCCCAGGGTCTACACTTCTGACTGCAGCAGGGCTCGGTTTCTCCTGTCCTTCTGGCTCCACTTGCTGGGCATCTTTTACTTTTCTATTTTTTAATGACCGTTCCTTTCCAATAGGACCAGGTTTATGTTCTTTGTTTTCTACTGGACTCAAATCTGGAAGCTAAAGTCAATGTTTATAAACAAAAAAGGATCATGATCAAAGGTATTCATTGAATACAAAACTTAAAACTGTTATTTGCTCTCATAAATGTTAGTGGCTTTTATACAATTACACCTGGATTATGAATTGTGTTTACCTTCTGGGCTTTGATGGGGCCTGCCCGTGGCTGCTTCTGCCGTTGCTCTTTAGGTTCAGGAATTTTGTCAGTTTTTTCCGAAAGCACAGGAACAATTTCATTTTCGTTCCCATTTGAAGCTGGAGCACCAAACTGAATTGTGTCAATTCCAATTTCAACTCCACTTTCTTGACCATTCTTTGTCCCCTAGTAATAGAATATTTAAAAACTTGCTATCAAACAGAGTTCAGATTTGAATACATGATTTATATAGCCCCACACATTTTAAATATAATAGAAGGAAGTTTGAAGTAACCTACATATTAACTGCCACTGATTGTTTTAAGAAAACCTTGCCTTAAACACAATGATTTGCATGTATTAGAAAACAACTAATAAAATGAAAACTAGGACAAGACTTAAGTATTTTGTTTTTAATTTATTTCAGAGAGGAAGGGAGAGGTTGAGAGAGAGAGAGAAACATAAATAATGGAAGAATCATTTATTGGCTGCCTCCTGCATGCTCCCTACTGGGGATTGAGCCCACAACCTGGGCATGAGCTCTTGACTGAAATCGAATCCAGGACCTTTTGGTCCCCAGGCCGACGTTCTAGCCACCGAACCAAACCAGCTAGGGCAAGACTTAAGTTTTTAAAGTCCTGATTTTTATGTGTTATGAGTATAATCATAGGTCATCACAGCCTCAAGTTCTTTCATCACTTAAAACATATGTAAAAGCAACAAACACAGAAAGACACTACCAGCAAGAAATAAACAGACGAATGAATTGGGGAAAGAATAGCAATACCAGTGTTGCCTACTTCTAAGTGTGCTGTGAAAATAAAATAATATACTCATTTTTGTTGCACTTTCTGTGTGCTAGGCACTGATGCAGAGACATGACAATCTAACTCACAGACCTTGCATTGTAATGGATAGAGAAAATAGACAACTGAAAAGTCAGATAAGCGATACACAAAAATTAAAATATGGTTAAGCCATTTTAGATTGGTAGATGGAGAAAGACCTCAGGAGGTCAAACTGAAAGTGTTTCTGGCAAAGCAAACACCTAGTAGCAGGTCAAGAATAAAAAAGGCTAGGACAGTTGGAACACAGCAAGTTAACAGTGATAGAAGATGAACAAGCAGAAAGCTCGACGACACAGAATTCTGATGCATGCTGAAATTTGAGAAACTGTTTTAAGGAAACTCTGCCCCAGTAACCCCACCAAGACCATTAGCAAGTCTATTCCTACCTCTGATGAAGTAGCTGATCCAAACGATGTTAAAGGCTTATTCCAGGCACTGACAGAAGGTGGCTGTGGTGGACTAATGGGCCCTACTGAAGAGAAGAAGCCAAAGGAAATGTGAACACCAAAATTAAGAGGCTAATAATCCAATCTTTATAACCTTTGCTTTAATAGTAACTAGACAATAAAACATTACTTTTCACACCACAGAGATTCTTGCATACCAAAATAAATATAAGTCCCCAAACATTGTGTATTGCTATTATCAACATATAAAATATGGCTATTAAAAGTATAACACCCTTGACTTACAACCAAAGGTTTTAAGGAAGTTAAGAAAAGATTACTGTAACTGCTTCCTACTAAAGAAAAGGCTAAAAAAACCACACATACTGAATATATAAGCAAAACTAAAAACAAACCCCAATATTCCCAAGCCATCATTTCTGTTGCACACTTACATTTTTTAGAGATGTCATTTAGCACAGTTGGTGGGGCCACCTTGTTATCCCACAATTCAGTTGTAAGAGTGCCATGTGACTGTGAGGTCTGGATGGATTTTCCTGTGGCTACATAATCTGTGCCATTAGGTGTTTGAGCTGAAGGTAGTCTAATTGAAGGTGGTGGCTGTTTTGAAGACTGTGTTGTAGTCTGCAGGGGACTCTGGACTGGTTTGTGAGTCTGTCCCTGAGTTTGGGCTGGGGCAGGGGGGCCTGGGATTGTGACTGTGACAAGGGCTGGAGTTGGGAGTGAGACTGGGGCCGAACTGGCTGGGGCAGTTGGCGCTGAACTGGCTGGTACTGTTGGGGCCGAGCTGGCTGGAGGTGTTGCTGAAGTTGGTGGTAGGGCTGAAGCAAGAATGGGAATTGAGGCTGAGGCAAGAATGGGGACAGTGGCTGGGTTTGAAGCTGAGGCAAGGATTGGGGTTGGAGCTGGAACTGAAGAAGAGGTTGGAGCTGAGGTGGAGGCTGGAGTAGGAGCTGAGGTTGGAGTTGGGAGTGGAGTGGCAGTTGAAGTTAGGACTGGAGCTGCGGATACAGCTGTGGCTGAGGGTGAGACTAAAACTGGAGCTGAGGGTGAGGTCGAGGCCGGAACTGGACCTGAAGCCAAGGTTGAAGTTGGACCTGGGGCTGGAGCTGGAGACTGGGCTTGCTGTGTCCCTGTAGCTTGTTTTTTGGCAAATCTTGGAGGAAGCTTAGAAGTCTGACTTCTTCCTTTCTCACTGGCATTCTTTTTGTTCCAGACCTTAAAAAATTGGTAAAAATAATTTTTGTCAATAACACAGTTAAAAGTAACAGTTCATAAATATGATTTCTAACAAAGCTACCTACTGCTAATTTAGCTCCTTTAACTATTCAAAATAGATAGTTTTGTACAGAGCAAAAAATGTCAAAGCTGCTCATGAGATTTTAAATTATGAGAAACCAGGATGTGATTGGGGATAAAAGACAAATATGTATTATACATTCTTGTTGTGTTTTTTTTTTGCATTTTCATATTTTTATTTTTTTAAATCTTTATTGTTCAGATTATTACAGTTGTTCCTCTTTTTTCCCCCATAGCTCCCCTCTACCCGGTTCCCACTCCACCCCACTGTCCGTGTCCATAGGTACTGCATACCATAGGTACATGCATATAAGACCTTTGTCCAATCTCTTCCTGCACCCCCCACACCCCTTCCCCCAGAGAATTGTCAGTCCGCTCCATTTCCATGCCCCTGATTCTATTAGATTCTATTACATTCACCAGTTTATTCTGGTCATCAGATTTTTTATTCACTTGATTTTTAGATTCACTTGTTGACAGATATGTATTTGTTGTTCATAATTTTTATCTTCACCTTTTTCTTCTTCTTCCTCTTCTTAAAGAATACCCTTCAGCATTTCATGTAATCCTCGTTTGGTGGTGATGAACTCCTTTAGCTTTTTCTTGTCTGTGAAGCTCTTTATCTGACCTTCAGTTCTAAATGGTAACTTTGCTGGGTAGAGTAATCTTGGTTGTAGGTTCTTGCTATTCATCACTTTGAATATTTCTTGCCACTCCCTTCTGGCCTGCATAGTTTCTGTTGAGAAATCAGCTGACAGTGGTATGGGTACTCCCTTGTAGGTAACTGCTTTTCTCTTGCTGCTTTTAAGATTCTGTCTTTTGCCCTTGGCATTTTAATTATGATGTGTCTCGGTATGATCCTCTTTGGATTCATCTTGTTTGGGGTTCTCTGTGCATCCTGGACTTGTAAGTCTATTTCTTTCACCAGGTAGGGGAAGTTTTCCGTCATTATTTCTTCAAATAGGTTTTCAATATCTTGCTCTCTCTCTTCTTTTGGCACCCCCATAATTGGGATGTTGGTACACTTGAAGTTGTCCCAGAAACTCCTTAACACAATCTTCATATTTTTGGAATTTTTTTTTTTTTTTGCTCTTCCGGTTGGGTATTTTTTGCTTCCCCGTATTTCAAATCTTTGACTTGATTCTTGGGATCCTCTACTGTTGAATCTCTGTATATTATTCTTTATTTCAGTCAGTATATGCTTAATTTCTGACTGGTCCTTTTCCTTTTTTTGGCATTCTCGCTAAGATTCTTGAAGGTCTCACTAAGTTCCTCGGAGGTTTCTAGATGATTCTTGAGTAACCTTATAACTGTGATTTTGAATTCTATATCAAGAAGTTGGCTTTCTTCCATTTGTGACATATTTGTCTCCCGCATTTTGGCTGTCTCCCTGTGTTTGTTTCTGTGTATTGGGTAGCTGCTATGTATCCTTGAGTTGGTAGAGTGGCCTTCTGTAGTAGGTGTTCTATAGGGACCAATGGCTCAGCCTCCCCAGTCACCTGAGCTGACCACTCTAGGTGAACCCCTTTGTGGGCTGTGTGCACAGTCTTGGTGTAGTTAAGCCTTGATTGCTGTTGGTATCACTGGGGGGAATTGACCTCCAGGTCAACTGGCTGTGGGACCAGCTGTGTCTACAATGGAAGAGCTGCTGTGCAGGAGACACCCTTATGGGGCAGGACTTGCTTCAGTGGGGCTTTGGTGCTCACTGAGTATGCCCTTTGATTGTATCACTTATGGATGTGAAGAGTTGTAACCTGGTATGGTCTCACACTGACCACTGGGTACACTGGCTCTTAGATCTCCAAGGAGGTGCCAAGTCAGCCACTGTTTGGGGTCACCCAGGAGGAGCTACCAGAGAGATCTGCAGATTTCTCCTCTTTGTATTGGGGTTGGAAGTGCCCAGATGAGGCCCAGCTGTGAAGCAAGGCAGGCTGCTGCTGGTGCAGGCCTTGGACCTTCTTTTAATAGCTTTGGGGCTCCTTGACCCAGTTGCAGCTCATTTGACAGGTTTTAGACTGAGAAAGGGCAGGCCATTCATCATATGCAAAAGTCGCCGCACACATTTTAGGTGGGGTGGGGTCTCAGGGAATCTCTAGGGCGAAGCAAACAACAATGGCTGCCAGTCAGCCCTGCACAGGGGAAGTCCCAGCACAGGAACAATGATGGTTGTGAGCATCTCCATCTGGAAGAAAGCACCCCCGCATTCCTGCCCCGATGCCAGACAGTCCAGTTTCTTCCCGTATGTGTCTGGGTCCCCCAGAGTCTCGCCTGGCACTGGAGCTCAGAGCAAGTGGGAGCTTGTATCTCCCACCCAATTAAAAAAGCGGCACACTTGGGTGCCAGCCCGTTCCGTACCTCCTACCAGCCTCAATGTGCTTTTTTCTTTACCTCTCTAGTTATAGTACTTCTACTCAGCCAGCTTTCCCGCGGTTCTGGATGATAGTTATTCTGTATTTTAGTTGTAATTTTGATGTGGTTGTGGGAGGCAGCAAGTTGTTTACCTATACCTCCATCTTGGTTCTCCCTATACATTCTTTAAAAAAAATTCCTCCCCTAAGGACATATGTCCATTGATTTTTATATTTTAAAAAATACGTTTTTACTGATTTCAGAGAGGAAGGGAAATAGAAATATCAATGAGGAGAGAGAATCATTTATCAGTTGCCTCCTGTACACCTCCTACTGAGATTGAGCCTGGAACCCAGGCATGTGCCCTTGACTGGAATCAAACTTGGGACCCTTCAATCTGAAAGCCAATGTTCTATCCACTGAGCCAAACCAGCTAGGGTTTCCACTGATTTTTAGAGAGAGTAGAAGGGAGGAATAGAGGGAGGGAGGAAGGGAGGGAGAGAGAAACTTCGATTGGTTGCCTCCTACATGCGCTGGACCAGGCCAGGGATCCAACCTGTAGCCCAGGTATATACCCTTAACTGGAATGGAATCTGAGACCATCTGGTCCACACTGGGCCTACACTCTAACGACCAAGCCACACTGGCCAGGGTGTATTATACATTCTTTTATTTTAAATATATTTTGATTTTTACAGAGAGAAAGAGAGAGGGATAGAGAGTTAGGAATAGTGATGAGAGAGAAACATCGGTCAGCTGCCTTCTGCTCACCTCCTATTGGGGATTGAGCCCGCAACCAGGTATATGCCCTTGACCGAAACTGAACCTGAAACACTCCTTCAGTCCACGGGCCGATGCTCTATTCCAGCGGTTGGCAAAATGCAGCTTGTGAGCCACATGCGGCTCGTGAGCCGCCGTTTGCTGCTCTGTTGACTAATGAGTTTGCCGACCACTGACCTAGATTCTCAATTCCAATAATTACAGGCTGTTGTTGTTCCTTGTGATTAAGCCCCTATCCCAGTGGTCGGCAAAATCATTAGTCAACAGAGCGGCAAACCTCAGCTCGCGAGCCACAGTTTGCCGACCACTGCTCTATCCACTGAGCCAACCTGGTTAGGGCTATTATACTAGTACACTAGAGGCCTGGTGCACGGGGTGTGTGTCCCTTAGCCCAGCCTGCACTGTCTCCAATCTGTGATCCCTCTCACAATCCACGACTGCTGGCTCCCAACCATTCGCCTGCCTGCCTGCCTGCCTGATTGCCCCTAACTGCTTCTCTCTGCCAGTCTGATCACCCCCTAACCACTCCCTGCCAGCCTGATCGACACCTAACTGCTCCCCTGCCGGCCCAATTGCCCCTAACTGCCCTCCCCTGCAGGCCTTTTCCCTCCCAACTGCCCTTCTCCGTAGGCCTGGTTCCCCCCAACTGTCCTCCCCTGCTGGCCTGGTCGACCCAACTGCCCTCCCCTGCAGGCCTGGTCCCCCCCAACTGCCCTCCCCTGCCGGCCCGGTCACCCCTAACTGCCCTCCCTTGCAGGCTTGGTCCCTCCCAACTGCCCTCCCCTGCAGGCCTGGTCCCCCCACAACTGCCCTCCCCTGCCGGCCCGGTCACCCCTAACTGCCCTCCCTTGCAGGCTTGGTCCCTCCCAACTGCCCTCCCCTGCAGGCCCGGTCACCCCTAACTGCCCTCCCTTGCAGGCTTGGTCCCTCCCAACTGCCCTCCCCTGCTGGCTATATTGTGTCCACATGGGGGCAACCATCTTTGACCACATGGGGGTGGCCAGCTTGTGTGTTGGAGTGATGGCCAATTTGCATATTACCCTTTTATTAGATAGGATTCTTAATACACAGGGTGACAATCTCTTTTCTACAATTCTGAAATTTAAAAAATTAAGCTAGTCTGCAATAAATTCACCTGGTAGAAAAGCTGATCTGACAAAAAGCTACTTATTGACCTAATCCGTGTTTGCCATAGAAGCATTCATTTTGGAGTGTTGTTGGGGCACTATGCTACACAGAATATATGCACTACTATTTCCACCTTCCCAAAGATAATAATTAACAAATGACTTCTGAAATTATCTAGTTCTAAAGGTTATGTCCAATTGATCTCAGTATTACTATCCACATAGAATTTTTATAGTGTCTCTTGTTTTTAAGCTCTCTCATCTGTTAGAGGTCTTTATCACTACAATTCATGTGTTCAACTTATTTTTATGTGTCAGCATTTAGCAAAAGGGATGTTTGGGTTGATTTAAATAGAATAACTTATTCATTCTGTGTTTAAGTAAGTGAACTAATTTAGACTACAATTCAAACTTTATAAGTCAAATACCTGCAACTTTAGATCATCACAGTTGCATTTGCTAGGTTTCCAAGATAATTTAATGTTAACGCTGACAAACAAGTACCTGTCACTGTTATGTAACTAAAGAAAAGAAGGTCTACACTAAGCTGAACACTGATTATATTCTATTTACAATTTATCTCAATACTGGTTAAAACAGTTTAAAGTTGTGAAAATCCAGTCATTCTCAACCTTGAAAAATAAATCCAGCCTTGACTCTCCAGGTAGACAGAAACCTTGATTATCTGCTAACATGTTTTGAGCAACAACCTAAATAATTAGCAAAAAGCTGAAACACTGAACCTGTATGATCTGTTCTTCCTTCTTCCGGCGTTCCTCATCCTGTAAACGTTTTTGTTGTTTTTTGGATACCACTTCAGTAAAACCATCATCATTCAAATTTGACTGTGGGTCTTCAACTACCGTTACTTCTGGATGGTCATCAATTATAACAACACCTGTGGGTATGGAAGATATTTTAAAATATTTTTTCCCCAATAGAAAAGATACATAGAAATGTTGAGTCCAGTAGTGATTAAAAAAGAAAGACAAGGCAAAGATCTAGTTCTTCCTGTAATTCACAGTGTAATCCATTTCCCATACCATACGATGTCCATTCATTATTAAGATTTGAAAAGATTTCATAAACAAGGTTAAAAATAAAAGTCCTGCTCAGACAGTGTGGCTTAGTAATTGAGCATGACCTCTATGAACCAGGACATCAGAGTTGGCTCCCCGGTCAGTACACAAGCCCAAGTTGTGGGCCTGAACCCCAGTAGGGGCCATGCGAGAATCAGCCCATCAATGATTCTGTCTCATCATTGATGTTTCTATCTCTCTCCCCTTCTCCCTTGCCCTCTGGAGGAAAAAAAAGTCCTAAAATTATCTGCTTTGAATGATATAGTTTTTTAAGCAATACAGTAGTAATGTGTTTTTTAAACATAAAAATTACCCTATCATCCAGTCAAATCACTTTAACCTCTCTCTACCTCTCCCAGCCTGAGATCTGTATTATGCTGTAAAGATCTATATAGCACTTTACCTCACTTGCATCTCGCCTTTCTTAAGAGGTGGGTATTGCTGTTTCTCTTTTTCTAAAGATACAGTAAGCTGTGAGATGCCCATTTGCTAGGTAAAGTTGTGACTAGCCAACATTATGACTCTTAATGACTCTATTTTACGTAGACCATTGTCCACAATGTGTACTCGTTAAAAACAAGTGGCATGGATGTGCACATGTCATAACCCATCACATGAATGACTCCATTCATTGTCCTACTAACAATTATTCTGGCTATCTTGTTAAAATTATCATATATCTCAAATGAGTTAAGAAGTCTAGATTCATTAAGCAATATTAAAAAATTTAAAATAGATCAGGTCTTAACCTAGTAAACCTCTCCATTTTATTCATTTTTCCAGTCTAAGTCTCATCTGAATGAATGACAAATAGCTCATTTTCACCTAAGTGTCTAATTCCTTAACTTCCTCATCAAACATGTTCTTATTGCTTGTCACCCTTTGCATCTGATATCCTATCACTCCACAGCTTTCTGAAAGTATCCATAGCAACACAGCCTCCCATCCTATCATTTATTGTCCAGTTACCATAGCATAGATACATATTTCATCAAGATCACAACTCAATGAGGTTTAGCATTTCTTTCATTTAAGACAGCATATGTATACAGTTGTTATTTCAAGTTAAATCAGTTAGTGCTTCATATTCAGCTTCTATCATTTAGGTCAACTCTTTCCTTCTTTGATATCTTTTTTATGTATAGCATCCAACTCAATACAGCAAAAAGACAGACAGATAGATAAATAAATAAAATAAGTAAACAGAACCTAAGACATACTTGCATAATTGTTGAGATCAAACTGTGACAGTGCATCTACTTTCTCTTTGGGTTTCTTAGGGCCCGGTTTTGGGTCTTCTCTTTTTTTCCCTGCAGAATCTTTGGAGTTCTTTTGTCCTGTTCCATTAGGTGTTCCTTCCTGGTGGTGTGCAGAGCTGCCATTGACAGGATCAACACCAGTTGTGCCTGCAGACTGGTCATCAAATGGCCTACAAAATAATAATTAGAGATATTACCACCTCCACTCGGGTGGGGGTAGGGAATCCTTCACTGGCAATTTGTAAAATTTAGTCTAAGAAGAAATAACAGTGGGATAGAAGACCTTAGCTCAAAACCAACAAGACTTAGTGGTTTTAGTTGAGAAGAACTTCACTAAAACTGAGCTTCCCAGTAAAGGAGATGGACTACTAGTGTAGTTCTTCCCAGCAATTAAATTAGAGAATCCTGAAGGTTCTTATGTATCTATTTGTCTATCATGTTATAAATAAATGAGCTAAGCAACATTTTATGGCAGAAAATCTGTAACCCAAGCTAGTACAAAGTATTCACTACTAGATCTTTTATTTTTTTATATATGTTCTTATTGATTTCAGAGAGGAGGGAGAGATAGAAACGATGAGAGAGAATCATTGATCAGCTGCCTCCTGCACGCCCCCTACTGGGGATCGAGCCCACAACCCAGCATGTGCCCTTGACTGAAATTGAACCCGGGACCCTTCAGTCTGCAGGTTGATGCTCTAACTACTGAGCAACCAGCCAGGGCACTACTAGATCTTTCCACAAGAGGGCAGCCTATGAAAATTTAGAAAAGCTTTCTATGTTTATACCATGTTTTTTTAAAAGTTTTATCAGATTTATACATTAATGTAAACATGTAAAAAACACTTGTATATGGAAACAGTTCACTTCATAAAACAAATGTATCTCTAAAGTTTTTGTTTCCTAACAGATAAATTTTATTCTTGGCTTCATTTTATAAATATGTTATGAAAACAGACTAGGGAAGATGGGCTTAAAATTTCATTTTCATCATAGCATATAGTATCACTTAATATAAAAGCTTACCAAGTGCCTGACACAAGCAGGACCTCCAATATCTGAAAAAATAAGCACTTGTCTTTTAAACGGGACTCTTACAATATTCATTTTAACTACAAGGTGCAACTGCTGTTTCTGCAGGTTCAGCATTGTTAGCATTTACCTGGCACTAAAGTCTTGCTAAGTAGTTGAAATCTACATTTCTTAAAAACCCACAAGATTGTCTTAAGTATTACTCAAACTTCTAATACTTCAGGTATAGTCAGTAAACTACATTGTTATGGTAACTATATGTTATCCTTTTCTTTTGGACCTTACAAAAGGATGTTCAAATTCTTGTTAAGCAGATTCTTAAGACAGACAACTAGTCGCATTATCTCCCTGAAACATTTTCTAAATTATTAGAAAGCAAAAATGTTCATTGATGGATGAAATGCTAAGTATATGCAACTAGCCAGGCCTAGATTTAAAACTAGATTTAATTTTTTTTCTATTACTAAAGAAATCAATAACTAACCAACATTTTAATATTTAAAAGAATAGATTAAGTTTAGTACAGTTTAGAAACATTCTTTTTAAAAAATCCAATAACCTGGTATTTATGTTAGTGGTGGCCTTGGTGGTTGGGCAGGACTTTGCTTTCTGGGTTTCTCTCTAGCTAGATCATTTATTGTAGGCTTGCAGCTAGAGGGGAAATATACTTTATCCTTAAGCTCAACATTCACTATCTATAAACCAGTACAGAGTGACAGAGTTTATAATTATAACATATTAATTTAAGTCCAGAGGTCACCTGTGAGCACTAACTACAGTGAATGAGAAATAAAGAAAAAGGTGGGCTACTCATCATCAGTACAAGGACTTACTAAATGGAGGACATTGTACAGATGCAGCCCCAGGTGCACAGATTTTCCCAAAGCTACAAATTCCTAGAAGGCCCCTACTGGACACCAGGCAGGCAGAGACTCCTGAGCGACATTAACCTCTCTCCTTCAAGCACACATTACACTTGGAGAACAGAAAAGGTAATGTGGGGAGAACAATGTGTGGTCCTCTACCTAGACTGGCTCCTTTGCACAGTTCAACCAAGAAGTCTACCTTGAGTATCTTTAAAAGTGCAAAAGCAATTATATGTGAAACAAAGGACTCACCCTCGCTTCCCACTTTTGGATGGTGGGCCACTTCTCCTTTCATTCCTAGGACCTGAGAAATTCCTCCCGGATTTGGGTGGACCTCCGTTGCCACGCCGATTCTGGCGGTCCACACCAGGTCTTTGACTAGAAAAACTTCTCTTTGCTATTTCTCTTTTTGGGGCTGAAACATTCTCTCCAGCCTTCACAATAGCATGTGCATTCAAATCAGCATTTTTTTTTTCATCCCTCTCCCGCCTCTCATTGAAATCACTGCTTTCTGAAGCTGTTTCCCATTCTTCATTTGCTTGATCTGAAGAGTTCTGGTTAGACAAATCTGGAGTCTTATTCCCAGAAACATCCCCAGCAGTACTAACTGGTTCTTGAACCACGTTACTCACTGTGCCATTTGTGGGCACTGCCACCTCATTGGTTTTTGAGACCGCCTCCCTCTCTCTGAGCCGTCTAAATCGAGGCGGCTTATCTTGCCTGGGTGGTCGGGTAGGACGCTGCCTTCGAGGCCTCTCTCTAGTTGGGTCAAATTTTCGCTCAAATTTTGGAGGTCGCTTATCAGCTGGTATAGGAATAAACTGCTCATGTCTTCTTGGTGGCTCTCCATCATCTGGTTTAGGAGCTTCTGCCTGCCTTGGGTTCCACTGATTTTCCCGATAGGCAGGTCTTCGTAAGGTGGAAGGGCGCGAAGGACGTCCTCCAGGGTCCCTCCCACCACGTCTGAATGTGCCCCCTCTGCCTCGCCTGGTGGGCTCTCCTTTAGGCAGGAAACCTGGTTTAGATTTATCTTCATCCCTTATGTACGGTTTGTCTAGAGGTCTATTATCTACTCGGACATGATTTTCAGGCTTGAAAGAAGATTGAGGCTTTATAGGTTTTTTGTTTTCAGACCGCTCATCTCTTTTGGGAAGTTTTCCTTTGCTTGAACTATCCTTGTCACTTGCACTTTCATGAATTTCACTGTCTGTGTCAGTCTCAGAACCTCGCTGTCGTCTTCTTTTGGGAACAACTTCAAAATCGGAGCTCTCACTACGAGTTTCACTTTCCTCTCGCTGTCTGAGAGGTCCTGAGGGCACATGCTCTGTCCGAGGCTTAGTGTCCCTGTACTGAGGATACTCTCGAGTGTGCCCTCTGCCACCACGGCCCCGCCCTCCGTAAGATCCTCTATAACTTCGGCCTCTGGAGTAATATTCTCCTCGGCCTCGACCTCTGTATCCTTGATCTGGAAACCAATCTCTATCTCTTGCTTCTTTCCAATAGGTCCTAGGAGGTTGAGTTGATTCTTTTTTAACTACTGGCCTTAAATCTGATCGAGGCCTCTCTGTAACAAGGTCTTTGCTGACGACTTTCTCAGGCTGTTTTTCTTCTTTGACTGTTGGTGCTGTTACAGTCTGATTTACAGTTTTAGTTGCAGGCTCTACCTCAGCACTACTTACAGGTTCCAAAGGCTTCTCAGTGTCTGGAGGTGGCTTTTGCACCAAAGTTGGAGTTTCTGTTGAAGGAAATTTCTCTGGTTCTGGTTGAGGTGGTGGTGGAACGGCCTGTGGCTGAATAGGTGCTGAAGGTAGTGGGGGTGGAGGAAGAGGATCTTTCTTTTCCGTTTTTTCCGGTTTTACAACTTTCTCAGTGACCTTTTCTCCTTTTTCTCCTTCTTTCTCCTTCCTCTGCTCTCGTTCCTCTTTCATATCTCTAAGAATAGGTTTTTTAATGGGACCTGACCTTCTCACAGGCCTGTCATTACCTTCTTCTCTCCTGCTGGAGCTTGGCCTTGGGCCCCAACGAGTTTCTGAT
This sequence comes from Plecotus auritus, assembly GCF_963455305.1. Classification (NCBI taxonomy): domain Eukaryota; kingdom Metazoa; phylum Chordata; class Mammalia; order Chiroptera; family Vespertilionidae; genus Plecotus; species Plecotus auritus. The sequence continues at coordinate 27,002,574 of NC_137778.1, forward strand.
TTAGATTTATACAGTTTTTCTGGTTTTGGTCCTTCAGAAGATCGTAGAAAGCCATCCTTTTTTGGTTTTTCCTCTGACCGTTCCACTGGTTCTTTTGAATCAATGCCCCTGCTGGTTCCTTTAGGAATGCTTGCACATGTCTCGTTTCTTTGCTCCTCTGATTTTTGAGTATGGTTAGATCCATGGGAAACACTTCTTTTCCGGGCAGGCTGATTTTCCCCCAATGAAATCCGCTCTTCTTGAGGAGTGGATATAGTCTTTTGATCAGGTACATCAAAGCAAGCAGACTGACTGACTGTGTCAGAGTGGGGAGGTCTAACGTCTTCCACAGACCTGCTTAAAACCTTCTGTACTTCGGCCTCACCTGATTCTCTAACAAAGTCTGCCTTTGGATGGGCCTCTAACTGATTATGTTCTACAGGATAAGCAGTGGTGATCGGTTCCTGATCCAGCGCGGCTTCAGACCTAGCATAAAGAGAATTAAAAAGTATAACCATCAAGACAAAATCTTTCACACATAAGTGCATAGCAAAATAAACCCTCTAATTTTAAAGCAAACAATGGATCCTAATTATAAACACCATCTCATGTTTCTATAAAGTTTAGTGCAATGTTATTTAAAATAGCCAAGAGGAGAAACGCCTTAAATGTCCCTGATGGATGAATGAGTTAAGAAAATACAGTATCTGCCAAAAACCGACTGAAAGGTCCCGGGTTCGATTCCGGTCAAGGGCATGTAACTTGGTTGCGGGCACATCCCCAGTAGGAGGTGTGCAAGAGGCAGCTGATCGATGTTTCTCTCTCATCGATGTTTCTGACTATCTATCCCTCTTCCTTCCTCTCTGTAAAAAATCAATAAAATATATTAAAAAAAAATACAGTATCCTATCTAATAAAAAAGTCATATGCAAATTGACCGTACCTCCAATACACCAACAAGCCATGCCCACCAGCCAATCAGGAGTGAATATGCAAATAAACCCAACCAAGATGGCTGCAGCCAGAGAGAGCAGGAGGGAGGCTTGGGTTTCCTCGGCAATGGAGGCCAAGCTTTCTGCCTGCCCTGGCCAGCCCAAGCCTCCATTCCAGGCTACAAAGTTTCAATTATAGAAGATAAATAAATCCCAACAGAAATGGCTGCAGCCACAGCGCGAGCAGAAGGCTTGGCTCCGCTCCAGGCTACAAAGTTTCAATTGTAGAAAATAAATCCCAGATACCAGGGCCTCCGCTTGGGTCACCGGGAGGCGTGGCCAGCCTGCAAACCACCACAGGCCCCTCGCCCAGGCCACCCCACGCCCCAAGGGAACCCACACCCCAAGGGAACCCACACCCTGATTTGGGACACCCTTCACGGCAAACCAGCTGGCCCCCACCCATGCACCAGGCCTCTATCCTATCTAATAAAAGAGTAATGTGCAGATTGACCATCACTCCAACACACAAGATGGCTGCCCCCATGTGGACACAAGATGGCCACCACAAGATGGTCAGCAGGGGAGGGCAGTTGGGAGGGACCAGGCCTGCAAGGGAGGGCAGTTAGGGGCAATCAAGCCTGCAGGGGAGGGCAGTTAGGGGTGACCAGGCCGGCAGAGGAGGGAAGTTGGGGGTGACTGGGCCTGCAGGGAAGGGCAGTTGGGGGGGGACCCAGGCCTGCAGGGGAGAGCAGTTGGGGAGGACCAGGCCTGCAGGGGAGGGCAGTTAGGGGCAAACAGGCTGGCAGGGGAGCAGTTAGGCATCAATCAGGCTGGCAGGGGAGTGGTTAGGGGTGTGATCAGGCTGGCAGGCAGAAGTGGTTAGAGGCAATCAGGAAGGCAGGCAGGTGATCAGTTGGGAGCCAGCAGTCCTGGATTGTGAGAGAGATGTCCGAATGCCCGTTTAGGCCCGATCCCCTTGGGATCGGGCCTAAACGGGCATTCGGACATCCCTCGAGGGGTCCCAGGTTGGAGAGGGTGCAGGCTGGGCTGAGGGACACCCCCCCCCCCCCATGCACAAATTTCGTGCACTGGGCTTCTAGTCCTATATAATAAAAGGGTAGTTGCAAATTGACCCTAATGGCAGAATGACCGGTTGCTATGATGCGCACTGACTATCAGGGGCTGCCCCCTGGTGGTCAATGTGCTCCCACAGGTGGAGCTTCGCTCAGCGGCTACAAGCGCAGAGGCAGTGGTGAGAGCCTCTCCCGCCTCCTTGGCAGCACTAAGGATGTCTGACTGGTGGCGTAGGCTCGCTTCTTGCGGGAGCACGCTTAAGCCGCCAGTTGGACATCCCAAGGGCTCCTGGGCTGCCAGAGGGATGTGTGACTGCCATCATAGGCCCGATCCCCTGGGTAATGGGCCTAAGCCGGCAGGTGGACATCCATGAGTTGTCCCGGACTGCAAGAGAGCACAGGCCAGGCTGAGGGACCCCCCCCCCCACCCCGAGTGCATGAATTTTTGTGCACTGGGCCTCTAGTATATACATAATAGAATGTTATTTAGCCATTAAAAAAACAACATGAAACAAGAAAATCCTGTTATAAGCTACCACATGGATGAGGACATTGTGTTAAGTGAAAGAGTTAGTCACGTAAGGACAAATACGTAATGATCCCACTTATATGAAGTATATAATGTAATCAAACTCATTGAAGCAGAAAGCAGAATGGTAACTGCCAGGTACTGAAAGGGACAAGGAATGAAGAGTTGCTAATAAACTGGTTAGTAGGACAAGATGAGTTAAGTTCTTGAGTTCTGCTCTGCTGTACATCACTGTACAATGTTGTACTGTATACCTAAAATTTTGTTAACAGATTATGTGTTTTCCCCACAATTAAAAACATTAAAGTTCATTCCTTTAGACTGTGCTGATATGACTTTTTAAACCATTAAGACTGATAATTTCCACCTATAATCCAATACTACCTTCAGTAGGTCTATCTTTTCCAAAGAAATAGAATTATAAAAATTATAATATATAAAGGGCAGAAATTCTAACTATATGGGTATACGTTTATATAGATCACCAATTGTCTGCTACTTCAAAGTTTCTTTGAATTAGATTGTGTCTTATGTTGATCTTAGAAAACATTTATAAGATATTGATGATTAAATGTCTGCCATTTCTCATTAGTGGAAGAATTACATCAATACTTTACAAGACTATATGTCAAGGACCTTATCAATGGTAGAAACATACCAATTTTAACATGTACTGAATTTCAGCATTTAATTCAGTGTACAGAACTAATTTACAAAGAACCCTAATCAATACAGAAATGCCAGAAAATAAAAGAAAATATGCCCAAATCAAATGACACACACATAATGGGAGGCTATCAGGTTTGTGGCTCAGTCCTGAATCAGAATGACCTTCAGGGATGCTAAACAGTATTCGTTTCACTTCAATAGTCTATTTGGTTTATGAAGAGTTTTCATAATTACCTTACACCTTCAGGTTCTTCTGCTGTCTTGGGAGCAGTGGCCTGCTGAGGCTCCGTATGAGGATAGGGCTCTGACCCCCACATCATACGAGGCTCAGAGAGGGAAACTGCATGATCTCTTGCAGATCGAGTTATATGCTCAAATGACTCCGAACTGTTGGCTGAGCCTTCCATCTGGTCTCTTCTCATCAAAGGCTTAGGAGGAATCATTCCTGCACAAAAGGTCAGAAAAAGATGGTGATTGGGGTGGGGAGGGAGAGAAATGAAATAAACAAAAGCATTAAGAGACACAGAATCTAAGTTATTAATTGCTATTTGGTATTCTTGACATACTCAAGTTAAACAAATACTTTTCGCCATAAAATTAATGAACTCAACAAATGATTACTGGCAATTATGTTTTTCCTTAAGTGAGGTTTTTATAGCTGCTATTAAATAAACAAATTTAAGAACTGAGGAAACAAAGCAAGCAAAACCACAATAGCAGCCTATTTTACCTTACAGGAAAGAAAATATAATCAGATAACAAGCATTGTAACTCTATGCATGTTAAAACATAAGGGGAATCACACCAATAGTGAAAACTTCAGACAAAATATTTCCTATAGAAAACTATTAATCTAGTAATCTTAGGTGATCAGTATGTTCTAAATTATGCCTTTTAAATTTTAAAATTTCAATATCACAACAGGATTTCTTGATCATGTTTTTATCACTTATAAATTTTCCTCAATAGTTTGATAATGGGCTGTCTGGATTTATTTCAATAGATTCCATCAAAGACTGCTAATTCTTTTGTTTTTAGCTAAACTACACAGAAACAAATGTTAGGCTTATAAATGTTGGAAAAAACTAAGATGGAATATATAATATATGGGAAAATTCAAAGCTACAACAAAAGAATGAAACAATGTAGCAAATAGATATTGTTAATGAAACTAATTTTCCAGCTTAAAAACTTTAAATAACATTTACAAAACAGAAAATAGCTATAGTAATTTTGGTCTTACTAGTGCCTGGCATTTAACTACTCTGTGCTAAAAGCAAATTATCTAATTTTATGATTAAAAATTTAGCAGTCCTTTAAAGTTCTTAAAGGAATTAAGACTAAAAATGGAAGGAAAAAATGAAAAACTTTGAACCTGCATAACTACAAGAGAGCCATGCAACAATGGGGATTTGAACTCACCAGGATGAATGGGAGGAATATCCATAGCAGGTCTACCTGACATCATTCGAGGATCCATGTATGACTGCATCATGAGCCACCTTGGATCAAAGCCCATGGAAGCCAAGTGCTGAGGGTGGGGTTGCATGGGCTGGTACAGAGGTCGGTGTGGTGGAGGAGGGACAGCAGCCCCAGATGGCTGTGAAGGGACTGCCTGGGGAAGGACACCTTGTTGCTGCTGCTGCTGCCACTGCTGCTGTTTCATCTGTTCCTGAAATAGCAGAGTCCCACAGCTTGAGATTCTAGTTCCATATGAAACATTAATATGACCAATCAAATCAGAAATAACAGGACATTTGGAATAATTCTAGAAAAAGAATTAAAAGACATTTAACAACAAAAGATGGCAAACAAAAGAACAAGTTATAGAATCGTGACTTAAGCAACTAATCACTCATTAATTATACCGCAGAAACCATTCCCTAGGAAGGTAGTGTCTATAAAGGAGGCAGAGGAAAAAGGAATGACAGAAATCCAAGGTAAAACCCCTATTAACAAACTATTCTTAAAATGGGAAAGAATTTTAGGAAAACAACTGTGCTTTATGTATCGTAGGTTTTATGTCAAATTATTTCTCAGGCTATTGAACAATAAACTTTTTCAATTGTACATGATAAAATGTTTTTATTGTTACCTGCTGCCGCTGGAATCGTGGTGGTAAAGACTTCTGAAACTGTTTAAAATAACCAGATAAAACAGCAGGCCGGGGTTGAGACCCTGATTCTGGTTCTGTTTCATGCGCCACTTGTGTGGTCTCTTTTTCACTGCGATTGCTGTCTTGTCTAGTGAAAACCGGGTCATCCTCTGCCCAAAGGAAAGATAAAAGATGTTGATAATTTTTCTATAAGACTTACCACATACATGTTTGTGCTAAAGTGAAATTATTAGATATATTTAAAAAGGTAAGGAAGACAAAATCATCCCCAATACTCCAAAACACTGTTTTGCATTCTAATATTGATAGCCATCAATGAGGTAACATTAGATTAATAAAACCTTCGATTTCCTCAAAGTTGGATTCTTATTAATACTGAGATCACAGGTCCAAATGCTTCACTATACAAAAATCTGTATGATTTTCTGTGATAGTAAAACTTTTCAAATACCTCCTATCTTCCATGGTTTAATAAATATTAATGTTACTATCAATATTTACTTATAGTTCCCAAGAACTTATGTGAAAACACAAACAGCCTATAAAATACTTAAAATAAAACATAGTGGATTTTTAATCAAGGGACTATTATTTATAAAGAAAAAGAATGAATTTAAGTCTGATGACAACATAGTGATCACTGGCTATCTTAAAACATATAAATCATTATTCTATGTAAAGGGTGTCAAGTATGATTACACAAAAGGAGAACCATACAATACCAAAAAGAAAAATTTTCATCCCAAAGAAAACCACATATTTGTTCTAGAAAACAAATATGAGTATAAACTCAAAAGAAATAAAAAGCAGGGTCTCAAAGAGATTTCTGTACATTCACAGCAGCATTATTCAAAATAGGTACATAAAATGGAAACAATCCAAGTGCTCACCAGCAGATGAGTATGTAAGAAAAATGTGGAATATACATACAATGGATTACTAAGGCTTAAAAAAAGGGAAATTCTTGTAATATGCTACAATATGGATTAAGCTTTAAGTTGGTATGCCAAGTGAAATAAGCCAGTCACAAAGGCTGTGGAGAGAGGGATATAGGGAGCTATTGTTTACTGGGTACAGAGTTTCGGTTTTGCAAGATGAAGAGTTCGGGAGACGGATGGTGATGATGGTTGCACAGCATTATGAATGTAATACCACTAAACTGTGCACCTAAAAATGGTTAAGATGCTAACTTTTATGTCGCATGTATTTAACCACAAGAAAAAAATTAGGGAATATATTAAAGTATCCAATAAAAGTTAATTTCTCTCTCCCCCGAAAAACCCCCAAACACCACAAACTTTGTTTTTTAAATTACACATGAAATTATATTTGATTTCTAAATTCAGATTACACACATTAAAATATACAGATATCAGCACTTTGAGTAACATGAAACATTTTGTAAAGCGTATGTAAGAACAAATAAGGCTATTATACCTTTATTACAGTTCTCACTTTCTGGTTTTTCTACCATAGTTTCTAAAGCAGGTTCTTTGTGTTCGATTTTTTCCTCCACTTTCTCCCTTTCTTTCTTCTCCAACTCCCATTCCTTTTCCTGCTCTTTCGGCTTCTGCAGTTCTAGTTCTCTTTCCTTTTCCTGCTGCCGTTCTAGTTCTTTCTCTTTTTCTTGCTTTTTTTCCTTCTCCATTTCTCTTTGTTTTTCCTGCTCTCTCTCCAGTTCTCTCTGCTTCTCCTGTTGCCTTTCCCTTTCCCTCTCCCGTTCTTGTTCTTTTTCAAGTTCTTTCTCCCGCTCCCGTTCTTTTTCTCGCTCCCTTTCTCTAATTTCCTCTGGAGATGGCTGCTTGTCCACGATGCCCAGCTTCTCATTTAATCGTTTCAGTTTCTCGGCACAAGCTGCCTTCCTCTGTTCTTCCATCCTCCGCTCTTCCTCTTCACGCCGTTTACGAGCGCGTTCCACCGCTGCTGAGAGTTCTGACTGCTGCCTTCTTCTTTGCTTCCATATTTCATCTTCATCCGGTACTTGCTGCTTGGGGGGGAAAGGGCCTGGTCTTCCAGGTATTGCCTGTCGGTCCGGAGGAGGATGCTGAAACATTCAGAGAAATTATCCGATGAGATGAAACAAATCTATTTCTGACCAACGGGGGATATAAACAGGCATGGAGAGGAAAGAAAAAACTCGACAAAATGTCAGAAATTTTCCCGATACACAGACAACGTTAAAATGCAAACAAGTAACAACATGGTGAAAGCATTAAATCTAGATTAATTCTCCAAACTAACAGCAGAATAATTAATTCAACCATCTAATATTTACTGAGCACGTGCCTATGTATTGTCTGGACATGAGGCTCACTCAGTATTTGTTAAATGAAGCTGTCACAACATGACTTTCAGAATCTAAATTTAGAGACAAAGGAAATTTAGCATGTGTGTTTAACAGCAACTGCCGAAGATGGAAGCATAAAGAGGGAGAAAAAGTCCAGAAAATGCATGATGGCACGATGTGAGCCCTGAGAAGACGGCAGTGCTATAAGGAAGGGCGGACAGCCGAAGACGCTAAGTGGGAAAGAGCACTGCCACTCCACAGAAGGAGTCCCTAGAAATTGGCCCCAGAAGGAGTGGGAAGAGTGCCCGCTCCAAAATGAGAAATCCAGAAAGGCCCATGTAGAGTCCAAAATGGACCAAAGAAGGATTACCTGGAGACTGAGTTTTAATGACTTAATTTTCAGTTAATGTGTTCTAAAACAAGTACTATAAGGTCTAAAATCACTGCCAGTGACTATGTAGACTAGCAAAATAAAAAGGGTTGAAACATTAAGGAATTTAAAAAAACCTTTGTTTTAAAAATACTGATTTTAATAAGCTATGAGGGTGAAGAAACCTAAAAAGGCATATAACTACTCAGAATCCTAAAAAATAATGGTCTGGTGAAAACACTGGGCTGAATATGAAAAAACAAAACAAAACTCCAGGAAGACAAGACTAAATTACTAACAGTGCTGTCTTAGGCAAACCACTTACATTCCCTGGTGCTGTTTACTTTATCTTAGCTCAAAGACAAGCTGCATAAACAAAGCAATTATATAAAAGTACCTAATGTACACAATAAAATCAGAACAAGCAATTTTTTTTTAAAAAGCAACTTCACTGAAGTATAATTTACATAAAATGTGATGCACACACCTGAATACTACTGCCCGATTAAGAAATGGAGCCTTCTCACCACTCCTCTGCCCACACCCTGCCCCCAGCCAGTCTCTGATCCACGCTGGCAAGAAAGGGTAGTTTTGCCTTTCCTAGGATTCCAAGTCATATTCTCGTTTGTGCCTGGCTTCTTATGCTCAGGGTAACAGGCTGAGATCACTGTGTGCATCAAGTTTGCTCCATTCCACTGCTGGGTAGGGTAGTACTCCTTCTCAGGCACACGGTTTTATCCGTGCATGGACTTGTGGATTACTTCTAGTTTTTAAACTATGAATAAAACAGCTATCAGCATTTATGCCTATGTCTTTGTGTAAATGTATGTTTTCATTTCTCTGGGATAAACATCTAGGGATGGAATTGCTGAGTCATATGGTAAGTATATGTTTCACTTCAGAGAAACTGCCCAAAATCACTTATCATCCAAAGTGATTATAAGGTTTCACAGCCCCACCAGTAATGTATGAGGGCGCCAGCTGCTCTAATCCTCACCAACATTTGGTGTCATCAGCCTTCTTAATTTGGGATGTGTTGTGGTTTTAATTTGCATTTCCCCGGTGACTAAAGATACCGAGCATCTTTTTATGTGCTTGTTGGCCACCTGTATACCTTATTTTGTGAAGTGAATGTTCAAATCATTTTCTTGGGTCTTATTGAGTTATAATATACTTTTTAAGTGTTGATAATATTACCAGATGTCTAAAAGGGAATGAGAACACAGCCCTGAGCCCTCCAACACTCAAAGTCCAGTACAGGAGGCCCAGAAGGAATACAAATTGAAGAATGTAAAGAAAATAATATAATGCCTCAAAAACAAGTAAAAAAAAAAAAAAAAAAAGAGTTTTAAGAAGGACGGAGAGATCAACTATGTAAACTGCTGCTGAAATTAAGTAAAAATAAACTGAATTTGGCAAGATGGAAGTCATTATTGACCTTGATAATAATAGTTTCAAAGCTATAGTGGGAGATGTTAATGAGAAAGTGAAGACAAGTATAAATAGCTCACTGAAATGATTTTGCCATGAAGGAGAGCAGAGAAATAGAGTCGAAACTCAAGGGGGATTAAGGGTGGGTGGGAGTTAAAGTAGGCCTGGTTTAAAAGATGTTTTGAGAGATAATATTACTGGCAAGTTATAGAAGATGGGATCGAGAGAACAAGGAAAAGAGGTAAGGGGTAACAGGAAGGCAGTCAGAACAGGAAGGGCACTAAAATGGGAAAAGTGGGTGCTTCTTGTTTTCCTAGCGAAATGAGGAGTTTGCTCATCAGCTGAGAACCAAGAGGGAAGGGATGAAGAGGTAGACATGTAGGAGCTACAAGGTAAAGAAAGTTGGTAAAAGTTATAAATAAAACACATACGCAGAATCTTTCCTGAAAACAAAGTCAAATACATATAGACCAGTGGTCGGCAAACTCATTAGTCAACAGAGCGGCAAACCAGGGCTCGTGAGCTGTTTGCCAACCACTGATATAGACCATAAGCCAGCATGTAGTTAAAATTTACCTGCTGTGCAAGCAACTTTGGGGGTGGTGGCAGGTGAGATGGTCCACGTTCCTATGGATTGTTACAAAATAATTAGAGAAAGATATCTACTGGAAATATTTCTGACTGTATATATATATTTTTTTTCAGTGAGACCACAAGATTGCAAAAAGCAAACCATCATTATCCTTTCCTCGTTTTCAATAAAACTGCAAGGTAACTTTATGTTCTATAGAATTACTCTGTGATTTCAATAAGGTTAGAATCTCAAAAGAACTTGGCAAAAAAGTAGAATTTTAGTCTATTAAGTCTGGAATTCTAGCCCAGGTAATTTGGCTGCTTAGAAATATGCCTCTAATTTAAAATTTTTATTTATGTAAGACCAATACTTTTTCTGGATTTTCTCTCAAACAGCAAACTAAAACTGAGATTTACCTAAAGAAAAAAAAAAACACCACCACACATCTAAAACATGTTGGAACCAGATACAATATATGGATATATTCACTTGCTAATATATACATCATTGTCACAAACACAGAAAAAATTTAGGTATCAAAAAATGGTCTATAAAATATTTCTCGGGAGCAAAATATCAGACATATGTCGTAGCAATATCTTTACTGATACAGCTCCTATGGGACTACATCAAAATAAAAAGCTTCTGCACAGCAAAAGAAACCATCAACAAAAAAACAAGAAAGCCCACTGCATGGGAGAACATTATTTGCCAATGCTATTTCAGATAAAGGTTTAATCTCCACAATTTACAGAGAACTCATACAACTTAACAAAAGGAAGATAAACAATCCAATCAAAAAATGGGCAAAGGACTTAAATAGATACTTTCTGAAAGAGGACATACAGAAGGTCGAGAGAAATGAAAATATGCTCGAAGTCACTAATCATCCGAGAGATGCAAATCAAAACAACAATGAGGTACCATCTCACACCTGTCAGAATGGCTATCATCAACAAATCAATAAACAGTAAGACTGGTGAGGATGTGGCGATAAAGGAATCCTCTTAAACTGCTTGTGGGAATGTAGACTGGTGCAGCCACTGTGGAAGGCAGTATGGAGTTTCCTCAAAAATGGAACTCCCATTTGATCCAGTAATCCCACTTCTAGGACTATATCCCAAGAAACCAGAAACACCAATCAGAAAGGATATATGCACCCCTATGTTCATAGCAGCACAATTTACAATAGCTAAGATTTGGAAACAGCCTAAGTGCCGATCAGCAGATGAGTGGATTAAAAAACTATGGTACATCTACACAATGGAATACTATGCTGCTATAAAAAAGAAGGAACTTTTACCATTTGCAACAGCATGGATGGAACTGAAAAGCATTATGCTAAGCGAAATAAGTCAGTCAGAGAAAGATAAATATCACATGATCTCACTCATATGTGGGATATAATGATTAACATAAGCTAATGAACAAAAATAGATCCAGAGACAAGGGGCAGGGGAGGGAGAGGGGTTTAGAGATCAACCAAAGGACTTGTATGCATGCCTATTAGCATAACCAATGGACATGGACACTGGGACTTGCCCAGGGGGTGGGAGTGGACGGGGGGGGGGGGGAGGGGGAGAAAGGGTGTATGTCAATGGGGGTGGGGGGGGGGAGGAGACATATATAATACTTTAAACAACAAAAAAATATCCTATATAATAAAACCCTAATATGCTAAGTGTCCAGTCATCCACCCAAACAAGCAAAGCGTAATATGCTAATGATATGCTAAGGCAGCTCAACCGCTCGCTATGATGTGCACTGACTATCTGGGGGCAGACAGTCAACTGGTTGCTATGATGTGCAGTAACCACCAGGGAGCAGATGTTCCAACCAGTAGGTTAGCTTGCTGCTGGGGTTCGGCCAATCAGGACTGAGTGAGACAGGCCAGACACACCCTGGAGCCCTCCGGCAGTCCCTCCCCAGCTAGTCCACCTCCTGCATCCCTCCCTGGCCCCAACTGTGCACTGGTGGGGTCCCTCGGCCTGGTCTGTGCCCTCTCGCAATCTGGGGCCCCTCAGGGGGATGTTGGAGAGCCGGTTTTGGCTCAATCCTGCAGGCCACTGGTACACGAATTTGTGCACCGGACCCCTAGTGTGTGTTTGTGTTTGTGTGTGTGTGTGTGTGTGTGTGTGTATTTATTTCTCTCTTCTTTCACAAAGGAATTATCATTTCCCATTATGCCAGTAGGTTAAAAGTAACACAAAAGATGGATTTTAGGACACAGAATACTTGAAAAATTCCTTTTCAGAGTTTCCAAATTTATTCTCCAATGACTAACCAGTGCTTTAAGAACAAAATTTAAACCTCCTTTTATAGCATACAAAACTAACGACTGGTTCTTACATAGCTCTTAACTCTTGCTCTCACTGGTAGGAAATGCTCTCTTTCCTGTGTTTACTGGCTAATTCTTGCTTCAAGTGCCAAGTCTTTTGTAAAGGCTTTTCCACAGTATTCTCTAAGAATTCCCTATGTGCAGTCTCTCTTGCAGCAGTTTATCACAGTGTGCTGTAACTGAAGTTTGTTGACTTTCTTTTGCTTTCATAGAGACTGCTAGCTACCCACTTTTATGCCTGGAAGGGACGGGTTCCTCCATCTGTTTGCATGACTTCAACTAATATATAGAGTTAAGTGGACTCTCTGGAAGGTAGCTCTTTTTTATTCCCAGTTCTCAATGAAGCTCTTCCTACTTTGAAGTAGGATCAAGTGTATCTGTTACCCACATACTTACATCCCTTCTTTAATAATGTTCTTCAAAATAGCTGAGTTAATAGATGTTTCTAGTCCCTGTGTGTGACCTCCCTACTCAGGGTACAATTTCACAGATGACTACTGACTAGGATGTATAAAGTATTCAGTGAACCATAAAGCCCTTCAGCAATGGTAGTCTGGCAAAACAATTTATTCCTCTACTTCGATATGACAGAATTGTTGTACAAAAAAAAAAAAGGGTAAAAGTTTAGTTTCTACATAATAATTTGTTACTGTATTAACTGTTCCTGTTATATGCAATAAAATTATGATTTAGATCTAGAGCTATTCAAGAAAAAAATGTATAGTTTCCGTTTCCCAAGTCTTTGTCCAACTCTGATTAATAAGGTTAATTCATCCATAGTATCTGCAGTGACAAAGATCTCCTTGAGCCCAACAAACCTGATTAAACGGCGGTCCTTTCCCATAAGGACCTTTTGCTACTGATGGCTGGGTAGGTAGCTGAGATGATGATTTAGTGTTGCACACCTCATCTGCTTCTTTTCGAGTCTCAGTGTTTTCAGAGGCTTTGGAGCCTTGATCCTCACTGAAGAATAAAAAAACCAAGTGAAATAAAAAAGTGAGGTGGACAGATTTCACCGTAAGTAAATGCATTTTCTTTTCATAAAAAGGGTATTTCCAGATGGTTTCAAGGAAAAAAAATCTATCAAGGATTGAAAGAGATGGTTTTGTGATGCAGTGGTCCTAATTTGTTTATTCAACATATAAACAAATTGGCACCACTATATATACATATACTGTAGTGGGGACTGGGCTTGGCCAGGCTATCACCACAAGATATAAAGTACAGTGTTGTCAAAAAACAGATGTTTACAGCACTAGCTAGTTTGGCTTAGTGAATAGATTGTTGGCCTGCAGACCAAAGGGTCCTGGGTTCGATTCCAGTCAAGGGCACAGAACTTGATTGCAGGCTCCTCCCTGGCCTGGGCCCGAACCTTAGTCAGGGCTCGTGCAGGAGGCAACCAATCTATGTGTTTTTCTCACATCTATGCTTCTCTCTCTTTCCCTCTCTAAAAATCAATGGAAAAATATCCTTGGGTGAGGATTAAAAATACACACACACACACACACACCCAACCAACCAACCAACCAACCAACCTGGCAAAGGAAGAGAATCCCGTCATTTTCCATCACCCTCACCCAAAGTCCCAACTAAATGCAACTTAGTAATATTACAGATACTTAATAACTGTACTCTAATTTATTTTGACTTAATGATAAAGATAAATCAAATTACAGTATTAAAGAACAAATCACAGCATCTCACAATTGATCACGGAATAGCAGTGAAAAACTACACCAATGTATGCATGTAAGCACGCTCCTGTGTATTTTAAAAGCCTAATTGCTATGCCACATAACCCACATATTCCTGATGCTGAGGCTCCTATATTCCATAAGAAAGAAAAAAATAAAGCTCCCATTTTATAAGATGCTGCTTGTTAAGCTTAAAAAATCAAATACTTGATGTAGCTTGTCTTGATGTAGTAACCCAAGTAATTTTTCTCCAATTTTGTAAATACAGATCAGGTCAAGCAAGTAATAAGTTTTAAATGGTCCTTAATGTTGTCTCTCAAAATATCTCCAATTAGTCCTGGCTGAATCGCTCAGTTGGTCGGAATGTCGTCCTGTACAACAAAAGGTTGTGGGTTCCATCCCCAGTTGGAGTGTGTACAAGAGGCAAGCGATTGATGTTTCTCCCTCCTTCTCAAAACAATACACATATGCTCGGGTGAGGATTAAAAAAAAAGATCTCCAATTAGATGGCAGTTATCTAAACATCTTTGTTAAAATATGCACTTTCTTTAGAAACATAAAACTTTAATATATTGATTAGCTGTACTTTTTAAATTGGCTCATTAATCACACCCCCACTCAATAAAAGTCATTGGAATGGAATACAGAAATTCTAGAAAGAACAAATGCCTGCCCTAACTGGTCTGACTCAGTGGATAGAGCGTCGGCCTGCGGACTAAAGGGTCCCAGGTTCGATTACGGTCAAGGGCATGTACCTTGGTTGCGGGCACATCCCCAGTAGGGGGTGTACAGGAGGCAGCTGATCGATGTTTCTCTCTCATCGATGTTTCTAACTCTATCCCCCTCTCCCTTCCTCTCTGTAAAAAATCAATAAAATATATTAAAAAAAAAAAAAAAAAAAAGAACCAATGCCTATTAATAATGAAGCCTCTCAAATTTAAGGCTTATCATGCCAATAAACTCATACTATTCATTGTAAAAGATATCACAACAACTTACCTGTTGTTTTCTTTAGGACTATTACTTCCTTGCTCATCATCATCACTGAAATTCAGCTGTTCTGTATAATCTACTTCCATCTGGGCACCTATTTAAAATAAGGAAAACTCAGAAGGACTTCTTACAAGGATTAGAAATTTTTAAACACTTAACTAATTTTGCCCCTTACCTGCCCAACCTTCATCTGCTTCAGCATCTAAATTATCAAATTTATCAAGTTCCTTCAGTTCTGATGCACTAAGGATGGAGGGGCGTTCAGGCTCAGAGGCCCATGAAGGAGGTGGGCCTCTTCCTCGAAGGCCTCTAATGAATGAGCGGTTATAAGGAGAAAAGAACACAACGTTTTAATAATTCTAAATTAAAAAACTGGAATTTAGTTCATTTCAATTCAACAATGTTTTATATACGATATACAAAATATAATGCATGTGTATGAAGAAATTATAATATTAACATAAATTTAGGATAATACATAATTTTTATGCAAGTGTTTAAGAGCAGACAAGGTTTTTTAATTGTCAAAGGTTTAAAATAAAACATATATATGTTAAAGGATAATATGGCTAATACTAATCTCAAAATACAGAACTTTAACAAAAACCATCATTCAGGAGGATGCTGAGCATTAAGCAAAAAGAGAATGGGGAGTCCTTAACATTATAGAAGAAGGGATAATAAACAAGTGTCATTGATTTTTAGGGCCATAATTGTCAGTTTTCAGAATTTTATGTAAGATAATTTTGTTGTATAAAAGCTAGCCAAGTATAGCAATTGTACTTTGAGAACAGAAAAATGAATCAATCATCACAATCCACTCAACCACCAGAAAATCTTAATGAACATATATATGTATGTATCTTGTGGACTTTAATCGTTTAGTAGTCTTACTTGTTTGTTTCAGATAAAGAAGGTGGAAACCTCATGGGGCCATGAAGAGGAGGATATGCCATCCTCGGATACTGCTGAAACATCTGAATGTGGAAAACAAACATTGGTAAATGCCATTTATAAGATTACTGCCATCAAGTGTTTACAAATAATAATATAACCAGCACACATCATAGGAAGAACTTGTTATCCCATTAACAAAATTACATAAAAGTGATTGTGAACTGACATGAAAAACTAAAAAAGATATGCATGCACCCCAGAAACCAGCAAAGCCTTAACCAAATTCAAGTACTAGAAAGGAAATGTGAGACTTGATCCTAATGCAGGGGTAGATTAACTGAAGGCAGATTTGCTGATAAAGAGAAACTAAGTTCAGGTAAAAATAAGGGAGAGTTTATACCCTAAGGGAGGTGGGCAGGTAGTGCCTTGGAGATTTCCTATGGGTGGATTCTGAGTCAAGTTACTATGCAGACAGTAATTATAACCTGCGACATCTGGGATTTGCTTTAATTTCCAAGATGGTAGGAAACAGGAGACAAGAGAGACCACAAATTCACCGTTAAGTATGGATGGTAGATATGGGAAGAGAGAGGTTCACTGTACTATTATTTATATTTTTATATATGTGTAAAATATTCCATAATGAAAAGCTAAAAAAGATATACCAATAAAGACTTTAGAACTAAAGCAGTATTTATTTACCTTTTTTGTGCCATACACGACTCCTTTGGCAGTATGATAAATTCTATAGACTTTATAAATAAAAATGTCTTAAAATGCACAATCTATAGATGTGAAGTACGACAATTATATTAAAATTCTGTCACCACAATTTAAAAAATGTCACATAGTAGTGTATGTGCTTCTTATTAGGTCATTAAATAACAAGTGGGTCTCTCCATGGGTCTAATAAATATTACAAAGTAATGTTGAGTATAAACAACATTTTGAAATACCTAAAACAATGTAATGTGATAGGAAAATATCAATGACCCCTATTAATAATAAAATCACAGGTACTGTGATTTGTTTCCTATATTCATTATCAAAGAAAATGCTAATTTTTATTAGTTGTTAATGAAAATAAAAACCTACTTTTCCCCATTCCAAGTCTCTTTTTGGAACCCTGATCAAAAATCTCTTTTTTAAGCACTTGCTCTTTAGCAATACTCACGTAAGGAGGCATCATAGCTCGGTACTGGGAAGCCAGGGCAGGCTGCTGTCCATTCAGTTTAGCCTGTGGAGGACCACAAGCTATCCTCTTTTCTACCACTTTGAGGATGTCATTTTGCTCTGATGACCCAGCTGTGCTTTCGTCCTGGCCAGGAAGCTTTTCATCTTGGTCAGATGTTGAGGGTGAGCCAGCAGACTTACCACCGTCTCTCCAACAAGCAACATCTGGTACAGAGGGAGATAAGAAAAGAATAAGAAAAAAATCTGAAAATGTAACATAGTGAAAATCTAATCTAGGCCCTACTAATACTTTAGGTAGTCAAGAGCAGTGGCAGAGAAGATGTACCTCAGAAGGTGTCACCAAAACAAAATATGTGGTAGGGGAAGAAAACAGTAGTTCTGTATTAAGCTTTACCAATATTTGATAGGGAGTTTAAAATCACAGTTATGCCTGAAGTTCCTTAGGGTAGGGGAATAAGAGTTCTACAACCCAGAAGGTTTGTCAATAATGCTCATTCATGTTTTCAATCTACTATTGCTAGTTATATGTGACCAAGTGAGCAGAGTTAGTGACTATATTATCTGGTTCAACTACACTTAACCAAGTAAGACTGGTAAGTGGTTTTACAAGGAATCCTTGTTTGGTAGGTAGCCTCAAAGGGTCTTTTATCACCTGGTATTCACACCCTGTCTACCACCCACTCACAGTGTACCAGGACTGATTTGTGTAACCTGCAGAATAGAACAGCAGTTAACATGAGTGAGCTTGGAAATGCAGCCCTAGTCAAGTCAATGTCAGATGACAGCTTTACGTCAACTGTGAGGGGAGTTCCTGAGCCAGAACCACCAGCTAAGCTGCTTCCACATTCCATGACTCTCAGGTAATGTGTGAAACCATGAGTCCATTCAGTTTCTTGTTTAAAGTTGTCAAATTTATTTTGCAGCAACAGATTAAGTGATGAAAATCAAAGGAAAATAGCAGAACTGACACTCTATTCATAATACTATAAATTCCTGAACATCACAGCAATAAAAAAAAAAATGCCCTGACTGAGTGGCTCAGTTAGAATGTCATCCCACATACCAAAGGGTCATGGACTCAATTCCCAGTCAGGGCACATGCCTACATCGCGGGTTTGCTCCCCACTTGGGACGAGTATAGGAGGCAACCCATCTGTGTTTCTCTTCCCCTCCCTTCCTCTTTCTTAAAAAACATATCCTCAGGTGAGGATTAAATATATAAATAAGATGATTTACCCAGACCTGACAAGAAATGAGCCCCAAAATACGAAATGTATCAGGGTATCAGAAATATGAATTTGGCCCTGACCGGTTTGGCTCAGTGGATAGAGCGTCGGCCTGTGGACTGAAGGGTCCCAGGTTCGATTCCGGTCAAGGGCATGTACCTTGGTTGCGGGCACATCCCCAGTAGGGAGTGTGCAGGAGGCAGCTGATCGATGTTTCTAACTCTCTGTCCCTCTCCCTTCCTCTCTGTAAAAAATCAATAAAATATATTAAAAAAAAAAAACAAAAGAAATATGAATTTGTAACCATTACTGTAAAGAGGAACTTCCCCAGGAATATAGGTCCTTTGAGATATTTGGTAATGACAATATGAAACTAATACAAATAATAAGCCTTAAAGAAATCTCAAAGATTTTATATTTCTATTTCAAATTTTTGCTTTGTAATATACATAATGCAAGTATCTCTCACTATCCAAACGTATTTGGTTCCTGGGTTTGAGTTCAGAAAGCAAGGGATCCCTAAACATTAATGGAGTAGCAAAAAATAATTTATAAATATATAAGTATATGCATATTGGAGGTTTGCCCAAAATATTTTACTATTGTAAAAACAACTAAATATTAATGTGAAATAAGTCACCTAGGCATCTTGTTAAGATGTATACTTCCAACAAGTTCTCAAGTTGGACTGATACTGTTAATGTAGAAACCATATTTGATTGGCGAACTATTAATTACTGTCTGCTTTTTAAAAGTAGGCAAGTCATACATACAACATTAGCAGGCAGGAAGTTACGCCACAAATGTAATCTCATTCTATGTTTTTATTAAACAGAAAGTACTCTTACTTGGTGGGCGTAAACTGGGTCCAGGGCCATAGTTGTCATCATTTGCTTCTTTTTCTTTTTTTTCCTGATCCCCAGCTGCCTGCAAGCTGGGAAATTCTTGCTGAAAATGACTATTCACCTGGATTCCTATAGATTTTTTTTTTTAAAAACAAAACAAAACATTGAATGTAACTTTCATACCAAAGAATATTCAAAACCCTCCCAGGATAGAGCTGCCTTTTTCTGGTAAATTATTCCTTATTTCAATGATGATTCGTATCCACAAAACTTTTTAATTATTTAGATTTAGAATCCCTTGGAAAGTTAATGAACAGCCATGAGGAGATAAAAATCTAAGGAACATCCCAGACACTGTCACAGAGGACTCATTAAGATGAAGCAAGTGAAGAGTTTCAATTTTGTTTCTCTCTCCTTTATTTCAGTAGAAGTAAGTTCCTTAACACTCCAAGAATCAGTTTAAATTATATCACTGAAAAAGATTTTTTTCTATTTTCTGGTTAATCCTTCCCCGAGCATATTTTTCCCATTGATTTTAGAGAGAGTAAAAGGGACGGGGAGAGACAAAGAAAAACATCCACGTGAGAGAGACACATTGATTGTGTCTTGACCAGTGCTGGGGATTGAGCCTGCAACCGAGGTATATACATGCCCTTGACCAGAATCAAACCTGCGACCCTTTAGTCCGTGGGCCGACGTTCTATCCATTGAACCAAACCGGCTAGGGCTGAAATAGATTTTAATGAATACTGCATTTAATTGCCTACTTTCATTTAATTTACTTTATACTTGTATAAATTAAGAGAGCTGATTTTATTAGCTTCAGGGCTTAGATTAATTTTTCCATACAATATTTTATAGACATTTCCTGTTTTTAAGTGGAAAAATTTTGGCTGGTGTGTCCACAATTCCCTGTGGGGAGGGAAGTATTCCAACTATTATGCTTTAGGGCTACTCTCTACTTCTACTCTACCATGGAAATCATGAGCATTATGTTTGAAACAGAGAGGTTAGGGTACAGAGATGAAGATGAATATGGTTTCTAGCAATCTACACAATGCCCACGTACTTGTCTCAAACAGTTGAAAGTACAAGGTTTATCTGGTCATGTAGGATAAAGATAAAATAATATGGGACAGAGCATATCCTAAAGACTCCTTAAATCTTACTCATTATCATTAGGGCATACATAGCTCTTGACCTAGAAACTTAATTAGCTCAAGAGATTTTTAAAAGACAACTAATAGGGCCTGAATATATCCTTTGACAATGTTCTCCACCCTGCCAGCACCCTAATCCACCCTGTATCTCCTGCATGGCTGTTCAGTAACTATCAAGCCTGACCAGGTGCCCCAGCTAATGTCCACTTACCATCTCCTTGCCCACCTTGCTTGTTACTGGCCCATGATTTTGGAGCAGGTGCTACTTCTGGGGGAGCTGCAACCCCAGGTTTTGGCTGTGCTGGTGGAACTTCTGGTGTTCTTAAAAAAAATATGAATCCATTATTTCAGATATTTTATGTTTAAATAAAATAAACTGAATGTTGTATTTAAGGTGAATTTCTGTACAAATATTCTGGCTACGTATTTACTCACAGATGCAGCCTCCACAAAAGCTTTCCCTCTGCAACATCCCTTTAAATGAAGTATAGCTGTTTTTGTCCCCTTTCATTTCTACCTTTGGATAAATACCCCAAGGAGAAGACAGCTCTGCTTACTTTCATTTTGTAAAAAAGAAACACTCATTATTGAACATAGCTACCAAAAACCTATTTTGAAGAAGTGAACATTTATAATTAGAATTAACAGTGTACACATACATACAGTCGGAGTGATGGAATTAGCCAGGGGATAAGGCTAATAAGGCAAGCTCTCCATCTGGCAGTAAATAGGTTCACCACTGTACTTATATCTGTATTCAAAGGTAACAGCAATCTGCCTAATGCACCCCTAGTAAAAGGTGTCTTAAAAAGGGTCTACAGTTTTATTCAATCCTTATAATGAGTTAATGCTTAAAAATGGGAAAGGTGGTTAAGAGACTTAAGAAATACAATATATTTCTGGTATACTCGGACCTCTGACTTAGTACTGTAAAATAATTCTATAACAACTAAGAAGCAGAGGACAGTCCATCTTTGACAAGTAGTCAAATCTACTCTACAGAGCTCCCCAAAGAAGAGCACAGAAATCTGGTAATACATATAGGCAAAAAGCATCAAGTAACCAGATACTTGACTTATTTTTTTAAATTACTGCTACTTAACCTGATCATTCAATAAATTAAGAGCCCCACATAATCTTTGACATAATGTTAAATATTTGTTGAATGAATGATGATTAACAGGGACATTAACTCTATTCCAGCTTTCTTGCTAATTCTTTATTCAGTGAAATAATATCACTTGAGCACCTACAATGTGCATCAGGCATAGTTTCAGGGAACTAGGCAGACAGAAATTCTTTGTGCCATGGAATTATTCAATATAATCCCCTTCTAATCATACTAGAAAGAGAAAGCCTGATTTGGTAGGAGTGGGATAGGAAAGAACCTGACAGAGGGTTACAAGAAAAGTTATTAGCAACTATCACTGTTCTGTCTTGACACAAGGAATTATTGCCACTAAACTCACTCACAGGGAAAATGAATCAAAAGTTTGATTCGATGGACTTTAAAGGGCATGAGATAAGTAATACAACCAGCACAACACCTAGCTCATAGAAGGAACTCAAACGTAAGTTCCCTACCAAGAAAGGGGGCTGGTTTCACTCTTTACTAGATGTTGACTTACTTTTCTTCTTCATGCTGCTCTTGTTTTGATGCCCATCCCGTGCCATCTTTAGGTACAATGTTCACATTAGGATCATTGCCTTTGTTTTCTGCTTTGAGACTTGGGAGGTTAGCGGGTGGAGGCATGCGCCGTGAAATACCAACTTTTCCAAGACTCTGTAATCCATGTCGAGCTGCAACTAAAGATCAATAACATCAACTTTCTTAGAACATCTATTTTATTACCCACTTTACTCTTAAAATAATATAGAAATAGGAATTAATTAAATCTGGAACCATTATTTCCTAATATTTTAAGGTAAGAATCTTTAAACTAAGCCACACACTTGCAACAAAATCCAATGGAGAGATTATATTTAAAATAAGCTATCAATGCCGAAACCGGTTTGGCTCAGTGGGTAGAGCGTCGGCCTGCGGACTGAAAGGTCCCGGGTTCGATTCCGGTCAAGGGCATGTACCTTGGTTGCGGCACATCCTCAGTGGGAGGTGTGCAGGAGGCAGCTGATCGATGTTTCTCTCTCATCGATGTTTCTAGCTCTCTATCCCTCTCCCTTCCTCTCTGTGAAATATCAATAAAATATATTTAAAAAATAAATAAATAAATAAAAATAAGCTATCAAGCCACTGACCAGATGCTGTAAAAATTCTAATAAATCCTATACACAATGAAAAGGTGAACACTGACAATGCCAGTTTTGTAATTTTTTAGAGAATCTATTTCAAACTCAAAAACTTAGTACGTTAAAGAATATGCTGATTTTATGTGCATAATGAACACTGCTAATGTAACATATGTGGTCCAACTTTCACTTTTCACTGTAAACACTGGGTTTAAGGTATCAAAAAACAAAACCAAGACACCACAGGACCCTCTCTAGTTCATGATATGAAGTGGAAATAAATCCCACTAACATGTATCTCTATGCCTACCAATCTCCTTGCACCAGTTTCCCCTTTGGACCACACAACTCCACTTTTCTGCTACTAACAAACAAGAAAAAAATAAATAAACATGTTTATATATTTTAATTATAAAGCTATATATAACTCATATCCCCTGAAAAGTGTTGTGTACATAAAAAGCTCACTGTAAATAGGCTGTGTGAACATAGGTTTGTCCCACTTCCTAGCAGCAAAAGCTCCAGTGCACCACTTACTGGTATAGTAACAAAAGCATAAAAGCCATAAAAATATAAATACCACTTAATTTTACTCACCTGTGGTTTTCTGAGTTTCTAATGATTTACCCTTGTAAGTATTAAATAAACTGAGTGTCGCATACTTTTTCCCATCCTTTGCTTTTGTACTCTGGCCTGACTTCTCCGACATTTCGGTGGAAACTCATCGAGTCCAAAACCTCCTGCCACACCCCTTAAAACCAGTCTTAAGAGATGCACATAAAAAAAAAAAGAAGAAAAAAGAAAAATTTTGTAATTTATTAGCTTACTAAAAACTCCTAAAATTCAAATGTTCACAGAAATTCTGAAAAAACAAAAACACAGAGAAATGAAATCAATCTTCAATTAACTCACATCAATAAGAATTCACAAATTAGCTCTAATACTATTTCCCTTCAGTTTAAGAAATGTGCTGGGGGCAAACCTACAAAGCCCATCTGTATCTATACCCATCTTTCCCAAGGGCTTCCCTTCCTCCACCTATGGTTACAGAGGTTCTCAGCATCACCTAGAACCTGTTAGAAATGCAAATTCTCAGGCCCATCCCAGACCTACTGAATCCAACACTGAGGATGGGCCCAGTACTCTGCATTTTACTTAGCAAGTCCTCCAGATAATTCAGTGACATACAAAAGTTTAGGGCTTCCTGACTTATTATAAGCAGATATATTCTAAACAGTGGTTCTTAATTCTCCTGCACACTAAAATCAACCAGGGAATTTCAAATACACAAGAATCTGGGGTGCTGGCGGGGGGGGGGGGGCCTGCACATCAATCCTTATTTTGAAAGCTCCTCTAGTGATTCTAATAGGAGAACAGTCTTCACACTCACTGCCACAAAGTATGTGTGCAGCTTTCCTCCCATTCCACCTGAGGCCAGACCTTCAACTTTACCTTCAACACAGGCATCTATTTTATATTAAGGATTTCAGAAACAAGGTGACCAAATATTCTACACAGCACTATGGAATATGGTAGTTAAAAAATTAAAATGACAGTCAACAGACAACCTATTTCAACATTTGACAAAATGTGAAAGCTATATTATATAGAACTCAACAAACTGAAGAAAACAAAACAAAACAAAACAAAACAAAAATCTATGCTATGAACAGACAATTCACTAGAGAAATACCAATAAGCAAATGTATCAAAATGTTCGATTTTGGCCCTAACTGGTTTGGCTCAGTGGATGGAGCATCGGCCTCCGGACTGAAGGGTCCCAGGTTCGATTCCGGTCAAGGGCATGTACCTTGGTTGCGGGCACATCCCCAGTAGAGGGTGTGCAGGAGACAGCTGATCGATGTTACTCTCTCATCGATGTTTCTAACTCTCTATCCCTCTCCCTTCCTTTCTGTAAAAAATCAATAAAATATATTTTTTAAAAAAATGTTCAATTTTGTAAGTAAACAAAAATTAAAATAACAAGGTAGGGGGTTCAGCTTGTCCTTGGCTTATACAAGGAAAACAACATGACATTATACAACTGAACCACAGGGTGACGGAATATCTAATTCAATTCTAGCCATTAAAAAACATTAGGGCTTAGAAAGAATCATAAAATGAACCTTAATTTATCTATTTAATATGAAAACCAAACCAAAAAGTATAAGAAGTTTCCAAATACAGCCCTGACCGATGTGACTCAGTGGTTTAGAGTGTCAGGTCTTGGGTTCAATTCCCGGTCACGGGCCCGTGTGGGAGGCAACCAATTGATGTGTGTCTCTCTCATATCAATGCCACTCCCTTCCACTGCCTAAAAAAAAATTTTTTAAATCAATAGGGGAAAAAATTGCCAAATACAAAAAACAAACAAGCAATTGACTCCAAAAGCAACAATAAGATTTATAATAAGTCAAAGTAAAAGTGGCTGCAAATATATTATCCTATCTAATAAAGAGGGAATATGCTAATTAACCATCACTCCATCACAAAGATGGCTACACCCACAGCTGAGGCCAAGTTCCCATAAGGAGCCTTAACCAGCAATCAGCAGGGACCTGAGGCTATGCTCTCCCCTACCCGGCAGGGCTTGACAGGGGACCTCAAGTTGCACTTCCCGTCCTGGTTCTGGGCTAGGGGACGTCAGACTGCACCCCCCGCCCGGCAGGCCTTGACAGGGGACCCCAGGCCGCGCCTCCCGCCTTGACACCAGGCTGGGGGACCTCAGGCCGCAACCCCCACCCAGTGGGGCTTGATGGGGACTTCAGGCCGCGCCCCCTGCCCCGGCACCAGGCCAGAGGACCTGAGGCCATGCCCTCTGCCCGGCGGGGCTTGATGGGGGACCTCAAGGTGTGCTTCCTGTCCTGGTGCTGGGCTGGGGGACCTCAGGCTGCTCCCCCTGCCCCAGAGCCAGCCTGGGGGACCTCAGGCCACACTCCCTACCAGGTGGGGCTTGACAGGGGACTTCAGGCCATGTCCCCCACCCCAGAACTGGGCCAGGGGACCTGAGGCTGCACCCTCCTGCCTGGCGAGGCTTGACAGGGGACCTCAGGCCATGCTCCCCACCCAGCAGGGCTTGACAGGGGACCTCAAGGTGCACCCCCAGTGCTGGGTCAGGGGAACTCGGGCCGCGCCCACCGCCCAGCGGGGCTTGACAGGGGACCTGAGGCTTCACCCTCCTGCCGGTGGGGCTTGACAGGGGACCTGAGGCTGTGCCCCCCACCTGGCGGGGCTTGACGGGGGACCTCAGGCCATGCCCCCCACCTGGAAGGGCTTGACAGGGGACCTCAAGGCACGCCTCCCGCCCCAGTTTGGGCTGGGGGACCTCAGGCTACGCCCCCTGCCCGTCGGGGCTTAACAAGGGTGGGAATGGCCGGGTCTGGATCTAGCCCAATGGGGGGAGGGGGGTGTGGGCCTCCGGGTCTGGATCTCACGCGATTTTGAGGCGAATGTGGGTGGGCGGGGACTTGACTATGGGTCCCGTGGTGTGCCCCAGACTCTGACAGGAGGAAGGTTTTCATATACATTTTACTAATTTTCTTTCATCTCTGACACTTCTATTATAGAGAATGGGCAAATAGCAATATTAAATTATTTCCTCTAATAAATCCCCTTTTAATGTGCACGAATTTCGTGCACCGGGCCACTAGTTAAATTAATATTTGAGTAGTTCTTTTTAAGGTTCGAAATTCTATAAAAAGTTTCTCCTCCCACTATTAAACTACTGTCTGTAACGTGCCCTTCAGTGTTTTCATATGCTTATGAGTTTTTATGTTTAAAAGTACTTACTATAACAGAAAAAGTAAACCACATAATAATCGAGAGAGAGATAGAGACACATCGATGTGTGAGAGAGATACCCATTGCTATAAAAGAATATGTATTTCTGAAGGCTAAAAATTTATAGCCATAAATTATAATACTGAATAAACCAGAATGTCCAATTCCACTATAATGGTTTGCCCATTAAATGTGGGCACTTTTAGTTTAAAGCCAAAGTTTAATTTAGCCTACTACCTTTTTTGGTGTTTTGCTTCTGAAAGGCTTGAGAGACACTCCAAAACTCTCAATTAGGTTGAAACTTCATCAACATATACTTGAGAGAAAAATCAGTGACTAGTTTGAAAAGTTAATATTACTTTTAGGAATGTAAAACTACATTAAATAAAATAATGTATATATATTTTAAAAAGATTCCTTTTAGGACAAAGTGTCAAAATAATCTAACCAATCCAGAATAAGCACCGTCAAGAATTAGCTTCACTTTGTATAATTTATTTAAAAATACTTTTTAAAATGTAAGTCCTGTTGGGATGACTAAAATGAATTGAAAAATCATGGATCCAGAGCAAGGAAGGACAGTGATAACTTACAGATGGAAAACAAATAAAAGTGAGCCCTAGGGTTTCCTGAACTTATTGCCTGGAGACTTCCCAGGTCATGGCACTAAGAAGGAGTTCAAGGCCGGTAGATTCCCTAGGTTGAAAAACATGAGTCTGATATTGCAGGGTGACCAAAGTAGCTAGGATATAATATTGGAGAGAAGAGAGCTATCCAGATAGAAAAATGTTACAGATCTGAAGAGGACTCCCTCGTGTATTCAGCAGAATACTAATGTGCACGTGTGTGAGGAAACGACCCTAAGCTAGGAAAGAACCACCTGTAATAATTAGAAAGGAATAGTATCTGTTGCTCACAAAGGGCTGAGAATAGTTACTATTCTCACCAGCTAGACATTTTTTAAAACCTCATAATTCACTGGGCATTGGGCAGAGTATTCAGAAATGCCTTATCTCAGTGGTGGTAAAAAAGTATCCCTAAAGTAAATGCTGCTCTGATCTTGCCTAACAAATCTTAAAGCAACACTCAAAATGATCTAAGTGTTTCCAGGAAACTGAGTCCCAAACAAATTTAAAGAATCTCTATATATAAAAGCCTAAGTGACCGTATGACTGGTCGCTATGATGCACACTGACCATCAGGGGACAGAAGCTCAATGCAGGAGAGCCGCTCAGCTGACCACTGGGCGCCAGACTCATGGCTGGTGAATGCAGCTCTGTGGTGGCACAAGCCTCTCCCACCACAGATGCAGCAGGGCTGGGATGAATGGGAGCTGCGTGGCGCCCTCCCCAGCCACCTGCCGCTTCGAGGGGTCCCGGATTGCAAGAGGGTGCAGGCCAGGCTGAGGAACCCCACACCAGTGCATGAATCCATGCACCGGGCCTCTAGTAGTTATGTAAAATGAAAGTATCCAGCACCCAAGAAGTAATATCCACACTATAGCATCCAATTAAAAATTATTATTCAGCCTGGCCAGTGTGGCTCAGCAGTTGAATGTTGAACCAGGAACCAAGAGGCCATTGGTTAGATTCCTGGCCAGGGCACATGCTCGGGGTTTCAGGCTTCATCCCCGTTGGGGGGCATGCAAGAGACAGCTGATGCATGATGTTTCTATCTCCCTTCCTCTGTCTCAAGAAATTAATAAAAATATATTTAAAAAATTATTATGCAGGCAAAGAAGCAAGAAAATATGAACCAATTAAAGAGAACAATCAACTGAAACCAACCCAATTGACCCAGATGTTAGAATTACTGTACAAGAATATGAAATGCTACTTTATTAAAACTGCATTCTATACAGTCAACAAGTAGCAATAAACAATAAGAACTAGAAACTAAAGTACAACTTAACAATAGCAATTAAAAATATGAAATACTTAGTGATATAGCTGCTGACAAAAATGTCCAAGATTTGTATACTGAAAACTGTAAAATGTTAAAAACCTAGATAAATGGAGATATGCTGTGTTCATGGTGTTAAAGGACCCAAAATTTAAGATGCCAATTCTTGCCAAATTGATCTGTAGATTCCAAGCAATCCCTAGCAAAATCTCAGAAAAAAAATTGAGGGTAGAGGGTTGAATTTATCAACCTGATTCCAAAATCCATAAGGAAATGGACAGGATCTAGAATAACCAAAAAACATTTTGTAAAGAAGAAAAATGGTGATGGCCAATGTTACCTAATTTCAAGACATGTAAAACACAATGAAGATGTGATATTGGTGTAAAAATAGAAAAGCGAATGGAACAGAAGAGTCTATGTGACCTGATGGAGGTGTCACCTAAGGTTACAGCAGTATGCCATCAAACCAACACATTTTATAATTCAAATTTACACATGCTAATTCTATATAAATTTTTTAAAAAAGAACTATAGACAATATATAAAACCTAAAACTACAAAACTTCCAAGCCTGGGTTAGATAAAGACTTCTTAGTACACCCAAAAAGTAATCCATAAAAGATGAAATTTATAAGTTGGATTTTTTGCTTTTTGAAAGATGATTCAACACTGCATCAGAGATCTACAAATGACAAGCAAACACATGAACAGATGTTCAGCATTTCAGCATTAGTATTTGGGAAATGCAAATTTAAATCACAATGAGATATTTCCATACATCTATTCTATTGACTAAAATTACACACAGTTATACCAAGTATTGATAAGGATGTACAAGAAGTGGAACTCTCACAGCCTGCTCATGGAAATGTAAAATGTTGCAACCACTTGATAAAACAGTTTGGCAATTTCTTTCTTAGAAAGGAAAAAATCCACCAATCGCCCCCCACCCCCCACTTATTTATACAAGAAAAATAAAAACATATGTCCATATGAAGACTTCTACTCTGGTTTTATCTGTAATAGACAAAAAACGGAAAACTGTCCACCAACAGGTGTCTGGATAACCAAATTATAGTATATTCATAAAAGCCTCTTACTCTCCCATTCTGTCCTGTTTGGTTGTATTCACAGTATTTTTTGCCACCTAAAATGATCTTCTTTAGCTAGTATTTAAATCACCAGATTCCACAGTAAGGCCTAGGAGAGCATATTTTGGCTCTTGTATCTACAGTCGGTAAAATACTAGAAAGAGCAGGTGCTCAATGTTTTAAAGTATGAATCAATTAATGAGCGACGTTATAAATTTTTATCATATACCACATATTATATAGTTAATATCCTTGTATGTGTATTTTACACACTCATGTGTCTATTTCTTTAGATAGATTAAGACTTTAAGTTATACTGCTGGATTCGAAACCATTCTTAACTTCCAGGCCATACAAAGAGGCCACAGCCCAGATTTTAGTTGCCAAGCCCTGTCTTTAGTTCACTATAAATGCAATGAGAATTATCTATTATAATGACACTAGAATTTCCCTGTGAAACTGCCTGAGCCAGACACTTTTGGGGGTGTCCAGCTTTTGAGTAACTTGTTTTTTTGTTTTGAGCCAAATTTGGTAATTCCTAGAAAACCCTTACTTCTCAAGCCTTCTCTTCATGTGTGTTATACTATTTTTCTCATTCTTAGTTTTAACTTAAAGTTAGAGTGATTCAGCTAACATATTTTATCCACAAGAGCTAGCTCTTAGATTTATCAATTTTTATTTTTGTTTTAATTTGATTTTTCTTTCCTGCTTTTTGGGGTAACTTTTTAAACATTTTTTGGTCTGGTAATGAAAGTTCTTAAGAGCATTCCTTTTTAACAATAAGAGGTATTTTTCTGTGTTAGTTTTACAATTTTGATTTTGAGGTCCTCCTTCTTCCAAGATAGGCTTGTTTTTAATTTCCAATTCATTCACTTCTTTTTTTATATATATATATTTTATTGATTTTTTACAGAGAGGAAGGGAGAGGGAGAGAGAGTTAGAAGCATCGATGAGAGAGAAACATCGATCAGCTGCTTCCTGCACACCTCCTACTGGGGATGTGCCTGCAACCAAGGTACATGCCCTTGACCGGAATCGAACCCGGGACCCTTGAGTCCGCAGGCCGACGCTCAATCCACTGAGCCAAACCGGTTAGGGCATCATTCACTTCTATATTCTAGTTTTGTCTACTGGTTAACTTTGTAGCCACAAGAATCTTAAAGTGTTTTCCTATCAACAACAGTATTTGTTGATTCCTTGCTTATTCTGACATTTTCTGCTTCAATATTAGCTCTATAATTACACTGTTTTTCATTATTCCTATCAGGGCTGCTGATTTCTGCGTCCAATCTTACCAGCCTTCACACCCGCCCCCCCCCCTCCCCGTATAAGGAAGAAAATCATTGCCATCTGTCACCATACTCAATATGCTACTTTACTTCTGACACTGCTGGTCACCATGGGTGGGGCGTGGGGGTGAGAGTTCCCCCACACCCAGCAATTCTTAAGATTCTCCAGCCAACCAGCTGGGTGTCCTACAACTGAACTCAATTCTGACACTATCTACCTGGAGATAGCATAAAATCTCACAGGTCTCAGACCCTCAAGAGTATCTCCACCACTACCACTACTTCAGATGCCATTTGAAAAGTCCAGGTTGTAACCTGGGCTTTTGACTGGCTGGCTATAAACCAAAGATTCGATTAATTTAGTAGAGCACTTCACAGAACTCAGGGAAACAATTTACTTATACTAGATTACCAGTTTATGACAAAAATATTTAAAGATACAGCCAGATGAAGAGGCATACAAGGGGAGGCCCAGAGGGTCCTGAGCACAGGAGTTTGTGGTGCACCACCTCTCGGAAGCTCCCCCAACCAATGCAGTTCAGGGATTTTTTTTATGGCATGAATGATTAAGTCACTGGCTACAGGTAATAAATTTGACCTCCAGTTCTTCTCCCCTCCTAGGAGAGGAGGTTGGGGCCTCTCTGAGGGAAAGGCTTCTAATATGGATCTCATGGGGAAGAAGCCAGCTTCAAGGCTGAGGAAAAAGCAATACAAAGGCCCTGATATGCTAATCATGTTCAAAACATAAAAGCTAGTAAAAAAGGGAGAATTGAAATACAAAAAGAAGATTGAATAAGGTGGCCTATTAGGATTTTCTATTTCACCTCTGAAGCAAAGGGAAGCCATTAGATGCTGAGCAGAAGTATGTCTGTTATTGAATGTAAAGACCTCACAGACTGCAACAGCCGAGGCACCAGATGTGGCTGTGGCTGAAAAATGGAGACTAGATACAAGATTGTCACGAGTCTTCCTCATAGCTTCAAAGTTGCTTGCAAGTATGGTAATGCCTCTTCATTTTGAGCACTGGCCAAGAGAACCTAACCCACATCTACATCACTGTTTCCAGGGGATTACAAATCTCTCTAGTGTGCTCCTGTCCTAGGATACTGAAACCCTATTGAAAACAATGCCCTCTTAAAGCCTGCTGGAGCAATCAGTATATTCTCTGAAACACAATTCAGCAAAGCAATCCTTTACAGATTACACAGAAACAACGAAGTACCTCCCTACTGCTGTAGGGACAATATTCATTCAACAACATTTATAAAACAAATTGTGTTGCAAACTAATAAACTGTCAATTATTGTTTTCAATAAATAAGTAAACAAAAATATGGAAATGAAAAAAAGCAACTGGGTAAATAGGTTGGGAAAGGTCCAGAAGACCTCCCTGGAAAAGTGACGTGAGCTACGATGATCAATCAATGGTTCTCAACCCAGGCTGCACAGTTATTCAGGAAAACTTACAAGACACTATTGCCCAGGCCTCATGCCAGAACAATTAAATTAGAATTTCTGGGTTGGGGCTGGCAACAGCCACAGTTGAGAACCACTGAAAAAAACAAACCAATTTTGATCAGAAGAAGGAGGTTCCATTGTAAAGGTCATGCCTGCCAGTGAGAGGTTGAGGGGAAGTCAGAGAGGGGAAGCTGGAGGAGGCAGAAGTCAGATTTCGCAGAGGCTTGTAGTATTGCCTGAGTTTATTCTAATGCCATGAAGAGCTACTAGAGGGAAAACTAATAAAAAAATCTCAATTGCTGAATAAATGCTTGGCTGCATTCAGCAGACTCACACTTAAGAAAATGGTACAATTAGTAATTCAAAAACCCTTGAAACAGTAAACTCAATAGGAACATTTCTTTTCTACTAGCTTCTGATTTCAAAACAGGGATTAGCAAAATTATGAGACCAATATCCTCTACTTTACCACTTTTAACTTTGGAAGTTTTTTTTTGTTTGTACAGTGTTAAGAATATTTTTAATGTTACTATCCTGCTTGCTATGTATCTAAAAATCAAAATCATTAAAGGTCAGTTCTGAAAAACCAAAGCCTTTAGAATAACACACCTCTCATTCTTTGTTTAAGGGAAGAGAAAGTAATCTTATTTCTAAATTCAAGGTTCTATGACTCTAACTGATCAATTCTGGTAAAAAAAATAACATTTTTCATTGAAGTTAGATGTACCAAAACATGTGCATCTGCATTTTCCAGATTTTGAACAATTAATTACTTTGCAAACAGATATTCTGGGACAAAAAATGTTAAGATGAAAATGAGACAGGCTAGTAAGCCAGGACAGCAGAATAGGGAAAATTGGAGACAGACTGTTAAAAGCCAAGCAGTTTATAGCCATCTAGCAAATCCTATCTTTTGTAACAAAGGATACTTAAAAGAGTAAATGGTTTACACCAAGTATGTCAAACTCAAAGGCTGAACTGGGCCAAATAAACAAAGTTTAAGTTTATGTGGGCCGTAAAAAAACAAAAGCTTCAATTTTCATAGAAACATAGGTTTATTTTGATAAGAGACATGCTGAATACAAAGGGCTGAACTAAATGAGTAATAGTTAACATAAAATAATAGAACATTTTAATAAAAACTAATATTTTTTCTTGAACATTAAGTTACCAGACACTGAGTAACTGTACAAATTAACAAGCGTAACTCAAATAATCCTATTTTTCTTGTTCTCTGAAAGTGAAATATTTCTTGTTGCACTCACCAAACAAGTCAGCACAAGATTAATGATGTGGCAATCAGCTGCTAAAATATTCGCTGCTAGTATTAGTGGAGAGAAATGGTGCGTCTGCATGTAAGGCACATAAGGGAAATGAATACAACATGATTACAGTAATCAGTCATTAGTGAACATTGTAGTTCATTATTAATAACTAGAAGCCCGGTGCACGAAATGCGTGCATTGGGCGGGGGGTGTCCCCCTCAGCCTGGCCTGCGCCCTCTCGCAATCCGGGAGCCCTGGGGGCATGTCCGACTCGGACATCCTTAGCATTGTCACGGAGGGGAAGAGGCTCCTACCACTGCCACTGTGCTCACCAGCTGTGAGCCTGGCTTCTGGCTGAGTGGCACTCCCCCTGTGGGAACACCCTGACCACCAGGGGGCAGCTCCTGCATTGAGTGTCTGCCCCCTGGTGGTCAGTGTGCATCATAGTGACCGGTCATTCCACCATTTGGTTATTTGCATATTAGCCTTTTATTATATAGGATTATGTATAACAGGATATTGTAAAATTTAATTTACAAAATTTTTATTAAAACGTTTCTTACATACTGTTATATTGGCTGGGCCGCAAAAATATTCATTGTGGGCCGCAAGTTTGACAAAAGGGTGTAAAATTATTCAATGCTGAAAACATTTAAGTGATATTTAAAATCTAGTATGTGTGTGGTGAAGGCCTGGGGGGTGGGGTATGGTGGAGGGGGGTCAATGGGGAAAGAGGGGGACATCTGTAACACTTTCAACAATAAAGATCAATTTTTTCAAAATCTGTATATGTGGACGAAATGGGGCCACATGCTAACCAGACTAGCTCAGAGAAGGCCCGCATGGCGGCTTTGCAAACCCAGAGACCTAAAGTAACCACAAAGGGTGGTCTGAAATTAAAGCTTTAACTAAAAACTGTTTATGATGGATAATTATGCCCTGGGCCAGTATCGTCCCTGACAAAGATCAATCTTTACCTTAACTGAGGCTATTGTCTTTTTGCATCCATGATAACATATCTTTGAAATGTCAAAGTAATTTTCCTTTCTGGACCCCTCAAAGCACAGGCCACAAATCCCCTCATTGTCATTGAGTTAATTGTTGACTGTTAACTATCCTATACCCAACTATGTAAAAGAAGTATGTGTCTATCATTTTATCCAATCCCAGAGGCTTCCCCCACCCCTTCCCAATCTATCATCAATGGATTTCATGTAACCCACAAATGTCTCCTCTTTTGATTGTAACGTATAAAAAAAGGTGTAAAGCCATCAACTTCCCAAAGCGTTATCTCAATCTCTTTAGATTTTGGTTCCTGGCAACTGTCCACAATTTGGTTCAAATAAACTCACAAAAATTTTTCACAGGTTTGAATTTTTTTTTTTTATAT
Organism: Plecotus auritus; assembly: GCF_963455305.1. Lineage (NCBI taxonomy): Eukaryota > Metazoa > Chordata > Mammalia > Chiroptera > Vespertilionidae > Plecotus > Plecotus auritus. Next base: position 27,037,308 of record NC_137778.1, read on the forward strand.
TGACATATTTTACAAAAAAGCTCACAGATTGCCAATTTTGCCAAATTCAATTAAATGAGAATTACATTTCTGGCCACGATGGACTTCTAAATATCCACCCAGGCTGTGTTTATATCCTTTTTCCTTATTCTTTGGCTGAGAGTTTAGGTCCTCTGGAAAATACAGTGCAAATACAGTACAATGTCCCACTGATTTAAAAATTTAACATTAAAAAGCGCAACTCATTTCCAGGTGAAAATACTGTACACACTCCACAAATGTCTTCTTGAACAAGTAAAGGAAGCATGTCTACTAAGTAATAATAGTTATCATGTACAAATATAAAAAGTAAATAGCTTCTTTGTAAATCATTTTCTTTGGTTTCTGGGATTCTGCAGCTTGCGATCTCCTTTTTTTTCTACCCCTCTATACAAATGCTGCTGCCACCACTCTCTCTCTCTGTGCTTTCACCTTTGGCCATCTCATCTACTATTCATTCTTCAGTAAGGATAATTCCCAAAACTTTCTTTCAAGCTACAATTTTAAGACATACATTTTTAATTGTCTATAGAATAAAACATCTTGACTTAAAGTTTTTGAGAGAACTACACACTCAAAATGTTGAATTCCCATTCACTCAAACAAACATTACCCAGTGCCTACTATATTATACTAGAGGCCCAGTGCATGAAATTCATGCACGGGGGGGGGGGGGGTGTCCCTCAGCCCAGCCTGCACCCTCTCCAATCTGGGACCCCTCAAGGGATGTCCAACTGCCCATTTAGGCTCAATCCCAGTGGGACATCCCTCTCACAATCCAGGATTGCTGGCTTCCAACCGTTCGCCTGCCTGCCTGCCAGGTGACCACTAACTGCCCTCCCCTGCCGGCCTGGTCACCCCTAACTGCTCTCCTCTGCTAGCCTGGTCACCCCTAACTGCCCTCCCCTGCAGGCCTGGTCACCCCCCAACTGCCCTCCCCTGCAGGCCTGGTCACCCCCCAACTGCCCTCCCCTGCAGGCCTGGTTCCCCCCCAACTGCCTAGCCCTGAAGGCCTGGTCCCCTCTCAACTGTCCTCCCCTGCAGGCCTGGTCACCCCTAACTGCCCTCCCTTGCCAGCCTGGTTGCCACTAACTGCCCTCCCCTGCAGGCCTGGTCGCCCCTAACTGCCCTCCCCTGCTGGCCTGGTTGCCCCCAACTGCCCTCCCCTATTGGCCTGGTCACCCCCAACTGCCCTCCCCTGCAGGCCTGGTCCCCCCCAACTGTCCTCCCCTGCCGGCCATCTTGTGTCCACATGGGGGCGGCCATCTTGTGTGTTGGAGTAATGGTCAATTTGCATATTACTCTTTTATTAGATAAGACTAGTAGCCCTGCGCACGAATCTGTGCACCAGTAGCTCACCAGTAGCTGGTTGCCGCCCTCCAGTAGCTCTCAGCTCGCTGCCCCACCCTCCTGCTGAGGTAAGGACCATTTGCATATTACATCTTTATTATATAGGATTATCTTAGCAGACACTAATAGAAACAAATGAAAGAGGCATGCTGTCCTCATCAACAGAGTGGAGGTAACAGTTTGGTAATATGAGAAGGCTGAAAAAGGTTTGCAAAGAACTGGGCGGAAATCCCACTAGGACAGTGGTTGGCAAACTGCGGCTCGCGAGCCACATGCAGCTCTTTGGCCCCTTGAGTGTGGCTCTTCCACAAAATACTACGTGCGGGGGCGCACATACAGTGCGATTGAAACTTCGTGGCCCATGCACAGAAGTTGGTTTTCGGCTCTCAAAAGAAATTTCAATCGTTGTACTGTTGATATTTGGCTCTGTTGACTAATGAGTTTGCCGACCACTGCACTAGGAAAACCAGGTATTGAACAAGCAGTACTGAAATCCCAGCAGAAGCTGGAGGGCAGAGTATTTAGTATTCTGCAGTCTGTGTGGTTGGAGAACTTCTTGATGTCCGGCGGGGGAGTGGTGGGAAGCACACAGCAGCTGGACTGAATAAGGAGAGCTGTACCAGACAGGTGTGAAGAAAAGCAAGGGAGATGAGGATACTGCCAGGAGATTGGTCAGAGGAACATTCCCGGGAGGTCTAAGCCAGAGTGTGAAGAGAAAAGTTGGAAGAGAATAAAGAGGAGAGCAGAAAGGACTGGCAATTTCAAAAAGGATGAATAAAAGTTCTAACAGGAGTAATTACTGGATGTTTATTGAGTCAAGCTTCTATGGATTGCTTTATTCACTTCTTATGTGTAATAGGAGAAAATGGACTATGTGAGAAAAGTGGAGGCATGGGAACTTGGATTTGAATTTAAGGTTCCAGGTGATGACAGGGCTTACACATACTATATGTGACTAAGTACACATGCATATGGCATATGTACATGTACACAGAGAATATGGTAAACTACCAACAATCAGGGAATAGGGATGAAGGAACATGGGAATTCTTTACACAAGTTTTACAATTTTTCTATAAGATTAAAATTATTCAAAAAGAAAAAGTTTCTTTTTAAAAAAGTTTATCTGCTCTCCCAAACATGTTACTTTTCCCAACTTCACAGAGCCATTTTCCCTGACCTTGACTGGAATTGAACACAGGACCCTTCGATTGGCAGGCCAACGCTCTACTCACTGAGCTAAACCAGCTAGGGCTCTCCCACTTGATTTTAAACACATTCATTAATCAAAGTACTAGTCTTTATACACTCCTTAAATAAATCCAACACAAATGAGAATTATAGAATATTTGAGCTTGAACATTGTTTTATACTTAAAAGTAATGTGGCCAGTGTAGCTAATATATTGGACCCCATCCTTTTCAAAGTGTTTTGTCAAAAACTTGCATGAAGACTTGTCAAGCAGACATCACATGACATATACATCTGAAAGAGTAACATGCATTCAATAACTAAGATTTAGAAAGGTCTTGGAATGCTAGGGAGAAGTAAATTGGACAGAATCATTATACAGCCTTAAATTAAATTTCTTAAGTACAGAATACAAACCCAGTCTGCTAATATGACACAGGAGAACCAATGACAAAATTGTGACAGCAGTGCTTTATAAAATTTGCTACTTGAGTAGAAAGCTAATACACTGATCTGGAATGGTCCAAGTTCCATAAATTTTTGTGGGAGGTTTTCACACTGGATACAAAGGAAAACTTCTTAACTGTTCAATTAATCCATAGGTGTGAACAAGTTATCTAAAAATCATAACATTCTCTAGTTTCACAATTTGACAAATAACCCAAAGAGCTGAGAAATGAAATGATTTGTAATTTTGCTGAGGCACAAAATTTGCATCCAATGCCAAGAGGAATCTGAAAGAAGGGTATAAATTTCTAGGACATAAACACTTTCCTCCCTATCTCTCTTGCTATACCCCCCTCCCCAAGGGTTTGTTTTATTTTTTAGAGATATATGACTGATAACTGTTACTTTAAAACACACAACACACTATTAGTTAAAACACTAATAAGAAAACCAAATCCCTCAAAGGGAAGGGGGTAGAAGGGTGGGTGGGTAGGAAGTGATCAACCAAAGAACTTGTATGCATATGTACATGCATAACCCATGGACACAGACAACAGGGTGGTGAAGGTCTGGGGGGGGGGGGTGGTGGTGGGTTAGAAGAGGTCAATGGGTGAAAAAAGGGGACATATGTAATACTTTCAACAATAAATATTAAAAAAACAAACAAAAAACAAGCCAAATCCTAGTGCAGATGATGGAAGTAAAGAGAAAGTGAGGAGGTTTGAGTGCTATTATAACGTTCAAATATCTGGAAATTTGGAAGCTCTTAAGTAAGATATGAATGTTAAGGGTTGACTATAGTAACCTCCTGGTCACCAGATGCATTCAAGCAAAGTTAAGATAAGCCTCTGTCAGAAATATATATATAAAAAGCCAGTGCCCGTGATGACCAAACGACCGGTCACAATGAGGTGCATTGAACACCTCTCCGTCCCTCCCCTGCGGCCCACAGGCTCCTATCACAGCAAGGCAGGCAGGTGGGTGGGGCTGCGAGCATGGCGGGCAGGTAGGTGGGACTACAAGCAGCGGCAGGCTACCGCATGCGATTTCACACACTGGGCCTCTAGTCCTATATAATAATCCTATATAATAAAAGGGCAATAGGCAAATCGACCGAATGGCAGAATGACTGGTAGCTATGACACACACTGACCACCAGGGGGCAGATGCTCAATGCAGGAGCTGCCCCTGGTGGTCAGAGCACAGCAGTGGTGGCTGTCAGTCAGACATCCCCTGAGAGCTCCCCGACTGCGAAAGGGCGGACGCTGGGCTGAGGGACACACCCCCCCCCTCCAGTGCATGAATGTTGTGCACTGGGCCTCTAGTTTTCAAGATAATTCTTGCTTTGGGTAAGAGGTTGAAATGGTTAACTTCTAAGGTCACTTCCATTTCTAACTGTTATAATCAATCACTTAGTAATTCTGAAGTTAGTGACATCACATATTTTTAAGATCACATTTTCCCAGCTGGTGTGGTTCAGTTGGTTGAGCATAATCCCTCATTCCTAAAGGTTGTTGAGTTCAATTCCCAGTCAGGGCACATGCCCAGGTTGCAGGCTCTCGATCCCCAGTGGGGGTCATGCAGGAGGCAGCTGATCAATGATTCTCTCTTTCCCTTCCTCTCTAAAATTCAAAAGCTATACGGAAACACATTTAATCTATGCAAAAATGCTCTGATAGGGGAAACAGGTATTATCCTTACTTCACAGATGAATATATTTAACACCCCAGGAAGCCAAGTCACTTGCCCCCAAAGTTAACAGCTGACTAAACTTAGGTTTTTCAACTCCTAATCTAGAGCTCATTTTGAGTATTCAATACACCTAAAAACCAAAGGTCTCACTACTTAGCCCTCCTTGCTTAACCTTTCATCCTCATTTGACCTAAATTCTTTTAGGGTCACCAAGGATTTCTAAGCCAAATCCAAAGGCCATTTCTCATACGTTATTCTGAACTCTGCTACATTTGGCTAATAATCCCATTTTTTCAGATTATTCTCATCCATCCTTATTTCTCCACTGACTTCCTTCTTATTCTCCTCTTCTTGCCATAAATTGTTTCAAGCATACTGTTACATTTGTCTAAATCAAACCACTCCACTTTGCAGCCCATCATGGAAATGTTTGCCCCAGTTATGCAGTTAAGGCTCTAATTTATATCTGTATTCCCGTAATGCTGCCATTTCCTGTTTGATGAATCTATTTCTTTCTAGGCTTAATCACTTCTGGCCTTCATCAATTCCAACAGTTGCTTGAGCCTATCCAGCCAGCACTCACTTCTCAGCAGTTACATCGTCCCAAAGGGTGGAATACAAGACTACTGATGGTATATTATAACGATTTTAAGTGGTCTACAGAGGAATATTCAAAGTTATGTTTATTTTAAAACATGTTGGGGGACAAACTGTAAAACCAAATAATCATGTAAATTTGTCTTTTAATTAAAAAACAATTAATTGAATTAAAGAAAGATATTAACAGACATATGGTTTGAAGATAAAGCATAAATTGTGAATGACTTGGTTGAGAAATACTCGCCACTGGGAAATCCATGTAGCATAGAAATTAAGCACTTGGACTCTGGATCAATGATTTGAATACCACTTACTAGCTAAGTAATTTTGAACAAATTATTTAAATCTCTTTAAATCCCACATATATAGTGGGAATAAAATAATCCACCTCCTAGGCTTACTATATGGATTGAAAGAGATAATGTACAAAATGTTGTTAGCTCAGTGCATGGCATGGTAAGTGCTCAACAAATATTAATATTTACAATTATTCTTGATCTCTTCTGGCCATCATGCCTTCACTTGTAATCAACTGGGCACTCAATGTATACTATAGGCAATTTTCCACATATGGATTTTCTGCCCCAAATTTCCCTTACCTATTTGTATAACCCTTATTTTTATCTTCTGGTATGAATAATAATATAATAAAATATCACACAATACCTTTTATTATTCATAACCCTTAAGACTGAATAACTTGGCAGTGGGACCCAAAAGCTATTTTCCTCTGATTCACTGGGCCTTATAAAATTAAAAGAATCTCTGATGCAAAAATAAAAAGAAATCTCACGATGCACAGTACATAACATATTTGAAAGCTCTGCTACTATTCTCATGGGTACATAAAGGGGGAAAAATGACAGGGTATTCTTTTGCTCCACTAAAACATTCATCCACTGAACCTCAGTTGTGGGTCTATTGTTCTGTTTCCTAATCTCATTCATCCAATGACTTATAATAAACTCTAGGTATATGCCAACCACTATACAATGTGATGGGGACACAGAAACAGTGTAGAAATGGAAAACAGATCAGTACTGGAATACAAACAAGTAAACAGAAAATTACCCGATACAATGCTATATAAATAATACCCATTAGTGTTTTCAATACTTAGCTATGCTCCATAAATGCTGATTAGACTCCATCCTTCTTTAATGCAGAGCACCAGCAGCACCATAGAGGTGAGTGTATATTACACTACATTGACAGTAATTGTTCTGTTATTTTGTGTTTAGACTCTAGGTATCTGCTAACCATATCAAAGTTTCTGTCTCCCAACTAGACAAGTGTTGAAACTCAGTAACAGCCCTGGTTTAATCTGATTTGTGAGCAAGTATGTGCACACACAAGCCTGAAACCATGACTAGCATTTTGTCAAAATAACTACTAGAAATACAACTACTAAAAGATCAGTATATATTTAGCCTTTCTGGAGGTTGGTAAAAAAACACACAATAGAAAATTTACTGAAGTTAACCTCTCTAGAGAATACTTTTACCCACAAAGATGTCCTGGCTGATGCATCAATTGCAATACTGAGAAATTTAAAATGTGAAGACTTCTAAGCAACAGTTAACAGACTGAGATAAGCTTTCTTTGTGTTACCCTATTTATAAGGTGACAAGTCTCGATTTACTGAAAGTGTATTAGGTATAACTCAAGTCAGACGATTTTTAAATCTTGTACACTGGAAGAGTAGGGTTCTGTACCAATTTGTGTAACAAATATCAATGATCAGTTCTTACACAAATATGGTATAAATATTTGTACAAGTTACCCAACTAACTTATAAATTGAAGTAGTGTTTGGGGGTGGGAGGAAACCACTCAGAGGGAAAGAGGGACATAACAGTATAATCTTCAAAGACATTTTACCAGTAAGAAAGGTGAGATGGAGTAGAGTTAGGCAGAGACAGAGGCAGGAATAAGCCAGGACTTCTGTATTTCAGCTATGGGTAATATACTGATTCCAGGGTTACCGAATATACAGCATGAAGAAGAAATCTTTAAGAAACAAAATCCAGTATGGAAGTGTGAAGAAACAGCCTTAAGAAAGAAAAAGAGGACATGAAATCTATTTCTTCAACTTTCCAAAGAATATTTACTCCATTCTGAGAAAATGTAGATTACTTACTGCTTGGAAGAGAGTATTTTCTATCAATATTCTGCCACTCACCCTCCACTACTTTTGACCTTTTACTGGGTACTGAGCACAGTCATAAACCCTCTACATACATTATCTTTTGTAATCCTACAGCAAGCCCTCCAGGGAGGTACTGTTATTACCATCACCATTTCCATTTTAAAGATGAAGAAATATTTTATCAGTAAGAGTCCAGAAACCTAAAAATTGTATCTGCCATACTGTAGTTAGTTTTACTGGACTGTCCTTGAAATAAAAAAAGGTACAAAAATTAGCTTGCACCCCATCCCTAAAGTAGCTATAATCCATTTTTTACACTTATACTTAAGTCAAACAGAAGAAACTAGATTAATAATGCTGTATTAATTTTCACAGTTCATAAAACTATAAGGCAGGGAGGCAGTTTGATGGTTTAGGATCCCCTTGGGTTCAGACAGTCTGGATCTGAATCTATACAGACAGTATCACCAATAACTGCTGTATGACCTTGGTCAAACTGCTTTCATCTCTTAGATTTCATTTTCTCACCTGTAAAATGGGGATGATGACAACAGCACCGCCCTGAAAGGCTTGCTGTAAGATTTAAAAAGGTAACGTGTATAAAGATAAAGGGCTGATTACTGTGCTCAGTACACAAAAAGGTCAACTAACGGTGGAAGGCAGAGCAGCCACATATATAAGCTCATCAGACCAAAACAGACAAAATAAAAAGCCTGTGTTCTGAAAATCCTCTTATAGAAAAGGAGAGGCTTACTATTTGACGATATGCTTAAAATAAAACTCAAATTAACCTATGCCTAATTGTTTTTAGTGGATCAATGCATTGGAGTTGGGTCAGAAAAGATGCTGCAGTGCATCTGAGACACACACCTAAAAATGGCTCCAGTCGGAGCAGCATCTTAATTACCAATAGAGAAGGTTAAATCTACTTTTAACCAATGCCGGAGGTAGGCTTGGTGGGCGCTTACGTATCACACTATCCTTTCTATCTGCAGGAAAATAAGCTATCGAGCACTTAATCAAGGATCCTGATGCTTCTAGTGCATTCCAAACGAAATCTTACAGCAGGGCAGCCTCGGTACAATTTCAAGTACCCTAGTGGGTAAGAATCTGAGCCTTCGCTCATAGATCAGCCAATGCGGAAATCCGGGTAGCTCCAGAAGCCAGCACACAAGCAGGTAGGGTATCTCCAAAAAAATATCTCAAATCAAGTCAAAACAAATACACATCCCTTTACAGGAATTTGACGCATTCCTCTCACGCAGAGAATTTATCAGTGATCCTATTGGCTCTCCTGCCCCTTTCTTCAAGTCCCATAATGGGGGCCTTGATCCTAACACCGATAACTCTGATGGTATCTCCAAGTGGGGAGCTGCAGAGTGGAACTGGCCACGCAGGTCAGCGGATGGAGGCCTAGGCTGCGAAAGCCTACGCGAACCTTCCGCTGGAGTTGGGGCAGCGCGTCCCTAGCGAAAGGAGGGTTGGTCCCGATTCCCCAGCGCGCCTCTCCCCGACTCAGGGCTGTAACTCGGTCTCCCGCACCCCGCTTCTTGCAATTCCACCCGCACTGCACACGCACCAGAGACGGTCAGGAAAGGCCCTGGAGGAGCCTGGAGCTGTTTGGGGGGACGCACGCCTTACGCAGGCGAGATCGCGACCCTCGCCCATCCAGCAGGATGGAAACCCCCTTCGCCTCCCGGCCGCGCGCGCCGTTCCCCCGCCGGGCCGAACTGGGGCGGGTGGGAGAGGCCGACGGATCCGGAATTCCCGCTGCAGACCACATGGGGCGGGTCTGACTCCGTTTTCTCACTCCCGATCAGGAGGCCGCGACTTCGCGAGGCACGGAGAGGGTGGTCGCCGCAGAGAAGGGAGGGAATGCCCGGAACCCAGGCCCTCTCCACGCGACTCCCCAGTGTCGGGGCGCTCCCACGCCCGCCCGCCCCGATGGGGCCCGCGTTGATCACGGCTCTTCCGCCCGCGCTGCTTTCCTTACCGGCCAGGGTGTCGAGCCGAGTGTGTGTGTGCACTTCGAGGGTCCCCGCGAGCTCTGATCCAAGCAGGTGGCTGAAGGACCACCCGACTGGCAGAGCCGCAGCTGCGGATGGACAAACCGCCAAAGCACTTTCGCTGCCGCCCGAGAGGGAGAGAGCGAGCGAGAAAAAGAAGCAAGATGGCGGCTAGCCAGCCCCTACGTATGACGTCATGCCGCGGCGTACGTAAGGCAATCTCCGCAGGACCGCCCTCGGCGCACAGACGGCCGGACCACGTGAAGCCTCCGTGGCGGCGCAACCCCGGCGGAAGGCGACGTCGCCACCTGCTGGACGGAGGGACTTTTAAGTAGACCATGGATATGCCTCACGGAAGAGAGCGCTCTTGTAGGTGGTGGTGATGTTTGTGAAATCCTTCACAACAGTTTGGCAGTATGTATCAAAATTAAACTAGGAGTCATCTTTAATCTTGATACTTGACAATATCTTGATATTTTTTCAGAAAGGTACATATTCAGTGTTCTTAATACCAAAACCTGCCCTTGATAAAGACATAGATAAATGCATTGTAAAACGTCCATATTATGTAATATTTTTGAAACCATTAAATTCAGAATAATATTTAATGACCAGAAAAGTGCTCCTTATGCCATAATGTGCCTGAGCACTATAGAGCGAGTGGCGATGGAGAGAAGTAGACAGGTTTGGTATATATTTTGGAGCTAGGATACACTTTCTTGTATGAGCTGATCGCTTCTAAATGGGTGGTGGGGAGTGTGAATTGAAGAGTCAATGACAAACGTGTAGATTAATGGCTAGAACAGCTGGGTGGATGACATTGATAGAGACTATGGAGATGGGAGAGGAAAGGAAAACAATTTGGTTGGTAGAGCAATAAAAATTAAATATTAAAAAAAGGAAGAATTAAAATTTGGACATGTTAAATCTGAGATGTTCATGCAATGTCCAACTGTAGGTTCAGTATGTCCGTAACATGCATGTCTAGAGCTCAGGGGAGTTGGTATTGGAGACAGAGATTTCGGCTCTATAGACATGTGTTTAAAAATGGTGGGAAATGATAAATTCTCAGAGACAGAGTGGGGAAAAAAGAAAAAAGGGCCAGACCTAAAGAACAACAACATTGAGAGGTTAGGTGCAGGTAGAGCGCTTAGCAACAAACATGAAGGAGAAACCAGAGAACTGGAAACCCCAAAGAGGATGATGTCACAAAAGCCAGTAGAGGAGAGTTTTACAAGGTGTGAGCAATCAACTATGCTCAATGCTGCTGAGAGGTCAATCCTGCGAAGAAGGAGCCACAAGTGCCCATTGTGTTTGGCAATGTGGAGGTCGGTCACTGGTATCTTTGGCAAGAAACTTTGGTGGATCCGTGAGGTCAGAAAGCCATATGATAGTGAGCAAAATAGATGTTGAGAAACGGAAGACTGGATAAACAAGTCTTTCCAGATTGGAAGTTGTTCTAGAGAAACAAAGTAGTGCCTGGAGGGAAGGTGGACTAAAGAGGGACATTCTAAAGTATTAGAGAGAGTAGATCATGTTTATATGATGATGAGAATAATCCCAAAGAAGGAGGTGGGCAGCAATAACGTAGCAGAGAGATGGTACCTAAAGGAGGCAAGTCCATGGGAAGGTGGGAGGGTGAAAACAGAGCTGATCCAGGATGCACCTTTGAAGGAGAAAGAGGTACAACTCTAGGGACGTTTGATGATATTTGACGGTGGGGACACTGACGGCTTCTCTTTTCTCAGGGAGGTAGGGGACAAGGTATTCTGCTGGGAGGGCTGAGTGTGTGTGAGGAGGAGAGGCTCCAAAAGTTACCTCAGTGAGTGAAAAAGCAAACCTAGTGTGAGGAGCCCTGTAGGACTGGCACGCTCTGCAGAGAGCACTTTGGAAGCCTGTGATTATGGATGTAAACTATGCGGTTCATTTTACTTATATGATTTCTCCAGCAGTGGTCAGCTCTTTGATACAGCTATAGAGAAGACAGATAGTAAGATTCCTCCGTGCCGGGTTTTTCCAGGCAAGTTTAATGTGAAGAGGTGAGGGCATCTGTAAGTGAGAGACAATAATTATAATATTGTGTTTAAACATATGGTATATGTGTAGAAAACGGTAACCGTGTCTATTTTATGTATTATCTATGGTATATATTTTTTCTACTACCATTTATACCCCCTATACCCTCTTCCACCTTCTCTGCCCCCACCTAGGAATCACCACACTGTTGTCCATGTTCTATGGTATATTTTAAATCCGAAGACGTCCTGCCACTTCTTTTGGCCGGAACTGTCTTCCCCATCGATACGGTTGTAGAATTGTCACTGTAGCGATGTTAGAATAAATAAAATAATAAACAGAGGTAAATCACAGGCACTCCTCCCGCCACCCCCATATCAGTGGTCTTTTGAAATAGAAAAGCGTGGCTGCTTTAGGGTCATTGGCAGGGGGAATGCCTACTGACTGTCGCCAAGAGCACAGGGAAGCGTTACTTTGGTCAATTTTCCACAGCCCTCCAGGATCCAGTCTAGGTTGTCTTAGTCTCAGAAATATCTTCCTTTAGCATGCCGAGCAGCTCCAGCATTCAGATGAGCTTACATTAATCAAGGTCATGAAACAATACATGTTAATACAACCAGAATATTCATTGATTAATTTCCAAGAGCTATCATTTATATACCTGAATATTGAAGACTGAAAAGTCAGTGCATTTTCTATATAAACTTCCAGGAAACCAAAGGCATTAATCAGAAGCTTACTTGATGAGCACAGATTTGGAAGGAGTGGAGATATGTGGTATAGCTTGTTCCTGATTCATCTGTCTCTATGACAGGATGACTTTGTCCCAAAGATAGAAATACTCAACATTCCACATTGATCTCCGATACAATAGGGACATCGTGCTGTGCTGTTGACTCAGGCTCCCTCTCTCCTTGATAGCACTGGTCCATGGTGCCCCTGTGTGCTCCTTTCTCTGTTTCCATGGCTACCCAAACCTCTTACTAATATTCTTTCAATAAAAAATCAACTTACAGTCAAGCCAGGCCAGTTTGTGTGTGAAAGATGACTTGGCTTGCTTGTGCTCTTATCCATTGCCTGTGATCTTAAAGTTCAGCTCTCAGAGAGCAGTCTTATTTCCCTTATTTCCAATATCTTCAGGAAAATCTATAGGTATTGGTACAAATTCCAAAGCCAAATAATATTCTTCTTTTAAAATTTACTTTGTTTTGGCTTATTCACTCCTCTCCTAATACTCCTTCAGTGTGAATAAATTTGTCATAACAAAATATTTTCATGACATATTGAATGAAAACTTGTCATTTAATTCCCAGTTCTGCTTTTTAAACAATAATTTTAGGGTAACATTATCAAATTGCTAATTGAGGATATAAAATCAGGCAAACTAGTTTCTTACTGAAAACAAGTGGATTCTCCAAATAGCATGACCTATCTCCTTTGTCATTGCCCAGCCTTATTAAGCTAATGGTTTTATTGAATTTCTACCCTTCTCATTGGGATTGGCTCTATAAACCTGTAGGCACTGAAGATTTATGGGATATAGGTTTCCCCAGTAGCCGAAATTAGAGTGTTTCTGTGAAACTTTTCATAAGCCAAAATGGTGTAAAGCAAGAAAGCAATTACCATTCATTTACATGGAAAAATCTTTTGGAGTGTTCCCCAAAAACATCCTGCTAAATCAAATGTGCTTAATTATGTCCAGTTTTACATTAAGCTAACACCCTTACCAGCTCTCTTGCACTTTTCTGATACCTTAGGTCTCATCTTCCTAACGGATGTACAGAGTCACCGGAGATAAAGCACACATGCTCACAGACTCGGTCAGAGCCCTGGCGGCTTTGGACTGAGTAGCTGAGTGTGGTTCCTGAGAAGGAGCTCGGCAGGGCCCCTCTCACTGTTCAGGTGTGCACTGCTTCTATAAGCCTCCCTGTCAAACATTTGGCAGAACACTATTTTCACTTTGCCCTTTTACATAAAAGTGAAAATCCTCTTCAGATTTCTCTGGGTCAGCAAAAAGAGATACTAATGGAGGTCTTTCATGAAAGCAAAGTGGTGTAATGTGAATTTTCAAAAAGCAGGGGAGACCTGTATTAGGTGAAAAATAAAAGAATCAATGAAGGCATCATGCGTTATTACTTGCAATGTTTCTTAAAGGTTTAGGTGCATGTGACAATTTTGGTTTCTTTTCACCAGTGGTCCAGCAAATCATACTTAATAAAATTGAAACATTATAAGCCTGATGTAATGAATACTGTAATACCCAAATACTGTATGAAAATGTAATCTTATTTATGAATGTCAACAGATATTATAACTTTGCTAATAAAGATAAGAAAATTATTGCCAGTGCTTTGAAAAATTATCTTGGCCAACTTTAGAAGGTTATATAGTAAATAAATTATATATTATATGTGTTATATATAAAATATTATATTATCGGTGTAAAGTAGGATAACTTTCTGTAATTTATCACTCCATTATCAATTAGCTCAATAAACCCTTTTTTATAATGAAATAAAAGGTACATTTGGGGCAAAATGTTATTTTTCACAAGTCATATGTTAATGCGACCCCAAATTTCCCCAGAATTTTCTTAGCTGTGAGGAGAAATCAAGTTCTTGGAACAATGGCTCCAAGTCAAGAGGGTGTAAGAAGGGAGGGGTAAAGAGAGGAGATGGATAAAACAGACTTGCAGACTCACAGCTCTGCCTGAGGCTGGAAGTTCACATGAGACAGGAAGTGAGTAATGAAAAAGGTCAAGAGACCAAAGGGTAAGGGAGTGGGTCTAGGGAATGCAGAGCAGAAAAGGTGATGAAGGAAATTAGCCAGGTGGTAACTGAAGATACAAAATAGGTGATTTCTTAACTTTTCAGGTCAGAAAATAGATATTGCTAAGAGATATAAATCCTGCCCAATAATTATCTCTAAAATTGTTACTTTGGCTGCTGTCTGTAGCATTAAAGTTTAAGACACTTTATTTTTTTTGCTGCACAATCAACTGTATATGCATGTATAAATGAAACCACCCAGTTTCAAATGTTTTATTACTCCATAGTAATTAAGAGAAGTAAGGCTGATAGTACATTTTTTTTTTATGGCAGTGGGACAGGGTATTTTGAATAACTCCAATGGAAAAGAGAATGTCATATATTACAGAGAATCAGTAGTCCATGCCTGGTTCAGATTTTGTTTCTTTAGAGTCTCCATTCTTATTTCTGCTGGGGTTAATTAAAAGTCACTTCAGAAATATTTCTTTGAGTCTCAGTGATATAATTACTTCAAATGGGAATTAGTAGTATAATACTCTACGGATGGGACCATTGGTAACTTCGTAGGGCATAGTCTTGATTGGAAGAAGAGAGAAGAGAAATAGTGACTGAAAAAGAATTGAGGAAAGCTTCTCAAAGTACTTAACAGCCTGGGTAAACTGCAGTGAAATGAAACTCTCATTTCAATATCCAGTATTACCTATAGGAAACTTGTAATTGCAAAGTCTTAATCATTATCCTATCTAATAAAGAGGGAATATGCTAATTGACCATCACTCCATCACAAAGATGGCTGCACCCACAGATGAGGCCAAGTTCCCATAAGGAGCCTTAATGAGCAATCAGCAGGGACCTGAGGCTATGCCCTCCCCGCCCCTGTGGGGCTTGACAGGGGACCTTAAGCCATGTCTCCCACCTGGCAGGGCTTGACAGAGGACCTCAGGCTGCACCCCCCATCTGGCGGGGCTGGATGGGGGAACCTCAAGGTGTACTTCCCGTCCTGGTGCTGGGCTAGGGGACCTCAGGCTGCTCCTCCCACCAGGTGGGGCTTGACAGGGGACTTCAGGCTGCACCCCCCACCCCGGCACCAGGCTGGGGGACCTTCAGGCCACACCCCCCACCCCGGCACCAGGCCGGGGGACCTTCAGGCCGCACCCCCCCGCCCCAGCACCAGGCCAGGGGACCTGAGGCTGCACCCCCCTGCCTGGCTGGGCTTGACAGGGGACCTCAGGCCGTGCCCCCCACCCAGCGGGGCTTGACGGGGACCTCAAGGTGCACCTCCAGTGCTGGGTTGGGGAAATTGGGCCACGCCCCTGCCCAGTAGGGCTTGACGGGAGACCTGAGGCTGTGCCCCCTGGCTGTGTGGCTTGACAGGGGGCCTGAGGCTGTACCTCGCCCCCCCCCCCCGCCTGGTGGGGCTTGACGGGGGACCTCAAGGCATGCCCCCCGCCCCGGTCTGGGCTGGGGGACCTCAGGCCACGCCCCCCATCCAGGCACCAGGCCAGGGGACCTGAGGCTATGCCCCCTGCCCGGCAGGGCTTGACAAGGGTGGGACTGGCTGGGTCTGGACCTAGCCCAATGTGGGGGGGCCGGCTGGGTCTGGTTCTCACACGATTTTGAGGTGCATGTGGGTCAGCGAGGACTTGACTCTGGGTCCCGTGGTGAGCCTCAGACTCTGATAGGAGGAAGGTTTTCATATATATTTTACTAATTTTCTTTCATCTCTGACACTTCTATTATAGAGAAAGGGCAAATAGCAATATTAAATTATTTCCTCTAATTAATCCCCTTTTAATGTGCATGAATTTCATGCACCAGGTCACTAGTAATGTTAATAAAATAGTGCCACCATGCCCAGCCAGCATGGCTCAGTGGTTGAGTGTCAACCTATATGACCCAGGAGGTCACAGTTTGATTCCTGGTCAGGGCATATGCAGGGTTGTGGGCTTGATCCCCAGTGTGGGGTGTGCAGGAGGCAGCCAATCAGTGATTCTCTCTCATCATTGATGTTTCTATCTCTCTCTCCCTCTCCCCTACTCTCTGAAATCAATAAAAATATATTTTTAAAAAATAGTGCCACCTGTTAGGCTCCATGTGACCAGGCCACCTACTCTACCTTGAGAAGATGCTGGTAGGGCAATGAGTCATCCCAGTTTGCAGGAGACTGTGATGCCTCCTATGACTCAGGAACTTTCTTAGTCCAGGGCAAAATGGGATAGTTGGTCATCCTATCTGGCCACAATGAAGTGGAGACATGGATCTTAGTTTCAAGCTTCTTCTACTTTAAAATTTCCTTTTGATCTCTGCTACCTGCCTGTCAAGATGCCCTTGATGAGACCACTAATAGGAAGGGTTCTTTGTCTGATACTAGAGAAGGTCTCTTAATCTTGAGGAACTAGAAAACTGAGAATCTGGGCCCGAGGAGCCCCTGGCAGCAGTTGGACACGTTGTTGTGGTTCCTACCTGGCTATTATTGCTGCATTAACTCCTTCCACCCCTTCATAGCTTCAAGTTAGCAAATGCTCACTGAGGCCAGCACTGCGCTAGGTCCTCTGCACATGTCATTTTACACGGCAAACTGCAATACAGATACTAAAACTGAGGCTCAAAGAGGACAAGTGAGTTGCTTTGAACTCACAATGCAAGTTGGTGATTGAGCTGGTGTTTGAGTGGAGGTCTAACTTCAAACCCAGCTGAGGCCCTCATCTCACTGCTGCATCTGTGAGTATCTGTGCAGGCAGAGAGAGGGAGAGATAAAATGCTAATTTCACTTCCAGGCTGACTATACCTACAGAAAAATCTCCATTTGGCTCTGCTTTCAAGAATACCCAGCTGTGCTCAGCATTTCCCCCCTGCACCTGCTGATGCTCATATTTTAGACAATGGGGTAACCCAATCTGTGTCAGAATAACTGTTCATTCTTGGTTTTAACATCATAATTTAAAAGCTTGTAAAGGCTTCTAAGAGTTACCAGCTGGTCTAAATCTTACCTTGTGTACATGTCTTAGATTTGCACCAAAGGAATACTGTGAGTACCTCGAGGGATAGCTTTGATGACATAAGCAAATTGTAGTCATGGGAACATCTTGGAGGCAGTTTGTTAGTGAACTGCTGTCCCAGTGACATAAGGCAATGCTATAGCGACTCCAGAAGAAGCAGTTTGGGATTTTATGGCCACCAGAGAGACTCTCAGGGGGCTTTCTAGAGGGAACAAAAAACATTTGGCTAGTTGCTGGCACATTTGTATTCATTCAACAAATATTTATTGAGCCCCCATTATTATACTCTAGGTGCAGTAGCGAAAGCAGAAGAAAAGATAAAAGATTAAAAAAAAAGTCCCTGAAGTTACTGAGCTTTCATTCTGGTGTGGGAGACAGATAATAAAACAAGTATAAAGGTATTTTCAGCCCTAACCGGTTTGGCTCAGTGGATATAGTGTCGGCGTGCGGAATGAAGGGTCCCGGATTCCATTCCAGTCAAGGGCATGTACCCTGATTGTGGGCACATCCCCAATAGGGGGTGTACAAGAGGCAGCTGATTGATGTTTCTCTCTCATCGATGTTTCTCTCTATCCCTCTCCCTTCCTCTCTGTAAAAAAATCAATAATATATATATATTTTTTAAAAAAGGTATTTTCAGACAGCAGAGTACAAAGCACCAAGTACTTCTAATTAAATCTTTAACAATGATCGATTAAATTTATTACAAAAACCCTTTAGGTTGATAGGTCCAATGGTTTATTCACAATAAATGTGAAGATTTCTTTGTGAAAAGAACTAACAGTATTAGTTAGCAATATGATTAAGTGCAAAACTGGCTAATACAAATTCTAAGAGCCATGACATTTCAGAGAAAACCAATGTTTTCCATGGTTGACAGTTTAGAAGCATCCTCAGACAGGTTTCAAATGTCACCCACAATTTCTTAAATCGGCTTACCACTTGTTCACTTTCTTTGGTGTCTCATGCCTTAAGAAGGGAGTGGGAGGTGAGAGGAGGAGGGTGATGTTATTATGTGCTGTTCCCTGTGGGCTGCTTGTATATAAAAATGGCATGCTGAAATCATTAGAATGGTGCTTGTTGTGTCTAACTGGGATGGCAGTGGTATTTTGTTTTATTTTGGAAAACATAGAAAGGAAGACCCCCAGATATCAGAGTGCCTTGATTGTCCAATCAGGGGTCCTCAAACTTTTTAAACAGGGGGCCAGTTCACTGTCCCTCAGACTGTTGGAGGGCCGGACTATAGTTTAAAAAAAAAACTATGAACAAATTCCTATGCGCACTGCGGGCCCGGGACGAGTCGGCTGCTAAGCAGGACAGGCAGCGGCACCCGGCGGGCCGGATAAATGTCCTCGGCGGGCCGCATGTGGTCCACGGGCCGTAGTTTGAGGACGCCTGGTCCAAACCATTTAGTGGAAACCATGATACTGCTCTGAGAGATGAAAAAACCCCTACAGGAGTGAAACATTTGTCACTCTGGCTCAATTAGAGCGGGGTAAGGACCCAACTATAACTCACTTTCTTTTGATAATTTTGTACAGATAACTTTTCTGAAATATGTGAGTTGAAAGAATGACTGATTACAGAAAAAGGAATGCTGCCTAAAATGTTAGAAAGGGACTCAATTCTTCAGAGTAGAAGCATAGGAGATTAAGCTAGTGTTTAAGAGTACTTGGTGGGAGTAAAATCATTCTTTTAGGTGAGATGCCACCAGCATTGAGTAGAAACTGTTCATATACAAATGATTTTCTTTCTCTAGATCAGGGGTGGGGAACGTCTGGCCTGAGGATCTTATAAGGCCAGCCAAATAATTAGGTCTGGCCCTGCCAAGGAATTAGGGGTGAGTTAATTAAATATTTGGCCAAATATAGCAGGCTAATTTTTCAGTTGATAATTTTGTATGGCCCTCAAATGCTGTTATACATATCCAATGGCCCTTCACAGAAAAAAGGTTCACCACCCCTGCTCTAGGTGGTAGTCCTCTTTTAATCAAATCTGCACCATACATTTTTGATATTTTAGTTGTTTTTGTATGTGTGCCACCTGCAAAAGCTTCTCCCTTTCTAATCGTATTGGGGGGCAAATAATTTTGCCAGTTAAATGATAACTTATTTGAAAAAGCATGAAGAAACATTTAGAAAATAGAAAGCTAGATACCAATTTTACACAATTAGCAAATTGATTTTTATAGTGTTCAAATTGACGTCAGACAAAAAGAATTTCCTTTTCCTTATGAAAGAACCCAAATAATAAAACCCTAATATGTAAATTGACCCAATGGTGGAATAACTTGTCACTATAATGCGCACTGATCACCAGGAGGCAGACGCTCAATGCAGGAGCTGCCCCCTGGTGGTCAGTGTGATCCCACAGGGGGAGCACTGCTCAGCCAGAAGCCTGGTTAAGGACCCCTCAGGGGATGTCCGCCTGCCCCGGGAGCGGGCCTAACCCAGCAGGTGGACATCCCCTGAGGGATCCTGGACTGCAAGAGGGTGCAGGTCGGGATGAGGGACCCCTCCCCCAGTGCACGAATGTCATGCACCGGGCCTCTAGTTTACAAATAAGAGAAAACATACCATTCAGTCAAGTATGGTCTGATGAGTGTGTCATTATCTTTTATATAACAAACTCCCAAAGGATCATGAGAAATAACTGCACGCAATTTTCTCTTCCTACTGGGCTGAAGCAATTAGCCTGGAAATTTTGTTGTTATTTGTATTTTTAAGGATTGGCTTTCAAACAGTTGCCACTTCACAGACTGGTTTGTAGGTTGTTGTTGTGTTGTTTTTTTCTTTAATATATTTTTATTGATTTTAGAGAGAAAGGGGGGGGAGAGAGAGAGAGAGAAACATCAATGATGAGAGAGAATCATCACTCGGCTGCCTCCTGCATGAGATCGAGCCCGTAACCTAGGCATGTGCCCTGACCAGGAATTGAACCGTGACCTCCTGGTTCATAGGTTGACACTCAGCCACTGAGCCATGCTGGCCAGGCCCAAGGATATTTTTTAAAAAATTGATTTTAGAGAGAGAGGAAGGGAGAAGGAAAGAGAGAGAGAGAGAGACATTGATATGAGAGAGAAACATCGATAAGTTGCCTTCCACACATGCCCCCACCAGGGATTGAAGCCACAACCTGGCTATGTGCCCTGACCAGGAATTGAACCCTCTACCTTTTGGTGCACAGGACGACGCACTAACCAACTGAACCACACCTGCTGGGGATATGTTATTTTTAGAAGAATCTACAGATTTCTACTGGTGAGCTATTCCACATCAACATGCTATTCTATCTTTTCTGGGCTTCTTTTAAGTTTTTAGGATTTGTAAGACTATTTTTAGGACTCTCAAGTATGAAAATCATTAAAGATGTATTTAATGATACACTTACAAGAGTATAGTGAATATTTGGAAACCATCCACATGTCCAATAACAGAGGAATGATTAAATAAATTGAAAATAGCTTGATGTATGCATTAATAGAAAATTGTATCAATAAAAATCATACTTTTAAAGTATCTTCAATGACATAAGAAAATCTCATCACATTACATAATTAACTGGAGAGATTACAGGGATTTAAGCTGTCTTTATTATATATATTTTGGATATGTTCCAAATTTTCTAAAATGAACATGTTTTATTTTTATAACTTTTTTTTTTCTTTAAGAATTTTTTGGAAGCAAGTAAGTTAAGCATTTGCCATCTGACTGTACAGGAACATCGGGAAACCAGTTTCTGACTCAGCGGATGAGCTCATCAAACAAGAAACAATAATTCAGATGTAAATTTCCTAGCTAAACACTGCCTGCACCATCTGCCGGGACTCCTCACAGTTTTCCAGGCCACCTGACTCAGCTAAGCATGAGTAAATGTCATTTCACATGTTCACTTTTTCATGTCACAAATGTTTAATAT
This sequence comes from Plecotus auritus, assembly GCF_963455305.1. Classification (NCBI taxonomy): domain Eukaryota; kingdom Metazoa; phylum Chordata; class Mammalia; order Chiroptera; family Vespertilionidae; genus Plecotus; species Plecotus auritus. The sequence continues at coordinate 27,058,461 of NC_137778.1, forward strand.
TTAATCTGCCTCTATACAAAGCACTCTATTAGAGCTGTTAAAGATAAAGGGATGAGTCAAATAGCCTCGGTGCTGAAAGGACTTAGCATGGCATGTCAAGGATTTGCCTGACTTTCAGGCCCACTCTCTGTGCCAAGTCTCAATTCTCCTGTGCTCCAGTCACCTGAGACTATTTTTGTTTGTTTTTTATTTTCCTTCCCCCCGCCCCCTGTACTGACCTTCCCCCAGACTATTTAAAAAAAAATACATTTTTATTGATTTCAGAGAGGCAGGGAGAGGGAGGGAGAGGGAGATAGAAACATCAGTGATGAGAGAGAATCATTGATTGGCTGCCTCCTGCATGCCCCCTACTGGGGATCAAGCCCGCAACCCAGGCATGTGCCCTTGACTGGAATCGAACCCAGGACCCTTCAGTCCACAGGCCAATGCTCTATCCACTGAGCCAAACCAGCCAGGGCACCCGAGACTATTTTCACTTTTACCATAGCTAAAGGTTTGTGCTCATTCTCCTGTATGGGGGAGGGGAGAAAGGAGGATGCAGTTTTAGCTTCTAGAATTAAGGTTTTATGACTAATAACAGCCAACATTTATTGAGCAGTTACTATGTGCCAAACATCACATTTAATTATTGCAACAACTCTCAAGCAGGTACTCTTATCATCCTTTTGCACACGAGACACTGAGCTTCAGAAAGATTTATTGACAGCTTGAAAGTGTCGAGACTCCAATCCTGACGGTAGATCTCAGAAGACCATGCTCCTAACCACCAAGCGATATTTGCATCCCCAGTGCTGGCCCAGGAAGAGATCACTTCTGTACCTTCCTGTCCTCCGGGCAGCTGTGACTCATGAATGAGCTCTGACTCAGCAGCCAGGTTTTCACTGGCTTCTTGAGGTGGGAAAGGGGAGGAACTGGGACTGGCTGAACCAGGTTCTGGCTTTGTCCTGAGGGAATCCATTTCTCTGGGGATGAGAAATGGGCAAGGAGGAGAAAATGTGAGGGTTTTGTGAGAAAATAATGAGCAAATCCCAGATTGTAGCTTGTGAGAAGGGGTTGGTCCTCCCTGCAAGTCCCATCTTTCTCTAGGGACTCCTTGTCTTTATCCTGTTTGACTCCCTCCCCCAACACGCTCATTCCAAAATATTGATCGAGAGCATTGTGTAAAATGGGAATGCGTGAAAGGGTTTTAAGCAGCAGAGTTTAAATGTTTCCATTTAAACACAATCCCTCTGGCAGGCTGGGAGGAAGGCAGCTCAAGATTTCTGATAACCAACTCCTTTTCCATCCTCTGTGATTCAGGGGTGAGGTGAGAAAGAGTCTAATACTTCCTTCTGTCCACCTACCCCTTTTTCAAAGTTTCAAGATTTCCCAGAATGCTTCTCTCCCTGCTCACTTTAGCAACTTATCAGACTCATTCTAGAATCCCAGCCAACTTTTCCTTTATTGTGCCCCATTAAGGCCCCTTAGGACCTTGACAGAGGGATCAGTACAAAGGTAAGCCATGCATTTGCAGTGATGTGTCACGGGGAATATCCTATATCTGTTCTAATAATGCACCAGAGCATTTTGGTGCATAGCTCTTCAATGGAGACAAGGGTGGGTGGTTTACCAATAGGCTAAAACCATGGGAGACTTTTTTTCTTTCCTTTGGAAGATGTTTATCTTATTGATGACTCCTCAGCATAAATACAGCAATAACGATAAAAGTTAATGAACATGTGTACTTCTTTCCTCAAGCCCTTCACCATTTCAAGCACTTGAGTCATTTAATTCTCATTGTCTTCTTCGGAAGTAGGTGCTATTATTGCTCCATTTTACAGAGAAAGAAATGAAGACCCAGAGAGGTTAAATAACTTGCCCAAGGACCACTTGATCATTAGGTCATGTGAAGAATATGCCAATGTCAGGTAAATTTAAAAAATTAAAAAAAAAAATATATATATATATATGTAGTGGTAAGAACAGTTAACATGTGATCTCCCTCTTAACAGATTTTTACTGCACAGTACGTATTGTTATTTATGTTGAATTTATTCATCTTGCGTAACTAAAATTTTATACTCATTGACTAGCAACTTCCCATTTCCCCTGCCCTCTTCAGCCCCTGGCAACCACAATTTTATTTTTTGCTTCCAGGAGTATGATATTTTAGCTTCCTCATATAGTGGATTCATGTAACCCACGTTGTTGCATATTGCAGGATTTCCTTCCCTTTTAAGGCTGAATAGTATTCCATTGTATGTATGTATCACATTCTAATAATCCACTCATTTGTTGATGGACATTTAAATTGTTTCCAGGGGTGGCTATTTTTTTAAATTTTTTTCCCGCCCACCTCCCTCCCAGGGTTGGTTATTATAAATGGTGCTGCAGTAAACATATCAGTGCTAATATCTCTGTAAGATCCTAATTTGGCCAACGGACATATGAAAAGATGCTCAACATCACGAATCATCATAGAAATGCAAATCAAACCACAGTGAAATATCACTTCCCACCTATTAGGTTGGCTATAATCAAACAAAAACAGAAACAAACAAACACAAAAAATCCAAAAGACAAGTGTTGGAGAGGCTATGGAGAAACTGGAACCATCAGGTACTGTTGGTGTGAACACAAAATGATGCAGCCACTGTGGAAAAGAGTATAGAGCAGCCGTGGGCAAACTACGGCCTGCGGGCCGGATCCGGCCCGTTCGGCTGTTCTATCCGGCCCGCGGAGCCGAAAGAGTGGAGGGTTCTCTTGCTCTCCCCTCCGCTCCTTCACCAGCAGCAGTGTTAACATGGCAACGTTGGAAACACGGCCGCAGCTCCTTCTTCTGAGTGGTTGGATTTATATCTGCCCATTCAGTAGAAGGAACAACCTCTCAATCTTCCAGAGGCTCCTTGTAATGCCCGCGGACGCGTCCCCGACATCACCCTGGGAATGTAGACACCTTATCGTGGTGATGTAGGGAGACACGCCCCTGGAGAGCACAGTATCAGAGCATTAGCTAAAAAGGAGACCAACAACACTGTTCCCACTGAAGTTGATGTTTTAAAGACCAAAAACCTTTCAACCCAGTCTACATTGCCATCTACATCTACGGCCCGGGCATAATTTGGAAGCTGCACTAAAGAAAATGTTTAATTTACTGTTAACACATTTTGTTCTTTTCTATTTGTTGTAGTTTTAAATTATTTTATTATATTTAAGTTTAATTTGAAAGGCTTTTGTACCTTTCCTTTGTTAGGCAATTTTATTTTGCCTTTGCCATCTTCAATATAAGGTATGTTATTGTGCTATGATTCCTCCATTTTTTGAAGTTTCAAATTATAATAATTAGTGTTTACATTCTTCTTGTTAAAATGTTTGAAATGAATAAAACTATTGAAATAAAAAAAAAAGACCGTACCCTTTTATGTAATGATGTTTACTTTGAATTTATATTAGTTCACACAAACACTCCATCCATGCTTTTGTTCTGGCCCTCTGGTCCAGTTTAAGAACCCATTGTGGCCCTTGAGTCAAAAAGTTTGCCCACCTCTGGTATAGAGGTTCCTCAAAAAATAAAGAATAGGACTACCATATGACCCAGCCATCCCTCTTCTGGCTGTTTGTTCCAGCAGGTTATTTTAAGGTGTGTTTAATTCTGTACAACTCTATATTGCTTTAACCATCTGGGTGGAGTTATTTCAAAATTTCTCACCCCATTTCCTTTTATGAAAAACAGCACGTACAAAACAGAGGACTCAGAAGGTCTTTAGTCACAGAACAAGAACGAACTATGCCAAAGTTAAATTTAAATGTGTTAAAATGCCGGATGAACCTGGAAATTACGTAGCAGTTTTAGGAGAAATTAATGTTCTGGAAAGACACTGGCTTGTTTCCAGACACAGTCTTATCACCTAGGTTAGTGGTCGGCAAACTCATTAGTCAACAGAGCCAAATATCAACAGTACAACGATTGAAATTTCTTTTGAGAGCCGAAAACTGACTTCTGTGTATGGGCCATGAAGTTTCAATTGCAGTGTATGTGCATGCCCGCACGTGGTATTTTGTGGAAGAGCCACATTCAAGGGGCCAAAGAGCTGCATGTGGCTCGCGAGCCGCAGTTTGCCGACCACTGACCTAGGGTGTTTCTCTGGCCCCTATTTCCATAATTATTTTCGGTTTCTCTTTCACTCTCACTCACCTGAGCTGAGTCACTTAGATAGTTCAGAAATTTGCCTTTGCTGCCAAAAGACTCCAGTCAGGAGGTAAGCCGTGCTAAGTGCTAAAGACATGGGTGACACCTGTGGTCCCAGTTTAAAAGTTGAAACCAGTCAGCACTATTGTGTGTTAATGTAACCATTTCAAGTGCCTGCGTGCAGGTACTAGGTGGATGGAGATTTGTTCACTCCCTGCCTTGGGGGGCGCATGCATGAGGCAACCAGTGGATGTGTCTCTCTCACATAGAAGTTTCTCTCTCCCCTCCTCCTCCTTCCTTTTCAATCTCCAAAAATCAATGGAAACAATATCCCCAGATGAGGATTAAAAAATAAAACAAGCCGAAACCAGTTTGGCTCAGTGGATAGAGCGTCGGCCTGCGGACTGAGGGGTCCCGGGTTCGATTCCGGTCAAGGGCATGTACCTTGGTTGCGGGCACATCCCCAGTAGGAGGTGTGCAGGAGGCAGCTGATCAATGTTTCTCTTTCATCAATGTTTCTAGCTCTCTATCCCTCTCCCTTCCTCTCTGTAAAATATCAATAAAATATATTTTTTAAAAAAATAAAACAAAATGAAGAGATAGTTGACACTAGAGCTCAAGGCCATATTCTTTAAAGAGTTGAATTTTTGTGGGATCAGGGAGGGGAACTGGTTTTTATGTGAGGTTGAGGAAGAAGGATACTTATATCAGCTCCAGCATTGTGATATGTTGGATATGGACAAAATATCATTCACTTGAGGAGGATCCAGGTGTAACCGTGAGAAGCACAGAGAAGAGGAAACACTCCGAAGTGTTTGAGGGTAGAGGGGTTCTGCTGATGACATCTGTGAGTTCCATATGACATGGTAGAAAAGTTTGGATGGTTCAGGAATGGTGGAAGGTTGGGCTAGTCAGGTGTGTACAGTGTCCTAAGCAGAGAAGATTGTTGATGATGGGTGACCTGGAAGCTTGGACTTTGGCAGGTGACTAAGGTAAATGGGGAGTTGAGACATGCTGACATTAGTTCTGGTGGTCTCTTAGGAGAAGGATAATCCATTTATTCATAGCTTCTTGCTCTGATTTGGACTCCTAGGCCATTTCTTTCTTTCTTTTTTTTTTTTTTTTAAATATATTTTATTGATTTTTACAGACAGGAAGGGAGAGGGATAGAAAGTTAGAAACATTGATGAGAGAGAAACATCGATCAGCTGCCTCCTGCACACCCCCTACTGGGGATGTGCCCACAACCAAGGTACATGCCCTTGACTGGAATCGAACCTGGGACCCTTCAGTTCGCAGGCCGATGCTCTATCCGCTGAGCCAAACCAGCTAGAGCCTAGGCCATTTCTGATGGTCAGTCTGTGTGAAGAACAATCTTACAGAGCTCCAAATCAATACTAGTATTCCCTAACCTTCCCACCCGTCCTGATGCTCTTCATGGCACACCAAGTCCCGATGCCTCACCAGCCTGATCACCCTCTGCTGGTTAACTTTCTATTGTATCAGCGTCATTGTTAGAATGTGTTTCTTAGAACAGAATATGCTCTGAATGTGGGCTGGGAAGAACAGAGTGCCCTTCGCCTGTCAGCTCCTTTGATTTAAATGCTATTCTTACATGCATCTACCTGTTTGTGCTTCTCAGTTCATGGTGAATAATTCTGGGACATCCCCCCTACCCACCCCCCCTTTCCTCAGAAACTGCTTATTGTGCCAAATTCTTCCTACAATCCGATTCTTGTAGAATCATACAAGATGGGCTCAAGATCTCATTTACTATAAAGCATTTTGTAGATGGGAAACAGTTTCCGTTAGAATAAATGATGAGTATGATTTGATATTCTGGGTCAAATACTTAGCTGGCTTAGAAAAACAAAGTATGAATTAACTCACTTGCTACTAGTTTCAGTTTCAGGGTGTGAATCTAAACCTCTTCCTCCTGGACAAGTTTGGGCTATTTTTCAGGACATTGTCCTGCTGGTGGAGGAATTTGCCTTTGCACAGTGGGATTTACCTAGAGCTTTGGTAGCTCAGGTGTCTGACCTGGAATCAGGGCAGCTGGTCCAGCCACTTTTTGGGAGCCTTGGCATTTTACTTTATTTCCTCTACTCTCTTAGCATTTTTATCTGAAAGTTAACAGTTAGTCCTGGATTTCATGCTGTCTTTTTTTTTTTTTTTAATATATTTTATTGATATTTTACAGAGAGGAAGGGAGAGGGATAGAGAGCTAGAAACATCGATGAGAGAGAAACATCGATCAGCTGCCTCCTGCACACCTCCCACTGGGGATGTGCCTGCAACCAAGGTACATGCCCTTGACCGGAATCGAACCCGGGACCCTTCAGTCCGCAGGCCGACGCTCTATCCACTGAGCCAAACCGGTTTTGGCTTCATGCTGTCTTTTAAAAATTGCCCTGCTCAGCAAAGTCCTCGTTTTTCTACATAATGTGATTTCTAGTTTATATTTTTATCAGATATCCTGAGTATTTCCTCTGCCCCCTAATCTGACCCATATAATCTGACCTGGTCTGTTCATCAGATTTGGTTAAAGCTACTGCTCATAATTGCTGCTTATCTGATCACAAAACCAAATGACACACTGTGCTATAGATGTCACCTACCTTTAATAACATTAAATAAGAAAACATGCTTAAAATGAGCTTAATGTAGTCCGTGCCAACATTAAACGATACACATGAAAAAAAATAACACTTTAAAAATTATAGTTTAAAATTAAATGGACACATTTGATTGTGGTAGGAACATGAAAATTTTGTCTAAACATTGTCAATTTAGGATGGATTTAGTGAGTCTGCCCTTTGTCGGACAAGACAAACAGCAGCAGCAACAACAAATTCCACAAATCATCTAAATTACTAAGCATCAACTTCTTAAATTAAGGCCCTCAGCCGTGGGATCATTTGTGTACCTGGGTTTATGAAAAATAAACCTCACTTCCTCTCATTTCCATCTAGAGGAATTCAGATAAAATATCTTTTGTAATAGTTTCTTTGCTAGACAAGGATAACCACTTTCTTATCTCACACCCACTTCCCTAGGCCTAGCCCTTTCATCCATTCCTGACTTTGAGCTGGTGTGGTATACTGGTTAAGTGTATTATACCAGCTCTGGAATTAGCCGGACCTAGACTTAATTCATGGCCATGCCATACACTAGTTTGATGTTACTTAAATTCTTTGAGCCTCAGTTTTCTCATCTGAAAAAAGGGGATGAGGTGGTACTTATAGCAGCTATTTTGAGATTAGCGATTTTGAGAAGAAGGTATTTGGTAAATTGCTTTAGTTTTAATAAGAATATTGAAAGAACGGACTCAATACAAAATCCTCGCTCTTATTTTCTTAGGAATATAACAATAGAGGAAAATCAAATAAGGAAACCAACCCCAAATCCTCACTCTTATTTTCTTAGGAATATAACAATAGAAGAAAATCAAATGGGAAATCATCTCTAAGCCTTTTTCTGGCTGAGAACAGTCTCACATAGCATGGCTCAAATAAACAGTGTCTGGTGGAAATCTCCTGCCTCGAGGATATTCAAGGCTTGTGGCATGATGGTTTCTAATTTGTAGCACTTGCTTGTATTTTAACCCCATTAGGATGTTCCCATCTGGCAGGACTTCGAGTATGGTGTGTTCCTTTTTGTAAAGGTCAATGCTCTATTGCCCACATATTACAGACTTTTAATTCACTAGTTGTTAAATCTAAAATGCTTGCCAGTAAGTTTCCCCTTGAACAAATTCCAGTCAGGGTTTTGTAGGTACCTAGTTTACAGGACAAGCAGGAGAGAATTAGGTACTGCTCCTCCGTTACTGACCACCATCTTACTCATCATCACTTTGTGACGACATTGCTTTTCTAAGCATAAAATTATTTGCAGCTTTTATTGATCTTTCCTTGGTCTTTGCCTATGTGGTTAGGACTCTATTCTGAACATAGCTGTGTAGTTTTATATGGTCTCCAGAGCTACCAAAGTTAAAGTAGAAGCTGTGCTTTCACAGCCTCATGAAAATCTGGCTCATTAGATATTTAATTCAGTTGGAAGTAGAATCTAATGTGATGTGGCTTACACCCTCCTTTCAAAGCAGCTTGTCTACAATGGCTTGACATCATATCTCTTTGAGGTGGGTGCATGACCCCTTGCTAAGGAGATAAGCACACTGATATTCTGGTACCATGATTTTATTATCAGGAATTACTGTAATCTCTTACTGTAAAATGAATGTCTTAGATAAACTTTAGAGACTCCAGTAACACTTATGGAAATTCAGTGTATTAAAGGTGGCATTTCAAATTAAAGGGGATGATGGAGTATTTGGTACATACTACCAAGAAAACTGGTTATTATTGAGAAAAAGAAAAAAGTTTATTCTTATCTCACAGCAGGCTATGAACTAAATTTCAAATTGTTTAGAGGATTAAGCATAACAAATGCTTAATGTGTTAACATAATACAAAGATTATCTTAGTCTTTTTGGGAGAGGAAGACACAAGCAAGACACCAAACCTAGAAGCTACTCTTCTCCTCCCCACTCTCCCCCCGCCCCCGCAGCCGTCCCCAGATATGCAGAGAACTTAAGTAAAATTAAAAGTGTTTTCATGATTAAAGTTCCCATAAACAAAATAAAAGATAAGAGACAGACAGACTGGGAGAAAATATGTGCAACATATGTAACACACAAAGGGTTAATATTTGTAAAACAAACAGAACCTCCGTAATCATTAACAATAAAAAGCCAAACAACAGGAATTGTGAAATAACAAAGGAAGAAACGTAAGTGGCCCATTCACTTAAAAAGTTAATAAAGGTTCTGTACCCAATTATAATATAGGGTGTCCCAAAAAATGTATACACATAACATTTTTTGATAGCTCTATTGATGTTGTTTTCAGATTTAATCCATTGGAATTAATAATTATTCAAAATGTGTATACATTTTATTGTAACACCCTGTATGTAGGACCAAGTTCAATGTGTGTGTAATTTTATTAAAACTCATCAAACTGTAGGCTTACACTGGGTAAACTGGGTGATAGGTCAATTATCTATATATATAAAAAGCCAGCGACCCAAACGCCTTAATGATCAGAACGACCAGTTGCTATGATGCCCACTGTGGCCAGCTAACGGGCCCAATGGGGTGGGGGAGTGGGGCTGGCCAACCTCCCTCAGCCCCACCCCCAGCCACCCTGCCCCGATTGGCCTCTCCCACCCTGATTGAGGGCAGGGCGGCTGGCCAAACCACCCGAGGCCCTTCCCCCCAGATGGCTCCGCCCCTGATGGGCCTGCCCCACCCCAATTGGCCCTCAGTCCCTCCTCCCAGCCGGCCCCACCCCTGATTGCACCCCCCACCCCAATAGGGGGCAGGGCTGGCTGGCCAACCTCCTGAAGCCCTTTCCCCTGGCTGGCCCTGCCCCTGATTGCCCCCTACCCCATCAGGGGCAGGGCTGGCCAACCACTCATGGCCCCTCCCCTAGGCCACTGGCCCCCCAATCGGCACTCCCCACCCCATTCGGGGGTGGGACTGGCCGGCCCACTGCCCACAGCCCCTCCCCATGGCTGGCCCCACCCCCAATCGGCCTCCCAACCCCAATCAGGGCAGGGCCCACTGGCCAATTGCCCTCGGTCCCCCAGCTGGCCTGGCCCCGATCGGGGCAGGCCAGCCAACCTCCTGCCATCTCCTCCTCCTGACAGGCCCAACTTCAATCCGCCCTGATTGGGGCTGGGCTGGCCCGACCTCACCCATGCACAAATTCATGCACTAGGCCTCTAGTATCTCAATAAGGCTGTTAAAACATTCCTTCGAGCCCTAACCGGTTTGGCTCGGTGGATAGAGCATCAGCCTGCAGACTGAAGGGTCTCAGGTTTGATTCCGGCCAAGGGCATGTACCTTGGTTGCGAGCACATCCCCAGTAGGAGGTGTGCAGGAGGCAGCTGATCAATGTTTCTCTCTCATTGATGTTTCTAACTCTCTATCATTCCTCCTTCCTCTCTGTAAAAAAAAAATCAATAAAATATATTAAAAATATATATGACTTCTCTAGCTCTACTATGGTTTTTTAAAAAAATTCCTTCTCAGTACTTTTTGTTTACAATATTTTCCTTAGGGGAACGTACACATATTTTCCGTGGCCTATAAGGTCTTGATTTATTCAGTTTGTTTGGCTTTGATCCTTCAGAGTTCTCTCCTACCAATCTCCTTGCTCACCAATTGCCAGCAGACCTATGCCCAGCAATGCACTGTACTCTCTTTTGCCTCAGGGCCTTTCTACCTGTGGTTCTTTGCCTGAAATACCCTTAATCCTCCACTTTTTTTTTTTTTTTTTACTACTCCTTTACATCTCAGTTTAAATGTTACTTCCTGAGAGAGATTCCTTAACATATCCCTTCGCAGTTTAAATCAGGTTATTCTGTCATTCTCTCTCCCAGGACCCTCCCTTTAGTTTAAAGCATTGGTCACAATCTGTAATTACATATTTATTTTGTGATGATTTGTTTAATTTCCATCTTTCCGCTGGAAGGTAAGCTCTAAGAGGGTAGGAAGCACACCTATCTATAGACACATTTTCAGGAGGTATCCTCCAACATTTTATCTTAACAGGTCAATTAATTTAATTACCCAGGATTACATATTGCAGTTAGGACACCTTGAGGGGTTCACTACAATGTGTGCTGCTAAAATGAAATGAAGACACTTTATTGGATTTTTTTTTCTTCTTTTTACCAGTTAGGCAAATGATAACATAAGCTCAGAGAAAATTTCAGGCTCAAGTAATTGCAGGCAAGCTCTATGGTATAGAAGTCTGGGTTCTTATAATTGTCTGAATGCTTCTATACACATTGGCAGAATTGATGGTCACAGTGCAGACACCCCCTTAATTGATCACATATCTTTAGGGAGCTGCACTCTTGCCCAAAGCATCCAGAGAAGATTTCTAAAGGGTATGTAATCCTTCTAGAACATCAGGTACCTGCTTACTTGTATTGGGCTATTTTGGTCCCTCTGAGAATTGCTTTAAAAATGTTTATTTATTTATGTTTATTTAAATATATTTTTATTGATGTCAGAGAGGAAGGGAGAGGGAGAGAGAGATAGGAACATCAGTGATGAGAGAGAATCATTGATAAGCTGCCTCCTGCATGCTCCCTACTGAGGCTCAAGCACCCAAGCTGGGCATGTGTCCTGACTGGGAATTGAACCAGTGACTTCTTGGTACCTGAGTCGATGCTCAACCACTGAGGCACACTGGCCAGGCTAGAATTGCTTTTAGTGACTTCTGCCATCAGTTAATACATAGAACAACATTATAAGAAAGAATGTACTCCTGCTGAGTTTAATGCAGAAATTCAGTGTTCTGCATCACCCAGTGCTCTCTTTGAGAGAACCCCATAGTCTTTTAGGAGCTCAGGCTTGAACATCAGCTATACCTATTGGACATCTCCATCATACGCAGAACCAGGGACGAGAGTTAGTGAGATGATGGAGTTGAACATTTATACATTGAATCCTTTTCTATTAAGAGTAGGAATGAGTGGCTTCCAAATATTTAGTAGGGTATCATTTTCCCTAATAAAATTAAGAGGTTACTCCAATATGTAAAACAGATCAAAGAGCTGGCCCTGGCTGGATAGCTTAGTTGATTAGAACATTGTCCCAATACGCCAAGGTTTTGGGTTTGATCCCAGGTCAGGGTACATACAAGAATCAACCAGTGAATGCATAAGTAAATGGAACAACAAATGGATTTTTTTTTCTTTCTCTCTCTCCCTCTCTGTCTGTCTGTCTCTCAAAAAAAGAAAAAAAAAACAAGAAAGAAAAAAATGATAAGAAAGCTCGAGTGTGAGTTGGATTGCAGGGAAGACATGCTTTAGTTTTTCCCCTCCCATTTAAGTATCTTTGGTCCTCTGAAGTAGGTAGCAAGGGAGTTACAAGTCACTGATCTAGTCCAATCCACCCATTTGGAACCCTTGTGCCCCCCACTGAGAAACAGAAGCACACAACTCATTTAATGAAATGGAAAAAGCCATGGGGTGGGGGGTTTCTTCCTATTAACATAGGATTAATTAGCACAATGTGAGCTAGACCAGTCAGTGTTGTACATATAAGAAGTCACTAAGGGTTTTTTTTTTTTTTTTTAAAAAAAGCTTCTTAAAGACTGGGTCAGCAGGGGGAGCCATTTGCTAATGTTTCTGCGTTTCCCGTGGGCTCTCTCAAACTTGCCTGCAGAACTAGTAATGTATTAATATTACTCAAGCCTGTGCAGCCCTGAGCAGTGAGCAAAGCATTTCTGTGAGAATTGAGAGAGAAGTAGCACATGGACGCAAACCTCCACATGGTCCAGCTTCTTTGAATTTTTCTGATTTATCTCAAAAAATACTTCGAATACTGACTCTTCCATAAATTTCCATAAATTGTCCACATTTCTTTGCTTTATTATTATTTTTTGTTCCAATACCCCATATCCCTCCCCTTTGGTAACCATCAGCTTGTTCTTTATATCTATGGGTCTGTGTCTGTTTTTTGGTTTGTTTATTCATTTTTGTTTTTTAGATTGCACGTAGAAGTGAGATCATACAGTATTTGTCTTTGTCTGACTTAATTGGTGCCACTCAAGCAGGTGCCAGTTGGGGGAGGGAGAAGCATCACCATTATATGTAGTTGCAAGTTTTGATGATTGCACAAGATGGGACATTTTAGTTATGAAAATGAAAATTTTTGGGTGACTTAAAAGTGATCAGAATACCATTTATTTTTAAATTGTGTATAGTTAATTATTGATGTAAAGTTCGAGGCGCAGGAAGCGGGAGTCAGAGACCAAGGCATGTTAAAAGAGGAAGTTTATTCCGCACTAATGAGCGAGATAGAAAAACCAGGATTAGAGGAGAAGGAGGAGGAGAAGGGCCCGCCAGGCTGTCTCACAGACTGGGGAGACAGCAACACGTGCAGAGGTGGACACGCCTTTTGAGGGGAGGAACTGGAAGGGGTGGGGCCCAGGGCACTCGGCATGCGCCGATTGGTGGTTGAATGTCTCGGGGATGTCCCGGCGCAGACGCAGGTTACATCATACTCTGCCCACCAGTTGGGGGAAGGGAGGATCTATCATTCCAGGCTTTTGGTGATATTAAAAAAATTGAGAGTCCGGGCAAGGTCAGGGGGTGAAGGTCTGTTTTCCGTAGCTACTTCCTGCTGAGAGGGGGCATCGTCAGGGGCGTCTACCCAGGGTCTCAAGGATTTTGGTGACATAGGTGTCTCTAGGTTCTGAATTCAAGGCCAGATAGATCTCTCCCACCTTCTGGTTGGTGAACGCCTGCATTCTTTCTGTTCTGCAAAAAACTAGTGAAACTGCACATGAGACAGGGCCAAAGAGCAAAATTAAAGGAATAGATACCAGTGGGCCTAATGATGGGAGGAGCCATGGGTTAAGTGAGTGAAAAACAGGGAGTGTTTTCCGTGCTGGACGAGGGGTGCAGCAGCATGATTTCCCCAAGGGACTGGTTGGTGAAGTCTTGAGAGCGATCCTGTTGAACCACTTGGGAGGTAAAAGCTGGTCCTGAGGCTGCCACAGCATCACTTGTCTGGTTTTGCTGCTTTTCTGGGCCTGGAGCTGAAATAGAACCTGGGGGTAAGGTTCTTGAGGAGGAAAGAGTCCCCTGGCTGGAGGGCTGGTCCTTGGGAGTCTTGGTCGGCTGGTTCTGGGCTGGGCAGAAACATGTCAGCATGTTCCCGGAGCAGTCGCCTGAGTAAGGGCAGGTAAGGAAGATAAGTAGCCAGGAGAGGAGGGTCAGTAGGGAGATGATGGTTGAGCAAGAAGGGTCTCCCATATAGGAGTTCAAAAGGGCTTAAGAAGGTGGGGCTCCTTGGTGTAGCCCGGATTCCGGTCAGGGCCCTGGGCAGGAGGTCCGGCCAGGAGCTGCAAATTTCTAGAGAGAGTTTAGTTAGATGGTCTTTAAGGAGGCCGTTGATCCTCTCGATCTTACCCTATGATTGTGGGCGGTAGGGTATCTGCAGTTTAGTTAAGTCAGGATTAGAGAGAGGAAAATCTGAGAGTCCTGCCCGAGGTTGAGTGAGGGCCTCGACGACCTCAGGGCAGGAGTGCATTGCCACAGGTTGGGTGGAGGCAGCGGGAAGGAGAGTGGCCGGGTTCAGGGCTGGGGACTGAGTTAGGGAGATGTCAGGACTCTCGAGGAATAGGAGATGGAGTTCCTGCATGCGAGAGGGGCAAGGAGAGATAAGGATCGGTGGGACAGAAGATCCTGTAGTCCAGGGGTCCTCAAACTACAGCCCGGGGGCCACATGCGGCCCACCAAGGACATTTATCTGGCCCGCCGGGTGCCGCTGCCTGTCCTGCTTAGCAGCTGACTCGTCCCGGGCCCGCAGTGCGCATAGGAATTTGTTCATAGTTTTTTTTTTCTTTAAACTATAGTCCGGCCCTTTTTTTTTTTAAACTATAGTCCGGCCCTCCAACGGTCTGAGGGACAGTGAACTGGCCCCCTGTTTAAAAAGTTTGAAGACCCCTGCTGGGTGGAGAAGACCTGTAAGGGTTGCTGGAGGCAGATCTTCTGGGCCTCCTTGGTGAGAGTGGCAGCTGCAGCCAGAGCCCGGAGGCAGGGCTGCCATCCCCGAACCGTGGGATCAAGCTGTCTGGACAGGTAGGCTATGGGGGTGAAGGCTGGCCTAGGGGCTGGGTGAGGACCCCCATAGCTCTTCCCTGTTTCTCATCAGTAAATAGTTGGAAAGGCTTAGAGATGTCCGGGAGAGAGAGAGAGAGAGAGAGAGAGAGAGAGAGAGAGAGAGAGAGAGAGAGAGAGAGAGAGATCAGAAGAGTATCCTGGAACTTAGAAAAAGCCTGGCGAACAAGGGAGGGTGAGGAGAGGGGGCCTACTGGTGTTTCTTTAGCGGCTTGGTATAGGGGCTTAGCTAGGAGAGCAAAATTTGGGACCCAATGGCGGAAGAATCCTACCAGCCCTAGAAAGGACAAGATCTGTTCCGCAGAAGTGGGAGGCTGTAGGTCTTGTATTGCTTGCGTTTAGTTAACTGTCAGTCCTCGGGAATCGGGCATCAGACAGATCCCCGAGTAAGTGACGGTGGGGGACGACAGTTGCGCCTTGGCAGGGGACACACGGTATCCTTTGTCCCCTAGAAAGTTGGGGAGGCCAGCTGTATGCCTCTGAGACATGTCCAGGGAGGGGCTGCAGAGAAGGAGATCATCTACATACTGGACAAGAGTGCTGGGTTCTAACGAGCATTGTCAGAGGTCTCTGGGTAAGGCCTGGCCAAACAGATTAGGACTGTCTCTGAACCCCTGGGGCAGGACTGTCCAGGTGAGTGGGTCCTTTTACAATTCTTGTCAACCGTTAACTTTAGAACTTCTTTCTTTCAACATACCTTCCATTAAATATTTCTAAACATGTCTAGCAATTAATGTTTCAATATTGTATGCTATTTAAAATATTTAGAAAAGGCAGGGGGAGGAGGGAACAGGACCTGAAGCCTGTTTCCAGGCCTCTAACTGCTTGAATTTTAAAACTGCCACTTTTTCCTAGAGATAAAGATCTAAGTTTCTGATAAGCCTGTGCTGGCAAGAAAGTTGTTCTCTAGGAAGGGTGGAGTCGGGGAGGGGGCGGGTGAGAAGGCGCTGAGGCCAGAGCAGTTTTCAGAGCATTAAAGGGTGATTTGCTGTCAATACCTATGACCGAGATTGTGGAAGGGAAAAATGACCCTGCAAAGGAGGGCAGGACAGAGAAGGTAGCCCCTGTATCGACCAGAAAGGAGACCGGCTTACCTGCTACCTTGAGCATTACCCTGGGCTCGACGAGGGTGATGGGGGTCATCGAGTCCAGGCATCTTCAGTCTTCGGCCAGTCTTCAGTCATGGCCAGCGGCGGGTCATGACCTGGAAGGGTGGACCCTCTACGCTGAGACGCAGCGGGCCTGTCACTTTTCCAGGGGCAATCACTTTTCCAGGGGCAATCGGGGTTTGACTGGAGCCAGGGGCCAGGGAACTGCTTTGCCCAGTGCCCTTCATTTCCACACTTGAAGCATCCTCCAGGTGGCATTCGTCCTCTCGTTGCACCCCCACCACGCACAGTTCCCTTGGGACCATGCATGGCTTGCCGTTCCCATGGGGGCCGTTAGCTTGGAACATCAAGTCCAGCCCCTGATATACATTTTTCCCCCCTACAGAGAATAAGGAGGATGGTATCAGGGAGTGAGTAGGGGGACTGTTGGGGATGATAATGAGGTTAATTTTGTACATATTGCATTCGAGAAGCCCATGACATATACTGTTGTAAATGTCCAATGAGGAGCTAGATTTATGGCTCAGAAAAAATAAAACAAGCAATAAAACATGCATCCCGCTGAGGTTAACATAACAATGATAGCTATCAGTAAACACTTACCAGGACTTAGGTTAAGCATTGTATGTAGATCACACCATTTAATCTTTACAACACCCTTATCACATAGGTTGTATTATGACTCTGTTATAGCAAGGAAAACTGAAGCTTAGGCAAAGTCAATGATTTACTCAGGCTCACACAGCTATTAAGTATTAGACCTTTGTTACTGGGCTCAGTTCTTTACGTATCCCCCATAACCTCCCAGTGGGACACATTGAAAGATCCAGAGCATTGAAATGTAAAAAGATAGATATGTTACATAAAGCTGGCTCAGCAAAGGGTACTATTTGTGTACACTAAAAAGAATCTCTGAAAATGCCAAATTACTCTGGGAGATGAAATGTCTCAGAAGCCCTGATTTAAAGGATATGTGCAAAAATCAGTGTTTAATATGTTTCCTCTTTTGCTAGATTTCTGGGATCTAACTAAATGAATTATTTTTTTTTTTGAAAAGGAACAAAACTTAATACTGTTTCCCAGTATGGTTTATGGAATGCTTTCAAAAATAGGAATGAGAACCCTTTCTTTCTATTGAATCTGTTCTACACTCTGGCCATAGAATAGGTCTAGCACGGTCATCATCAGAGAAGAAGAGGGGGTATAAGCAGGGAAAAAAGATTCATGTGGAGACTCAGAAACATAGTGGTGTACATAAAGGGAAAGACCCACCAAATTCAAGGCACATCCATACACACTCTTGGGCATAAAAAGAGAGAGAGACATAGAGAGAAATATCCTTATACTATGACTTTTATGATATCACTCTTTTAAAAAATATTTTTATTGCCCTAGCTGGTTTGGCTCAATGGATAGAGTGTTGGCCTGTGGACTGAAGCGTCCTGGGTTCGATTCCTTTCCTCTCTCTGAAGTCAATAAAAATATATTCTTAATATACATATTTATTAAGAATATATTAAGACTTCTGAAGTCATTTCAACATTAGAAACCACGGGTTTCAATGGTGGAATCAAGAGGCCTGAATGTATGTTCTGGAGACCTATGTCCTGACTTAGCTACCTATTAGCTCTGATACCTTGGACAAATCAATTGACATTTACTTGAACAAGTTTTCTAATTTGTTGGATTGTGTAGTTCAGCCTTGCTTATGAAGATAGAGCTTTTTACAGCAAAGAACTCAGCTGCCATCACTAGTGTTTCTCAGAGATTCAAAGGCAGGCAGGGGAATCTACTCTGTGCATCTGACAAGCCATTTAGGTAATCTTTTATTTATAGGAAAATCAGAAAAACAGCCACAAGCAAAACCAGAAAGAGAGTGAGTAAGATTGCAAAGGAAAATGGGGATTCTTGTACAGTGCGAGTTCGGGTGGCCTTGAATGTTCGGTCCCACTGGTTCAAGATGGCATTTCTGGCTCCTTTCCATTTTCCTGGGCCAGTCAAGCGGAACTGGTATGGTGTGCATGGGCCAAAGAAGATGGCCAAAGCCAGACGTGGATCCGTCAGGAGCATAGAGAACAGGTTGGGTTTTGCATTGATATCCATCAGAAGTTCATCTATGTATGTGATATAATCTGATTGTAAGGCTTTGCAGTAACACAAGCCAAACCTTTATAAAAGGAAGATTGGGGAGCAAGGGGAAGACAGAAAGATAAAATAATCATAACCTTAGAACAAGTAAAAGTGCCAAAAGTTAACAATGAGGCTGCACAATTTGGAACGGTTTCTGGGTTCTTCCCTCCATGCCCGTAGCTGTCTATCTAATGGTCTCACTGTATTATTTAAAGACAAGATGGGTTCCTTGAAAAGATACTGTATACATATGGTGCCTCAAATACTCACAATGCCTCTTTTATTAGTTTACTTCTTTTGCGAAATGATTAGCAATTTTTAGAAAAAAAGTATTTTACATAATTTTACTATTCCTAAGTCTTTCTAAAACTCAATTATTGCTAGGTATGTATAATATAAAAAGCCACAAAAATCAATAGGGTAGAATTTCCCTGTAATGCTAGTATTAGTCCCTAAAATCATTGACTGAACTGTGTGATAAGAAGCTTTTACACTTTGTAGCTCTAATTAATGGTCTATGTTATATTAGAATTCCACAATGGAGATCAAATCATATTCTGGGTTCAGGATGTGCCATGAAAATAGGTCAATACTTGAATTCTGAAGTATATATGAGTGAGAGAAGTGATATGTTTCTTAAATGCATTGCTTTTAAAACTGTTTTTTTTTGTCCTTAGAAACCTCATTTTTTTTTTTAAGTGAAATTTTACATCAAAGCCCTAAACAGTAAAATAGATAAAAACAGAGATGTTTGCGTTGGATTAGGAATGAGAGAGGGAGCCCAAGACCACCTTCTTTACTGCCACCTCCCTTCCATTTTCTTTGGCCCTTGAATGACAGACAAAGAGTGGAAAAGTGGAAACCGCTCCTCTAGGAAAGGCATCAACAAACTTACTCTGTAAAAGGCTGGAGGGTCAGTATTTGAGGCTTCATGGGCTATATTATGGTCTCTATTGCAACTCCTCAACTCTGCTGTTATAACTTGAAAGCAGCCATAGGCAGTAAGTAAATTAATGAGTGAGGCTATGTTCTAATAAAACGTTATGGCTACTGAATTTCATATAATTTTCACATATTACAAAATATTTTCATTTTCCTTCCCCCCCCCCCCCAGGCATTTAAAAATGTAAAAGAATAAAACAAGTGGTTGGTAGATTTGGCCACCAGGCCACAATTTGCAGACTTGCTCTAGATTGGGTCTGAATAAAATAAGACAACTGAATACAGATTTGTTGAATGAATACATGAGCAGACCCTTCTAGTGTCAGAGTGGACAAACCTGTTTGCCTTCTGATTATGGAGAAGGTATGGAATAATGTATCTGGTAGAGGAGTGTTAACGATGTTTGATTTAGAATCCAAACTCCATGTGGTGTAAGATGTCCCAGGGGTCCTCAAACTATGGCCCGTGAGCCACATGTGGCCCGCCGAGGACATTTATCCGGCCCGCTGGGTTCCGCTGCCTGTCCTGCTTAGCAGCCAACTCATCCCGGGCCCGCAGTGCACATAGGAATTTGTTCATATTTTTTTTTAAAAAACTATAGTCCGGCCCTCCAACGGTCTGAGGGACAGTGAACTGGCCCCCTGTTTAAAAAGTTTGAGGACCCCTGGATGATTTTGGGACATTAAAATGTCTCAATTTCCCTTTCCCTCCTCTCTTCTTAAACAGACTTGTTTTTTCCTCTAAGTCTCAGGCGCTTCTTTTTCCTCTAGCGTAACCCTCACCTCTCTTTGTTATGGTTTTTGCCAATTTCAGTTAAAATTCAAAAAGGGCACAAAAGTTGTTAACTTACCCACTGGGCCTGTTCTCTTTCCTGGCATTAACTTCTTCTATCATGACACTTCGAGGTGGCAACTTATTCACGCCTGTAAAACAAACAAAAATGCAATTTAACTTTAGGTTTAGGTGCTTGCTTAGTGGGTAAAGATGCTTTCCCACTGCTCAGCATTTATTATTAGTACCCAGCTACTTGTCGGCTCTTCTGGCAAATGTGCTAGCAGCCTAAGTGGCCTAGTGGTTGGTATGTTCCTGGCCCAAAAGATCAGCATCTGGTCATCTTGCTACTTACCTGATATGACAGAACCTCACATCTAGTTTGCCTGAACTTTGTCATCGAATTGGTTGAACTCTTAAATTTTAATTGAAGTAGTCCATTCAGTCAACCTAAGTGACTTCTTTGAGCTCTGGCTTATCTTTTGTGCTGATAATGGCACAGGTTCATTATGGTAGTGTAATTCAGCAAATAATAGAATACATTCTGCTTTTAAAGATTCTGTTGCTTTGGCCCTAGCTGGTTTGGCTCAGTAGATAGAGCGTCAGCCTGGAAACTGAAAGGTCATGGGTTCGGTTCTGACCAAGGGCACATGCCCGGGTTGTGGGCTCAATCCCCTGTAGGGGGTGTGCAGGAGGCAACCAATCAAGGATTCTCTCTCATCATTGATATTTCTATTTCTCTCTCCCTCTCCCTTCTTCTCTGAAATCAATTAAAAATATATTTAAAAAAATATTCTGTTGCTTTGGATAGGAGGGAGGGAGGGTCTAGAAATTTCCAGTATCCAATATAACATGGCCAACTGAACACACCTGCTCTGCTGTTTCTCATGCACTTACCTTTCAGGACTTGAACAGCCCATCGAGCTTGAGTTTCTCCTGTGGGTATCATGGAGCCTAAGGGTTTGATGAGGCCAATGACAGCCAGGGTTGGCTTTTCCAGATGTGCGGGGAAGATGTACTTGTACAGCGATGCCTGTCCATCTTCGACTTTCACTACAGTTTCATCAAGAAAGGGGAAAGCAAAGGTGTATCCAGTGGCGAAGACAATGATGTCAATGGGCTGTTCCTTTGGGGTGTAGTTAAATATGACAGAGTTTTTCTTCACCTCCTTTATGCTTGGCTTGATGAGCACTTTCCCAGTGATGATACGGCCTGGGAGCTCATCATTTATCACAGGCTCTTTCAGCTGTGTCCTGAACAAAAACACAGGAGAGATATATCTGCCAGGGAACGATACAGCAGCCCTCCTGTCTCCTCCCTTTCTGTCTTCATTCTGGGACCCTGCTCCTGGCTAAACAGGAGCTGCCAGTCTTTTTAAATTCGTCCTGAGCTTAAAACATTTAAAAAAAATAGACTTTATAACTTATTGCAGTTTTAGGTTCACAGCAAAATTAAGTTGAAAGTACAGAGATTTACCATATACCCTTTGCCCCTCCTCACACAAAGCCTCCCCCATCCAGATCCCCCACCAGAGTGGTGCATTTGTTACAATCAATGAACCTGCACGGACACATCCTCATCATGAAACCTGGGCTCCCCCACTTTTCCTACCCATCCTTCCCTTTGGCAACCATCAGCTTGTTCTCTATATCTATGAGTTTGTTTGTTTTGTCTTATTTATTTACTTAATTTGTTATTTTAGATTCCACCTAGAAGTGATATAATATGGTATTTGTCTTTCTGTGACCTATTTCACTTAGCATACTACCCTCTAGGTCTATTCATGTTGTCACAAATGGCAGGATTTCATTCCTTTTATTGCTGAATATGACCATACCACATCTTCTTTATCCATTTATCTATCCATACACATTTAGGTTGCTTCCATATGTTGGCTATTACTAGTAATGCTGCAATGAACATATAGGTGCATATATATTTTTAAATTCATGTTTTTGTTTTCTTCGGATAAATCCCCAGAAGTGGAATTGCTGGATTGTATGGCAGCTCTATTGTTTTTAATTTCTTTATTGATTAAGGTGTTACGTATGTGTCCTTATTCCCCCATTATCCCCCGGCAGCTCTATTTTTAATTTTATGAGGCTACTCTGTTTTCCTTAGTGGCTGCACTAATTTACAATCCCATCAACAGTGCATGAGGATTCCCTTTTCTCCACACCCTCGCCAGCACTTGTAATTTGATTTATTGACGATAGCCATTCTGACAGATGTCAGTTGATATCTCATTGTAGTTTTAATTTGCATTTCCCTGATGATTAGTGATATTGAGCATCTTTTCATGTATCTGTTGGCCATTTTTATGTCTTCTTGGGATAAATGTCTATTCAGGTCCTCTGTTCATTTTTAAAATGATTTTTTTGGGGTGTTAAACTGTATGAGTTATTTATATATTTTAGATAGTAATCCTTTATTGGATATATTATTTGCAAATGTCTTCTTTCATCAGTATAGGTTGTCTTTTCATTTTGTTGATAGTTTCTTTCACTGTGCAAAAACTTTTTAGTTTTTTCAGGTTAGGAAAGTTTTTAGCTATTATTTTTTAAAGTTTCAGTTCTTTTTTCATTCTTCTTCTTTTGAGATCCGTATAATGCAACTGTTTGAGCACCAGATATCCCAGAGGTCCCTAAACTACACTCATTTTAAAAAATTCTTTTTCCTTTCTGCTGTTCTGATTGGCCGATTTCCACTATCTGTGTTCTAGGCTGCTGATCTGTAATTATGTGTTAGTTAATATGCTGTTGATTCCTTCTAACGTGTTTTTCATTTTAGATATATACTTCAAGTTAGCTCGATTTTTCTTATACTTTCTAACTGCTGAAATTCTCCCTAAATTCCTCTATTTTACTCTCCAGTTTGGTGAGCATACTTATGACCATTTCTTTGAATTCTTTTTTTTTTTTTAATCTTTACCCAAGGATATTTTCCCATCGATTTTTAGGGAGAGTGGAAGAGAGAGGGAAAGACAGAGAGAAACATTAATGAGAGAAACACATAGATTTGTTGCCTCCTGCACATGCCCCAACCAGGGCTCGGGCCAGGGAGGAGCCTGCAACCAAGGTATGTGCCCTTGACCAGAATCGAACCCGGGACCCTTTATTTCGCAGGACGACGCTCTGTTCACTGAGCAAAACCGGCTAGGGCTCTTTGAATTCTTTATCAGGTAAATTATTTATCTTGCTTTCCTTAGGGTTTTTATCTGGGAATTTTTCTTGTTTCTTCATTTGAGAGATATTCTTGTGCCTTTTCCTTTTGGTTGACTTACTATGCTTGTTTATATGAATTAGACAAAATATCTGTCTCTTCCAGTCTTGGAAAAGTGGTTTTATAGGGAAGTGGCCTCTGTGCAGGCTGTGCATGCTGGGTGGTTTTGGCAGGCTGGTAGGAGCCGGGTGGCTGCCAAGGTCTCTGGGGTGCTGTCCCACTAAGCCAGCGTGGCTCCAGATGGGGAGGCCAGCCAGGTGCATGTGGTGCTGCCCTGTTGATCCTGCTTGCTCCCTACGTTCCATCCAAAATGGGCTTGTGACCAGGAACACCTTACAGAGACCTTGCAGCCAGACCAGAGCACCTGGACAGAGCCCAAGGCCACCCTAGGGAGATTGAGGGGGACTTAAACCATGGCCCTCAGCAGCCCATCCAACCTGGGAGAATTCCAGCAGCCCCAAGAGAGCTCCCACAGCTCCCCAGCCTTCTGTATACAGCGTCTCTCTTGTTTGTTATTCACATAGTGGTCCCGTGTAGAAGAGACCTCTGTGTGGGCTTGATGTGCTGGGTAGTTTTGGGAAGCAGATTGAAGCTGGTCAGGCACGTATTGCACCTGGAGCACCGGCCAGCGGGTGCACATAGTGATGCCCTATTGTGCCAGGCAAATCCAGGTGGTGTAGCTGGGAACGTTCAAGCGACCCCGCAGGTAGGCCAAAGCCCCGAATAGAGCCTCCGTGGGCCCTATGGAGGTGGAGGGGATATAAGAATGGTGCTCACTGGCTCCTCGGCCAGGGCTTGCGGAGGCTGCCCTTCCCCAGCCTCTGACCTTCTGTCATGTTTGTTGTTCTGAAGGTGGTGGGTGGAGAACGGCCCTCTGAGGCGGCGCAGCACCGGGTGCAGCTCCAGGTGCAGGCAGTTCCGGAGCCAGGCATGCGCGCTGGGCGCCGGGTAGAGCCTGCTGGACGGGCATGGCGCCTGGTGACTGACGACACCCTGCTGTTCCTGCCTGTTCCCTTTGTTCTAAGGCCAAAGGCTCCAGGCCACGTAGTTGGGACCGTGCTCTGGGAATCCACAGGTAGGCCAAAGCCCCCAGTGGAGCTGCCGCCGCCCGGTCCGGGTGGAGGGGGCGTAATGGCGCGCGCAGCCTGTTCCTCTGGGTGGGGAGGCTTGCAGCTTCCAGAGGGTTCCCGCCTCCCAGCCTTCTCTGTTTGGTCTCTTTCTCTGGTTTGTTGTCAGAAGCGGCTCATTCAGCGCTCGGGTGTCTCTCAGGAGTCACCGCTCCCTACATAGGCGTGTATTTGACATTGTTCTGGAGGGGCCCAGGGCCAGGGCCTTCCTCCCACCCGCCGCCGCCTTCCGAGGGGTCAGTTTCGGGACAGGAAAGTTACCTCTGTGGGGGCTCACGAGGGACCCAGAAGGACAGGAAAATGACTTACATTTACTAGAGTTTGGAAGCCTGAGGAGAAGGAGGTCGGCGCCTGCTGAAATTCAGCTTCACTCTCGCTGCCATTTGGAGACAGCTGAACGCTGAAGGACTGCGGGAGGACCGGGGAGTCTACCTTGGCCCACGCTGCCAGAGGCTCTCGCCTCCCTGGAAGCAATTGTATAAGGAAAACGTGCATGCGCTTCAAAGGGACGAGGGCAGAATTCTCCTCTTATGGCTGTGCCTTTGGAATCACTAAACAAACACTGATTTTCAATGAGCCAAGCCATATTTGGCTTATGGTGAATCCACAGCAAGAGACAGCATCATAATGATGAACAATCTGAACTACCAAACACAATAGAGGCAGATTCATAGAGAGCAGGCAGAAAGCTCTAGTGGGGGGTTCGGGGGTCGGGGTGGGGGGGGTGTTGGGGGTGGGGTGGGGTGGAGTGATTGAGCAAAAAAGAAAAAAGAGAACTCATGGGCACGGACAGCAGTGTGCTGAGTGGGGGTTGAGGGAGATGGGTGGAGGTGGAAGAGGGCATAGAGGGGATAAATGGTGATGAAAAAAATAAATTAAAAAATAGGGATCCAACAGCTGATTACAATGATTTTGAATTTAAAATAAAATGTTCCTATAGATTATATGGCTATAAAAAAGGCAAAGTATTGTTTGTATTTAACAGGGTTTGGAAAGTCATTTGGTCGCTTTAGGCCTTATTTATCTATCATACAGGGGTATGACTTTGTATCAGCTCATTGGGTGGAATGAAGAGTACAGGAAATAGTACATATGCAAGAACATTGTAAATTAAAGAATGATAATTCCTTAGTCTCCTCTCACATTTTCTGGAGGATATGGGATTAAATAAAATGCTTTATAGTCCCACTAGTGACCAGTGCATGAAGTCATGCACATTGAATGCAAACGCAAGTGTGCAATAAACCAGATTCGGGGCCGACAGTGCCCCAGCAACAACATAACCCATGGCAGAAAGTGGAATTTGCGTGGCCCCACGAGGAATCAGGCTCCCTCCTCTCTGGTTTTGGGATGTGTCACCTGAGAACCGCCACTGCCAAGTCACTGCAGCTTGGCAGCATCTGCCCCTTGGTGGTCAGTGTTGGTCATAGCAACTGATCGGAGGGACACTTAGCATATTAGCCTTTTATATATATATAGATGGGCTACCACCTAGGCTAGGTAAAGCTTATGGTAGAAAAAGTTCTGATGAAAAGAGTCAAAACTCCTGGGAGGCTCAGAGGTCAGAGGTAGAAGAGGGTGATAGATAAGAGATAAGGAAAGAATAGATGGGGATAATAGAGGGGAGGGAAGAGTAAGATATGTGAGAGAAGGATGAAGGGAGCAAGAGGAAAGCTGTGTATGTAGCAGGAAGGGGACCATATGCTGTCAATGGTGGCTTGGGTGCCACCTGATCCATGCTGGGCCAGAGCTAAATCTGGCCCAGACGGGAGTAATAGAAGCTCATTGTACCAACTTAATGAATAAGGAATTAAAACCATTAGTTCTTGATAATACAATAAATCATAGGTTGTAAGTGACAGCTCAGACTGAAGTCAAGGTCATCTTGACAAGGTCAAGAAGGCACTGCTATTAGAGAGATGCTGAAGGGCAACTATAGGATTTGATTTTTCCTACCCAGTGAAACAAGGCAAGCATGTTGCTTTTGTCAAAAGAGTCATAGACAGCCTAGCTGGTTTGGCTCAGTGGATAGAGTGTCAGCCTGAGGACTGAAGGGTCCTGGGTTCGATTCCAGTAAAGGTTACATGCCCGGGTTGCAGACTCAATCCCTAGTAGGGGGCTTGTAGGAGGCAGCCAATCAATGATTCTCATCATTGATGTTTCTATCTCTCTCTCCTTCTCCCTTTCTTTCTGAAATCAATTAAAAAAATAACTTGAGTGGCGTTTTAAAAAAAAAGTCATAGACAAATCACTCTCGTTTGATTGCTACAGCTGGATAAAAAAAGCTGTGATATATATATATATATATATATATATATATATATATATATATTACTTGGCCATAAAAAGGAATGAAATCTTACCATTTGCGACAGCATAGATAGAGCCAGAGGGTATTATGCTAAGTGTAATAAGTCAGACTGAGAAAGACAAATACCATATGATTTCACTTTTATGTGGAATCTAAAAAATAAAGTAAACAAAATAGTAACAGATTCATAGATAGAACAGACTGATGGTTGCTAGAGGTGGGAGTGGGGGTGGATGGTGACTGTGAAAAAGGTGAAGTGATTAAGAAGTACAGATTGGTAGTCACAAAATAGTTATAGGGTTGTAAAGTACAGCATAGGAAATGTAGTCAATAATACTTTAATAACTATGTATGGTGCTAGATGGGTACTGGAAATATCAGGGGCAACACTTTGTAAAGTATGTTTGTCTAACCACTATGCTGTACACCTGAAACTAATACAAGATAATGTTGAAGGATTGCTGTAGCTGAGGTTTAAGTAACGTCACAGAGCTCACTTATTACTAAATGAGCTTGGGCAAGTGACTGAACTTCCTCTCTAAGCCTCAGTTTACCCATAATGAAGGGGAGATTATAATAATACTCACTTTAAAGATTGTTGACAAGGTAAAATTCATAATTTTACTTACCGAGAACACAAAAGCGGTTAGCTACTATGATCAAGGAAGTGTGTATGAAATTTTCCTTCATGTTCAGGCATGTTGCCATGCTATTTCCTGGTTTGGATATGCTGGGAGAAGGACCTGGCTTCTTCTCCTAATAGCCCTCTACAGATACATCATATTTACCTATTTTCTGGTGCTAAGCCATAGTTTGCATGATTGAACCAGCTGTTTATCTTTCTTGACATCCACCAAGTCACAACTGGAGTTGGGAGAGAATTTCTCAACATGTTATGAAATCGAGTCATGAACAGCATGTCCCATGGGAGCCCCGACTCACTGACTCGGCTCATCACCCATGCACCTCCAGTGGTGCTAAGGAACACCTGGAAGCAATCAGAGAGGTCACTCAGTCTGACAAAGTGAACAGTGCTGGCCTGCCAGAGATTTGAGAAGTTTCATACATTGAATGACATCAAAAAGTCTGCCACCTCCAAAATACATCCCTGACAAGATAGTTTGGCTCCCTCAACTCCTATTCTAAAGTTAAAGATAATGGTTTGAGTACCTAGTGTATTAAAATGCCTTAAGACAGTGGTTGGCAAACTGTGGCTCGAGAGTCACATGTGGCTCACAAGCCGTGGTTTGCCGCTCTGTTGACTAATGAGTTTACCGACCACTGTCATATACTACCATTTACGTCTTTGCACACAATATGCCACAATTGCCTAATCCTCACAGCTTCCAACTACATGGTAACATTTACTCTAGCAGTGGTCTGCAAACTCATTAGTCAACAGAGAGGCAAACTGTGGCTCGCGAGCCAGAGCCGCAGTTTGCCGACCACCGCCTTAAGACAACTATACTAATAATAGGGTAATATGCAAATTGGTCGGGACACCCTCACGTATAACGACTGATCAGCAGGCTGCATGCGCAGCAGGCATGAGTGGGCGGGGACTTGCAGTGGCAGGGACGGGGTTGGGGCAGCGGTGGAGGCCTCCCTGTGTGCCTGCGCCAGGGGTCTGCAGGCCTCCCCCAGCTCTGGCCTACCTCTTTGGGGCAATCCATCGAGGAGCCCTGGATGGGTGTGCAGGGCCTACCTCTTTGGGGCGATGGATTGCGGGGCTCCCGCACTGTGACAGGGCACAGGCCAGGCTGGGGGACCCCCCCGCCCAGGTGCACAAATATCATGTACCAGGCCACTAGTATTATAATAAATGTAGAAAATAAGAACAGGGTGTGGCAGCAATTAATAGGTGTCTAGAAAAGATTTCAACAGAAACCATTGTTTGAACTGGCAGTAAAATTCAGTAATACAGTTAGGTTTGGTGGACTTTATTTTTATTTATAGATTGACTAAATTTACCAGCTGACTGAATTCACAAAGCTGATAGGTTTTTTTTGTTGTTTTTTTTTTAGTACATACACAATAAGAAGTTGTCTATACAACTGTTTAAAACTCAGAAAATTTGGTCCACCAATCTGTTACTCTGCAGATACAAAACAAACTGATTTAACAGATGGCTTCCCCCCCAACAAACTGGGGTGTGGCAACCAGACTACAGGGTCAGTGTTTTTATTATATGTGCTGTTTGGCCTTATAATGGAGCAGTATATGCAATACAGGAAATGTAGAGAAAGAGTTGTGAGTATATCAATAATTGTACATTAGACATATTTGTACTGAACCTGCCTCTTTGTTGTGATATAGAATCAGATAGGACATGTTGGGAGATATGAATTTTGTTTTAAACGGAGAAGAGTTTCTTGGTTTATACAGAAATGATTAGATGTGTGCCAACACATGTTTTCTGACTGAAGAAATTTCCAAGTGATTAGAAACATCGACCCAATAATCTGCTTCCCACATGTGGTGGTCATAGTGGATGAGACTATGCTAATTTTTGTTTCAGGACCTCCTTTCTCTTTCTTCAGGATGACTTCACCAGACTGCTAAGTCTTTCCAAATCAATCAATCAACAAATCAGTCATCAAGTCCTTTATTTGAAAGTTTAAGAAGGGAATATCAAAGTTATAAACTCCCAGTCCTTTTTCTTTATGTAAAATTTGGCTACTTTCACTCTTGCAATCATTGATCTATTTATTTATACTTGTTACCAGCATCTGTTCTCCCTACGACTACGTGCTCCATGGTAGGGGGAACTTGTTGTTGTGTTCTTCAGTGTACCCCCAGTGCCTGGTGCAACATTCAGCACATCAGAAGCCAACAACTAATATGTATTTGTTGGCCAAATGGCTCTCAATGAGTTTATAGCATAGTGGGAAAGAAAATGTATACTATAAATGTAATTAGCAATAGTAAGAGTTAAAACGTGTTAACTGAGGAGTGTATATTACAAGTATCACATCAATTCTTACTAGGGAGAGATGCCTTTGTGTTGGGGTGAGATAGCTTGGAATGTCCATGTGATTGGTAATGAAAGAGAAAAGGGTACTGCAAAAGGGGTATGTGATGTGATCGAAGGGGGAAACAGAGGCACAGGATTGGAAAGGGCTCAGAATACACCTGTCAGGCTATAGTTGATGTTGTGTAGGAAAGTAGAGGGGGCGTGGTTTCAAGTTAAAATGGCAGATTTGGACCAGATTATGGAGAACCCTATAACACAGAGCTAATACATTTACAATTTATTACTATTATTTTAGATAGGGGAGTTATTAGAAGTTTTAAATATATATTTTTTTAACATAAGAGTGTCATAACAAGAGCAGGCTTTTCAGAGGATTTATTTGTTGGTGGTTGGGCATCTGGGGGGATGGATGGGGTGGGTGCAGGGTAGAATTAGGGACAGGGGCTTTGAATTAAAGATACTTGGATTTGAAGACTGGCTCTACCACCTGCTAGGGTTATGATCTTAGGCAGGTTCCTTATCCTCTCTAAGCCTCAATTTCTTTATTTGTAGTCAGGGTACTAACAGTACCTGCATCAGTGGCTTGCTTCAGTGATTGGTTGGGGCAATGCACTTAGTGAAGCACTTGGCACAGAGTAAACCCCAATAAATATTAACTATTTCTACAATTATTATTAGGAGGACAATGTCACAGCTGTAGTGTGAGGTGGTATGGATCTGATGATGGTGGTGACAAGTAATCCAAAAGGGGGGGGGGCAAATGGGAGAGCTTAGCAAGGAGAAACTGCCAGGATTGTCTGACCTATGGAACTGGGTAAGAGACACCTCTGGTAGCTCTCATGGCATGACTGGGAAAACAACAAAAACAGGAAGTCTGAGGAGTAGGTTTTGGAGGAAAGATGCCACCTGAAATTTGCGTTAAAATTTATAAACGTTTAGGAAAAAATACTTTAAAAATTCATGTTGTATATGTGTTTTAGGCATTTTCATTCCTTTCATAATTTATCATGGTGTCCAACACTGTTTGCCTGAGGCA
Organism: Plecotus auritus; assembly: GCF_963455305.1. Taxonomy (NCBI): domain Eukaryota; kingdom Metazoa; phylum Chordata; class Mammalia; order Chiroptera; family Vespertilionidae; genus Plecotus; species Plecotus auritus. The sequence continues at coordinate 27,088,955 of NC_137778.1, forward strand.
TGTATCTTAAGATGAAGTTCTTCATTAAATCACATTGAGAATGATACCTTCTTGGCTGTTGTAAAAATAGTCATGGGGATGTAAAGTACAGCATAGGGAATATAGTCAATAATATTGTAACAACTACGTATGGCTCTAGAAGGGCACTAGACTTATCAGAGGGAATACTTCATAAGTTATATAAAATCTATTCCCTATGTTGTATACCTGAAACTAATATAATATTGCATGTCAACTCTAATTGAAAAATAAAGAAATAAAAAATTATTGATGGGTTCAATAGCAATCTTAATTGAAATAAAAAACATTTAAAACTAAGAAAACCAAAGAACTTTACCTTTTTTGCCACATGGCTGGCCTCCACAGCAATGTCTGTGCCAGAATTTCCCACTCCAATAACAAGAACGTTCTTGTCCTTAAATATATCTGGATGTTTATACTGTCGGCTATGAAAGTATTGACCTTCAAATGTATTTATGCCTATAGAAAAAAATAAGATGTCAACTAGAGACTTTAGAGAATCAGTGAGTAAAACATAAGTATTGTTCAATCAGTGACATCCTTTAGACACATTATTTAGGTTGTTTATAGCAGCGTACTCAATTTTAAGAAAATCTGAAATATGAATACATGACTTTGCGAGCTACAGCAATTAGTGAGTTATTTATTCAATGGGGGTACTTCATTTTATTTAGTTTTATTTACTAGATAATTAACTATTAAATTGAAATATCATGGCAAAAAGATTTATAAAGAAAAATGTAAGGAGTCATTACCAGTTAAAGGTTGACAGAACATCCTATATTTGACAGAACATCAAATATATATAAAATTTGATTTATATAGAATTTTCACAAGCAAGGAACAAGAGTCCCTCACTTATCGGTGAGGAAACAAAGGGTTAGGAAGGTTAAGTGCAAGTCCCAAGGTAATTTAGCTTGTTAATTGAATCTATATCTCCTGGGCTTCAAGCTTATCCTAGTCCAGTGGTCGGCAAACTCATTAGTCAACAGAGCCAAATATCAACAGTACAACGATTGAAATTTCTTTTGAGAGCCAAATTTTTAAAACTTAAACTTCTTCTGATGCCACTTCTTCAAAATAGACTCACCCAGGCCGTGGTATTTTGTGGAAGAACCACACTCCAGGGGCCAAAGAGCCGCAATTGGCTTGCGAGCCGCAGTTTGCCAACCACGGTCCTAGTCAAACTGAGTATATTGACTCAGTTGCTTTCAGAGTATGCTTTCTCCTAATCTGATCTGACTTGAGTGACACCTGGTGAGCAGATCCAGGACCATTGAAGGTATATATATGAGCTTATTGTAAAATGAGTATTATTTTCACTCCAGGTTATTTGTGGATTGTCATTTCTCTATCAGACTCCTACAAAAATCCACTCTTTCCATACAGGCTGCATGGTCTCTTATTCACTTTTACATTCTTAGCACCTTGTGCAATATACTGTAGGTGGTAAATAAATGCAATGCACTCTCAATGCTATGGAACTTGATTCTTGGAGTGATCCTATATAGGCACTCCTTAGGAGTTTGGAGTAACTCACTGCTCAGTAATTTTCTCTGCAGGCAACAACTGACGAAGAATTGGGTTGTCATGTGGGGTGGTGAGAGTCCATTGTTGAATGTGTTCAAGCGGAGGTGGTGAGCCTCTCTCAGGGATAATGTAGCAGTTTCCTGCATTGGGAAGAAGACTGAACTTGTTGCTTTTCTTCAATGATTCTGTTCTATGGCAGTTTTTTGGGATATGCTTTATCTTAACCTGACCTGACTTGAGTAACCTCTGGGGTCAGACTGAGAACCAGTGGATACATGTGAATTTATTGGAAGATGAACCTTGAGATCACTACAGGTCATATTTAAAGAAAAATTTCCTCAAGTTTTAACTTTTTGAATACTTACTGCAGAGGAAATAAACCAACGATTGCATTTTCTATTCCCTCTGAATTGTAACCCAATTGATATATGATGGCAATTAACACGAATCTTAGTTGCAAAAGACAGAAAAAGATGTCTTCACTTGCCTCCAAGACTCATCTCCCTGTTGATGAGTGACCCAGTGCCATGGTAATTGCTATGACTCATATAATAAAAAAACTCCTCAAAAATCAAACTGGTTTTTCCTTTAGTCACTGATTGACTTTTGGTGGCCTCTGAACTCAACTTGGCAATGTGCTTAGGCTACCAGCTTGTCTAGGCATCCCATGTCTTAAGGAGGGACATTGAACCTCAGTGAAGCATCAAACTGCTTGTTAATTATTCATTCTATCCTTCGGTACTCACAGGCTGTTTGGAACATATGAAAGCCAAACACTGGTTAGGACCTGCAGACTAGGAAAAAGACCTGTTACCTAACAACTTTAACTACTTAATGGAGGAGCCATAGGCATTCATTCCCAGACAAACCAAGTATCAGGGTAGCTCCACGAGACAAATTAAGGTCAACTGCGGAAAATGTTATACCTGGAAAGGAGTCCAGTGGCAGATGTGGGTTAGTGAGGAAACCTGTGCAGACCATGATGGCATCAAAGATGGTGGACTCTTGCGTCCCTTCATGCAGGGTGACCACCTCCCATTGGCCGGTGACAGTAAAATCTGGACGTTTAGTTACCCTGCACACTTCAGTCTGAAGAAAGAATCACAGATGTGCTAAATAGTTGTCAAGGTTCCAGTAAGGATGATGTGCCAGTTGACATTTCAAACATAGAGCACAGATTCTACATAAGTAATAAGCATAACCCTATAAATTGAATTGGGCTATCTCTGGCAACTACCAACCCAGTCTCTGCTTCTATGAGTTCAGATTTTTAGATTCCATATTTAAGTAAGATCATATAATATTTGTCTTTCTCTGATTTATTTCACTTAGCATAATACCCTCAAGGTCTATCCATGTTGTTGCAAATGGCAGGGTTTCTTTCTATTTTTCAAAAAGTGGCTGAACGACATTCATACACACACACACACAGACACACATACACACACATTCTCTTTATCCATTCATCCATCAGGGAACTCTTAGGTTGTTTCCATGTCTTGGCCACTGTAAATAATGCTGCAGTGAACATGGAGGTGGAGATATGTCTTCGAGTTTGTTTTGAGCAGGAGTACTTTAAAGGTTGTGAATATAAATAATTTTTGTTACTTGTTTTCATCAATCTTTCCATTTATGTTGCTTTCTCTGTGTTTCTAGTTCCTTATGGATTCCTCAACATACCCAACTTCAATAGGGAGGGAAACAGGAGAAGGGAAACACATGGATTTTCATTTTTTGTTTTTTGTTTTTTGGAGAGGAATGAAAAAAGGAGACAAGAAAGAGAAAGATGATATATTCACTTATTCATGTCCTTCTACCTTCCTCCCTCTCTGTCCTCCAAAATGGGAAGGGAGATGAGTAGGGCCAGTATGAAGAATAATATTTAAAGATTTTTCTATTCTCAAGGATATGTGTATGGGCCATTGCACATGCCAATCCCGATCAAAGGATAGTAAAGAAGAGAGTACACAGGCACCAATAGTTCTCAGTTGTCCTCTGTGCAGGCGATTGGTCCAAGTTGAAAATATAGTTAGATATATTTAAGGCCCCTCAGGATATTTGTATATAAGTATTACAAATAAAAATGTAATGCATGTGAATCTTTACACAAAGTAGCTGCCTCTAACTTCAGATTCACTTGGGGTGTGGTTAAGTACAAGGGAAAAAGGAATCTAGCCAGGTCACATCAGTCCTGCCAGTTCATTTTCCAAGTCTAGGCTACAGAGAGAGCACAAAAAACAGGCTAAAAAGTACTTCCTGACTATTGATCGATGCTGTGTCTTACCTTGAATTGAATGCATTTCATAAGATTGAACTGGTTTGCATACATTTTGAGATATTCCAGGAATTGAGAATTGGGCACATAGTTTGGATAATCTTCTGGAAATGGAAAGTCTGGGTAACAGGACATCTCCTTGCAGCTGTTGGAAACCACGGACTTGTAGAGGCTGGCTCTGCCTTCTTCAACATGTTCCTGTACAGACAGTGCGTGCACATGAGCATGGATGTGTTTGTGCATGTGAGGGCACACCCATGAAATGGATGCTAATTCTTAGACAACTACACATTGAGCAATATTAAGGTGATATATGCCACCTGTCACCTTCTAGTGGGATTTGCTATCCTGCCCTTCAGAGATGGTGAACATTGGATCCCACTATGAATTTCATGATCAGAATTATAATTTCACGCATCACATGCTAACAAATAAACCTGGGATGAACTCACTTGTCCAGATTCACACAGTATCACAGCAAAGTACAGGAGAATATGGAAATAGATGGAAGCCAGGAAGTAGTATCTGAATGATGGGCAATTCCTAGGTTCTTTGGTTTCATGGGGTATTGTTGATTATGGAGAAACAGGGTTCAGATTATGAAAGATTTCATATCTAAAGTTAAGGAATTTGGATTCTATAGGAAGGTTATGGCAGTCTTCCTAATGTTTGAATGTGGAATTTTGGAAAGATAATTCTGGTTCTATAAAAGGTGAATTAGAGGGATCTGGAAAGGAAGGAGGCTAATTAAGAGCCCATGTGCTTGCTAATGAGGGCCTGAGCAGAGGCAATGATAGTTGAAACCAAGAGAGTGGGATTGATAAGCAGCAGTAAGGTACAATTTATGGGGTTTAGGACTTTGGAGAGGAAGCAGGTAAAAGGTTTCCAGGTTTGATAACCGTGTGTATGGTGAAACACTATTAGAAGTGCCCTTAATTGGGCAATTTCAGTCCCCACTCTGATGGATTAGTAGTGCTTCTCTGGAGTGCTGTGTTAAGAAGGATTCTGAGGCTCATCAGAGGAGGGGTATCATGCTTGATTAACACTGTCTTCAATGGACGTGGGGTGGCGGCGAGGGGTGGGGTTTACAATGGCCTGAATATTGGGTTTCTGCTATCCTATTGAGACATAGGCATTTTGAATCATGGGAACAGCTGTGCTCTTTCATCAGTTCCTTTTTGGAGGTCTGTATGCAATGATGGTCATATTCAGTGGTTGGACACATTTCAAGATACACACTTCTTCTCTATGTGAGCCCAGCTGGCCTATGCAACCTTGGCCTCTCTGGAGCTTTGCTCACTGAGTTAGAAAACAATTAATTTATTCCAGTTCCAAATACTACCCTCTGTAATAGAGGAATGTTCTCTTTCTCTAGCCCTCTAGGGACTCTGAGGCCGGGATACATGACACCTTGCTCCCTTTCACTATTCCTCCCCAGCACATTTCAGGCTCAGGGGAAATGTTCTTGCTCTCCTGAGAAGGAGGGAAAATTGGAGGTTTGTGGAGATCTAATGCTAATATTTCCCAGGCTGAGCCGTGGACTCATAGGGTTTCAGGTGCCTCCAGCAGGGCCTCTATAACCCCCTGGACCCCAAACCAGTAACTGATGGGCTTTATAGTCCCCTGTCCTCCTTCATCACCTCAACCCCGTCTCCAGTCCAGACTGTATCCCTGCTAATATTTGAGAATATTTCTTTTGCTCAGGGAACAAAAAAGTCTCCAAACCCGCATTCTGATTATTCTGACTTCTGATTATTCTTGGCATGGACTGAGATTGCCTGGAAAACAGGACCTTGAGGATAGACCCCATTGTACACTGAGCCCTGTGCTGTTTAATTTCAGATAGAGCCGGGCTAGAGAAAGAAGCAGGCACATGCAGCTCAGTCTTGCAGGCAGAGGCTGCACTTCCTGTGCTGTGTTTAACCTTTGCCACAAACACTGCCGTCTCTGGTCTTGCCTCAGCCCCCTGGTTCTGCTCCTGCTCCCCTGGTCCTGGGCTTTCCTGGCCCGTCCCAGCCACTTCAACCTCTTCCGCAGCCCTTCAGGGGCATCTTTCTTCCTCTTGGCTCTGGATAAAGTTTGTAAGGCGGCTGACACCTTCCACTTAAGCTCAGGCTGTGCCCTGCTTTTTTTTTCAGTGGCCCTTCCTGGTTCAGCAGATATTTCTAGTCCCTCCCCAGAGCAGCTGGCCCTTGTGGAAGAAATTCAATGTCTTTTTGCATCGGTCAAGTCCTTTTCTAAATAGACACAACAAAGTGGTTGAAACCCCACTTACTGTGAATCTCCACAGGCCCCCAAGGTCATCACTCCTCTCAAAGCAGGTGGGCTCCAGACCTTCCTCCAGGCAGCACTTGATGGAGGCCAGGCCACTGACCCCAGCTCCCACAATTGCAACCCGCTTGGCCATGTTCTCCTGTGTGGGGAAAATGCGGCAGAGCTTTTTACTTTTCATAGGTGGAAGCCCCACCCCATTCTTGGCTGCTCTAGCAAAGGAGAAAAAAGGTTTTGGGCAATTAAGGGATTTGCTCCTGTTGAATGATCTGCAACTGGTCTCCAGTGTTTGTGAATGTGAGAAGAGAGATGGTCAGGTCACTGGTTTGACCCTTCCCGCCCCCCTTCCCCGCACTCAGACTTAGTGCCAAATGTTAGTATAGTCGTCGTTGGGACTGTAAATTCTGTCAGAGCAGGCACGGATCATCTTGTTGAACATATATATATTATAAACATGAAACTAAAACTCAGATAAGTGTAGTGACATGACACGAGGCCACACAACAGCTGGTGGCGTGGACTTGGGACTAGGAGTCATAGCACTGTGGATGCATAGAACTCCAACAGGCAGAGGAGGGGAGGGGTTGGACTCCAGAGATGGGGAGCATGAGAGTAATGGCCAGAGATGGTCGGTGGAGGCATCCACTACCTTGACTCCCTGGTGAACTTGCCACTCTCCTGACTCTACAAGAGGGGACTGCATTACAGTGTTGATTCACTTTCTACCTGTTAGTCTCTCTGCATAAGACTGTATGTTTCTCCAAAGCTGGGCATTTTCTTGACTTGTTTCTTGTTTTCTCACAGTTCCTAACAGCACATTTGGTCTGTAATAGTTGTTGCATAAATACTTGCCAAGAGGTTGATATCCTAATGGCTAAATGAATTAATTAATTCATATATATATATATATATATATATATATATATATATATATATCCTTTTCAGTGAAAAAGAATAATTGAGCAAATGTTTTCTTGGAATGAGGGAGAGCAGAGTTTGCTACCCCAAAATATGCCTCTTTGGGATGCTGATTATTTTAAGTGGGTTATTTTTAGGAAAGGAAAGACTCAGGAAAAACCTTTGACTTTCCCTCTAACTGCTTAAAAAGAAGCTAGATAGAGGACCTGTTCTGGGAAAAGATGTCATCACAGGTAAGTGTAATATGAACTGGTGTGTGCAAGGGTCCTTTGATCAAAGTCCTCTCTGTGACCTGTTAAAGATGGCCCAGCAAACATTTGCTTTTCTGTCTCTATGAGAATTGCCTTCCTGCCCTTTGAAGTCCCAAACCACAATCCACAACTCATTCTCCTTAGCTCAAGATGGCCTTTAAGCCTCAACTGCCTGATCTGTCCTGTGGTCTCATATTCTTATGGAACCCCATATGTACATATGTAGTAAATTTAGACATGTTCTTTTGTTAATCTGTCTCATGTTAATTTGATTATTAGCCCAGCCAGCAGAATTTAAAAAGGTAGGAAGGAAAATTATCCCACCCCCGCTCCCCCCAGGAGCTAATATCCTGGGTCAGAGAATCCTTCTTCAAAATGACCTCCTACCAAATTTATAATAAATAAAAAGCCTCTCCCATCCTGCTGGATGGCTCAGTTGGTTGGAGCATCAACCCATGCACCCAAATAGTTGCGGGTTCGATTCCTGGTCAGGGCACATATGTGGGTTGGGGATTTGATCCCTGGTCAGGGTGCAGATGGGAAGCAACTGATAGATGTTTCTCTCTCACATTGCTGTTTTTCTCTCTTTCTCACTTCCTCTCTAAAATCATTACAAAAACATATCCTCAGGTGAGGATTAAAAAAAAAAGCACCTCCCCAGGCCACCACTGTAATTCAGCCTGGACCAGATGCAGCCAGCCATCTGGAGCAGTAGATCTTCCTGTGGCTTTTCAAGGGACAGCAGGGAAGCTGCCAAGCCAGAGACCCAGGCTTGAAGTTCAGTGCTGGCTAATTACCAGCAGTGTGAGTTTAGGCACACACATTGTCTTTCGTCTCAGGTTCCTTCTCCAGAAAATGAAGCTAGAAGTAGAACCTGTTGTAAGAATGAATCAACTGATGTATGAAAAGCATTTAGCACAGTCCTGGGACATGGTAGGCCCCCAAGAGATGTTGCTAGGTTATTTTCATATCTTCAGGAGGCTTTCCTTGATTTGATGTTTTTGTGGATATCTGCCTTGGCAATTTTGGGTCTATTTAGAGAGACAAAGTGACAGAATATTTGGAATCAGAGCCATTGGGGAAAACTAGAAATTTATAGCTAAAGGTTGTCTTTTAGCAAGTGAAGGAAATGAATAGAGAAATATAAGAATGATGATGACAGAAAGGGAAAGAGAGAAAAAGAAAAAAGGGAGAGCACAAAATAGATTTCAAAGTCACCGTTAAGAGTTCTTTCTTTTTTCTTTAAAAATTTTTTTTTGCTTCAAATCTGCTTGGTGGGTCACCAAAGTCTCATTTGAGTTGTTCCCATATTTGCAAAAGTAAACATGAGAATTCATGAACATGTGCAGATGCTGCGATGGCACCCTAACTTAATTTCTGTTTTGCAGGGGGAGGGGTCTTAGAGTTGGCTGTGAATGACAGCCACAGCAGGTAAATAACTAGGTAAATTAATTGCAAGACTACAAATCAATGAATTGAAAAATAGAAAAATGATGTTATGAACCTGTGGGAGCCATGAGAATGTGCTTCATGGATGTCTCATCACAGGATACTACTTGACCAAGGCTTGAGCTGCTGCACTCAAGTACATTGCTGTGCTGGTGCTATGGCCCCTTTTCGTGTGAGCTCCTCCCAGCAGTGATTTATGTGGCAGAGGGACTGAAGCAGACCATTCATAGGAGAGTCAGGACTTCTTCGGTGGCGTGAGGACGCTGTTGCAACTTCCCCAGACTACACAGCCTCAACTAGGGTATTTCTACTTAATGCTTCTTTCCTCTCTCCTTCACTCAGGGTCAGACATGCATTGCCATCTGCCTGCACTCTATTTTCCCTCATTATTAAGGCATTTTCCTCAATAAAACCCTTGCATGTTTAATCTCATTGTGGCATCTGACTTGGACTAAGTGGTATCTTATCTCAGGAGCCTTTTAAAAATGTTTTCATTGATTTTTAGAGGGAGAGAAAGGGAGAGAGAGAGAGAAGCATCAACCAGCTGCCTTCTGCGTGCTCCCAACTGAGGATCAAGCCCACAACCCAGGCATGTGGCCTGATGGGGAATTGAACCAGCAACCTTTTGGTGCAAGAGACGATGCTCAACCAACTGAGCCACACCGGCCAGGGCCAGGAGCCTTTTTAAATTTTATTTTATTTTGTGCCTCATGGATTTGTGATCTCCTAAGGCAGTTACGTTCTATGTAAACATCTGCCTCCTGGGAAACAGCCAACAGCTCTGCACTGGGGGGTGCGGGTCAGCAACAGCAGCTTTCAGGATGAAAGACCAGTGAGCAGGAAGAATCTGCCTTTGCCATTCTCATTATAATGTGAATGCTGGATTCTGTCTGGCTAAGTGTTAAAAATGTTCTTTGTTTGAAAATTTGTCACAAATCATGGTTCAAGAGTTTTATTTGAAAAATATCTTTATTTTTCTGTAAAGAACAAATGTGATATGTTTGGGTTTATCAAGGAAATATCATATGGAGAAAAATTAAAGTGAAAGGCTAGTAAGGGGACCAGTTTGTAAGGGGACCATCACAGGGAGAGATCTGGGAAGAGGGTGATAACCAGCTAACATCGTGGACTACACAGCAAGAGGCACCAGGGCTGAACCTCAGGAGGAATTTGGCCCTGATGTATGGAAAAGGTCATGGGCTAATCTCTAAAAGCAGTTTTATTTTTTTGGAGAGAACTGGAACGAATGGTTCCTAAATTTAATGTGCCCAAACATCTTCTAGGGAGCTTATCAAGACTGGAGATTCCATCTGAAATTCCAATTCAGCTGGTTTGAATTACTCTTATATTTAAATCCAGGAACCTGCCCTTCTGTAAGCTCCCTGAGCTGTTCTAATGCAGGTAGTTTATGGGTCATAGTTTGGAACAAGCTATCCCAGACCGTTTGTTTGGGATAGTTTCACGTTTCAGGATGTATGGAGACAAAAATAAGAGATATTACTTACTGTTTATTTTGAAAAGGTACCAGAATATTTGGAAAGATTTCGAGAGATCATCCTCTTTCTAAAATTTTCAAGGATACAAATTTAATAACCATTTTGTTCCTAATAGAGCTGTTTTCCTCCATTGATTCAGCATTAATCTGGCCATTGTTTCTCAATCTCTTCCACTAGAAGAAGGATGGTATCCATAGTTACTGTGTACTGGTAATGATGAATGAGGCTATGACAAATTAGGGCAATGTTTGGCACATCACAAAACAGGGATTGGCGAACGTTTTCTGCAAAGGGTCAGATAGTAAATATTTTAGGCTTTGTGTGCCATACTTTTTCTGTTGCAACTACTCAACTCTGCCATTATATCTTGAAAGCCGCCACAGATAATAAATGAATAGCTGTGGCTGTGCTCCAATAACACTTTATATACAGAAATAGGGGGTAGACTGGATTTACTACTCTTGCTAGAAAGTGTTGATATGTTATTATTATTAATAATATAATGGCTTGCAAATAATCTTTAAGAATTAGTAAAGTAATCAGTTTTTCATCAAGAACTAAGTATATACACTATCTGCATTTTTTTTCAAAGGAATTTGCTGACAGGAGCAACGAAAAAACAAACTTGTATTTAAATGCTGATATTTCAATGGACTTTAAGGAAGAAGTTTCAGCAGATAGAGATTGCCAGTGCATTGTTCTAGGCTTTTGACAGAGAAATGCAGGCAAAGTGAAGAATAATGTCAGCAGAGGCTTTGAAGGAGTAAGCAGAAATTTGCCTAAATCCGCCAAAACCGGTTTGGCTAAGTGGATAGAGCGTCGTGGGCCTGCGGACTGAAGAGTCCCGGGTTCGATTCCGGTGAAGGGCACGTACATTGGTTGCGGGCACATCCCCAATGGGAGGTGTGCAGGAGGCAGCTGATCGATGTTTCTAGCTCTCTATCCCTCGCCCTTCCTCTCTGTAAAATATCAATAAAAATATATTTGAAAAAAAAGAAATTTGCCTAAATCCTTTAACCTCTGACCTTTTACCTCTTTTTGAAGGCCTTGGTCTGGGCCTATGGCAGAGTTTATCTCCCAAAGCTCAGTGGGTGTGTAGTGCATGTTTCACAACCAGATGTTTATTATATTGCTCAATGTCTGTTGACATTGAATTGCTTGGGTCTTTTTTGGACTTCAGTTTTAAGAAAATGTTTCTCCTGACAAACTGGTATGCTTCCTTTGATCAGATGACAAATATTACATATGATTTAGCTTTTTGCCTAGGTTATCTATAAGGTTAGAACTAAATACAAAGCTCAGTCTTCATAATGATTTTCATCTACTTGGGAAATATACTTTTCCTTCTTGATGATTGTTTTTCCAAAATGTCGATGATCTTAAATGTTATTGTATAGGTATCTTTCACTGTAAAATTACTTCAAATGATTCTTAGTTTTAGCTGATTTATAAACCAAATATAATCAGATCATATTTACAAGGAGTGCTGTCCTCCAAAAGTATATATATGATTGTAAATAATATACACTATTCAGTACTTTATCAATACTAGGGATTTTTGTAATTAAGTATATTATAGGGCAAGATTATCATCTTTAGTTCTGGAGTCAAGCAAATCTGGGTTCTAATGCCAGCTCCATCGTAAGACCATCTGTATGGTCTTGTGCATGTCACTCAATTGCTATGAATCTCAATTTCATATCTGCTAAATCGGTATAATAGCTGCAACCATCTCCCAGAATTGTTGTGAGAATTAAATGATATAATACACATAATGTGCACAGAGCACAATGTCTGGTCTATAATAAGTACTAAGTATATAGCACATATCTATCATGGGATGTTTATTTTTACAGCAATGTTTCTGTCATATAAGAAAAATATAAGAAAATATAAGAATTATAAGAAATGCTTAGCTTTTGATATGAGACTCTTAGAGTCTGAGTATTGCCATGGCTTTAAAGTCTATTTTCATTTTTTGCTCCAGTATTTTTGAGTGATTCCCCACCAAGCAAATGGAGTGTGAACTAATGTCTGAGAACTTTGTCACCAAATAGAATCCGGATAGGAAGACTGTTTAAACAGGTGTTTAAATATGTACCTGTAACTTAAATTTTCCAGTGATTTAAACAGTGGGGCCTGCTCTTCATTCTGTGTAATTCTGCTGTTTTCTGCACAGCTTGCCTATATCAGGGCTGGCGACACAGTTTAGCCCGTGTTATTTGATTGTCCTTTTTGGAGAGTCTAGATAACTTGAGGGAAGAGTGAAATGGCAAAGACATTTCATGACACTATTTTGGTTTCATACATAGACCTAATCCTGCAAATTCTCCACAGTTACCTCTCTTACCTTTTCCCTCTCAACTCTAAACTTTAGAATATATATTTAATATTTTTTTCTTTCTGTCTTTTTTTTCCCTTTAAGTGGTACTGACTGATAATAAAGCCAAAAGCTGGTGGATTAGTAGCCTGAAGTTAGAAAAAAAAGGCCAAAGCAATCGCAAGAAGCCCCAGGATTTTCAACAGGAGGGAAACTGGGAAGTTAGAAGCCGGCTCTAGAGCACGCGTCTTTAGAGGCTTCAGCAGCCTCTGTTTCTGGGAGAGGATGGCACTCTTGGCTCCTTCCCATCGTCCAGGCCCCACCAAGCGATACTGATAGGAGTTGCAGGGTCCAAAATAGAGTTTCACAGCCAGTTTAGGATCTTTGAACAGGAGAGAGAGGAGGTCTGGCTTCACACCTATCTCTGCGGCGAGCTCATCCAAGTAATCGATGTAATTGGTCTGCAGAATCTGGCTCTGGCTCTCTCCAAACCTTAATGAAGAAAGTGAGAAGGGCAGATTCACAAGATGTTCAAAGTTATATAAGAACAGTAGGCATTCGATAGCTATTGATAGGGTGAAGGAATGAGTGAACAAATAAATGGAAAGTGTTGGTCTATCCCATCAGGAGGCCTGTATTTCAGATTGACTATAGACTATAAAATAAAGAGCCTGTATTTCAGATTGACCATAGACTGTAAAATACATGGGACTTCGAGGAATGTGACAACATTTATAATCATGATGATTACTTGGTATTTACTAAGCAAAGTACCAACTAGTCAGGATTGTTGTCAAGATTGATGAGGTAACATAGATGAACACCTAGCCCAGTGTCTTGCACAGAGGAGACACTTAATATTTGCTTGTTAAATTAGTAGAGTCCCTGGCACTCTGGCTGGCATATGATGCTCAATAAATGTTAGATGAATGAGCATTTGGACATGAGATAACCCCTTTATGTCATATAAAGCTCCAAGTCAACTTTCCAACGGGACTCAACCCACTTGAACCTCGTTCCACTTCAATCACAAAGTAGAAATCCTTGAACCTTCATGTCACACATGTATGTGTCTATCATTTTACTTTTTATCCAATCACAGAGATCCACCCTTTGCTTTCTCCCACCTCCTTAATCTATCACCAATAGATTTCATGTAACCCACATACATTTTTTATTGTCTCCTCTTTTGATTGTAATGTATAAAATAAGGTACAAAACTGCCATTCTCCCAAGCATTATCTCAATCTGTTGAGATTCTGCTTCCTGGCAATTGTCAATAGTTTGGCTCAACTAAACTCACAGGTTTGAATGTTTCTTACATTAACACCATTCCCTCTCTAAACACAGAGTGTGAGTGGCCTGAGAAGACATGGAATTTAATATGGGCGTCATACAAAACAAGTGAAATTCAGTCAAGGGAAAATGTTCTGATTTGGTAAAATTTCTATCTTTAAGTAGTTGGTTGTTAAACTACTATATATAAGAATCAGCTAGGAAGAACACAAAAAATACAAACGTCCAGTCTCATCCAGAGATTCTGATTCAGTTGGTCTGCGCTGTTGCTGTAGAATTTGCATTTTTAATGAACAGCTAGGTAGTTCTTACAGGTGGGTAGAGTACTCACTGTGCTTTGAGAAACACTGCTCTAGGTAAAGATTAAAAACACATTCTTACAGGTCAATTCTGTTTTTGTGCCTCTTGATAATGTCTTCCATCATAGCCCTCTCTGAGGGCAAGGTACACAAGCCTAGAATATAAAAGGCTGCTTTAAGTAGTGCGTTTGTTGGGAGGTTCTAGCAGGGGAGCTCAGCTACTCCTATACCCTTGACCGAAGACCGGTCCTCTCCTTTGGGGGAAAGTCGTCCTCTTTGACCCAGCACACAGCTTCATAGGGATGCACATAGATCAGTGAGGGAGGAGGGGGACACCCTCCTAGCCAGCCAGATCAGCGGAATTTAACCCTGGCAATCAGTGGGGTGACAGATGTTGCAGCAGCTCACCCTTACATCCAAAATTCACAGATCTTTCTAATATATTAAAGGAATGATTACAGATGTTTATTATTATATCTTCGTATTTGTTATTTTGTGATGTCTCCACTAACTTTTTAGGATGTAAATCTTAAGAGAGCAGCCAAGATTGGCAATCTTCTTGTCTAAACTCATTATTGAGCAAACTCTACCAGGTGTGAGACCTCAGCCACTCACTTACCTTTGAAAACTCTCGTCACCCAACGAGCTTGAAGTTCGACAGTTGGGAAAATGGAACCTAGGGGCTGGATGAGACCAATGCAGGCAAGGGTTGCCTTCTCCAGGTGAGGAGGAAACATGTATTTATATAGCGAGACCATATTATCCTCTACTTTCACAAGTGAGTCTTCTAGGAAGGGAAAAGAGAATGTATATCCTGTTGCAAAGACAATGACATCAATGTCCTCTTCCACTGTCCCATCCTCAAAGATGGCAGAAGTTTCTGTGAGCTCTGTCACTCTTGATTTCACCTTGATGGCTCCATAGAGTATACGACTTGGAAGGTCATCATTTAATACAGATTCTTTCATAAGGTATCTGAAACACACAGAAGAAAACACCCAGAAGGAGCATTTAATGAGGAGTATTGAACTGTCTTGATATTTTGTGGGTTTGGCTCTGAAAATAAAGAGTTTTCAAATATCCATAAAATTTTCTAACTTGATTAGTTGGCTTGACCCCAAATTTACTACCTGACTTTATTTTCATGTCACAAATCTCTCCCTTAACAAAGGGGAAAAATATGGGTGATGGGGGTGAAAGGTATTTCAAAAAATGAAAGCATCCCCAAGGGCTTATACAAAATGCAGGTGTCTATGGTTAATCGCTGAGTATTCCAGTGGTTATTAGCCCATTGATGTTTCTAACATTCTTTTATATTATCTACCTTTAATTATCTTGCTCCATTTAATCTCTATCTGATCATAAGTAAGAAAGGGAAAACATATTAAATTCCCATTAGTTTTAAAAATTAGTAAGGAATCAGTGTGAAAATTAATGCATAGAATTATATTGGAGATAGTTGCTAATCTCAAATATCCATGAAATCTCCATATGTGATAGCATAGGCAGTGAAGCAAAGTCTGCTTATATTTCTTAAATTCTCTTTCTTGTAGGTTTAAGGCAATACATGCTACATATATCAGATCTCAGCGTACAGCAGTCACATGGCATTTGTTGAAAGATTCTAAAGCTCTTCTGTTTTGTCTTTTTTTAAGGGGAAGAGCCTATTATCAACTAAAGAAAAGTAAACATCTATAATGTTTTCTTGAGTTTATAAGGTTAGTGATGTATAACTTTGAGATGAACAGAGATTTTTTCTTTTTTGCAAAGAGACAGTGATTATGTTCTCAAAGCTGCCCATGGGAAGAACCCCCATGATACACAGAGTTATCAGAACATAAATCATCGGATGGAGACTCTGATACATGTTTCCTACCACAACCCTCTGAAAGGAAGGTCACAATCTCATTAAGCAGCCTTTCTGACATTGAACAGCTCTGGGTAATAGAAAGTTCTTTTCATGACCTACTTTTGCTTTTTTGGAGCAGCTCATACCATTTCTACTTGATCGTCTTAAGTACTCACTTTTTAAAATGCATACAGAACAAATTTGGAATTCAAACTCCAAGACCTATACCATGTTAGCAATTGGGCCCTTTGTGAAGAGAGGCACCTCTAGCAACCTTGCTTACCAGTGAGTATACCATAAAGAAAGCAAAATTACTTGTTTTGAGGCTCAAGGCCATAATTTTCATGGTTGAACCACCGATTCATCTGTCGTTCCAACATCCATTTTTGAACTGCTCGTGGCAGGACATTTCGGAGCATGGCGCGAAACCGGGTGTGGAACACCATGTCCCAGGGATAGCCATAGTCAGAGATACGGCTGAGGACCCAGGAACCTTGCCTGGTGCTGAGAAACACCTGGCAAGCAAAAAGAAAGACAGTTTATGTTAGGGCTTCGTCCCTTTTGGAAGGAATCTACTATGTATGGCCCCTGAATTTCCTGCAGTGTTTTATCTTAAGGATGATTGACTTCCAAGTGAAGTACCATTTTGTTTTCACTGCTCTGTGGCAACTTTATCATAGAAGTACCCAGTGGTGTTCACATTGATAGAGGAAGACTACAACAGTCTTGAGAACTTTCCTGAAAACATGAGAAAATCTTTGGGCTAATGCCAATCATAAAATCCACAAGTCTTTACCACATTTACAGTTGTGGTTCAGTGCTCCTCCCCTCTTCTCACCTTCCCACCTGCCCACATTTCTTTTATAGTAAAGGTAAGTAATTATAACCCTAGGAAAGGTACCAAGTCAGCCCAATGACTATGTAGGCGTACATGCATAGATCTGTATTTCCTTAGAGTGGGAATACCAAGGGGTGTCAGCTTCCCCGCACACTTAAAAGAACAGTTATGTATTTCAAGTGTTAAAATCTGAACGTATACCGTGATTCTCATTCTCTTGAAATACACATCTGAGTCTTCTTTCTGGTATGTTCTTTACCTTGCTTACTCAGATTTCTCTCATTTTGAAATTATATATATACATATTTCCAGATAGGTGGTTTACCTTGCTTACTGTTACTCCCCCATTGCCCAAATGCATATTTGAATTGCTCTCAAAAATTTACCTGCCACTCTATGAGTTCTGATGTATAAAGCGGTCCCAGATAAACAGTTAACTATGATTCATGTGTAAGAAAACCAGTTCCCTTAAGTGTTTATGATCATGGACTCCAGATTCAGGACTCTGCATCTAGACTCCCTAGGTTTGAACCCCAGCCCCACCACGTTCAGGATGTGTCGCCTTGGGCAAATTATTTCAACCTCTCTGTGCCTCAATTTCTCTTTCTGCAAAATGGGGATATTAATAGTACCTGCCTCATGGGATTATTATGCAGATTAAATCAGGTGGTATAAATAAAGTACTTAAACTGTTGTCTGCTAGCTATTATTACTTTGCAAATTTAGGCTGGAGGAGAGGAGTTTCCTGTAGTGCCACATGTCTGGAGTAAACAAGAATTTGGAGACCAATTTTGCTGGGAAGGACCTCAACTTCTTAGCTTGTGAAGTATTTCCATGTTCTTTTCCCAATACTTACTGTCTCCCCTTCTTCCTTGGCACTCACTGAGTGTCTTTTCCCAATACTTACTGTCTCCCCTTCTTCCTTGGCACTGACAGGATAGGTGACTTTGACAGGTTCCAGTGTAAACCCTTCATTAATCTGGGGTTACACCATGTTTGTTTATCATGTTTGCTACCTGGCATCTCAAGCCCTGAAAATACGAGACTCAGAACAGGACAGTTTTGCTGGTTGTGGACATAGGTATGTAAGTCCTGTGTAGCCGGAAGAAGCCAGGCTGAGGAGGCTAGTGTACAAGTGATAGGGCTCCTGGGCCCAGGCCCTGTGGGGAGGGAATGCTCTGGGGAGAGGAACCCTAGCTATTTTCCCATCTTTGCCTAGGTCTGTTCTACTGGAAGGGATTTATTTTCTGTTATTCCCAATCACCGATGTCAGCATTATCTACATCTTGTAATGTTTGACACCTTCGCAGCTCAGTTGTGTCATTCCTGAGCAGGTACAAAGATGACAGTAGTTGAAAGGGCTCAGTGTGCACCTAAATATCTATGATCTTGGTTGGGAGTCTTACTATTGAGTCTTTCTTTTCATAATCTTTGGATAACTGAGGATTATTTACATTTCAAATATAATCCAAATGTGCACTAAATATCTAAATGCTCCCACTCTCCCTGCCCCATGTATGAACAGGTCAGCTTTTCACTAAGGCCCCTGGGTGGAAACAAGGCCTCTTTAGGCTGAAAGTCATTGGTCAAAACTTCCCATTTACCAAGTGAGAGAAGTGTAGCCCAGAGAAGTGAAATGACTCAGCCTAGGTTACACAGCTGATAGTGGCAGAGCTGGGAGGTAAACTGTGGCCTCTTGACATACAGATTTTCTGATACCACATGAAGCAACTGAGCAACCAACCAGGTAAGGAGTAAAGGAGCCTTGATTACATGGCTCAGGTTTTCCAATGTGCCCCCTCCCCTCCCCTTTCCTTTCCTCCAAGGTACAAGGTAAGCAGAGAGCTTTGCACCTGAGAAGCCTTCTTGCTCAGCTCAACGGCAATATCTGAGGCCGAGTTTCCTATTCCAACCACCAGGATGCGCTTCCCCTCAAATCCCTCTGGGTTCTTGTATTGGCGGCTGTGAAAATACTGGCCTTTGAACCTCTCTATACCTTCAGGAGGAAAAAGAGAGAAGCCTGTCAACTATGTCAAATTAATTTCAAGAAAACTGCATTGTCAACTTTTCCTTCCTGGGGTTAATAAGTTCTTTTGCCTCTTCCTCTCTTAGGGGAGTTATAATAGCAAGGCCAATTGATAAACTCAAAGTATAAAGCATATAAGAAATGTTAGGTTAAGCATATGGTCCAGGACCAAAAGAGTTTCCAGGAACTTTCTGCACTAATTCTGTCCATGGGCATGGTTCTGCAGAAAAGGCTCCAAGGACAGAACAAAGTCACAGCTGTTTGGCAGGATAGAAAAAGGCCAAAGCAGGCACATGGCTAAATGGGCCTCTCCAACACGGAGGCAATGTGGATATGAATTCTCTGAAATGTTGACTTTGGAGGAGGTTAGCTGGATTTCTGTGTAACCAAGACCAAAGAGGTCAACAGAAACAAAGATGATCATTCCAAACTGCATAGAAAATACCTAGACACCTGCTCTGAAAAGCTGGGAGTCCCCTAGGCCTCACCTGGAAATGACTCCAGTGGGATGCGAGGGAGGATGTGATGGCCACTGCAAACCATAATTGCATCGAAGATGGCACTTTGCTCCTTGCCTTTGCTCTCGGTGACAACCTCCCATTGGCCAGAGGATGAGAAATCCGGGCATTTTTTCACACTGAGGACGGTTGTCTTAAACGAACATAGAGAAGGCATCGTTGAAAATTAATCTGGCATACAGGGGCCTTGTCCAGTGCCCTGAGGAGTGGGGATGGGTAGAATGCAATGTTTGATACAATTTAGGTTCCATTTGAATCCATTTCAAGCCAGTTAAGGCAAAGACTGCTAAGCTCAGCCTTCTCATTCTTCTTTGGCAGGAAGCTACCAACTGAGGACATGCTGCTTTCTGCGAGAGGCCCCACTCAGCTGACTGAATGAGAACTGGAGCGAGATGCAGGCATGGCTGGTAAGCTCTGGGCAAGATGCAAAATCCATACTTATCATTCAAGTGATCACATAGTATTTATCAAGAACCTTTCATGTGTCCACTTCTGTGCAGACACTGTGCCAGAGAAGATGTTTCATGAGAAGTGATTTGCATAGCCACTGGCATATTGTCAGCACTCTGTGAATGGTATATTTTATATTTTTAGAACAGGAAAAATCACGATAGCAATACTGTTCATGATCTCATTTGGATGAAATAATTTAGTGGTTCGTTGATTTTTTAAAATGTAGCTTACTGTCCGGAGGTCTGTGAGTTTTTAAAAGTACACATGAAGGTTGTATGTCTGTTGTATTTAAGAACAATGTCAAATGGAAGCAAAGCTTTTCTCACTTTTAGAGGAGAGGCATACTCCTCTTGTTTGCAAGAATTTGAGCCTCTTATGCATTATTTTTCAAAATGTAGCATTGCTAATTTTGGAGACTGTTCAAATTTTAAAAATGTATATGGAATATTAATATAAAGCTTATGAAAGTATTATAAAACGTCTGGGCATTTTCAGCAGAGAGTAAAGATTTCAGACTTGTAGTCCAGAGTAGTATACTAGCTAAAGTCCTGTGGATTCTTGCTATTCAAAATGTGGTTTGAGGACCAACATCTTCAGTATCACTCGGAAGGTGATTAGACATGCAACAGAGTCATTTACATTTTGAGTTGAGCCCTAACATCTTAGGGTTTATACCAGCCGTGGGCAAACTACAGCCCGCGGGCCGGATCCGGCTGTTCTATCCGGTTCTCTTGCTCTCCCCTCCGCTCCTTTACTTTGAATTTATATTAGTTCACACAAACACTCCATCCATGCTTTTGTTCCGGCCCTCCGGTCCAGTTTAAGAACCCATTGTGGCCCTCGAGTCAAAAAGTTTGCCCACCCCTGGTTTATACCAACTCTGAGACCAAAACACGGAAATGCATTTTCCTAACCCCTCTCCAGCCTCCAGAAAACAATTGCAGCGGTGACACAGTGAACAAAAAAACTAGTTTCCTTGAAACTCTAACATGATCTTTAAAAGAATAGAGACTATTGTTCTGGCTGGTGTGCTCAGGGGTTAGAGTGTTGGCCCACCCACCAAAGGGTCACAGATTTGATTCTCGGTCAAGGACATGTACCTGGGTTGGAGGTTTGACCCTCAGCCCCAGTTGGGGCGAGTGCAGGAGGCAACTGATGAATGTGTCTCTCTTACATCGATGTTTCTCTCTCCTCCTCCTCCTCCTTCTCCTTCTCCTCCTCCTTCTAAAAAAGTCAATGAAAAAATAGGCCCTAGCTGGTTTGGCTCAGTGGATAGAGCGTCGGCCTGCGGACTGAAGGGTCCCAGGTTCAATTCCAGTCAAGGGGCATGTACCTTGGTTGCGGGCACATCCCCAGTAGGGGGTGTGCAGGAGGCAGCTGATCGATGTTTCTCTCTCATCGATGTTTCTAACTCTCTATCCCTCTCCCTTTCTCTCTGTAAAAAATCAATAAAATATATTTAAAAAAAAGAAAAAAGAAAAAATAGCCTCAGATGAGGATTAACAACAACAAAAAGAGAATATAAATTACATGTTATGAAAGGGCAATACATCTATTAAATAGATTGGTAGCTAAGTAGACAAAGATCTATAAAAGCTTCTTATATAAAGGGTCTGTCATTTATAGGATGGATCTACCAGAAATTTGGGAAAAACTACATTAGATGGAACTGGATATTTTTTTTAAAAAAATTTTTATTGATTTCAGAGAGGAAGGGAGAGGAAGAGAGAGAAACATCCATGATGAGAGAGAAGCATTGATTGGCTGCCTCCTGCATGCCCCACACTGGGGATTGAGCCTGAAATCCAGGCATGTGCCTTGACTGGGAATTGAACCGTGCGTGACCTCCTAGTTCATAGGTCAGCATTCAACCACTGAGCCACACTGGCCTGGCATGGACATTTTAATAGTGCTTACAAATATAGATTTTCACCAAAGTCAACTATTATAAATTAATATAATACAAACCTGGAGCAAAACTAAAATTACTGAGAAACTGAAATGTGTTAAAAAAAAAACCCCTAAGCTCCATTAGGAGTTATGTATTCAGAGATGTAATTTAAACTTTATTTCCTAAGCACAGTTAGTAGTTCTCAGAGTGTAGGTTATTGATAAAAATTCAGCATGTTAAGTGAGATATTGGTGTTTTTGTTGTTGATTATTTGTTTCTTCTCCATATTTTTTTTAAAGGGAAATGAGGATAGGATTCTTCAGTGATTACAAATATTAGTTTAAATGCAGTTTTCCTATCATTATCATCATCATTCAAACCTTTACTTTTAACAGATGATTTTTCTCTTCTGTTAATGTATACAATTTATAGTATCAGAGTAATGACATTCTTTTTGGGTTTTATATCCTCTCATCTTTCAGCAAATAATTGCAATACTTTGTTTTATCCACAATCTCTTTCATTATCAGAATAACTTCTCTATTTAAATGTGATGTGAACTAATGTAGAGAAAACAATTCCCCTCAAAATATAATACCTGGAACTGAATATATTTTAGAAGATCAAACTTTTTGGCAAAGATTCTGAAATACTCCAGGAGCTTAGAATTGTGCAGGAAGTTTGGGAAATCTTCAGGCATTGGAAAGTCACTGAAACAGGACATTTCTTTGCTGGTGTTGGTGATGACAGATTGGTAGATACTCGCTCGGCCATCTTCCACATTTTCCTAAAGGATCAAATAAAAGTGATAATCATGCATTTAAAAATTTCCTTGGTTTCCTAGTCTTCTTCCAAATCTGACCCCTGGGTTATGTGACCCTTTTGGGTATAGTATACATGTCCATCATCCTGTGTGGTAGGCCCCAGGTGGAGCCTTTCAGTGTAGCTCACTGGAGGGGCTATTGCCATTGGTGGGCTTGGGAGTGGGAACCATCCTTCTTTGGTCATATTTAGCACCCCAGGTCTCTACCTTTTTAATGTCAGCTATTGTGACAACTAACCCCTTCTGAAATTTCCCCTGGGGAGGCTATACCCACCTTCCACCTCTTTAAAAACCAATAAATTCTGTAACATTGTTCAGAGAACATCATAGTACTCATTCAATTAAAATGAGTACCCTCAGCTGCTAAAATTGGGGGTATTAGCTGTTCAATGATTGTGTCTGTTGTTATTGAGGAAGCAATAAGCGTCAATAAAACCATCAGTTTCAGCTCACTTCTCACTGCCCTATAAGAAAGGCATCTAGCATAGTTGCCTAACATATTGACACAGGCACACTCACTATCACACCTGAGTTTTCTGACATTTTCTGTACAAGAAGTTGTACTTGATTTTGTGAAACAAACTCAAAAGAAGTCTGGAGGCTTTGCTAGAAATACATGATAAAGATTTTTCAAGGGTCTTAGAGTTTGCAAATCAGAAACACAACTAGGTAATGCCCAGAGTGTTCCAAAGAAGAAAGAAAAGCTATGAGTTCTTAGAGTAAAATGTACATTCTTGAGAAGAATCAGTCTTGCATTCTTAGCCTCTGAATTGATCCAAGATGGTAATTCTCTAGAACAGTGGTCGGCAAACTGCGGCTCTTTGGCCCCTTGAGTGTGGCTCTTCCACAAAATACCATGGCCTGGGCGAGTCTATTTTGAAGAAGTGATGTTAGAAGAAGTTTAAGTTTAAAAAATTTGGCTCTCAAAAGAAATTTCAATCGTTGTACTGTTGATATTTGGCTCTGTTGACTAATGAGTTTGCCGACCACTGTTCTAGAAGACCAGTGCTCTGGATAATGGAAGTCAGGTGATCTGGATACATGAACATTTTTTCCTTAGTTCTTTAGGGGGTAAGCAGAGGGTTGTCTAGAGGTTTAATGTATAACCAGGCATTGATGCAGGACTGGAAATTTAAAAAGTTTAATTTCAGTTTAAGTTTAACAGGCTAGTTAAAACAAGAATAGAATTGTTTCATAATTCCTCAACTTACTTGATTTTGGTAATTTAGCAACTTGACTATAATGACTCCACGTTATTTCTTCATTCTATTCTTCACTTTCAAAGAGTTAAGAAAAAGTAAACTGTGGGATATTGACTCTTTTATACATAGCAGAAGGAGCCTGCTCTTTATATGTATTGTGCTTCACAGGGGTTATTAGTTTCAAAATGAGTCACCAAAGCTAAAACTATATTTGCTCTCAGATCATGTCATTTAAGAGCAGTATGTAGAATCCTTGCTAAATGTGGGTCTAAGTTTGTAAAGATCCTTGCTAAATGTGGGTCTAAGTTTGTGGATTTTGAGGGAGTCACATTTTAAGACAGAAAGTGATTGTTAGGGTCACCAAAGGAGGAACACATGAGGCCAAAAGGGGTAAAGAATTATGAATTTATTAGGTCATCTGGATACCAGCTGGGCTGAGCCCCCAAATGGCACCAGCACCCAAACAGGGAGTCAGAGGTTTTTAAAGGACTCTAGGCGGACTCTCTGGGTGGAGAATTCTCTGTGCAGGTCTGGATTCTGGGAAAGTTCGGAGGGGAGAGATAATGGTCTTAGCAAGTGGAATGTCTGTTGTGAAGTGGCCTAAAGGTCAGTTCCCAGGGGAGGGGGGGCATCGATTCAATTATTTGATCAGACCTAACAGTGATGTTTCAGGTTGCATCCACTTATATGTCAATGTTTTCAATAAATACATACAGTATTCAATAAATACATACAATCCTTATGATTTTCTTAAAAGCATTTGCTTTTCTCTAGTTTAGTTTATTATACGAATACAGTACATAATGCATACATATATAAAATATGTATTAATTGACTGTTTATGTTACTGGCAAAGCTTTTGGTCAACAATAGGCTATTAGAAAGTAACTTTTGGGGGAGTAAAAAGTTATATGTGGATTTTTGACTGCATGGGGATTGGCACTCCTAATTCTTATGCTGTATATGTAGCTGGGAAAAGATAGATTATATCCAAATGATAAAAAAAAAACAAACACACGCACGCACAAAAGAAATGTATATTGCTTCCTTGTGAGCACAGGTATTGGGAACAATAAAGGAGGCAGAGCAGGGTAATGGCTGAAGGACGATTATGTTTCCATCTTTCAATACCTCAGTAAGATTACTAGGTGTGAGGGGGGTCAGGAATCTGACAGACCTTCATTTTTGTTGTTTTCCCACCACCAATGTTCTTCTGGGCAAGTTTTGTATCCTAAATCTCAGTTTCCTCTTCATATGTGAAAATCATCATAATACCTACTTCCGAGAAATATTGTGAAGAAAAATGAGATGCTGTATGGGATGAGTGCTTCTCCTTGTTGAAAAAAGTGCTAGAAATATATTCTTTACCCATCTTCTTCATGTTCCAAAGCTGCCACTAGGGGGTACTGAAGAACCTTTTAGAAGAATTCAGCACCCTCTGAGCAGGGCATGGGACAAGGATTCTTTTTTAAAAAAATGTTTTTATTGATTTCAGAGAGAGGAAGGGAGAGGGAAAGGGAGAGAGAGTTAGAAACGGCAGTGTCAAGAGAGAATCAGCGATTGGCTGCTTCCTGCATGCCCCCTGTTGAGGATGGAGTATGAAACTGGGGCATGTGCTCTGACTGGGAATCAAAGTGTGACTTCTTGGTTCATGGGTCAACACTTAACCCCTGAGCCACACCGACCTGGTGGGACACGGATTCTTAAATTTTATTTTAACTTGTCACTACTAAATGTGGTATGTAACTGTAAAAGGATTGTGTAATTATGGAAATTAAAGAATAATCTATTTTCAAAATTGATTTTGGATGGAAGAGTGTCTTGGAGTGGTGTGGAGGCCTCAGCCTCCCTTTCAGTATCTCCTCCCTTTGGCAGTCCAGTCTCCTTGTGGGAACCCCTTTCACGTCCCGCGTGGTTCAGGGTTCCGGTTCAGGGTTCGGGTTCTGGAGAAGGCCGCACACAAATGAAAAAAGACTAGAAAAATATTAATTTGGGAAATGGGGGCCAGGCGGAAGCCCACCTCTAGTGGGAGGACTACCCTTTGCTTTGGCCTTGCCATCCCTTTTATTCAGGTTTGGGATACACCCATTGCCCTTAGGCAGGCAATTCCAGTAACAGGCAGATTATCTTATCAGTAAGGATTTACATGATTATTTGGTGGGGAAGTTGCTTCAGCTACCATTGTCTCCATTAGATAGGGAGTGGTTGGCTCTGACCTTTCAGAGCTTCAAGATTGACCAGCCTTCCAGGTTCCTTGTCCACATCTTTCTATTAGTGAGACAATGATTGGTTTCCGGCATCTCCTGATAATCAAAACCTCACTGGCCTCACTGGCTTTTGAAATTTTGCCCATTGTATGTTTCACTCTGCAGAAAGATTCCTTGTCTTCTTTGGTTAGAGAAAATTGTTTATATTTCTATATTGAATATAGTTGTAAGCCAGGTTTAAAATGTGATATTATTACAGCTCCCATGGATTTATGTACTTAACTATTTTATACATAACTAGAGGCCTGGTGTATGAAATTCCTGCATGGGTAGGGTCCCTAGGCCTGGCCGGCTATCAGGGCTGATCTGTGGGGTGACCGGCAGGGTGATTGGGGGCCCCTTCTGGCACCTGCCTTGGCTGGCCTGGGGCCTGTGGCCTGGGGGCAGCTCCTGCATTGAGCGTCTGCCTCCTGGTGGTCAATGTGCATCATAGCAACCAGTAGTTCCACTGGTCATTCTGCAGTTCAGTTGATTTGCATATTAGGCTTTTATTATATAGGATAAGACATAATTAATTTAAATTTTAGTCTAATGTTTTTAATTGATAGGAAGTTATCTCTACTACCAGAATAGGAGAGAAGGAGAAATATTTTGGGGCACCTTCCTAGAGTTCACCAAGTCATATTTTTTGACAGATCACTAAAAAAAACCTCTCATTCTTCTGCTGCTAAATTAATGATAAGTAAGGGACATTGACTCTTTGATATTAAATCCCTAGTCAGGTAATAAAACAAAACAATGACAAATTTATTATTAAATAGAAATTTGTTATAATTTCGCATTCTTCCTTAGGGTAAAAAATCTACCTGGGGGGTAGAATCCCAAATGGGATCTCCCCGTGAACTGAGAGTGGACAAAAATAGCACATATTTGGTTAAAACAGGAATGTTCATCTGCTCAAGAAAAGCTACATTGATTTTAATGAGCAGATGCTCATAAAAAATGAATGTGATTCAGCTGATTTTCCAGTGTCCTCTCTGCAAATTTACCTGTTCTGTAATAAGTATCAATCTTTCCATCCTTAGTTCTGGCTGTGCTTGGATCACTGAATTGAACAGATTTAAAAAATTTAGCATTTGTGCAATATTTGGGACTCTTGTTAAGAATAGGGTCCTCCCCGCTCAGAAGATTTTGATTAAGGAAGTCTGGGCTGGTGTTCAAAATTCAGTATTTTAAGAAACCCCCAGGTATGTCTTATAGTCAGATCCCTTTGAGAAACCAAATGTGAAAAAAAAATCCCCTTTGGCATAAAATTCAGTTTGAACTGGACGTCCAGTTTGCTGGAAGTCCTCCCTATCCCTTTAATCGGACCATTTGTAGAAAGAGCACTTGAGATGGTCTCTGCCAATATGAAAGTCTGCTTTTCATGCTCTCAACCCTTTTGCTCCTGTTTGGGATGTTCCCACCTATTTTAATCCCTCATTTTGATGTGCCTGATACATAACCCTCAGCTGGTCATTCCAGTTCTGAGCTGAGGTTTTGTTTGACCTTATTGAGTAAGAGTGCAAACTGAGATGTTTATAAGTAGGGATTTAGCTACTTAGGGGTCATGGGGACCCAGGTTTGAATGCCAGTTCCTCCAGCTATGTGACCCTCTCTGTTTCTATTTGCTTGTCTATAAAATACAAACATAGTTATGGTAGCTACATTTATTGTACTCTATTATAAGTTTTTGATATGAATGATCTCCCTTAATCTTTAAAATAGCACTGAGATATTACATTTTTCTGTTAATATCTTTATTCTACAGCTGAGAAAACTAAGAAACAGGGATGTAAATAACTTGCCAAAGATCTCACACCTAGAAGGTGGTAAGCTAGTACTCATTCAAAAAATTGTGGGAAGAATAATTATAATTCTTTACAGCTCTCTATCTATGTATTTTTCTAATTTTTATACAAATTCTGAAGGACAGCTAGCATTACCAATATTTATATTTGGCTAATAGCATGAATTGAATGAATAGAGTATATTTAATAATATAGTTAAAGAGTTTCCCAGCTGTAATACTAGAGTGTCATCAGTAAAGCTAAGCAAACAAGGTCTATTTGTCAGAGAAAAGTAAAAATCATTAGTAATAAGAGCACACTCTCTAAAAAAGTATTTGCTCAATGATTGGAATAGAAGTGGTGTCTTGAAAAGAACTCCTGTCATTTCTGTTTTGTAAGTTCTCTAATACTAGCATATTGCTTTGAGAATGACAAAAACAATGGGCTGCAAGACAGAGGCATAAGAAGAGATCGTTCACACGCCTGGCTTTGCCACGTGTGTGTCAGAATAGTAATGACCTGGGAGAGATGCTAGCCTATTTCTTCCGCTCCTGTAGAGCTGCATGAAGTAAATCTGATCGAAGTTGCTTAGGGAATCTCTCAATAAGGCTCATCAGTAGCTATGCTTCCCCCTGTAATAGCAGCACAACCTGTCCAAGAAACAAGAAGATCTCACATACTTTGAACCTCCACAGTCCTCCAATATCTTCGGTCCTCTCAAAGCAGGTGGGCTCGAGTCCCTCATCCACACAGCACTTCAGAGAGATCAGACCACTGACACCAGCTCCAATCACTGCCACCTTCTTTGCCATGGTCTCCTGTCACAGAGTTGATCAGTCAGTGGCTTTCAGGGGGGCAAAAGATAAGAGAGCCTTACGGTGTGGTCAGATGCTGGGCTTTAAATGCTATAGTAGTGGTAATTTAATAACCAGCTGGAATGGAATAAAATGCCTCAGTAGTCAAATTCCAAAGTCTCATGGGCTTTATTGCAAGCCTTGTTTACAAAGTCTTGGTTCAACATTTAAAAGCAACCTACTTAACAAAGCCAAGTGGTTCAAAAACAAAGTTCTAGGGAGATGAGCCAGATCTGCAGTTATGTGCACTATAGTTGAGAGCCTTAGAGTTTAGAGCTGAGCATTTCCTTGTCAGCTTCTTCCCCCAGCCATTACCCTTACCTTTGTTGTTACTTTTTTGGCGCTGTCTCTCACACAATGGTTTGCTTTGTCCGTTATGTGCTCCAAGGCAGTGGAGTCAGAAGGGTTTTAAGAGTTGGAGGAGGCAGTGAGAAATGGGAGGAGCTTCTCATCCCAGCATTCTGCCATGGAAACGCCAAGGACTTAGTTACGAAAGCAAGCAAGGAGCCATATTTTGAGGTCCAGGGTAGTGGTGAAATGTCTTTATAGTACCAACACTATATATACACTTACATATCATACAGATAGATTAAAAACCATTTTTGCAGTGGATGTAGCCCATGTTCATTTGCAAATTAGCAAATATGGATAAATAAAAAGAAGTTAAAATTACCCTTAACTCTAGCATACAGAGATAAATTTAGCCACTGTTGACAATTTGCTATATTTTCCCAGATATTTATATACATACACCTATGCACACACAAACAAAAATGAAATCACACTCTAAGCATGATTTCCAATTTGATTTTTCACTTTCCAGTATCTCAGTACCTTTATATCCATGGCGGCATTTTTAATGGCTATATGAATTCCATTTAGTTGATAGATTAGTTATCCATCTCACAAATATTCAGTTCTGTGTATTAGGCAATATTTCCAGCATATCACTGTGTCTAGATGAATAAAACAGATTGTGTCCCTGGATTTCTCAGAAATGACATACTTTTTTTTTGGCTTGGCTTTCTTAGACTTGACAGCTTCCAGGTCCTAGCATACCGTGTTTATCTCTTCCTTGATTGCTTACCCTGACTAGATCCATATCTCATCTTGATCTGTCTGCTTGTGGGTACACTGGCTTGGATGAATCTAGTGGTCCTTCTAAGATCTTCCTGTCCATTGTTCTCTTTTTGAATTGATATAGAACTGGATAATTAATCTTTTTACAATCTGTTATTAGCACTACCATTAATTAAGAAGACTTAACTAATTTGCAACAAAGAAAGCAAGAATATACAATGGGGAAAAGACAGTCTCTTCAATAAATGGTGGTGGGAAAACTGCATAACTACATGCAAAAAATGAAACTGGACCACTTTCTTACACCATATTAAAAAATACCCCGCCTCAAAAATGGATTAAAGACTTAAATGTAAGATCAGAAACCCTAAAATTCCTAGAAGAAAACATAGGCAAAAACTCTTTGACACTGGTCTTATAAATATATTTTTGGACATGTCTCCCCAGGCAAGAGCAACAAAAACAAAAATAAACAAATAGGATTATATGAAACTAAAAAGTTTGATAGTGAATGAACCCATCCACAAAACGAAAAGGCAACCCACTGAATTAGAAATATTTGCAAATGATATATCTGATAAGGGGTTAATATCCAAAATATATAAAGAACTCATATAATTAAATATCAAAACCCAAACAATTGTGTTAAAAAATTGGCAGAGGAGCTGAATAGACATTTTTTCTAAAGAAGACATACAAAGGGCCAGCAGACACAGTCATCAGGGAAATTCAACTCAAAACCATAGTGAGATATCACCTCACACCTGTAACATTGGTTATTATAAAAACAGCAAAAAGTAACAAGCGTTGGCAAAGATGTCGAGAAAAGGGAACCCTTTTGCATTGTAGGTGAGATTGCAAATTGGTACAGCCCCTGTGGAAAACAATAGAGAGGTTTCTCACACAAAATAAGAACTACCATATGATCCAGCAGTTCCACTTCTAGCTGTCTATCTGAAGAAAATAGCCAAGGTATGGAAGCAACCTAAGTGTCCATTAATAGACGAATGGATAAATAAGATGTCACACACACACACTGGATTATTACTCAACGATAAAGAAATTTCATTATTCAGCAATTACATCTTGCTATTTGCAACATGGATGGACCTAGAGTGTATTATGCTAGGTAAAATAATTCAGAGAAAGACAAATACTATGATTTCACTTATATGGGAATCTGAAAAAAACACACAGAAAACCCCAGAACAAACGAAAAAACAAAACCAAACAGACACAGGCTTATGAATTTAGAGAACAAATGGATGGTTGCCAGAGGGAAGGCAGGAGGGGGATGGGTAAAAAAGATGAAGGGGAATATGAGGTACAAACTTTCAGTTATAAAATAAGTCACAGGATGTAGTATACATAACAGGGAATATACTATTAGTCAATAATATTGTAATAACTTTGCATGGTGACAGGTGGTTATCATATCATAAGGTATATAAATGTTGAATTACTATGTTGTATACCTTAAACTGATATAATATTGTATACCAACTGTACTTTAAAATTAAAAAAATATAGTTTCTTTTGTGTCTGATAACTTGAAACAGAACAATTTCTCAACTGTTAGCCTTTCTACCAATCTGATTTGAAAATCAGTTATTATCATTGATAATGAACTGGTAAAAAAGGTTTTATTTATTCAATTTGTTAGTGAGCTTGCTTGCTATAGTCCTTACACTAGATTCAATCACAAACATACCCACACACCTACATACTATACACAGTCACATGTATGAAACAAGGATTTCACAGATGATCCAGCTAAGTACCCAATGACAAGAATGAAATGCCCTTTGGTTTAGTGTGCTCCTTAGCCCCTTGTTAGTCCTCAGTGTTCTTTTATTAAAAAACTAGAGGCCCAGTGCACAAATTCATGCATGGGGGCACGGAGGGGGAATTGGGATGGGGAGGGACCATGGGAGGTTGGCCGGCTGGGGGAGGGACCGCTGCGGGAGGTTGGCTGGACAGGGGGGAGGGACCACGGGAAGTTGGCCGCTGACCCCTATGAGGGAGACGGCCCTTGTCCCCCCCCCCCCTGGGAAAGGGGCCACGTCTGCTGCCACTCACCCCTGGTTTCCTGTTTCGGCCAGAAGGCCCCGGCGGGGTCAGGAGAGGAGGCGATGGTCACTGGGCCAGATGAGGAAGGAATGAACTCCAGACACCAACGCTGTCATCCCTGCCCCATCATTGCATGGTTCCCTGCCTCCCCCCCTCCTTCCCTCACCGGCGATGGACGGGCGGCCCCTGGGGAAGAGAAAAGGGGAGGTGGGGAACCTCCTTCCCTCCTGCCGCACCATCACCGCAGCGGGCGGGCGGCCCCCCAGGAAGGGAGAGGACAGGAGCAAGACAAACCCTTGTGTCGAGGGCTGACTTTCAATAGATCACAGTGAGGGAGCTGCTCTGCTACTTATGAAATCCCAACCCAGAAGCAAGTCTCTACAAATGGTTTAGCACCAGGGGCTGATGGGGGCTGGCTGGCCCTGGGGAGGGGCCATAGGAGGTAGGCTGTGGGAGTGCACTGACCACCAGGGGGCAGCTCCTGTGTTGACCGTCTGCCCCCTGGTGGTCAGTGTGCATCATAGTGACCGGTTGACCAGTCGTTGGGTTGGTGGGTCTTTAGGTTGCTTAGGCATTTATTTATTTATTTACTTATTTAATGCATTTTTATTGATTTTTGAGAGGAAGAGAGAGAAACATCAATAATGAGAAGGAATCATTGATTGGCTGCCTCCTGCACGCCCCCTACTGGGGACCAAGCCCACAACCCAGGCATGTGCCCTTGACTGGAATCGAACCTGGGACCCTTGAGTCCACAGACCGATGCTCTATACACTGAGCCAAACTAGCTAGCTAGGGCTAGGCTTTTATATGTATAGATGGATAGATAATATATCATGACCAAGTAAGGTGTATTTCAGGAATGCAAGATTGGATTAATAGTCAATGCAATTCACCATATTTATAAACTAAAAATTATAAATGATACTATCATCTCAATGATGCAGAAAAAAAAGCATCAGACAAAAATTCAACATCTATTTTTGATATAAATTGTCAGCAAACTAGGAATTAAAGGAAACTTCCTCCATGTAAAGGTTATTTATGAAAAAATTTACAGCTAACATTGTACTTAATGATAGAAGACTGAATGAATGCTTTATTTTTGAGATCAGGAACAAGGCAAGGATGTCTGATCTCATCACTTCTATTCAACATTATACTTGAGTTTCTATCCTGTGCAATAAGACAAGAAAAAGAAATAAAAAACACCCAAATTGGAATGGGAGGGAACAAAAGCTATCTTTACTTTTAGACATGATTGTCTATGTAGAAAGTATTATGGAATCTACATAAAAGTTCATAGAACAGATAATTGCATTTCTATATGTTAGCAATAAACAGTAGCAAAATAAAAAATTAAACTGCTACTTATAATAACATCCCACATATGAAATACTTAGGATAAATCTGAAACAGGATGGGTAAGACATATACACTAAAAACTCTAAAATACTACTGAGAAATTAAAGAAGATATAAATAAATGGAAAGATATAGTGTGTCAAAGGTTGGAAGACTCAATGTGGTTGTGATGTCAATTCTCTCCATGACAAAACATCCTTTAAAAAGTTTATTAAAGTTTGCTCAGCCTGCAAAGCTGTCCTCCCATTTACCGTCCCATTTACTGTTCAGGAATACAAGCATCTTTATCTCAAGCATCTCTAAACTTGCAGGGAACCATGCGATGATGGGGCACTGATGACAGCGTTGGTGTCTGGAGTTCAGACTTAGAGTATAGATTCTCATGAAAAAGGGGATGCTGAGTATTTTTCATTATTTGGACTTTGAGGCAAATGGGCCAGATTCATTTTTACATCTACAGGAAGGGAAAGAGCAGCTATGAGATTTTATATGTGTACATGTATAGGCATATCAGTAATTGAACTTCTAGGCTGAACTCTGTCTGAGACCCAAGAACTCTCTCATTAATAAAGTGCAAGCAAAACAGGTAGAAGAAGCAGTGGAAATAAAAGGATTTTAAACAAGTTGTAAAAAGGTTGTGGTCTGTGAGCTTCACTGACTGCTCTTGTCCTGATTGGCTTTACTGTCTGGTCCCATTGGGTCAAGATGGCCTTTCTGGCCCCATCCCACTTTCCTGGTCCCATAAGTCGAAACTGATATGGGCTACAAGGACCAAAGAACACCTGCAGCGCCAGCTGGGGATCAGTCAGGAAGAGCCATGGTATGTTAGGCTTGGCCCCTATGAAGGAGCCCAGCTCGTCCATGTATGTGATGTAATCAGTCTGCAAAGTCTGGCTTTGGCCAAACCTGAGGGAAGAAAAGAACATATAGCAATGAGCTATAAACAGAAGCACTGATTTCTTATTTTCTATCTCAGAAAAAGTCAAATTTTAGTCAGCACCTCTAGTAACACCCATACTCCTCTCTTTTGCCACAACATTAAATTTATAATTTGTTCTTTGGCTATAAATAAGCTTTTATTTTTCTTTCCTTTCTAATCTCTATTCAACTTTGATGTCATTTTAGGCTTTTGCCTCTGGCCATTTGACCTGAAGTGAACTGGGTTCTCAATTTGACTGATTAATTTAGTTTTCTCTTTAACACATGATTATTTTTTTGTAAAAATTTATTTTTAGCTCTAGTTGACATATAATTTAATACTCCAGGTTCATCCATGTTGTTGCAAATGGCAAGATTTTATTATTATTTTTTTTGTGGCTGAGTAGAATTCCATTGTATAAATGTACCACATCTTCTTTATCTATTTATCTATTGTGGACACTTACAATGCTTCCATATCTTGACTATTTTAAACAATGCTGCAATGAACATAGGGGAGCATATATCTTTTAAGATTATTGTTTTCATTCTCTTTAGATAAATACCTCAAAGTGGAACTTCTGGGTCATACTGTAGTTCCATTGTTAATTTTTTGAGGATTATCTACTGATATTCATAGTGGCTGTACTAATTTATAATCCCACCAATAGTGCACAAGGGTTTCCTTTTCTCTACATCCTTGCCTACACTTGTTACTTGTTGTTTTGGTAATAGCCATTTTGACAGATATAAGGTCATATCTCATTGTTGTTTTGATTTGCATTTCCCTGATGATTAGTGATGTTGAGTATCTTCCATGTGTCGGTTGTTGGCCATCTGCATATCTTTGCAGAAATGTCTGTTCAGATCCTCTGCCCATTATTTAATCAGATTTTTTGTTTTTGCTATTGATTTGTATGAGTTCTTATATATTTTGGATAGTAACCTCTTATTGGACATATCATTTACAAATACCTTCTTCCATTCAGTAGGTTGCGTTTTTGTTTTATTGATGGTTTCTTTCACTGTGCAAAAGCTTTATTTTTCTTAAATTTATTGGGGCAACTTTGGTTAATAACATATAAATTTTAGGTGTACAACTTTATAATATAACATCTGTATACTCTATTGTGTGCTCACCATCCCAAATCTAATCTCCTTCCATTATCTTGTTTACCTTTTTCATCTTCCCAGCAACCCCTTCCTCTCTGGTAACCAACATTCTGTTGTCTTTATCTATGAGTTTTTTGTTTGTTGCAAAAGCTTTTTACTTTGATCTAGTCCCATCTGTTTATTTTTCCTTTTGTTGCCTTTACCCAAGGAAACATGTTAAAAAACATTGCAAAGACTGATGTGAAAGCATTTACTACCTTTGTTTTCTTCTAGGAGTTTTATGGTTTTAGGACTTACATTTAAGTCTTTAATCTTATTGTAAATAAGTTTATTTTTGTATGTAGTGTAAGAAAATGGTCTAGTTTCAGGTTTTCTTGCATTTGTCCCATTTTGTCAACATCATTTATTAATGAGACTGTCTTTTCCCCCATTATATATTTTTTCCTCCTTTGTTGGAGATTAATTGACCATAAGCATGGTTTTTATTTCTGGGCTTTGTATTCTGTTCCATTGATTTAGGTATTTGTTTTTGGGTCAGTACCCTACTGATGTGGAGTACAGTTTGAAGTCACAGAGGGTAATACCTCCAACTTTGTTCTTATTTCTCAAGATTTCTTTGGCTATTCAGGGTTTTTTTTGTGGTTCCATATAAATTTTAAGATTATTTGTTCTAGTTCTGTGAAAAACACCATTGATACTTTTATAGGGGTTGTATTGAATCTGTAGATTACTTTGGGTAGTATGGACATTTTAGTGATATTAATTCTTCCAATTTATGAACACTGTATATCATTCCATTTATTTGTGCCTTCTTCAGTTTCTTTCATCAGTATCTTTTTTTTAAAATAAATCTTTATTCAGATTATTACAATTATTTCTCCTTTTTCCCCCCATAGCTCCCCTCCACCCCTTTCCCACCCCACCTTCTGCCCTTACCTCCCCCCCACTGTCCTCATCCAAAGGTGTATGATTTTTGTCCATTCTCTTCATGTACCCCCCATACCCCTTTCCCCCTGAGAATTATCAGTCCACTCCCTTTCTATGCCCCTGATTCTATTATATTCACCAGATTATTCTGCTCCTCAGGTTTTTAATTCACTTGATTTTTAGGTTCGCTTGTTGATAGATATGTATTTGTTGTTCATAATTTTTCTCTTTACTTTTTTCTTCTTCCTCTTCTTTAAGAATACCTTTCAGCATTTCATGTAATACTGGTTTGGTGGTGATGAACTCCTTCAGCTTTTTCTTATCTGTGAAGCTCTTTATCTGCCCTTCAATTCTGAATGATAGCTTTGCTGGGTAGAGTAATCTTGGTTGTAGGTTCTTGCTATTCATCACATTGAAAATTTCTTGCCACTCCCGTCTGGCCTGCATAGTTTCTGTTGAGAAGTCAGCTGACAGTCGTATGGGTGCTCCCTTGTAGGTAATTAACTGTTTTTCTCTTGCTGCTTTTAATATTCTCTCTTTGTCTTTTGCTCTTGGCATTTTAATTATGATGTGTCTTGGTGTGGTCCTCTTTGGATTCCTTTTGTTTGGGGTTCTGTGGGCTTCCTGGACTTGTAAGTCTATTTCTTTCACCAGGTGGGGGAAGTTTTCGGTCATTATTTCTTCAAATAGGTTTTCAGTATCTTGCTCTCTCTCTTCTTCTGGCACCCCCATAATTCTGATGTTGGTACGCTTGAA
This sequence comes from Plecotus auritus, assembly GCF_963455305.1. NCBI lineage: Eukaryota > Metazoa > Chordata > Mammalia > Chiroptera > Vespertilionidae > Plecotus > Plecotus auritus. Next base: position 27,125,799 of record NC_137778.1, read on the forward strand.
GTTGTCCCAGAGTCTTCTTACATTATCTTCAACTTTTTGGATTTTTTTTTTTGCTTTTTGCTTTTTCGGTTGAGTGTTTTTTGCTTCTTTGTATTTCACTTCTTTGACTTGATTCTTGTGTTCCTCTATTCTGTTTCTGGGTCTCTGTATAATATTTTTTATTTCAGTCAGTGTATGTTTAATTTCTAGTTGGTCCTTTTTCATATCTTCGAGGGTCTCGTTATATTTATCGGCCTTTTCTAGGATATTCTTAAAAAGTCTTATAACGGTGGTTTTGAATTCTATATCCAGTCGTTTGTTTTCCTCCATTTCTTTCGTTTGTGATCTGATTCTTTGACCCCGCATTTTCACTGATTCCCTGAGTTGGTAAGGTAGATATTTGTGCTAGGTTTCCAATATGGCCCAGTGGGTCTGCTTCCCCAGTTAACCTGAGGTGGACACTCTTGGTGCACCCCTTTGTGGACTGTGTGTACAGCCTTGTTGTAATTAAGTCTTTATTGTTGTTGGTATCACTGGGAAGAATTGACCTCCGGATCAGTTGGCTGTAAGGATCAGCTGTGTCTATGCTGGGAGAAGCCCGGTGCTGGAGACAGCCCTATAGGATTAGACTTGCCAAACTGCAATAGCCTCTGTGCTCAGCTTGGATGGGGTGGAGCCTCAGTCTTGGCTTCCTGTCAGCCCCGCCCCTGCGCGCACGTGCGCTTTCAGTCCTCCGCCTTCCCCAGCTCGAGTCTCCGCCTGAGAGTCCAGACTCCCCCCACAAGAGCGTGGGTCCCCAGGGGCTCGCCTGGAACTGGGGTTCACTGCAGTCAGAACTGGGGCTCAGTACAGTCAGAATCCTCTGACTCCCCTCCACTAGGGAAAGCCTGTGGCAACCCCCGCAGCCTTTGTGCGCACCAGCGCGTACGCACTTTCAGTCCTCCGCCTTCCCCGGCTCCCGAGTCTCCGCCCGAGAGTCCAGACTCCCCCCACAAGAGCGTGGGTCCCCAGGGGCTCGCCTGGAACTGGGGTTCAGTGCAGTCAGAACTGGGGTTCAGTGCGGTTGGAGGCTTCCTTCCCCCTTCCGCCAGAGAAAGTCAGCCAGGCTCTCAGCCGCCCTTCCTCTCTGCGCACACAAAGCCCCTTTGCCGTACCTCCAATTTTCTGTGAGCTTTTCTCCTTCCTTCTAGTTGTAGAATTTTCACTCAGCCTGCTTTCCTGTGGTTCTGGATGGTGTCCGTTCTGTCTTTTAGTTGTAGTTTTGAAATTGTTGTGCAAGGCAGCAGTTTAGGTGTTTACCTATGCCGCCATCTTGGTTTCTCATCAGTATCTTATAGCTTTCTAAGAATAGGTCTTTTGCTTCCTTGGTCAAATTTATTCTTAGGTATTTTATTCTTTTTGATGCAATTGTACATGGAATTGTTTTCTTAATTTCTCTTTCTGATAGTGTGTTATTTGCATATAGAAATGCAAGAGATTTCTGAATATTAATTTTATATCCTGCAACTTCACTGAATTCACTTATTTGAATAGTTTTTTTGGGGAAATCATTAGGGTTTTCCATACAGAGTATTACATTATCTGCAAATAGTGACAGTTTTTCTTTTCCGTTTCAATCTGGATACCTTTTATTTCTTTTTCTTGTCTGATTACTGTGGCTAGGACAGACATGTGGCTAATGAGAAAGGAGCTCATCGGGAAAGTGTTACAGTCATTTCTCAACCTCAGCACTGCTGGCATTTTGAATAGGAGACTTCTTTGTTTAGGTAGACTGTCCTGTGCACTGTAGGATATGTAGAAACATCCCTGCTCTCTAACCATTAGATGCCAGTAGCATGTCTTTTTCATTTGTGATGACCAAAAATATCTCCACATGATTCCTGGGGGGGCAAAATCACCCATTTGAGAACTTAGTCTTATACTGGAGAAATGTAATGACTATTATTTTCCCACCTAATACTGTTTGATAATAGTTAGTCTTTTAATTGTTTCATTAGCAAGTATAATCTCTTACCACTTGAGTGTCTTCCCCATTTTCATATCAATATCATCCATCATTTCCTTTGTAGTTGGCAGGGTACATGAGTCTAGAGAAGAAATGAAGAGAGAAATATTAAAAAAGACAAATCAGAAATGTATAATTGACACATGATGAATTTTATTCAGTATCTTTAGTAGAATAAAAATTTATAGAAAGAAAGATTTGAGAAGCCAGTGAAACCTGCTCTGGGAATCACAAAGCTGGTCTGCAATGAGATAGTGACAGCGGAAGGGTTTGTAGCTTTAAATTACCCAATCTCATATTCCTGTGACCTTATGGAGGGCCTCATCCTCAATATACTCAGGAACTTTCATGCACATAATAGCTAAAAGAGTTTTCTCAAGTTTCTTGTCTACCTCCTCTCACTAAGGATTCTTTAAAGAAATAATCTGGTGAAATAGTTCACTCTTAAGGGACATGGCAATGAAAATGAGACAGTAGACAGAAGCATGGTTTTTTTCAGAATCAGCCTGCAGCCAAAGAGGATATTTTAAGGTCTATAAATATCTAATCACTATGTTGTACACCCAAAACTAATATGATATTGCATGTCAACTGTAATTGAAAAAATAAAAAATTTTTAAAAGGGGCAGCAAAATCTTTTTTAGTTTTTTTGTGATTTTCACTATATCAGCCAAGGTTTTTCCAATTGCTGATGGTAGCTCGTTGGCCTTTGTAACAATGGCAAGAAGTTATTGTGACATTCACAGTGTACAAACACATCCCAGTCCTTGTTAGCATCTTATCTCAGTGTAGTGGTGCACTGTGGTCAGATATTTGCTGTACTTCTATTAGAATTTTAATCGTTTTGTTTGATGTTGTGTCCTAAGTGCCAAGACAGAGCCTGACACATAGTTGGTGCTCAATATTTGCTGAATGAATAAATGATACCCTTTGTTTCTTATAAATTTTTTTTGGGTTTATATACTGTATCAAATCTTCTTACAATACCTCAGGCACGAGGCACTGTTGTGCCTTTCAAGAGAAAAGACAATAGGAGTATTTTATAGGGGAGCACCATTATAAAAGATCACATGACAGGGCTTTTAGCGGTAATTCTCCTTCAAGGTACTCATGAAAGAAAAGCTAATTTATCCACAACATTTTTAGAAAACATATACATACATTCTACTAGTATGATTATAACACTTTCTTCACTACCTGTAGTCTAAGCTTTTATGAATAGTATGTTAAGTAAGGTATTCCTATATTGGCCAAGGTTCTTGAACCCTTGAATGAAAGGACACTCTTAATGACAGTGATGATCAATATCATTGGAGTAAATTAAATCAATATATTTGAGACATTGCCTTTTTCCGTGTAATTCTTGTATTCTTGATTTTTTCACTTGTAGCCCATGGAGACCATGGGTCTCAGAGTGGAGGACAGGGGAGAAGATTATTCATAGAGTAGGAGTGAGCTGACATTGTTATTCTGACACACATGGATAGCAAGAAGGCCTCCAGCATGTACTTGACATGTCCTTTTCAACCTTTGCCATGTACTTTGACATTTTAGTGACCCACTGCTATCCTTCTCTTGCTTACAGCCTTTCAAAGTCCTTCCAATTCTCCCACTAGAAGTCTAAGCTCTTTAAAACAACTTATATGGGCCTTCCACACTCTGGTTCTTTCCTCCATTTCTTGCCACTCCCTGCCTCCGCTTTATATTGCCTCACACCAAAATGTTTCTGGAACACACTTTATGCTGTTCTCACATTTATGCCTTTCCTCATGCTGTTCCCTCTTCATGGAATAACTCACTGTCTAGCTCCCTTCACTGGAAAACCCTAAAATTTCCCCTATTGTGGCATTTCCCTCACCCTACTTTAAATTCTCTGAGGTCAAGCAGCATGTCTATCTGGTTCCTTTTATATCTCTAGCACCTAGCTTGGTATCTCAGTAAATGTTTGCTGACTGAATGAATGAAAGAATGGCCCACCTACTCACAAACACGTTAGCAGCCCAGTGGGCTTGCTGGTCCGCTGTGGGGATGGCAGCCCCAAGGGACTGGACAAAGCCAATCACGGCCAAGGTGGGCTTCTCCATCACTGGGGGGAAGATGCCTTTAAACAAGGTGACATCATTGTTTCTGCTCTTGATGATGGAGTCATCAAGGAAGGGTTAGGCGTATGCATAGCCTGTTGCAAAGATGACAACATCAGTGACCTCAAACACGGTCCTGTCCTCAAACACGGCTGAGGTTTCTGTGAACTCCTTCACACCAGGCTTGATGGACAGTGTGCCACACAGGATGCATGATGGGAGCTCATCATTGAACACAGGCTCTTTCCTCAGGGCACTGTGCAGAAATAAGAGACAAGGCCTTTGCTGTAAAGTACATCATTTCCAAGAGATATCTATAGCCGAAACTGGTTTGGCTCAGTGGATAGAGCGTCAGCCTGTGGACTGAGGGGTCCCGGGTTCGATTCCAGTCAAGGGCATGTGCCTTGGTTGCGGGCACATCCCCAGTAGGGGGTGTGCAGGAGGCGGCTGATCGATGTTTCTCTCTCATCGATGTTTCTAACTCTCTGTCCCTCTCCCTTCCTCTCTGTAAAAAAATCAATAAAATATATTAAAAAAAAAAAAAAAGAGAGATATCTACAACAACAGCCCTTAGTATTGCAGCCAAATTGGAGCCGGTGAATATCAGCACGAGGACAACGGAACTCTCTTCTTTTGGGTAATTCTTTTCCTATTGCTTAAAGCAGTTCTTAAGAATTCTGTCTGAGCTGCCTCTTTTGGTACCTGGAAACTTGAAAATTCTCTTATGGGTATGTACACTATTTGGAAACTCATCAAATGGGTGAGAATAACACTAATTCGGAGGCATAATAAAGTGGTTGAGTGTTGACTCTGGAGCTAGATGACCTAAATGTATAACCTAGCTCCAACTGTTTCTGGCTGCTACTTCTCTGCACTTGTTTTCTTCAGTGTAAAATGGGGATAACATAGAACCTACCTCATAAGGTAGCTCTGAGAATGAAACAATGTTCTATAATGCACTTAAAAGAGTGCCTGGCACACGAGAGCATCGTTATTATAAACTAGAGGCCCGTTGCACGAAGGGATTCGTGCAATAGGCCTTCCTTCCCTTGGCTTCCAGCACCGGTTTTCCTCCGGCATCCGGGACCCAGGCCTTTGCTCCGGCCAGAGTCTGCCTTCTTTGTCTATGCTGCAGACTCTGGCCGGAGTCTGCCATCTTCATTTTCGCTGCAGACTCCCGAGTCTGCAGTCTTATCTTCACTGCAGCACTCCGCTCCTGTAGATCCCTTCGCCCCCTACCCTCCCTCTCATAGCAGGCGTCCTGCCCTGCCTGGCCACTCTGTGCCTGGAGCAGCTCAGAGGTGGCCATCTTTGGCCTTCTAATTTGCATACTCACTCTGATTGGCTGTGGGCATAGCAGAGGTACGGTCAATTTACATGTTTGTCTATTATTAGGTAAGATTAACTATTACTGTAACTAAGGTCTCATCGTACCTCCTAGGGTACCTTTAAGAAACCCTTAAGATATGAGAACTTCTATTTTTTTAATCCTCACCAAGGACATTCCCTGCCACCTCCCCCTGCAATTGATTTTTTTAGAGAGAGTGGAAGGGAGGTGGAGAGACAGAGAGAAACATTGATGTGAGAGAGACACATCAATTGGTTGCCTCCTACGCACAACCAGACCGGGCCCAGGGATCGAGCCTACAACTGAGGTATATACCCTTGACTAGAATCAAACCTGGGACCCTTCAGTCCGTGGGCTGGCACTTTAACCACTGAGCAAAACTGGCCTGAGTGAGAACTTCTAGTTTGATAATAATAATAGCTAATATTTATTGAGAACTTACTGTGGGCTGGGCCCTCTGCTAAAGGCTTTATATATTTATAACATCTCTGAATGATAGCTCTTGGTATTATCTCGATTTTAAAAGATAAGGAAATTGAGACAAATAAGTGACTTAATTCACATGGTAAGGAACCAGTGGAATAAGGAGTTGAGCCCAGGTGTTCTAAGCCTACAACAGTGGTCGGCAAACTAATTAGTCAACAGAGAGGCACTGCGGCTCGTGAGCCGCAGTTTGCCGACCAGTGGCCTACACTACTTATTGTAAGCCTAAAGGATATATACTGCCTCTTAACATTAGTGGTTTTGACCTTCTATTTTCCCAGAATCTCTACTCTTTTAATTATCTTGGCCTATGAACATCATGCCTTGAGATGGGAACTCTAATATTTTTGAGTGGACATGTGTTTCTGTTGGAAGGAAGAAAGAAAGGCTATTTGTGTATTGTATTTATTTGACATTTGCTACTTTTGTATAGTAATGGAGTGTGCCAACACACACACACACACACACACACACACACACACACATACACACACACACACACATACACACACTGAGAATTGTAAAGTTAATTTGCATAATGTGGACATATATGAAATTAGAAAACCCAAATTTCCTCTATAAATAACAAATGTGTTTATGTTATAAATAAGAAAATGACTTTCTTTAAACAATTTTGCAGTTGGATTCTATTTTTGTGAATGTATCACTTCACTCAGAGATCCCATGTGCTGTAAGGACTTACATTCGAGTCTAAGATATGACCTGTGTCTTCATCTTAACTCTGACTTACAGGTCCTTGATTCGTTTAGTATAGAGGTCCAGTAGGCCAATTATTACTATATTTCACGTAGCATCAAACTTAAAAATTTTGTTTTGAAATCTTGGAGACCTTAAGAATAATCAATGTACAATCTGTGGAAAGATCTACTTCAACATTGATGTTTGTGTATAAGTCCCAAAATTATTACATATTTTCTAAACTTATCAGGAAAAGAATCATTTGGCAGATTGGGGTACACATGATGTCCTGAACAAACCATTACAGCATCAAAAATAGTTGATTCCTGCTTCCCATTCTTTTCTGAAACAACTTCCCATTGACCAGTAACTAAGAAGCTGGGACATTTCTGTACACTAGAAACCAGGGTCTTAAAGAAAATCAGAAAGAAATTTCTTCTAGTTATAATTCTATATCTAACGTTTTAGCCGTGTTTCTGTGGAGGAAATAATGGTTATGAGCTCTCCTGGTCATTGAGATATGTATGGGAAGACATTCAAATAGGAGTCACAGTGAATCTTCAAATCTCACAAGGAAAATTCCTTACTTTACTCTTTACTCTTTTGACAAGTAGTTAGTAAATTTGGGATATCTAACAGTGGGTATTCTGGAGGAAAATGCCATGTCATTTGCAAGTCTGCCATCCTCCACGACTTTCATGACGACTTCCTCTTTGTTCTCACTTCCCATCTATTCCATATGTATGAGAATGTCTTAGGGTTCCAGACAGTCTCTCCTTTACTCTGAATAGACACTCTTCCTTTGGAAATGTTAGCCACTTTCACAGTATCATTATTATGTAAGTATATGTAAAAATCAAATAAAATGATATTAAATACAATTACAATAATAATTTATTATAATTCAATTATTTTAATTCATAACATTTATTATAATTAGTAATTATATTTGGGACAATATATACTATAATTTTATTTATTATTTGTTATTTTAATATGACAAATAAAATTATATATGTAATCCCAAGTCATAATTTTTCTGATTGTTTTTTGAGGTATATGTGCTCTGTATTTAACAGTAATGAATTAAGGTTAAGAGTTCTAAACAAAGGTAAAGCATTGTTGTTATTTACATAGTCAGTGCCTCTGTGCCATAATTCCCAAGGCTCCTAGTCTAAAGAGCTAAGTGGGTGGACAATGCAGGAAAAAACTGTATTAATCATTCAATTAAGTTGCTACTTTCTTCATAATGGGAGAATTTCCAATGAATGCCATACTTTCTTGAGCCACAAAGTATTGACATGAAGTATAAATAGAACTAGAGAATTTGAGATTGTTGCTAAAATATGAGAGCATGAGGGTGGAATACACACTGTGGCAGCATTTTCTGTGGCATTTTAAAAGCTCTCAGAGATTCATGGGGAACATGTTTAGGGACAAAAACAAAACAAAACACATCACCAATGCATGAATACTTTACAATCTGCACCAACACAGCTTACCTCCAATGGGGGCGGTGTCCAACCATTTGGCTCTGATTTCTCTAGGTGAGTGCTGTGCCCTTGCTTTTTCTCTAACCCATATACATGTTAATGTCAACAGCACAAGTTACAAGGCTCATACCTCAAACTGTATATATCTTAAAAGATTCTTCTTTTCAGCAAATGTCCTTATGTATTCCTGGAGCTTGCCATGGTGCAGGAAGTTGGGGTAATCCTCAGGGTATGGGAAGTCCGGAAAGCACATCATCTCCTTGGAAGAGTTGGTGAATACAGACGGGTAAATGCTGGTTCTGTCTTCTTCTACATGTTCCTGGAAGAATAACAAAGCTTAAAAAGGAAAACAAGAACAGTGTGACCCTTAGTGGATATTCAATGCTCTGATGACTGAAAGCGTTTTAATATGTAAAAGAAAATAATAAAACCTCCCAAAGACCCATGAAAAAAACGAACAGGTCTCTGTAAGATCTGGAAAGAAAGCCATAGCTCCTGGATCAGAGTTGGCCACTGTCAACCTTAGTCCTGTTATTCTAATAACCCCCAGTATTAACTCTGTATTTTTCAGTCCCATAGAGTTTTCTTTCTTTTTTCAATCAGAGCAGTGATTCTGATCTCATGCTCATGTTAAACATACAAACACACACACACACCCTCCCTCCCTCTCCCTTCCCCCCGCCCCCCCTACTAAATCATCTGAAGGAGGCTGCAGCTTTTAGCCTACTTAATTGACTATATGGTGTTCAGCAAGCTCTTCAACAGCAATAGAACCCTCTGTTGAAGTGGTTTCCCAACTTGGGTGAAATCAGAATCACCTTAGACCAGCCGTGGGCAAACTACGGCCCGCGGGCCGGATCTGGCCCGTTCGGCTGTTCTATCCGGCCCGCGGAGCTGAAAGAGCGGAGGGTTCTCTTGCTCTCCCCTCCGCTCCTTTACTTTGAATTTATATTAGTTCACACAAACACTCCATCCATGCTTTTGTTCCGGCCCTCCGGTCCAGTTTAAGAACCCATTGTGGCCCTCGAGTCAAAAAGTTTGCCCACCCCTGCCTTAGACCATAGATTCTTGGTATTACCCCCAGAATTTATGATTCAGTGTATCTGGGATGGAGCCTGAGAATTTGCATTTCCAACAATTAGGCAACTGTTGATGTGACTCATCCAGGGACCGCATTTTGAGGACCACTGTTCTATTGGAAGTGAACTCTGCTTGAGGAGTTCCCTAGCTCACCAATTAGCGGCTTTTACTCTTTACCAGGAAACATAGGAAACCAGAAGCCATAGAATTTGTGTTACATGGGCACTTCATTTCAGTCACTGTGTAATTGAAAAGCAGCTTCTTTTGAGAAGTGGTTGAAGGCTTACTTGAAAAATCAACATTTCCTCTCTGTTGCAAGCACAGGGCAGAAGTTCACACAATATGCTGCCTTAGAAGTACCTCCAAAAGTTGGCAGCCTCAGCTTCCCCAAATCCTGAGGGAACTCCCATGGAATGATGGAAAAGCAAGGAATGTCATGTTGCTGTTGGACTCAAGATGTTTGTCTCCTGCCAGCCCCAACTGACGTCTGGAAGATTGAGACAAAAAGTACTGGAAAGAATTGGGAAGATTGTGTCTCTTGGGGCTGCCCGAGGCCTCAGTGTTTTCCCTGAAGTTGGAAATAACACTTCGTCTGATCATGGTTGCTGTAAGCTCAAATTTTAACTTTTTAAACCTCAATTGGAAGTTTCTGCTAAGGTCAGAAAGAAGGTGAAGGCTCATGTTTGGGAGGTTCTCACGTCTGTCTTCCCTGTTCCCCACAGCTGGTGCCTTTCATTGACAGTTAAGAGAAGAAGGGTTGAAGGAGGTTTCTCAGCTGTCCATTGAAGGCAGGGAGGGCTGAACTGCAGGCTGGGGACTAGCTAAAAAAATGTAAGATTCTGCTCTTGAATTATTTCCATGTTAAATGAATCTATGCCCTTTGGCCCCTGGACCCCAGCCAATCAGAACATGGGGAGAAGAATGTGTGTCCTACAGCTCCTTGGATTTTTTTTCCCCTAAGGGCCTGTTCTCCAAACAAAAAGAAATAGGTGTATTGTATAACAACAGACAATTGCTCCAGAGAGCTCCCATTTTCATTATTTCAATATGTTGGGTGGTTCAGTAAGGCAGAAATTAAGCTCAGACTCTGCTTCTGGCCGAGAGAGCTTGCTCTAAACCCAGAGATCCAAGCAGCTGCAGGCAATTTCTCACCGCCTGCCTGGAGTTAATCACTGCATCCATGTCTCATATTTGCCGCTAGAACATAAGCAACTTGAGGGCAAGGTCAGAGGAAAGTTCAAGAATGCTGTATGTGAATTTTAGTAGTCTGCCTTGATCTCCTTTCATTTTCCATCTCTGCTTATCAGTCTCCCTTCTCTAGATCTAAATATACCCTTGAGGTCCAGCTCAGAAATTGCCTCCTCCCTCATGCCTTTCCTTGCCTTCTCCCTCACCAACTGGAAATCATCTCCCTCCACCATGCTCTGATGGTCTTCACTACCCTCATCACATGCTCACTTGTATTATAGCTATCCTAATGCTTGTTTTCTCTCTGCTTTTGAAATACTGGCTGCCTGCCATACCTCTTATCTGCAGCTATACTTAACACAATTATGTATTATACTTAATACATAATTACACAAATATGTATATTTGTTGAATGAATAAATGAATGAATAAGTAGAACAAATGTTCAGATAGTTCTGTTTTCCCCCTTTGCAGTCAAAATATTCTGACCTATTGTACTCAGGTGGTTGAGCAAGCTCTTATTACAACAGATTAAAGTGGTTTGAGGCCAGGGGCCCTGTTAGAGAGTATGTGAAACTTAAAACATTCTCATACTCAACCTTCTAGTGTGTAAACCCAATTTGGCTTTTATTTTATAGGAAAAGCACACAGTGAAAAGTTCAGAATGATCAGGTTTCTTTCTTCTGGAACACCTTTGCCTAACAGAACTTGCAACACAATAGCTTATATAATACATTTTCCAAAAATCCCTCTCTGATCATACATTGTACCAAGCCACTTTTCTTTGAAAAGAAGGAAGGATTGTGGTATGTGGAGGGGGCTGAAGTTTACAATATTTGTATATGTTTACAGCCACACAGAGCCTTTGATATAATTCTGCTTATACACATGACCTCATGGAAAGGAGACACCCCTTTTGTGGATAGCCCAGAATCTGACATTGCATCTTACCGACCTATCATCTGATCTGGCTGCACTGGTTAACTTGGACCCCTGGGTATACCACGTTCAGTGCCTTCTCTGGAGTGCTGGTTACCCTATCTAGAAACCTCTTCCACCTGGTACTGTCACCCTGTTAGACACTGTGCATCTGCAGGGTGCCATTCACAGGCTACAGTGGGAACGGCACTGTCTGCAACGTGTCACCGAGTAGACATCCTTCAAGTCTCAGCCAACAGCCATCCATGCAGGAAGTTTTCCCTGACCTGCTGAGATTTCAGTAGTCCACTTTCTTCTAAATCTCAAGGAACTTGCTCATTAAGTTAACAGTCACCACGTTGACAATCTAGTTGTTGTAAGGTTCCATAATCTCATATTTGAAACTCTTCTGCCCACATATATTTTAGAATTTATAGACCTGGGGATGATTTTCCATAACACTCCTTGTGAGATCGTGGTGGGGGGGGGTGGGTACCCTATAAACAAAATACAATAAAATTCTGCAAAGAAACACAAAGTGGAACAAGTGAAGACTATAAATAGCCTTGTGGGTTCAGCTCATGCTTTCTGACCATAAGACTTTAGGATACATTTGCTATCAAAGGAGCTTTTGCCCATTTTTGATAAAAGGATTGTGGACCTATATGGTGGCTTGCTTCACCAGATGGAGCAGAAACTATTTATGTAGAGTGATTATGTCGCCTTTATTAGTCATCTTAGTACCTAGTACACAACTCTGCCAAAATAGATGCTCAAGCAGCATTTAATTATTGCTAATGAGATAACAGAACCATATCATGATTTAGGCAAAGCTGGCCATATCTCCCTGAGCAAATGTAAATAAAGAAAACTGACCCAGCTGGCATGGTTCAGTGTTGAGCGTCAACCTTTGAACCTGGAGGTCATGGTCGGGGCACAGGCCCAGGTTGTGGGCTCAATCCCCAGTGTGGGGCATGCAGGCAGCAGCCGATCAGTGGTTCTCTCTTGTCATTGGTGTTTCAATCTCTATCTCCCTCTCTCTTTCTCTCTGAAATCAATAAAAATATATTGGAAAAAGAAAACCAAATTCTTTTTTTTAAATCCTTACCTGAGGATATTTTTCCATTGATTTTTAGGGAGAGGGAAAGAGAAAGGGAAAGACAGAGAAATATCATTGTGAAAGGAAACACATCGATTGGTTGCCTCCTGCATGTGCCCAGGGCCCTTGACCAGAATTGAATCTGGGATCCTTTGGTCCCTAGGCCAACACTCTACGCACTGAGCCAAACAGGCTAGGGCAGAAAACCGAATTCTTAAAAAACAATAACAACCTCTTGATGATTCCCCAATGAAAAATAAAAATTAATGATCTTATAACTTATGTAATATTTTCAGGATTATAGGACCCCTAGTTTTTAAAAAATATGTTTTTATTGATTTTAGAGAGGGAGAATGGGAGAGGGAGAGAGAGAAACATTGATGTGAGAGTGATACATCATTTGGCTGCCTCCTATATGTCCCCTACCAGGGATTGAGCCGGCAGCCTAGGCATGTGTCCTGACCAGGAATTGAATCAGCGACCTTTTGGTGCATGGGACAACACTCAACCAACTGAGTCACACTGACCAGGGCCCCAATATTTTATATACTAGAGGCCCGGTGCATGAAATTTGTGCACAGGGGTGTGTGTCTCTCAGCCTAGCCTGCACCCTCTCCAATCTGGGACCACTCGAGGGATGTCCGGTAGGATCGGGCCTAAACAGGGAGTCAGACATCCCTCTCACAATCCAGGACTGCTGGCTCCCAACTGCTCGCCTGCCTGCCTTCCTGATTGCCCCTAACCGCTTCTGCCTGCCAGCCTGATCACCCCCTAACCACTCCCCTGCCAGCCTGTTTGCCCCTAACTGCCCTCCCCTGCAGGCCTGATTACCCCTAACTGCCCTCCGCTGCAGGCCTGGTCACCCCTAACTGCCCTCCCCTGCAGACCTGGTCACCCCCAACTGCTCTCCCCTGCAGGCCTGGGTCCCCCCCAACTTCCCTTCCCTGCAGGCCCGGTTGCCCCCAACTTCCCTCCTCTGCCAGCCTGGTCCCTCCCAACTGCCCTTCCCTGCTGGCCTGATCGCCCACAACTGCCCTCCCTTGCAGACCTGGTCCCTCCCAACTATCCTCCCCTGCTGGCCATCTTGTGGCGGCCATCTTGTGTCCACATGGGGGCAGTCATCTTTGACCACATGGGGGCAGCCATCTTGTGTGTTGGAGTGACAGTCAATTTGCATATTATTCTTTTATTAGATAGGATTAGATAGGCTAGAGGCCTGGTGCACGGGTGGGGGCCGGCTGGTTTGCCCTGAAGGGTGTCCTAGACCAGGGTGGGGGTTCCCTTGGGGAGTGGGGCAGCCTGAGCGAGGGGCCTGTGGTGGTTTGCAGGCCGGCCACACCTCCCGGCGACCCAATCAGAGGCCCTGGTATCTGGGATTTATTTATCTTCTATAATTGAAACTTTGTAGCCTTGAGCGGAGGCCTGGGCCCACCAAGGCAGGCAGAAAGCTTGGCTTCCTCCATTGCCGGGGGCAACCCAAGCCTCCTGCTCTCTCCGTGGCCGCAACCATCTTGGTTGGGTCAATTTGCATACTCACTCCTGATTGGCTGGTGGGTGTGGCTTGTGGTTGTAGCAGAGGTACGGTCAATTTGCATATTACTCTTTTATTAGATAGGATAAGCTTTTGAGGTGAATACAAATGTGTTCTAAATTCGCACTGATAGCCGAAACCGGTTTGGCTCAGTGGATAGAGCGTCGGCCTGCGGACTCAGGGGTCCCAGGTTCAATTCCGGTCAAGGGCATGTACCTTGGTTGCGGGCACATCCCCAGTAGGAGGTGTGCAGGAGGCAGCTGATCGATGTTTCTCTCTCATCGATGTTTCTGACTATCTCTCTCCCTTCCTCTCTGTAAAAAATCAATAAAATATATTTAAAAAAAAATAAATTGGCACTGATAACTCTATTATAGCAACCTGTTGTTGCAGGTTGGGTTATAACAGAAGAGGGGAGAATACATTTATAAGGTGAATGATGTGGATATAATTAATGTCTTTAAGCTAAACACATTTCATCTACATCCAATAACTGTGGTTGGGGAATTCACAACAGAAAGGCTAATTTTTTTTCCAAACTTCGCTTTTGAAATTTAAAAATTGTGTTAATAATGAATATTTCCTTATTATTTCTACAACAATGAGGCTGAATGGCAGAGGCAATCTGTTTTTCCTTTGGATTTGGAACTCATAGAGTATTCAATAATCATACAACCAACACACACAATCTATATTATAAAAGGCCTGTGGCTGTAATGCTGTAACGCCGTAATGACTAACGACGGGATGGGAACCACTGGGAATCGGGTGGGTGGAGGCAGTGGCTGGAGCAAAGCAGCCTGGGTCCTGGGTGGGTGCCTGGCAGCGGCTGGAGAGAAGCAGCCTGGGTCCCAGGTGCCTGGTGGCCAATGGGTGGTTGGGTGGGTGTGGTGAGGCACACACTGGTGGGTGGGGCTGCGAGCGTGGTCAGGTGCGTGTAGGTGGGCGGGGCTTCAAGCACAGTGGGGCAGTGGGCGGGTGGGCGGGGCCGTGCGATTTCCCATGCTGGGCTTCTAGTCATTTATAAAAGCTTATAATGCTTTCCCAGTAGACATGAGTTATAGAATCATAACCCATTAGAATTGGAAGACACACTAGAGATAACTTAATTTCCAACCTCTGCATTTGACAAATGAGCATTTGAGGTCCAGAAAGAAAAGCGACTTGCCTAAAATCTATCTGCCCAGAAAACCTGAGAGTTGAGACTAGAACTTGGGACTTCTGACCCCAACTAAGTTTTTCTTTTTCTTTCCCCCATGTTCCTAGGATTTAAGAGCAATAGGGATAGAATCCTGTTAGTCACATGGGGAGATAGTGGGGTGATTTTCATTTAATTACTGACTAATTAGCACTCTTTGCAGCCTGGAGATCTGGGCTCTGTCAGACCAGTCACAGTATTTAATAAGCTGGAGACGTCCTTTTCAGGAGAAGCTCTGCTGGTGCGAAATAGTTCTGAATGATTGGACATTAGTGAGATGAGAGAGATGAGATTTTACTTTCCAGATCTGGAACTTTTGTGACCTTCCTCCAAGTCCGAATTAGAACTGATTAGATTTAATTTGCTTTATAACCCATCTCCCTTCTATTTTTTTAAATTTAATTTTATTTTTTAATTGTTTGAAGTATTACAAATAGTAGAACATATGTCTCCTTGTTTTTTCCCCATTGACCTCCCCACGGCCTCCCTTACCCCCCAGTACATGCCTTTACCTATCCCCCCCCCCCCCCAGTGTCTTGTATCCATTTGTTATGCTTATATGCATGCGTTCAAGTCCTTCGGTTGATCTCTTACAGCCCACCCCCAACCTCCCCTGCCTTCCCGCTGTAGTTTGACAGTCTGTTCAATGCTTCTTTGCCTTTATCTCTTTTTTCCCCTTTTCTTTCCTTAAAAAATCTTGCCTCTGCAGACTAGAAATAAACATATAATAACAAAAAATGTTTGAGTCCCAATTTCAATGTCCAACAGTTCTGAGTCCCCGTTTCAATGTCAAACAGTTCCTTATGTGTACATGTCAGCAATGATATCTGGATGGTGGGCCCATGGTGGCAATGCAGGTCTGACCCTTTCTGGTTTGGTCCTAGGCAACCTGCTGTGTCGCACAGCTACTGAGTGCTAGCGTGGCAAGGCGTCGTCAGCGTCTTCCATCTCTGGACTGTTTCTCCTCTTGTCTTTGTGGTTGGAGCAGACCTGTCAATTCCTCTGTGTTGCAGGAATCCACATGGTCTTGGAGTTGTTTTCTGAAGATATACAAACATATTCTCGACCAAAAGTTAATAAAGGAATCTTTTCTATATAATTGATTTGGGATCCTTTTTATTTTTGCCCAAACGATTTTCCTTTGTCTTATTTAGACATCATGTGTTGTTCATGGGTGTCTTGCTGTTAGCATTACAAATGAAAATTAATTTTCTAAAGTAAAAATTTTCTAGATGTAATTTATTTATAGGATATTTTTCCTTACATGATATTACCTTACTATCCCCCTTTCTTTTGATTAATGGAGGCTTTTGTAAATTTTATAATGCAGGCTTGAACTTTAAATTTTATTTTTTTGCACAAAAAAATGACTGCTTTAGGTTCATTTCATGTTCAGGAATTTTACCATGAGATGAATGAACTACCAATAGAAATTTTAGTTACCACTTTAGGAACAGCTTTTTGTCCAGTACAATTAAATTTTCTTGAATATTCACTTATTTCAATTAGCCTATTTAAATTAATCTGAAAACTTGATTATTATTTTACTGTCAAATTTAATACTCTACCAACAATCTTAGTTTACTCTGTAAATATTAGCGGAAAGGATTATTTGGATTCTTGAGTAGGCCCTGAACATTCCTGGTGCTAGGCTGGATTTAGATATAGGGCAGCTGCTGTCGGCCAAGTCTCTGTCTGTTACCTGGGTCCCAATCTGAGCTGGGCGTGGGAAGCAAAGCAGCCATGGGGGCAGGAGACCTCCCTCAGATGGGGTGAAGGTTCAGGCCCCTGCAAGGTTGGGGGGGTGAGGGTCTGTGCCCCACCTCTGTTGATCCCAAGTTCTCTCCTGATGGCCCCTCTGTGACTGTGCCTGTCTTAGGTTGTTCCTTCCCTAGGGAATCTTACCCGTCTCTGGCTAACCAGCCATCCTCCGGGGCCAAGCAGGGCCATCTCCCTTCTATTGGTGTTCCAGTGGTGTGCCACTCACTGAGAATTTCCACAGGCCTCCAACATCATTGCTCCTTTCCAAGCAGGTGGGCTCCAGCCCCTCTTCCAGACAGCACCGTATGGAGGCCAAGCCACTGACGCCCGCTCCGATTACTGCCACCTTCTTTGCCATGCTTTCCTGTCACAGGGTTAATCAGTCAGAACTGCTTCAGTGGGGTAAAAGATAAGAGTCTTTAGCTTTAAACTCTAGAGCCGTAGTAATTCAATAACTAGCAGAATAAAATGCTTCAATAGTCAAGTTTCAAAGTCTCATGCACTTTACTGCAAGCCTTGCATACAAAGTCTTGGTTTGGCATTTGAAAGCAACCCATTTAACAAAGCCAAGTGATTCAATGCCAGGGTACTAGGGAGGTGAGCCAGATCTCCAGTCACTACAGTTGAGAGCCTTGAAGTCGAGAGCTGAGCTTTTCCTTATCAGCTCCTTCCCCCAGCTGTTATCCTTACCTTTGTTGTTGCTCTGAGGATGGCCGAGGTTTAAGTGTCAGGATCCTTACCTTAACAGAAGAAAATAGAGAAGCACATTTACAATTGATGCTCATTATTTTTTACTACCTTTGTGATAGTAAGATTCTAAATCTGGTTTCTTCTCCTGATTATTCAAGATGCCAAACATAGCCGAGTCAGTGATTGCTAGAGCAGGAAGGAACTTGAAGGTCATCAATCCAGTGCTCTCAATGAAAAATGAAGCAATGGTCACTCCAAGATTAGAAATTTCTTATTCAAGGTCTCAGAGCCAACAAAGGTGTCAGAACTAAAACTCAAGCCTTCTGCATGCAATCCATGGGACCACATCACCCCTGTACACTTTGGATGCTTGGCTTAAAGGGACCTTACTCTTATTTCATTGCCTTCCTTTCCCCCAGAGAACCAACAGTTTTCTAAATGTAGAAGAGAATGTCTTAAACATATTTTTTTATTGTTGAAAGTATTACAGATGTCTCTTTTATTTCTCCTGTTGACCCCCCTCCACCCAGCTCCCACCCTCTCCGCAGGCTTTCCCTGCACTATTGTTTGTCCATGGGCTATGCATATATGCATATAAGTTTTTTTGGTTAATTTTCCCCCCGCCCTTCCTCCAGAATACATCAGTCTATTGCATGTTTCAGTGTCTCTGGATCTGTTTTGTCCATCAGTTTATTTTGTTCAGTAGATTCCACATACTAGTATAAGTGAGATCATATGATACTTGTCTTTCTCTGACTGGCTCATTTTGCTTAGCATAACACTCTCCTTGATGCTGTCTCGAAGGATAAGAGATCCTTCTTTTATATAGCTACATAGTATTCCATTGTGTAAATGTACCAGTTTTTTTTTTTTTAATCCATTCATCTACTGATGGGCACTTGGGCTGTTTCTAGATCTTAGCTATTACCATATAAATAACATTGCTATGAACATAAGGGTGCATATATTCTTTCTGATTTGTGTTTCAAGCATCTTAGGATATATTCCTAGAAGTGGAATCACTGGGTGAAATGGCAATTCCGTTTTTTATTTTTTGAGGAAACTCCACAGTGTTTTTCATAGTGGTTGTGCCAGTCTGCACTTCCACCAGCAGTGTACTACATCCTGGCCAGCAATTGTTGTTTGTTCATTTATTGATGGTAGCCATTCCAGCAGGTGTGAGATGGTACCTCATTGTCATTTTAATTTGCATCTCTCTGATAATTAGTGACGTTGAGCATTTTCTATATCTCTTGGCCATTTGTATGTCCTCTTTGGAAAAGTGTCTATTTGGGTCTTCTGCCCATTTTTTAATTGGATTGTTGTCTTCCTTTTGTTGGGTTGTATGAGTACTTTATATATTTTGGAAATTAACCTCTTATCAGTGTATCATTGGAAAATATGTTCTCCCATGCAGTGGGTTTTCTTTTCAATTTGATGCTAGTTTCTTTTGCTGTGCAGAAGCTTTTTGGTTTGATGCAGTCCCATTTTTTTTTCTTGTTTCTCTTGTCCTAGGCAATGTATCTGTGAGAATTCTGCTTCATGAGATGTCTCACATTTTGCTACCTATGTTTTCTCCTAGGATTTTTATGGTTTCATGACTTAACATTTAAGCCTTTTATCCATTTTGAGTTTATTCTTACATATGGTGTAAGTTGGTGGTCTAGTTTCATTTTATTGCATGTACCTGTCCAATTTTCCCAACAGCATTATTGAACAGACTGTTTTTATTCCATTGTATATTTGGCCTCCATTGTCAAATATTAATTGAGCATAATGGCTTGTGTTGATTTCTGGGTTCTCTGTTGTGATTCATTGATTTATAATCCTGTTCTTGTGTCAGTACCAGGCTATTTGATTACAGTGGCTTTGTAGTATTACTTGATATCTGGTATTGTGATCCCTCCAACTTTGTTCTTCTTTCTAAAGATTGCTAAGGCTATTTGGAGTCTTTTGGTTCCATACTGATTTTTGGAGTATTTGTTCTAGATCTGTGAAATATGCTATTGGTATTTTAATGGGGATTGCATTGGATCTATAGATTACTTTGTGTTGTAGGCCATTTTCATAACGTTGATATACCAATCCACGAATATGGTATATTCTTCCACTTGTTTATATCTTCTTCTATCTCTTTATTCAATGGCCTGTAGTTTTCTGAGTACACATCTTTTATCTCCTTGGTTAAATTTATACTCAAGTATCTTAATTTTTTTTTTTGCAATGGTAAATGGGGTTGTCTTTTTAGTTTCTTTCTGAGATATCATTATTGGTGTATAAAAATGCCATTACTCGGACTGGCGTGGCTCAGTGGTTGAGTGTTGACTTATGAAATAGGAGGTCACGGTTCGATTTCTAATCAGGGCACATGCTCAGGTGGTGGGCTCAGTCCCCAGTGTGGGGTGTGCAGGAGGCAGCCAATCAATGATTCCCTCTCATTATTGATATTTCTGTCTCTCTCTACCTCTCCCTTCCTCTCTGAAATCAATAAAAATATGTTTTTTAAAAATGCCATCAACTTCTGGGTGTTAATTTTGTACCTGCTACATAGCTGAATTCATTTATTAAATCTAGTAGTGTTTTGGTGAAGTCTTTAGGGTTTCTGTGTACAGTATATCATGTCATCAGCAAATAAGGACAGTTTTAGTTCCTCCTTTCCAATTTGGATGCCTTTTATTTCTTCTTGTCTGATCACTATGGCTAGGCCTTCCAGTACTATGTTAAGTAAGAGTGGTGAAAGCAGACATCCCTGCCTTGTTTCTGTTCTTAGGGGGAATGCTTTTAGTTTTTGCTCATTAAGTATGATGTTGGTTGTAGGTTTGTCATATAGGTTTATTATATT
Source organism: Plecotus auritus (assembly GCF_963455305.1). NCBI lineage: Eukaryota > Metazoa > Chordata > Mammalia > Chiroptera > Vespertilionidae > Plecotus > Plecotus auritus. The sequence continues at coordinate 27,146,194 of NC_137778.1, forward strand.
GAGCTATGATCCCTCTATTTCCACTTTGCTGAGAGTTTTTATAAAAAATGGGTGATGGATTTCGTCAAATGCTTTTTCTGTGCCTCTTGATATGATCATGTGGTTTTTGTCTTTCAGTTTGTTTATGTGATGTATCACATTTATTTATTTGTGAATATTGTACCAGCCTTGAATCCCTGTAATAAATCCTACTTGGGTCATGGTGTATGATCTTTTTAAGATATTGCTGGATCTGATTTGCTAATATTTTGTTGAGGATGTTAGCATCTATGTTTATCAGGAATATTGGCCTGTAATTCTCTTTCTTTGTATTGTCCTTATCTGGTTTTGGAATTGGGATAATGTTGGTCTCATAAAAAGAGCTTGGAAGGTTTGAACTTCTTGGAATAGTTTGAGGAGGATAGGTAATAGTTCTTTGAATGTTTGGCAAAACTCTGTTTCCTTATTGATTTTTTGTCAGTTGCTATGGGCCTACTCAGGTGCTCTGGTTCTTCCTGATTCAGTTTTGGAAGATTGTATTTTTCTAGGAATTTCTCCATTTTGTCAAGGTTGTCCTGCTTGTTGGCATATAATTGTTCATAGTATTTCCTTATAATCCTTTGTATTTCTGTGGTGTCAGTTGTTACCTCACCTCTTTCATTTCTAATTTTATTTATTTGGGTCCTCTCTCTTTGCTTCTTAATGAGTCTGGCTAATGGGTGATCAATCTTGTATATATTTTTTTCAAAGAACCAGCTCTTGGATTCATTGATCTTTTGTATTATTTTTTTTTAGTCTGTATGTCATTTATTTCTGCTCTGCTCTTTATTATTTCCTTCCTTCTATATACTTTGGACTTTTCTTGTTTTTATAATTCTTTTAGTTGTAATGTTGGATAGTTTATTAAAGCTTTTTCTTATTTCTTGAAGCAGGCCTGTAATGCTATGAACTTCCCTCTCAGGATTGCATTTGCTGTGTTCCATGGATTTTGGGTTGTTGCATGTTCATTTGTTTCCATGAAGTTTTTTATTTCTTCCTTGATTTCATTGGCAACTTATTTAATAACATACTATTTAGCCTCCATGTGTTTGAATGTTTTTGAGTGTTTTTATTGTGGTTGAATTCTAGTTTCATGCCATTGTGATATGAGAAGATGCTTGATATGTTTTCAATCCTCTTGAACTTGTAGAGTCTTAATTGTGTCCTAACATGTGAGAATGTGTTGTGTGCATTTGAGAAGAATATGTACTCTGCAGCTTTGGAGTGGAATGTTCTCTAAATGTCAAGTAAATATATATGATCTAGTGTGTCGTTTAAGGTCTCTGTTTCCTTGTTGATTTTTTTTTTGTCTGGAAGATCTATCCAGTGATGTCAGTGGGGGTGTTTAAGTCCCCTACTATTACTATATTGCTGTTGATTTCTCCCTTAAAGATCTCCAAGAGCTTTTTTATATATTTAGGTGCTCCTATATTGGATGCATATATGTTTACAAGGGTTACATCCTCTTGTTGGCTCTATCCCTTCAGTATTATGTGGTGTCCTTTTTTGTTTCTTGTTGTGGTCTTTGCTTTGAGGTCTATTTTGTCAAATATAAGTATTACTACCCCTGCTTTTTTTTCCCATTTGCATGGAAAATTTTTTCCCATTCCTTCATTTTTATGCTGTGTGAGTCTTTTATTCTGAAGTGGGTCTCTTATAGACAGTATATATGTGGATCATATTTTCTTATCCATTTAGCTATCCTATGTCTTTTGATTAAGGCATTTAATCCATTTACATTTAAGGTTATTACTGATAGGTACTTATTTATCACCATTTTTATTCTTTATATCTATGTTTCTATATATATATTTCTTCTTATTATTACAGCAGCCCCTTTAACATTTCTTGCAATGTTGATTTGGTGGTAATAAACTCCTTTAACCTTTTTCTTGGTCTGGTAAGCTCTTTATTTCACCATCTATTTTGAATGATAGCCTTGCTTGATAGCGTAGTCTTGATTTCAGATCCTTGCTTTTCATTACCTTGAATACTTCATGCCATTCCTTTCTGGCCTGTAGTGTTTCTGTTGAGAAATCACCTGACAGCCTTTTGGGAGCTCTGTATAGGTCACTGATAGTCTCTCTCTTATGGCCCTTAAGATTCTCTCTTTGTCCTTAATGTTTGCCAGTAAGGCAGAGTATATCAAGAAAATATTGGAAAAGAAACAAACAAACAAGCCAAACAAAACAATAGTTTTACTCTAGGAATGTCTTCCTCTGAGCTGTTCTTCCTTTCCCCACCAAGCTGTGCCCAGCTGGAGTATCTGGGGCTTCAGAGAGTTGATCCAGCCCCTTTCCTGTTGCAGGTGGTGTGCCTCGCCTGCAGGAGAGGTAGACAGAGCTCCACCCCACCTTTCCCAGTTCTGGCTGGCTGAACTCACAGAGCGTTCAACTCAGCCTCTCCACAAAGCAGACACAAACCCAGCTCTCGCTGGTCTGTCTCCCCAACATAAACCTTCCCAGTGGATGCTGTGGTGCACCATCCAAAAATCAAAAACATATAAAGAAACAAACAAGCAGAAACCTGCTTTGCGAGAACCCAGCACCCTTGCCCCTCAGCTCGGAGCAGGTCTCCTGCACAGCCGATCTCAGTAAAGCTGGGGCCAAGATTCCCAGCCCCACTCACAATCAAACTCACTTCAGTGCAAGTCAAAAAACCCCATCTGCCCTTTGGCAGCTCCAGGAGGGCCCTCTTTCTCTTTCCCACGCCACACAAGTTAAATGCTTTCTGGGGCTCTGCACGGTGTCTTACAGGAAAGCAGAGGATCCCTTTAGGTCACTGCTGGGTGCAGCCACAGGCCCCTTTCTATTCTGGAGCCACACACCATGGCACAGCCTTTCCTGCAGCCAGAACTCTGAGGGAATCTCTCCTGCCCAGGCTGCTGCCATCAGGCCTGTTCTTTCACCTGGAAAGTACGGATGCTACCTGGCAGGCAGACTGTTCCCTGGATCCCTCTGCGCAACGCTGCACGGACTCTCCTTCCATCTCCATCACTCAGGGTTTGAGATCCCTGTGCTTGGATGCCAGTTCACACTCCCAAGGGGAGGGAGCGTTGCAGCCACAATCCCTTGGGCCTTGCAGCTGAACACCAGCTTCAGGGCCACTCCCCCTTTCCACAACTCCCCCTCTCTTACCAGTCTCTATGTTGTTTCTTCAGTGATCCTTAGACAAAATAATGTCCAATCAGCTACACTTTTCTTGTTTTTTCAGGCCGACTGCGCAGTGTTTCAGTAAATCCAGTCTGTGGCTGGGAGCAAGGACACTCCGCCTCTTATTCCAGTGCAGCCATCGTTTAGAAAAGAATGTCTTTTGATGTAATGATTGGGGAAGGGCACTCTTCTACTTTATTCTTAAAGTAAAAATTCCTTTGTCTTTGAATTTTTTATGATAGAGTGCCCTGATAAAACCTGGAAGAGAAGCACTGAGTGTGGTAGGGAAGAACAGGGATAGGGATGGGGAGCAGAGGAAGAAAAGGGTGGGGAAAGGGCAAGAATGAGATCCCTGGACCTGGCTCCCAAAAATAAAGCAGTCACTGATATGGTCACTGGAGCTGTAAAGTGAGCTCTTGGGAGATTAAAGGAAAAATGGTTCTTTTGTTTATTTTTGCTTTGGGATTATAGAATATGTAACAAAGGCTATGCACCTGGACTACAGGGAAAGGTTTTCTTGTGCCAACAGTTGAAAAAGAAAAGCTCAATTTTCTGGAAATTTAAGAGCACCTGATTTGAGGATCTGAGCTAACTCTTGGAGATGATGAGTTTGTATAACTAGTGAACTCAAGGGACAAGATTGTGAAGTCACTTGTCTGGCTCCCTCTCACTCCGATACCTGCTCATCCTATTTCCGTACACCTCCCTCATCCCCCTGCTCCCTTCCTCCCTTCAGTCCATTTCCTTGAGTGCCTATCACAGGTCATGCAATATAGTAATCTTTCAGAGGTTCAATGATGAGCGGACAGTGTTTTCCCTCTAGAAACATACAACTCATGGAGGGAGAGATGATCAGTATTGCAATGGAAGTATGAATCAATGCAGGGCCCACAGTCAGGAAGAAACATCTAGGAGTAGGAGAGACTTTCAAAGGAAGTAAGAAGAGAGCTGAATCTTGAAGGAAGAGTTGACACTTGCCAGGTAGACAATGGGCAAGGAAAACAGAACCGCCTAAAAGAAAAATATGTGCACATGCACAGAGAAGTAAGAACATGATAGAGCAAGCTGCAATTAGCTTTGTGTTGCTGAACCACAAGGTGTTCGTGCACACAGACCCATGGAAAACCCCTGAGACTGTGAATCTACTTCCGTGAGCAGAGGGCAGGGAAAGACCGAAGACAGAGGCAGGGCACTCCAGCCTGGTAATGAACAGAGCTTATTAAGGGACATTTCCATAGGAGGCACATCCTAGGCAGCTGCAAGATGAAGTGTTTATCCTCCACACTGCTGAGCAGGCACCAGGGAATTAGATAGAACAGAGCAGTGTGCGTGGGGAGGTTGTGACCAGACCCAAGTATGGGAAATGCCTTACATGCTTGCCCTGTTTAAGAACCGCACACCTTGAGATACAGGGGAGAGGAACTGGTTTATGTCACAAGGAGAGCATTGATTATTATCAGACAGTCTCAGAGGGGGTTTGTGAGAAGCAACCTCTATTGTGGCCTGAATCTAGCTCGGGGTCCAGCAGTGGTCATGTCTCTCCTCCACAGATGGGAGCAGCAGAGTTAAACATGCAGAACCCAGATGATAAACGATATTGAAGAGCCACTTTCAGGGGATTGGATACTGTCTTCTAGGTTATGGTGATCCCTTCAAAAAAGTGACAAGATAAGGAAAGATCAGATTCAGATGATAGTGAAAGTGAACAGTAACCAGAATCGGGGATCTCCAGACCCAGGAGCTTATTTCAATAGTCTAGGCCAGAGAAGCCAAAGATTTAAAGTAGAGCAGTGCAGGGGATAGAGGATGGAGATTGGACATAAGAGATATTTAGGAGGTATTTTGGGGACTGATTATAGCTGTTTGGAGACTTGCTGACTGGTTATGGATTTGATGCCTCAAAGGAGATCCTTCCATCTTTAAGAGTCTGTGTTATGATTAATATGCATACCACTCATGATTTCATACAGGAAGCAGAGACCATCCTATTTCACAAAGAAAGCAATACAGTACAGGGAATTAGTTGCCTGCTAGATGGAAGGTCTAGAGAGCAGATACTAGGATGCATCACTAGAGGCACTTCCAAAGGGTGGGCCATGGGGTTTGGCTGATGTAAACACACCTGTTCAAACATTTTTGCTGATCAATAGCCACAAAAATTTGGTGTCTGCTTCCCTTTGCTTTCCAAGATCAGATGTCTATCTTACTGAAAACGCTTAATAATAAAGTTTTTAGCTTCCAGTCCTTGCGATGCAGGAGGGAGTCCACAGGTGTTGTGTCACTAGGCAATGTCCAGCACTCTGGGTCATGTGGCATTAAGTGGAGGCCAGTCCTGGATCCTCAGAATACCTAAACATATTCATATGTTTTCCAATAGTAATATAGTAAATATTCAGGGATGATATAGCCCCTGGGTTGTATATTTTGTGATAACTCCTATGGATGTGAGCTCTCTGATCTGTAAAATGAACAAATTGAAGTAGTTAATTACTATAGTCCTTTATTTTTTTTATGTTGGAAGTCATTTATTTTTTTTGCATTTTCTTATTTTTTATTTTTAATAAATCTTTATTGTTCAGATTATTACAGGTGTTCCTCTTTTTTCCCCCATAGCTCCCCTCCACTTGATTCCCCACCCCACCCCACCCCACCCCATGCCCTTACCCCACGCCACTGTCTTCATCCATAGGTGTAAGATTTTTGTCCAATCTCTTCCTGCACCCCTCACACCCCCTTCCCCCTGAGAATTGTCAGTCCACTCCCTTTCTATGTCCCTGATTCTATTATATTCACCAGTCCATTCTGTTCTTCAGATTTTTTATTCACTTGATTTTTAGATTCACTTGTTGGTAGGTATGTATTTGATGTCATTTTGTTGTTCATAATTTTTATCTTTACCTTTTTCTTCTTCCTCTTCTTAAAGAATACCCTTCAGCATTTCATGTAATCCTGGTTTGGTGGTGATGAACTCCTTTAGCTTTTTCTTGTCTGTGAAGCTTTTTATCTGACCTTCAACTCTGAATGATAGCTTTGCTGGGTAGAGTAATCTTGGTTGTAGGTTCTTGCTGTTCATCACTTTGAATATTTCTTGCCACTCCCTTCTGGCCTGCATAGTTTCTGCCGAGAAATCAGCTGACAGTTGTATGGGTACTCCCTTGTAGGTAACTAACCGTTTTTCTCTTGCTGCTTTCAAGATTCTCTCTTTGTCTTTTGCCCTTGGCATTTTAATTATGATGTGTCTTGGTGTGGTCCTCTTTGGAATCCTCTTGTATGGGGTTCTGTGTGCTTCCTGGACTTGTAAGTCTATTTCTTTCACCAGGTAGGGAAAGTTTTCGGTCATTATTTCTTCTAATAGGTTTTCAATATTTTGCTCTCTCTCTTCTTCTGGCACCCCAAAAATTCGGATGTTGGTACGCTTAAAGTTGTCCCAGAGGCTCCTTACACTATCTTCATATTTTTGGATTCTTTTTTCTTTTTGTTTTTCTGGTTGGGTGTTTTTTGTTTCCTCATATTTCAGATCTTTGGTTTGATTCTTGGGGTCCTTTGATCTACAGTTGAATTTCTGTATATTCTTTATTTCAGACAGACAGTGTATGCTTAATTTCTGACTGGTCCTTTTTCATTTTTTTGGCATTCTCATTAAGGTCCTTGAAGGTCTCACTAAGCTCCTCGGAGGTCTCATCAAGTTTCTTGGCGGTTTTTAGAAGATTCTTGAGTAACCTTATAAATGTGGTTCTGAACTCTATGTCGTCCAGTAGTTTGCTTTCCTCCATTTCTTTCATTCGTGACATGTTTCTTTGTCTCCGCATTTTGCTGCTTCCCTGTGTTGATGGAGTGGCTTTGTGTGGTAGGTGACCTATAGGGGCCAGTAGCTCAGCCTCCCCAATCACCTGAGGTGGATGCTCTTGGTACACCCCTTTGTGGGCTGAGTGCAAAGTCTTGGTGTAGTTAAGCCTTGATTGCTGTTGGTACACTGGGAGGAATTGACCTCCAGGCCAATTGGCTGAGAGGACCCGCTGTGTCTATAATGGAAGAACTGCTGCGCTGGAGACATGCTTATGGTGCAGGACTTGTTTCAGTGGGGCTTTGGTGCTCACTGAGTCTGCCTCTTGAATGTGTCACCTATGGATGTGAGGAGTTGAAATCTGGTGCCTCACACTGACCACTAGGTACACTGGCTTCTGGATCTCCAATGGGGTGCAGGTCAGCTACTGTCTGAGGCCACCCAGCAGGCACTACAGCAAGAACTACAGTTTTTCTCCTCTTTGCTTGGGGTTTGGAGGTTTTGGAGCTGTCTGACCCAGGCTGCAAGTTTGCTATGTTAAGCTGCAATAGGGCAGGCCATTCATATGCTAAAGCCGCTGCTTGGAGCTTGGGTGGGTTCGTAGATTGTGCGGGGCGGGTCTCAGGGTGTGACTAGGCTAGGGTGTGGCAAACAGCGATGGCTGCCAGTAAGCTGGCTCTGCATCTCCGACCACGTCCCCGCGTCTTGCGCCCCAGTGCAGTAAACAATTATTCCTGCGCGCAGCCATGCAAGCAAGCCACTCTCACTTTCTGACCCGATGGCAGACAGTCCAGCTTCTCCCCGTAGGAGTTTGGGTCCTCTGCGTCTCCCCAGAAACTGGAGTTCAGAGTAATCGGGAGCTTATCTCCCTTCGGGTTGAAAAAAGCAACACTTCCAGTTGCCCGCCGCCAGCCCGATATGCGCGTGCCTCCGTACCTCAGCTTTTCAGCGCTTGTGCGCGTCTCAATGCTCTTTTCTCTTTCCTTCTAGTTGTAAAACTTCCACTCAGCCAGCTTTCCCGTGGTTCTGGGTGATAGATGTTTTGTCTTTTAGTTGTAGTTTTGAAACTGTTGTGCGAGGCAGCAGTTTAGGTGTTTACCTACGCCGCCATCTTGGATCCTCTCCTGTTTGGGTATTTTTATTTAGCCTCATTTAACAGTCCTCGTGCTTGGGATGCTGTGAGATGATGGCGGGCCCACGTGTGAGATGGAGCGAGGTGGGAGGCATGGCACCAAGGCTGCTAGGGACCTTCTGACCTCAGGCAATGAGCATGTTCCAGCTCCTCAGGGGCGTGTCTGAATTGCCAACATCTCTACACTTGCGTTTTGAGACCATTAATATGGAAAACACGGGTTACTTCATCGTAAGAGACCTGATCTGGTCACGGAGACGGCGACTCACGCGCAGGGAGTGGCGGCAGCAAGAAGGCCTCCTATAGTCCTTTCAACATTCTGTGAATCTCTGACTTTACTGAGTAAACCTCGGTAAACCTCTTTAGAGATAGAAAATATAAGCCAAAGGCAACACAAATATGTTTAAACTACTTAGGAGGACCTTCCTTATACTGTGTGCCTCCCACCATCAAAAAGTTAATTTAACGTGGCTGCTGAGAGCCTCTTGTTAAATTGGAAGTTTTAATATGAGTGGGTCAAGAATGTGGAGCTGGAGTGTTTGAAGTGGATCTTTCTGGAAAAAGCTGCTGGTGTGCTGTGTATCCCTTTCCCATCAAAGAAATGGTATCAGAAGACCTGCTTATGGTCAACAGTATAGGACGAGGAGCTCAATTAGATCACTTAGAGAGAAGTTAGGGGGTTCAGGGGAACTTCATCTACCAGAAGGCTGCCTGAGAAATCTGACGACGAGATTTGGCTGGCTAACTGTGAAGGAGAGCTGCTCTGTGTTGGGTTTGGCCTGCACTCCCAGTCTGTCTAGCCCAAGCATGTTTTCCTAAAGGCCAGATGTGAAGCACCCTAGAGAGCTAACATGGGGTCATATTAGTTCCTGTTCACAAGTGTTCCCCAATGTGAGGAGCGGCTGCCGAGGAAGCATCTGCCAGAATGGGGCCAGAATGAAGTTTATGTCAAAGCACCCGTATAGTAAGAATTCGTTTTCTTCAACCATATATCATTTAATTTTGTAAAACAAAAAATAAAAGGTGTAAGGGAAATGAATTGACAATCTTTTATTTGACTTCTGTTTTTTGAACCCCAATACCTTAAAACTGATTTCTTTCACAATTCCAGGAAATGCCTATGGCAGTGCCTTGTTACCTTATTCCAGATAACATGAGATGGTTACACGATTTGTTTTAAACATCTATAGGTTTATTGTGATTTCTAGACCCCAAGCTTCATTCCATCACCTCTCCAGGCCTGCTGTCATCACAGAGATGTTCCCTCACTCCCTTGCCTGAGATCATGCCTGCTTGGTTCTGTCTTATTCCAGGGAGAGAGGGAGGGAGACAAAGACAACTTAGCCTTCCCTTTCCTGTCCTAAGATATTATGGCACATCACCTTGTACTGACCTGTCCAGGTAGCCAAGGGGAGGGCAAGCTGTTCAATCCAGAAAGCAGAAGGGTCAGAATGGATCCCTTTCCTTTCTGGAGCTGGGGCCTCAGATGCTTTTGGAAGTTATTCTTCCTAAACCACCCACTATGTTGTGCCCTTCCTAAAGGGGTTGAAGTGGCTTGCCACTGGCATTCAACTTTGCCTCATTTTACTGACATCACCAATTCTCGCATGTGCCCTGTCTGCAGCATGTGTGGTACCTTCATGCCCATCACACATACCGTATTTCTTCTCATCTCTGACTGGGATCATACTTCCTCCTGGCACATGCCTCTGAAATCGGGGGTGGAGGACTTTTCCATGCCTATTATTTCTGTATAAGTCCTGTGCATGCTTCAAGACCCTTATCACATGTCACTCTCCTCAAGAAGGTTTCCTCACACCTGCATATATTGCTGCTGAGTCCCCATAGATTGAGCACTACATTCCATACTACCGGACATTGTAGACTTCCAGGAGTGGTTGGCTCAGAGACCAATATGCATACTTTTACTTTAACCCTCCCCAACACCCAATAAAGAGTTGAGTATTCAGCAGGAGCTCCATAAGTAAATGTTGACAAAACTCAATGTCCCCTTTCTAAGTGTTTTCTTATAAGTAACACAGAACAGTGATTAATTCATCTGCCAGGGGATTGCAAGCTCTTTGGTACCCTGGGATTTGGGACTGACTTTGTCTCTTTCCAGAGGAATGCTCAGAGTCATTCCTCCTTTGTTTTGAATATAACATGCTATGTTTATCTCTTCAGGCAAATCTATGCCAAATACATTTTTTTATTAGTACATGTTGCAAAACACATTCTCTACATTCATTGTGTTATGTGAAACTAGCCTCAGGGTGTGGATCCACTTAAGTCCATGGGATTTTGGCACACATCTTGCTTCTGACATTGTTAGGGGGAGAAGAGGGTAAGGCAGTGAGAAGCTTCTGGAGTTTGAAATTAGGTCAGTCACTTCACAAAGAAGACATTTTATTTTGTTTCCTCAAACGGCATGCCCTTTAACCAAGGCATTCCCATATTCAAAAATCCCTGGTGTCTTCTAAGCCTGATGCTCCAAGATTGATATTCAGTTCAGTTAAATTCCTTCACTAACTCATTTAGCCATTTATTATAAAACTAGAGGCCCGGTGCATGAATTCGTGCACGGGTGAGTTCCCTCAGCCTGGCCGGTGATCAAGGCCTCTGGGGGTGGAGGGGGGAGAGGCCGGCTGGGGGAAGGGGCCATGGGAGTTTGTCTATGGGAGCACACTGACCACCAGGGGGCAGCTCATGCATTGAATGTCTGCTCCCTGGTGGTCAGTGTGTGTCATAGTGACTGGTTGACAAATCGTTCCGATTGCTTAGGCTTTTATATATATAGATATATACCTACTATGTGCCAGGTACAGTTGTAGGCACTGGGGATTCAGCAGTGAGTAACTTCAATGACAGGGTATTGAGAAGTGGCAGGAGTTGTGGAAATAAGTGAGGTATGTGACTGTATATGGAGGAGGGTGACAGTGACATGGGAGAGATTAAGACAAGTACAGGTATAACTCTAGTAGAGGCCAAAATCCAAGTGACACCAAAGGAGACCAAGTTACACTGAGTCAAAGGAAACAGGGCACATATTTATCCTGGGGTAAAATTAAGAAAGCTTTTATGGAGGGAGTGGCATTTAGATGAGTTTAAAAAATGCCGGTTGATTATTATTTTCTCTCCACCTCAAACCCATTCTTTTATGCTCTGCTTTCTGATGCTGGGCCTGGGACTCTGAAAAGCCATTCAGAAGCCAGGAAAAGAAGGTGCTTGTTCCTTCCTGTTTCTGTCAGTATTGCTGCAGCAAATGTCTTCATCCAGGCAGCCATGCTGGCTCCATAGCTGGTTCCAGTTTACAGTGGTTCCAACATTGTAGGTCCACTATCCGTGTCCTCAGAGGTGAGGTCCTAGCTCTGCTCTGACTCTCTAAGCTTCTCAGGTTCAGTAATCCCAGTTTCTTTCCTTTGTCTCTTCAGCTCTGTCTGGAGGTGGTAGTTCCTTCTGTAGTTACCACCTCTGATATTTTGTGTTCTCTTCTGGTCTTTTAGTGTCTTTGACATCTTGCCAACAATTAAAAAAATTAAAATATTTTTATTGCTTTTAGAGAGAGAGGAAGGGAGAGGGACAGATAGAAACATCAATGAGACGGAATCATCCGTTGGCTGCCTTCTGAACACCTTCTATTGGGTATTGAGCTGGCAACCTGGGCATGTGTCCTGACCAGGAATTGAACCAATGACCTCTTGGTACATGGGATGATGCTCAATCCACTTAGCCACACTGGCCGGGCTTGCCATATTTTCAGAGGCCTGTGCCAGGAGGGAGCATGATCCGAGGTTTCTAGTTCCTGATTAGACATTGACTGATGCAGAAGTTGGCCCAAGAAAGGGTCCACAGAAAGGACACTCAAAAGAGATTTGGGAGTTGGTTTGGTCATGTCCTTTGACTTGAACGTAGTGCTGAATTCTTTGACAGTAATGAATCAGGATGCAATAATCCATGGCATATTAACCGCATTATTACCCATGTTTGATTTTGAGGAAGTACCTACTGAAGCCAGGGCCTTGGAGGACCCAGTGGCTGGGGCACTTACCCGTGTGACAATAGTGATGTCCGCAACACAACGTCAATGGGAGGGATGACTACTACTGAGCACACTGAAGCACTTAGAAATGAAAAGGACAAACTCAAATTTTTAGACTCTCAGCACAATTCACAGTCAGAGAGCCGGAGAGCTCCTGTTATAGACCCTAAAAGCTTTTATTTCTTGTAGCTTCAGAGCTAACCTTGCTGAAAATCAGAACAAATTTTACCTTTGAAGGTTTTAGAACTATAACGTAGACTGCATCCTCAACTTCATCAAGCCTTTCAATGAAGCTGAGACTCTTGAATCCTTGAGCCACTCTGAGGCCCTCTTACAGTGAAGGCAACCCACCTGCCATGACTGAGGGATGCTAAAGATTCTGTAATAATCTCACCTGGGGCTCTTGCTTTGCAAAAGGATGGCTGTTCCCAAGATCTACCCCAACCCACCCTTTGTGGCCATTAGATTCATAACCAGACAGACCTCAGCCTACTCCAGGGGAATAAGTACAAAGTCTGATGCAGGAGGAAAGAGTTTAGATTTCAGATAGGTTTGGAAGATGCTTGGATTTTTAAGCAGGAAGATAATGATAAATATAGACATGGAGATGGGCTTATTCAGGGAGCAAACTGTAAATCATACAATTAGTCTGGAACATGGTTACAAGTGTTAAAGGGAAAAAAACACAAGAGCCACACCCATGTACTTGATCAAAGGGGCCTGGAAAATACATCTCAGATCTGTCTGTTGGGATTAAATTAGAGAAGCAGAACCAGGGATTTGACCATAAGCAATTGTGGGCACACCTTAAGTGTGGTCTCTACAAAGCTGCCATCTTCATATCTGGTGCTGGAGCTTGAAGCCCACAGGGCAGGTAGTTGGGACAGGACAGGAAGAGAGGGTGGTGTCAGGTGGGAGAGCAAAGGCAAGGTGGAACCATAAGCTTGGGACTATGTCAGTCTATCTCTGCTTCCAACATTGGTGATGATGATGATATGGGTGTTAAATAGAAGATGCTGGTGTCCTTTGTCAGCAGAGCTAAACCCACCTGACTCAAAAATCAGAGAAAGAAGTTGATGGAGGCCCCGTGGGAAGGTGGGGCTCTGCTGCCCACACCAACGAGGGAGCCCACAGAGAAATGAGAATGTGCATGAACTCCAAGTTGACACATTACAAAGCCACAACACCTGAATTGACAGAGGAAAGGGGGTTTTCACCTCATAGAGTAGTTTCCTGTAGCTTGAGTGGTTTCTTCTGGGTGTGTATACAGGAGTGGAGGAGTGTAAAATGAGCCTGGGCCTGTTAGTCAAGCAAGGTCACTTTAGTCAAGAAGATCAGCATTTATCTATCAGCTTCGTTACAAAGTAGGTCAACATATTACACTGGATCCTGGTGGCAATAGGAAACAAGTATGATTGACAATCTAGTTTTCATTTCAAAAAGTTTAAAGCCATTAGCACAGCATAATGTTCTCTGTGGGTCTCAGCTCTCCCCATTTTTTTTGTTTTAAATAATATTTTTTCTTTTTTAATTACAGTTGACGTATATATAATATAGTAGTTTCAGGTGCACATTGCTATCTCCTAAAACTGAATCCTCTGAGGGTAGGGACTTGGTTTTGTTTGCTGCTGTATCTCCAAAATAGAGCTGGGAAAATATCTGTTGGATGAATGAGTGAATCAGTTCTCAACTCTCTGTTGTTCCTAAGAGCTCTAGGGTGATAAGTCGAGAGAGAAAGAGAGAGAGAGAGACATTTATATAACTTACGAAGTGATCAACCTGATAAATTTAGTACCCATCTTACCCACCTGTATTAACAAATTCTCCAGCTTCCCCCACAACTATTCTTGCCTCAATGTCTCTACCTGGCATACATTTCCCTGCCCCTTCCCTCTTCCTTTGCAAGTTCCATTTTCTCCTTTGTGAATATTACTTATGCCAACATTCATCCCAGTAGGATGGAAATAATCCAGATTGAGTTATCACTAGACTGTGACCTTCCTGAAGATGAGACCCTTCTGGGGTCCCCACTGCCTAGCACAGTGTCTGGCCCTTAAAAGGTTTTCCATAGATGCTTATTGGTTGAATTAAGTTCCAAGAGCTTCTCATCAAACATTTTGCTTGTATGATTTTTCAATTTTATTATTGAGTTTGATGAATTAAGGCTTCTGATCACTGTCAGACCTAGAGAGGCAACATATTTCTATATTTGAAGACAATTAAAAAGAAACAGTAAAATGGCTCCTAGATACTTTTTCCTTCAGAAAAGCATCTACAAATAGACTCAGGTTATCAAGAGGGAAAGGGAAAACCACTCCTTTTGTGAGTTGTGCTCCAAGGCACTGGCAAATGTCTCATTCTTCCACATTGTCTTCATAATTATCGGTTTCTTTAATCTTGAGACTTCCAGGTGAGTTATAATTATAAAGAATCTTCACTTTTTTGATGTAGATGAAGTTAAACCATCTTCGGAAGCTCTGTTTAATAACGGAGGAGGTCATTTTACGGGCTACTTTCTTAAAAAGTTCGTAGGTTGTTTTTGCCAGCTCCCTGACCAGTGGGTCTTCATCCAGAAGCACTCGTTCGACAGCTGTAATGGCAGAAGGGCCCTTAGTTCAAGGCATCTGTCTCAGAGTCTGAGAAGCTCTAACTCTGAACAGCCCCACCTTTCAGAGTCCTCCTCTATCTTCTCCTCCCCCACCCCCAATTTTTATTAATTTGACTGATAGCATCCAGGAAGTTTTATCCAGACATCATTAAAAGAAAAATGGAAATATTCACTAAACATTTATGGAGTGTCTATTATGTGCTGAGCATTTTTCTAGACAGCATAAACATATATTCACAAAGAGGTTCAATATAGCTCATAATAATGAAAAAAGTTGGACTCAGTCTAAATGTTCTTCAATAGGGAACTACTTTAAAATTGGAATATCATGAGCCCAGTTCTTCCTTTGATTCCTCTCCTAACCACCAACCTCCTGCCATCCTTGGCACTGTTATGTATGAATAAGTAAAAAAAAGTTATAAAACAGTTAGGGTTGTTTTGAAAATAACCATGTAATAACTTACATTCTTTAAAAATGTCTGGGATTATATATATAACTAGAGGCCTGATGCACGAAATTCTTGCAAGAGTAGGCCTTCCTTCCCCCAGCTGCCGGCACCGGCTTCCCTCTGGCAGTCGGACCTGGGCTTCCCTCCGACCACCAGCAGGCACCCAGGACCCTGGCTTCCCTCGCAGCCCCAGCTTCGTCTGGAAGGTCATCCAGAAGGATATCTGGAAGGATGTCTGGTCTACTTATATTATATACTTTTATACTTTTATTATTATAGATGATAGGCTAATATCATTATTTCCAGGTCCCAGGTTTGTGGAAAGTTCTTTCTTTCTTTCTTAAAAAGAAATAGGGGAGCCCAGCCTGTGTGGCTCAGTGGTTGAACATCAACCTATGAACCAGGAGGTCATGGTTCGCTTCCTGGTCAGAGCATATGCCCAGGTTGCAGGTTTGATCTCCAGTAGGGGGTGTGTAGGAGGCAGCTGATTAATGATTCTCTCTCATCATTGATGTTTCTATATCTCTCTCCTCCCTTCCTCTCTGAAATCAATAAAAATATATTTTAAATTATTTAAAAAAGAAATGGGGGCAGGGGGAAAGTACAGATTTAGGAAAAAAGAGAGAGAGAGGAAAAGGAATAGGAGAAGGAGAGAAAGAAGAAAAAGGTTTGGAGAGACATAGAGAATTTACCAGGCAGTCAAGAAATATGTAGTGAATAAATGAGTGAATACATGAATGAATGAAAAAGGAAGGAAGATAATGATGTGTCAATGTAGGTTCATCAGTTATAACAAATATACCATGTGGTGGAGGATGCTGATAATGGGGTGGCTGCACATGTGTGGGTGCAGGAGATATATGGGAAAATTCTATATGTTTCACTCAATTTTGCTGTAAATTTGAAACTGTTCTACCTTGTTTGTAATTCTGATCTCGGTTTGGGAAATAGAGGCTGAGAGAGAGAGATGCCAAAGATCCCAACATTTTGATAGAATAAATAATACCCTTCTTTAAGTTTCTCTTAAAGGTGCAAGTGTATATTACTATCTCCTAAAACTGAATCCTCTGAGGGTAGGGACTTGGTTTTGTTTGCTGTTGTATCTCCAAAATAGAGCTGGGAAAATATCTGTTGGATGAATGAGTGAATCAGTTCTCAACTCTCTGTTGTTCCTAAGAGCTCTAGGGTGATGAGAGAGAGAGAGAGAGAGAGAGAGAGAGAGAGAGAGAGAGAGAGAGAGAGAGAGAGAAGGGGAAGGGGAAGGGGAAGGAGAATGGGAAAAGGGAGCCCCTTAACCCAGTTCTTCCTTTGATTCCCCCCTTACCACCACCCTCCTCCCATCCCCGGCATCTTTAAAGAACTCATGTGACTAGAATCACAAATAGTGAATTTATTTAGACCTGTGCATGAAGATTTCATTATACCTTCAACACTTACCCTCCATAATGACTTCAATATCATCTCTGAGCAGTAAATGTCTACCCAGTATTGCCAAGTACCCTATACACAAAATAAAACCCCAAAACACATTATGAAAATACATTCTCCGATGTTATCTAGCTATTATCATTGCCTTCTTCAAAGCAAAGCATCTCTAGATTATCCTTGGGTCCTCTTTTAGTGCTCTTACATACTTATTAATTTAATAAAACTCTATTGAAAAATATGTATGTTTGTAAACATGCACACAAACTAATTGCACAGGTCAGTGAATGACCACAAAGTGAAGACTTCTAGCTACCACCTAAATGGAACATGCCTAGCATCCCAGAAGCCTTCCTTATGCTCTTTCCCAATCTGCTCCTCTATCCCTCAGAATACATTCTTTTGGATCTGCCTTCTCTTGCTCAACATTATCTAGGATTCATCCATGTTCTCTAATGGGGCAATAGTTCATTTATTTTCATTGCTAATGGCAAAGGTTGGCCATTGAAGTTTTCTTGAAAGAGAGCCATGCTCATGTGTTCCTATGTGTACATATCATCTCTGGCTGCTTTCACCCACACCAGTAGACTTGTGACATAGACCAGCCATTTTCAACCTTTTCATCTCATAGCACACATAAACTAATTACTGAAATTCTACAGCATACCAAAATATATATTTTTTGTCGATCTGATAAAAAAATAATTTTGATTCATTCACACCAGATGGCTATTGTTGTGTTGGCTGTTGTCATTTATTTTGACAATCTAAGGGAAAAGAGGTTAGTGCCCTCTATTAAATAGTCAGGTATTGCATGTTTTAAAAATTCCCACCGCACAGTGGTTGAAAATCACTGACATAGATCATATGGTACTCCAAGCCTGAAATATGTACTAGTGATATTGCATCCTTATGAACTCAGCATTTTTAATCCATTCTGCTGCTGATGGTCAATGTGTGTTTCCAATTTTGGTCTACTATAAATAATGTTATTATTATGGGAATTCTTGTATATGGATTTTGATACACATTTGTATGCATTGATGTTTGGTATCCAGCTGGGAGTGGATTTACTGACCGATGGATATGCTATGTTCACCTTCAATAGTTACTGCCAAACAGTGCAAAGCAGTTGTACTAATAATTTTTACTCCCCAAATCGGTGTATGAACATTTCCATTGCTCCACACTCTAACATTTGTTATCATTTGTTAATTTTTTTTCCCTTTTAGTTATTCTAATGGGTTTGGTGGTAGTATCACATTGTGATTTTAATTCACTTTTTTTGTGACAATTCATAAGAGTTTTGTATATTTATTGGTAATTTGGATATTCTTTTGTGACATGCCCATTCAAGTAAGCCTCTTTCCTGGTTTTATATATAGTTGCCTATATTGTTCTTACTTGTAGGCATTTAAAAAAAATTCTGGATACTAATTTTTTTCATTGTTACACACCTTAGAAATACTAGTGTCTTCTCTTACCCTGTCACTAAACTTTCACATTTATATTGTGTGTTTTTTTAATGAACATGCATCTTTTGTTTTTACATAGTCCAATTTATTATCTTTTCTATTTATGGTTAGTGAATTTTTTGGGTCTGATAGGAAATTTTGGCCTGCCTCAGGAATATTATAATGATATTCTCCTGTATTTAATTCTAGAAGCTTTATGGTTTTACCTTTCACACTTTTGGATTGTAAATCCAACTGGAATTATATATCATACAGTACAAGCCAAGATTTTTTTATGTACCTGTGCAATAGATCCAGCACAATTATGAGAAGAAACTATCCTTTTCCTACTACTTTGCAAGGTCACTGTATAAGTGTGGGTCTATTTCTAGGCTTTCCATTCTGTTTCACTGTTCTGTCCATCTTTGCATGAGTAACAAATTGTCTACAATTCTGTAACTTTATAATAAATCTTTATATCTGGTGGGACTAGTAGCCCACATTTTTTCTTCAAGAGTATCTTGACCTTTCACTTTTCTGCATACTTTTAGAATAGACTTGTCAAGATCTATGAAATTATCGGTTGGCATTTTTATTTTCAGTTATATAGAACTTGTTGGTTGGTATTTCTCAACAGGTGTGCAGTGGGGATTCTTGATGGGACAATTTGTGAGTAACATTGTCACAATTATTACTGACTATTAAGCATATCCTTGCCCTTTAAATGCATTCATGGGCATTAAATGCTGTACCAACCTGGAAGCAAACTGGCAAGGGAGCTGGGGGGTTTAGACCATAGAGGTTAGCCTGCAGAGGCCCAGAGAAAAGCAAGAATTAAGTAAATACTGCAAGTCTTTTTGCCAGCCATTCATTCTTGAGTTGACTGAATTCCATCCTTTAATTATTTCTCAAGAAGGATTCATGGCAATGCTTTATCCTGAGTTCTTGTGTTTTTTTGAAAATGTTTTCCTGTTATCTTCAGAGTTGGGTATAATTTTTCAGTCACAGTTTTTTTCCACTTAGGATTTTGTAGGCATACTCTACTGTATTTTAGAGGTTAAAACTGAAATAGAGAAATCAGATACCAGATTTTTTTTTAACTTACAGTGACTTTTTATTGCTTAAATTCTCGAAGAATTCTTTAAATCTGAAGTTCCATAACTTTATCAGGAAATGTCTTAATGTTGCATTCTGTATAAAATATTTATCAAAAAATTATTTACCATCTCAGTATATTTAATCAAGTCTATTTTATTCCTTAAATTATATCTTTGATTACTTTTTTCTGTTCTCATTGTTTATTTAATTAATTTATTTATTTATGCCTTTTTACATCTCTTTTATGAATCTTCCATATGTAATCATTGCTCCTTAATTTTTCAAACTGTTTCTTGCTGGTTTTCATTTCATTTTCCAGTGTTTCTCAACCCTGTATTCCTTATCCCTTACTGGGTTTTCAACAATATGTATTTTCTCTTACGCTGGTTGCAATGCAGTTTCTTTTGTGATGGTTATATATTTTTTTCTTACACGTGCCTCCTATGCTTTGGAAGCGTGTTTTTGATGTGCTCCCACTACCCCATCATATATTGACTGTGTGCTTGTATCTATACTTTAGATCTTTATTTCAAAAAGTTTTAAAGATTCTTGGAGATTTAAAAAATGCGTATTTTTATTGATTTCAGAGAGGAAGGGAGATGGAGAGAGAGAGAAAAAAACATCAGTGATGAGACAGAATCATTGATCAGCTGCCTCCTGAATGCTCCCTACTGGGGATTGAGCCCACAACCCGGGCATGTGCCATGCCCCAGAATCGAACCGTGACCTCCTGGTTCATAGGTTGATGCTCAACCACTGAGCCACACCAGCCGGGCATGTAGATTTTTATCATGATTTTCATCTGCTCTGTAGAAACGTTTTATAAAATTTGTTTCTTATCTTTCTTTCCTCTCCTTCCCTCTCCTTCCTACCTGGAAATACCTCTGTAGAAAAATAATGCCATTTCTTTTTTAAAAAATTACTTATTTTTTTTATCTTGCAATGGTTTGAAATTAAGTTCTTGTGACACCAGGTTGTGTGGTGTGTGTGTGTGTGTGTGTGTGTGTGTGTGTGTGTATGTGTGTGTGTGTGTGTTCCTTTCCTCCTCTCTCACTAGCACAGATCATGAGCTCTAGTGCTGGCCATAATTATTCAGTTTGTCTTCTACTGTAACTGTCAGTCTCCTCTCTACAACAACAATGTGACTGTGCATTTTCTGATTCCTCATTGTCCTGCTACTCCTTGGTGCCAAGTAGGGTTAAGTGAAAATCCCATTACCAAGTTAGGAACTCACTTCGTGTCATTCCAAATAGAGCATTGTCAATTTGGATCTTCATGGTGAGAATCGAGTGGGAAAAAACCTCTTTGGTCAGGTTTGTCCAAGATTGAAAACTTTCGTTATCTTCTCTTAGAATCTTCCTGTACTGCCCCCAACCCCACCTCTTTTTTTTTTTTTTTTCCCTTTAATAGCTCTTCCTCTTCTGTTAGAGTTATGGTTATTGATGCCCAAGTTTTCTTAAAGATGGTGCTTGTGTTTTTAGATATTAATCTTATTCCTTGGGTAGTGATTTTTAAGCAATGAAGGGGATTAATGAGCAGTGGCATGCCATCTGTTAAATTTTGAAATCATCCTTCTTGAATACACTTTGTATAGTAATTTAATTACACAGCTATACTCACTGTCTAGTACAAAATATAACTTTATGCTATTCATACATATTGACCTCTATTCACCATAGACACCACCATGATGGGTCCTGTCCATCATGAGCAAAAAAATTTATAATTTTTTTCAAGGAAGACTTCTAGCTATACCTTTTAAGACAAATGAGGAAATGAGAATTGAATTTTATTTACCTATTAAAATAAGGGCTGCTCTCCTCAGGTATATTCGGGAGCTCCTCAGGAACCCTAAGCTATCAGATAGCAAATCTGTAATGTAGCTCCCATGAGAAATAAACTGAGAATAAAAAAAAAGGGGGGGGGGAAACACTCTTAGTTGTTGAAAAAGTACATTTGTTCCCTTTCAGAGAGGCTTCCAGAGAAAAGAACCTAACTGCTTATATCAAATAAGGTCCAGTTTAAAACTTGAGATTTCTATGTATGAACCTTTCTGTTTGCAGATATTATTCAGTTAATTATATGATTCTCAACGCCCCCCGCCCCTCCTTCAATCCCCGGGTTTCCAGCCTTTGGTTAGCATGCTTCCATCTGTCACTGCAGTTCATGCTGGTGTCAGAGAACCAGCTCATTAGGCAGTGACCAGATATTTCTACTTTTTCTTTTGGTGATCTGAAAAGATGTTCCTACCTTTATACCCACCCAAAGATCCATGTAGCTGGGTTGGAAGAACAAGGGCTAGAGAGGATCAGTGTTGAGGAAGAGGAAGGGGAAAATGTTAATTTTCTCTGGCCATAAGCCCTAGCTGTTATCACCCATTTTCTTCGCCTTCCTTCTCCAAGATTCACCCTTGTCCCTAACACCTTTCCATCATTTTGAAGATCCTTTCATGTTCTTTCTATAATGTGTGGTAGGAAACACCAAAGGGCCACTTACAATATGGTTGCAGATGTTGAGCACCACCAGCTCAAAACTGTAATGCTCAATGGACGGTTGAAATGCTGACCATTTTAATTCCAAGGCGCAGATTGTCAGTGTATGTCTACATGCCTGCGAAGCAGAAAGTGGTCGATGAGCATCTCTTTGTTCAAGGCCCGTCTCTGCAGAACTAAGGACAAGGTGGCAGGACTTACCATCACGACTCTTGTCTCTGTATCCTCCAGAAACAAGATCAGAGGCACCAGGGATTCAAGAACCACGGCATTCAACATCCATGTGTATTGGCTCATGTCTCTGAGCAGTTCACCAAAGTGCCGGATGGCCATGCTCCGAATGCCTGCGTCACTCTGTGATTTGTGCACAGAAAAGACGCATTTGAGAATATTTCTAGGGCTTCTTTCTTTAAACAGTGTGACATATACATTTATATCTATTTATACATGTATATGTATATATACTACATAAGTATGTACTTTACATATATATATACATACGTACACATATCTGAAATCATTATAAGTAGGAAAGAGGTTTGAAATGCCCTGGTACCTGTTGAAATCCCAGTTTTGTCCCTCATAGGTTGAACTTTGGGTTTGTATAGTCAGCTCTTGGTTTGATTTTAAATAATATTTACTTATCAGAGTTCAGATGCCTTTCAAATGTGAACAGTAGGTTTCTTAAATTTAGACAGTATTGCATAATATCTTAAACATAGAAATTTCAATAATCTGTTGAACTTAGAGATAATTTCCCTAAAGATACGTAGAGTAACTATACTGCATTCAAATGCCAGAGGCTTTTGCAGAGTGGCCAGTGAATACTAATGGGAGCGCTTGGCATACTGACAGAACCAGGTTTCCCAGGGCTTGCTTATGCCAAATGGGAAGGTGGATTGGATTATAAAGGTTCTAGAAGAGAAAAATTGCAAGTGAGAAGAGGTCAAATTTTGAAAATATAATATTACCTCCCAGTTTTTCAGAAAAGTTTATGATTTAATATATTTAAAAAAAATCTATTCCTTTCTGTCCTCAGGAATATATCAGAAATATTCCCAACAAAAGAACGAGTGGCTAATATGTTCCTTCCCAGGGGTTTACATTAATGGGTTTCAAAGTCTAAACCTAAAGCAGTGGCAATTAAATCATGACACAGGGCCTGGACAGTGATGTAAATGAACCAAGTGGGAGGCATTTAAGGAAAGCAGGGAGATGATGGAATGGGGGACAGAAGAGAGCTCTGGCCTCTCTCTCAAATTCACCCCACTCCCGTGGACTGTGGCCAAGTGGGTTTGTGGGGTCCAGTATTCCAAGATCTTCGGACATTTCATTCACAATTCAGATTTTTATGAGCAATCTCCCAGTTTAAAAATATCAAACTTATGCCTGGCTGGCATGGCTCAGTGGTTGAACATCAACCTATGAACCAGGAGGTCATGGTTCAATTCCTGGTCAGGGCACATGCCTGGGTTGTGGGCTTGATCCCCAGTCGGGGGTGTGCAGGAGGCAGCCGATAGATGATTCTCATCATTGATGTTTCTATCTCTCTCTCCCTCTCTGAAATCAATAAAAATATATTTTAAAAAATCAAACTTATTCTGTTTGAGGGTTAAACTTAACACATACCTGCAAGTTGCAATCACCTATGGGCTACCTGTTTGACTCCTTGGACTACAGGAAGACATGCTAACCATGGAAAGGCTATTCAGTGTGTCCCCCCCAAGATGTATATACACTTTAACATCTGATAAAGCTCAATTATGAAAATGAAATGTATTTTAATAAACATTGTCTTTATAATTATTCAAAGTATGTGTTTACTTTTTTGGGAGACACCCTGAATATATAGGCAGGTAGATAGAGCTTTGACATGCCCTGGTACCTGTTGAAATCCCAGTTTTGTCCCCCATAGGTTGAATGAGTGTAATCATTTTTTTTTTTACTTTTAATATGGAGAAACATGGTAACATAGGCTCATTAATATCCTAATACTTTTCCAGTATTCTAACTTCAAGGAATGACAGGGTAAATTGATACTTGATAGAAAGGGAGAGAGAGATAGAAACATCAACAATGAGAGAAAATCATTAATCAGCTGCCTCTTGGACTCCCTGTACTGGGGATTGAGCCTGGAACCTGGGCATGTGCCCTGACCGGGAATTGAACTGTGACCTCTTGGTTCATAGGTCAACGTTCAACCACTGAACAACACTGGCTGGGCATGATTTCATTAAAAAAAAAAATTTTACATGGATATTCTACTTATTCACTTTTCTTTGCCTCAGTTTCCTTATATGTAACCTAGATATTAGTAATAGAGTTGTTTAGAGAATTATATGAGATAATGGATGTAAATTCCTCATAATAATACCTGGTCCATAGTAAATGCTCAATAAATTTTAGCCACTATTATTATTACTATTATTATCATTATGTCCTTTTTAAAAAAATAAATCTTTATTGTTCAGATTATTACAATTGTTCCTCTTTTTTCCCCCATAGCTCTCCTCCACCCAGTTCCCACCCCACCCTCTGTCCTTACCGCCCTCCCCCCACTGTCCTCATCCATAGGTGTATGATTTTTGTCCAGTCTCTTCCCGCACCCCCACACCCCTTTCCCCCCAAGAATTGTCAGTCCACTCCCTTTCTATGGCCCTGATTCTATTATATTCACCAGTTTATTCTGTTCATCAGATTTTTTATTCACTTGACTTTTAGATTTACTTGATAGATATGTATTTGTTGTTCATAATTTTTATCTTCACCTTTTTCTTCTTCTTCCTCTTCTTAAAGAATACCTTTCAGCATTTCATATAATACTGGTTTGGTGGTGATGAACTCCTTTAGCTTTTTCTTATCTGTGAAGCTCTTTATCTGACCTTCAATTCTGAATGATAGCTTTGCTGGGTAGAGTAATCTTGGTTGTAGGTTATTGCTATTCATCACTTTGAATATTTCTTGCCACTCCCTTCTGGCCTGCATAGTTTCTGTTGAGAAATCAGCTGACAATCGTATGAGTGCTCCCTTGTAGGTAATTAACTGTTTTTCTCTTGCTGCTTTTAATATTCTCTCTTTGTTTTTTGCTCTTGGTATTTTAATTATGCTGTGTCTTGGTGTGGTCCTCTTTGGATTCCTTTTGTTTGGGGTTCTGTGCGCTTCCTGGATTTGTAAGTCTATTTCTTTCACCAGGTGGGGGAAGATTTTGGTCATTATTTCTTCCAATAGGTTTTCAGTATCTTGCTCTCTCTCTTCTTCTGGCACCCCCATAATTCTGATGTTGGTATGCTTGAAGTTGTCCCAGAGGCTCCTTACACTATCTTCATATTTTGGGATTCTTTTTTCTTTTTGCTTTTCTGGTTGGGTGTTTTTTGCTTCTTTGTATTTCAAATCTTTGACTTGATTCTTGTGATCCTCTAGTCTGCTGTTGGATCTCTGTATATTATTTTTTATTTCAGTCAGTGTATGCTTAATTTCTAGTTGGTCCTTTTTCATATCCTCGAGGGTCTCGCTAAATTTATTGGCCTTTTCTAGAAAATTCTTGAAAAACCTTATAACCATGGTTTTGAACTCTATATCCAGTAGTTTACTTTCCTCCATTTCTGTCATTTGTGACCTGTTTCTTTGTCTCTGCATTTTGGCTGCTTCCCTGTGTTGATAGAGTGGCTTTGTGTGCTAGGTGTCCTATAGGGCCCAGTGGCTCAGCCTCTCCAGTTACCTGAGGTGGACACCCTTTGTGGGCTGTGTGCACGGTCTTGTTGTAGTTAAGCCTTGATTGTTGTTGGTATCACTGGGAGGAATTGACCTCCAGGCCAATTGGCTGTGAGAATCAGCTGTGTCTACAATGGGAGAACTTCTGTGCTAGAGACACCCTTATGGGGAAAGACTTGCTTCAGTGGGGCTTTGGTGCTCACTGAGTCTGCCCCCTGAGTGTGTCCCTTATGGATCTGAGGAGTTGTAATCTGGATGGTCCCACTCTGACCCTTGGGTACACTGGCTCTTGGATCTCCAAGGAGGTGCTAATTTAGCCTCTGCCTGAGGCCACCCAGCAGGGGCTACAGAGAGATCTGCAGATTTCTCTTCTTTGTTTGGGTTTTGGAGGTGCCCAGATGAGGCCCAGCTGTGAAGCAGTGCAAGCTGCTGCAGGGCCTTGGGCCTTCTTTTTTTTTTTTTTTTTTTTTTTTTTTAACAAGCCAAGTTACCTTTTATTTTTCTGAAGGCAGCTAAGTCTAGAAAAGTGGGGAAGGAAACAGTTATTTACAATGTGAAGGCAAAAAACCTTATTTTTTCCAGACATTCTCTCCTACAAAGTCAAATAACTCTTTAGACTCTTCCCAGGCAAACACTCAAGGACCCCTTGATTTCTGCCTTTACAACTCTCCATACTGTCAGAATCCCAGAACTGTATTATCTTCCCATCTTCCAAAAACAAGTACCAAAAACTCAAGAACACTATCGATTTAATTAAGCAAAGCCCAGGCTTAATTAACAGTCAGGCGCATGTATCGTATGCCTCGAGTGTAAACAAACTAGCAGCACCTGCATCCCGTCTGAAATGACATCAGATCCGGAAGGAGAGATGCAGTTTACTCCCCGCTGACTGCAGGCCACACCCTCCCTCACATTACTTTGGGAGAACACTTCCTGAAGTATTTTCTGATTAACTTGGATTAAAAGAAAAATAAACCTAAACGTGTTCCTGAGTTGCAGATCATTTACAAACTATCCTGTATATTAACATATCTGTTTGAAAATGAAAGAGAAATCAAAGGAAACTTGTCATTCTGCGTTTCTAACAATTAATCTAAACCACTTCATGAACAATTTCCGTAAAACTCACCCCAAAGGTTAAGGAAAGATCCTAGGGTCACAGAACTCTTGATTTCAGTACAAATCAAACCATACCTAAAAGGTTTTCCCTGATCTACTCTCCACCCTAAAACTCAGCCTTTTTATCACAGAAAATGAGTGGCTTCACTGAACTTCCATAAAATAAAACACATCACTAACAAAAGGCTGACAGAAAAAGAGGCGGCCTGAGGACACTAGCTCCGAGGTTGTGCTCCCGGGTGGGTTCTGTGGGCAGTCCTAAGGCCTGTCTGCCGGGAAGCCGGGGCACAGCACCCCACTTCCACTCGCTTCTTACGACTCCCGGCAGGCGGTGGCGTCAGATGTTGAGAGCAGCAAAGGTCTTCACCAAGGTGACCTGCTCGCTGGCCTCCGCTTCGCTCCTGTTGTCCCTGTGGCTGCTCCTGCTCTCTAGGGCTTTGAGACGGTGCCATTCCTCCTGCTGCTGCTGCTTCTCTAAGCGCTGCTGCTCTCGGCGCTGCCTGTTTGTGACCTTTGGGAGGTTGTTTTTTTAAATATATTTTATTGATTTTTTTACAGAGAGGAAGGGAGAGGTATAGAGAGTTAGAAACATCGATGAGAGAGAAACATCGATCAGCTGCCTCCTGCACACCTCCCACTGGGGATGTGCCCGCAACCAAGGTACATGCCCTTGACTGGAATCGAACCTGGGACCCTTCAGTCCACAGGCTGACGCTCTATCCACTGAGCCAAACCAGTTTCGGCGGGAGGTTGTTTTTATTTGCTTTGTTTTCTTCACTAGGGCTGGCCTGCGCCTTAGTATTTTCAGTCCTGCCTTCATTTAAGCCCTGATTTCCAAAGATTCTGGAGCCACTGCCACCCTCCTCCCATAAAGGACCACTCTTCTTCAGCACTCGGCCACTGGACTCGAGGTTCTCCTCTGCATTATTTCTTTTCCCCTGGTTCATCTGAAGCATGGCAATTATTGCAGATTCAATATTATAATTTTCAGCTTCCAGGTTCTGGACTATCAAATCAGTCTGGAGATGAGCAGGAGCTTCCGAGTTGTCATTGATCCTCCTAATACTGTCATAGTGCTCACTGTATCGATATGCGATGTGTAACTCCCGCATGCTGCTTTTATCTGTACCTCAAATCTGCCACAAAGGGGCATTAAGTTGATGAATCACCACATTCAATTGATGATTTCTTGCAAAGGCTACAATTGCATCATTGCCAGCAAATGTACCAGGCTTTGCCAAACTGGCCACATGTTTCTCAAAGGGAATGTCATCTTCTACAAAGGGTTCAAAATCTTCCCGCTGCTTGATCACGTAGTCTACCGTCTCTTGTCGGTGCTGGAGATGATTTTGTGAGTGTCCCTCCAACTGATCACCAAGAGCTCTCAACAGGCAATTACTGTCCCCCGGCACCTCCCGCAGCTTCAGCCCCAGGGCCTGCAGCTGGTTGGTGAAGCTCACGAACTCCTCCTCGCCGCCGCCGGACTCCGGCCGGTTCTGCCGCTCCTTGGCCAGGGCCCCGCGCGCCACCGGCTCGTCCCGCTTGCGCTTGGCCTCGGCTTTCCGGCTGCCGCTGCCGGGCTAGCTCTTGGCCGCCTGCTTTCGGGACATGGCCTCAGCCCCCGGGCCCCGCAGCAGCAGGAGGAAAAGCCGCAGGACGGGGCGGGAGAGGGCAGCTCAGGTGCACAGAAAGGGGAGTGGAGTGGACCACGCGGCCACCGCATCTGCGCCGACACCCGGCATCCAGGTCACGTCCTTGGGCCTTCTTTTGGATGTTCTGGGTCTCACTGACTCAGCTGCAGTTAGTTAGGTAAGTTAAGAATTCAAAAGAACAAGGCCATTCATATGTAAAAGCCTCTGTGCGCAGCTTGGATGGGGCGTAGTCTCAGGGTGGAGCAATCAGCAATGGCTTCCCATCAGCCCTGCCCTAAGAGGCCCCCCGGGTCTCAGTGTCCTGCGGTAATCACTGCAAGCACCTCTGAGAGAAAGCCGCCCTCGTGTTTCGCCCGCTGCCAGACAGTCCAGTTTCTCCCCGTATGAGTCTGGGTCCCTAGAGTCTCAACCAGAACTGGAGTTCAGAGCTGTCGGGAGCTTTTGTCTCCCTCCTGATTGAGAAAGCCAGCCGCTACTCAGTTGCCAGCCCTCTCCACGCGCCTGCACCTCCATACCTCTGCCTTCTGCAGCTCCTGTGAGTCTCAGTGTGCTTTTCTCTTTCCTTCTAGTTGTAGAATTTCCACTCAGCCAGCCTTCCTGTGGTTTGGGATGATGTTCATTTTGTCTTTTAGTTGTAGTTTTGAAATTATTGTGCGAGGCAGCAGTTCAGGTGTTTACCTATGCCGCCATCTTGTTTTCCTTCCTCTATCATTATGTCCTTTATAAAACTAACTAGAGGCCCAGTGCACGACATTTGTGCACTCAGGTGGGGGTGGGTGGGAGCCTGTGCCCTCTCACAGTCCGGGAGCCCTTGGGGGATGTCCGACTGATGGCTTAGGCCTGCTCCCCTAAGCCATCAGTCTGACGACGCGGCCACCGCATCTGCGCTGACACCCGGCATCAGTCTGACATCCCCCAAGGGGTCCTTAGCACTGCTGCAGAGGCGGGAGAGGCTCACTCCACCGCCGCTGCGCTCACCAGCCATGAGCCCAGCTCAGGGCTTTTAGCTGAGCTGTGCTTCCCCTGTGGGAGCACACTGACCACCAGGGGCAGCTCCTGTGTTGAGTGTCTGCCCTCTGGTGGTCAGTGCGTGTCATAGCGACCGGTCGTTCCGCAGTTCGGTTGATTTGCATATTAGCCTTTTATTATATAGGATTTTTGCCACTAAATTCATTCTTTCTATAGTTTAATATGTGTTCTTCTGTGAAATCTGAGTAATTAAGAATACAAATTTTGGTAAGATAATTTACTATGAAATAATTCTTTGGTTCACAAATAACTCATTCTAAAGACCTTTAAAAATAAATAGATTCCATTCAATAATAAAGATAAATTAAAAAATAGATTTCCTCATGGCATACCAAAGTGTTCTTGCTTATTAAAATAAATTACTGTCATCCAACTTGTCTGGAACACATTAACATACAAAATGAGGATTTTCAAAATATACAACTTTTTGATGAGGTACTTTTTAACTAAAAGTTTTATATGATGATAAGAAACCCATTTGGGGCATTACACATAATTTCTAATTCCCATAAGACACCTGCTACACTCTCTCTTTTACAGTTGGGGCACTGAAACACTAAGAGACTGAATCACCCACTCCAGATTTCACAGCTAGTAAGAGACAGAGCTGGATTTGAACCCAGGAAATTCAGATCCAGGATTAACCAATATATAACCACTTAGCTACAATTTCTTTTTCATCCAAGGACAAAGGCTATTCTTTAATTCTCCTTTCTTATGGGTAGACTTTTCCAGGTTTTCATAGTATAATTACCAAAAAAAAAAAGATAGTACTTACCTGACTAATATTGTTTTCTCAAAAAGAAATGGTGGCTCTGCACAAAATGACTGTCTTCTGTTGACTTTTTCTGGGATATAACATCATTGCCTCAGCTGGTACTTCAGCTGAACTATAAAATGTAATGATCTCACACATCTAACTGTGTAACTCACATGATCCATCAGAGGGCAGTAGCTGGTAGCAATTCTGGTACACAAAGACGAGTAGGTCACCTTGTCCAGTTTGTTTAAAAGTCTTCGAAGGGTAAACAAGGCCCGAATTACAACAGTCTTGTCTTTGGAAAAGAAGGCATCCAGGATGGATAACACTAAGCTGCAGACACTTTCTATCTACATATGAAAGGAGGAAAATGGTGGGATTTGGGAAGCAGGAGGAGACTTGAGCTAGCATTTGGTATGTACACGCCTGCATTTGGGCAGCATGCAGAGGTGTGCTGGAGCTGGCTCACAAGAGTCAGTGGTCAAAAATTTTGTGAGCTAATCATTAGAAATCACTACTAAAAATTAAATGTCGCAAAAACCGGTTTGGCTCAGTGGATAGAGCGTCAGCCTGCGGACTGAAAGGTCCCAGGTTCGATTCCGGTCAAGGGCACGTAACTTGGTTGCGGGCACATCCCCAGTAGGAGGTGTGCAGGAGGCAGCTGATTGATGTTTCTCTCTCATCGATGTTTCTAACTCTCTATCCCTCTTCCTTCTTCTCTGTAAAAAATCAATAAAATATATTAAAAAAAATAAATGTCATAAATTTAGAAACAAAACCGATGACAATAAATACTCAAAACATCACTTACTATTTATTTTACTATATTTTACTCCTATATGCCCTTGAGGTTATTTACATGTATTATATCTGTATGATGTGCTATGGTGAACCTCTTCCCAACTCTGTGTTTAATAATGTCCCTTTGATAGCTTGAAGTCAGTCAAGGTGGGAGTATTTAAACCAGGAAAATTGGTCTTATTTCCATTGAGCTGATTGTTAAACATTTACCAACATGCTACTGGCAGCATGCCCTCTAAACTAGGTGATGGTGACCTGTTTGGACACACGAGAGCCACTGAGGTCCTGTGCCAGGTCATGGGAGTCAGTTGAAGATCAGAGACAATCAGAATTTCAGGCAAGGTAAAACTTGAACAGGAGACACCAAAGGAGAAAAAGAAAGGCTGGAAAGAAAAGTAAAAGAAATAAATACTATCTGCCAAAATAATAGCCAAAGGCCGCTGTGTATGGCAGGAAAGTTGAGTCTTTACCAATAGATAGTGTATGAAACCTCAATCCAGTACTTTCACTCTCCTAAATAACCTTGACACCGAATTTCCCCTCAGGTGTTCATAACACTGGGAAGAGTGCTAGACAAGGCAATAACTAACTTTCTGTTCATTAAAAGAATGTACATCGACTTGTATGATTTATTTAAAGCAAATAGACCTTGGCTCATTTCACTTTAAATGCAAAATGGTTGCCCTCTGACTGGCTTAAGTTTTCAGAAATTATGTTTAATAGACAAACAAGGATTTGTTATTAAATATATTATTAAACCAACAGTGATTTATAGAACAGCTATGCTCTCAGCACTGCGCAAAGTACACTGAAATGTACAAGGGAATTACAAAACATAGGGGTACACTTAGGTTCAAACTTCCTGGAAGGTAAGATATAGTGATATGACTCAGCAGGACTAATATAGGGCAGTGTCAGAATCACCTGGAGGACTTTTGAAAACACAGATGGGTGGGCCCAACCCCAGTATTTCTGACTCCATAGGCCTGACCCAGAGCCTGACACGTTGCATTTCTTTTTTTAAAAATTATTATTTAAAATATTACATATGTCTCCGTTTTCCTCCATCAACTCCTTCCTGACCACTCCAACCCCCCACATTGCATTTCTTTTAAGTTTCTAGGACATGCTGATGCTGCTGGTTCAGAATTATATGTGGAGAAGCACACATATATAAAATATTGTATAAGCAAGTGCACATAGCTGGTGTGGCTCTGAGAGAGATGAGGCTGCTAAAGATCAGAACAGTCAGTGGAATTTGAGTAGAACTGACCATTGAAAAGAAAAATGTGACTATGTATAAGTGACGGAGGAAAGTGTTATTATCATTGGAAGGAAAAGCTTGAGGGAGTGCTGGGAGATGGTGATTAACATGCATGCACATATATATGTTGGAAGGGAAATTAACGTGTGTGGTTTAATTTAGACATGTAGAGTGATGTTGATTCTGAGTGCTATGAATGATTTTCTGGGAAAAATATGAATTAGGTGATAAAACCACTAAATTGACTTAACACATTCCTTCCAGTCAACCCAGATCCGTTAGTGATAAAACATCAGTAAGGATATTGAGCAATATCAAGTCTCAGACTGTGACCTGGATGGTGCTGGGAGACACAAATCACACACACACATACCTGGTTGATCACTGGCGCCATGGAGGCGATTTTCTGCAGGCTCAGTTTGCTAACTGCAGGATTGGAGTCATTGACCCAGTTCCTGAAGAGAACCAGAAATTCTTCTGGGAATGGGTCCCTGAAGAATTTGTTCAGAAGCTGAAAGAAAACAGCTATATGTTCCTAAGAATAGTAAAGGCCAACGCGCAATTTCTGTTTCAGGCATAAAAATCAAGACATTTTCAGTAACACTGGAACACAAGTCACACTCAAACTCCAAATACTTATACGTATTCCCACATATATTCCTGTGGTGACATCACCCCACAGCAACTGGAAAAGGCATACTTCCCTTTTATAATCAGTAACTCATCGGTGGAGTGATAATTTGGTATCATGTGAATACTGTGTTCTCCAGTAACTTTTCACTTAATGGTTTTAAAATTATTAATGATTTTTTTCTTCACTCGTTCATTTATTACATTGAGACTTGCAAATAGTGATGTTTTTTATGTTTAGCATTTTTCTACATTTATTGGTCTCTCCCCCGCCCCCCACCACCCCGCAGCCCAGCTTTCCAGTTTTGAGTATTACCAAGGACGTGTGCATTAAAATGTTTTCAATGTATTACAGTTATTTGCAGTTAATATTTCTTTTTTACTTAAATTTGGACAGTAGGACCCCTACACATTGACTCTTATGTTCTTTTGACACAATCCATCTCCCTTTGAGCACTTCTTTGCTTGTGGAAAAATGAGATGTCCCAGGTTCATCTTATATTTTCCTTGCCCCCTGAAATTATCCATTTCTTTAAGGAGACAGGGTTCTTTGCAGTGAGTAATGGTATTGAGACACCATTAGAAGTGGGTACTAGAGTGCACTAATTGTTACTGGTATATTATGTCTTCTGGGTCTTTCTTTACTTAAACTAGGAAATACATTTTTTCTTTTACTTGTAAGTTCATTTTGACAGTGCTGATATATTAAATTAAAATATAACACAGTTTATGTTAACTTTTTATGTTTTTATGTTTGCCTCATCTTTCTCTTACCTGGAAAACCTTGGTGCATAATAATACTAATATGTGTACTCATTTTTCTTTTTACTTTATAATGCATACCATAGCTTTAAAATTATGATATCAACATACAATATTAATTTACCTCCTGAGTAAAAGTGAGTATTTTAAAAAATATTTTTGTCCTTAAAATATATCTCAGTAAGGATGTATAGTCAAAGCACTATGTTCTAAAGTTACTTGATATCCTTCACAAATTTGTGTGTGAGAGGGAGAGAGAGAGAGAGAGAGAGAGAGGGAGAGAAAATCATACAGTTCATTGAGAAAATACTAAGGTCATAATAGGTAAGTAGACAAAGAAGAAATTAGATTATTCACAAAATGGAACTTTAAAAACCAAGGTGAAAACACATGATTCAAGAAAAAAAAAAGTAATGCTTTAAACAGAGGTAATAATATTATCCTCATTTTTCATGCATTAGGATCATGTAAATCAACTAAAATATTATTAGAATTACTGTAAGAGCACAGGAAAGTAGCTGAATTCAAGAAAATAGTTTAATTGTCCTGAACATTCAGCAACAATGAGCTTGAGAATCTAAATTAAAAAGCCACATTCACACTAACAATTTAAAATAATATAAGCTAACTTAATTCCAAAATTAATGTGTAAAATTTATATGAAAATGACAAAATATTAAAGAAAAAAGAAATTATTATAAAAATATCAACTTTTCCTAAAAAGCTCATAGCATTAATGTAATTACAGTATTTTCAGCAAAAGTTTATTTTTCTTCAAACCTAGCAAAGTTATTTTAAAGTTTAACTAGAAGAACAAATATATAGGAAGGACAGAAGGAGTTTTGAAGAGTTGAGGAGAATATGGTTTGCTAGATATTAACATTTATGCAAATGGCCATAATTCAACAGTGTGATGCTTCCACAAGAATGAAAATAAATGGAACCCAGGAGAGTCATTTGAGACAGACCCTAGAATGTGTGCTTGCGTATATGTGTGTATGTATATGAAATAATAAAGTTAATGAAGGTAGTATCACTAGTGAGTAGTGAAATTAATGCATATTAATTAAATAATGCTTGGTTAGATAGTTAATTATCTAGGAAAACTAAAGTTAGATCCAAAAGGATTTCCTCAATTTGTTTGACTCTAGTATGGCATTACAATTTATGGTGTAATATTCATATACAAAGTAATAGAGTTCTACATCTTCATTTCACCCAGTTGTTTGGCCCATTCTCAACCCTGCCCTAGAAAGCCTAAAGTATTATTTAGATCCCAGATGTTACCTACTAACTTTAGTAAACTAAATTATCCCTCCATATACTTCAACAGGCATGCAAAGATATATGAATGGTATTTCAAAAATAATTAGTGTTTGTGCAAATCTCCAGGAAATGACAAAAGCTAACTCCTGGAGCAGGTTGAGGGTTCAACTCTTTCCAGATCTGTCTCCACCTTACCCCCTCAACCTCAGACATCTGTCATTGTCTTAACTTGTGGTAAAATAAATATTCAGAGAGGGAGATAAAAGGTCGGCGTGTTGGGTAAGTTTGGGTAAGAAAAGAGAGTAAGAACTCAGTTGTTCACAGTCTCCTAGTACAACTCACTTCAGTAAGGAAAATTACTGTGATCACACCCTCCTCTGTTCTTCTAGGACCTTCCACTGAGAGCTTGTAGAGATAATGTAGGGTCTCTGGAAATTGCGGAAAGTTATGTTCAGCGAGAGTTCTGTAAAGAGGAGGCACTGAATTAGCAAAGAAGATAAGAATACCTTCTGCATCAGTAAATGATAATGGTGGTAAAGAGAGAATTAGTATCTTTATATTTTGTACCACCCAGATAACAAGAAAGATATTCTCTGATACTCCCTAATCCATGGTAAACAGCAGCCCCAGTATGAATTCTGCACAGACCAGGGGGAAGGATATATACCTGGGTCACTGACAACATCTCTTAACATCACTGCAGTTTCCCGTCTCTCATCCTGTGCCACAGAACAGAATGCCCTATATTATGGCAACCTCCCATCAGTGCCAGACCAAAGGGAGAGAAAATAAATACCATGGAAATTTCAAATGGCCATGCAGGTCGCCTTTTGGTTATAGACCAAGTCCTTCCTTTAAATGATGTAAGAAAGGAGAGAGTTGGTGCTATCCTGGGTTACTCTGAAGCAAAGGTGGTGAGCCCTAACTCACTAAGCCATTCTCCATGACACACTTGGGCACTGGCTAGGCTCACAGCTGCCCTGACATCCTGGTGGGGATCAGATAGGTCATGGCAGGATTAGGAAGGATGAGGTGGCACAGATTCCATTTGAAGACTCCAGGTGGGAGCTCTAATCCAGTGCTTCTGGACATTAATGTGCACACAGATCATCCGGGGAATCTTGCTAAAATGCAGATTCTGATTCAGTAGATCTGCCGTGGGAGTCTGTATTTGTAAGTCACAGGTGTTGCTGTGGCTGCTGGTCTGTGGACCACACTTTGAGTACGAAGATCCCAAATTACTAAGGACAGAGTGACTATTAACTGGGGGCCATTTGCAGGGTGTAGATGAACTACACTTTTACAAAACTAGATGCGTTCCTGAAACCCATGTGCAAATAAGAGCATCAGGAGCCCAGAGACCATTTGGAACGTACTTTCTGGGCCAGTCACAACTTTACATGGTCTGTTATGTTGTCAAGATTATGTATCAGCATAATCTTGATCAGCAAATCTGACCCCTATAACCAGAATCTTGCTATTTACTAACAGGCTACTTAGGAAAAAAAAAAAAGGAATCTTTCTAGGACAAGAAAAACAAAAGTCCTCTTTCATTATACTTTCCCAAATTTATTTGTCTCATTGAGCA
Organism: Plecotus auritus; assembly: GCF_963455305.1. NCBI lineage: Eukaryota > Metazoa > Chordata > Mammalia > Chiroptera > Vespertilionidae > Plecotus > Plecotus auritus. The sequence goes on from NC_137778.1 coordinate 27,182,427, forward strand.
TGGTTTTGATCAAACCCCTTTCAAGAGGGAGCACAGCAATTACTGACTGATGCCTACAGAGCAGGAAACAGCGAACAATCAAGGAAAGAAAAATCAGATTCAGCTCTAGTTGTCCATATCAGAAGGAGAAACCTGTCCTGTGGAGAGAGGGAAGTTAGGAATCTACATCACCAGGTACAAGGGCAGGAAAGGGAAAACTATTCCAAAGTATAAGCCCCTCCAAATAAGTGAAGAAGTAGGAATCACAGGGCAATTCAGATCATCATGAGAGATTTGGAAGTTAGAGTGGGTATTGATTATGTTCCCAGGTGGCTTCACTGAAGAAAGACGGAGAAGGTGGGACAGAGACCCAGAGCCCTGTACAAACAGAGCCCGTTCTTACTTGGCAACGAGGTAGATCCCATGGAGGTGAAACAGAACCTGGGAGACCTGTTTCCAGAAATTCTTTCTCTTCAGAGAAAGATCCACCTGCTGCAGTCCGGAGCAATTCAGTAGCACTCTCAGGGCGTCCCGGGCATAGCTAGGGCCCAGGAAGAGAGTAAAGTCATCACCTGACTGTGGCCTTCACATAACCAAGTACATGGGACCTGCCCTTTCATTGCATCTTGGGCAGGATCCTGGTTTGGGGAAAGGGGTTATTTGAAAGGAAGGAGACTGCTGAATGCTATTTCTCTCTCCTGATTAACTGTACATGGGGTGTGGGTTTCTGCTGAAGTTGTAGCATGTACAACCTAGGATTGACCCTGGAGCAGCTTATTTGTTTATTCACTTTTGAACAGCTTATTAGCAGAAGATGTTAAATGATATGATACCTTGCTCCAGGTGTCTGTTGATTTTCTTCCTTGGATGCTTTACATAAGTAGACCTATTCTCATGTACCTGATATGTATGCTTGAAAGAGTAAATTAAATATCTGAATGGGCTTGACAGACCATGATATTAGAGTTCCGCCTGCCCTACAGTCCATACCAGATAAGGGCAAATAGCAGACAGTTGGGTCCATCCAGATTTTCCCAGAGAGTAGCAGAGCTAACTGTACTCTCTTGGGTAAAAGGGAAGAGCTGAACATCACCCAACATGAACATGCGTGGCTGCTATCACAAGCTCACACACCACAGAGAACACTTGTGCACATTATCTAACATGTATGACAACCCTGAGAGCGCCCTATCAGAGAGTACAGGGCGGAGTGGGAACAGGCTGCTCCCTGTGCTCTCTCTGCGTGGTGGCCTCCCATCGTGACAGGAATAAGCCAAGTTCTGTGGAAGTGGTTCTTTATACACTGCACTCACGCTCAGCAAAGGTTCTGGCTAACTTCTAGGTACTCGGGAGTTGCTTTGCTGAAGGCATTTTACCCTTTAGAGGAGGGAAAACATAATAAATGAATGCACTGCCCACAGGATTATGAAGACTCCACTTGAACCTGAGGGGGTAACTCTCATTCAAGCTCTCATGGAAGCAAGCTCTCATTCAATCTGAAGTAACCACTGCTAGCTCACAATAAATTGTCCTCCGAATCCAGTTGCATGTTGCTGCTATAGCAGAGTTGAAACATGAGGGCCATCAAGAGCTGAGGAAAGAACTGGGCCACTGCTTTCTTGTAAGAGCCAACGGGCAACAATGTGCACAGGGCCTGGGACGCCTGCAAGGGAAGGAGACAGTGCCAAGGATGTCACCATCTCCCTCTGAACCTAGTCAGCCTAGTGAGGACAGGGGAAGGGACTTGGCAAACCCCATCCCCACCTCCTTGAGGGAAGCCTGAAGCATGCATGTGTTCCTTCATCCAATAGCAGCTGCTAAATCCATTTTGTGCCAACCATTCCATGGCAGTGAGCTTCCAAAGCACTATGGGCAATCCCCGCCCTGCCACCAGATCAGGAAGCAAGCCGATCCCCAAGGAAGGCATACATCCCAAGGGCCCCTTCCTCTGTGGCCATGAAGACTAGTCCTACCAATAACCTTGTCCTCCCTGTGCTTAAACAATCCAGGTTAATGAGATAGTAAGAGAGGTGGGCCAGGACACTAACAAATTGTTCGGTCCACTGACCAACCACATCAGAAAAACACATCTCACAACCTCACGTTAGTGAAGCACTCTCCATTATTCTCTATATCTCTGTAAGATTCGAATTTATTCCCAGGAATGATGGTTTTGGTCCTTGGGAGATGTATAATGATGGACATAAATGAGATTAGGTCTTCTTTAAGATACTTTAGATGTGTGTATGATCAGCTGGTGGCTACCTCTCTGAATCCATCTTCCACACTGTCACCCTTGCTCAATTCTGTCCCGACTGTTTGTCCTTCTTGCCTTCAGTGATATACCAGTGAGTTCCCATCACTATAAAACTTTCCCCCTTTTCTCTGTCTACATCTCTGTTGCCCACATACCGCAAAGATCACTCCCTCACCTCATTCAGATGTCACCTCAGCAGAGAAGCCCGCCCTGGACAACTTACCTAAACCTTCCCTGTCCCTCTCTTTTCACCACAGCACTTTGTATCTCTTCTAAGATTCCTATCATCTGACACATGACACATTTTTTGTTTCATCATTTGTGTATCTCACCTGAACATAAAGCTTCATGAACAGAGAGTAGCACATAGTAGGCACTCAGTAAATATGTGTTGGATGAATGAATGAATGAGAGCAGGACTGTGAAAGGAAGTATGACTGAACCTGAGGGTAGATGGGAATTTTCACCAGGAAAAAGAAACACCCGTCTATTTACCGCAACGGGCATCATATTGGTAGCATCCAGAGAGGAACGTCTTCTTTCCAAGATGGTGTCCTGCATTTCCCCAGGCTTTCCTTTCAGTATCAACAAGATTGTCTTCAGCACGTAGGGGGCCACGCTGGACTCGTTCCCGGCTGCATGCCACATCAGTATCAAAGTGCTGCCAACACAATCCATTGTATAATGAGAATCACAAGTGGTTCATTTCCTACTTAATGCTGGGACATGAATTAGGAGAATGGTCTTGGTTTTTTTTTTTGTTTTTTTTTTTAGCAAAAAAGACACTGTAGACCAATCCAAAACAAGCTAATATTCCCATTTTCAAACGATCCTCTGGAGTCACTTGTCTTTGGAAACAGAGGAAGAATTTCAGTAATAAAAATACTGTTGACATGAAATAAATAAAATACAGTATGCAAAACCTGCAAGTTCATTTCCTGTTTAAATATCTGTTTAGTTCAATGTGAAGCACTGATCAGCTTTTTGCCCCCAATACTGTTCCTCCCACCTTGTGACCTAGTTTGTCCAGAGATAACAGAATATTTAAAAACTGGGATGGAAATACAAATTAATATATAAATAAATACACCAATTGCAAAAACAAACTAGGTAAAAACTAAATAAAAAACTATATAAATGAAAAGATTAGAAAATTAAATATAAAGTTAAAAATAATTAAATTAATGGCTCAGAGGAATGAGCCATTTTGCCAAAATGCCACACATTTAGTGATATGGATGTAACTAGAACCCAAGCCTCTCAACATCCAGGCCCCTAGCTCCTTTCCCTACATACCTGGCCACTCCTCAAAATTATTATTGCTATTGCTCATTTTAAAAACTGCTGTGTACCTCTGTGCTGGGGTATTCTTGGTATGTTGTCAATCCGTGCTGGGTTCTGAATGCTATTGCTCAGTCTCTTTGCATTGAAGTTCCTATATGAGGGCCTGGCTCCCCGGAACATGTCCAGATATGTCTGACTCTGGACACTTGGAGCAAACCCTGTAGAAGGGGTGAGGGAGCCTTACTTGTCTGCTGGAACTGGGTAGTCCATAAGCTGAAAGATGACCTTCTTCGGTGAAGTACGTGTCAATAAAGTGATGACCCGCAACATAGCGTGCTTCATAATGTGAGTGGGATTCCCAGACAGTTGCTCATAAATAGCATTCACAATCTTAGACACCTGGAAAAGTCATTTCACAGGTCAAGAGGACTCTCCTGGGTCCTGTTCCCCGCTAAACGAGGGCATTTCTTGGACTGAAGAATTCACTCCTTCTCAGAATAACCAAAGCAGCAATTATCACACAAATAAGTACTACTGGGGTGCATATTTATGTGTATGATCACACAATGCCAAATATGTGTTTGGATGAGGAATAGACATACCTGTGCATTTATCGATAGTGGGAAAATACTTATTTTTTAAAAGTTTATTTTGGGAGTATAGATGACTTTATTATATTAGACATACAAACTCAATATAGAAAACATATAATTCAAATATTTTAAGAAGAAAATCAAAATGTGAAACAGAATAATAATGGAACTATATACTTCAAATTTATTTTGACAAAGTGGAAAAATCTACATACCAGGTTCTACAAATTAGGTAGCCAGCCCTACAGCAGAATGAGGGACCTTGAAAACTTTCCTTAATGGTGATTTGAATTATAGTTGTACTATTTTATTGTTATTAATGTGTGTTTTTTTTAAATTTGAAGCAAATACAGGAAAATATTATGATTTGGTGTGATTGGTGGGTGAAACGTTCATTACATTATTTTCTAAGCTTTTCTGTACACTTGAAATATTTCAGAAAAAGAGCCTCATTTTATTAGTGACATAATGATGCAATGGCAAGGACTATATATGCAAAGAAGTAGATAGATAACGAAGGCAACAGGAGCGTTTTAGAGGGTAAGCTCTGAGCTTCCCTGCTCATTGTCAAGGATCTTACCATGGTGACCTTGTTGGCGTGGAATTCCAGAGTCAGTTTTAGTATGATGGCCGCCTCCTTTGCCATTACAGGATCAGGTGCATTGAGTCTCATAAAGAGATTCCACACAAAGTCAGTCAGCAAGACTGGCTCTAAGGTTTGTCCTATACTCTGAAATAAAAAAAGAGAGAGCCATGAGCTCAGGCCTTACCCACATCAGTGTAACCTCAGACATCACAGGGAAACTCTGGGGCTAGGTAGGGCCTCATGACTTTTGTGGGCTCTCGGCATTTTTGCTGTTGTGGGCCTCTTCCTCCATTACAGAACGTTAAAAATTATAATTTACAACAGTGTTGGTATTAAGATGACTATAATTCAAGCTAAATTGTATTTATTTTTTCCCTTGATCTTTAAAGCAATTAAAACATTTTCATCTGGGTAAGTCAGCTCTTAGGGCAGGCCAGGGAGAAGTGGAAAACCATGGCATTCCAATTAAAAGGAAATGTAAAATATTGATTTTTTCCCAACTCAGCTACTCACATATTAGAAATCATTGTGAAGCTCTTCAGCTTTGGAAATGATTTTGCTCAGATCAGAAGCAAGCATAATTAGTAGAAGATTTAGAAGAGGGTGGGGTAGGAAAGGGTGTAGACTTTTCTCTTCCCCAAAGAAGGATCAAGGAGTAAGAAGAGAAAAAAAGCACATATGTCCGTAACTGAGGTACAAAAAACACAATTCAAACAATCTCCTTTTAAAGTTACAGGAATATCCATGGACCATGAAATGTGAACAAAATTACATGACAATACATTTCTCAGTTAAGAAAGATGAACGAACCATATTTTCTCCTTTTGTGTGTTGTGTGTGTGTATATATACATATTGTGTATATTCCATTTATATAAAATAAAAAAATTATTGAAATATAACTTTTGTCAAAATAAGTTGTCACAAAAAAATACACATGAAACAAAAGCCATAAGATGAAGCAGCGGTTAAGTTACCTGAGCGATTTTAGTTTTGTCTCCTCGCAAGATGTCAGGGAGGTATTCTATATCCAAGAGCGAAGGCAGCCAACTGTGACTTCCAGACTTATCACACTTTATAATTTTACTTTCTGCAATATCCGCTGTGTTAAAGAAAGAGCTTAAGCTTTAAAAAAAAACTTTATTTTATCACTAGTTCCTTCTACAACATTGCATTTTCCAATTTCCTCTTTCTGCCTAATTCTGGAGCTCTGGTTTTCTGACTATTGACCACCCTAGTCACATAAACTATTATGACTGCACTGACCCAGAATTCATAAAGTATTTAAGAGAGGCTTCTGTAAAATGTGAATGAAGAACATAGATCATGTTAATAGACTGATCAGATGTCCATACATTTAGACATCAGATGCATTGTTCGGGGCACTTGAAAAGCTACTGGGGAATCTGTTGTTGGAAGAGCAGACTTGGAGGCATTCTGCCAGGGCTGGGGGACTGTGTTGCAGGAAAGTCAAAGCCTCAAGTGTCTTTAGTTCTACTGCAGGTAGGTTTTTAAATGATTTCATTTGTCAACAGGTTTATAGAGAGATAATTGACATACAAAATATTTAAAGTCTACAATTTGGTAAGTTTTTATGTATGTGTATATTCATGAAAACATTACCACAGTAAAGCAAAACAGGTCATAGTCATTGCCTCCAAAAGTTCCCTCGTGCCCTTTTGTAACCCCTCACACCTGCTGCCTGGACCCACCCCCTGATCCAAAGGCAACTGTTGATCTGCTTTCTATTCTAATTTTATGTAAGGGGACTCATCTAGCATGTACTCTTTTATTGTTTGGCATCTTTCACTCGGCACAATTATTTGTGATTCATCCATGCTGTTGCATGTATCAATAGTTCCTTCCTCTTCACTGAATGCTATTCCATTGTATGTAAATACTATCATCTGTTTATCTGCTCACCTGCTGATTGATGGACATTTGGGTTGTTTTTAGTTTTGGGCTATTACAAATAAAGGTGCTGTCCACATTCACATGGAATTCTTCATATGAATACTAGAGGCCCTGTGCATGATTTCGTGCACGGATGGGGTCTGGCTGGCCCGCCCCAATGGGGTCCAATCAGGCTGGGCTGGCCAGGGGGAGGGAATGCGGGAACCGCCCCTGCTCCCCATTGGGGTGGGGGAGGCGGTTGGGGGCAGGGCCAGCCAGGGGGAGGGACCGCGGACAGTTGGCAGGTTGGCCCCACCACCTGGTTGAACTCCTGGTTGAGGGGATAATTTGCATATTAGCCTTTTATTATATAGGATTTGTTTTCATTTCTCTTAGGTAAATACTAAATTGTAGGATGACTGGATCATACAGTAGATATGTGTTTAACTTTTTGGGATACTGCCAAGTGATTTCCCAAAGTTGTTTCATTTCACATTTCCTCTGTTGAACATGGTTTTATGTGCTTCCTTGCCATCTGTGCTTCTTTGGTGAAATGACTATTCAAATCTACTTCTATTTTTTAAATTTGGCTGTCTGTTTTCTTAATGGGTTTTGAGTATTCTTTTAAAATTCTGGGTACAAGTCTTTTATCATATGTAATTTGAAAATATTTTCTCCCAGTCTGTGGCTTACCTATTCCCTTAAGAGTGTCTTTTTAAAAAAATAATAATAATTATTTTTAATCCTCACCCGAGGATATTTTTCCATTGATTTTTTTGGGAGAGTTTAAGAGAGAGGGAAGGACAGAGAGAAATATCAATGTGAAAGAAACACATCGATTGGTTGCCTCCTGCACAAGCCTTGACCAGAGCCCAGGCGGGAGAGGAGCCTGCAACTGAGGTACTTGCCCTTGACCAGAATCGAACCCAGGACCCTTCAGTCTGCAGGCCAACGCTCTATCCACTGAGCCAAACCTGATAGGGCTTAACAGTGTCCTTCAAAGGCGGAAATACAAATTATTTTATTTTCATTTACAAGTCATGCTTTTGGTGCTGTATTTGGGAAATCTTTGCCTAATCCAAGGTACAAAGGTTTATTCTAGTTTCATAATTTTACATTTAGTTCTATGATCCATTATGAATTAGCTTTTGAACGTGTATGAGATATAGATCAAAGTTCTTTATTTTGCCTACAAATAACCAATTTTTAAAGTTAATAAGGTGACATTGGTTAATAACATTATATAGGTTTCAAGTATACAGTTCTATAATACAACATCTGTATATTGCATTGTGTGCTTATCCCCCATCGAGTCTAGTCTCCCTTCATCACCATATGAAATAACCAATTTTTAAGACACTTTATTGAAATGTATCCTTTAGCCACTGGATTGCCTTTGAAGCTTGGTCAAAATTTATTTGACCACGTATATGTGAATCTATTTCTGGATCTACTTAGTGCAATGCTAGATAGAAGTAATGACAGTACAAATTCTTGTATTTTTCTTGATCTTTTGGGAAAATCACTTGGTATTTCGCTACTAAGTAAGATGTTAGCTGTAGGTTTTTCATAGATGTACTTTAGCTGGTAGAGGAGGCTCTGTTTTTATTCCTAGTTTTCTGAGAGTTTACTATTATTATTTTTTAAATTCAGAAGTGGATGTTGAATTTTGCCAAATGCTTTTTCTGTATCTACTGAGATAACCATATAGTTATCTTTTTTTAAATCTGTTAATATAGTATGTTACATTGATTGATTTTCAAATGTTAAATTTATATATCATTTCTGGGGTAAATTCTATATGGTCCTGGTATATTATTATTTTTATTTATTGTAGTATTTGATTTGCTAAACTTGTAAAGAAATTTGCATCTATGTTCTGGAGAGACATTGAGCTGTAGTTTTTTGTTTTTATTTTTCTTGTAATGTTTTTATGTGGTTTTAGTATCAGAACAATGCCAGCCTCATAGAATGAGGCTGTATTCTCTCATCCTCACATTTCTGCACGCATTTGTATAGAATTGGTATAATATCTTCTTTGAATGTTTGCTGGAGTTTTCTTTGTAAGAAGACTTCTAAATATAAATTCATTTTCTTTGATATAGGGTTTTCAGGTTATTAATGTCTTCTTGAGTGAGCTTTGGTAATTTGTGTTTTCAATGAATGTGTCTGAGTTGTCAGATTTACTGGCATAAAGTTGTTCATGGTATCTCTTATTATTCTTTTAATACCCGTAAAATGTCTAGTGACATTATCTTTCTCATATTGGTAATTTCTGTCTTTTAATCCCCCCACCCCCATGTTCTCAAAGAATCTGCTTTTGGCTTCATTGCTGTTCTCCTATTGTTTTTCTGCTTTCAATTTTTATTGGGTTTGTTCTGTTTTAGTGGCCCTTAGAAAAGGTGGTGACTCTTTCTTACCATTATGACAGTTTGCAATGCAGAGGAGGTGATATATTCCAAAGGATGCTTGCTGTGTGATGGACACATCAGTGTGGGAACATAGAAGAGACAGTTCTGCTGCCAGGTCCCCCAGACATGGAGCGTCCACACTTCCCTAGTGGAAAACAAAGAAGAAAAATGTATTGCTGTGCAGAGTCAACATTAAATGTCTGTACCTTAACTTCTAATGTATATGTCAGACTAGAATGAGAGGATGAGCTTCAGAGTTCACAGAATCTGTGTTCCAATCTTGGCTCTGTTACTGAAGCCTCAGTTTCCTCATCTATGAAATGCAGGTAACAAATCCTACCTTATAACAGTTACTAGTGGCCTGATGCACGAAATTCGTGCACTCCAGGTCGGGGGGCATCCTCCAGCCTGGCCTGTGCCCTGTCACAGTGCAGGATCCCCATGATCCATCACCCCAAAGAGGTAGGCCCCATCCACCCATCTGGGGCTCCTTGATGGATTGCCCCAAAGAGGTAGGCTGGAGCTGGGGGTCCTGCTCCCACACTGTGCAGAGGCATGGGACCCCCAGGCCTTGCCGTGTGGAGGCCTCCGCCGGGCCCCACCTCTGGGTCGGGCCATGCAGAGACCTCTGGACTCCTGGTGCAGGTGCAAAGAGGCTTCTGTCAGGTCCCAGGCCTCCTGGTGATGGATTGTGACGGTGTGACGCAAGTCCCCGATGCTGCAAGTCCCTGCCCACCCGCGCCTGCTGTGCACACAGCCTGCTGATTGATAGTTACGCGTGAGGGCATCCCAACCATTTGCATGTTACCCTTTTATTAGTATAGATTATGGAGACTAAGAGGGGGGAAGGCAGGTAGCATGGATGACAAAAAAGAAAGTTTGTAGCAAAGTGCTCAGAGATAACAGTGACTCACTCATTGAGGCACTATTACTTTGTATTTCATCAATCAGGTAGCAATTTGCAGATAGCCAATTCCCAGGATACTTGAGGGGAGGTACAAGGATTGATACACCCTCCTGCTTCCCTTCTTCATGTATGAAAACCTTCAGATGACCCCTTCAGTCACTGGAGAAATATGACTTCCTTCTGGAATGGCTCTGATTCTTCCCAGCGAAACTCATTTTTTAAAATTCAGAGCATTTACTTCTGATGTCAAACCTACAACCACAACATTTATGTATTTTTCCCAGCAACTTCTCTGACACAGGTTGCTTAAATATTTAGGTTTTTATCTCAACAAAATTGTTTGGCTTGGTCAAATGCAAAAAAGAAGGCACTAGAGACAGAAGAGAGGAGAGGTGGAAGAGACATTTTGTTTTTGTGAAAATATAATTATCAATGTTTTTCTGCTATGCTCTGTCCACATGTAGGTTTGATAAGCTAGTGGGCCTGCAGAATCTTCTTGTCTCTAAGACAGGTATTTCCTAGATAAATACTTTGATGATTCAAGCAACTGTTGGCGGTAAAAGTAGAATCGAGTCAGCCCTCTAGGGGGATCCTGAGGCCTGTTTCTCCTTTCTATTTCTCTCATACTCCCTTATCCCTGTCTCTCATGCTCTCATGTTGCTTGACCCACCCATACACCTCTCCCTCTCCCTCTCCCTCTCTCTTTCCCTCTCTCTCTCTCTCTCTCTCTCTCTCTCTCTCTCTCTCTCTCTCTCACACACACACACACACACACACACACACACACACACACACACACACACACAGTCATTCTGAAGAAGAATGTGAAGTGACCTGGGCCATGAACCCAGACCATAACTGAATTAGGATGCTGAGAATGATGATCTCAGCAAAAGAAGGGAAGAGAAACTCTTGCTTCTGCGGATGCCTTTGGAATCTGCCTATTTTAGGAGTCCTATAAATGTCTTAGCTACTCTTTTTGAGACTAAATTCTCATTTGTATCTCGATTATCTGTTGTTGTTTTTTTTAATCATCCCTCTCCCCCCCCCCTCATTATTTATGGTGGTTAGTCTTTTGTATTTGGAGGATTTTCTCACGGGTCTTGGTTGTCTGGTCATATTTAAAAATGTGATGTTCCTTGGTGGGGTTTTCTGCATGAACGAGGCTTGTCAACTGGTGGGCTTCACTTTAGAATGATTAGGAAGTGAGCCTGGGGTCATGTAGATCTAAACAACAGAACCAAGATAATTTTGTCAGGGGATTGACAGCTGTTTTGAGAAAAAAAAAATTCTCAGATTTTGCCTGCCATTGGCCTCATGTCCCTGTGGAATAGAGCGTGTGTGTCAGGGAGGAGGAGAGGCAATATACATTCTTCTGCACCAACTTTCAATGAATCCTTTTAGTTACTGCTTATGTTTTCAGCCTTCCTTTGCCTCCCACCCACCATCATTACTTGGGCTTCCACAGCTCCAGTCTCTCTGTGGTTCCACAGGGTATACTGCCTTCCTTTTCAGTCCCCCACCCTACGTTCCTGTGCTCTGGCCTCTCCGCCTTCCCTGACAGGCTTTATCAGCTACCCTCTTCTTTCTACTCTCTCATCCAGAAGTTTGTTGACATCACTAGCCCATTGGAAACCCTTCACGCATTCTCTGTGTTGCTGTGCATTTATACCTTCAACTAATTTCACTGCTGTCATTTTGTGAGAACTCTGGAGATAGGGTGTGAGATAAAAACGTGTCTGTTAGCTTTGACTAGAGATCTTTCTTTCATTTTTAAAATGCTCATGTGCCAAAGGAACAAACTGAGGAAAAATCTCTGTTAATGCTATGACATATTTAGCTCACATCTCCTTAATATTTTAATTCAAGGGACAAATGTTCTTTGATTATAGTAGTTTTTTTTCTTATCCTGATGGGCACATTGATCATTAAGAGGAATAACACTTAAAAATATTTCTGAGTATAAATGATGGTCAGGATTGTTCAATAGGACGGGAGCCTCAGACTCTGGAAGACACAGGCTAGGGTAATTTATGAAGAAAAAAGTCTTTATTCAGTGAATGGAATGATTAGGGGTTAGGTGCGTACTCCTGAGAACAGAACTGATAGTCACATTTAGTTAGAGAAGGGCAGAACAAATCTTCATTGATTTTGTGTCATAGAAATACAAAGATCAAGCCTGTGGAGAACTTATTAATTTATTAAAATATTTTAAATATTTAATTTATTAATACTATTTCTGATTGTTTTGTTTTATATACTTATTTACCCACCCCCATTAATTTCACTGACTTAGCCATCCTTAGAAAACATTATTTAAAGAGAAAATTAACTTAGTAAAGTTTGATGCTTTCAGGACTGTGAGCTGTTTCCATGTCCTGGAAAACGCTGGTCTGCTTCCACCTGGTGGTATTTAGCAAACATTGCAGAACAAAGTAATAGGTTATCCCCACCTGGCTCTCAAACAAATCTCAGTCATAGCTAGGAACCTTCAGCAATGCACGAGAGCCTTCTGCTGCTCGTGTGAATTTATGCATTTATTCTTTCACAGTTGAGGGGTGGGCTATGTGCAGGGGACAATAGCCTTTACAACTGTAACTGAGAGCACCTGAGTATCCACAAGAGTGAGACATGTTCATAGATAGTGTAAAAGGCAGGCAATGACCCTCAAAATATAGAAAACCCCAGTAAACACTGACAAGAATGAGATACCTATTTCTTCTCCATTGAGAAGGTGCAAGGAAAGGGGCATTCTGATTTTCAGGGAATGCAAACTGGAGGACACTTGTGCATTACTTAACTTTAATCTACTCATAGTTTTTGATTTATTATCTTTGTAAGCATTTATAAGAACTCACATGCTTGCGCAAAATGACCATTTTCATATTGTTTGAAGTAGAGAAAATACACCAAAATATACCAGGCTATTCAGTTGAAAAGTCTATCAGCTAAAGAATAGTTACAATATATTAAACTTATGGAATATGTACTGTGGTTAAAGAATAAAATAAATCTATGAAAATATCTGTAGGACATATTGTTTGTGCAAAAAGAAAATTGCAGAACCATAGGTAAGTATGAGGTCACTTTGGTAAAGAAACACTAGGGAAAAAAGCAGTATATCTCCATGTGTGCATGTGTGGATCTTCCTGAAAGCTGTTGGGCAGGACCCACATCACTGGACATGGCTGAGAAGGAATTGGGGTGGAGAAGGTAATAAAGGAAGACTTCATCTATATCTCCAGCATGTTTAAGTGAAAGTACTCAAGAATCACTTTTATAAATTTAACGTAAGTAATGGTTTAAAAAGATGATAGAAAAGGTGAAATAAGAAGTAAGGATGGAAGTCTTTGTAAAGTTACAAATAGCATTGATTGTAGTTTACAGAGGAAAATTGAGACTGAGCAAAAGCCTGGGTTTGACTCACTCATACTTTTGGTGTAAAGCAGGAGGCATCTTCATCAGTTGCTTGAGAAATCCTGCTGTTTGACAGAGTCATGCAGGATACTGACTCCTTTCCCAATATCCCAGCTTACCAGCACAATCAGACCCAGCAGGCATCACATGCTCTCGAGACCTAAGTCTTGGAAAAGAGCACTAGAGAAATGCAGTCTTCAGAAGCAGGGAGCCAGATAGCACACTGTCACTTACATATCCCTTGACTTTCCTGGATGCAAAGTTTAGCACCCTGCAGATGATCACCAAGACTCTATGCTGCAGGTATGAGTTATCTTCACTCATCCACACGGCCATTTCCTGTGGAAAACACAAGAGTCATCATAGAACCATGGTGTTTCCATTCCAAATCAGTGGAAACATCACCACATCAAGGGTCAACACGGTCTCTGATTATTTCACACCTAACCTATATTTATTTAAAAAAAATATACAAAAACCAATGAGTATACTAATCTCTACTAGTATATTCCTTCATCTACTATAGTAACTGCCATTATAATGGGTGTTATTTAATTCTACCCAACAAGTATTTCCTGATATCCACTCTAACAGTCATGTTGGAAGGTGTCCTGAAAAGTTGAACATGAGGTGATGAGGGGATCATCAGTGGCTTCTCCTCTTTTTCTTTCAAAATACATGTTCTCTCTCTCTCTCTTTTTAAATCACAGGGTCTGATTTTCAGTTTAAAAAAAATTGAAATGTTATCTGATCCTGATAGGTCATCTTATCCCAGAATTTTCTTTCTGAAGATATTTCCTGGCTCAGGTTGTGGAGTACATTCCCAGAGGCAGCTTGGTTAAAAAGTTCTTGTAAATATTGATTCCATCTGTTCTGTCTGTTTGTCCTAAATCCTCAGGGAATCCTAGGAAGGGAAGGACACCTGCATATGCTTCCCAGGCCATACACTGTTTACAGACTTCTTAAGGCAGTCTGATGAATCTGTAGTATTTAAGCCAATGGTTGGCCAAATCTCTTCCCCAACCCTTGCTCCCATTGTATAAATCTGTTCTGAAGTCAATTTTCTAGGGCAGAAACATCTCTAAATTCCAGGGGAGTCAGTCCCTGTCTTTTCTAGGAGTGAGGTTCAGAGCTTTTTGAGAACCAGGAGAGTTTCTAGACATGGAAGGTATGAGACTAAGATGGTTAAGTAACAGGCTCCCAAGTTAGAGTAGCTCTGTCACTCATCAACTATTGCTCCTCTCTCTGCTTCCATCTCCTTACCTGTAAAGTGGGAGAAATGAGAGTAACTTCCGCACAGGGTTAAGTATCAAGTGAGATAACACATGTAGTAAGTGTTCAGCTTAGTGCCATAGAGTAACTAACTGCTCACTACGCAGCATGGGGATTGGGGGTGTGTTTGAGAGAGAGCACACCCAAGGAGAGGGTTGTAATCATGGAGCAAGAACAATACTTTAAACGTTGTGAAGTTAAAATTTTAAAAATATGCAGAAGCCCTATTCTGTTTGGCTCAGTGGATAGAACATCAGCCTGTGTAGACTGAAGCGTCCCAGGTACGATTCCAGTCAAGGGCACATACCTCAGTTGCAGGCTTGATCCCAAGCCCTGGTTGGGGTGCATGCGGGAGGCAGCCAGTCAATGTGTCTCTCTCACATCGATGTTTCTCTCTCTCTCCCCCTCCCTTCCACTCTCTTTAAAAATCAATGGAAAAATATCATCTGGTGAGGATTAACAACAACAAAAAGGGTACAGAAAACATTTGTCTCAAATTAGGCACCAATTAGCCAATTAGCTCAATATATTTCACTTCCCTTCACAGTCCTTCTTGTCTTCATATATACCAATTCTGCTTCTTTACTTGAATGTATTTTATGATTTGGACAGCCCTCATACAGTAAGTTCATCTAGTTTTATAGTATTTCCACACAGCTACCCCCTGATGCCATCATGTAAGGAATGAAAAATAAAGACCCTAAGGTATCCAGAGAAGACTTATATCTCTGGCTGGGACCTTAAAGACACAGTGAGGTCCCGGATGTGAAAGTGGGTTTTGGATGATTGTTAGGGTTTCCTGTGATACCCTGGTATCCAAGATGATAGGATGCTCATGAATTCCCTAGCCCCGGAGTTGTTAGGGAAGAGCATATAGACCCTATCAAGGCAGGTTTCACCATTTCATGAACACAGTTTAGGTCACTCATCCTATTCTCTGCTGCCCCCTGTTGTGTTCTCTCTTACATTACCACATAGCACATGCTTCTCTAGTGTCAGTTCCTGCCATCCTCCCAAAATTACATTCTTAAAAGGGCGTCTCTGTAATTCAAATAAATGGAAGTGATTTCATTTGGGGGATACTTGCACACCTTTGGAGGAATTTTTTTTTTCCAGCCGCCAGATATTTGTTTTGTTTTGTTTTTTTTAAAATATATTTTATTGATTTTTTACAGAGAGGAAGGGAGAGGGATAGAGAGTTAGAAACATCGATGAGAGAGAAACATCGATCAGCTGCCTCCTGCACACCCCCCACTGGGGATGTGCCCGCAACCAATGTACATGCCCTTGACTGGAATCGAACCCAAGACCCTTCAGTCCGCAGGCCGACGCTCTATCCACTGAGCCAAACGGGTTTCGGCCAGCCGCCAGATATTTGAAGGAGATGCTAAGTATGGCAAATGGAAAATAATAAGTGAAGTAGAGTGTACTTATATGTATGACACAAAACCAAAATTGCTCATTTTCCCTTTACCTTTAAGATTTGCAGTTTGTAGAGGTCTTTAGACACTAAGATCAGAAGAGTGTCCTCATATACGTTTAAAATAATTTGGTATAATTCCTGAAAAACAAAATAGTTATACAACCAGCCAGCCCGACAGCCTTCCATAAAATTTTACCCCATTGTTTTGCATCCTGATGGTCCTGAGTTCTTCCCATAAACCGAAGGTAAGGAAGAACAGTGGTAGCTATGGTGATGAGAGCTCACCCAATGCCATATGCCATGTGTTTCTTCTACACCCCACATAGCCAGTGCACTGTGCAGCTTTGCTGAGGAAACAGAGACCACACATATTGCTGATCTTACTATGGGACTCTTCCCACCTCCATCTTTCTCTGCTCACATTTCCTTCTTTGCAGAACTTGCCAGTAAACTCCCTGTCCTTGGTCAACCAATTAACCAAAAATCCATTTACCCATTTGTTCCTATAAACCCAAACTATCCATTAAATCCCATTGGATTATAGACTTCATGAGGCCAGAAGTGTAGATTCGTGCTGGGAAGTGCTATTTATCTATTGTATTTTAAAAGAGTGAAGGAGAGCCTGGTTGCCATGGCTCAATGGTTGAGCATTGACCTGTGAACCAGGAGGTCACAATTCGATTCCCGGTCAGGGCACATACCCGTATTGCGGGTTCGATCTCCAGTGTGGGGTATGCAGGAGGCAGCCGATCCATGATTCTCTCTCATAATTGATGTTTCTATCTCTCTCTCCCTCTCCCTTCCTCTCTGAAATCAATAAAAATGTATTTTTAAAAAAAGAGTGATGGAGAAAACCACAAAAGTCATGCTCTGCGGAGAGACACTGTGCAGGACTGCTGTGTGTGTGAAGACGTCTCATCTCGATTAAAGGAAGCAAACTCTCACCTCCAGGTCCTGCTCCTCACTTTCAGTATTCCCAATGTCTTTCACTTCTTTAAGAGTTGGCATAGCAAATACTATTTTAAAGGATGACTCTATTATCCTCAACTGAGTTTCAAATTGCAGTAAGGGGTCCACGAAGCTGGCAAGAAAAAGGTGTAATTATTAAGTTGAGAAAACAAATATAACTAACTTTAGTGACTTTTTTTGAGTGATAAGAGAGAGTGGACTAGAAAATGAGACCCAGCCTTTGGCTTCATATGATACGTGGGTTTTAAATAGTCTCATAAAACTGACAATGGTGCTTTAAATATAGAGGGATGAATCTTTTGCAAATATCATATGTAACAAGTTATTTGGAAACCAGACTATTTTTCTCCATAGACATAATGAGGTAAAGTGGTTATATTCTCAGCCAAGCCCGCAAAGCCATGCCGAGCTTTAGGCAGTTGAAATATATTACAGCCACATTTTCTCTAACCCATGATCCTATGTTTCTCACATTCTAGTATTTCTGATATTGGAATGCATCTTCTAATTGATGGCAAAAGAAACCCACCCAGCAGCAGCTATAAAAATAAGTTGTGAAATGGTTGTTATTCCTTTGGTATATGTGATCTGGATAATAGTCCTTCATGATTTTTTTTTGAGGTGAAAATAATTATTTTTTTCTGAAAAGATGGTGATATTAGATGGTAAGGTATGAAATCTTGTGCTAGACTCAGAATCTCTTTTCTCCACTGGACAAGATACTCTACCTGAGATTCACTGTTTGAAATGGAATCTCTTGGAATATATTAGGTAATTTTCAAATTCTGGAAGATTGATTTGACATTCATGTGCTCTAATGGATTACCAGACTCTGAACAGCTATCTATCAAAAGTTTCCAGTTGAATTTTCAGTGGAATGTATTTAATGTCTAGGGATTTATGATCTGGTTTAAGAAAATGCAAAATTAAGATTTTGATGAACTAGAAGACCGTGTCTTTCAGTGTACTTTGAAATCATATCACCAGTCCTAAAAAAATTCTAAAATGGTCCAGGTCATGAACAAGGATTATGAAAGTGTGATACTCTGATGCCATAATGGACAAATGATCTTCAGATGTTAAATGTGAGGAAGGCTGCCATACTGAAGAAGAAAGCCACATGCATATCTATGGGTAAACATGAGCAATTGTATGTTTTGTTTTTTTGGTCTGCATGTAATTTGTTTCGAAAAGAGCAGGTATTAAGTTACTGATGTGTGTTACAACAAGTGACATCTTAGTGTAAATGCTTTCTTATATTCCAGGATGTATGACCAGGTGGTATAGAAAGGCACTTGACAAGAAAGAATAAGTATTTCTTAGTAAATTACTGTGTGAGTTTGCTTTTGTTAAAGTTTTGAGCTAAATATTTATTTCAAAGATTGAAGTGAGTAGTAGACCAAACATACTAGAAAAAATTGGGAATTTTTTAAATGAAACAATAAGTCTTCGATAAGATCAATAGACAAAAGGCAATATATATATTTTCAAGTATAATTTCTAGAATCACAATTGAATAAAAGAAAGTAGATGCCTCCTAATAAAAGTATGAGGAAATTCTATTAATTGTGATCAGAAAGAAATCAGGAGGGCCATGTTAATATGACACAATGTTTAATTCAAATTGAAGAGTACTAAAATCAATGAAAATATCCTTGGGTGGGGATTAAAATAAATAAAATAAATTTTAAAAAGAGTATAAAGTTTAAATTTTTAGAACAGTGGTTTGTAAAAATAATAAAATTAATATAACACCACCAATCATGATTTATCATTGAAATTTAAGAATAGCCCAATATTCTAAAAACTATTAATTGATACATATCTATTAATAGATTAAATAATAAAATAGTACTTTAACCAAACCTGAAAAAGTATTTAATAAATCTCAACATCATTTTCTAAGAAAAAAGCAAATAATTTCTTGAAAGGTTTTATTTAAACCAAGAACAAAAAGTAGTGCATTTTTATTAAAAACAGGAAGAGCATAAGGGTTTAATTTCTTATTTTAAAATATTGTGTTAGAGTTTCTTGTGTTTCTAATAAGACATGACCTAACAAAAACAAGTTTGTTAAGCTCAATCAAATATAGAATAAACATAACCCCACCTTAAACCCCACTTACATCTCAGTATATCAGTAATTGTTTTCCAAACAATAAAATAAACAGAACCTAAAATGCAATGTAGCTAATAAATTAATTTAGGAATGTGGAAGATCTATATTAAAAAGCCTTCAAATTTTCAAGGGAGATATAAAACTTGAATAAATAAAAATATATTTATAAATAGGAAGATTACTTATAAATATCAATTATTCTCAAATTATTTTTACGAATTCTGAAACGGCAATTACAATTTTAGAACCTTTTCATCAGAAGTTAATAAAATACATTTCATTTGAAAAAATAAACTGGGAGGGCTATCATAGACCACTTTGCTGAAAAAGATCAGGAAAACGAGGAAGATCCAGCTCAATCAGATAATAGAATCTATTACAAAATAGCACTAAATCAAAACAGTGTAGTGGTGGCACCAAATGAGGGTCTGAATAGTGGAATAGAATAGAAAATGCCCTGATGGCCCAGCCGGCGTGGCTCAGTGGTTGAGTGTTGATCTATGAACCAAAAGGTCACGATTTGATTCCTAGTCAGGGCACATGACTGGGTTGTGGGCTCCAATCCCCAGTGTGGGACGTACAGGAGGCAGCCGATCAATGATTCTCTCTCATTGATGTTTCTATCTCTTCCTCTTCCTTCCTCTCTAAAATTAATAAAAACAAGAAAAGAAAAAAAAAAAGCCCTGATGTAGGAATAGCAAACACATGGATAAATATTATATCTCCCTTTCCAGACCAAATGTAGTACTAATTTATTGTGACAGTATTTCATGTTGGGTCAAATTGCAATCTTATCACCACCACCCCCCCTTTTTTTTTTAAAAAAAAATATATTTTATTGATATTTTACAGAGAGAGGAAGGGAGAGGGATAGAGAGCTAGAAACATCGATGAGAGAGAAACATCGATCAGCTGCCTCCTGCACACCCCCCACTGGGGATGTGCCCGCAACCAAGGTACATGCCCTTGACCGGAATCGAACCCGGGACCCTCCAGTCCGCAGGCCGACGCTCTATCCACTGAGCCAAACCGGTTTCGGCCCTTTTTTTTTTACTTGAAAATTCTCTTGAGATATTTGTAGATTCACATGCGGTTGTAAGAAATAATACAGAAAGACCTCTTGTACACATCACCCAGTTTCCCCCAATGGTAACATTCTCCAAAAACTATAGTATAATACCAGAACATTGACATTGACTCAGTCCACTGATCTTGTTCAGATTTCCCATTTTTCTTGTGTATGTGTTCATGTATGTGTGTGTGTATTTAGTGTTATATGATTTTATCACACATGGAGGCTCATATATTCACCATTCCCATCAAGATACTAAACAGCTCAGAACCCTTTAAACCCACAACTATTTCATTAGACAGACAAAAAACAAAAATAAAACAAAAAAAAACACCCCTCCCAAAACACTCAAAGGGTTAAATATGCCTTTGGAAATGAAGCATTTAAAATAAGTATTATCTGTATCAGGGGTTAGCAAATATGTTCTGTGATGATCCAGATAACGAGGCTTTGCTAGCCTCTGTCTGCTCCAACTCTGACACAGGAGCAGCCACAGACAATACATGAAGGAATGGGTGTGGCTGTTTTCCAATAATACTTTGTTTATGGACCCTGAAACTTGATTTTCATATAATATTTATTTATTTATTTCAGAGAGGAAGGGAGAGGGAGAAAGAGATAGGAACATCAATGATGAGAGAATCATCTTTCGGCTGCCTCCTGCTCACCCCCCACTGGGGATCAAGCCCACAACCTGGGCATGTGCCTTGACAGGAAATCGAATGATGACCTCCTGGTTCATGGACTCAACCACTGAGCCATGCCAGCTGGACTTCTCTAACATTTTAAAGGTAGTCAACCAGTGAAATAAGAGAGATTTACAGTTGATTATACCTGGAGTTTACGGACAGGATTAGGGCTTGATGATTCAAGATGGTTGCGAATGTATCCCATAAAGAGGTAGCTGTGTACTCCTGTATCAGGAAAAAGAGAAGAATCCATGATCACAGGCCTGTGAGACGCATGGCATCATGGGGCCACATTGGACTGGACTAATGGGACCACATTGGACTGGAATATAAGCCCAAAAGTTCATAGATGTGTTGAGACAAGCAAACTGCAATTTAAACCCATGATACTAATTGCTGACTTTTTATAGCCAACTACTGTGCTTCTTTAATTAGCATTTCCCAACACAGTGTTGTGAGGAATGCTCTTTACCAGGTGCTTTTCTGCTCAGCACTGTAACTGTTGTCATTCAGCTGCCCTATAACATGGGCCTCTGCTTTCCGACTGTTAGCTAGCTTCTCCTTTTTTTTTTTTTTTATGGAGCCAAATGTGTCAGTACAACTTATCATTAGGTTATTGTCCTTCCCCTTTTACTTTGACATCACATCTTTTGTTGAGTCACTGACTTACAGCATGTCCCTTCCGTGCTGGCATGCTTCCACATGTGCTGTATTATCACTAATGTTTATAGAATGCAAAAGCCAGTGCGCACACTGGTAAGCAACAAGGGTTTGCAAGCTTATATAAACGGCTTCACCAAGGGGTGTCATTCTAGGAAGTTATAAGAATTAGCCAGAAATTTCACCTGCTTTTCCCAATTAGGTGTTTTGTTATTGGTTAGAATATATAACATGCTCACCAGTATTCCCAGAGACTCTTCAGTGCCTTCTCTGGGGAGGTATCATTCTGGCTTTAGCTTCTATTCTATGGCTAAGTTCTCCTTTAACTCATTTTCAATTACTTCCTAATCACTATGGATCTTCATTGGAAACCCACAGTAAATGATAAAATAGACACAATCCTGGAAACCTGTACTTTGTAATATATTTCATAACACTTGGTTCTAGGGCAAGTCTGATGGGCCTTAAGCTTTCAAATTTATTATTTTGGCTTTCTTCTCTAAGATGACCATCTGCTTTTCATATATATGTTATATCATTGACATTTTTGTTCCATATCTGTTGTCATTCTTGGCCAGAAAAATTGGAGTCATGCCAATTTCACTAGTTCCTTAAATGTCAGATGTTTCAAAGCACAGGCATGTAATGTGTGTTTCTGATGCCACCTTAGTCTGGGGGGAAATGGGATTATCATAATAGCCATTATTCTGAGGGAATTTGAACCCTCCTCTAATAATTCCCAAACAATTCTGGGAATACTCGAAGGGAGTCATAGACTTGGTCCTCTAGAGCAGGGGTGGGGAACCTTTTTTCTGTGAAGGGCCATTTGGATATTTATAACATCATTCTTGGGCCATACAAAATTATCAACTTAAAAATTAGCTTGCTATATTTGGTCAAATATTTAATTAGCTCACCCCTAATGCTTTGGCAGGGCCAGACCAAATGATTTCGTTGACCTTATACAACCCATGGGCTCGATGTTCCCCACCCCTGCTCTAAAGTATTATGTGAATCTTCACCTTTTAGATCACTAGAATCTATAGACAACAGCAAAATATCAAAAATTTGCAGAGAGCACTGGCTGTTGTGTTAAGTGGTTAGAGCATTGGTCCATGCACAGAATGGTCGCAGGTTCAATTACAGTCAAGGGCTCATACCTGGGATGCAGGTTCAGTTCCCATCCCAGGTCGGGGCATGTGTTGGAGGCAATCAGTTGATGTTTCTCTCTCACATTGATATTTCTCTTTCTGTCTCTCTCCCTCCCTTCCACTCTCTAAAAATCATTGGGGAAAAAATCCTTTGTTGAGGATTGACAAAAGAAAAGTGTGGAGAGATGGGATATCTGAGGCAAGGACATGAATATCTCAAGCCCTTATCTGCTAGGCTTGCTGTCTGTGCTGGGGTTTTACTGAACATAGTGATGCTGTTGCTGATGGTGTCATGTCCCCACCACCCTTGCCAAAGCCAGATAATGAGAGAGCTGATGATTACACTCAGAATAAATTCACCCATCACTCCAAGAGCTAGTTAAATTTTTTCCCACTATTGTAGAAGTCCCCAGAACCAGTGTCATTACACCATGCACTTTCCGTATTATGGTTTTTCTGGTTTTCACTGATCCTTAATATTGCAAATTTACATACAAATGCATATTTTGACCCAGTGATGAAATGTAGATTGTCTGTAGAAATGTCTCTTTCAACAAACTCTTAAAGCATTATGCCCTATTTACATAAACACTTTAAAAAGCAATGCACACACATGTACAGATGTGTAAACAGTGGACAAAGTCTCCAAGTCCTCTCACCTCTGCCAGCTCTCAGACCTGCATTTCCATCCTAGAGTGTACAATTGTGGCTGGTTTTATACTAGTGGCCTGGTGCACAAATTCATGCATGGGCAGGGTCCCTTGGCCTGGCCAGCAATTGGGGCCAATCGGGGCGTCTTGCCCAGTCCCAATTGGGGCCAATCGGGGCTGGCCTGCTGGAGTGTGTGGGGGGGGGTTTAGGGGCTACGGGAGGTTGGCCGGCTGCGGGAGGTTGGTTGTGGGAGCGCACTGACCACCAGAGGACAGCTCCTGTGTTGAATGTCTGCCCCCTGGTGGTCAGCGTGCATCATAGCAACTGGTCGACCGGTCGTTATGGTGATTTGGTCATAAAGGTTGCTTAGGCTTTTATGTTTTATAGATAGGAATGTTAATAACATTTTTTTGGCTGAGAAAAATAGAAAATGGTTCTATTTTTTCTATAACAGTTGCCCCTGTGCTCTGCTAACCTCCTACCCTGGAATCCCTTCTAAGTAACTGTCTGTATTACTGACTTCTATTCTATGAATTTTCCATCTCTTTGAGTTATTAAAATAGCTTCACCATTATTATTAATACCAAATCCTGTTTATTTAAAATCTTCAACCTCATCATTTATATACAGCTCTTCCTCCACTCCCAGTGCAGGTGAGATTCTTGGTTTCAGGGTTGACATAGGTTAGCTTGGTGCTTATACCAGTGACTCTGGAACCAGACTCCCTGAATTTGTATCCTGTCTCTGATACTTGGTAGTTATGTGACCACAGGAAACTGTTTCAGTTTTCTCATTTGTCCAGTTGGGATAATAGTAGTCCTTATCCTATAGGGCTGTTTGTTGTGAGGATTAAATGAGTTATTTATTTAAAGCATTCAGAGCATGCCTAACGCTATATAAATGCTATGCTATTTTTGCTATTATCGGAATGGGGAAGAGGTTTTCTCTCTCACAGCTCTACTCATCTTTATTTTTCTGGGGTTGTGGCTGTGAACTGGGGGAGAATATATATATTGTCTGCCCGCAGCATCACTTCTTGTCCTCTTCCTGTTGGTCATGGCTTTGGACACACTTTAGTGGGAAGGATTTTCACTGTGATGATGGAAGGATATGAAATATTGCAGCAGACCTGTCAGGAGAGGGATGAGTGGGCTAACAGAGGGATGGGTCAAACTTTCATCCTTTTGAATTAGTGTTGAAGGTCATTTCCAAGGGCATCAAGGGTGAGCAAGAACATGATTTTGTAGGGAGAAAAAGCCAAAGACTGTGTTGAATCAAACTGCCATTTTTCCACTTTCACCCACAGACACTATTTTAAACATTAATTATGACAGCCTTATGATAGAGAGAATGAACAAGTAATTCCCTCCTCCCCCAAGAGATTTTAGTTCCATTAACATCCTTATAGATTATAACTTACCAGGTGTTGCCATTTCACAATGGACCTCAGAATCTGGAGATTAGTTACTAGTCAGGGAGGAGAAGGAGACCAGTTAAAAGGAAGTACATTTAATTTCTTATCACTGAGTGGGGCATATCCCAAAATCTGAAGCTAGTATGAACTTGATAGCCAAGCCCAACACATACCCACACATACACTAAAACTTCAGACAAATTCATCATGAGTATTACTGCACAGCACTTAACAAAAAGATTATCAAACAGGATACAGAAACACATTAAAAGAATACTGAACTATAACCAAGTGGTATTTATTCCAAACATACAAGGATAGCTCAATAAAAGAAAACCTATTATACAATTCTCAACATTAATTGCTTTAAAAAAAAGAGAAAATTCACATGATAATTTTTATTAAGACAAAAATTCTAGTCAAGTTTTAAATCTATCTTGTAGATTCAGTTCTTTTTAAAAATATATTTTTATTGATTACAGAGAAAAAGGAGGGGGAGAGAGAAATAGAAACAATGATGAGAAAGAATCATTGATCAGCTGCCTCCTGCATACCCTTTCTGGGGATTGGGCCAGCAACCCAGGCATGTGCCCTGACTGAGAATCGAACCATAACCTGCTGGTTCATAGGTTGATTCTCAACCACTGAGCTATGCTGGCTGGGTTGATTTCATTCTTTAGTCCTACTATTTTTATCGTCTCAAATTGAAGAATACAGCTTCATCTTTAATGTAGGTAGGCGTTCTTTCCTTTTGCCTTTCTTGGATTTATTTTGTTGTTCTTTTTCTCACTTCTTGTTTTGGATATTTGACTTATTCATTGTCATTCTTTCTGGTTTATTATTCTGAGTACTTAAGGTTATGAATTTTTCTCTTTATCCCATTTTGGCTGTATGCTATAGTTTCTAAATTAAGTATTGTCAACATTCTATAATTTCTGTATTAATTTTCTCTTTGTTCCTAGAATTATTTAAAATAAATTAGTTTAGATGGCAAATAGTAGGTTGTTTATATGTTTGTTTGTTTTATAAGTTTCTTATTTTCTTTTTATTTGCATTGTGATCAGAGAATATTTCTACATTTTGGGATTTATACAGAAACATATATGTATAGTTATCCTTTATGAATATACCTTTTTGTGAGCATTAGAAAAATAGATATATTCTTTGTTTCATGGATAGAGATTGATATATGGGTTTCTCACACACATACACACACACTTACCTTTCTCTTTACTCCGTCTTGGACTCCTATTTAATTTATGAATCTTTGATATCATGATGACAGAGGTGAATTAGTCTTCTACTACTAATGCTGCAAAAGAGTACTTTGTATTAGTACATAAACCAGTAACTTTCCTATAGTTTTGTTGTGCTTTATCAATTTTGATGCTACTATGTTATGTAGTATTAGTTTTAGCTTGTATTAATTTTCTATTGCTGTGTAACAAATTACCACAAACTTAATGTTTTTTAAAAAACTACCCATTCATCATTTGACAGTTTCTGTAGGTCAGAGAGTCAGGCTCTGTTTAGAATTTTAAATAAATAGGATGAAGTATTTATTCATATGGCTGGAGTCAAGTGGTTGTCATGGATTGCTCTCTCCTTTGACACTCAAGATCCTCTCCCAAGGTCATTTAGGTTGTTGGCAGAATTCATTAAAAATCTCACAGGATTAAATACATATATGAAGAAATTACAGGACAGATCTAGAGTTTCCCCATGATACAATTTTTCTTATTCTATGTCTTTACATGTGTATGATTTTATTTTAATAAATTGTGACTGACATTTTAAATTGATATTTAAACTGTTTAGTCTCATGAGCTTTTCACCACCTGATGGATTTTTTTCTATTTCGTTGAGTAAAATGAAATGTTTTCTGGACGGAGTTCAACTTCAGAGCTGGAGTGCTTGGGGGAAGACCAAACGTTGGTGGGTGTCAACTAATGGGTAACTTACTTAACATAGGTGCTCAAGATGTCTGCAAGATAGGAGGAATGTAGTCAGGTGGTAGAAGAGAAAATAGATATGAAGTTAGGAGATTAACTAGCAAAGATAAACTCTTCCAAACAGTAAATCTTGTAAGAACTTTAGAGGAGGGCCCATGGTGAGGTAATTCTAATATATCCATACTTCTTTCTTGAAACAGAACAAAAACTAAGTAGCCAAGGCTAGAAAGAAGACGGCCATTTGACTGACTGAAGAATTAATAGGAGAAAAGTCACTTACATGTGTGTAATTTTTCTGTAATTGTTGGCGAGGCAGCGTAGTGAAGAGAAACTTTATGTCTTAGCCAAAGATAAAATGCTCAGTCAACCAAGGAATCCTTTGAGATGTTGTCCCTTGTCATGGCAACCACATATTTCAAGATTCCATTCTGGAATGGATGTGGTTCCTGCCTAGAAAGTACTGACACCTGATCCATTGACTTTTTTTTTTTTTTAAGAGAGAATAGAAGGGAGGGAGAGAAACAGAGAGAGAAACATCAATGTCAGAGAGACAGATCAATGTCTCTGCACATGACCTGACTGGACCTGGGGATCGAGTCTGCAACTGAGGTACATGCCCTTGACCAGAATCAAACCCACCACCCTTCAGTCCATGGGCTGCTGCTCTAACCACTGAGAAAAACCGGTCAGGGAGAGAAATGTCTATTTTTAAACTGGGTTATGTCTTTTGTTGTTGAATTCCAAGTGATTTTCCATATATTCTGGACACTGGCCACTTATCAGATATAAGATTTGCAAACATTTTCTCCCATTTAGTGGACAGAATACTTTGTATTATTATGCACAATATACTTTGCATTGTTTCAGCTATGTTAAATGTATTCTAGCTTGTTTTATGGCTTCATGTGGTCTATCTTGGAGAATGTTTCATGTGCACTTAAGAAGAATGTTTTCTGCTGTTGTTAGGTAGGGTGTTCAATAGATGTCTCAGATATATTTGGTTCATGGTATTCAAGTATTCTATATTCTTGTTGATTTCCTGATTGTTCTATTCATTATTAAAAGTAGAGTATGGAAGTCTCCAACTATTATTACTGAATTTTCTATTTCTCCCTCATATTTTGTAATTTTTAGCTCAATGTATTTTGGGGCTCTTTGGTTAATTGCATAAACATTTATAATTATGTTTTCCTGATAAATCAACTCTTTTATCATTACATGACCTTCTTGTCTCTAGTGATAATTTTTTGTTTGAAAGTTTATTTTGTCTGATAATATTAGAGCCACATCATGCTTGTTTTGATTACTATTTGGATGGAATACTTTTCCCCATACTTTTACTTTCATTTGTATCTTTGAATCTAAAGTATATCCCTGGCAAACAGTAAATATTTGGATCATTTTCTTATCCATTCTACCTGTCTCTTTTTATTAGAGTGTTTATTTCATTTATAATTTTTGAGGCATAGTTTTATCAGATATAGAAATCATGGTTGACATACTATTTCCCCCCTCTCAGCCCTTTTTATATGTCATCCCAGTACTTTCTGGCCTCCATACTTTCTGATGACAAATCAGCTGTTGATCTTATGACAGTACCTTATATGATTTGAGTTGTTTTTAACTCATTTTTAAATATTTCTATTTATCTTTGTCTTTAGACATGCTACTTGATGTTCTCTGAGTTTCTTGTATGTGTAGGTTAGGGTATTAAAAATCAAATTTGGTGAGCTTTTTGGACTTTTTTTTTTTTACTAATATTATTTCTGCTCCTTCCTTTCCTCTCCTATGACTCATATTAGGCATATTTTGGTATGCTTGATGATGTCCCACAAGTCCCAGAGGCTCTGTTTATTTTTTCATTATTTTTTATTTCTCTTCTTTAGATTAGATAACATCAATTAACCTATTGTCAAGATTGCTGATTTTTTCTTCTGCTACTTAAATCTGCACTTGAGATACTCTAGTAAGTGTTTTATTTCAGTTATACTTTTCACTCCAGTATTTCTATTTGGTTAGGCTGTATGATTTCTATTTCTTTTTTGATATTCTGTATTTGGTGAGAGAGACATTATTAGTATACTTTTCTTTAGTTCTTTAAAGATATGTTTCCCAAGACCTGTACTTGGAAAACTATAGGACATTAAAAAAAAGAGATAGAGGAAGACATAAACAAATGGAAGAACATATCATGTTCATGGATTGGTAGAATCAACATCATTAAAATGTCCATACTACCCAAAGCAATCTACAGATTCAATGCAATATCCATTAAAATACCAACGGCATAGTTCAAAGGTCTAGAACAAACTCTCCAAAATTCATCTGGAATAAAAAAAGACCCCAAATAGTCACAGCAATCCTGAGAAAGAAGAACAAAGTTGGAGGGATCACAATACCAGATATCAAGCTATATTACCAAGCCACGGTTCTCAAAACTGCCTGGTACTGGCACAAAAACAGACATATAGACCAATGGAACAGAACAGAGACCCCAGAAATTGACTCAAGCCAACTCAATATTTGACAAAGGAGTCAAGGGCATACAATGGAGTCACGACAGTCTTGTCAATAAATGGTGCTGAAAAATTTGGTCAGACACATGCAAAAAAATGAAACTAGATCCACCAACTTACACAATACACAAAAACAAACTCAAAATGGCTAAAGGACTTAAATGTAAGACAGGAAACCACAAAAATACTAGAGGAATCCACAGGCAGCAAAATCTCAGACATATGCTGAAACAGTTTCTTCACTGATACTGCTCCTAGGGCAGTGGTCGGCAAACTCATTAGTCAACAGAGCAGCAAAGCACGGCTCGTGAGACAATAAACAAATGGGACTACATCAAAATAAAAAGCTTTTGCACAGCAAAAGAAACCATCAACAAAACAGCAAGAAAGCCCACTGCATGGGAGAACATATTTGCCAATGTTATCACTGATAAGGGTTTAATCTCCAACATTTACAGGGAACTCATACAACTTAACAAAAGGAAGATAACCCAATAAAAAAATGAACAACGGACTTAAATAGATACTTTTTGAAAGAAGACAGAAGGAAGGCCAAGAGGCATATGAAAACATGCTCAAAGTCACTAATCATCCAAGAGATGCAAATCAAAACGACAATGCGGTACCATCTCACACCTGTCAGAATGGCTTTCATCAACAAATCAACAAATGGCAAGTGCTGGTGAGGATGCAGAGAAAAAGGAACCCTTGTGTACTGCTGGTGGGAATGCAGACTGGTGCAGCCATTGTGGAGAACAGTATGGAGTTTCCTCAAAAAAACTAAAAATGGAACTCCCATTTGACCCAGTGATCCCACTTCTAGGAATATATCCAAAGAAACTAGAAACACAAATTGGAAAGGATATATGCACCCCTATGTTCATAGCAGCACAATCTACCATAGCTAAGATTTGGAAACAGCCTAAGTGCCCGTCAGCAGATGAGTGGATTAAAAAACTGTGGTACATCTATTCAATGGAATACTATGCTGCAGTAAAAAAGAAGGAGTTCTTACATTTGCAACAGCATGGATGGAACTGGAGAGCATTATGCTAAGTGTAATAAGCCAGTCAGAGAAAGATAAATATTACATGATCTCACTCATTGGTGGAATATAATGAACAACATAAACTGATGAACAAAAACAGATCCATAGACAGAGAAACATCGATCAGACTATCAAACCTCAGAGGGAAGGTAGGGGAGTGTGGGGGTAAGGAGGAGAGATCAACCAAAGGACTTGTGTGCATGCATATGGGCCTAACCAATGGACACAGACAACAGGGGGGTGAGAGCATGAGTGGGGGGGATAATGGGGGAATAAGGACACATATGTAACACCTTAATCAATAAAGAAATAAAAAAAGAACAAAAAGAAATTATAGAATGCTACCTGAAGTACAATAATCTTATATAATAAAGAGGTAATATGCAAATTGATCATCATGCCCTCACACAATATGGCTGCATCATGTGGTCACAAGATGGCCACCACAAGATGGTGGGCAGGGGAGGGAAGTTGGGGGTGACCAGGCCTGCAGGGGAGGGAGGACAGTTGGGGGTGACCAACTGCAGAGGAGGGAGGGTAGTTGTGTGTGTGGGGGTCCAGGCCTGCAGGGGAGGGCAGTTGGGGGCGATCGGGCCGGCAGGGGAGCAGTTAGACATCGATCAGGCTGGCAGAGGAGTGATTAGGGGGTGATCAGGCTGGCAGGCAGAAGCAGTTAGGGGCAGGCAGGCAAGCGGTTGGGAGCCAGCCATTCCAGAATGTGAGAGGGATGTCCGACTGCCAGTTTAGGGGATCGGGCCTAAAGCGGCAGTCAGACATCCCCCGATGGGTCCCAGATTGGAGAGGGTGCAGGCTGGGCTGAGGAACACCCCCTCCCCCCCCCAGTGCACAAATTTCGTGCACTGGGCCTCTAGTATTTATATAATTAAAACACACAGAGAACTTTTTTGATGAGTGCATATGTAAACAGCAAATTATTTTTACAAAACATGGGCTAAGAGGATAAATGCATGATAGTGGTGGTGGGGGTGGGATTGGAATGAAGAGGAAAAAGACTAACTTTTAAAATAATTTAAAAATATGAATAATATTCATAAAGAATGAATATTATTTTTGTGCTTCTCTCTATTTAGAACTCAGAAAGAAGAATGTCATTTTGGACTGAATTATTCTATTCTCTGGGAATTACTGACTCTGTCCAATTTTTTATAATCTATGGGTAGAGAGAAAATGACAGAATGAGATAACTAAGTGCTGAACCACAATTAGGTCTGTTATAAAATGATCTTGAAATGGCTTTCAAATCTGGAATGTCAAATTCTGGTTTTCATTTTGCTTTTAAATAATCACAAGTTCAAACCAGACAGAAAAATGTGAATCATTGGCGTCTTCCTCTCTAAAAATCTTGGTAGCATGACTCTGCTCCAGCCAAAGAAAGGAAACTTTTGACATTGTTTTCCCCATTTCCCCCCAGTGTTTTTTTGTAACACCTCCCTAGCTTTCAAAGGAGGGGAAGGGAGCTGCTTTACAATTATTACCACATAGCACCTCTCTTCCAGAGATTTTTGACATCCCATCAATGATGTGGGAGCACAGATATTAAATTCTCTTTTACAACTAGGAGTGGGAGAATCTGGATTGCCATAAGAATACAAAGTAATTTTTTCTCCCATGACATTTGGACAAGGATAAAGATGAAAAGCAAACCCAAACCCAGCCTCTTTTGGCCCAATACTCAGCCAGAGAAAACTTCAAAGCGTAACCACGTGCTCATTACAACATGGAGCCACTAGGTGTCACTAAAGATAAAATTTGTAGGCATTAGAGAGTATAACTAGGAAAGCAGAAAGGGAAATTCTCCATGTTAATGGAGAAAACGGAAGTTTCTACTCATTACCCCCAGGAAATGGTTTCAGATCCTGTCTGTCATATCTGTGTATGGACCCGTTTGAGTTGGCATCAGTTTTTAACAGAAAAATAAGTAAATGAGCTCAGAAAACTCAAGACATATGCTAATGAAATGCAGTTGAGATTCCAAGTCTCAAGTGATGGAGTCTCTTCTGGAAATCATGGCTGAAATTTTAACAGTGGCCCCCAGGTGGGAGTAAGTAAGGTAAATTGAATTATCTTTAGACAAGGAAACTCGAGATAAGATTTTTAAAAATCCATCCCTACTGTTTGCTGGGATCCCCCTTCCCCCTTCTGTGTCTTTATTCTGAAAACCCAAACTGGTAAATAGTGTGAATTCAATCCATGTTTGTTGAATGAATAGTAAAAATCAAGGGAAGGAAACCAACATTAATTTTTAAAATATTTTTATTGATTTCAGAGAGGAAGGGAGAAGGGGAGAGAGAGAGAGAGAGAGAGAGGGAGAGAGAGGGAGAGAGAGAGAGAGAAACACCAATGATGAGAGAATCATTGATCAGGTGCCTCCTGCACATCTCCCACTGGGGATCAGGCCTGCAACCCAGGCATGTGCCCTGACTGGGAATCAAACTGTGACCTCCTGGCCCATAGTTTGAGGCTCAACCATTAGCTACATTGGCCTGGTGGAAACCAACATTAATTTAATGCCTCTTTATGCTTTGTTCCCTACTGCTTACATTCCTTTTTTTAAAAAATTTATGTAATATTTTTAAAAATTTAAATTCTTTATTGTTTAAAGTATTATATTAATTTATGTAATTTTAAGGAATGTAATTCTGTCACCCTGTTATGAAATTCATAGATAAAATCTGGTATAATCTTGCCTAAAGGAATCCAGTGAGGTCTCATACCTCTGAATATGGATACTGAAAGCACTTCTTTTCTAGGTGGATGTAATAGCTTGCTAGCACTGTCATAACAAAGTACCACAGACTAGTGGCTTAAACAACAGAAGTTAATTTTCTCACTGTTCTGGTGGTTCAAAGTTCAAGATAAAAAGTGCCAACAGGGCTGGATTCTTCTGAGACCTCTGTCCTTGGCTTGCAAATGGCCAAACCTCTTGCTGTCTCTTCACGTGGTCATCCCTCTTATGCACATGCGGCCCTGGTGTCTCATCCTCTGCTTACATTCATTCTTAATATAATCTTTACCAAAAGAAAGCACACCCAACCCTGTGGGGTATTGTATCAATTGCTTTGTATAAGCAATACTCATCAAACCACAAGTGACCTTTACTTTTATTTTTCACTGTCCATTTCAACTTTGCTCAGTAGGAAAGCTCTTCCCTGCTCCTGAATACACCCTCAGATACATCTATGACACTTATGATCCCTTGTTGCTCCTAAAAAGTTCTATAATCACTTTAAGTAGCAGAACTATCACGATTAGTAACTAAAATGGTCCGATTTTATGTAATAATACAACTTATTTCATTCCAAATCTCAGCTTCTTCCCCAAGATAGAACTGTCAGAGATCTGGTAGCCTCCAGAGGAGGTAAAGAATGTTTCTTCCCTTTTTCTTCCTCAACGCTTCCTCGACTCCCTAACAGGAGTTAGAGAGGGTGGAAAATAAAAAGAGACGAGGAAGGCAGTAGTTTCTTTCTTTGAATAATTCTTTTGACATATCCAGAAGTCCTTGTTAGAAGTATTTGATGGCATATCCCAAGATGTAAGCTCAGCATTTTCTTCTGGCTGGCTGTTCTTCCTCAAGTTTTTCATATATATTTTTATTTTCTTTAATGTACTCTTAAAATTTCTTCTCATATACCTTAAAAAGTTATTAAATACTATAGCATATTATCCTTCTACTAGAGGCCTGACACACAAAATTTGTGCACGGGCGCAGTCCCTAGGCCTGGCCTGCGATCAGGGCCATCTTCCCGAGCTGCCCGCAGCCAGCACCCCCCCTCCCATCCCCCCCTGCCCCCGCCACCACCACCCACACCTGGTTCCCTGTTTGCCATTGGGCTATTGGAGCCTGCCAGCCGGGGAAAGGGACCAAGAGGTGGTCAGTGTGCCTCATAGTGACTGGTTGAGTGGTCGTTCTGCCGTTAGGGTCAATTTGCATATTACCCTTTTATTATATAGGATAATAATAGAATTACCAATTTTTAGCTGAGTACATGGTTACTTGGAAAAAGGACTACATTTCCCAGGATTCCTCATAAGGGTCCATGTGCAAATTCTTGGAAGCATCCTTAAATGGAGAGGCTTGCTTTGTCTTCCCTTCCTTTCTCCCTGTTGGCTGCAGCAAGGACACGATCATTGCAGACTGGACAATGGGGTGGAAGTCCTGTCCTGAGTGCTCTGTGATCATGGGACTGACCTGGCAACCTTGTACAATTGCCTCTGGACTTTACTCATAAACAAAGATAAATAAACTTGTAATCTTCTGTCTTAGGTTTTTATCACATGCAGACATACAAAATCCAAAGTGATAGAAACACAGAACTAAATGAGATTTAATTGTAGGAAAGCGGTAGCTAATAAATAAAGACAAGATTAGAAAAAATAGGCTTTACTCATGCAAACTAATTTTTATCACCTTATATATATGACACTGTATGAGGTTCTGGAAGAAGAGGTGAGGTTAGGGAGGTCCTGCCCACAAGATGTCACTCTCATTCCCTTTTTGTTCTTACTGGGGCTGATTTCTTCCCCTCCAACATTTCAGAGCTGCTGCTTTTCCATCTCAGAACACTTCTCTTTCCTCTTTTGTTATCAAAATGTGAGATCCTAGGGGCTCCACAGGAGGGTGCCCTGTGGGGCGACACTCACTGCTGCTGGGAACATGTGTTTGGACCTTCCTGCCCTATAATTCTGAAACATCAAAAGCCTTGGAAGAGTTCTTGCCCTTCAACACAGCAATCACACTTCAAGAGATCTAAAAGAGATAGAGGATTCATTCAAAATGTTGTTTACAAAGACTTTCCTCATGGTATTATTTATACTGTGAAACATAGGAATCATGCAAATATCAACAAAAGAAAACTGATGACCTCAATTATGCGGTATGCTCCAAATTAAATAATATTATGCATCTACTAAAATTATGTTTGGGGGAATTATTTTAAGTGTGATTTCTAACAGTGTGATTTTTACTAAACCAAGTCAGAGTACAAAACTACGTACATTGTGAATCTAAGTACGTAAACATTAAAGAAAAATAATGAGACAAAACATTGCTTGCCATATGCAAAAAAATGTAATGAGTGATTAATATACATAATTTGGAACAAGTAGAAATGGAAGGATAAGACAATAGACACAACCCAGAGTTGTGAGGCCATTCTGGACCATTATGCCCCAGCTGAGTCTGGCCAGACACAAGGAACCCAAAGATACCGAGAAATAATAAATCATTATTGTTTTAAGCTACTAATTATGCTGTGATTTGTTACATCACGAAAGCTATTCAATACACTTAGTTACTGAAACCCAGGGAGCCATTTTTCTTCTCTCCATTATTATAATATTTGAGATAGGAAGGATTCGACTTTCAATGAAGAATGGTACAAGTGAACCAGCAGGCAAAGGGTACACCTTGTACACCATGCCCCCATCATTCACACCTTTACCTGCAGAAAAGCAGGTTTTATTGTGGATGGAAACTTCTGCCTGTTAACTTGGAGCATAACATAATCCCTTACTGGCCCTGTGAGGAGCCAGTGATCAAAGGCTCATTAGAATCTCAGCACTTCATGCGTGTTGCCTGCCTCCTCCTGCTCCAGGAGCTGTTCTTGCAGGTCTGTCAGTGCTCCGTTAGTGTGTGTAATGGGAAGAAAGCCTGGACCTTATTCATTGAAATGAAGTCACACTTCAGGGTGGAAGAAAGCATCTGAGTATCAAATATTTTTTTTTTGTCAGGTGCCTGAAAAGGAAAGGCAGGGAATTCAAATGAGTGTTGGAAAAACAGGTTGTCATTTCTTGGCAACACATTCCACTCCTTTCTTAAGGACCTTGGGTGGAAATTTTTCCCTTCCTTCATTTCTCAGACCATGTGTATTTCCAGGGAAACCCAATCCTTCTACTTCTGATTCATTTACACTTAACTCATCACAATGTTTTTCAAGGACTATTTCCAGTGGGCCTTTAAAACATGATTTCATTTACTAGGAGAATGAGTTTCGAATCCTGCCTATCCCAGATAGCACACACACACAAAGAGGATGTGACATACAGTATTTGTCTTTCTCTGTCTGACCTATCTCCCTTGGCAAAATACCCTCGGTCCATCCATGTTATCACAAATGGCAAGATTTCATTCTTTTTTATTGCTGTGTAATATTTCATTGTGTGTGTATTATATATACATATCACATTTTCTCTATGCATTTGGTTGTGTATTTTAGTTAGAAACTTGCCACTTTATTTATGAAATACATATATTTTTTACTTGCAAGAAAGAATGACAGACTATGGTTATTTAGACTCAGGTGTTTGGCAGACATTTTCTCAAAAACAAATGAAGTTTGTCACTTCAGGGAAAACAAGTATCTGTTGCCAATGGCAAAATTAAAGTTTTAAAGAGAAAATTAGAATCTTGGAAAATATTATCCACCACCATGAGTTTAACAGTTTCCCAATACTTAAAGACTTTTGTGATGAAAGTCAGTGATATTAATAAATGTGATTTTGTGTCAACATTTGGAAGATCTGCTTAGCTCAGTAAACCAGTATGTTCCAAATTCCCAATGTGTTATGTTCCAAAAAGCCAGGCATGAGTAAAAGATATCCTCAAAGTTCAAGACAGACAAGTGCATCCCAATGTAATTGAGTATGACAAGTTTGATGCTATGATTTTAGATTCCACAGTGCAACTAGCCTTTAATACATTACCTTTTATAAAATCTTTGTCACGAATATGTGAAAAGGCATATGGAAAGACATGATGTCAAGGGGACTACAAGTAGTTCAATAATTACTAGAACAGTGGTTCTTTTGCAAGCATGTTTGCTATCGAGAAATGTTTTTAAGACACTAAACTACTTTGTTGAAATTACTGCTTAGTTTACAAAATGCTTCCCTGTATGCAAACGGTCTCTAAGAGTAGTAACTGCTTCATAGTTTTCTTTCCTAGCAACAATTTACATAGCGAGGAGACATAAAAAGGGTTGATTGACTTTTGTAAAGGCTCGTTTTGATTAATAGTACATTTTATTTATTTATTTTTAATATATTTTTTATTGATTTTTTTATAGAGAGGAAGGGAGAGAGATAGAGAGTTAGAAACATCGATCAGCTGCCTCCTGCACACTCGCCACCGGGTATGTGCCCGCAACCAAGGTACATGCCCTTGACCAGAATCGAACCTGGGACCCTGGAGTCTGCTGGCTCTATCCACTGAGCCAAACCGGTTAGGGCTGATTAATAGTACATTTTAAAGACAATATTTTAAATAATAACTTCAATTTTTAATTTCCTTGTGAACATTTCTTCAATTTGGCCACTGAAATTTTCCAAGAATAACTGACCCATATTAAGAGGTAAGCTGAATATGTATTTGAAATCCACTTTAGCTCTCAAGTGTATCACAGATTAAAGCTTTGTTCTTGGCAGTGCGAGTAATATACACCCTTCTTGAAAGCTGGGAAAGAAAGTGTTTACTTTGGGTGTTCTCCATGAACAGTTAGGACATTCTCAAATAACACAAATGTTTTATTTCTTTATTTTAAGGCAAATAAGTGATATTTTCAGATGCCTCCAAACAGATCCATACCACTGTCATTATTGAGTTCTTGGGGTGAACATTCAGAGCGATCTCCTTAGCTGTGAAGTTTCAAATAAGGAAGGAGAAGCAGAGTCCAGAAAGAGTATAGGTTCTACTGCCTAAGGTTTGACTTACAAAATCCTTTGGAAACTTGACCCTGCAAAACAAAGAGATGAGTGGTGGGGAATGATTCCGTTTCCTGCTAACCAAAGAGTGATGCTCTGGTAGTCTGCTCTAGACTCCTCAGCCCCACTGCACTGATTCCTTTCTTTGTTTCCCAGTTTTTGGGAAAATTTCAAAATAAGATACTTAATCAGATTTGGTTTCATGGATGAATGAACTTTCCACATAAATACAACTCTGAGATATATAAGAAACACATAGATTGTCTTACTGTGTTTCTAGATTCTAGGGATTGTTTGATTGCTTCCTGTGTGATTCTTAGCAAATTACTTGACCTTGCTGGGCCCAACTTTTCTCTTCAGTGAAAAAAAGGAGTAAAGGCAGGTTATTCTAGTTCCAATGTTTTGTTATTTTATGAAAACTGTCTCATCATTGGTTCTTGGGCTTCACAAAAGAAAGTTGATAAACATCTCCACGCACTTCCACTTTCCCTACCCTCGTAGACCTAAGCTCAGTTATCTTTTGCTGTGCCACATTTGGTTATAATAGTTAATAAGTTATTATAATATTATTGATTATGTTCCCTATGCTGCAATAACTCTGTGACTGTTTTTATTACTGGCAATTTGTACTTCTTAATCCCTTCACCTTTTTCACTCATCTTCCCAACTCCCCTCCCATCTGGCAACCATAATTTTTCTTTCTGTATCTACTAGTTTATTTTGTTTTGTAGATTCTACACATAAGTGAAATCATATGGCATTTGTCTTTCTCTGTATGACTTATTTCATTTAGCATAATACCCTCTAGGTCCATCCGTGTTGTCACAAATGACAAGATTTCATTCATTTTTATGGCTGAGTAATATTCCACTGTAATATGTACCACTTTTTCTTTATCCATTCATCTATCAATGGACACTTAGGTTATGTCCATATCTTGGCTATTGTAAATAATTCTGCAGTGAACATAGGGGTGCATATACCTTTTAAAAATTATTATAAAATGTTTTTTATTGATTTTAGAGAGAGGAAAGGAGAGGGTGAGAAAGATAGAAACATTGATGAGACACATTGTGATTGGCTGTCTCCTGCATTCCCTTATTGGGGATCGAGACCACAACCAGGGTATGTGCCCCGAATGGGAATCAAACCGGCAACCTCCTGGTGCATGGGATGACACTCAGCCAGTTGAGCCACACTGGCCAGGCTGCATATGCCTTTTAAAATTAGTGTTTTTTAATTGCTGGGTCATATGGTGGTTC
This sequence comes from Plecotus auritus, assembly GCF_963455305.1. Taxonomy (NCBI): domain Eukaryota; kingdom Metazoa; phylum Chordata; class Mammalia; order Chiroptera; family Vespertilionidae; genus Plecotus; species Plecotus auritus. The sequence goes on from NC_137778.1 coordinate 27,221,669, forward strand.
TGTTTTTAATGCTTTGAGGAACCTACATACTGTTTCCCATAGTGGCTATACCAATTTATAATCCTACCAAGAGTGCACAAGGGTTCCCTTTTTCCCATATCCTCACCAACATTTTAAAAAATGATATTAAATTTATTGGGGTGACATTGGTTATTAAGATTATATTAGCTTCAAGTTCTCATTATGTTTTTAAAAATTTGCATTTCCCTGATGATTAGTAATGTTCAGCATCTTTTCATTTGTTTGTTAGCTATCTTTAAGAAATGTCTATTCAGGTCCTCTGCTCATTTTTTATTTAGATTGTGTGTTGTTTTTTTTGGTGTGTGTGTGAGATGTTGTGTGATTTCCTTACATATTTTGGATGTTAACCCCTTATCAGATGTATCATTGATAAATATCTTCTCCCATTCAGTAGGTTATCTTTTGTTTTTTGATGGTTTCCCTTGATGAAATATTACTTGATTTTTACTGAGGTATTGTAGGAAAGAGTGAAAAATATAAATGTGATTAAATCGCATAGATTAATATTTCTTTTCAGCATTCTGTGCAAGGAAATGAGAAGGAATTACACAACATTGGGCTTACACACTGAACTGTGTAAGTTCACTGGCTGTTCAAGTTAGAGCTGCCAACTTGAGGTTCTGAAATGATTTTATAAACATCTTGTCAATCTTATTTAAAAAGCTTGGTGATTTTTATTGATATTGCTTTGAATTCATAGATTAATGAGGATTGACATCATAACGATATTAAATTGTATATCTATGAATATGGCATATGTCCCCATTTATTTAGCTCTTCAGCTTTAGCAATGTTTATAGTTTTATATGTATAAGTCAATAGTTTCCAATGCTTGGGAAGCTATTGTAAATGTTATTGTTTTCTTAATTTTATTTTCCAAATTTAATTGTTACTATCTATAATTAAAATTAAGTTTTAATTAGTCTTATAGTCTGTGATTTTGCTAAATTTACATATTAGTTATAATAGATTGACAATTTCCCAGGATTTTCTATGCATGTCATTATGTCATCTGTGAAAAAACACTGTCTTATATCTTCCTGTTGAATATGTTTGTCTTTTATTTATTTTTCTTGCCTTATTTAACTGGGTGGGATCTTCAGTAAAATGTTAATATGAGTGGTAAAGTGGATATCTTTCCTTGTCAGCTCCAGAAATCTGTATTGAAGTTTTGGCCAAATCATAAGCTGCATATGCTCAGGGCAAGATTCTATAAGGTTGGGTACAGGACAACTACTGGGGGAAGAACAACTACTGAGAAGCTATGAGCTAAACAACTCCCATAACTCACACAGGACAGAAAACATAGAAGATTTGACAGAAAGCATGGAAAGACCTTCTAGAACAGAATGAGAATCTAATAAAGACCCAATAAATGCTAAGCTAATTAGTTGGTGACCTTCTCTCCCCACCACAAGGAAGAGTTGGAATTGTCCTCATACTAGTATATTTGTCCACCATGGTGCCTTTTGATGCTTTATTTTCCTTTCAAGGTGCCATCTAATGTTACTTTAATCAGATGTTACACCTTGGGGGTTAGGAAGTCCTCACTCAGACTCTATAACATCCTACACCCTTCTATATAATTATCTCCACTCCTAGTCCATTAACTGAGGGAAATGCTTAAATGCTTTTCTTAATATGAGGGTCATAACCCCACATCAGGATTATAGCATGATACAGACATATGTAGTTCAGAGAAATATGGGTAGACATTTTAGAAATTCAGAAAGGAAAATCAGAAACAGAAAGAAATATCTGATAATAAGAATAACTAGATCTGATAATAAGAATCACTAGGAGACATGTCTCAGAGAGAGTAGTGAGAGCATTATGGTAATTAAAGGTTAACTTCATTCATCGAAGTCGTAGAATACTCATCATAGGGAATACTTCTTTGGACAGAGCAATAGAGAAGGTGACTTCATGCTTTTCCTCAGTTTTGGAAAACACTGCATTACTAGAGTTTTAAAAAATAAAGAAAAAAAAAAAAAACCCAAAGGCAAATTTTGAGTTTTTTGCCTTGCCAAGAATAACAGGAAGACACTTATGCTGTCACTCAAAGCATAAAAATACAGCAAACTGCTGTTCAAATCCATCATCTGCCTTTGATGCCAACTTTTGCCAGCCATACAGTCTGTCTGCCTTTTTTTTTTTTAATCTCTTTGAACTATTTGGAAAGTAATTTATTCTGAGAACTTTGGACTGATGCTGATGCTCAGTTATGTGCTTGCCTTTCCCGATGCATTCTGTAGGAATTGCATTAGCACACATAAAAGGAGTTCTAGGTTGGGCCAGCCTTTCTGGCTCTATCCAATTAGGGTGTAAACAATGAAGGACAAAGAGGCCCCTCAAGGAGGCAATTTTTAGTCGACAGTATACATGGTCTTTCTCTGCCATTTTATGCCTCACTGCAGCATAGTGCATATATACACTGGTAGGGAGGTCAAGGTATACTAGTAGTCTTATAGGCTGGTGAATTTTTTAGAAATAGTATTTAGCCAAAGTGTCTCTCATTTTGAGTTGCAGTCATCAAAATTGAATGGATTATAAGAAGTCAACAGATTAGTGAAATAGACTGAAATTGGAAGGACACAGAAATTGGTCCAAATAAGTTGTCAAAACAAAAAAGAATCTAAAGGAGGTAATAGGAGCTGGACCACAAAGCCAAAAGATCAAAGATGCAGGAGATGAGGGCTGGACAAAGCTGGTCAAGTGAGTAAGTGGGGAAGTGGGGGAGGGGGATGCCTGGAGCCAATATTGGCAACAGAACTATTATCTGTTATCCGGAGCTGGACTTTACTTTCTTATACTAATATGAAAGTGGACCAAGATTAGAGCAAGTGGTACTATTCAGTTAAATTGAACTGAACTGATCTGACCTGAACTAAATTGATATAAACCAAATAAACTGGATTAAAAGGAGTTATATTGGATTGCATAATTCCCCTCTAGAAACAGATAATTTGATATATAGACACATACATGCAACTATAAAATTCAGGTAATACAATGCTTTTTCTAAATTTATTTCTAAGTTCTTCTGCTTAGAATGGACATTAAAAAATTTTAAGTCTTTCCTCTTCACCTCTGGGACCACAGGTAAACCACCTCAGTGATGTAACAATTCATCTTCATTGAACACATGTGCCGTATATGCTTTATGTAGAATTTTCATTTTTAAAAAATGACTTTTGTTCAGTTTCAGGTGTCATGGGGGATCTGCCCCCCTGCTTCTCTCTACTATCTTAACCTGGTATAATGCTTCATAGGGTTTCATTATAGAAAACAACTTTGTAAAAATATGAACCCAAAGATGGGATGAGGCAAAAGAAGGAGATGGAAAGGGAAGTGGTAGAAATAATGAAACAGATTGTGAACTAAAATAACAGCATGTCAGAATTCATAAATAAATTAGAAAGGCCAAGGGAAGGAATAGGCATGGCAAAAAACTGGATAATGGCATGGCAGGGGGCGGGGGAAGACATTGAAATAATCACAGATGAGAGATTTGAGCAATTAGAGCAGAGCTGATAGTTATGACAGATAAATATAACCTAGCATTGAAGACAGTTGGCATCTCTGAAATAAAGACCTCCTCTAAAGATCCACTACAGTAAAAAAAAAAAAATTTCTGAAATGAGGAATGATTTACAACTTGAGATGGCACTTTGCATACATGAGAAACAATGATACAAAATTAGTGTTGTCTAGAATCCTGCTTAAATTACTGAATTAAAAATTTATTTTTAAGGAATTGCTTTAGGCAGAAAAAGTGAGTCACCAAAGGATGGGGGGAAATTCCAGGAGGTAATGAAGCAATGTCTAGAAAGTTCTATAGGAACAAATGTCAACCCTGGAATATTTAACCTAGCCAAATTGCCATTCATAAAAATAGGAGAAAAGGCAGACACCGCATATGTGAAAAAAAAAAAAAAGTAAAGGACTCAATGAAGATTTCTTGACTAAAACATTCAATAATAAAAACCACTCAACTAAACGATTTTTTAAAGAAGTTAGGAAGCACCAGATTGCAAAGTTGTGGTAAAATTAAAAACAAGCACTGATGAGTATTGAATCCATTTAAAAATAGAACAAAATTTAACAGGTACAGGAATTATGGTTGCAAAATACAATATAAGTGTTATAACCCTAAAAAAAGTAAAAATAATATAAGCAACACAAATAGGAAGGTTGGGAGGACTAAGGAAGTATAGCAGTGCCAATTGCTTCAATGTTGGTGGCCAAGAGAAAAAACTGTACTAAAATTAGAATTATGGTCTGTTTTTTAATGACAATGACACAAATAATTTTCTTCATAAATTTCTTTTAAAGTTAGAGGGATTTTTTAAAAAGTAGTAACTCTGATATATAAGAAATCTTTATCTCACATTCAGCAATTTATTTCTCTTCTTCAAGTAAAATGTTGGGCATTTTCTTTAAAATAGCATAAAAAGTATCATCTCATTCTTTAAAAATTAATTTCTTCTATTTGTCCTATCTGATACTTTCTGTTGTCTTGTTTTCTAAGTCTTATAATTTCCGTTCTATTTTAGAGTTAATTTTTCTTGTACTTGCTTCCACATAAGTATGACATTAGCCAAATCCCACAAATACAAAATTTAGTATTTTCATCATTATTTAGTTATATATATATGTTTTATTTATCATTTCTCCTGTAAACCATATTTTTTTCAAACTTTAAAAATTTTTTATATACCTGGCATATTTTAGCTATCTTTTTGTTATTGATATTTTAATTTATACTACTATGTGATTGAATACATTTTATATTCTTGAAAAAAATGTACATTTTCTAACTAGAGGGAAAGGATCATCTCTATAGGTATAAAGATAGAAATATGGATATTGAACTAACCTTGATAATGTTTGGTCCAAATCTCCTATATCCTTGCTTCTTTTTGATCTTCTTTGACGAAGATGTCTATTTGGGTTTTTACTTATATATTAAAAACGATGCTGTTTAGGTGCATATGCATTTGCAATTACTATTTCTTCTTGGTTGATTTATCCTTATATTTTGTTGCATCACATTTTATTTGCATTACTTCTGTGGTTGATTTCTCCTTATATTGTTAGGTTGTATCAAATTTTATGTACATTAATTCTATATTTTCACTTTTTAAAATATGTTTTTATTTATTTATTTATTTATTTATTTATTAAATATATTTTATTGATATTTTACAGAGAGGAAGGGAGAGGGAGAGAGAGTTAGAAACATTGATGAGAGAGAAACATCAATGAGCTGCCTCCTGCACACCCCCTACTAGAGATGTGCCCGCAACCAAGGTACATGCCCTCGACTGGAATCGAACCTGGGACCCTTCAGTCCGCAGGTTGACGCTCTATCCACTGAGCCAAACCGGTTAGGGCAATATGTTTTTATTTTAAAGAGAGAGGAAGGGAGAAGGATAGAGAAATAGAAACATCGATGAGAGAGAAGCATCCATCATCTCCCTCCTGCACACCCCTACTGTGGATCAACCCCACAACCTGGGCATGTGTCCTGACCAGGAATTGAACCATGACCTCTTGGTTCATAGGTCAATGCTCAACCACTGAGCAACACTGGCCGGGCTGTGCATTAATTCTCTTGCTCTAAATCCTGTTATCAGGTATTAACATTACAAAGTAAGCCTTCTTTTGGTTAGAGCTTATATGCTATATCTTTTTTTTGTAACTTCATTTCCATCCTGTGTGATTTTATTTCAGTTGGGTGTCTTGTAAGTAGCATGTGTGTTGTCCTGACTGTGAATCGAACCATGACCTCCTGGTTCATATGTCGATGCTCAAACACTGAGCCACACCAGCCAGGCACTTCTCTATTTTCTTAATCTTCCTTCAATGGCCAGAGTTCTCTGCACCACATTTTCTACTAATATCCTTAGCATATACTGCATTTATATAGAAAGATCAGAGGTTTTGGAGGCAGAAAGAGCTGGGTTTAAATTTGCTTCTTTCATTTACTAGCTCTGGTACTTAAAAATGTTCATCTCTTTGAGCCTCAATTTTTTAATCTGTAAAGTAGGGATAAGAACATTCATTGCAAAGGGTCCTTATAAAACCACTATGGCGCTCCTAGCACTGTGCCTGGCACATAGTAGAAACTAAATAAATGGTATTACTATTGTTGTTGTTGTTACTGTTATTAGTGTCTTTCACTTTAACATACTGACTTTTCCCCACCCTGACATTCCTATTTTCTTGAGGGTGCTCTTACCTTTATCTCACATTTGTTTATCTGTGCGTTTAATGAATTTAAATGGAATGTTCTCTGGGTAGAGATCCATCTCTCTTGCTGCTAAGATAGCACTTAGTACATTGTGCATGTAGACTGAGAAGTGGTGACTGATATTATGAAGTGATAAATGAACAGTTGACAAATAAATCATAGACACTCTAATGCAGAATAAGTGCCTGTAGTTTGTTCATAACTCACTAGTCTGCTCCAGACCCAGCATGTGAGTCATAGTCCCTGAATGTCGGGCTCAAGGACATGGAGACCAACTTCCTCCTTGACCACATAATTTCAGAAGCCACTCATTTGTTTGAGTGTGTTAAGATGCTCAGCCACTGCATAATCACTGTCTCGGTTCTCTTTCCCAACTTTCCATCATTTCCTTCCATGTTTCTCATTGTTGCAACACCCTGTACTGCCTCCCACTTGACATTCCCAAGTGAATTCTACTCTGATTTCTGGAAAGTTGGGGATGGAACTTGATTATGAAGGTGTAAGGGACTTTGTTACACTTGTATTTAAATCATCAGAGGAAGAGAACATGGAATAGATGGGTGGTTTTCTTTAATTCAAGACTGCCAAGTCCATCCATCCTGACAGAATAACAGTCCGACTACAAAGGGAAAATAATATATTACTCACCCTCATGATTCTTGGGAAACAGGAGAATATCTGCTTCTTGGACAGAACCCGTGAGATTCAATACAGATACTCTAGCTTCAGAAAGCCAGAGTTGAAGGATGGCGTTGGTAATAGGAATTCCAGTCGGTGTAACACCCAGGAACTTCAAGGGAGAAATGGGAATGAAACTGTTGTTTCCCAGATGATGATACTGTGGTTTCAGAGTGTTAAATACGTGAGCATGAAATCCCTGAGCTTTGGTGTGTTAGAGACAAGCCATGAAGGACACTTTGAATGGTGCAGAAGAGACAGTAGATAGCATGTGTGAATATCAACTTTCAACAAAGACAGACCTGAATTCCTCATCCCGTGTTGGCGTTCATTAACTGATTATCCCCAGCAAGTTATTTTCCTTACATAAGCTCCAGCTCAGCATATAAACATTGGAGATATTTAAAATCTACTCCGCGGGGTGTTTACTTGTTTGTTTTAAGAATTAGAAGAACTCATGTGTGTGAATGGAACTTATTAAAGGCTCAGTAAATGGTAGCTTTCTTAGGTGGTGGCCAAGACACATCTGCTTGCTGAGCTGAATTAATAAAATGTTTATTAAACACCAACTCTGACCCAGACACGTTGCATCATCAGACATTGTCTAACTTGTTTTTATACCCTCATAATGCTTATGGTCGAGATGTCTTGTCTTTTGTCCATTTTGTTTTCATTTCCAAGCTACCATAAGAGCAGAGATTTTTTGTCTTATGTGAACATATCCCCAATGTCTAGAAGAATGAATAAATGCAACAAATATTCACTGTGGGTCTATTTGTACCAGATACTATTCTAGGTCTTTGGGATGTGTCAGTGTTCAAATCAGCCAAAATCTCTGCCCTGGAGGAACTTACATTTTGGAGGAGTGAAGGTACTTAATAACTAAAAATTTGCAATAAACCTTTAAAAAAAACCACCTGTGGATAGAAAATTTCCCTGAAGAACAGAGGAAATTTAGAACTACCTCTTCCATAGGTGGTGTGATATTGCTGTAAGCTACCATTACAGATACTGCATTTTGCAAGATCACCAAGCCTTTTTATAGCTTTTATGAGAGTGACATGGAAGCTTGCGGTCCAAAAGAATGTCTGGCTCCTTAGAGGAGATGGGTTTCATAGTGACGTGGCTTAGGAATCTTAGTCCCTCACCCATCATCAGTTCCCACCCTAGAAGACAGCACAGGAGCCAGCGTGGGACCCAGGAGGTTAAGCCAACTTGCTCTGCCCAGTAGGTGTGTGTGTGTGTGCTGCCCTGCTAGGTCTCCTCTCCTCGCAGGCTGTGTGCTTCCTGCATCAAGGAAGCTGCCAGCATTCACAATTGGAACATAAACAGGCCAGCAGGTTCTGATTAATCCAAATTGGAACTATTCAAACAGTCACAAAAAGAGATCTTTTCCCCTGAAGGAATTTACATGTGAAGAGAGACTAAGATGGGAAATAAACATTTCTATAATGATTAAAGTTAATTGGCTTGAAAGGATGCCTCTGAAAGAAATGCTTTCTGGTTTTAGTTCCAATCTATTTCGGGACAAGCCTGTTTTTCATAAGATTGGTAACTGCAAACAGATACTGCCCTTTCATTGGAAACAGATGGGGCAGGACATAATTAAAGAAGTATGCACTGGCATCTCAAATAACTGCTTTCAATTACAGCATTTCAAGAGTATTAAGGGGAAATATTTTAAACAAGACCACTGCAAAAATAGATTTTGTCATTAACTTTGAAATAATATTTGACTTAAGGCTGAAATTTCCATGTGCCAGGTCTGGATCTCACAGGCCGATGCTGATTGGTGCAAGAGAAATTGAATCATTATGGTCCCATATCCTGGGGGTGGGAGTGGTGGTGGTGGTGGTGGGGGGGAAATCATCTTTTTTTTATGCAGAGGAAAAAAACATATTTTTTCTCTGGTAACTTTTATTTTGCACTTGAATTTCAGTTAGATTTCACAACCTTGGGGAGCTTTCACAGTGAAACCATTTCAATGTTAAGTCCAAGGTTGTCCAGCACTAATGTGTCTGAGTGTGTGTATAGGCAGTGAGTACAGGCCCACCTACCACCATGAAGGGTGCTTATATGCCCTATAGCTCACATTGTACACATTCATGTGGAGATCTCAACGTAAATCCCCAAATTAGATAATGTGATAAATCAGCAGATCGCCTGGGCTGGCACATTTGTAAGTGGTGGTCGGCATATTGTACTTTTTCTCAGTAGATCATTTTAATGGAGATCATAATAATTAAAGATAGTTGTATTGTGTTGCCTTAGGAATGATACTTATTTCTCTCAATAAATATTTATTTCTTGAGCATCTAGCACATGGCATACACTGTACCAAGAGATAAAATATTGAACAAAGACAGCTGCTTGCTTGCCCCCTAGAGCTTATGACCCAATGGTTGGTAGAGACAAGTAAACAATTACAATACAGGATGGTAAATACTATGGTGGCATAGAAATACTGAATGGGGTACTTTACCCAAGAAGTGGCTTCTTCCCATTACCTTAAACTTGATTTTAGAAACTGAAGAGTAAAGCAACTGCACACTATAGCACCTTAGCAACTCAAACAAATATAGTTTTTTGATGGATTAATGGTTCCTAATGACAATAGTAGCAATCAGGCTGATACAATATAATTTGTTGATCACTCATGGGCATTAATGATGAATAAGTATGCATAAATTTACTTTTGATTATATGTACACATGCATGTGTGCACACAGAGAGACATGTACACACACAGAAACACAGAACACGCCTGAGCCATACTACTTCTGACTCACCAGAGTTGCATGGGCTTTGAGCTCTGTCCAGTGGTGTGAGCTATGCCTACACTCACTCACCTGCCTTTATATTAATGGTCTGCATTAAGATGGCTGGACATAGGGTCCAGTACAAGTCAAAAGTAAAATACTAACCAGCCCCCACATCTATTTCCTCATCATATGGGTAGTGAGTGGAGTGTTGCAATTGAACTTTTAGACTATTTTTTCATGTTTTTGGAGTAATTAAGCCCTTAAAAAGCTTAATTTCTTTTAAGGTTATACTCAATATTCAAATTCTACCAATAATTAGCTTTTCCTCACTTTGGATATTCTTGTGTGTGGGGTTGGTTGGGTTGGGGTAGGGTGTATATCCTTTATTATGGGGAGTGATTAGGCAGTACCACAAATGTTAATGCCACTTGTTTAAGAAAACATTATATAGAATTTTAGTAAATTCTACTAAAAGACTAAAATTAAAAGTTCCTGGATGCAAGGTCTATGTTTCAGAATCTGGATAATTAGTCAAATGTTCAATTTATGACTCTCTTCTCCAAACCACTCCCAGCACCATCTAATAGCTTCCAAATTTCTTCTTGCCAAACTCTCTTCCTCTCAAAACATTGGATTTATATCCTGTGCTTACTTAAGGTTGTGAATGCTGGCACTTTGAATCACAGAATTTCTCTGCATTTTGGAAATCTAGCCTCCTATGCCTGTGGGGACTAAACACTAATGGTCTCAAGGCACCTGCACTGAAAATGCATAATTGATTGTTGTCAGTGAACAATTTAAATCTATACCTAGGTCAATATTATTTGTCCCTCAGTCCTCTCCTATTGATCTCAGAGAAATCCACTTCTGCTGTATAGGATTCAAACTTGAGGTTATGACTAGATACCCAAGTGGAAATGTCCTGTCACAACACTTGGACTTGACTGAAGATTTACATCTAGAAAATAAAATAATAATAATTAATAAATAATAATAATGATAGCAACAGCTAGAATATTTACTGAACTAAAGATCAAGAGGCACTGTGCTGAGTGCTTTTCTTGCTTTATCTCATTTAAACCCCAGAGTCCGTGAGGTAGTAATGATTATTAACCCCAGAGATACTAAGCCTCTTGCAGTTACGTAGCTGACATGGGATTTGACCTCTGGTCTTTCAGATGCCTTGCTTTTCACTACTTTGCACACAGAGGTGTTAGTTGAAAGCACTGATTTAGGAGAGTTTCTGAAAAGATTAGGACATCATTTCCACTTACTTATCTTTTCCACAGTAGTCTTAGTCTTCCTTTCTCCCTTTCCCTTGATAGAACTCCAAAACTACGTAACAGCTTCTGAATGTAGCAATGGCCCCTTTCCTATCAACACACTCTCATTTTCCAGTTCAAGGGTCACCTCAATGAAGCCTTCAAGTGGGGATGGGTTTATGCAAGTAAGACAAAAAAAATAGAATTTGTTGCAGAGCACTTCATAAGGTGACCTGCATAACTATTGTGGCCCCACCCAAATGAGGTATTCACCTCTACTGAGTTTTATCAGAAACATTAATTTTAAAAATAAATCTCAGATGTTTAACTTGATATTTTCTCCTTTCTGAAAAGAATAACGTATTCCCGAGAAATCACCCACGGTCTTAGTGATACTAAAGACTTAAAGAAAGTTTACTTGAATAGTTTTCATGTGGCAAACTGTCTAGGTCCCACTAATGAGACAAGTCATACAACTTAGAAAAAAAGAAAAATGGAAAAAACCCATTTTAAGATTATGAGAAAAGCATTACTTTATGCTATTTAGAGAAGCCTGGGAGTTTTTTTTCCCTTTGGTAAATGCCACAAAGGCGATATTTCTCATGAAAAGTTAACTGAGACACAGGCCATAGCATGGTGAGGGATGGCCTCTGGGAATAGAATGAGAGCTTGGAGTCAGGACCAGTAATTATGAGACACCAAGGAAAAAAGCAGAGGTTGCATAGACATAAAATATTCCAAAAACCATCATAGATGTGGAATGAGGGGAAGAAAGAGAGTAAATGCTTCAAATAAAAGTAGTTCTCACCATACCAAACCCAAGAGTATTCACATCTGGTGTAGCAGAAAGTATTCTAGACTTGGACATACCCTTGAACATACATTGAAAATTGGGATACACACTTAAAACTGTGCCGGACAGAAAGAGCTGGGATTTGAATCTTGAACCTACACTTATAATGTGAATGACTCGGAGCAATGTACTACAGCTTTAAATTCATTATTTACAAAATGGAAGTCATAAAATAACATGTGGGAGTGCCTCGCTTATATAATAAGTATTGGAAACATATACGTTGAATTTACATCATATAACCTGTTCTTCACAACAGGCAAGAGAGCTGCCTATTAGGGCTCACAGAACTTGAAACATGATGCTCAGACCTCAGATTTCTCAAGATTATTCACTTGATGAGCATGGTTATAGCTCTGTCACAGAACTGAAAATACATTATGCAAATTCACTAAGTGTCTAAGTAAACATAGCCACTTGTTTGGAATACTGGTAGCACTGGCAGGCATGTGGTGGCAGGGAGAATGGGAGTTAAGTGGTTGGAGTAGAAAATAGAAGAACATTTGTTGAACACTACTTCTCTCAATCAAGTTAGGTTTAAGATAGATATGGCCGAGTGCACCATGAACAGAACACAAACATTGGGCTCAAACTTTCTTTCCAACCTTGACCTTGTTGGTGTGCTATGGGTGTAGCCTTTCAAAGCCTCGTGTTCCCCATCCATAGAATGGGAACAAACATACTTGCATGCTGCGCCATTTCAGGATTACAGATGATTTATGCAAAATGTCTCACAGTTAGTAGACATATGATACATAGCAGCCATCGTCACATAAAGGCCACAGCTCTTTCAGAGCACACACTGAGCCTCATGCATTCTCCTTTCTTCTGTTCAGCACAATGCCTGTCATATATGAGGTATAATAAATCTTCATTGAATGGATGGATAACCAAAAAAGCTTGTTCAATGTTCTCGCCTTCTGCATTAATTGCCATCAGATGGAGCTTTTTCCTCATTTAAGAGGGTATTTTTTCCTCCTAAAAAAACCAACCGAGCACCACCTTTAACTTCAGAGCATATCTCTAAGACAGAGAACTACAATAGACATAAATTGGCTGTCTGGAGTGCTTGCCAATGAATGGTACATTCAGATCCCACCTAGACATTGGTTATACCTCTGGTTTTGGACTCAGTCCTATAGTCATTTCCCAGCGCCATCGTGTCTGACAAGTCACTTTAGGAAAGTTAGTTACCTCTTTGAACTTAATTTCCTCATTCATAAATAATGACCTTAACGGTTGATGTGAAGATTAAATGAGACAGCATATGAAGAGTGCCAGACATATAATAGGCAGGGTGAGATTTGAACCGAGTATATGACACCAAAGCTCAGGCTCCTTATATTACATTTAATTTCCAAAGGATTTTAAACTCCTCAAAGAAAGCCATATCTTATTTAGAACCAGTTTGCATATACCTTGGTACCCAGCATATGCAGGGCAAAGGATAGTATGTAATAAATACCTGGGAATCTGAATTGCTTCCAACTGTTAGCCATACTGTAAGTGAATCAAGAACACTCTCCAGGAAAATGTGACTTCAGATACAAGTAACCATATTTAATTTCCCAAACAAGGAATACCAAAGAAACTCTCTTCCCTCTTAATACTATTAGACTGAATTTTTGAAAAAAAAAAATAGACATTATATCTCTTCATTTTAATAAGGCTTTAGGCAAGTTAAACACTTAAGGTGCTTTTAGATGCAAGTAACAGAAAACCCAAATCAAACAGACTTCGAGTATGTACATTTAGTATATTGACTTACATGCTTGGAAGTATGTATCAGAATTAGTTGATCCAGCAGTTCAATAAAGTGATCAAGGGTCCAGGTTTGTTCTGTCTCTATCCTATATAATAAAAGCCCAATATGCTAAGTGTCCGGTCATCTGGTTGTCTGTTCAACCAATCAAAGTGCAATATGCTAATGATATGCTAAGGCCGCTCAACCACTCGCTATGATGTGCACTGACCACCAGGGGGCAGTCAACCAGTCGACCAGTCGCTATGACGTGTACTGACCACCAGGGGCAGACACTCCAACCAGTAGGTTAGCTTGCTGCTGGGGTCTGGCAGATCGGGACTAAGTGAGACAGGCCAGACACATGCTGGAGCCCTCCTGTGGTCCCCGCCCTGGCTGGCCAACCTCCCGCATCCCTCCCCAGCCCTGATCATGCACCAGTGGGGTCCCTTGGCCTGGCCTGCACCCTCTCGCAATCTGGGCTGAGGGACCCTCCCTGCCCCCCCCCACCAAGTTTACGAATTTTGTGCACCGGGCCTCTAGTGTTCTGATAACAGTATGAGCTTCATCATGGATGTAAATTGTCCACCAGTAGAAAATAGGTGACACGCTTTCTCATTCACTTCTGGAAATAAAGAAATGAAACAGAGCATGCCATTTCCAAGCACTGAACATAGTGGTTCTCTTCCTAATGTTTCCACTCCTTAAATAGTAATTGTCACTGGTGGAATGCGAGATACTGAGAGCCTTGGATTAGGGGTTCTGGCAAGGGATATGGTATTATGACTGGAGTTAGGATCCTCAAACATTGCTTCTACATAGGGATGGAGTGGGGAAAGAATGATAGGATTCAGTTACCATGTCCTCAGCAAAGATTATTATTTTTGTGGAAAGATGTAGCAGTTTGGTCTAGATAATAATTTGGTTGATTAGTAGCTGATTACATAGTTGCATGGTTAACAAACTAGAGACAGAGACATGACTTATCACATGGTCCAGGAATCTTCCCTTTCTTTACCCAGCCAGCCCAGGTTGGGGTAGATAGTTTCCCTCCCCTGCTTCTATGTAAAAATGTATTATTTCACACTCATACAGTCTATTAATTACATATTTATATGACTACCTTCCACTCAACCATGAGGTGGTTGTTGAAAGCAGGAGCTGTGTCCTAACCATTTTTCTAGCCTCAGCACATAGCCCAGAACCTGACACATCTTAAGGAGCTCCATTTTCAAATCTTAGTTAAGAAGCAATGTGTCGAAGTTTCAGGAAGGGAGATTTTAGTTCCTCATACGTGTGAAAAGAAAACGTCTTAACAATAAATGTATTACATAAATTACTAACAGTCATCAATAAGTTAAATATAAAGATGGGTTGTGGATTGAGATACCTTGAAGGTCCCTTTGTTCCTGGAATTCACCGATTTTTTGAATTTGCTGATGTTGGTTACAGTGTACACTCCACCATGGTGGCCCAGATGGCTTGAATGTAGAAATCAGGACATTTCTGGGTGGTGGAAGGTGCTGGAGTCAACTGTTTGACTCATGAAAATTGGAACCTTCTTTACAGGGCCATAATTTCAACAAAGGGAGCACATTCCATTATCTGTGCCAGCTGTGAAGACGGTCCTCGGTGATTGTGATCTGGTATGGACTTGGCATTCTCTGTCTGCTTACAGGCAAAATGCCAGGACAACAAGAAATATAACTGAAGGAAGCTCATGAGCCCAGACAATTCCAGGGATGGGCAGGAATTTCTTAACAGATTGAGCAATCTTTAGTTCAAATCATTTTTGAGAAGGAGAACAAACGAAAACAGAAGTCAACATGGCAGAAAGTAAATGTTTACTCATTGCTGGGTACAGTGCAGGCCCTCCAGTTGGGGGATAATGAATACATGGAGACAAGGTTCTGGCCTACAGTAGAGATTAGAGTTTAGTTGGATATTTGCAAAACACAGATATGTGCGCGCGCGCACACACACACACACACAACTTGAGAAATGTACAAAACATTTAAGACAAGGAGGTTACCAGACAATAGGACCTCCAGGAGAATACTACCTACAGCATAATCTTCCACTCATCTTCCTAATCTGTTCTAACATCTCAGTTTGCTTTCAACCTGGACACTCTCTCCACCCTATTAAAACCGACTTTCTTAAACTCTGACTTCCCTAAATATTACATGTGAACTTAGCTTGCTGTCTGTCCAAGTCTTATTTTTAACACCATATTATTGGTACAAAAGTTATACATCACTCTTAATCCCACCACTCAAGTAGAACCCCTGTTAGCATAAGGGCACATCTTCTCTTACTTGTTTTCTATATGTATTCTTTCCTTTAACAAATTTACAGGGTTTTCACATGCTGTTTCTAGAACACTGCTTATTATGTAAGTGCATAGAAAACTAACGGGAAGAATACAGTATACAAAATTGTTAAGTGTGGTTTTTCTCTAGGGAAGGAAGGGTGTTAGGATTTTTTTTTAAGTCTCTGCACTTTTATGTTGATGTTATTGTTTTGAGCCACAGAAATACTTAGGTAAATTAGTAAACTTTCTAAAAGGAGAAAATAAAATCTCTACTCCCTGTGCAGTTACCAACAAACAGTACCTGTTCTTTCTCACTCTGACTCATGGCAGAAGTTCTCATCCTTAGGGACATGGCAAGAAATGAAAGCATTCAATCTTGATCCTAAAATAGAGACTGGTCCATGAGCTGTGAGTGGAGCAGGCTTTCACTGGTTTTTATTTTTCCTCTTTTCACATACTGCACCCCAACAGTTTGCACTTGTTCAGTGAACAAAACTATATCGCACTTACTTCTTCTCTCCAACAGGTGGCACTGTTGTTTTACAAATAGCTTCGGAAGCACAGCCCTAAGGTTTTGTTTTTGTTGGAATCCCACCTATTGTTCTTAGAATGGGAGACCATCAGGAGCACCAGTATTCTTCTTTTGGGAGCACTTTGTGTTTGAGAAGACATCACTACCTGATGAGTCATTTTAAGTACAGAAGTTACTAAAACATAAGAAATAGCTCTGGATGAGCTGAGAAGGAGTTCTTTGCTTTCTCTCTTTATTTTTGTGAGTGTCCAGTTTAACCATAACTCATAGCTCTTCGAGTTACACAGTAATTCACTAAAACAGGAATGGAAACAATGACATTTACAGACTGTGGGTTGCCAACTTATTATGCAAATCTAGAAAAGGAAGGTGCTACAAAAGAAAAAGAAGACTATCTTTATTGGCCAAGATTTTGGCAATCTAATTAGTAGAATATTAAAAAAATAAATCCTATTAGTAATAATCTAGATAAGATGATTTATGTTGGGTACTAACAGTTAAAAATAAAAACGAATATTTGGCTAGAATTTCCTGCTGGCTAGACACTGTTCTAAGCATTTCTTTGATCCTCACAGCAATCCTGCAGGGTAGGTACTGCTATTATCCTCATTTCATTGATGAGGAAACTGAGACCTAGAGGATTTAAGTAGCCAGGACATGGCAGGCAACTGACTTCACTTACAAGAACAGCTGATACTAAGTACTTGCCATCTGCCAAGTAAGCATGTATGTCCTCTGCATGCATTATATTTTCATGCTAACTATTTGAATTCAGTATTAACCATTATCTTTATATTGCTTTTATTTTCCATAGGAGTTTAATTGCCATTCTTAATGAAATGCAAATGCATTTACCTCTTTACTCTTTGAAAATAAACACAAAGATTTTCACAAATATGGTTTTATTAATTTAACTTCAAATGTGACTGAGCTCCAGACACTGGTAATTTACTAAATACCATGAGAGTGTGCATCTTTCCCCATAAATTAATGTCTTTCTGCATTTTAGTAGAAATTAAAAATATATATTTTAACTCTTTATTGCTTCTTCTTTAAAAGAAAAAACACACAACACTATTTTTAGCTGTGGGAAGAGTGGCCAAATGCCTAATTAGAATTACTGAAATTTTATCTATTTTGTTTCACTAATATACTACAAATCCTTCATATATGAACATATATATGTTGAAATAGCTAATCTTTTTGTATCCTTCAAGAAACAACAACATCACTAAAAATACATAAATGTCAACAACCACTAACCTTTCATATATATACAGTATATGGAACAGGGAGTAGGGGTTGAGGAGAAACAGCAAAAAAAATAACAGAGATAAATTTGGGCATGGTTTCATTTCTCATCATGGTGTACATCAGCAAGAACATGTAAATATAATGGTCTTATTTAGAAGTTTACAAGAAAACACACACACCTCGTTTTCTGAACTTAAGAGTATTTTTTTCTTATTGTCAAGGAATATTCTAGTTCAGTGGTCGGCAAACTCATTAGTCAACAGAGCCAAATATCAACAGTACAACGATTGAAATTTCTTTTGAGAGCCAAATTTTTTAAACTTCTTCTAACACCACTTCTTCAAAATAGACTCGCCCAGGCCGTGGTATTTTGTGGAAGAGCCACACTCAAGGGGCCAAAGAGCCTCATGTGGCTTGCAAGCCGCAGTTTGCCGACCATGGTTCTAGTTAATCTAATATTCCGGTTAATACTCACCACGGATACTTATTAACTCAGTACAGCTGAGTTTCAAGAGCCTAATTAGGCATCTGGTTACTTTCCATGCAGGCTGAAAAGATATTACTTTTAAAGGGAAGTGACTAAGTGTTATATATATATATATATATATATATATATATATATATATATATATATATATATATGTTTTAAATTTCTACTAAAGAACTGGTAGAAATATCACTGGTACTCCTTATTGCAAATTAGACCTATAATATATTGCTAGAATTCTGTAGTTTATTTGTCTGAAATTAAATGAATACCTAACTGTTTACCCAAACCTCAAATTAGGGTTCAGAGTAAAATTTTTCTTGTGATTTCCATGCTTATTTTCAATGGTTGAGCGACAACAATGCTTTTATAATCATTTTTTAAAAATAAAGGAGAAAAACCTTTGATATAATTTTAGACTCATGCAAGGAAAAATCCATGGCTTATTTTCTTCTCAATTATTGTGCTTTTGGGATATATATAAATATATATACATATATATACACATGTATATATGTACACATACACACACGTGTATGTATGTATATATACACATATATGTATAACGATACATATATCGATATGGGTACTCAGAAAATAAAGCTATTTACACACACACAGAGCAAAAACAACAACAAAATGAGCTCCTAAGGAAAATAATGACGTCCTGGTTACCTCACTGTCCAGCAAATAACATTAACTCTTAATTTAACACCTGTTTTGAGTAAACTATTATGTAAATGGCACTATAGTTTTTATTCCTTCATTTCTACAACATTCCCTTCCATCTCCTCCCTTCCCTTTCCCTCTCTTCTTCTCCCCTGTCCTCTCATTCCCTTTTTATATCTACCTTTCCTTCCTTCTCCTGTTTCTTTCCCTTGGCCTATCTCAAATCCCCAGATCTTGCCTCTCTTCCAACAAAGATACATGCACATTTCTCCTGTACACCACCAGCATCTGAAAGACCAGGCTGCCCTCACTTTCCATCTCCTGTACTCTCCCTTTCCAAACCCATTCATTCTTAACCTTCTTCAACCTGAATTTTGTCTTTACCTCTCAAAGGAATTTCACCCGGCAAAACTATTGATAAACTCCTAACTGAAAATCCCCTTAGTCTCTTGTAAAGACTTATTTTTGTATTTTCTTCTGGTCTTCCCACCTATGTGTACACAATTTCACATAGCTATACTGATAGTATAGAAACAAGTTTGTATTTTTCCCCTTTTTAACAAAGTACTGTTACTCTCCATACCTCCCCTCCATATACATCACCGACACTGGCATGGCATTGGGTGGTTTTCCTTATTGTTAAGAACCTGGGCTTTGGATTTGTCCTGTATTCAATCAAGTCTTATCTTTTCCACATACTGGCTGTGGGATGTAAGCCAATGAGATAAGGGGGAAAGGACACAGCATTGCATGAGTTTTAATACTAAAAATGAAGTCTCTGATGAGAAAAAAGAAATCAAAGTAATATTTTCAGAAAAATCCTTTTTGGAAGGCAGCCAGACAGGCCAGGTCACCTCTAGCCTTGGAGGCCAGCCTATGCGACTATTTTGGGATTTTCAAGAGGGAAAGCCACAGGATAAAGCACAGCTGAACAAGAGGAAGCCAAGAGTTTCATCAGCAAAGACTTTATCTTGACTTGTTTTTCAGAGGAAACAAAGGTGGAGAGGCCCTTGGCTCTCCCTGAGGGATGTGCTAAATATTCAAAAATATTAATTTTGGAACAACTGTGCCTATGATTTTGAAAACAAGCTAGTTAAGCCAGAGTTGTAGTTGACTGAATTGGCAGAAAGTCTCTCCGAACCCCCTGAGGACACCCATTCCAGATCCCCACAGCCTTCCAACAGAAAATCAAAATGACACAACACGCAGACCAGAAAATAGCCAGGTGGACTGCAACCTCTGGGCACCCCCAAATGTCTAACACGAACCACAATTTAGCATCTGGGGGGAGCCCAGAATTTATAATAATTACAAAGGAAATAAAAGCTTTGTTTGACTATCTCAAAGCCTTTGCTATAAGTAGATGTCTGGCTTTCATTCTTGAAGATGGCCCTTCCAGAACACAGGGCCAGCTGCACACTACAGTGTCCCCAGCAATTGCATGCACTTCGGTGCCCTGTTTCCCTAACCCAAGTGCCAGGTTTAATCTTACTGCCTAGTACTCACTCTGAACCACCAGCACTAGGCTCAGCCTTCTTACCTGTGTCCTCCCAGCTCAAAGCTTGCCTGCACAACCCCCTCGAGCCCTTCTGCTTACTAGCTGCTTGCTTCAAGAATGTAAAAAAGTGCAGATAGGCCGAAACCGGTTTGGCTCAGTGGATAGAGCGTCGGCCTGCGGACTGAAGGGTCCCGGGTTCGATTCCGGTCAAGGGCATGTACCTTGGTTGCGGGCACATCCCCAGTGGGAGGTGTGCAGGAGGCAGCTGATCGATGTTTCTCTCTCATCGATGTTTCTAGCTCTCTATCCCTCTCCCTTCCTCTCTGTAAAATATCAATAAAATATATTTAAAAAAAAAAAGTGCAGACAGCAAGAGTGGCTTGAGGTGTTCTTTCTCTAGAAGTTCTTAAATTCAGAATTAAACCACAGTATGTGCCCAGAGAAGTCTGACTGTTGGTTTACAATGAATATTATCTATCAATTATTTATTTATTTATTTATTTATTTATTTATTTATTTATTTATTTATTTTTCTCTCTAGGTATTACTTTAGTCCTCAAAGAAAGCTTACTATTTGTCCTTTCCTGTCATCTCAGGTAGTTTGTAGAAGAGAACCCCAGATATGGACAAAGTTAAAGATAGACCTATAAATAAAGTTATGCCCAAGGATTTATACATGCACGTTTATACATTAATAGAAATCACTTCTTGCTTCAAAATGGTTTTACTCAACAATCTACACTCAAGAACAAGACTTCCACAGCATTTCCGACTGAGCCGAGTGAGGTCCTTAGAAATCTCTGTTGGTATCAGTAGGAGTAGAGGCTACTGAGGAGTGTTGAGAAGCATGTTCATCATAGTCTTCTCAGTCGCAAGACATGTGTCCATGGAAATGAGAACACATGCAGGACAACAGTGACTAGCCGAGTGGTCTTTTCTGCATCCTGCTTTCCTGTCCTGTAGGGAGCTTTAGGCTGTATCCAGCACTCTCCCTAACTCTTTATAGCCTGGGCAACACCTTATATTCAGGGCAGCTTTTTCTTTTTCCTTTTTCTGTCAATAGGTTTTCAGGCTCGTGTTCTTCATTGGTAAGTGTCTTACCCACATTTGCTTCCACAAATTCTGAGAAACACTTAAACATAGGATCAAAAGTCAAAATTCGGGCTCTCATCTTTATAAATGGTTATTCACATTCTTTCCTTTCCCTCCAAACTACTGCTGAAAATTTGCCCAAAATAACCAGGACAAGTGGTTCAAAGCAAATCGTAAACTATTTAGTGAATAGTAAATACTCCCCAAATCCCTCTTGACCACAAACAGTACAAGTCAGCAAGAAAATAGAATTCTTAGTAGAGAAGATAGTGTGTGTGGGGATAGGGGGTGAGTTAACAGCCCGCTTTCCCCAGAGAGGTCATTAGTCTCACCAACACACAACATTGACCTTTCTTATTGTGCATCACACAGACAATGGAATTAAATTGACCTTTATATGAATGTAACAGAAGATAAAGAAATTAAGATAAAACTATAAAAATTATGAGCTTCAGATAATTGTTTTTCCATAGAGTTACTATTAAGACTTCAACATATCCCTAATATCTAGGCACAGGATTTTGAGAAGTATTAAAACTGTATTATTTAATGTCAGAAAACTGTATTATTTAATGCTAGACAATATCCAATGATAATCAACTATGATGTGGGAGGAAAATAATTCATCCAATGGTTTTGCTAATTATGATATATATATATTTAAATATATTTTATTGATTTTTTACAGAGAGGAAGGGAGAGGGATAGAGAGCTAGAAACATCGATGAGAGAGAAACATCGATCAGCTGCCTCCTGCACACCTCCCACTGGGGATGTGCCCGCAACCAAGGTACATGCCCTTGACCGGAATCGAACCTGGGACCTTTCAGTCCGCAGGCTGACGCTCTATCCACTGAGCCAAACCGGTTTCGGCTAATTATGATATTTTTAGAATGTCAAAATTTAAGTCGTTTGAATCCTATTCTTTAGCTTCAATTTCATCGTGGTGTAAACCTAGTTCCATATTTAAATCAAGTCGCTAATTTCTACAAGTCCCTATATCCTGGCTTCTCCATCCTAAGATCTTGGTTGGCTGGGTGCTGTCCAGGAGTATGTTTTAAGATGCTCTAACAGGAGCTATCTCCTCTGAGTCCTTATAAGCTTGGGAGCATGTGTCTCTTGCATTTGTACCTGGACAATGCTTTGTCTAGCAATGAAATTCTTTGATCTCCTTTTTGTTACCTGTGGCTTTAGTAGACTTTTCTCCACTGTATCCTAGTATTGACCACTGCAATGGTCAATTGGACCAGCTTGATATATTTACCCTTTGTAAGTGACTTCCATGTCTGTTTTGCTTATGTCTTGGACATTTTCACATTCTTTCTTTCTCCTTCAAGTTCAGTAGCTTTACTAAGACATTTTTCCAAATTTATGCCCATGTCTCTTTTTACTAGGACACAGTTTATTCTGTACGTCCAACACATCTTTCTTCCTGCCTTATATCCTTTCCGACCACCAGTCTTTCTGCAGTAACTGACTTGGTAAAATACGACCTGACAGCATCTCACATCAGACAACACCCACATCCATCCTTTCTGCCAAGAGCTTCTCTGGTGTTGGGATTTGGGATTCCTTGGGCAACCCTCTTGGCACCTGTACGCGTGCAGTCCTGAAGGGTTCACACTCCATGAGGGGCCCTTGCCTAGAGGAGTATTGGAGATGGTGAAGGAATGCTGCCCCCTCCACTTTGAGTACATAGACTATTCAGTGCTCAGAGGTCCCTTCTTTCTTCTTTCCCTTCTTTACTCTTCCCATTTCTCTCCTGTGGCCTGGGGTGACTTCCCAAAGTAACTACATGCACATATGACTGTGCCTCAGGCTCTGCTGTCTGGGGAAAAATTAATTCCTTAAAATGACATTATAGGTCTGCAACTTTTTATTTAGGCATTTATTTACTTTTTTGTTTTTCCTCTGTAAATGTTTTCTGATCTTCACTTTTTCTCATTTTATTTTCTCAAACAGGTTTTCTCAGTCCAAAATGACTTTCTTTCTGGAGCTCCAGTAGCTTACTTTTCACTTCTTTTGGTAGGTTATCTTCTTTGAATTCTCATTTTTTTTTTATTTTCTAAACAATTTTCAAAGGATCATGATGTATGTACTACATATGTCTTCTGCAAAAAAGTGATTGCTTTATCTACTCATGGT
Source organism: Plecotus auritus (assembly GCF_963455305.1). Taxonomy (NCBI): domain Eukaryota; kingdom Metazoa; phylum Chordata; class Mammalia; order Chiroptera; family Vespertilionidae; genus Plecotus; species Plecotus auritus. The sequence continues at coordinate 27,245,233 of NC_137778.1, forward strand.
CTCCATGCTGGTTTCTTTCTGCATAGATGCCATTTTTAATGGGTCAACAATTTGCTGGAGAAGAGTGGGGAGGAAGGTGGTGAAAATGCAGAATTCAGTCTATATTTTAGAATCTATGTTTTTCTTTTCCCTTGGGGGACCATCTCAGTTCATTTTCAACATCCACATGGATTATATAGTTCACAGCAAAGCTGTTTATATAATTGTCTACGTCACATTGTTTCTATTTCCTTTCTTTTTTTCCTTTTATTTCTGGCAGCCTCTCTCAGCCAGAAGACCAGATTGTAGGTGGTAGCTACTTTGCTTGTGTTGTTTTGGTATTTAATCAGGTATCTAAAGAGATGATCCTTGATTTTCCAAAGGCCAATACCAACTGGTAGAGTTCCATGCTCTAATTAAAATACTATATAAGGCTTTCCCAAATGATGTTCCTGGACAATATGAGCTTGTTAGAAGTGCAGATTTTGAAGCCTCGCCTGTTGAATAAGAAACCCTGGAGGTGTAACTCAGTAGTCTGTGCCTTAAAAAAGCCCTAATTAATTTTGATGCACACTAAAGTAGGAGAATCACTCTTTTAGAAAAATCTCTTTCCCAAAACAAGGGCCAAAAAGATATATCTCAGTTCTCAGCATTCTTTCTCCTTTTGCTCTAAATTGTACAGAGTTTGGGGTTTAGGATGGTGGCTTGGGACTGTGCCTCTTTATAAACGATAAAAGGTATTTTTCTCTCTTTTTCTTTTAAATTGTTTTTAGTGTGATTCGAGGGAGGGGGCAGGAATACAAAAATACACCTAAACCCACAATTTATGAGTGGAGTTCTAAGCCACTGATCTGAAAGGCAAGTTGCATGAAAAGGATGGAGCCTGGGCCTGGAGGCTGGAGGCCCAGCCCTGGGTCCCAGTTCTGCATCTGATTAGTGTGTGGCCTCTGACAGGCCACTTGACCTCTTCATGCTCCTTTGGGCATGTAAACTCTGCGCCTTTGAGCAACAAAAGTGCTCCTTGTGTTTTTTCCCTTAGCTCAAGTTTAAGTGCCTCCAGTGATAAGGTTTCTGTTTCCTCTCCTGTGACATATCATCACTGGGGAGAGCTCACTGCCACAGCTTTGAGGCCTGAACTGGTTCTAGTATTAATTAAGATTTATTCTTGCTCAGAGACAGTGACCCTTTCCTCATGTCAGGGCAATTTATTCACATTTCAAGTCCTCATCAAAAGCTGCAGAGCCAGGGGAAGGCCTGATTTCTGTTTCCCCCTACCTCTGCTGCTCAGGGAGGGGTAGGAAGTCTGGGAGGGCATGCTGACTCCTCTAGCAAAGGGTGAGCCTGGCCCAAGCCCCCATAACACTCGTATGCTACTTCTGACTTTTCCTGTGCTGCACCCAATTTTTAACTGAGATCATCACACTCCCTTTTTCTTGGCTGGATGATTTTTGTTAAAAATGTACTGTACTTCTTGGCCATGCTGTGGCAGACAGCAGGAACACCACCTGCAGAAGACCCCCCTCCCTCTAGGTGGGGGTCTCAGTTTCAGGCACCCAGGGTCCCAACATCCAAATGGATTAATTTATTCCTTCGTTTTTTTGGTCACTGCCTTCATGTCTAGGAAAGTTGGTCCATCCATGACTGGCTCTTACCAGTTTGTAATGAGAGAAGCCCAGAGACGAAGAAGAAACATTTAGAAACCTGTAGAGCAATTTAACATTGCCAGGACAGCCCAGCAGGCAGGCAGTGGACTAGTCTCAGTGAGCTGGGTGTTAGCCGATGTGAGTGTGATTAAATCAGGAAGTGCATGGGTCTTAGTCATCTTATTCATGCCAGCCAGGGTTGGGTTCATAACCTCCAGGACCTTGTGCAAGATGGAAATGTGCATCCCTTGTTAAAAAATTAAGAATTTCAAGATGGCAGCAGTAGAGCAAAGGGCCTGTCTAAGGATCAGGCCCCGTACAAATGCGCAGCTCACACACCCATGAAACTGCACCAGGATGCTATAGGATCATGTCAGAACTTACGATATTTTAAGGTTGATTTGTCATCTTAGATGAGCTCTTAGAAAGAGGAATAGAATTACTATCTCTGCTTGGACTAATGAAGAGTCTGTCTTTGGGCTGGGGAAACCTAGTCTCTTCTAAAATGCAGACCACTAAATACCTGAAAAAAGCAGCCATTCTCTTAGTCAGGCCAAAGAGATAGGCTGGCTACTGCCATAAATACTTTCAAGGCAACAGCAAATATGGAGAGAGATTTACAGGATCTGTGTATAAAGACTGGAGAGAAGACAATGTAAATAGCAACTTGGAGTGAGTGGAAAGTGGCATTGGGGAGCAATTGCACAATGATGGTGTGAACAGGGTGGACATTACAGGGTGAATCTAAGACAGTGTGGGTGCAGGAAGAGACTGTGGTATTGTAAAGTGAGCACCACCAGAAGTGTGACTGCAGCCCCAGCTCTGCCCCTAACTAGTGCTGTGGCCTTCAGCACATACATTTCCTTAACCTAAGTCAACTAGTCTGTAAGAATAATAATGCTGCTCACCTTACAGGCATTTCTTAGGGTCAAGTGAGATAACACAGTCATTCATTCAATATTTATTTAATAAATGCTTACCATGTATTGTGACACAATCTCTACCGTAAAGAAGCTAAACCGAGAGGGAGGACACAGAGAGGAAACTGTCAGCAAGTGATAACACAGTGTTAAAATGGGAGGGAGCAGTTGGAGCTGTGGAAAAACAGAGGAGAGACTCCCCACCCAATCATGGTGAGCCTGGAAAGGAATCCCAGAGAAGATAATGTCTTATGTGAACAGAGAAACAGGAGTAGAGTTAGCCAGGGAATGGAAGAGCAATTCAGAAGAATAAAGAAGCTGAAGGCAGAGAAAGGGGGGGGGGGGGAGAGAGAGAGAGAGAGAGAGAGAGAGAGAGAGAGAGAGAGAGAGAGAGAGAGAGAGATTGTTAGTTCAGCTACATTATAACTGCATTTGAGAAGAAATCATTAGCAACAAGACCAGAGAAGTAAGCAGAGAGCAAACAGTGACAAACACATTAAACCACATTATTGAGGGTTCAGTATTTTCCCTAAATACTGCAGGGAGTCAGCCATTCAAGGGAATAAGCAACAGAACCCATGACCATTCTTCCCCTTTAGGAAGATGATTTGGATGTGTCGCAAAGACTACTGGTTGTCCCACAATATTGTTTCCCATGTCTTTTTTTTTTTTTTTTTTTTATAGAAATCCTAATTTTTAGCTAAGTGTGTGGCCGCTGGAAATAAATCCCATACTCACCAGGGTCTCACAAATAAATGGGGCAGTATGGCTACATAGTGTCCAATAAGCTGTGGGCAGATTGAGTGGGTTTCACATGGAGAAGGTGGGAGCCCTTCTTTGTCCTTTCTTCCATTCTGCTAGTTGAATTATGCCTGTGGTTGCCAGAACTCAAGCAAATGTTTGGACCATGTGGAAAAAGGTCACATGATAAAAAATGGGGAAGTAACAAGATGGAAAGGACCTGGGTCTCGGCCAAGGAACTCTACTTCTAACCCTCACCCCGTTGGACTTCAGCCTTCTTATACATGAGAGAGAAATGCATGTCTATCTTGTTTATTTTTACTTTTCTCTCATACGTAACTAAACCTTAACTGATGTAGGATGCATTAGGTTAAGTTGATTGGATGGTGGCAAAATTAGACACCTCCGTTAGAAAAATGAGGCAAGTAAAACAAAGCAAAAAAATGAAGTGATATGACCTGAACAAGGAAAGTGACACTGAGAAGGCAGAGAGATGGACAAACTCTAGAGATATTTAGGAGTCGGCATTGACAGAGGCTGTGATTGATGGGATGTGGGGATAACAATGAAGGGTGGTGGTACTATTGAAATTTGGCACCAGATAATTCTTTGTTGTGGGGGACTGTCCTGGGCAGTGTAGGATGTATGCCAGCATCTCTGACCACTATTCCCACAATCAGAGTCATAACAATCAAAACTCACTCCAGACATTGACAATTGTTCCGTTGGGGGCAAAATCACCCCTGGTTGAGAACCACTGATGTAAGAGAAATTTTAGTGCTTGTAAGGAAGGCATTTCTATGACATTCCCCTTGAAGCTGGTTTCAGGAATGGACACATAACACATAATTCGCATTAAGGAAATGGAAAGAGAAGTTTTCTGGGAGTTGCAAGGAAAAGTTTCTGCGCTCCCAAAAGAGAGCCCCCAGCTGGGATGGCTTTTTCTCTTCTGCGTGTGTTGATGTAAAGTCTTGATCGACCACAGCCCTTTTGCACCCACCTGACTGGTGTCAACCTGGAGCCACTGGATTGAGCAATGTCTGGTCATTGTCCTGCTCCTTGTTTTCCAATTACATGAGCCCATAGCCTGCCTTCTAACTTACCCAGCTTGAGTGGGATTTTCTGTTACTTGCTGCCAGAGACTTCCCACCTACACAGCGACTTTGGCAGGATCAGCTCTAGAGGAGAATTTAGGGACAGAAGCCAGGCTGAGGTGGCTTAAGGGTTGAATGGGAAGTGAAGCATGGGAGAGAATGAGGGATCAAGACTTAAACAAGATGAGGAGAATAATGGCGGCGGAATAGACAGACGTGTTCCGAGCCTTGTCCCGGAGCAGAAAGAAAGAACAGCTGAGGGTCGCGCAAGGAGTGTTTGTTGGCTGGTTGGGAGACAGCTGAATTCCAGAAGGAGGTGGGGGACTGCTGAACGGGGTTCCCCTGACCTGGCAGCAAGAACTGCGGCTGGGTCCCCTCCCGGAGCTGCGGGCTTGGACGCGGAGTCTGCGCCATCTTGATCCGGAAAGTGGAGCTTATCTGAAGCCTGAGAATCCACAACTGCGGCACCCCAGGAACAGCTGCGAGCCCCAGAACAACGCTCCCCAACTGGCGCAAACACACGGGTTCAGAGAAGCTCTACACTCCACCACGGAAAGGTCAGATTTCGCCTGGGATAAGGTGAGGTCTCTGGTCCCGGCGGGAGAGAGGAACGCGCATTTTGCGGGAGCTGGAGGACCAGGGAAGTCTGTGCCTAGAAAAATCCGTGGCTGTAGGGGCTGGCGTGATCTGTGACTGTGGAAAGGGGTCCTCAGAGCTGCTAAGAGAAGGGCACTCTAAAAAGCAACCCATTTTGATCTGAAGTGCAGGGACACCCTAAGAATTTCAGGCAGTCCAGACTTACGCGCAGCCCGTGCGCTCCCTGGGTGCCTGTGCTTACTCGCAGTCCCGGAGTTCGCACACTTAGGCTTTTTCCTCTTCAAATCCCTGCTTCTGATTACTAAGCCCAATACATAGGATCACCCAGTTGGGGACACCCTGGGAGACTGCAGGGGAAGGTTGTTTTTCTGGAACCTGGGGATCGGAGCGGGGAGTGACCATCAGAGAGTCAGCTCTGAGGCAGACCACTCCCACAGGCCCCAGTGCCACAGGGAAAGAAGGCTCTAACACTGCCTAGAGAGGCCATAGATAGACCCGGAAGTCAATCCAGAAACACTGCCACCCAGGGGCTGAATCACAAATTGACTCTTGTGTAATCAAAAATAAAGGAATACGAGAAATTAAGACACACCGCCTGCTTAAAATCAGGACTGGCTTACAACACCGAAGAGCAGTGGATCGCAGGGAACTGCAATACTGTCTGGACTGAGAAACAGGTGTGCCAAACAGAAAAACAGAGGAAGTGAATGACCTTCACTACTCCACATTTTATTTTTACCTTTTATTTTTTTTATTTTTTTATTTTTTTTTAATTTTCATTTTTTGCATCTTTTAATCAAGAAACTTTTTTTTTTCTTTTTTCATCACTTGATTTTGCCTTTTTAATGATTACATTTTTATTTTCAATCCGTATTATTACTACTGCTATTTTATCTTTTTTTTTTTTATTTTTTTAAAGTGTCATTTTATTTTCTCTTCATTTTATTTTGGGATTAGGGTTCTACATTCTATTTTTTATCTTTCCTTTAGCATCGTTTTACTCTATCTCAACTCTACCTTTAGGCCATCACTCTCTTCCTAACCTCCCCCTTTTCAGTGTCCTGTTTGTCTTACCCTTTTACTGCTTTAGATTTTCCCTATTCTTTCTGTTTACCCCTTGTTAAAATTTCACCCTACTTACATATCTAATCTCCAATCCCCTGCTCCAAGTCCACATACACCTCTCCCTTCGCTGTCTGAGTTATCCATAAACTTGTCCTTATCTCTGTCCTTTTGTTGTTGTTTGCTTGAATGTAGATTATATCCAATTTTTATGCTTTTTTTGTGAGATTGTTTTGCTTATTCTTCTTTTGTTTATTCTTTTGTTTGTTTTGTGCTTCAGCTTAACCTTGCCTCACTCCATATTAGTTGGTGTTGTAGTTTGTACTAATCCCCAGGCACTTGTTGCTGGCATTTGCTGGGATTAGTGATTGTTCTATTGGAGTTTTATCCCCAATATATATAGTCTGTTCCCCTTTCTCTCTTAGTCAATTTCTTGTCTCTTACTTTTTTTTTTTTCTCTTTACTTTCCCTTTTCCCAATTTCATTTTCACACTCCTTTTTTCTTTTTTTCTTTCTTTCTTTCTTTTTTCCTCTTCTTCTTTCTCTCCTATCACCTAATTTGCCTTTCTCTGGTGGTCACCTTTATTGGAGGTTATTAATATCGTGAATACATTCCTGTTCAGTGCCTTGTGAGTTGTACCTGGTAGTGCTGTATTTTGTGCCTTTAAATCAACCCAGGAGAGAGAGAACTACATAACCAGACACCCAGAGAAGAGAGACCATGGGGAGACAAAGAAGCAGCCCGCATATGAAAGAAAAGCAGGCATCACCAGAAAAGGAAGTAAACGAAATGGAGGCAAGCAACCTTCCAGAAAAAGAATTCAGAGAAATGGTCATAAGGTGGCTGAAAAGAATGGAAGACAAATTCGACAATATGAGCAAGAACCAAGAGGAAATGAAGAAGAACCAAGAAGAAATGAAAAATGACATCGCTGCTGTAAAGAACTCAATAGAAAGCATCAAGAGTAGACTAGAAGAAGCAGAGGACCGCATCAGTGAGCTAGAAGACAAGATGGAAAAAAATACCCAAGAAAAGCAACTTCTAGAAAAAAAAATTAAAAGGCAGGAGGAGAGTCTAAGGGAACTTTGGGACAACACGAAACAAAACAACATCCGCATAATAGGGGTTCCAGAAGGAAAGGAAGCTGAGCAAGGAATAGAAAACCTCTTTGAAGAAATAATGACAGAAAATTTCCCAGATATAGGGAAGAAAAAACCCACACAAATCCAAGAAGCTCACAGAGTCCCAAGCAAAATGAACCCCAAAAGACCGACGCCAAGGCACATTATAATTAAATTGGCAAACACCAACGACAAAGTAAGAATCTTAAAAGCAGCAAGAGAGAGACAGAAAGTTACATACAAAGGAACCCCCATCAGACTAGCAACTGATTTCTCAACAGAAACTCATCAGGCCAGAAGGGAATGGAATGAAATATACAAAGTCATGCAAAGGAAGGGGCTGAATCCAAGAATACTGTACCCAGCAAGGCTGTCAATCAAAATTGAAGGTGAAATCAGGAGCTTCACAGACAAAAAAGGACTAAGGGAATTTATTACCACCAAACCAGCAATGCAAGAAATGCTAAAGGGTCTACTGTAAAAAAAAAAAAAAAAAAAAAAAAAAAAAAAAAGAAAGAAAGAAAGAAAGAAACAGGAAGCGAAGAAGTAACACAGGGGTAAAGAATAGGAATGGCGACAAATAAGTACCTATCAATAATAACTTTAAATGTAAATGGATTAAATGCCCCAATCAAAAGACATAGGGTAACGGATTGGATAAGAAAACACGACCCATATATCTGCTGTCTACAAGAAACCCACCTCAGAAAAAAAGACGCACACAGACTGAGGGTGAAGGGATGGAAAAAGGTTTTCCAGGCAAATGGAACTGAAAAAAAAGCTGGGGTAGCAATACTTATTTCTGACAAATTAGATCTCAAACTGAAGGACATAACAAGAGATAAGGAAGGCCATTTCATAATACTAAAGGGAGCAATCCAACAAGAAGAAATAACTCTGGTAAACATATATGCACCCAATACAGGAGCACCCAAATACATAAAAAAACTCCTGGAGGATATCAAGGGAGACATTGACAGCAATACAATCATAGTAGGAGACTTTAATACCCCACTATCACCATTGGACAAATCCTCTAAACAAAACATCAGCAAAGAAACATCAATCCTAAATGACTCACTAGACCAGATGGAATTAATTGACATCTTCAGAACATTTCACCCCAAAGCCACAGAATATACATTCTTCTCAAGCGCACATGGGTCATTTTCAAAGATAGACCATATGTTGGGACATAGGCAAAGTCTCTTCAAATTCAAGAAGATAGAAATCATATCAAGCATCTTCTCAGACCACAGTGGCATAAAACTGGAAATCAACTACAATAAAAACAACCCAAAGAAATCAAACACATGGAGACTAAACAGCATGCTATTAAACCATGACTGGGTTACCAGAGAGATCAAAGAAGAAATAAAAAACATCATGACAACAAATGACAATGAAAACACTACAATCCAAAATCTATGGGACACAGCGAAAGCAGTCTTGAGAGGGAAGTTCATAGCTCTACAAGCCTACTGCAAAAAACAAGAAACAGGGGTAATAAATTACCTAACCCAACAACTCAAAGAGTTAGAAAAAGAGCAACAAGAAAAGCCCAGTGTAAGCAGAAGGAAGGAAATAATAAAGATCAGAGCACAGATAAACGACATAGAGACCAAAGAAACAATACAAAAGATCAACAAAACCAAGAGCTGGTTCTTTGAAAGGATAAACAAGATTGATGAACCTCTAGCCAGGCTCACCAAGAAGCAAAGGGAGAGGACCCAAATAAACAAGATCAGAAATGAAAGAGGTGAAATAACAACAGATCCCGCCGAAATACAAAGGATTGTTAAAAAATACTACGAACAACTCTATTCCAACAAACTGGACAACCTGGAGGAAATGGACATATTCCTAGAAAAATATAACCTTCCAAAACTCAATCAGGAAGAATCTAAACAGCTCAACATGCCAGTAACTATGGAAGAAATTGAAGCAGTCATCAAAGAGCTTCCGGCAAACAAAAGCCCGGGGCCAGATGGCTTCACAGGAGAGTTCTACCAAACATTCAAGGAAGAACTAAAACCTATCCTCCTCAGACTATTCCAAAAAATTCAAGAGGAAGGAACACTTCCAAGCTCCTTCTATGAAGCCAGCATCACCCTAATACCAAAACCAGATAAAGACAACACAATGAAAGAGAATTACAGGCCAATATCCCTCATGAATGTAGATGCCAAAATCCTCAACAAAATTCTAGCAAATAGGATCCAGCAGTACATCAGAAAGATCATACACCATGACCAAGTAGGGTTTATCCCAGGAATGCAAGGATGGTTCAATATCCGCAAATCAATAAATGTGATACATCACATAAACAAATTGAGAGATAAAAATCACATAGTCATATCAATTGATGCAGAAAAAGCATTTGACAAAATCCAACACCCTTTCTTGATAAAAACTCTCAGCAAGGTGGGAATAGAAGGATCATACCTCAACATCATAAAAGCTATATATGATAAACCCACAGCTAACATCATACTCAATGGGCAAAAACTAAAACCATTTCCCCTAAGAACAGGAACAAGACAGGGATGCCCACTCTCACCACTCCTGTTTGACATAGTACTGGAAGTATTAGCCACTGCAATTAGACAAGAAGAAGAAATAAAAGGCATCCAAATTGGAAAAGAAGAAGTAAAGCTGTCCTTATTTGCAGATGACATGATATTGTACATAAAAAACCCGAAAGACTCCATCAAAAAACTAACAGACTTAATAAATGAATTCGGCAATGTAGCAGGATACAAAATTAACACCAAGAAATCTTTGGCATTTCTATACACCAACAATGAACTTACAGAAAGAGAGACTAAAAAAGCAATCCCATTTTCCATCGCACCAAAAAAATTAAGATACTTAGGAATAAACCTAACCAAGGAGGTAAAAGACCTATATGCGGAAAACTACAGGACACTGAAAAAAGAGATAGAGGAAGATGTAAACAGATGGAAGAACATACCATGTTCATGGATTGGTAGAATCAACATCATTAAAATGTCCATACTACCCAAAGCAATCTATAGATTCAATGCACTCCCCATTAAAATACCAACGGCGTATTTCACAGACCTAGAAAGAACTCTCCAAAAATTCATCTGGAATAAAAAAAGACCCCGAATAGCCACAGCAATCCTGAGAAAGAAGAATAAAGTAGGAGGGATCTCAATACCAGATTTCAAGCTGTATTACAAAGCCACTGTCATCAAAACAGCCTGGTACTGGCACAAGAACAGACATATAGATCAATGGAACAGAATAGAGAATCCAGATATCGACCCAAACCAATATGCGCACTTAATATTTGACAAAGGAGGCATGAGCATACAATGGAGTCAAGACAGTCTCTTTAATAAATGGTGTTGGGAAAATTGGACAGATACATGCAAAAAAATGAAACTAGATCACCAACTTACACCATACACAAAAATAAACTCAAAATGGGTACAGGACTTAAATATAAGACGGGAAACCATAAAAATACTAGAGGAATCCACAGGCAGCAAAATCTCAGACATTTGCCAAAAGAACTTTTTCAGTGATACTGCCCCTAGGGCAATGGAAGCCAAACAGAAAATAAACAAATGGGACTACATCAAAATAAAAAGCTTTTGCACAGCAAAAGAAACCATCAACAAAACAACAAGAAACCCCACTGTATGGGAGAACATATTTGCAAATGGTATCACTGATAAAGGTTTAATTTCCAACATCTACAGGCAGCTTATACAACTTAATAAAAGGAAGATAAATGATCCAATAAAAAAATGGGCAACGGACCTAAATAGAAGCTTTTCGAAAGAAGACAGAAGGAAGGCCAAGAGACACATGAAAACATGCTCAAAGTCACTAATTATCCGAGAGATGCAAATCAAAACAACAATGCGATACCATCTCACACCTGTCAGAATGGCTATCATCAACAAATCAACAAACGACAAGTGTTGGCGAGGATGCGGAGAAAAAGGAACCCTCGTGCACTGCTGGTGGGAATGCAGACTGGTGCAGCCACTGTGGAGAACAGTATGGAGTTTCCTCAAAAAACTGAAAATGGAACTCCCATTTGACCCAGTAATCCCACTCCTAGGAATATATCCTAAGAAACCAGAAACACCAATCAGAAAGGATATATGCACCCCTATGTTCATAGCAGCACAATTTACAATAGCTAAGATTTGGAAACAGCCTAGGTGCCCATCAGCAGATGACTGGATCAGAAAACTATGGTACATCTACACAATGGAATACTACGCTGCCGTAAAAAAGAAGGAATTACTACCATTTGTAGGCACTTGGATGGAATTAGAGAACATTATGCTAAGTGAAATAAGCCAGTCAATGAAAGAAAAATACCACATGATCCCACTCATTTGGGGATAATGAAAAACATTATAAACTGATGAACAAAAAGATAGTTACAGAGGCAGTAAAGCATCAAACAGACTGTCAAATTACAGTGGTAAGGTTAGGGAGAGGTGGGGAAAATAAGAGATCAACTGAAGGACTTATATGCATGTATATAAGAGTAACCAACGGATGCAAAACATTGGGGGGTGAGGGCATGTATGGGAGTGGGGTGGGGGTGGGGGGCAATGGTAAGATATGTACACATATAATACCTTAATAAAAATTTGAAAAAAATAAAATAAAATAAAAAAAAATAAAGTGATCATTGATAGGTAAAAAAAAAAAAAAAAAAAAAAAAAAAAAAAAAGACTTAAACAAGTTTGGCATTGAAAGGATACAGATAAGGCAGTAGATGGGGGTAGAGTGTGACAGAGTGTTTGCTAGACATGTGGAGGACTGAGCTTGTTAAAGGCTAATGGGACAGGACCAATAAAAAAGAAGAGGTTGCAAACAGAACACAGAGGGATGTTTTGCCATAGAGCAAAGTCTCTCAGGAAAGAGAAGGAGAAAAGGGCTGAGATTCCGGAATATGTGAAGTGGCTCATCATGGGGAGAAGGAAGAACATGTCTCCCATCCTGACATCAGGGATGGAAAAGGAAAATTAGATAAATTTGTAGTGTGGAGGTGAGATATTAAGGAGATATTTTGATCATTCCAATGTTTCTATGGAATAACAGGAAGTGAGGGGAAAAGAAATGGAGAAAATACATGGGGATATTCTTCAAAACAATAAGGACCTATCCAGATAAAAGTGCTGTTTCATTTGCATAAATTGCTGCAATCTGCTACCTGGAATCACATCTGTTGGGCATAGTGAGTCCTTTCCACTCTCCTCATTGTAGAAGACACCCTCGAGGCAGGTTCCAAGAGAGTGGCAGCAAGCCTGGGCTTCATGGAATGACAGTTTACACAGGTCAGTCAGGCTCCCCAAATCCTGGGCTGCTTCTCCTTTGAGATTTCCTTCCAGGCCCTTCTCAGCTGGAGTTCAGAGGTGGGGGAGTCCTTATGGCTGTTGCTTGCTGCACAAACGTGAGAAATGGCTGTTTAAGATCCATTTGAACATGGCTTTCCTCCCAAACCTCTTGTCTGAACTTTAATAATCGAATGTTTGGAAATGCTTAAGTAGTTGCCTTGACTTGTTTAACTCGATGGTCACAGACGTTTCATTGAGCTGACACAGGATTTATGTCTCAATAACACAGTAACATTTAGTAAGCACCATGGGCTCAGGGCGATTTATGCCTGCTCTGCAATTGGCCAGTGATTTAAGCTGGAGCGAGGGGCAGAGTTATGAGGGAGTCCGCTGAGACACCCTGTATCCTGCGACTGGACTGTTTCCCGCTGGGGATGCAGGGAGATGGCCCTGGTCACTCCCTGGCATTTTCCTTGATAGTTTTCATTAGAAAAAAAATAAGAAATCTGAACTAGTTCTCTTTTGTCTGCAAAATGTTTCCAGTCACTCTGGTTCCAGTTTTAACTCCAAATCGGTCTTGGACAATACAAGGATGAAAGCATTCTCCAGAATTCAGTGCCAAACAAAACACTCCAGTTTCCCATCTAATTTGGCCAATAGTCATGCTGTGTGTCTTGAGGTGTGGATTGGCTCAGGGTGAAGGTTATGAGTTGCTTTTCTCAAGTCTGTGTTGGTACCCACAACAAATCAGCTAGTGGGTCCCAGGAGGTATCAGTCAATGCTGGGTGGCTCCTAGAGATACCCATGCAAAGGAGGAAGTTCCCAGTGGTTCCAAGTTGGGCGTGTCTGACACTGCTGCCCTCTTATCTAGGTCTGCAATGTTGGGCCTGGGGTTGTGCCTCAGTTGCCTCACTTATACATTGGGACTGTAAGACCTCACTCAGGAGATTGTCCTGAGAAAATCTGACTGTAAAGAAAGGCCAGTAGCAGGATCATCAAAAGGGAAAACCAAACAGAGACAGAAGTGAACACATGTAAGTACCCTGGAATAGCAAAAAGAGAATTGGACTTCGAGTTAGAAGTTCTGGGTTTAAATGCCAACTCCTTCTTGCTAGCTAAGGAAATGATGATAGGTGCGTCATGTGACTGTGAGGAGAAATCCATAAGAAATCACTTATGAAAAAACACCTAATACTTGGCAATAGTATACCAAATACATATACATTTTCTTCTTCTAATATATTTTTATTGATTTCAGAGAGGAAGGGAGAGGGAGAGAGAGGTAGAAACATCAATAATTAGAGAGAATCATGGATCGGCTGCCTCCTCCACGCTCCACACTGGGGATCGAGCCCATAACCTGGGCATGTGCCCTGACCAGGAATCGAACCGTGACCTCCTGGTTCATAGGTTGACTCTCAACCACTGAGCCATGCCGGCCAGGCTCTTCTTCTTTTTTCAAGCAAGCAGAAGAAGGTAGATGAGTTCAAATCTTACCAAAGTATTAAAATCATGAGGATGGAGTCAATTTTGCAGGGTAAGGGTGTCCTCGCACAAATCTGGGAAGCAGTCATAGGTTTCCCTTGGTGACCTCCCACTTTTCCTCTGAGCATCCTTCTTCCAGCCAGGCAATCTGCACGTAGCCTCCACACGAACTGGCCCTTCTTGAATTGTTAGCACAGGTAAAACTCAACACGTAGTTAGATTGTTGAAATAATGGCTGAAAAGTTATGAACACCAAGGGCACTGGAATTTTAATACAAAACCCCAAAGAGAAAAGGCAAGTCTTAAAAATGGGCACTACAATTGTAATTGTGACTTTTAGAAAGACTTTTTTGGATTCAAGACCTATCTAGCCTTTCTACCTTTTCTATATTATAATCTAGCAGGTAGGCCGAGGGCTCTGAGTTTTTTTCCAGAGACAGTGGGCTACTCTGAGGCATCTGAAGTGATTCAGATGTTTCTGTCCTCAGTTGACACTCCACATTCATTTTGAGTCAGATTTCAATACTACTTACTATTCCCCAGAGGAGAAGGAAGCCCCAGCCCCACAAGTATTAGTGAGCAACAGAGACTTCTCTGAAGTTTTTGCAGGAGAGACTGAGAGGAGGTTTTAAATCTTAAAGCCCCCAGCAAACCTCTCAAGTCCTTCATCAGACGTGGATTTCTCCAGATTCCTTTCTTTTTTAAAAAAATATATTTTATTGATTTTTTACAGAGAGGAAGGGAGAGAGATAGATGGTCAGAAACATCGATGAGAGAGAAACATTGATCAGCTGCCTCCTGCACACTCCTCACTGGGTATGTGCCTGCAATCAACGTACATGCCCTTGACCGGAATCAAACCTGGGACCCTTGAGTCTGCAGGCCAACAATCTAGCCACTGAGCCAAACCGGTTAGGGCCAGATTCCTTTCATCTCCCTGGATGGTGCATGCAAATCTCAGATCTGAGCTGTTGTGCTGGTTCATCAGGTGGGGACCAGAACCCAGCCTGTGCTGACCTCTCCAAGTGCAATCACCCCAGCCTTTTTTTCTTTGCACGTGGGCACCATCCACTTTGCAAGCCATGCCTCACAGCTACTTCTCAGTTGAACAGGAACCTTGTCCTATTCCCTGCAAAAGCTCTGGTGGGTTAGAGGTCCTTCTCTGCCCTCTCAGTACATGTGTGTTGAAGTGAGTCTCACTTAGAGTAAAAGTCTGACAAGTAAGGCACAAGTCTAATGATCAGACAACACCAAAAGAATACCAGAGATAACAAACACAAAGTAGTCTTGTAATAGAAAGAGGTAGGATTTTTAAGTGTCCCTATAACATGCCCGCAGGAAATTAGGGGGTTTTGCCAAAATTTACCGCAGCATCAACATAATTCTTACTAAATTCAGTTTCATCATATCAACAGTTTGTTTTTTTCCACAGCAAAAGCTGTAAAAATATTTGTAGCACTTCTCTTTTTAACTGTTAATGAATTTGAATTCAGAGCAGTAAGAAGATGAGGAAAGTTAGTTCTCCATTAGTGAAAGTCGGACTTATGAAATGTCTTTAGAGAAATATATTTTTTTAAACTTCCAATTATTCAATAAGTTCTAATTAAGACAAAAAAAAGAGTTTCCAAGTGGAGAAACCTTAGCAATTTATTTTAGTGAATACCTAAGTGTTGTAGTGAAAATACAAATGTCTGCAGTATTGTAAATAGATCTTTCCAAAATTGGGGAATTTCCTCTCTCATAAGTAAATTAAACATAGCTCTTTGTATTTTATTGAGAGTTACATTATTCATTTAGTAATCTACTTAGAAACAATTTTAAGGTACAATTCATCTTTTCTGTGGAAATGATCATTTTCTTTAATAATGAGGTCTGAAATAATCAGGGTTCATTCTACTTTTTTTCAATGTATCTGTCTGGGTGGGATTACTGTTCTTCCTGCTACCCCCTCTTACCGGTCACCCTGCCCCCCCCCCCCCGACACACACATGCACACGTACACACACACTATTTTCCCTTCTAAGAAGTCCTTAGGGAAGAGACTATACAAGTATCACTATTGGATGTGGTCAGGCTCATAAATAAAAGAATTAAATTTCAGTTACCTGGAAATACCTACATCCTGCCAAGGCTGCAATCATTCTGTCACTTACAAATTCTAAGTTTAAATTAAACCAAAGCACAGCCTTTCTTGGTTCCAGCTCTTTCCTTTTGGTGAAGCTTGCATTCTTGGTTCAAAGAAAAGAAAGGCTTACTTTTTTGTAAGAGGCTCAAGGCTTCTTGGACATTGAATGGCTTTTACAAAGTACCATTTTGTTGAGTGCAAAAGAATAAGAAACAGCTGGGTTGCATTTTCTTTGAAATGCACATTTAGTTAAAAATTAAAGACAAAATAAAAAGCACTAGAGAAAAACATTTTCTGGTTCTGCCAAGACCCAAACCATTTAAGAAAAAGAGGGGAATAAGAGAGAAGAGAAAAGAATAGTCTGAAATGTTTTGCCAAACCAGTTCTCCCTTCTGTGGTCCTAAAGTCCGTAAGCCCGAAATAAAATAGTGCAAGACACAGAATTAGTTCAAACTGGTTCTGGAAACAGTTATGGGTCGGTTAGGCATGAAGGGATTCAATAAATATTTCTCCTCTTTTTTTCATCTATCCCAAGAATAGTTGCAGTCATTTTTTTTCTTACTAGTTTCTGAATTTTGCCAAACTCTCCCTGATAGATAGAAGGTTCCCAAACAGAGGGATTGAATTTAAGTAGAAAACTACATTCTAGTGGCTTAAGTTCTTGGAAACATGTTTGTACTACAAATAGTAAATAAATAATAAAAGTGATTCCAGGGAATGAAAAGTTGTTAGCTCTTTGCCAACTTGCTTTCATCGCACAACAGAAAAACAAAAAGTCCGTCTTGCCCTAGAATTATAGGTAAAATGGGCCCATATGTGGTCATGTTGACTTCAATTCAATTTAACAAACACTGTTCAGCACTTACCATGTTCAAATAATAAAACTAGGTACCATAAGAGGATTTAAGAAATGAGCAAGGGTTCAGAAATGGGTAGAAGGAAGAGAAGGAAAAAACGAAAATACGAAGTCTAGAATAGAACCCCAAACCAAACAACTTCCATTTCCCAACATGGAAACTAGTTTATTCAGTTCTAGAGTTCTAAACATGCAAACTGTATGAGATTGTCTTCTAAAGTAGTTTACAATTTGGGGTACAGAATGTATATTAAAAAAAAACTTGCATAAAAGGTGTCATGTGACCATTCCATTATTCCACAAACACTTTTTACACTTTCATTGTAATTCCAGTTTGGTTCTGGGAGGAGGTGAGTGTAGCTTCCACCTAATCTGCTGCCATCTTGGATCTTTCCCAGAAACTGTTTTTTAAAAAGCATTTCAGAATGCCTGTATGTGGACTGATTAATTGTGCTTTATTTGAAAGTCTCCCTTTAGAATTTTTTGAACTAAGTTAACTGACAAGAAAAATATTTTTATGGCTTCATACATTTATTAGGCAGAAATTGAACTGCCTTATGCCAGTGTTGGCAAAATTGAGAAAAGTTAATCTTCTGTACCTGCAATTTTTCAGATTTTCTTCCACCCCTAACGCAAACTCAAAAGACCCAAGTTTTTTACATAGTTCAATGCTGCCTGTATTTTCCACTGAAAAATAATCTGTCAATTAATATCGAAGTAACAGTTATATCTTTCTGAAAGTCTTTCTACTTTTATTTTTTAAAATATATTTTTATTGATTTCAGAGAGGAAGGGAGCAGGAGAGAGAGAAAAAAAAATCAATGATGAAAGAGAATCATTGATTGACTGCCTCCTGCACGTCCTACACTCGAGATCGAGCTGCAACCCAGGCATGTACCCTGACCAGGAATCAAACCGTGACCTCCTGGTTCATAGGTCAGTACTCAACCACTGAGCAACACCGGCTGGGCAAGTCATTCTACTTTTAAAGAAGATACTTGAGGGAGGATTTTAATAGCTCATAAAGATGATTTCCATCGGGATCTATTAGTAACCAGATAAGATAGGAGCTATAAGGAGAAGGGCCCAAGGTGGACAGCAGACAGGTGATGGTAGCTAGTGTCAGGGGCTAAGACAGGTGATTCATTATGACTAAAAGAGGGGAGGTAAGCATTATCATGGTCTTCAGTGAAGATTCAGGCAAATGATTGGCAGGAGCTCCGGTGTGAGCCAGGGATAGCTGATAAGTTTCCCAGAGGGAATAATGCCTGGGAAGTGTGTGTGTGTGTGATGGTTAAAGTGATAGTAACAGACTCAGGCTAAAAAACAAGAGCCTCGGGCTCCCAAAGGCCCATCATCAGTGTGAAGTCACTGCCAGAGGAGCTGGGATTCCAGAATAATTGAGGGAATTTCTTTGGCCAACCCTGGAGCTGGTTAAGTCAAGTTAGCTCAAGAATGGAGTCTACCCAAGGGAGTGAGCAGAGGGAAAGGCAAAGAAAGGAAGAGGAGTCAGGCAAGGGCAGAGTGGATTTCTTTTTTAAAAATTTATTTATAATAATAATAATTACTAATCTTTTTTTAAATTTCTTTATTGATTAAGGTGTTACATATGCATCCTTCTTCCCCCATTACCCTCCCACCCACCCCCACTCATGCCCTCACCCCCCTGTTGTCTGTGTACATTGGTTAGGCCCATATGCATGCATACAAGTCCTTTGGTTGATCTCCCCCCCTTACCCCCACCCTCCCCTACCTTCCCTCCGAGGTTTGATGGTCTGATGGATGTTTCTCTGTCTCTGGATCTGTTTTTGTTCATCAGTTTATGTTGTTCATTATATTCCACAAATGAGTTAGATCATGTGATACTTATCTTTCTCTGACTGGCTTATTTCACTTAGCATAATGCTCTCCAGTTCTATCCATGTTGTTGCAAATGGTAGGAATTCCTTCTTTTTTAGTGCAGCGTAGTATTCCATTGTGTAGATGTACCACAGTTTTTTAATCCACTCATCTGCTGATGGGCACTTAGGCTGTTTCCAAATCTTAGCTATGATAAATTGTGCTGCTATGAACATAGGGGTGCATATATCCTTTCTGATTGATGTTTCTTGCTTCTTGGGATATATTCCTAGAAGTGGGATCACTGGGTCAAATGGGAGTTCCATTTTTAGTTTTTTGAGGAAACTCCATACTGTTCTCCACAGTGGCTGCACCAATCTGCATTCCCACCAGCAGTGCACCAGGGTTCCTTTTTCTCTGCATCCTCATCAACATTTGTCATTTATTGATTTGTTGATGATAGCCATTCTGATAGGTGTGAGATGGTACTGCATTGTCGTTTTGATTTGCATCTCTCGGATGATTAGTGACTTTGAGCATGTTTTCATACGTCTCTTGGCCTTCCTTCTGTCTTCTTTCAAAAAGTTTCTGTTTAGGTCCGTTGCCCATTTCTTGATTGGATTGTTTATCTTCCTTTTATTGAGTTGTATGAGTTCCCTGTAAATGTTGGAGATTAAACCCTTATCAGTGATAACATTGGCCAATATGTTCTCCCATGTAGTGGTCTTTCTTGTTGTTTTGTTGATGGTTTCTTTTGCTGTGCAAAAGCTTTTTATTTTGATGTAGTCCCATTTGTTTATTTTCTCTTTATTTTCCATTGCCCTAGGAGCAGTATCAGTGAAGAAGTTCCTTCGGCATATGTCTGAGATTTTGCTGCCTGTGGATTCCTCTAGTATTTTTATGGTTTCCCGTCTTATGTTTAAGTCCTTTATCCATTTTGAGTTTATTTTTGTGTATGGTGTAAGTTGGTGGTCTAGTTTCATTTTTTTGCATGTATCTGTCCAATTTTCCCAACACTATTTATTGAAGAGACTGTCTTGACTCCATTTTATGTTCATGCCTCCTTTGTCTAATATTAATTGGGCATAGTGGTCTGGGTCGATTTCTGGGGTCTCTGTTCTATTGCATTAATCTATATGTCTGTTCTTGTGCCAGTACCAGGCTGTTTTGAGAACAGTGGCTTTGTAATACAGCTTGAAATCTGGTATTGAGATCCCACCTACTTTGTTCTTCTTTCTCAGGATTGCTGTGGCTATTCAGGGTCTTTTTTTTATTCCAGATGAATTTTTGGAGGGTTCTTTCTAGGTCTGTGAAATATGCCGTTGGTATTTTAATGGGGATTGCATTGAATCTATAGATTGCTTTGGGTAGAATGGACATTTTGATGATGCTGAGTCTACCAATCCATGAACACGGTATGTTCTTCCATCTGTTTATATCTTCCTCTATCTCTTTTTTCAGTGTCCTGTAGTTTTTTGCATATAGGTCTTTTACCTCCTTAGTTAAGTTTATTCCTAGGTATCTTCATTTTTTTGGTATGATGGTAAATGGGATTGCTTTTTTAGTCTCTCTTTCTGTAAGTTCACTATTGGTGTATAGAAATGCCATAGATTTCTTGGCATTAATTTTGTATCCTGCTACCTTGCCAAATTCATTTATTAAGTCTAATAATTTTTTGATGGAGTCTTTAGGGTTTTCTATGTATAGTATCATGTCATCTGCGAATAAGGAGAGTTTTACTTCTTCCTTTCCAATTTGGATGCCTTTTATTCCTTATTCTTGTCTGATAGCAATGGCTAGTACTTCCAGTACTATGTCGAACATGGGTGGTGAGAGAGGGCATCCCTGTCTTGTTCCTGTTCTTAGGGGAAATGATTTTAGTTTTTGTCCATTGAGTGTGATGCTGGCTGTAGGTTTATCATATATAGCTTTTATGATGTTGAGGTATGATCCTTCTATTCCCACCTTGCTGAGAGTTTTTATCAAGAAAGGGTGTTGGATTTTGTCCAATGCTTTTTCTGCATCAATTGATATGACTATGTGATTTTCCCCCCTCAATTTGTTTATGTGATGTATCACATTTATTGATTTGCAGATATTGTACCATCCTTGCATCCCTGGTATAAATCCTGCTTGGTCATGGTGTATGATCTTTCTGATGTACTGCTGGATCCCATTTGCTAGAATTTTGTTGAGGATTTTGGTATCTATGTTCATGCAGGATATTGGCCTGTAATTCTCTTTCATTGTGTTGTCTTTATCTGGTTTTAGTATTAGGGTAATGCTGGCTTCATAGAATGAGTTTGGAAGTGTTCCTTCCTCTTGAATTTTTTGGAATAGTCTGAGGAGGATAGGTTTTAGTTCTTCCTTGAATGTTTGGTATAACTCTCCTGTGAAGCCGTCTGGGCCTGGGCTTTTGTTTGCCGGAAGCTTTTTGATGACTGCTTCAATTTCTTCCATAGTTATTGGCCTATTGAGATTTTTAGAATCTTCCTGATTGAGTTTTGGAAGGTTGTATTTTTCTAGGAATATGTCCATTTCCTCCAGGTTGTTTAGTTTGTTGGAATAGAGCTGTTCATAATATTTTTTAACAATCTTTTGTATTTCTGTGGGGTCTGTTGTTATTTTGCCTCTATCATTTCTGATTTTGTTTATTTGAGTCTTCTCTCTTTGCTTCTTGGTGAGCCTGGCTAGAGGTTCATCAATCTTGTTTATCCTTACAAAGAACCAGCTCTTGGTTTCATTGATCTTTTGTATTGTGTTTTGTTTTTTTTGGTCTCTATGTCATTTATTTCAGCTCTAATCTTTATTATCTCCTTCCTTCTGCTCACTCTGGGCTTTTCTTGTTGCTCTCTTTCTAATTCTTTGAGTTGTAGCATTAGATGATTTACTACCATTTTTTCTTGTTTTTTGAGGTAGGCCTGTAGAGCTATAAACTTCCCTCTCAGGACTGCTTTCATTGTGTCCCATAGGTTTTGGATTGTTGTGTTTTTATTGTCATTAGTTTCCAGAATGTTGTTAATTTCTTCTCTGATCTCATTGGTAACCCAATCAATATTTAATAACATGCTATTCAGCTTCCAAGTGTTTGAGTGTTTTGGATTCTTTTTATTGTAGTTTATTTCTAATATAATGGCATTTTGGTCTGAGAAGATGCTTGGTATGATTTCAATCTTCTTGAATTTGGGGAGACTTTGCTTGTGACCCCGTATGTGGTCTATTTTTGAAAATGTCCCATGTGCACTTGAGAAGAACATATATTCTGCAGCTTTGGGGTGAAATGTTCTGAAGATGTCATTTAAGTCCATCTGATCTCTAGAGTCAATTTGGATTGTTGTTTCTTTGCTGATTTTTTGTCTAGAGCATTTATCCAGTGATGTCAGTGGTGTATTAAAGTCCCCTACTATGATTGTATTGTTGTCTATCTCTCTCTTGATATCTTCCAGGAGATTTTTTATGTATTTGGGTGCTCCTGCATTGGGTGCATATATGTTTACCAGGGTTATATCCTCTTATTGTATCAATCCCTTTAGTATTATGAAGTGGCCTTCCTTATCTCTTGTTATGGCCTTCACTTTGAGGTCTATTTTGTCAGATATAAGTATTGCTACCCCAGCTTTTTTTTCACTTCCACTTGCCTGAAAGATATTTTTCCATCCCTTCTCTTTAAGTCTGTGTGAGTCCCTTGTTCTGAGGTGGGTCTCTTGTAGACAGGATATATATGGGTCATGTTTTTTTTACCCATTCAGCCACTTGATGTCTTTTGATTGGAGCATTCAGTCCATTTATGTTTAAAGTTATTATTGAAAGGTACTTGTTTGTAGCCATTTTTATTTTTTGAGGCTGTGTTCCTTCTTACCTTTTTGTTTCTTCTTTTTACAGCATTCCTTTTAGCATTTCTTGCATTGCTGGTTTGGTAGTGATAAACTCCCTTAGCCTTTTTTTTGTCTGTGAAGCTCCTGATTTCCCCTTCAATTTTGATTGATAGTCTTGCTGGATGGAGTATTCTTGGATTGAGTCCCTTGCTTTGCATCACTTTGTATATCTCCTTCCATTCCCTTCTAGCTTGATGTGTTTCTATTGAGAAATCATTTGATAATCTGATGGGGGATCCTTTGTAGGTAACTCTCTCTCTCTTGCAGCCTTTAAGATTCTCTCTTTGTTGATAACATTTGCCCTTGTAATTATGGCATGTCTTGGTGGGGGTCTTTTGGGATTCATCTTGCTTGGGACTCTTTGTACTTGAGTAACTTTTTTCTCCCTTATATCAGGAAAGTTTTCTGTCATTATTTCTTCAAATAAATTTTCTAATCCTTGCTGCTCTTCTTGTCCTTCTGGAAGCCCTATTATATGTATGTTATTTCATTTTGCATTGTCTCAAAGCTCCCTTAGGCTCTCCTCCTGCTTTTTAATTTTTTTCTCTAGTTGCTGTTCAGATTGGGCTTGTTTCTGTACCTGATCTTCTAACTCGCTGATTCGGTCCTCTGCTTCTTCTAGTCTACTGTTGAAGCCTTTCATGGTGTTTTTGATTGTAGCTATATCATTTTTTATTTCTTCCTGATTTTTGCATAGGTTGTTTTCTCATCCACCCGGTGTATGAACTGTATGACCATTACTCTAAATTCTTTTTCTGTCATGTTGCATGGTTCCATTTCACTTATTTCCTTACTTGGCGATTCCTCCTTTTCTTTCCTTTGGGGATTGCTTCATTGTCTCCCCATTCTGACTCTCACCAGAAGGTTCAGATGTCGAATTGCGGGAGCCTGGACTATGTGCAATGGGAGTTTTGTACCCCCCAAGTGTCACTGAAGAGCTCTGATACCAAGACGTGCGGTTGCTGTGGGTTGGTGGGAACTACGCTCACCCTGGGTCAGAGTCACAGGCGCTTAGTGTGGCCTTGTGTGTGCACCTAGAATCAGGGACCCTGCCTGCGCCACATTGAAACAGAGAACCCACTGGCGTGTGCCAAAAATCAAAGTCCCCTATTGCGTGTCAGGAGTCCGAGGCTCCCTGTGTCCATGCCGAGAATCGAGTATCAGAGTCTCTGTTTCTTGGTGCTACCTCACACTGAGAATCAGGTCCCTGTGTGCACATGCACCAAGAATTGGAGTCACTGGCTCTTAGTGTGAATGTACTGGGAATCAGGGATCTCAGGCACACGTAATGAGGAACGGAGTCTAGTCACTGGTGGTCAATGCTGCCTCTTGTGTAGAGATTCAGGGTCCCCGATCTATCCGGGAGACCGGGTTGCTCAGTTGCACTGTGTTGGCAGGAGGTCCACTTCTGCCCTGCGGTAAACAGCCTTCTGTGTGCGCTTGCCCTGAATCAAAGTCAGGTGGCTCTGCCCCTTAGTGTGGGTGTGGGGTCTGGTCACGCGGGTATGCACTGTGGAAAACAAACTCCCTGTGTCCTTGTACCCAGGCTCAAATTCAGCACTGCCTTCCTGTGAGGGCACAGGGTCTGGTCGTGGGGAACAAACTCCCCGAGACCGCACATCCAGGTTCAAATTCTCCGCAGCCTCTCTGCTAAGGTGCATGGTCTGGTCGTGGGGAAACAAACTTCCCAGGTTTACACCCCCAGGCTCAAATTCAGTGCTGTCTCCCTGCGTGGGTGTAGGACAGCCGTGGGCAAACTACGGCCCGCGGGCCGGATCCGGCCCGTTCGGCTGTTCTATCCGGCCCACGGAGCCGAAAGAGCGGAGGGTTCTCTTGCTCTCCCCTCCGCTCCTTTACTTTGAATTTATATTAGTTCACACAAACACTCCATCCATGCTTTTGTTCCGGCCCTCCAGTCCAGTTTAAGAACCCATTGTGGCCCTCGAGTCAAAAAGTTTGCCCACCCCTGGTGTAGGATCTGGTCACAGAAGACAATGTCCCCAAGGTCATGCACCTATGCTCAAATTCAGGACTGCCTTCCTGCCTGGGTTTGGAAATGAGTCACGGGAAACAAATTCTCCGAGTTCACAAGTCCGGGGTCAAGTTCAGCACTGTCTCCCTGCCTGGTGTGGGCGCGGGATCTGGCCCCGGAAAACCACCTCCCTATGGATGAGCGGCTAGGCTTGAATTCCACTCAGTCTCCCTGCCTGGGCATGGAGACTAGTCGCAGGAAACAAACTTCCTGTGTCTGACACCAAGGCTCAAAGTCAGGCAGAGTTGCCACTGCTTTGTGTGTGCAGAAAGCCTTATTGTGCGGCTGGGGTCTGGTAGTTCCTATGTTGCTGCTGCGGGGGCGGTGGAGGAGGGGGATTGGCTTTGTGACTCACAGAAAACTGCGGCCGGGTGCCTGGAGTCTTGGTGTCCCTGGGTCTGCAGCTGTGGTGGCAGGTCTTCTACCAGAGCGGCTGTAGGGTCGTGGTTTGCTTCTGAGCCCAGACTGGGTGGTGGCAAGGCTAGGATCCTAGTCTCAAGCAGTTCTGTTCTTCAAGATGGCGTGGTCTCTGTGCCGCCGGTGTCCTCCCCGGAGTGTTTGTGGCAGCCGCGGAGTTTTGCCGTCTAAGACTGCCCGGATTGACAGCCTCCTGGAAGAACTGCAGGGTCTAACTGTCCCTATTTCACTCACACACACCCCCACACACGTCCACACACACCTCTATTGCTCCCTCACTCTCTCACACACTCTCCCTCCCTGCCTTCCTGCCAGTCGCCATCTTGCCTCCCCTCTGAAGAGCTAATTATTAATCTTTATTGTTGAAAATGTTACATATGTCCTCCCCCGCACCATTGACCTCTTCTAGCCTGCCCCTGCCCCCTGCCCCCGCCCCCTGCCCCAGGCCTTTACCACCCTATTGTTTTTGTTTGGTTAATCTCTTCCCACCCCCCATTCTCTCCCACCTGCTCTCTGAGATTCAACAGTCTGTTCCATGCTTCTGTCTCTGGATCTATTTTGTTCATCAGTTTGTTTTGTTCATTAGATTCCACATATAAGTGAGATCATGTGATACTTGTCTTTCTGTGACAGGCTTATTTCGCTTAGCATGATACTCTCCAGGTCCCTCCATTCTGTCTCCAAGGGTAAGAGATCCTTATTTTTTACTGCTTCATAGTATTCCATGGTATAAATGTACCACAGCTTTTTTATCCACTCATCTATTAGGCACAGGGCTGTTTCCAGATCTTAGCTACATTCTTTCTGATTGGTGTTTTGGGTTTCTTAGGATACAATCCTAGAAGTGGGAGCAAAGTGGATTTCTTTAATGTGGGAGAAATATACTAAGAATGAAGAAGGGGCACTTTGGTGTTCAAAAGGTATGCCTATTTCTCCTTCTGATTAGACATTTATCTTAGGGATTTGCTTAATCTGTTACAAGAGCCTTTTCTCTTTTTAGTCATTCTCTGCTCTCCAACTCTCAAAGGGGCAATGGATACTTGAGCTTCAATGTTAAACCTTTAATAGAATGGGATTTACATATTTCCCAAGGAGGGCATTGCAAATGCTTCAAAATAGAAGGAGACCTCCAAATTTTTCATTAGGATAATTTCATTTTTGCAAAAGCTGAGGAAATTCCTGGATGAAGTTAGGATAGTAAAGATTTTGAGATTAGGGACTTGTCTCTCCTACTAGTACCCAGAAACACTGGGGCTGGACTTCTTAAGAATGGGCTAGAACAGGTGATCTCAAATATGAAGAAACTTCTAACAAGTGACCAGCTGACTGTTAACATGACCTAACCTTCCTTGCCCAGCTCCATCTCCTCTGGCCCACTTTCTCAGGGTCATGGTCTGCCCATCCAGCTCTCACTTCTCCTTTTCCTTCCTACTTGGTCCTCCCAGTAGTGACCTACCTCCCTGACTCTAGGCACAACACAGTAGCACCCCAGCCACCACGGATTTTATCCCAGAATTTTCCAAATCCAGCATCTCTCAACAGGACCTAACAGTACTTGGCACTTAAAAAGCTGCTTACAGAACACTTAATGAATTAAATTCAACTCTTCTCCTTACTAGTAGTGAATGAAAGTGGGATTTCCCAAATTATCATATATGTGGATATATTGAAAAGGTTTCTAAGTTATATCTGGAGTCTGAAGACCTCTAGCCGCTGTGAGGACAAGGTGACTGACCACCAGTTTTGCTAGCTGTGTCTTATGCAGGCTGCGTGTGGGATTGATGAAACCTCCGTGCCTTAGTGTGTGGGTCATGGTGAGGACCAGAACAAAACAGGGAGGACCAAAAACAAAACAAATAAAACCTTATCACACTTTTATTAAATTATAGCACAAACCTAAATACCATCTGAAAAATTCATTTCTGTTTCTCATAAAGCTGGATAAATGGGATATCTCTGTATCTGATTCTGTTTTACCAAGAAACACAATTTGGGACTTTTAAGGCAATCTTCTGGGCTTCTCTAGCAATGTCGAGACTGGCCATGGGCCATGCCTGCTGCAGAGCGGAATACTAAAACCCCTCTGAGTGGTCTGTTTCTTCCTTACAACAGAAACCGAAGCCAGGTCCCTGCAAGACCGTTCATTGTTGTTGCTGTCACTACTGGTTAACAGAAATGTTTCCTAAAAGGAAGTATTTGGGAACCCCTCCACCACTGTCCCCCTCTGATTCTTCATCTATCTCTTCCTGCCCTGTGCACCCCATCATAGGAATCTGTCACTCTCAGCACCCACTAAAGAAAGCAGCTGTGCCTTTAGACAACAGCTTCACCAGCACGAAACAGAAAATTCAGACCAGGAAAGCCTCCTCTCCAGGTGCAAGCTGAATATTTGCCCACTTTTCCAAGAACCAGAGGAAGCGTGGCTCTCCTGGGACTGACTTCTGGACCCTTGGTGCTCAGACAGGCTGGTACCTGTCTCGGGTGGACACTGCTCATAGCCAAGGGACCCCTCCTGCCTCCAACATACCCATCAGGAGCAGGTTGTTCAAATGAAACTATCTCAGTCTTAGTTTTTCCCCAAGCACGCAGACTCCAACTCTGCCCACACCCCAAAATAAGGTTTTCTAGACTGGGTTTGCAAAGAAGATGCCAAATCCCAGCCTTCAGTATATTGGCTGGGCACCGCTCGAGAGCATAAACTATTTGAAGTTAAAATGCTCGGAGGTTGTATAATCAAAAGGGAGTTTTGAAAAGAGCTATTAGTGTACTGTGTGTTCCATCCTCACCCAGCCCCACTGTAACTCTAGGGAAGAGAGAGTTTGATCTGAGCCTCCCGGTTCTCAGGGTGTGGAGGGGCATCTGACTCACACCTGAGGCATCTGTAAGATGAGGGACTGCAGCTGATGGCTGGGCTACCCCCAAGTAGAGACAAGGGAAATAGATGGCCGGTCCTGCTGCAGGTGCTGAGAGAAGGTGGAATCAGAGGGCGGGAACCACTTCTGCTCCAGTGGGATTCTGAGACACCCCCAGACGCCCCTCTCATTGGCTTGCTTCACTTAGCCACTTTTGGGTGGCGTACTACTCTGAGAATTTCATCAAAGCTCCAAGTCTTTTTGCACAACATTTTAAATAAGAGTTTGGATGTTTGCTGACCTCTTTAAGGCTGTCTGTGGGCCACCACTCATCCTCCTCTGCCACCCATCCCACCGGGTGAGGGACCCCTGACTGAACCCAGTCACCCCGTGTAGCCAGCACCATTTACAGCAGGTTTCTGACATTTTCTGTGTTGTTCAGAGCCTCCCCCTGGACCACTGGTCCTTGGACAGTAGTCTCATGCTCCCACTACCCAGCCTAGACCCCTTCTTCCAGCACCTGCCCTGGAATATTATTGCTGTGCATTTCTGTTGTCTCCCTTTGAGACTTGGTTTACTGCTTTTTTCCTTCCTTGACTATAATTTTTCCATTTCCCCTGGTCAGATGCTAATCATCCACCTCATATGGTCTATTCCAAACGTCTGGGGACCCTTAACTTCCCACCCAGCATCCAGCCATCTTCGTCCAGGGAGCATCCCTGTGAAAATATTTCTAAATCTTGCTTAAGGATAGGATCCAAGTTAAAATAAAAACTGCCTGTGGAAGCAGTAACCCTGAAACCATTGTCTTTCATTTCCATTTTCATGTTAATAAGTTTCTGGTCTTTGCCTGAGAGAAGACTTTGTCAAAGCAAGTTTGAGAATTAAAAGCACTGAGAGGAAAGACTCTGCTAAGCGAGAAAAGGGAAGTTCGGAGGGTGGAGTGTAAACTTGTTAATTTTTTTCTGTTTCTCATTTCTGCTTTGGACCCACAAGAAGTGGAATGTCTAAAATTTAGTACAGAAAGGGCTTTCCTGACAGAAAACACTGGGGTTACTGCTGAGAGTGTTTGGGGATGGTGTGGCACGCTGCCATGGCTTCAGCACCAACTGCCGCTAACAAGAATTGTGTGTTTATGGTGTTGATGTGTGCTGATCAGCAGGAGACCAAACCACGGTGCTCTACTCGAGTGTGGCCCCTCTAAAGACAGAATGGATGTTCTCAGGGAATGGGTCAGAGACTTGGGTCAGCAAGCTGATCAAGCCAGACAGACCGACAGGTTTTCATACCCAACAGAAACCCGACTTTCCAAAATGTAGTCACATCTCATCATTTAGGGATTTATGCCTGCAAGTCCACTGCCATTAAAGAGTTATGTGCCTGCATTCCCCCTCCCCATCATAGGGATTACAAACCCCTAATGATAGTAAATTATTCTCCCCCACGCTGGACATGATGATTACTCTGTGGAATTTTCTAGGCTGTTTCGTAAGGCCCTGCGGCACTAATGAAGTGTTATTTATACTACACACTGATTTTCTGTTTTGTTTTGCTTGAAGTTTCTCCTTGTCCCATCTTTCTTGATTTATCATACATTTAGCAGACCTAAGTATGAAAGCCATTTTTCTGTCACTCTTCGGACTTTTAAATGAACAGGACTTTTTATGAAGTGTAATTTTCAATAACAATGAAATATCAGAAACCCCTCTTGGAGTTCCTGTACCATTCCTGCCCGAGTTTTTCCTGTTTTCCCCTCCTCCCCTGGTTTCCCACCAGGCCTGTCTACGATAGCCACGGCCTCTGATATATGGGAGTAAAGGGTCAGAAAGCTTCCTCTTACTTTATTAATACCCAATACCAAGGAATAACCCTAGAATGTGCACGGCAAGCTGTGCATGGAATTAATGAATTAATGGCTCAGCTTAATCAGAGGTTCTGGGAGGGTTGAAAGGTTAGGAGGCATTGGACTAGTTTTTCAGAAGATGGCAGTTTCCTTTGATATTAGTCTCCTTTATACTTGTATGTACAATGAATAATTTCCAATCATTATCCCTTAAAAACAAAAGACCATGTACTTTCTATCATTCAAATTGTATTAAAATCATCACTCCACCATTTTGGGCTGTGTGATTTGAAGGGCCTTATAGAGCTTCTAGAAAGTGGGTATAATATAAGGAAGTACCATATGAAGAACATGTGATGAAGCATGTGAACGGGATGAACATAATTGACATAACAAATGCTCAGTAAATGTTACCTTTCCCCCCTTCCCCTCTCCTCCTCTCCTTTGCTTCCTTTTCTCTTCTCTCCTCCATTTCCATCAGTGGTATTAGAATGAGATTAGTTTCTAGAGCAATACTAATTGTTTGTTGTGTGGCCGACAAGTTTGCTTGCCATCCCAGCTGCCATCACCTTTACCCCTCCCTCCAAACGCTCTTCTTTCACTTGCTGAGGTATGTGGACCTTTA
The DNA here is from genome assembly GCF_963455305.1 of Plecotus auritus. NCBI lineage: Eukaryota > Metazoa > Chordata > Mammalia > Chiroptera > Vespertilionidae > Plecotus > Plecotus auritus. The sequence continues at coordinate 27,275,673 of NC_137778.1, forward strand.
CAGCCTCAGATAGTGAATCAGGGTTGATATGAGCCAATCACAGTAATTCATCTCAGAAGATGATTTGATTGAGGCATAGACATGTGGCTTAACACCAGTCAATAGTACATGCAGAGAAATATGGGTGGGGGGGCATTAGGAGTGTGGTTTCTCAATAATAAAGAAGAGATTTATGGAGACTATCCCCTTCTCTTTTTAAACAAATGTGGTCATGTCTTCAGGGGATGTCTGAAACAGCTATGCCCTTGAACATGAAATAGCATCAACACATATGGCAGAACAGAAAGAGGGACACCCCAGTTGTTGATGACATCACTGTGTGGCTGAACAGCCCCTTCCACATTCCCCGCTCTGTTAAACAACATATGTCTCAGGATTTAAGGGACTTTGGGCACATATTCTGATATTTGCAGCAGAAATCAGTTAACTGCCAAAGTGTTCTACAAAACTCAAGTTAAAGTTCTAGCTTCCTTTGTATAAGATCGTGCAAGTTACCTACACCCCCAAGCCTCAGTTTCCTTTTCTGTATCATGGAGACAGTAATTTTACCCACTCCGTAGATTGATATGAGGAGTCAATAAATGCATGCAGAATAATGCTTGATGTGAAATCCCCAGTAAATAATAGTTAAGATGATTTTAATGGTTCCCCCAATTCACACACAGAAAACCTAGATTACACTTCCTGATGCAGACACAGCTCAACAAAGGAATGGATAAAGATGTACTGATCTCTAATATGTATTAAATTCTGCTCATTGGGCAGCTAGATAGCTGTTCTCTTCCTTTCTGATTTTCAGTGTGTCTGGGCCCAGAGAGAGGTTGGACACCCCATCACACACACACACACACACACACACACACACACACACACACACACACACACATCAAAGGAAAAATGAATGGGTTAGTGTTCATGTGACCCAGTCAGGAATCTGTGGTCTTGCTGCAAATTGTGAGGCCAAAACAACTTTTTCATTTTGCAAGGAGGGTTGGGCAAACTGTAACTCTAAATTTCCTTTTAGAATAACTCTTTCTGACACTGTACCCGAAGTCTCTTTCTTTGCCCCCCTCTAAGTTCTTCCTGTAACAAGCCCTACTGTCCCTACCATGATCTCTAAATCAGGGTCTCCCACATTATCAGAGATTGACTCTGCTTTTTTCTTTTCCTTTAAAAAAAAATCTTTATCATTGAAAGTATTACAGATATATCCCCTTTTCCCCCATTGACCCCCTTCTAGCCCACCCCAGTCCCTCACCCCAGGTCTTCACCATACTATTATCTGTGTCCCATGGGACTCTGCTTTTTTCTTATTCCCAAATACTATATAAAACTAGCCTTGTTTTCTTAACCTTTCCTGGGATCCTTTCCTAGACTTTTAGTGTTTGTGTTTTCTTTTTCACTTTGCCTTGACTCTCTCATCATACTTGAACTTGACTCTCTCATGCTTGAACTTTTCCTTGACTCTCTCATCGTGCCTAGAATCCCAGCCCCTCACTCCTCTTTGTGCTATTCTCTATCATCTCAGTTTCCCAGAAGTCCATACAAAAATTCCCAGAACATGACACTAGCAAACTTCCTGTCTGCACTTACACTAGCTGGTCGGCCCAGAATCCAAGCAGAAAGGGTAATGCCAGCTCACCTTCTCCTAGATTTAAAGTATATTTCAAGCATGTCAAATTCACTGTTTAAAAAAGGCATGCAGCCCGCCAGCCGCGAGTTTGACATGCTTGGTGTATTTATTGCTTTGGATCACACGGAAAGTCAGCTTGATTTTCCAAAGAAACCCTCCAGGGTGACTGGTGGACATCCGCAGCAGAATGTCCTCCCCGTGGTGGGAAACTTGGCACTATATAGGTTCAGCTCCCAAAGGCCAGATACCAGTTTCTTCTGGTCCCTACGTATTGTATTAGGGGAGTAATCTTACAGCATAAAACTACAGCCTTGTCATGAAGACACAGGACTCTTTGAAACCTGCTTAGGTGGCCATGGTGGCAGAATCCATTGTCCCAGACTGGAGGCCATGGCAGCATCTTCTGCACACTTGGCTTCCCGTCCCAGACCTTGTCCTCTGGTCATTCCATCAATCTGAGAACTACCAGCGACCTTCCAATCATTTCCTTTTGGCCCAAGTTAGCTCATCTCCATTTCTTTTGTTTGTAACTGAAAAACCGGGATTGGCACATTTTGCTTCTTCTTTTATTTCATTATGTCACGGAAACGGCAGGGTCATTACAGTGAGAGGGACATGGGATCAAATTCTCTCATTTACACGGTGGCAACCTTGGAGGGTTAAGTTAGCATCTCTGAGCCCCAGCCCTCCCATCTGAAACAAGGGAAAAACAATAGCAAACTCACAGAATTATTGAAGGAGTTAAATGAAACTTTATGTGGAAAACTCTTGGACTTTTCTTTTAATTAAAATTTGGTTTTGACTTTCGGAAACTTCCCTTGTAGTTGGGGAACTATGGCATGCGCACATAGCACACATATTAATCGCGGGCAGTGTTTACATGGATGCCTACAATATCTCATGCTGTTGCATTTATTGGCCCACTTCACCTTGGCAATAACCCTGTAAAGTAGGTATTAGTACTTATAGTTGGAGAAACTGAAGCGTGTAGAGAGGCTAGGAAGTAGTGAACTACCACACAGGTGGAATTCAAACCCAGAGCAAACCCAGGGACCCGTCCCCCAGGCCCTGTGACCCGTCCCCCAGGCCCTGTGACCCTAACTGGCTCATGCATATGACAAGTTATTCTGCTTCCTGAGGATCACGCAGAAGGGCCAAACAACAGGTGCAGGCGACTCATTCTGCTGAGTCCACAGCACAGAAGAGAATACATTTCCAAGATATCAGGTTACAATGATACCAGAATCCCATTATTGGACATAATGTTGTCATGTGTTTTTTTCTTCTGTCAATTTCTTCCTACACTTCTTATTTATTCTGAAAACTCAGCCAAGCATCTGACTTTCATGGACTGGATCAGGTATTTCTTCTAGGTTCACCCATAATGTACACATCCGTACACACACGTCTTGTAAGTAGTGGCTCATTTGTCTGCTTATAGCCACTAGTCAGTGGACCCCATGAATACAGGGATCATGTCTGTCTAATTGATCTCTCTACTCACAACTTCAAACACAGTACCTGGCACACAGGAAGTTGTCAATCAGTATCTACTGACTAAATGTGGAGTGAAATCCCCAGCAGAGAAAACCACACAGACAAATCTGGCTGCAGATAGACTGTTTGGAATAAAAATATTTTGCAATTTCACAAAGTCAAAATATCCTGGTCCCTTCCAGAACTTGATTGCAAAAATATAGATGATCAAGATAATTAGAACACAGGCCAAAGCAAACTTAGGGGAGGGTGTATACCAGAGATAAGAAAATGAAGTTTTATGAGCATGTTTAATCTAAAAATAGAAAGCTACCATTTTACCTCACTATGATCACAAGCAGTCATTTTGAACAGATAGTGGGAATTATAAACTTAGTACAGGTGTGTGTGTGTGTGTGTGTGTGTGTGTGTGTGTGTATGCGTATGCGTGTGCACGCGTACGCGCAGTTATGTGTTCGCACATTCTTCTATGAAATTTTGTGATTAATCATTGTGTAGACAATTGGAATTTCATGAGCCCTGGTATTTTTGTCCTAAGCTATTCTCCCAAAAGTCTCACACTCATAGAAATAATTTTGGCTCTTTTTTCGACATAACGTTTTGATTACTCTGGCTCCAGCAAGTCTGGGGTTTGTCCTCTATCTGCATGCTTTTTGAGGACAAAGCTTTTTGGTCATGACAGACCAATATATGCACCTGAAACAGTTTTTGAATAATCGAAGTGTTAGACTATGTGCCAAGAAGAAGAATACAGAAAGAGTTATAGGAGTAGAGACAAGGCAGGGCAGCCCTGGCTAGTATGGCTCAATTGGTTGGGCATCATTCCATGCACCGAAAGGTTACCAGTTTGATTCCCAGTCAGGGTGCATGCCCAGTTTTTGGGTTTGATCCTAGGTAGGGAGCATATAGGAAGCAGGCAATTGATGTATCACTCTCACATCGATATTTCTTTCCATCTCCCTCTACCTTCTTCTTTCTGTAAAAATCAATTTAAAAATCTTAAAAAGAAAGACATGGTAAGTAGCCAGCTGGAATTATTAGGAAAGTCCTCCTGGGTAGGAGAGTAGGGGTCGTAAATGCCTTTGTGTGGTAATTTAGTAAGACAGAGAACAACATGCCAAATATTATGGAGTAGGTAGAAGAAGTGGGTGTGGATCGCTTTTGGAAAATATGGCAATGTAGCAACAGAATGTAAGGACAAGATAGCATTTGGTGACACAGAGAGCCTGGGAGGGTGCTGGTTCTACTGTTTTTATTATTGTTAATATTCAGTAAAATTGACTTTTGTCATGTGCAGTTCTGTGAGTGTCACACATGTGTAGATTCATGTAGCCCTCACCACAGTCAGGACACAGAACTATTTCATCACCCCTGCTTAACTCCTTGTATAGGATACCTCTCTGTCCCCACTCCCTCTCTCCATCCCTAGCCTCTGGGAACCACTCATCTGTTCATCACTACACCTTTGTCTTTTCAAGAATATCAGAATGATAGGATCACACAGTATGAACATTTTGAAACTGGCTTCTTTCCATCAAATCATAAACAAAGGCTTGAAAGCAATCTCACAGTGATCATCTGCCAACTGGTCTACAAGGCCAGTGCATTCCACCATTCATTGAAGCTCCCCTTGCTCGCTGGCATATGACAAAGTCAGAGCAGGCTCTGAATACAAGTCTGCTTGACCACAGAGTCAATGCATTTTTATATAGCAAAGAAAGTAAAGCCAGAGACCTTGTAGCCACAAAGAACCCTATTTGAATTCTACCTCTTTCACTTACTTTGATGGATTTCTTAAACTCTCTAAGCCTCACTTTTTTTATAGAAGAAATAGGGATAATAAGAACTACCCCATAGAATTGTTAAGAGTAGCAAAGGAGTCAGCATGCAAAGTTTTTAATCCTGTCCCTAAAATATAACCCTTCCTCAACAAATGGCAATTGCTATTGATTTATTAATTAATAATTATATTTTGAACATATTAGGTAATATATTAAATATATACTTGGACATATTAGATAAATTATATTCAATATATCTTCTCTTTTATGAGCAAGAACACATTATCATGGGTAATAAGTTTCCACAATTCACGTGGTCTCCAACATTTGCAATTAAATCAATTTTGAAAATAGCACTCAGGATAGCTCCAAATTAGACTGCAGGGTAGGATTCAGGAAATGAGACATAAAGAAGAAAGTTTCCTCAAAAAATGAATTAAAATCTGGTTAGGATTTATGCCATTCAGGATGTATTGGAAATGATAGAGGGTTAAATCTCAGCCATCCTTACTCCAAAGAAATATATGAAGTTAATTTCAAAAACATTTTCATTTCAAGGGATTATTTTAAAATTTCATTATTAGCATTCTCACTCTGTTTGCTGGTGGGAAGTAAAATAAAACCACCAGCCCTGTCCCTCAGAATCGGCTGCTTACTAAATGCTGTAAGTGAAGGCTTTCCCCAAGGCACGTTTCCTTTTTCTTTTCTGTTTTTTGGAAGAAAAAAACAGATTAAGAAACAAAATATCCCTTTTTCTAATAGTCATATTTAGTGACTATAATCATTATAGAAAGATAATGTTGAAAATCAATCCATAAAGAATTTATCAGGTGCACTTATTCTGTGTTGAGCAATATGGTGCATTTAAATCAACACAAAACAGAGCATTACTTGTTTAGTTAAGACAGGACTGGAACACATAAAGCAACAAGAAGAAGGTTTTTTTAAATAATTAAACACTGGAGATGAAACATAAAAGTAACACAAAATGAAGGCCTCAGACCTCCATGAAGCTAACTTGGAGAGACAGAACCACTCCCTGACCAACTATAACAAAACACATGATGTGCTTCTAAAGGGAGAAAATGTCAGTCTGAAGGGACAGTCTGTCAGATCATAGACGTCTGAAGGCACAATGGGCTGCATTGGCTTAGGGATCAGGCAACAATGCCAAATGGAGAACAGATACATTTCCAGGAATGACATCTTATCAAATTCGTGTTTATATCTCCAGTGCATAGTACTTTAGAAGGCTCTGAGGATACAGTGCTGAACATGAGAGATAAGTCCCAAACTCTCATAGAGCTTAGATAAATAAAGAATGTATCAGATAGTGACGAAAGCTATGAAAGGCCATGTTATTTAAAAAAAAGAAACAGAGGGGAGGAAGATGATCAGGGTGCCTACTCTGAGCAGATGATAGATGTCTCTACTGAGACCTGAATGACAGAAGAAGCCAGCCAACAAAGGATCTGGACAAGTGCTACAGGCAATGTGAACAGCTAATGGGAAGGTCCTAACAGGGAACAAGTTTGGTGTGGTGGTGGAACAGAAAGAAAACCACTGTGGATTTAATATTGAGAGTAAGAGTAATACAAAATGGAGTTGGAGAAAGAGCAGGGGCTATATCGCTAGGTCTTGATAAGTTGAAGTAAATTGTTCTAAGTGTGCTAAGGCACTGGGCATTAGGCAGTGCCCTGATATTATCAATATTTTTGAAAGACGACTCTGGCTGATGTCTGCAGAATGAATTATAGATGGGCAAAAGAGAAGGTAATTGCAGTGTTCAAAGGGAAAGCTGATGGTAACTTGGATAAGGATGACGATTTGTTGCATAAATGAGTAATAAACACGTATTGTTATCAAGACACATAAAGAAGAATCAAAGTTAATGACAAGATGTGACACCTGGGTGACAGACATTTGAAAGATTCTGTAAAGGCTAGGGTCACAAAAGTTGGAGGGGTGGGTGCCATCAGGGAAAAAGGTAAACTTTGTTTGGGATATACTAAGACAGAAGTGGTGATGAGATACATATTCCCAGGAGTCTGTGGTTAATACCAGACTGAAACTCATAAAAACAAAGGAAAAAATGGAAATGGTTGTTAATAAATCATTCTAATAAATGTGATGGTAAAAACAGGAGAGTGAAAAGGGATTAAGAAACAAGAAGAGAAAGGGAGATCTCCTTAAGAATACTTTTAGACCATTTAATAAAGAATGTTATAGTATTTCATGTAAAACTACAGAATCATTTCTCTCGTAGGTGAGGGCTGCACTTATGTCAGCCAGGGGTGCCAAGCTGACCTTGAATAGTGATCTGCCATTTGTTGCCTTGTCACTCTTTTACCATAAGATACAGTAGGATCACATCACTCCCCAGTTTACATCGAAGATGTTATATGGCCAATCCCCCTCAATGAAATGTTAAGTTCTTTAATGTCTAGACTTATATTTCATTCATCTTTATGTATGCTGAATTTTCTCACCCAGGGCCTTGCATATTGGGTGGGGCAAATGTAGGTTCATAGTTGTGAGTGTGCAAAACACAGTTTCTTTATTACTGATTGTATTATTTTGCAAATTAACAACTATAAATCTACTTTTGCCTCACCCTATATATTACCAAACAAGATGCTGACTTAAGCTGAACAGTCTAGCCACTCTTTAAATGGATAGTTCTCACTTTGGATATTGCTGCCAACCTAGGCTATTTTTGATCTGATGTGTATGGATAACAGAACCTTATGAGGAAAGACATCAGATTGTTATAGAAGTCCTGAATAGTTGGTCCTGGACAATACAGAAAAGGCATTAAAGGTCTGTCCTCCTAAAGGAAGATTCCAAGAGAAGGTAAGAAAAATATCATACTAATACTGGTAACAACATGCCAAATAATTGCAATACTGGTAACCCAAGAGTCTTAAACACAAGGAATCGAGAAGAAGTCCAGGATGCTATAAATATAACAGTGGATATAAAATCTGAAGACTTGGACTTGTGTCTTGGACTTATGACTGCTATTAGGGACAAAGAAATCCAAGAAATGGTCAGAAGTATGTCCATTGCTACTTAGGAGTACCACCTGAGAAGCAAATCTAAAAATAAGGTGCTAACAGGAGACATGCAATGTCCCCATGAAATTCAGAGATCCAGGTGGATGTGGCCACCAAAATGTCACCCAAAAGCACAAGCAACCACAACCTTTGGGCCTCCAAAGAAGCTATTCTTGCCTCACGGATTCCTTCTACATTCACCCATATTCATTCCTCGCTTGTGATTCCCTGGGGGCCTTCCCATGATGAGTCAGAGAAAAACTTCTTTTTCTTGAGCGATGTGGCCTCACTCAGAGAGGATGTTGTCCAGTTACCTTACTTTCTCCTAATCCTGGCCATGCTGAGGGGTTCAAATGAAAGCCAGCCCAATGGTAAATATGTGTTTCATAGTCATCTGCCTGCCATTAGAAGGTGTGTTAGACACCGCACTCCTATCCCATAATAGAATATGTTTCTCTCAGCTGGTATGTGGCTTAACCTTTCCCATTTCTCTGTGCTAGAAGCAGTTTATCTCCCAAAGAAAACAAATAACACTGTCAGAAAGTTTATCCTAATAATTAGCTTGAATTTATTGCTCTAAAAGCACTGAATCGTTCTCCTTCATAGGCACTGGGAACTTGAAAACATTCGTGCACCATTACCCACATCCCTCCTGAATTATGGTTTAGCCATGCAGAGTTGAATCTCTCATTATTTCCTCAACCCTACTCCCAATCCTGCAAATCATTCCTGTTTTTCTATATGTTCTCCATCAATCACCAGCATCTCTGTGCATTGAGGGCCCCAACATTTAAACCTCTCAGATGCAGGGCCTCATTGGAAAGCCCCTATTTCTTTCCCAAAACTCAGCAATGCCCTTAATGATATATCAAATATTGACTTAAAATTCTCTGTAATGTACTCCATGGGTGGTTTTCATAATTCAAATTTCTTGATGGATAACGGGATAAAAGGAAGTCTGCTTTACTGTCATGCCCGAGAGAAGGGACTTCTGATATACCCATCTAGCTCTTTTTCAATTCTGTTTTGTTCATTTACTCAGTGAGGTTCACATCTCTTTGTGTCTCTAGCTTTGAAACATTTCTAGAACTCTTCCCTGAGCGATGCAATCGGTGCATTTTATTTGTTTCTTTAATCCAGCTTCAGGCTGTGTCAACTGACGCAGCCAAGTTAAACTTCACCTTCAAGACTAAGCCATACTGATTGGGATAGATACTTGACAGTTTATCAGTTCAACAGTATTCTTGGAATTCTACCAATGGTGACTTTTCCTACTTAAAACGTATCCTTTATTGCTCAGAGCTCATTCATTTGATTGGCAACACTCCCCGCTGTGACATTATTCCTTAGTTTTGCTTTGCTTGGCAGAAGCTCTCACATTATTTGACACCACATAATCACTAATTTTTAAAACTTACAGTCAAAGATGACACACAAGGATTTGAATTCTGTAGCAGCAACTCCAGTCATTAGCTTAGATCTTTGTTTCCCTTGGAATTCATCGAGTTCTAAATATTCTGACCAAAAACTTAAAAACAGAGAAAAAAATATTCTCTGTGGTCTTCTTTGCTTACCAACAGATAAATGTTCATTTTAAATGTGTAAGTTGAAAAATAGCTACCAAGCCAACAGTGGAATGAAATCTAAACACTGAGGGAAAATAAAATCCATGTCTGACCAGCTTGTTATTTGAGACCATGAGAACCTAGATTGTGCCAAATATGAGATTCTTACTAACCTTACCACATACCTGACATCAGAATAAGTCACTCAGAAAGAGTCTAGCCAACACCATGACTTTCTCTAAACATTTCCTTCAAGCATCCTTTAGTGGAAGTTTAAATTTCACATCTTCAGGCTAAAATGAAATTCCTTAAATCTTTCCTTGCATGACTTGTTTTGAAACACAATAAGCTTTCTCCTGATTGACCAAAATTATTATGCCTGTGTGCAGTTTCCAGGATTTAAATTGGAAATAAATCTTAGGATAAAATGTCTGGCACGGTTCTTTGCTGGGTACACAGAAGGGATGAGTGGGGAATACGCTCCTTGAAGATTTTAAAGGGCATTCAAAGGCTTGGACACTGACAGCCCACCACCTCTTGAATGCCTCCGCCATCGCTAGCTCCAGATCACTCAGGTTTGAGCAACGCCTGTGCATTCCTTCCCCCCAGCTAGCAGGGACATTCCATTGTCTTCATGCTTAAAAGACTTTTTCATTCTCAGATATTTCCTATACTTTTTTTCTAAGTTTTTTTTCATAGTTCTTTTTAAAAACACTATTCTACCCCTAACTGACTAGTATTTTTACTTTATTGGTATAGAGATTTAAAAAAATCAAGAGTTGAGCTATCAGATTTCTAAGTGATCTATTAACATATCAATCAAAGCCTTTACTAATAAAACAATCTAAATAACTACCTATTGGCACAAGGATGGTTGAAAAAGTCATTTAAGCCCTTATCTACAATAATAAAAGCGTAATATGCTAATTAGACTGGATGTCCTTCCAGTTAACCTTCTAGATGAAGCTGTAGCAATGGGGGCTGAGGCAGAGGCAGCTGCAGCAGTGGTGGGGGCCAAGTCCCTTGCATGAATTTTGTGCATCGGGCCTCTAGTCTATAATAATAAAAGCGTAATACGCTAATTAGACCAGATAGCCAAAGGACCTTCCGGACGACATTCAGGGTGACCTTCCAGACGAAGCCGGGGCTGCGAGGGCTGAGGTCAGCTGCGTGGCTGCGAGGGCTGAGCCCCTTGCATGAATTTCGTGCATTGGGCCTCTAGTATGAATTATAACTGTTCCAGCTCCTTTTATTAAATAGTTCCTCCTTTCCCATGGAATCTGTCATACCACCTCTATCATGTATCAAAATTCCATGCATACATGCCCTGTTTTGTGAGCTATCTAATTTGTTCTATCAATTAGTCCATTCATATACAATACCTCTGTAACTTTAAAATAACTTTCTGATCATTATATTCAGTACCACAAATATTGCCTCCCTTTCTTTTAGAAACAAATTGGCTATTTTTTTTGCCCTTTGTTGTTTTACATAAATGTTAGAATCAACCTGCCAAAAAATCCTGTTAAGATTTTTTTAAATCTGAGAATACAGAGCTTATTTATCTATATTTATAATTGTCATACACTTATGTTATTTCATCAGAAACATTTTGATGAAATTTTAGTCACTATCACTAATTTCTTAGGACAATTTTCTAGACAATAAACAGTTAAGTAGAATATGTTCGCTCCCACACCAAATAGTGTGTTATGAAAAAAATTAAATGTGAAGAATGTGTTGAAAGAGTAATATAATAAATTTTATGCATCAAACATCTAGATGGAACAACTGTGAACATTTTGCCATTTTAAAGTAAGATGCAGACATTGTGACACTCCTAAAAATTAAGATATCCTGACATCTGTTAAAAATAAGGAAAATTTCCTTTATAACTATAATACTATTATTGCCCTAGATCAGTGGTTCTCAACCTTCCTAATGCCGCGACCCTTTAATATAGTTCCTCATGTTGTGGTGACCCCCAACCTTAAAATTATTTTCATTGCTAGTTCATAACTGTAATTTTGCTACTGTTATGAATCATAATGTAAATATCTGTGTTTTTCCAATTGTCTTAGGTGACCCTGCTAGTGGTTCTCAACCTGTGGGTCATGACCCACAGGTTGAGAACCACTGCTCTAGAGCCTAAGACCGCTGCTGTAGAGCCTAAGACCATTGAAAAACACAGATATTTACATTACGATTCATTAACAGTAGCAAAATTATATTTTATAACTTGCTGCTTTTATCTCCTTCACATTTAATTTTTTTTATCTCCTTCACATTTAATTTTTTGGCAGGTTGATTCTAACAACACCTCACATTATACCAGGTAGCACTTATTATTGGTGGTGCCAAATGTGAGCACTTGATTAAGATGGTAAAGGTCAGATCTTTCCATTGTGAAGTTATTTTTTTATTATTACAAACAGAAAGTTAAATGTGGGAAATATGTCATTTCTCTTTCAGTTTTATTGATGTATAACTGACAAATAGAATTGTAAGATATTTAAAGTATACATGATGATTTTATATACATATGTATCATGAAAGGATTCCCATCATCAAATCACTTAACATATTCATCACCTTACATATTTATTTTCTTTTGTTTGTGAAAACACAAGTTCTACTCCCTTAGCAAATTTTAATTAACAACACAGTATTATCCACTATAGTTGCCATGTTACATATTAAATTTTCACTTCTTATTCATTTGATAAGTGAATGTTTTTACATTTTTATCAGCTTCTCCTTTTCCCCTCCTCATCCAATCCCTAACAATAAGCATTCTACTCTGTTCCTGTGTGTTTGACATTTTTTTAATCCCCAAAAGTGATACCATGCAGTATTTGTTTTTTATCTGTCTGGCTTATCTCACTTAGCATAATGCCCTCCAGATTTATTCATGCTATTGCAAATGGCAGGTTATCTTCCTTTTTAAAGACTGAATAATATTCCATTGTATATTTATACACCACATTATTTTTATTCACTCATCTGTTGGTGGACACTTAGGTTGTTAAATTTTTCTAAAGAATATTGGGACTGTTCTCAATTTATAGAACATGCCTTAGCAATTATGAATAATGTTGCAATAAACACAAAAGTACAAATATCTCCCAGATAGTCATTGTATTTCCTTTGGCCTATACCCTGAAGTGGAATTGCTGGATCATAAGGTAGTTCTATTTTTAATTTCTTGAGGAACCTGAATCCAGTTTTTAGTGGCTGCACCAATTTATATTTCCAGCAGTAGTGCACAAGGATTCCTTTTCTCGACATTCTTTCCAGCATTTGTTATCTCTTGTCTTTTGATAATAGTCATTCTAGCAGGTGTGAGGTGATATGGTTTTGATTTGCATTTTCCTGATGATTAATGATAAGTACATTGTCATGTGCTTGTCTGCCATTTGAAGGTTTTCTTCAGAAAAATATCTATTTAGGTTCTTTGCCCATTTTTAAATTGTGTCATTTGTTTTTTGCTATTGTGTTGTATTGAGTTCCATTTATATTTTGCATATTAACCCTTTATCAGATATGTGGGTTGCAAATATTTTCTTCCATAGACTTATTTTTCATTTTCTTGATAGTTTATTTTGCTGTACAAAAATGTTAAGTTTGATGTAGTCCCACTTGTTTATTTTTTAATTTTATTTTTAAATATATTTTATTGATTTTTTACAGAGAAGAAGGGAGAGGGAGAGAAAGTTAGAAACATTGTTGAGAGAGAACCATCAATCAGCTGCTTCCTGCACACCCACTACTGGGGATGTGCCCACAACCAAGGTACATGCCCTTGACCGGAATTGAACCTGGGACCCTTGAGTCTGAAGGCCTATGCTCTATCCACTGAGCCAAACCGTTTAGGGCCCACTTGTTTATTTTGTTTTGTTGCCTTTGCTTTTGTTGTCAAATGCATGTTATCAAGATGCATGTTAAGGAAATTACTTCCTATTTTTTCTGGGTGTTTTAATCTCATCACTCTAGACATGTTTCCTTTCTTTCATAGCTTCCCTTTTCATGTCTATGCTAATGGTTCTCAAATAATTTCCTAAACCAAGATCTCTTACCCAAATCTTAAGTCATATACCTAACAACCTATTGGACATTTCTATTTTGTGACTCAAAGACACCTCAAACTCATCAGGTCCCAAATAAATTCATTGCTACCTAAGCCTTCACAATTCCCAGTGTCCTACGCATCCTCGTAAGCACTGCATTGAATGGTTTATCAGCAACTATACAATTATCCAAGCCCAAAACCTGGTGATCATTCCTGCCTCTTTCCCCTCTACCATCCTTAATGCCCATATGATTCTTCCTCTTTGATATCTGTTGTCTTTGTCCAGTCATTAAAATTATTACTGCCATTACCTGAGGTCATGTCTTCATCATTGTTCACCTGGATTATATTGCACTCTTCTTGTCTGCAATAATTTTCCCTTTCCAATCTATTACTCATACCGTAGTCAGAGTAAATTTCCTAAACCATGACTTAATCATGTCCCTCAACTGCTAACAATTTTAATGACTCAATATGCCCTCAGGATAACTTCCTTAACACGACTTACAAAATCAGCAATTTAGCCCCTCTCTAATTCACTACTCTCCTACCTCATACTCTATATTATAGTCATACTGAATCTTATGCAGCTTTTATGGACAATTCTAGGACTTCGTTCATGTTTTTCTTCCTTTTTACATAGTGAACTCCCCATAACCTTTTAGGTCTCACTTTAGATCTTCCTTTGTCTTTAAAACCCTTTCTGATCCCCTGTCTCGAGAATGAATTAGGCTTACTTTCTGTTGATTCCATTTACCTGGTATTTATCTCTCTCATAGATTTTTTTCATATTCTGTTAGATAATGAGTTATTGGAGATAAATGACATCTTCACCAGTTTCCTATCATCTGGCACAGAATCTGACATATGATAAGTACTCAATGAATAATTATTAAATGAATAAATGCATGCATACATATACAAATGAATTACGAGTCTTAAAATTTTATTCCCAGTTGGGAAGCTATCTATTGGTACTTCCCTTTATATATTAAAAAGTATGAGCATTATTTCAGATTGATAGGATTTATAAAGCTCAAAATGTCAAAAAATTCAAAATTATCTTTATTTTAGACTGAAAGTTTTCTAAGTCCTTTGAAGTCGCAAGAACATATTTTCAAATGAAAGTGGAACTTTGCTAAGTTCTACTTTGTAAATCATAGTAATACTTATTGAGCACTGTTTCAATCAATGTTCTTAGCACTTAATATGTAGTAAGTTAAGTTATTGAATCCTCACAATGGCCCAATGATATTGCTGCTATACCATTTTATAAATGATAATATGAGGCAGAGTTAGATTTAGCAACTTCCCCAACATTACACAGCTAATAAGCAGAGCTGGGATTTGAACCCAGGCAGTCTAATGTAAAATGCTTTTGGCTTGAGAGCTTTTATATGTGAACTAGAGGCCTGGTGCACAGATTTGTGCACTGGTGGGTCCATCAGCCTGGCCTGTGTCCTCTTGCAACCTGGGACCCCTCGGGGGATGTCAGACTGCCGGTTTTGGCCTGCTCCCGCAGCAGGCCTGCAGGGATCTGGCCAAAACTGGCAGTCTGACATCCCCCGAGGGATGTAGTAGTACGCAAAGCAGCAGGCAGCTGAGGAAGAGCCCGAGCTCAGGCCACTCCCGCTCATTCTGGCCCTGCTGCGCCTGCCGCCACCGCTCGGTAGTGCTGCCACAGAGGCAGGAGGGGCTTGCACCCCTGCAGCTGCTCTTGCCAGCCGTGAACCCGGCGTCTGGCACCCGTCATTCTGCCACTCTTGCGTTGAGCGTCTGCCCCCTGGTGGTCATTGTGCGTCATAGCAACCAGTCGACAGGTCGGTTGTTCGGTTGCTTAGGCTTTTATATATATATATATATATATATATATATATATATATATATATATATATGCTCTTGCTGTCCTTTGATTTGTTTTCTAATCTTCACTATGACATGTGGAACCTCTTCCATTTAGTCTCTGTAAAACCAACTCAGAACTTTGTCCTTTGAAACCAAAAGCACAAATGCTAATACGTATTCATTATAAGGCAGAGTAATGCCTCCACATTCTTTTCCAGATATTTGAGCAAGCATGCGCATAGCGCTGAATGTCCTTCCTAAGTCTCAGGACTGACTAAATAATTTTCAGGGACCACTGCAAAATGAAAATGCAGGGCCCCTTGTTAAACAGATTATGAAGAATTTCAAGGTGTCGGCAGCAGAGCACTAAAACCAGGAGTGAGACCCTTCTGAGCATAGGCCCTCCACAGCTGCACAGGAAGCACGCCCATGAAGCCAGCCCTGTGAAGTCTCCTTCCTAAGATGCGTGGACAACAATCCCCAGTCTGCAGGTGACAGTCACTTAGCAATGCTGCTTAGCGTTTCTGTGCGTAAGACTGAAAATTCTATCCTCCACTTTAGAACCATACCATGTTCAAAACACAGAACTTAGATAATCTGGCACTGAAGTATCTACATGTTTTCCCCACCAAAGCACTTCTTTCGCAACTCATGTGACAGAAATGTGTCCTCATTTTACAGATTAAAAAACAGGCAGAGATTAAGTAATTTCTATAAGATCACTTAGCTAGTAAATTTGAGGAGCTACTAGTGAAGCCCAGAGCCACCTACCTTCAAAGACAATGGTTTTTCCATTATACCAACTACTTTTGTGGCAATGGAAAAAAGCACACTCTGTTATGGACTAAGGAGTTGGATTCTGAGACAGTTTTTGTCCTAAGCCAATAAGACCTTCCTCTTATTTGCTCTGTGTATCTTCCCTGTTGATACCATAATTTTCAATCATGGGTACATGTGCACAAGACAATGTATGATTTTTTAAAAGAGCAAGTCTATCTTCTGAAGTTTGGTGAGATCCCTGCTGGGGTGCTGTCACGGTCACTCGTAAATATCAGGGGCAAATGCAAACTATTAGGAATTACAAGGCCAGCTGTTGTGTTATATCATTAGACTTTTGAAACCAACTGGGAAAAATCTACTTCTGCCAAGAGGCAAGTCTCCAGGCTCTGCAACAAATATCAATTCCAATTTGCTTGAAGTTGTGCAGGGTTATTATTTCTTCTTTTCTGTTTCTCATGGTTCCAGAAGTAAATTTTCTGCACATTGGTGGGAGTTTAACCTGAAGTATGTCACATTTTTCATCTAGATTGAAGAGGATGGGCATTTATTTGTGCCCTCTAAAAGAGTACTGGGCACACATTTTCCATTTAAATGGAAGAAAATGTGTGTTTATTCCTGCCCTCTAAACCACAGCTGGGCATAAAACGAGAATAGTACATAATTTGCAGAACCAATCATCTGGCCTTCGACAATGGAAAAAAAGAATTGTAATTTGTTATTCTCTCTTATGAACAGTTATATTGTCCAGTTAAGATTATTAGCCATCCAGAAATTCACACGTGGTTCTCCTTGGCAAAACTGGATTGTGAGTCTGACGGCAACTCTGATGATTTCATAGTGTTTTAGAATCATGAAGTGTTACCATTGGAAAAGATCTTGATGATCACATAACCAAAATACCTCATTTTGCAGATGAAGACATTGATGTTCAGAGATGTTTCAAGGTGGCTGAAGTCATAAAGCAAGCATCTGAGCTGGTCCTGGAAACCAGAGCTTCTGAGCCCAGTTGAGTTCTCTTTCCATTACCCCCAAAGCTGCCGCACCGGACTTAGTTGAGATGTCAAACTCCATTTGCTTTTACTCTGCCAGTAATTTCCAGTTTAGCAGAGAAACCCTTTGAAATAAGAACACATAAATGAATCAAGTGTTATTGAGCATATACTTATTTTTTTAATATTAACATAGCATTCAGTATGGTGCCATGTACGTAAGGAGACTTCAATAATTCTTCTATTTATGTATTCAGTCAACGCCTATTTATTGAACACTACAAAAACCCATAACAGGTGCTTATGAGGATGGAATTTGTCATGCATTTCTAGGAAGATAAATAAGACATGATCTCTGCCCTAAAGAAGCTTACTTACAGTCCAGTAGGACAGAGAATAAACAATGATTGTTAAATTAATAATAATTATATGAACATATATCCAATAATAAAGACACAATAAAAACATTACAGGAAGAAAGATGAACTTGGCAAAGGGCTTTACTGAGTAAGTGGCATGTGGAGTCAAGTAATGTTCCAATTCAATGAGATGTGAGGAATAGCCCTAAAGACAGGAAAATGCATGACCAAAGGCACAGGGCATGAAGGTCACACGATATTCTGGAATCTTGGAGGAGGAGAGGCTGAACAGCAGATGGATGGTTCCATTAAGTTCAAAAATAGCCCTGATGTGGCACAGTCAGAACGATGGCTGGACACCCTATTCTAATCCAGTGCCCTTTGCATTCCCTTTCTCATCTTTCTGTAGAAAATAGAGCCACTCTTCAAAATAAAACCAGCCACTGTAAGAAGACATAATAAAATCTTGAATAATTTGTTGTAACTCAAGAGTGAGGGACATGACTGCTCAGAATAATAAACTATTCTTTTAACAGATTTTTAAACTCAGGTGGTAACAAAAAAGTAAGTTTAAAAGGTGTTAAACACTGGTGCTTCACGATCTATTTTAATTAGTATGCTGTTGTTAATATATAAATACATTACGTCAATACATAAATAGTTTCTAACTATTCTTTCTTAAGTAACTAAAAACTGCTTTCTTTCTTAAATTTCAAACCATTTCCATGGGCTCTGATCTGCCTCCTAGTCTAGCAGGTAGGCACTGATGTATGTATGTACCTGAATTATGTGTGCAGTATACTAGTATGTGTTTATCCCTTGTCTCTGAGCATGCCAGGGATGTGAACTCATTTCCCAGATTCCGAGACTGCCCCACCCATGTATATTTATGGCCATCAGAGCTTCGGGCAGTCTGGGCAGGTCCTTAGCATGAAGCTGCTTTCCAGAGCACCAGGTTCTCCTCTCCTCCCAGTGGCTGGCAAATCTCTGGCATTAGGGATTCCACTCTGGCTGGGTGACAAACAGCCATGACTGCTACAAAATGGAAATACAAGAAGGTAAGAATGGATCCCTGAGGACCTTCTCCTGGGGTCAAGTCTCTTGGGTGAAACATAGTACAACACTAAGAAATATTAGTCTCTCCTCAATTAATTTTCTATAGAATAAATAAGAAAAAATGCTCTTTTCTCCAATTAAACAGGCTAATGCACCATAAAGTGTTACTTATATTGCCACTATAAGGAATGTTTCTTGACCTCAAAAGCCAGTGGGCTAGGATATCTGCTTCCCTGGAATAGGGCAGCTAGCCATTTTTATTTTTTATAATATGAATATCCTTAAACTCACTTGGAATTATATACTGATATAGTTGTACCATCATTATATAGTGATATAATTTTCCTGTATTTTGCACCTACTTGCTCATGGGGTAAAGACCTTTGGGGAGACTCACTTGTTTTGACAAAACTAAGTAAACTCTGGCTCTAGATCTAGAACATAGAACTTTCATCCTTAAAAAATGAGTTTGTTAAAAATAAAACGATAATAAGATTTTAAAAGTCTAGGAAATGTAGTGATTACAATGTCATTGGAGGTGTTCAAGAGTATGATTAGTTTCTGTTGTATAGAGGGTAATAAAGCAGTTTGGAAAGTTTAGAATATATCTTCACAGTGAAGAAATGGAAGGAGAAATTGACTTGAGAATTTTTATAGTAAAATGAAGGAAAAGATTGGGTTTATGGAGTTGCAAGTTAAGGAAATATTTCAAGTCATAAATTTAGCAGCATGTTGACATATGCAGTAAATGAATGATTGAAGAAAGGTAGGCTAGGACAATGAAATAAACACAGTACAAGGAGTATCTTCCTGAAGGGGTGATAGGATAGAAGGTCAGAATAAAGGACAAGCCCTGGCTGATGTTGCTCAATGGTTAGAGTGTCAGCCCACACACTTAAGGGTCTCGGATTCGATTCAAGGGTGTATACCTGGGTTGCAGGTTCAATCCCTGGTGCTCTGGGGCAAGTGCGGGAGGCAACCAATCAATATGTCTCTCTTACATTTATGTGTTTTCTCTCTTTCTTTCTTCCTCTCCCACTCTCCCTCCCTTCCACTCTCTAAAAATTAATGGGAAAATATCCTTAGGTGAGGATTGGCAAAAAACAAAACACAGAAGGAAAACAGGGTACAGAAAGGGAGAATTTTAAAATACTTCCTTTTTATTTTTTTGAAAAAAATACTGCAATCATAGGTTTCAAAATAAAAAAATACAAGCAGATGTTTGCAGATGCAAACATTCAACAAATATTAAGTATACTCAGCACTGTTCCTGAAGGGGTGATAGGAGAGAACTTATCTTCCTGGCAATGACTCTGAAGTATTTATTTTGCTTCCCACTTTTCCAGTTAAGAAACTGAGTCTAATAAGGGCACTATCCATGGTTTTGCTTTCTGAAGTTTCAGTTACGTGCAGTCAACCATGGTCTAAAAATATTAAACGGAAAATACCAGATATTTTGAGAAAGAAACCACATTCATATAACTTTTATTAGAGTATATTATTATTGTTGTTGTTAATCTCTTAGTGTGCCTAATATATAAATACTAGTGACCCAGTGCATGAAATTCGTGCACATTAAAAGGGGATTAATTAGAGGCTATAATTTAATATTGCTATTTGCCCTTTCTCTATAATAGAAGTGTCAGAGATGAAAGAAAATTAGTAAAATGTATATGAAAACCTTTCTCCTGTCAGACTCTGGGGCATACCATGGGACCCAGAGTCAAGTCCCCACCCACCCACATGCACCTCAAAATTGCATGAGACCCAGATCTGGCTGCCCCCCCCCTCCCATTGGGCTAGATCCAGACCCAGCCAGTTCAACCCTTGTCAAGCCCTGCCGGGCAGGGGGCGTAGCCTCAGGTCCCCTGGCCCGGCGCCAGGATGGGGGGCATGGCCTGAGGTCCCCCAGCCCAGACCAGGGCAGGGGGCATGTCCTGAGGTCCTCCATCAAGCCCCGCCAGGTGAGAGACACAGCCTGAGATCCCCTGTCAAGCCCTGCTGGGTGGGGGGCATGGCCTGAGGTCCCCCATCAAGCCCCACCAGGCGGGGGGGCGTAGCCTCAGGTCCCCCGGCCCAGCACCGGGAGGGGGGCGCAGTCTCAGGTCCCCCGTCAAGCCCAGCCAGGTGGGGGGTGCGGCCTGAGGTCCCCCAGCCTGATGCCAGGGCGGGGGGCGTGGCCTGAGGTCCCCTGTCAAGCCCCACAGGGCGGGGGAGGGCATAGCCACAGGTCCCTGCTGATTGCTCATTAAGGCTCCTTATGGGAACTTGGCCTCAGCTGTGGGTGCAGCCATCTTTGTGATGGAGTGATGGTCAATTAGCATATTCCCTTTTTATTAGATAGGATAAAGTTAGGTATGTGTAGGAAAAAACATAGTATATATAGGATTTGCTATCTGTGGTTTCAGGATCCACTGAGGGTCTTAGAATGTATCCCCATGAGTAAGGGGGGGACTACTGTACCTAATTTTCCTAAGGTCACACAGTTAACTCTGAAACAGGAGCTCTTTCTCCCACACTAGCCTGCCTTTCAGAGATGAAGGACACAGTGTTGTCCTCAATGGATTCACCACCTACTGGGTGAGAAAGACAAGTGGGCAATTACTATACAAACCAGTGCTGGGAGCTGCTAGCCACCTGAGGACCATCAGAGAAAGCCCCATAATATATAATTGTTCAACATATCTCTTTTAAATATTTAAGAAGCTATTTCTGCTATTCAGCACATTTTTATTTTTAGCTGCACCTGCTTTTGTGAAATTCTCGAAGCCTTGGAGAAAGGCACTGTCTGGGGCAACTGGGTTAGACAGCTTGTCCTCCCCATGCAGTTCTCTCTGGAGCCACCGTGTGGTATTGTTGTTCAATTCAAACATCTGCTTCTTTTAGCCTTGTGGTTTCCCCAGGTTCTAATCTAAGGAGTATCTTTTCTGAGTTGTATCTGTCAGTTTTGTATAGACGCCTATATTCTCCCCCTGAAGTGGGTCTTCTAAAATCTCCCCGTTGTCAAGTTTCTCTGGAAGCTGAGGGTAATGGCTGACCCAATGTGTGTGTTCAGACAAAGCCATCAGGGCACATTTGCCCACGTCATGGCCTTAAGGAAGGGGGACAGCTCTGTACTTGTTGGCTGGCCACCTTTCATCACAGCAACCTTAGGATAGCAGTGCTTGGCCTGTGGTCCAGTCGGGGGCGCCCCCATGGCCGGGCCAGGGTAGTGCTATGTGGATGCATGGCCAAGCTGCTTCCTTAATGCTCTCCATTTCTTCCCTCGTGATAGCCATGGAACAGCACGTGAAAAATGAGGTCTCACTTGGTAACTCCGTAAGACAGGACTACCACTGGGGGTGGGCAGTGCAGTAAAAGGAGCACCCTGAGTTTTGGAATTTACATCAAAAGTCCTGGAATCTCCTTGGAAACCTCTGGAATATTTCAGGCCTCAAATTTTCCATCTATGCTCAAAAGATTACCATTGTTTCCTACCCACCGCCATCACCAAAATTACTGTTTATTAAGCTTTTATCAACATAGTATCTTGCTGTTCCCTCTGACACCTAGAGGACAATTGCTCAGATGCCATCTCAGCTTGTTTGTGAAGAGAGCTGACACATGCATACACTAAGGCTAAGAATAATGACCCCTGGTACTCTGGTTTTACTTAGGAGTCTTCCAAGTGCTTCTCATGCATCCTCACAGCAATTCGGTAAGGAAGTTATTGCTAATTGCAAACCAGGACATCGAGCTTCTAAGAAGTTGAATGACTTCTCAAATCACCAAGTGACAGAAGGAAGGTGGAGCTCGGGCTTCTGATTGTCAGTGCGCCTCAGCTACACCAAGCTAAGAGGCAGAATATTACAAACAAAACTTCTAATATTTCAAATAATGAACAAATGCACATTCAATAAATAGAGTTTGGGATCAAAGACAAAGACATAACAAGGGGTGGGAAATTAGGGAAACAGACTTCCATGAAATGAGTGGGATTTTAATAATCAAAATGTCGTACATGCTTTGAACTTCCTTTAAGCAGAATTCTTATAAAAAAAAAATAGCTTGGGAGGCAGCAGGCAAGTTGATTCCATGGTTTAAAAAAAACCCTCTCATCCGCTAATGTTTGTCATGATGTCTTCCATTTGAAAATGTGCTTTGCACATGTGAGTGCCTAATAAATGCTCGTTGCTAATGACAATGAAGACTGATGAACTGAAATCACCTTTGGCACCAAACTTGTCAGCTTTCCTGTGAGTAGCACATGAGGAAGAACGCTGCATCCCATTAACAGCTTGCTGAGCGTTCGGGTCTGCAAGAGTCACTTTTTGAACCCACTGTGGTGGGGGTCCGAGGGTTGATAACACAAGGCCATATACGTACCATGCCAATCATTCCGATGAAAACTGAAAAATCCCGTCAGTCATCTGGGGTTTTATCCACATGACGCTGAACATCTGGATGAGTGAGTGTTTCCAGTTCTCACCGGGATAGTGCCATGTCCATGCTGACATCCACTCTCAGAGACCGGTATTGCTCCAAGATAAATAAACATTTACATAGCATAGCATGTTTGGGGCCACAAGTGTATGCTTCATTCATTCATTCCCACAATAAACATATTAGTAGGAGGAAGTGCCATGTGTCGCCAGTCGTTCTGTTGATACAAGAGACCAAATGTGCACAAAGCACTCCAGCCTAGTGGAGGAAGACAGTGATGCCAATACAAGGTCATAAAGGCTGTCATAGAGGCATAAACAAAATGCCAAAGGAATGCAAAGCAGCAACAAACTATTTATGCCTAAGAGAGTTTGCAAAGCTTGGAAGATGGGGTGGCATTTGAACAAGGTCATATGATACTAAACAGAGTAGGTGTGAGTGTCCTAGGTGAAGAAGAAAGGCAGACAGAGTGATGTACATGGAGACAAAGAGATACTTGAAAACACTCTCTAAGGAAAAGGAGAAATTAGGAGGTGAGGAGGGAGAATGTAGGGTACATCTGCTTGGGGTCCTGTGTGTTACAGGGCCAGGAGGTCCATGCGCAAGAGGACATGCTCACTCTCTCCTCTCCCATCTCCTTACTCCTGCCCATTGCAGACCACAGTCTGATTTTCCAGCATCCACAATGCCTTGCCCAAATAGCCCCCCAAAAATGCTTGAGGATCTACACGGTTCTTGTCCCCAAATCCATCTTCCAAAGGTAGATAATGCTACACAGAATTGAGAGTGATGAACAAGCTTGGATGTGTGAGCTGAGTCCACATGGTGTGTATGAGGTCCCTCAGACATGGGCTGGAGCTGGATATAGTGAGGAAAGGGGAGCAGGCTGGTCCCACTCCACCATGAGCAAGAATGGAATTCCCAGGAGTCAGGAAAGCTAAATTAGGACCTAGCCTTGCATATTGTTATAAAGGTAGGATAATCAACATCAGTATTATATGACATGTATTATATATATTTAACACTTTGTTACCTTGCTTCATAACTTTTAAGTAGCTAAATACATGGTACATGAGCCTTCATTGATACCCTTGACCTGGGTTTTGCCAATTTTAGGAACAGTTTGTATTTGGGGAAACTCATTAATGAAGAGGCTGGGGAGATATTTTGGGACTAGCCTGTGAAGGGTTTTATGGAACAGGCTTAGCGTAGACATTTCTAAAACCAGATATATGATATGTTACATGGCTCTAATCTTTCCTTTTCATGTTCCCTCCAACTGCTCCTGCCCTCAGAGATACCTCTCTGTTCTAAACTATTGTTATAATTATTATCCACAGCATGCAATTTGGTTCTTAATTATGGAATATCCATTGGATTAATGAATATCATCTTAATTTCCCAACCTGATACAAGATAAGAAATATCTAACATTTTAAAAATCTTCCATGAATATCTTACGTAGTTTTAGGGTGGTGGTTTTGCTAATAACTGCTTAACAATTCATTGCAAAAAGTTTTTGATGAAAAACAAATTTTAGAGTCACAGTGGAACCATGTTACAATGTCAACCCTATTATATTCCTTTATCCCTTTTGGACTGGCTATATAATTTGCAGCACCTGGTGCAAAATGAAAACATGGGCTTCTTGTCCGAAAAATTATTAAGAATTATCAAGGTGATAGTAGAGCATTAAACCAAGTCTGGGGCAGTTCTAAGAGTGGGGTCCCCTGTGACTGACTGCCCTGGGCTGTTTCCCTTTATGCATTTAAGAAAAGATGCCTTTCCTTTATGCTTTGTCAGTAAACTTGGTGGAAATGATCTTTATAAGTCTTTCCCAAAGAGTGGTCCAATAGGAGGCGAGACAATTTTCCATGGTACACAGATGGGCATTTATTTATGTACCAATGTGTTATGATATCCTATCTAATAAAGAGGGAATATGCTAATTGACCATCACACACTCACAAAGATGATGGTGCCCACAGCCAATAAGGAGGTAATATGCTAATTGACTACCACACCCTCAAAGATGGTGGCACCCACAGCCACAAGATGATGGTGCCCAGTCACCTCAGCCCCCACTCCGCATGCCTGCCTCCAGCATCCCCTCAGCTCCCAAGCTGCCCATGGCCAGCCCGAGGTGCAGGCAAGCCTCGGATGTCAGCTGCCCAGCCACCCAGGGCCAGCCCAAGGCGCGGGCAAGCCTCGGATGGCTGCTGCCCAGCCGCCCAGGGCTGCCCGAGGCTCAGGTAACCAGGGCCAGCAGAGGCTTGCGCTGCCAGCAGTGGGAGCAACAGATGTGTGATGGGGGCGTTGCCTTCCCCTGATTGCCGGGTCGCCTCCCACCCCTGAGGGCTCCCAGACTGTGAGAGGGGGCAGGTCAGGCTGAGGGACCCCCCCAACACACACACACCAGTGCATGAATTTTCATGCACTGGGCCTCTAGTATATAATACTTATGCAAATGTGCTATGGGGAAACATAATTTGCACATTAAGCAATAATTTCATGTTTATTATTGTTTGGGACAGGGCTACTTTAAAAAATGGACTGAATTAAAGGAAAATATTAAGTAATTAAGAGTACAAATGCTATGCAGATGTTATGGGGAGTATGATATGGTGCTTGACTCACTGATGTTTGGAAACAGTGGAAAAATTGGATGGTTAAGCTGGCCTAATGACCTAAAGTAATTGTGAAGTGGCATTCTTGGGCCACAACTGACCTTTGATTTTCTCTTCTGGCTGATCCATTTTTTGTGTTTGCCCATTTGGCTGGTAAGATGTTTTAGTTTTGAAAAAGAAAGGCCCCTGAATGTAGGGCCTGGGGAAGGCAGTCACCAGACATCTCCAGGACCTCAGAGTCCATCAGCCATTCACCACGCCGTTTCCTGATCCTGTTTTGTAGATGGAAAAGACTAGGAGCAGAATACTTGAAACTAGCCACAAAGCTTTTCCTACCAATTTTCCAGTAAGCCTGCCACCGCAGTTTTTGCTCTTTCCAATTTTATACATGTACACGCAAAATGTAGCAGAGATTATTTGAGATAATTGCCTGAATTGATACCTCTTTAAAAAAATCTAAAGTGCATAAAAGGGTACAAAGTGAAATTCCTAATTGTATTTGATCTTATCAACAATCCAGTAAAGTATCAATATATTCATATTGCCAAGTGGCTTGCCCAAGGTCACCTAGAGGGCAAATCTCTGAGGGAAGGCTTATACCTCACTCTTCTAACTCCCAAGTTCAAACCATTTTCACCATTCTTTGGTAGACCACTGAATACAAGGCCCCATTATTCCATCCTAGAATGATGTTTCTTACTAAGTTCACCTAGGCCCAGTGCTCCAAATTCCCAACAGGTACTAATCTTAGGGATTTAGAAACAAGAAACCAGAATTCCTGGGAAATCTTGGGAATTCCCAAAGTCACATTATTCTTAAAATATTCTCAATATTCTTTATGTTCTTTACTCATTACTATGGATGTCTTAAAATATTTAATAAATATATTATCAATTATGAATTTATGTTAAAATAATAGATATTAAGTCTGGTTCTGCTAAAAAGAACTGTAGCCTTATGGCAAATATTCAAAGACTGGAAAATACCAGAAAACATAATTGGGTAGTATTTAAATAATATAACATTTGATCTTTTAACAAGGTTAACAGCAGTGCACGAAAATCACATCAATATTATAATTTAAAGACATATTTTGCTTCCAAAATCTGCTATTTTTAGAAATTCTACTCACAGAATTTGTATAATTCCATGTGATTAAACTTGCTATTATTTATTTTATTTCCAAGAATGACTCACTGTTAGCAGCACACAGGGTCACGAGCAAACACTTGGCTTGGAAATAGCTACAAGCAAGACTGACGAGGCTGTGATCTCTCCTATGCACTCCTGTCCTGGTCCAAAAATGCCTGTCTTAAACTCCCACACCACATGTCACCATTTCCTGCGATTCTTTTGACTCAGCAACTTCTCTGTGTTGTTTATTAATTTTAATTCTCTCAGGAGATAATACTTTTCTTCCCATTTTCCTCATTCCTCAGCCTATTTTGCTTGGGATTCAGGATTTAGAAGAAACTATAAAGGTGTAAAAGAAAGGCTGGGAAGAAATTTCCATGTGTAAACACTACCTAGGACAGGCAATGATACGAGGTCATGAGCATTTGGGTGGAGCAGTCAGGTCAAATTATTTGTGTTCTAACAAAGAGAGGAGGAACAACTACATAAGGTTTTTAACAGCACTTCCTCCGTTTAAAAATAAAGAGCCTTTTAAAACTTGTATTAGGCAATGAGTGTTCTACATGGATTTAAAATGCACTGTCTTCCCAGGAAGAACTATTATTTAGGAGTTAATTGCTAGTTGCTTGTTTAGTATTTTCTGTGGCTGTCAGATTACTGCTGAGTCCCCACTCATAAACAAGACACTTCCTAGCATGTCCTCTCCCGACCAAACGGACATGTGTTTCCCATTTAGACATTTCATTACCCCAACTGAAAACAAATCAGCTGTGTCTTTGGGATCTTACGGGGAGAAGGTTGGGATTTATTCCTGGACAAGCCTGAGGAAAACATTACCCTAATGGATGAAATATGTTTGGACTAAAGGTTTCTTAAAAGTGTTCAATGGGTCTTTCCCAACTTGATCTCCTCTTCTTTGAAAAGGCAGAAAAATGCAGAAAAGTCCATTGGCATTATCCTAGCTTTGTCCTTAAATGAGGAGTAATGGGTAAACCTTGCTTTGGTTTAGATAAGCATCAGCAAGAGTAGTCACTCTCTCTAGAGATTACTCACACACCCGTGGACAACGTGGTCTAGAACTCCTGTTCTCTCTTGGCCCTCTATAGCAACAGAAACCCACTTCCTGTTTTCCAAGGCCAAATTCCTTCTTCAATTCAGTTTTTCCCAAGAAGGCTCTCACTGATGTCTCAATGCTCAATGTGGTCAGCAAGAAAATTGGTTCTGGAAAAAATATTTGACTTTCTGCATAGAAAATAATGGTCTCCTTAAGACTGCAAGCCCACTGTGGAGGAATTTTGGCTTATTTTATGTTTTGTACCCTGATGGGGCACAGGAAATAGGAAAATAGATTATTTTCCTTGGCACCCTGGGGTGTGTTAGGTTTAGCAGTTGGACAATTTTTAGAGCTCACGCTGGGCAGCAACAACGTGAAGCCACTCTCAAAACTGTGTCAGGGTCTGAAGCATAAGGAGGAAAATCCATCAATGCTAATGGTTTTATTCTGAAATCTATGTGATGAGAATACCCAGTGAGCAAAATATATTGGTGGTGTGTGTGTATGTGTGTGCTTTTTTAGTTTGATTTTGCCGTTAAGAAACTTGAGAGCTGATACACTCTTCTATAGTGTACCCAAAGAACAGCTAGCTAACCAGATGCTGGCATCTTGCTGGCATCCTGCTCATATTGGTGCCATGTCATTCAAGCCCTGGAAAGACATCAGGATGGTGGGAAAAGTGTATTTAAAAATTAACCTCAGATAGATATCTAATTCAAATTTAGAATGAAATGTAGACATCCTCTCTCTGTCACTCACGTTGGTGAGCCTCCAACTGGAAAGAGTGGAAAGAGTACAGGATACAAGTCTTCCCATTCTAGGCAAGGCCCTACAGTGAGCCTGTGTCTCTTAGCAGAGAACATTTTAGCAGAACCGTTTTGTCTGTAGTCTGTAGTTTTATCTAAATTATTTTCTAGCTTTCATATTCCATAGCTTGAAATCTATCCTTTTACATTTTAATTTTTAAAAGTAAGACCCTAGGTTTCCTTATAATTGTCATTCTGTGATATCAGGTGACACCTTACTTGACACCATGATTTGCATTCATGTGAAATGTAAGCATGTTATCAAGTACATTAGCTATTCTCTCAAGGCATGGAACATTCGGAATTTTGACAAGCATAACTTTTTTTTTAACCTTTGCACAAGTAATTGATTAAAATATTGAGCAAAGTGGACCTACCACAAAGTCTTGAAGTATGCTAATGAAGAAAGACAATCTTTGGCTATGGTTATTCAGCCAGTCAAAAATTATAGCCATGATACTATATTATTATCTATTTTAGATTCCTCCTTTATTTTTTTCTGTTGAGAAATGAGAAACTTACTCAAAAATCCTCTTGGACATTTTCAATTTTCTAGCTACCCACCTGAGGCTAAAACTATCGAGTAGAATGCAGAAGTCCTGCCATAGTGAGTTTCCTCATTTTTAAAAGGCTTCCAAAAAAGAAGATGAATATATACTTTAGAATATTCTAATCTACCAGTTTGCTAATCCTGACCATTTGAAGGGGCATAATGAATACATCCTATCCTCTTAGGACCATATTCTCTCTCTCTTCTCTTCTCCTCCTCCCCACCTCAAAAAGCACCCATTCAATTGTTTTCTGGGAAGCAAAGTTATACAGGACTTAATTTCAGCAGGGCCTTGGACTAACTGAAAGACCACAGATGTTGTTTCAAACTGGATTCACTTTTCTAAAGGATCCTTAGGGAAGTTAGTGCTATCAGGATGCACAACAGGACAGATGGAAGGACAAATGTCCACACCCAAAGATCCTGCACAGTCCTGGGTTATAGTGTCTGAGTGTATGAGGATAATAGCCTTCAGGAAGCCCAGCTGCTCAGGTCAGGTTTATATAGACCAGAGCAGGGCTGAGCATACGCTGGTCTGAATATTTGCCTGAGATGATCAAACTTATTGTTATACAATATATTATACAATATACTGTATTATTATTATTGGGTACAGTTCAGTATAGTACATTCAGGCATTTCCCTCAACCTCCAAGGGTCAATGTGCGTTTGGTCCAGGTATGTTCCTGAACTTAGTACAGTGGGATAAGGACAAGGGTCTTCCGTCACTGTTCTGTAGAATTTCTATTGGGGAAGGGGGCTTCTAAACTTTGGAGGGACATTTTTGTATCCAAGCAAAAAGGGAGAAAAAAACCAACCCTCCAGTTTAAGAGTAGCTAGGCAACAGGAAAAACATGTATATGCTACTTGTGGGAAGCAGGGCCATGCGCACATTCTATGCATTCCTTCTTTTCCTTTCTGCATTTTCCTCCTCTCGCTGCCACACTTCCCTTGTCTTTGAGTTCCTTCTGCTCCGATGCTGCAGAAAGAAGCC
Organism: Plecotus auritus; assembly: GCF_963455305.1. Taxonomy (NCBI): domain Eukaryota; kingdom Metazoa; phylum Chordata; class Mammalia; order Chiroptera; family Vespertilionidae; genus Plecotus; species Plecotus auritus. The sequence continues at coordinate 27,305,890 of NC_137778.1, forward strand.
TGGGCTTCCTAACCTATATCCCAGGTCTCTTTCCACTGCAACTGAGTGGTCCCTTGAGAGTATAGAAGAAAATGGAAATCCACGATGTGATTCAAGTAGTTCATTCATGCTTTGGGTATGTTGTCTCACTTCTGATCTGTAGTGTATCATTTTACAAGAGAAGAAAAAAGACTCGTAGGGAATAAGCAACTTCCCAGGATTACCCTGCAGTGACACACTAAGTAGGGACTGGAAAAGGGCCATGCTTTCTTATTACATCACCTGATGCCCAGAAACCTCCTAAACAGTGCCTGCAATGTCTGCTCTGCAACGGGACTCACACTTTTGCCTCAGTTCATACTTCACAACTATGTTCTTCCTGTTCCTTCGGGACCACGCAGGAATGATAGTGGCCAGTAATAACTTCTAGGTATGGGTTGCCTACTGCAGCCCAGGTAGTGGGAGACTCCTGGAAACCCAAACTGTGAAGGCAGGAATTCAGGCGCAGCAGTTAAATGCGGGAGATATTTGTGGTAGACATTTTTCAGTTTGTTTGGGTGAGCTACAGTATAGGCAGGATTCTTTTCTTTTTTTCAGTCTTCTTAAAAATGTATTTAACATACTTCCTCCCTGCCTGACTAAGGCAAAGTTTAAGGTTACAAACACACCCATCCTGGCCTCACATCTCCCTCTGCTGAGGTTGCAAAGTATACATTACCCATTCTTTTCTTCTTTTCTTTTCACATTTAACAAATTTTGAAACATCATAAGCACAGAAAAGTACAGGGCTGACTATTAGGAACATGCTGTGCTTACCACCAGCTGTGTCAAACTTTAATATTTGTCACCTTTGCTTCTCATATTTCTTTTATTTACCTTCTTTTTAAAACATTTATTTTTTGTTGATAATATTACAGATGTCCCCCATTCCCTCCCTCTCCCCCCTTCCCCCCCCCCCCATCCTTGTCCCCCTTCACCCAGCCCCTGCCCCACCCCAGGCCTACAGGGAACTATTGTCTGTGTCTATGGGCTATGCATGTATGTATATAAATTCTTTGGTTAATCTCTTCCTGCCCCATTCAACCCCCTTCCCTCTGAGATTGGTCAGTCTGTTCCATGTATCCATGTCTCTGGATCTATTTTGTTTGTCAGTCTATTTTGTTGATTAGATTCCACATATAAGTGAGATTATGTGATATTTGTCTTTTTCTGACCGGCTTATTTCACTTAACATATTTCTGCTTCTCATTTTTTTTAAGAAATAAAACATTTCAGATGTATTTGAAGCACCCAATGTGCCCCTCCTAATCCTATCTCCTACCTCCTCACTCAGAAATGTTTTTTTCTGAAATTATTATTCTGAAATTGTTTTCATTTCTATTGCATCTTTTTTATATTTGTATTACATACATACATGTTTATAAACAATATATAACAGTGTGCATCTTCACATTTTATATAAATAGTATCATATATCTTTCTGCAATTTGTTTTTTATTTTTCCCCTTCCAAGTTATGTTTCTGAGAGATATCAAAGCGCTTGTGTGTAGCCATGGTTCATTTATTCGTTTTTTAAATTTCTGAATTGTATTCCATTGATGAATATATCCCAGTTTATTTATTCTCCTGCTGATGGACATTTTGTTTGTTTCCAATATTTTGCTATTGCAAACCATTCTGCAATGAACATTTCTAGTCATGTGTTCCTGTGCACATGTGTGAGTTTCTCTAGTTGTCCAGTTTTCCTAGCCTTATTTTACCTCTGCTGAACTGAGTGACACTAAACAGATAAATATGTGAGACTCCACAAAATAGTTTTCAGATGCCTTCAATTTGTAGATGACCTGTAGAAAAAGGATTCTCTCTTTTTATAACAGAACAACATTTTGAGCTATTTTGCAGGAACTCTAGAGTGTCTAGCATTAATTTATTGAAAGTGTTATTTAGTGTATTTATTTACTATAACATTTAATTTTAATACCCAAAGGGCACAAGATGCCAATTAACTAAATATTATAATATTTGAATATTCAATATGGAAAAATAAGAATGTGTGGTCATTGAGAGTTGTAAGTCTATGAATTACAAGGATCTTGAAATGCAGGTGGTATAGAAGGAAGGATAAAATGAAGGAAGGAAGGAAGCAAGGAAGGGAAAGAGGGAGGAAAAGAAGGAACAAAAAAGAGAAGAAAAGGAGTTGTATTAGGTTGGGCTGAGTTGCAGTAACAAATAGATGTTGTCATGCAATGGTTCATCAGAATACAGCTTTATTTCTCTGTCATATAACACTCGAAGATGGTTCCAGGTCAGCGAGGGTTGCAGCTTTGCTTTCTGTCGTCACTTTTCAGGGTCCCAGCTTGGCTGCTGCTTTTTTGTCTTTAAAATGTGGCCCCCAGAGTTGATCAGAGGTTGTCAGATCAGTCAGGCAGATGGAAAAAAACAAAGAAGGGTTCAAATGGGAGCCAGGAGCCCAGGTTGAATCATCAAATACCACTTCGGCTTGCATTCCATTGGCCAGAAGTGAGTCACAAGACCACATCTAACTATAAGGGATGCTGGACAATGAAGTGTACCTGTGTGCTCAGAAAGAAGAGTAAACTGTGCGAATTCTAATTCTCTCTTCCACAGGAAAGAGGAAAGAAGTTGGTATGGTTTTAATTGAAAATATTACAGCCAACATTTGTAAGAAGAAATAGTTAATACCAATTAAGATGGAAACCAATCTACAGTTAAAGTGCTTTCTCTCTTCCTCTTTGCTCTGTGCTATTTTTGTTGGCCTACATTTCATTTCCTACCTCTTCTGGAAAGAAAAGGTCCCACTACTCAATCCACATAGTTTTGGTGAGAATGCCTCTGGCAAAAGGGAATAGATTTTTATCTTAGCCTGGGCCCCATAGAAATTATAATTGGTGGTAATGGCTGACATGCAGGTAGTTTATTTGGATAATGATCCCAGGGAACAGGAATGAGCAGCCAGGAGAATAATAAGGTAAAAAGGGAAATCCAACACAAGGAGGTGTTATCAAGGTGGACACCACTGCTATGGGGACTGTAGTTGTGTGCCTGTAGATGAATGTGGGGAGCATGTATCCATTGGTTCATTAAGGTTTTGTTTGCAAACCTCATGGAAATAGCCTGGGGACTAAGTGCTGCAGTAGTGACTAGAGCTAGAGGTGGCGACAGGAGGAGCTGCACTGATGCACTGTGGTGCCTGATACAGGCAGGTAGCCCTGCTCTGGATGCTCAGTACACCTCCATCCCCAGGGCACAGTGCTCGGGTCAGGGGTGTGCACCAACCAAGCCAGGATTCTAGAGTTCTCTCCCAGCATTTCTATAACAGGAGCTTGTTTCTCAGATCTTTCTTCCAAAGCCGCATGGATGTCAGTCTGCATCTGCATCTGCACTTCCCCTACTACACGGAGAAAACCTGCCTGCTGACATGAGAGACAGAGTTCTGTGGTGTTGAATTTCATCTCCAGCACTTGAGGTTCTAGAGCTTCCATGATTCCTATAGCTCCTCCTTTCATTCTATGACATACTCCCATCCATCTAATAAATCCCCTAATTAAACCATCTCAACCTAATTTGAATTGGGTTTCTGTCAGTTGCATTAGAAATGTTCCTGGCAATATAGAAACTGATGGGTAAAAGTGGAGTGTTATTTATCATAGGCCTTCTATCTCTGTCCTTGGTTCCAGGCCCAACTTCCATATCTTCACTTATTTAATATTTACATTTCGGTTTTCAAATTCAGTGATACATCTAAAACTGAAATTATCATCTCCTGTTTTTGTTGATTTTTGTCAGGGATTCATTCTCCTAGTCCCCAGGTTTCAAATCAGTGTTGCCTTGGACTCTATTCTCTTTTTCTTGCCATGAAGTCTTATTAATTCTTTCTTTGCAAGATGTTTCCAATTCATCTTTTTGGTTGTTTTTTTTTTTTGTGTGTGTGTGGGTCCCCTCTATGTTCTTCTGCTTCTAGTTCCTGTTCTGATCTAATTTATCTTCATTTTTGACCACAATAATTCTAAAATTTTTTTTGCCTGACTCTTTTCTGCTTAATAATTTTCAGTAGATCGCTATAGCCTGAGGAAAAGTCCAAACTCCCTGCAAGATGAAGCCTCTACCTCAATTTCCAGTGTTTTCTTTCTCTCTGCTTCAAAATTAGCTCTTCATCCCATTAGCCATGGTCCCCAAACACAAATTCCCCATTCCTGTATCTCTGCCTTCATCCCTCTTCTCCACTTTCCCACGTGAAAGGCCACCCCCTCCTCTTCTCCTGCCCAAATCCTGGCTGATGAAACTCAGGTCCCTGTGCTGCTCCAGCCCATAGTGCTTTCTTTCTCCCTCTTCTTCCCTCCTGTCTGTGTTAAATGTTTAACACATTTATTGTCTTGAACTGTGGCATACATTTTGTTCTTGCCAGAGTTGCCCTTTATTCAGACTTTAATTTGCATGAAAACAGAACCCATATCTCCTAATTTGGGTTTTCTAGTCCTCCATTACCACACACCCAGCACTATGCATGATAGGTGCTTAAAAATTTTTACTTTGTTATTTCTTTACTCTAAAATAAAGGGCTATACTTTGTCTGAAGTCTGTTTTGTCATGTGATATCAGTATTATGGATGATAAAGATGTGGGTGGAAAAATAGCTAAACCCTCCTAAGTTTCTCTCTATACTTCCCTGCTATACTAATAAACGTGCCCTGTTCTTCCCACCATTGTCTTTCCTTTTGAGGAACAATAAGCTATTTTCCTTTTTAGGAAATAATATCACGCTCTGATAAAAAGTTCTCTTGTTTATAAATCTCTCTTCCATTCACTCTTCTCCAAATGTAATTTTAGGCAGGTCTGTTTTTGAAGTTCAAAGAGAAAAGAATCAGCAGACTCAACGGCACATAACAAAAGACGATGTGTGGTATCCTTGTTTCTTTTTATTGGAAAGGAATCATTTCTATTCTAGCGCAAACAATGTATATTTTACATCATAAAGCAAGATATAATTTACATATTACATTTCTTACGAGATCTTTATACCCTAAATGTCATTCCCTTTTTTATTCGGTCACCTCTTCTGGTTCCATTTAACGTGCCACATACCCCATAAATCAGCATCTTGTTTCCAAGGGATTGGGGACACAGACGGAGAGTTTGTCAGTATTCATCTGTATCTGAGTATAATGATGGTGAGGAGCAGGGGGATGCCTTTGAACTCTGTGGCTCTGAGGCCCTCTCTTGATGCCTGGCTCAGGAGCCAGAAGGTTACTCCTCCAAATCACATATGAACTCCTACTAATGTCAAGTCAATAATAAATGAACAACACCGAGTGCTCGTACCATGGGTATACTTCTTGATCAAGTGCTTAGATAATAGATGCTTGTGGTATGCATTCACCAACAATGCCAATTCCTATGGCTGACCAATACTGGTTCTTCCATGATATTCCCAGACATCTCTTGCTCAGGGAATATTGCAATATTGGGTAAAACTGCTCAGTTTCACCTAGCATTAGGGTTATGGGTTCAGACCTTTCTGTTCACCATTGAAAATGGATGTCAAGATAGAAGCTTCAAATGACTTTACATGACCCTCTATCGCTTGGCTGCCTCTTCTAAGATTCCGCCCCTCTTAGCAAAAATTTTTTTAATGTATGTTTTCTGTTCCCTGCCCTATAATCCAAATCCTCTTTCAGCCATTCTTCCTAAACCTCAAACTCCAAAAGTTTACCAATTTCTTGGATTGCACTGATTTCACAAAGAATGTTTTAATCTGTTAGGATGCACTGTTCCTTTGAAACTCAATAATCCACAGCAGCTAATGGGACAAAAGAATCAGTCCAGGGACTCTTTGGGAAGCAAGTAATATGTGTTGTTAGCCAGCTTATGTGAACCATTTGATAAGAAATGTTTGAGTAGTAGGTGAAAAGAAACACACACAGGAAATTGGTTGATGAGAGCAAAATGCATCAGATGGGCTTCCTTCTTTGTTATAGAGAAAAGTACAGAATCAACATTCAAAATACATTTTCAGATTGGGGGATGTTTGACTGAAAAAATAACACCATGAACTCAATCTGGTAGGTCAAAGCAAGAAACAAATATGTTCTCAAAGTGCATCTTAAACCCCAATTCCTTGCCTGTCACTGAAAGTTGACATATTTGGCTAAAATCAATCTGAAGCTTTTAAATCACTGATAACTAAATTTATTACAACCAAGCTGTCCAGGATGAAGATGTAAATTGAAAATGTGTTTGTTCTGTGTATCTTAGATTACTTTGGGTCAAATGATGTGAATTCTCAGAGGTCTATAAATATAAACCTATTTCTCATTTCCAAATGCAAAATTATAAGCATTAAAAGCAAGGTAGCATTTCCTTGCTAGAAAACAAGGTACTGTATCCTTCCCTTAGCCTTGAAAACTTTTATAGTCCCCTTCCTTTCATGGCTACAAAGTGCTGGAAATACAGAGAATATGGGAAAGAATGAAGGAGCAAATGAATAGGGCCTCACAACACCCCTGTGAGGTAGGTAAGTATTGTTAAACCCATTTTACAAAAAGGTAAACTGAGGTACCACATGGTAATGGGGTTTGGTCAAGTCCACCTGACAAGTCACAAAAGCACAGCTGGAAACAAAGAGAAAGAAACAAAGAAAGGTCAGTCCTGGCTCCCAGCCCTAGCCACTAACCTTCATTTCAAAATATTAGAAAATAAAATAACTGCCTTTTTAGACAAACCTTTAAGTATTCCAATAAACATGTGTCTTTCAGATTCCTGTTGAGTAGAAAAAGGGCAGATGGCCAAATGGCTTTTCCTCCCCTCTCTAGGTGTAATTCCCGTGATAGATCAGGACAGACCAGCAATCCACCAGAGCTCAGCCTCTAAATTCAAGGACATTCTTAAAGCTTCACATAGTTTCTCACTTATTTAAAGCCTTACTGTGAAAACAAGACCTGTTCTCCAACAGCTGCTCTATAAGTTGCCCTGTGGACCTTAATGAGAATTTTGTGGAGAGCAAGAAAGAAAACAAAATCCCCCATAAAAAGTCTCATCACTGTAGAGAGAAGGACAGTGGTGATGGCGTGGAATTTGCTTTTCGTTGTGTTTGAGAAACTGCAAACTTGAGCTTGCAAGAATATTTTATATATATATAAAATATATAAATATATACAGTATATATATAAGTGTGCATCTGATGACCCTTAAGGCACCAATGAGATATAGGCTATGCCTTTCACAACTCGGTCTTTGTTTTCCGAGATAAATTTCTCTCTCTCAATTCCAATGAAAAATAGTTCGTCTACCAAATAGTCCATGACAGCAAATCCTTCAAAAACAACAAACATCTTGAACTTAAGATGGCTGATTATTAAGATAGGGATGATGGTGATATCATCTATAGCTTAGAGCTTAAATCTAGAGCTTAGGTCTAGAGCTTATTGCTTAGAATGAGCCAGACATAGCCAATCAAACTGGAACAGACAGGCCAGTGACCAGATGTTACACATGACTGTTTCTCTCCCCCGCTACCCCGCCGTAGCTGATGGAAAAACCTTTCCATGACCAGCGGAGATGGAGACAGGGAGAAAGAAAATCATGTCTGGCACAGATTCTTTAGAAAGACTGGCTTTTCAGAAGTTCCTGGAGCTTCTGTGCAGAGAACTGGGAAGAAGGATAGGGGCAAGGCACTGAGGTTTCAACTCATCAATGAGGAGACTATAGGCAATTATTCTGATATATGTATGGCTTCTTTGGCTGTCGTAGACTTTTTTAAAACCCATACAATCATAGGGAGGGGCGGGGGCTGAACCCAACTGAAGAAGCTCGGAGTATATGAAGCAAAGCATGGAAAGAAGGGAAAACAAAACGAACACACCCAGAAACAAGTGTTGCTGGTATCCCAGAGGGAGGAGGAGTGTTTGGTAACTAATTTTCATTTGGCTCCTCTCCTGTGCTTCTCTGCCATGGTCCCAATAGTTTAGTTCTGTTTTTTTGGTTTGTTTATTTTTATTATTTTTTTCCAGCAGATGAAGAAATGACAGAACAGGATAGGTGTCTTATGGTTTTTTTGGATTTCTTCTTAGGCCTGTTTAATTATTTTTTTCCTCAGTTGACTGTTGGCACCTGGTTCCTCTGTAAACTATATTCCTTGGCCTTCAGTCTCAGGTTGGCAATGCTGTTGGCCATGTTGATGCCCTGTGCAGGGCTATTGTTGGCACATGTGGCAGAATAAGTAGCCATGGCACTGTAGGGACAAAGGAGAGAGCAGGGAGAATAACAGGCATTAGTTTCACAAAGCTGTAAGTCTGTGCCCCAGATGGGTGTGACTCTCAGAACAGGGGCCGGCAGGGGCAGGAGGGTTGGACAAGATGACCTCTGAGGTCCCTTACAGCCCCAGATTTCCATTAGTCTAAGGCACTTGGAAAAGGGTGGCAGTGTTTGAAAGGGCAGGGGAGAGCAGTGGAGAGTGGACCAAGGGATGGGGGAGAGAGGCATTCGCTGTGTTGGACTCAGTGAGTCATGATTTACTTCTGGGGTGAGAGAAGAAAGCTGCTTGTGCTGAATAACAGGTGTGTGATCAACTATCCAATTAAAACTGTTCAAAGCCCTCTTCCTGCCTACATCTCTGGCATATGGGAGCAACGAGAAAGAAAAGGAGGCATTTGAAAAGAAAAAGTTTTGCCTTCCTCATTCTAGGACACTGACTTTCACTCTAACACGTTTTAGATGATCAATAGATACCATACTAAATACCATTCTTGGAGAATCCGTTAAACAACCCAAGATAACTTTTGTGCCGTTCTCGATTCCCTGGTTGATAGTACCAAGCATTGCCCAATCAAGAGAGACCCATCCCGTTTGGCCTTGATTTATAACTTTTCAAAAGGACTTGAGTAGCTCTGGACACTGCTTTTGGGTCAGTCATTTTGGAGATGTTTAAATCTCCTAGATAAGCTAGCAAAGGCTTCAGTTTTAGAATTCCCGACCTGTTTCTCACTGTCCATATTGCTGAGAAAAACCTGAAGTTTTGTTTTTTTGTTGTCAAAGATTGTAATTATGACCTAGGAATACCACTGGGAAGAAATTTATAATTGGTGGTTTTCTGTTACTTGTACCCATGAATTTCTTCTAAAGGAAAGAGTAATGATTTCTTTGACTGGGATGCAAATTATCCATTACTTTATATAAACAGTTAAAAGGGTACTCGTTTCAATTAAATGAAAATGTTTCTAGTTGTTTTTAAGATTAGCAAGATCCCTTTCTACTGAGGTAGACGTACAAATGGAATGATATGTGCTCTTCCATTGCCTGCATTCCAATGCAATTTTGTCAGCCACACAGGAGTTTGTGGTGCTGGGGATCAAGTGACAGACCAGAAAGAGAGATACCTAAAGCTACTGCACAAATAGAGCGACTGTATCATTAATACTTATTTGGGACACTGCATTGTCAAGGCTTATAGTCAAGATCCACAATAGCCTATTTCAGCTCAGACACTAGCAATTAACCCAGGAAGACTAGGTTGAAGAAATATAATTAGTCCCAGGTTACTAGGTCTTTCCAAAAATACACATCCTTAATGTAAAATCCTTATAGCGCTAGTGTGTGTGTGTGTGTGTGTGTGTGTGTGTGTGTGTGTGTGTGTGTGTGTGTTGTGTGTGTTATGGCAAAAGGAAGAAGATTTAGAAGGGTTATAAAAGATCCTTATGTTCTTATATTTCATTTTTTCCTGCTTTGCTTTTACTCATTTCTGGATTGATGATTTTAACCATCTATACAAAATTAGGTTCTCCTATAGCTCCCTGGACTTTTCCTCTTAGCACTTATTTTAATTCCTCAACTGTAAGTTCCACAGATGAGACATCATATCTGCCTTGTTCACCTCTGTCTCCCCAGGTAGAGTTAACGTCCTATCTACCACACATTTGGCATTCAAGAACGTATTTAATGAATAGATAAGTAAGACTAAACTGATTCCAGCTCAATGTCACTTTTCTCTGTCATCCTGCTGTGAGTAATGATTCTAAAAATATTTCACCAATATGCTTTTATTCTTAGGAACTTATTCCTCCCTGTTAATTTGGCTATCTTAATAGAATGTACAAAATTAGAAAGGACATGACAAATAGCAACTGGTGATTGCATATCCATAACAATATCTCTTAACATGAACATGAACAAATATTAATACAGGTTAGACTAATGGAATAGACTATCACTTCTACCACTGTCTACCAAAGGCAGAGGCAGAAAAAGAGTCCCAGTTAAAGGTTTCAATTAGGAGTGAGATAAGTGATCAGAACAACCCATTAAAATTGAACAAGATTTTTGTCTTTCCAGTATACCAAGAAATTTCATTTACTTTCCAAACCCACATACATGTAATTATTTAATTTCTATATGAATTGCCTGCTTCCATTTAAGAACCTGCCAGAAATATATGTGAATCCATAAATCCTCTGTTCAAGGGAGTTCAAGGATACACTGAAATCTAAGATTTCAAAGAAATCAAAGATCAACTAAGTTGGTAAGAAAAGAGACACTTGGATTGGGGACATGTACCTGAGTCATAGACCACAAAATCAACCAAACAGGCTTTCTCAACCAGGTTTTTGTAAAAGAATGAACCCCTGGAGATGGTACATAGAACCATTTTAGATGCATAGGAGAGAATCTGGAATTATGAGTTATCTGTGATATCTGTTAAGTACTGAGAATGAATTTGGATGGCTTCCTAAAACAGAAGACTAAAACTTCTTGAGAGAGCACTTATAAAACTGAAATTGCTACAGTTGTGATTTCAATGTTATCTATTATAGAACCATGCTTGCTGTATTTTCTGCAAAGTTTACTAGTCTTATCTGATAGTCTAGTCTGAAAACAGACTATGATAACACATGTCTTGGAAATACTGAGATTTTCTCACTAATGCAGGCCAAATATTCATATCCCAAAGGAGGTGAATGTTGATCCACTTTCCATCTCAAAACCAAGTTAGTGTAAATTAGGGTTCTGTCTTGCACAGGAGACAGGATTTTCACTGAGATATTTCCCCCTAAAAGGCAACCTGTTATCAGAGTTGAGAATAGCTTCCTGTCCGACTGTACTGTGGGCTGTTACAAGGACATCGCTGTATCAGTGAGGCCTCAAGCTAGTGGTTGATATTCATGAGTAAGTTTTGCACTTTCCTAGGAACTTGGCAAGTAGTAGCATTTGCACTTGATAAATGTTCAGGAAAGTTAGAAACTTTAAAAAATTGACCTAAAATATAACAGCATTGCATAGCCATAAGATGTAAACTAATAGTGAGTCTTAATTCAGAACTTCTTAACAAACGTTTAGACCATCTAACTGTACAAATAGAGACCAAGGTGAGGGTTTTGTGCACACACAAAAGAATTGTGAATCTGTGTTCCCTGAGTACCTGGACATGGGTTTAGATTCTCAACTTGAATTAAAAGTGCCATGTAGGCAAGTAGCGAGCAGTCCTTTGACGTGCCAGTGAGGCCTCAAGACTTGTTACAAGTCAGAAAAGACAGAATTAGTGAGTGGGTACTCCAAGAGCAGTTTAGTCATGCTTTTAAAACGGCATTAGAAGATGGAGAGGACCCGCTTGCAAAAATGACAACAGGTGCAAGAGAGCCTTGAGTGGCTGCCAATCAGAATGTTCATGACCACCTGTTTTCCATGTCATCAAAACTTACAATGCTCTGTGTTAGGCAAAGAAAGAGAACCCTGGAATGTTTTCTTACAAGACAGATACCAAAGGCAATGAGCTGTTTTCAACTAAACTTACAGGACCATTGGAACCATGTAAAGCGCCCACTCTTTCCTATACAGGAGTAAGCTTCCTGGGACAAAAAGATGAGATGGAAACAAAGTGATTTATATAGATTAAACACACGAATCACACCAAGAGCCTGCTGACCAACACCCAGAGATCCTACCCTTGGGTCTTGCTTTATGAGTAAGAAACATGTACTTTTACTAACATGATAATGCTGACATGACCCTGGAACTGGGGGTTCATGGAGGTTGGCTCAAGCAACATTTCTATTTCATTTTAATGAATGTCAAGTTCTCTGTGTCCACGACCAAGAAACTAGGTTGATGAATAAAGTGCACTGAAGAATTAGAGATGAAAAGGTAATTCCCATATCCCATCTGTCAACTCAGCAAGTCTACGCTGAGACTCACACAGAGTGGACACATGGACGTGAGCTTGAACATTTTCCATCTCCTTATTTAGAGATGCCTAACAGATGGCGCTCAGCCATACAATGCAGCGTGCTAACCACCAGCAGGGGCAGAGTTCTGTTTTCACTGGAGACATAATTTTTGATGACCTCACCCTACCCTGAGAGGTTGTTGTGAGGAAAAATGTGTTACAATGGCTGCCAAACACCAAGAAGTCCGGAAGATACTATACATGATATGATTTTAAAGCCAGGAAACTGGCAGGCATCTGCCTCTCTACTTCCTCAGCAGCCAGAGTGTAAGTCCCATAAGTCATAAAACAATGAGGACTGTGGGGGTGGCGGGGGGCTGTAGGGGGAGGAGACAATAATAACTGACTTAGTTTTCAACTCTAACTTTGTTTTTCTATTTGGCCATTTTGGACAAATGATGACAAGATGTTGAGAATTCCATCCCAAAGACAGATCCGTTAGCCCAAGACATCTATGTGCTTTCTGAGATCCTAGGATTTCCCAGCTCAGGAGTTTTCAAAGGCTATGGAGCTGGAGGTTTGCCCGACTCTGTCTGTAATATGCAGAGGTTGGAGACCGTCTCTTAGGTTTGTTCATTTGTCAGTGCAAGAACACGGAGGTATACTTGCTTCCTCTAAGAAAACTTAATAAGAGTTTTCCTAGGGAAGTTTACTCTTAGAAAGGGAAACTAAACTTTCCTTTTGGAAGTGATCTTTTGTGATTTAAATGATCATTTCTAATTTCTGTTTTTAAAATCCAGAAGTTAATTTTTGAAATTCAGCTTTTTAAGTGAATACACTTGGACCCTATTTCATTGATAAGCCTTCAGTTTGCACTGCGTGTCCAGGAATCCTTCTGCCATTTTTAACTCTTCTTCCTACAGATGTGTTATATTGGAAGCCTTGCTCCCTCCTTTGTCTCAACAATTTTTGTACTTCCTTTTTGAAATGCACATTGCTTATCTACAGATTCCAAACGCCCTGGAGAAGTAGGTAATAGGAAAACTGTAACTAGCTCAATCTTAGATGCAAGGTTACATGAAAGAAAGATGATCCAACTGGCCTGAGAAGCAACAGGAGCCAGGACAAGAACATAGTTCTTCTGACTTCTGCCCCACACCCTACAGTCATTTAAAGCCTCACTATTCCAATTATGTCCCAAGTGTCAACAGTGTGGCATGACATGAATGCCTGTTAGCACCGCAGAAGCTGAGTCTGCATTGTAACACTGTCCCTGGCAATCCATATACCCAGTAATTTTTGAGGAGCCCTGCTCTAAGCTACCGACTTTATAGACCCATTTTCTTGCAGCTCCCGTTGGTTTCCAATGATATTCCCCACTTAAGGACCTCCCTGCTTTCATTTCTAGGACCGCAAGTCCCGCTTTCTTAAACAAACTCTTATTTCCCACTTAAACCCTACCCCCAGCAGCCACCCTCTTCCCCCTCTGACAAGTTACCTTTTCAGTGTCTTCCGTTAGAATCCGTTATGAAGTCCCTCGTGTAAACAACATCTTGGGAGGGACGAGGATCTATTTTTGAAAGTGTGAAAGGGAGACATGAGCCAAATGCGTTCAGCAGATGTCAGGCAGCACCGTGACCACGACCAAAGAAGGGGAGGAGGAGGAGGAGAAGGTTAGAGGAGAGAAACTGTGGACAAGGATAGCCGGCCTCCCTTTTACTTGTCATAGGTTCTCTTGGAAGCCCAGCCCTCCCTCTGGAAATGGCCCTCCAGACCAATACTGCAGAGCCAGGCCAATCTAGCTATTATAGAAAAGGGCATCTCTGGGGAAAGGCTTCTCTACTATTCTATCTAAAATAGCAGCCCCAAGTCCAGGACTTGGTTAATTAGTGCTACCCAAGAGGCAAAGCACTACAAGATAGGGAGTCTTAATAGCTCTGGTGCAGGTATGATTTTCACCGAAGGAAAACAGTTCTGAGCTAAACCGTGGGTGTGTGTGCCCAAAACAAGCCTTCTTCCTCAGGCTGCTGGTAGATAAAGAAGACACCTACTAGGCTAGTAGTGTCCGTGTGAGGGAATGCTTTGCTCCTTCTGATAACTCGGTTGCCTGCCTGACATCACCACCTCTAGCATGCTCACGAGAATGAATGAGGTCATGACATGCTAAAAATATAGTGTGAACCATATGTCCCAGTTTGCCAGGGACAATCCCAGTTGAATGCTTGTTCTAGTGTTATTATTAATAGCACGCCCCTTTCACTCTCAGAAGTGTCCCAGTTTGGACGATAAATTATACAGCCACTACTCTAGATATGGAAGACACCCAGAAAAAAAAATGTGTTGCCTATATCCTATCCCATAATCCTGAACATATGCACATAGTTGCTTTGAGTCTTATTTTTTTCCTGTCTTCTCTGTGGAAGTCAGCAAACTGTCCTGTTCTGTCTGACACAGCTGCTCTCTCACTGTCCCTGGGTTGCATGGTCAAGCCCCATCAGTCACCCCAAGGGGATGTCCACACACGTCAGTGTCTTCTGTTAGACCCTAAATCAAAGAGCATGTTTACATCGTTTCCCAGTCTTATACTGTTACTATTTTCAATATAATGTCCGGTTTAATTTAAATGAAAATATGGCCATGTGTCCTAAAATTTTGGACAGAAACAGGGATCATGCGCACTGGGTCTAATTCTGCTTGCTGAAAGCTTAAGCTTGGGCGAATGTTTAGTTTCTTCTTTGGAACCAGAGCAAGGACAGAACTACCACACCAGAGCATTCCAAGGGTTAACCAAGAGAAATGCCTTTTAATCAACATCACATGGGAGATAACTAACTTGACATAATAGTACCAACAGAAATAGCGAGTTAATTTTCCATAACACAAAAGGTCTATCATTTGCTTTGCTTTTCATCACTTTTTTTTTTATCATTCCTTAACAAAACTTCTATTTCCTACCAAGCTTCAAAATGCAAAATCATAAAGTATTTTGTGTCTAAACATAGCAGAAAAATCTCCAAGAAACCGAATAGCTTTTTGCCACTTTTAGAAATTAATCAAAATAGAAACACTTCAGTCAATATTGGGTCAAACAACATTATTATTGATTAAATTACTGCTTTAAAACATTGTTTTTTTTTCTACTTATAGCTGGAGATTAACTTATTCTTCATACAGAATATGAACAATCAAAGTCTATAAATTTTTAATGAATTATATTTTACAAACTCTGTAGCTAAGAGAGAAGTGATATAAAAGTATACCATGAAATGAGTAAAAAGTACTAGGTTATATAATTTTAAGTGAAAAGAGCAGAATACAAAATAATATGTACACTAAGTCTACACTATATAAAATACTGAACTCTAATTGCAAAAGTAAACAAAACTAGTTATGTCAAGATGGTGGAATTATGAGTATTTTTTAATGTAGCTAATATTTCTACATAATCTTTCAAATTAAAATAGAACATTTCCCAAACAGGCACACATAAACTGTATGTTAATAATTTCAGTTAGATGCCCATATACATAATATATATGATGCTGGCCCTGGGGTTTGAACTTCTGCTGAGGTCTGGTAACCTAACCCAGTATAAACTCAGGAAGGATTTCATCCCCACTGCTGTAGGGGACTGCCCTCAGCCTCTCACTGGTAAGACCATATACAGCCATCTGGGTTGCTTAGAGCTGGCATGAAAAGTTCCTACATAGGACCCAGGCAGAAAAGGGCGCAGGACTTCCTGGCTATGACCAAATTCAAAGCAGAGACCTTGAAACATCAAGCTTGGAACCACATCCATTTCCCAAGACATTTAATGAGTCTATGAGCTATCAATATTTATCAGAGAAACACAGCATTTAAAAATATTAAATTTAAAAATATTAAAGACTAGGTGATTTCACAATGGTCTTCAAAATGGGTCTTTAGTAAATTCTATGGGAGAGGAGTCTGAATTTTAAATGGGACCCAAAGATATGACTAATCTTTTGAAATCAGCAAGGCGTACCATGTCTGAGAGCAAGAAGAGTTTCCAGTGTCCTATGCAGCAGGGGTCTCTCTGTACTAAGACCAAAGTAATTCAGGCTAATTTCACAATGGGGGGTTCAAAAGAGATTTGCAAATTCATTTCTGGTGTTTCTTTCAAGAAACTGATTTGGAAGAAACAGAACATTTAGGTGAGGCCTTTTGCTTTGATTAGAGTAATCAACATTTGAAACATATTTGCATTTCACAATGTGGCATTTTACATGAGGAGTTCAGCTTCCACTGGGGGGATAATCTATAATTAAACATCTCCTTAACCCATTAGTGAACTTTAACATTAAAAAGGTAACCAAAGCACAATAAATGAATTTTGGAAATAGTTCTTTCTCCACTGCAGTCAGCCAGAGATAATCTTGATCTCGTTTCTAAGAGTACCCAGGTTTAGGTTCAAAGAAAGGCACTTATATGGTGACCATGTGTTAGGCACTTGTATCTCAGCTTCCCTCTGGCATTAACCTATAATTCTGAACAGCATAACAAATGGAGGTTAAAGGCCTCTCCAAGACATTGAAATAGTACTCTGTTATTTGCTTCTTTAAAAATATTCACCTTTTTAATATAAAAGTTTAGTGTAAATTATACATTGCTTTTATACTTTAAAAAACCCACACAAACAAACTGACCCCCAAAGAACTTCAGATAAGCAGATAAGATTTAGCAATAGAATAGAAAGGCAATTTGAACCATAAGACATCCCCTACTAACAAAGAACTGTGACCATGAAACTGATCAAAATGATTTTGGATTTTCTTTCCTTCTCTCTCTGTGCCTCTCTCTTCCCTTCCTCCCTCCTTCCCTCCCTTCTTTCCTTTCTTCCTCCCTCCCTTCCTTTCTTCCTCCCTCCCTCCCTTCCTTCCTTCCTTCCTTCCTTCCTTCCTTCCTTCCTTCCTTCCTTCCTTCCTTTTAATTCAAAATTAGTTTTACTGTGAATTACAGCCTTACAAATTCAATTCCTACTTGAGCATAGAAAAATGGATCTATCTTAAATTTGGAAACAGAGTAAAGTTTTGTTTCAGAATGGTTGCAAGGGGGACTCTGAGCATAGCTTAGTTATCTTTTCTTTTAGATTCTTCCCCATCTTTGAAACCTTTGCAAGAGTTCCTGAGTTCAGAGGAGACTGCTGATGGCCTGCCCCTCTCTCTTCTGCCCCAAACCCCGCTCCTGGGGCAACTAGTAATCTCCCGTGAAAATCTGGGGATGTCAGCAAGTTGAGTGTCTCTGAAGAGGTTAACCCAGTAAGAAATGTCAGCCAGCTGCACAAGCAACTTTGAACATGACGGAGCGCTGAGAAACATGTGGAAGTAGAGCAAGGGAGAGTGGGCCAATCATTCACCTGTACGGAGAGGCCGTCCCCCAGGAGAAATAATCGGTGGGTCTTGGAGCAGGACGAGGTACGATGGGCTGCTCCACGGCAGTCACGTCTCCTGAGTAGGATTTGAGGAGGGAAGCGTTTTTATTGGCCAGCATGGCTCTCTCGTTCCTGCGGAATTTGGCTCTTCGGTTCTGAAACCACACCTGGAAGATGGTTGGGAGGAGAGAAAGGCACAGGAGGGGGAGGAAGAAAAAGAAGAGGAGGTTACACCAATGAAGTCCTGGTTGATTCTACTAGACAATGCCTTCCAAAGGAAGATATAGGGGAGGTATGGACTTCTCCCGAGAACAATAGAAACATGCTGTAATCTTCCTGAGGTGAGCCATGTCAGAGAACTCTTAAGGGTGAAGACTTATAATGGGACCCTGAGGTACTTCCACTAATCAAGACTCCAGAAGTAAGACCATGACTAACCCATGAGATAGCAAAATATGGTTATAATCCCTGTTGTAATTACAATCTAGAGAAAAAAGAAAATCTCATTAGATGTCTGCCACAGAGACAATGACATTTTTTTAAAGTTCCTTCAAAATGTGAAAACTTCCTCTGCTTTCGTAATACTTATTGGCTATGTAAAGAAAATTCATCTTCCCCCAACATGGGCCCTGCAACACACTTTAAGAAGGAAGTGGTTTACTTGGGAAATGCAGGGAACAGCAGTTGAAGAGTGAAGTTTTAGCAGAGAAGAAGAGCCATGGAAGGATGTGTTCAGCCCCATGGGACAGAAGAGACTAACCCAGGACACAGACTCCCACTGAGGGACACAGACTGCCACTGAGGGGTGAGGGAGCTGAAGATTTGTAAACTGTCATTATTGATTATTAATGTTCCAACACCTCTGACATGCTGAACACAGGCAGGGCAGCTTCCTGAACTTCTAGAGAGAAACTTGTAAACAGAAATGAAGGTACTGAAGGTTGGAAGTTGAATGGAATACATTCAATTGTAGGGTTAGAGGGAGATGGCTGGTGCTGACAGCAGCATAATCAACCTATCATTTATTAAGTGCTATCAGGGCTAGGAACTTATAGAAGCACATTGCATACATCGTTTCTAGTTATCATGACAATTCCATATATTAGGCTTTATTATTTCTATTTCAGAGTTGAGGAAATTGGTTCAATAAGATGAAGCCATCTGTCAAAGTGCACACAAATAATAAATGGCTGAATTTTTCAACTCAAGGACATCTGACTCATGATCCTACAACTCTCCGGATGGCCATGGGATTTTATTCATTCATTTACTCATTCAAGAGATCTTTATGGAGTGCCTGTTGTGTTGCAGACTCCGTGCTTAATGCTGGGAACAGAGATGAGACTTAAGCAGCTCACAGTCTATTAAAAGAAGGCAGACATGGAAATTTGAAATACTACAAAATAAAAGTTTTAGATGCAATCATAGAAATGCATGACAAGGTATGGGAGAAAGAAATTCTATGGTGTAGAGTGGAACATGTGCAAAATTCTAGGGAGCAACCTTCACAGAAACTACTGTGGGACGGGTGCCCAGTGGAAGGCCTGGGTGGAAGTCAAGGCAGAATCTGGACACATCTTTCCTGGCTCTGCAGACTCCTAGCTCTTTTGCTTCAATGTGCTCTTCACATTGCTAACAGAGCTATTATTTTAAATGCACATATAATTGTACTAATGCCCTGCTGTATACCATCCACTGGTTCCCCATCACTTGCAGAATCAAATAAAAATGTCTTAGCATAGAACAAAGACTGTTTGGGAATGACTTCTTTGTCCACCAATCTGGCTGCACCCTGCACAGCTTGGATCATATGCACTGGCCCCCTATTTTTCCAACTCCTAGCCCAGACTCAAGTCTATTGACATATTCAATTATTTCCCACCTAAGTCTATTCACACCCAATGTTCCCTCTGCCTGTGACATTCTTCCCCTTTGTCCAGGTGTCAAAAGACATACTTTCAAGATTCGACTTTAACATCCCCTCCTTTGTGAAGTGTCATGGAAAGAACATGACTTTAACGTCTTACAGAGTTGGATAAAATATTGGCTACAAGGTGTTAAAGAATTGTCCTTGGATATTTATTTAATTTCTCTGATCCTTTGTCAGCATAATGATACCTACTCACAGGGTCATTGTGACAGTTGGCACAGTTTCAGCGCTGAATATATGTGAATTGTCTCTCCTTTTTTCCCTGGCGGATTTGATCATTCCTCTGTTCTATCATTAATTCTTTTGTTTTATTGCTTTTTTAATCATGATTTTTAAAAAATATATTTATTGATTTTTTAGAGAAAGAGAGGAAGGGAGAAGGAGAGAGAGAAACATTGATGTGAGAGCAGAACATTGATCAGCTACCTCCTACATGCTCCCTACTAGGAATCCAGCCTGCAACCTGGGCATGTGCCCTGACCAGGAATCAAACCAGCAATTTTTCGATGCATAGGATGATGCTCAACCAACTGAGCCACACAGCTAGGGCTTAATCCCTAATTCTTGAACATTTCTTTAGTGTGAGGATTATCTTACTACATCATAATAGTATGGTATACACATCTGTTTTGTCTGCCCCCAGTCTGTGATATCCTGAAGGGAGGCCATTGTCTTAGTCATTCCCAGAAACCCCCCAAAAAAAAAAACAGTTCCAAGAGCATAATAGGTGTTTAATAAATGTTTGAAGGGAGGAAAAAGTAGAAGAAAAAAGATGACTTGTGCAAAAATGATAAGATATGGCTTTCATCCAAGAAAACTTTACAGTCTAGTAGGGGAAGTTGGCTCACATACAATTCAGTATAATACATGTCATGTTGTGATACATGCTGTACTTATAAAGAAGACCAGAGTCAGAAGGGCGTGGTTCAGAGGGAAAGGGTAAGACTTCCTGGAGGAAGAATAAAGTTGTGGAGGGAGAATTCTGGTCTGCTGGCATAAGGAATGTTCACGGCTCCAAAAGCCATTAGAATATAGTTGGGTGAGAGAGGAAGAAGATAAGGTAGTTTCTACATAGAAGAAAGACATTTAATTATGGTTTTGATGGGGCAAAATAGCACCCAACCCAAAAATTGTCTTTTCACGCCCTCCCCACCCCATTTCTAGCATTGCTCTGACCAGGTTTCTTTATATAAAGTTGAGATCAGCACAGTAAAAGTGGCACTTTCCGATACTGTGGGTTAAGCAGTCTTCACGGATGTGCTCTGAGGGGAGGACTGGGCTTACCTGCACTCTGGCTTCAGTGAGGTTCACCCTGCGGGCGAGGTCTTCTCGCACAAAAGCATCGGGGTAGTGGGTCCGCTCAAAGACGCGCTCCAGAGCCTGCAGCTGGCTGCTGTTGAAGGTGGTCCGGTTCCTCCGCTGCTTTCTCTTTTTCTTTTCCTCTGAGTTCAGCTGATCATCTGGAATGGAAGACATTAATGATAAGAAGCGAAAGTCATGTTGAGGAGGGATGGGGTTCCCCCTTTATACTTCTTCTCTGTGTATCTACAGTGAGATACTGTTTCCTTTGCTCACTGCTTTACCAAGATGCTAGAGCCAAATGCCACCCATAGGTGCTCATTAACATCCTGTGCCCAGAACCCCAGCAGTTCTGATGCTTGGTTGCTGCTTTGAAATCTGAGACCAGACCTGAGCTGTCACAGGGACACTCTTGCATGCTCCGTGAAGCCTGTTTTGTCAGAGGCTAAAGGAAAATTTTACTGTTGTCCATGTTCTCTAGACTTCGCTAGAGCTGGAGGAGGAAGAGTAGATGGCTTTAGACCTTATTTATATCAGACAATATTGTGTTCATTCAGATAGTTTCACAACCAAGGAGACCAACTATCCCCTTGGTCCCTCTCCTCAACATACCCACCTAATCACAAATGCAGTGTGATAGAGTAAACTGATTAGAGGGGGTTCTATTTTACCATATGTTCTCCTGGAAACAGCCAGTGATTCCTAATTGCTTTGCTCAAGGCTCTGTGCCGTTGCTGAGGCCTCAGCCTAGAGCAGAACTAATGCTCACAGGACCATCCACCTAAGCTGACAGTGGCCTGGGACTTGCCCTGTCACCCTCTGATAACTCAAGAACAGGGAACAGCACAAAAAGATCTCTCACAGTTTCACCCCCAAATTGAAGTCTAGGGTCTGAAGACCTTACGGTCCTTTGGAGAAACATGACCCCAAGTTTTCACTGTCCAATTCCCTCCTTGGTTTCCTCTGAGTTCCCCCAAAAGTATACTGGCAAGCTGATCACCCAGCCGTCTACAGTAGGTAGAGAGTCGTGTTCTCCTGTCTTGCCACCACTGCTCAGCCCAGGAATGATGGATGTGTATACTGAGTGGAAAACCAGCTGTGCTAGCACCCCATCGAGCCGTCACTTGAGACCCACGCCACTGCCACGTCTGTGAAGCAGAGACCTACAGCATGAGCTGCTGAGGCCGAAGTCCCTTGCCCAGCCTGATGAACTGAACATCCATATCCACAAGCTCTCTCTCTCCAAAGAGATTGGCTCAAAGAGAAATGTGAGGGTGAGAGAGGATGGAGAGAGAGGAGAGCTTGTCTACTTGCTTCACATTCCACAGGAAGGAGCTCTTAACTATATTTCTAACATGTAAAGTCTCCTGATCTTCTCTGACCGTAAGCATACAACACACTCAAGAAGACTACTAGCTCCAATTATCATGTCCTAATGACACCTACCTGAGCTCTAATATTATCCTTATTACAAATCTAGGGAATGTTCTAGATGTGGGTGCACATTCAAAGTGTAGCTCAAATCCAGCAGCTCCTCACTCAGGTCTCTCAGTGCCTAACAACTGAGGCTTCTAAGTCCTTCTGATCAGAGACCTCTTCCTCATGCAGGCTGCCTTGTCAGCAATGCCCTTGGAACTTAGAAGAGAGAAGGCACATTTCTTAAAGTATCTAGATATAGCTTGTTGAATTTTTCAGGGAAAATGGGAGACTTTTCTTGTCTTTACACACTGTTCTGTAGAAAAAACAACCACCTGTATGATCTCAACCACTTTCCTCCGGGTAGGAAGCCCTGATAGTCATTCTCTTGACTTTATGGTTGGTCTGGCCCATCACCTTTGTAGTATTTGTGTTTTTTTAAATATTTTTTATTGATTTTAGAGAGGAAGTGTGAGGGAGAGAGTGATAGAAACATCAACAATGGGAGTCATTGATTGGCTGCCTCCTGCACACCCCCTAATGGGGATTAAGCCTGCAACCTGGGCATGTGCCCTGACTGGGAATCAAACCCCATGACCTCTTGGTTCATAGATTGATACTCAACCACTGAGCCACGCCGACTGGGCGTCTGGTATTATTGAACCTCTACCAGGAGCTCTGCTTCCAAGTCACCGCTGTGACACTTAATAACCAACAGATCGGTGGCATCTTGAGAATGGAACCAATTTAATGGTCATGATTTCTGGGATCTCTCAAGATCTGGAATATTCTAACCAACATTCCAGTTATACCACTGTTTAGTTACGAGCAAAATTCGTTTACCACAATGTCAACACTAGAATGCAAGCACCTAGGATCAAACACCTATGAGCAGTTAGTTGCATTGCATTTGTATTCTTCTTCCTATTTGCACATTTGGAGTCATTCCTATTGTTCCCATTCTCTTTCCCAACTTTCTGTGTATACAGTTCTGTATGTCCTATACTTCAGGTCTTTCTACGTCATCCAGGCCTTTACAACAACACCACAACCTGCATTTCATGTTCCCATAACACAGAAGTCTGCAAAAAATCCTTAGCCTCCATACCTACCCCAGACTGAGACCTGACCAGAGGCTATTGTTTCTAATGATATAGAGGGAATCCTTTATAAAGCCAATGACATGATTTGTTTTCTTCCCTCAGGAAAAAAAAATGCTTCTCCAATATAACCACAAAGTCTCAACCCTTTGTGCTGTTGTGTAAACTTGTTTCTTCTTGGACTGCCAAACTGTGATCACTAACAAGAGTATTTTATGTTTTATTCTTAGTTCTACAACCTGCTACAGAATCCTTGGTAGTTCTTTGTCATCTTCCACTGTTCACTCAAATCCCACTGACTGTCCACCATCAAGCACCAGCTCCCCTGGTGTGGGAGCCAGGGAAATAGAGAATTAGAGTTTCTGACAGAGAGTAAATAGCTATGATGACCTGAGACCATTCCAGCAAAAATTTCCCAGCGAACATTCTTGTTGTTTTTAACAAATGAAAACACCAGTCCAGATCATGTCGAAGGTGAGAAAAGACACACGAATGACAGGGGTCCAGGGAGTCTGGGTCTGGCAAATGTCCTTCAAAGTGTGTGGATAATAGAAAGAGACAGTGAGGGGGCAACAGGGACAGCTTGAGTGGCAGCCTTTGGCTCGTCTGTCTTTGCTCAAGAATCACAAAGTGCGAGTCCCCATTTTCCCCCATGCACACGCAAGCACAGGGTCCAGCACAGTCTCTGCAGCAGTGTGAGAGGAAATATAAATACTGTAGAGGTTTAAGAATGAGGGCATTGGCTCAACTGGTGTTGGCTCAGTGGTTAAGTGTCGACCCAGCAACCAGGTCACTGGTTCGATTCATGGTTATCAGGGCACATGTCTGGGTTGCCGGCTCAATCCCCAGTAGGGGGCATGCAGGAGGCAGCCAATCAATGAGGTCCTCTCTCGTCAATGTTTCTGTCTTTCTATCCCTCTCCCTTCCCCTCTCTCTAAAAATCAATAAAAGCATATTAACAAAAGAAAAGAAAGAATGGGGGCATTGGAAGGACCTGTGATAAGTCCATCAGATTCTAGACTGAATATAAGGGAAAGAAAGCAATGTGTTTTTATCATTGCTGGAAGATCATCTTGCTTGTGAAAACAGCTACAGTGAAGGTTGATTTTGAAATATGTATTCAAGGATATTGACATCTAATCAGGAAGCATCTCATTCCTTGGAATTTGGAAGTGGGTAGGATTCACTGAGCTACAGAATAACCAAAGGGGACATGGATGCATATTTACCAAAATCATAATGCTTCAAATCCAAGGTGTTTACAGGTTTTATGGATGATTATGTATGTTGTGGATGACAACTAATTGCAAGCATGAAGTTATCAACAAGCTTTCAGATAAAATAACAAGCCAAAATGACCCCATTAACCAGGTGCAATCAGAAAATATTAGCACCAAATGAAACCGGAGAAATTGTCTAATTCAGCCCTATTATTTGACAGATGGGGTGAATAACACCTAGAAGAATAATGTGACTTGCCCCAAATAACAATACCAGTTGTGGCTGAGCAGGGCTCCTAATGCTACTCCATTCTCAAGAGCAGATGACAAGTGTGTGCTGTGCATGAGAGGAGCAAGGGAATGTTAGGGATATAAATTAAAAACAAACAAACCTCTACCCTGGGAAAACTTTATGGGAAAGACAGGTTTTCCATCATCTATAATAATAAAAGTGTAATATGCTAATTAGACTGGACAGCTGAACAACCTTCCAGACGTCCTTCCAGACAACCTTCCGGATGAAGCCGGAGCTGTGAGGGCTAAGCCCCTTGCACGAATTTCATGCATCGGGCCTCTAAAGAGGGTCTAAGAAAGAGGGTCCATGTGCATCACATGTTGTCATTCCTATCAGAATAGCCATTAAAAAATGCAACCATTCTCTTTCTTCCCCCATTGAAAACATAGGACACATCTGCAATACTTTCAACAATAAAGATACATTTTAAAAAAATAAAAGCCCTGACCCAACTAAAAAATAAAAATAAAAGCCAAAAAATGCAACCATTCTCATCTAGAATAGCTACTTTGATCCAGATGTTCTTGAATTTTCCTTTTTAGTGGCCTCCATAAGTCCTTGCTTCATAAATTAAATATGTGCAAGGTTATTTCATCACAGTAGTACACCCCATCTTCTCCACACACCCACACTTGCACTTTTTTTTTTTTCATTTTAGGACCCAGTTCAAAATATGTTTGCTCTGACACATCTGAAATCTTACCTCCTCTATAAAACTTCACTGGTAAGTCCATTCTCTAAATTCCTATATATATTTAGTATAGAATCAAATACTTGGCTAAAATTATGGTTCAGTTCTTTGTCTGTAAATGTTTTGTCACCTCAGGTATTCCTATAGAAAAGAAATAGGGTGTCTAGCTAAGTTAAATGACAATAAAATGTGAAGGAGTTATGATAGTATTGTGGTATAGAAGCTGTCCCAGAAAATCAGAATCTTGGTGATTCATCTGAATAATTTCTGAATTCCAGGTATTCTTTTTAAACAATGCATAGCAAATAATTGGGCTAACATTATCTTTCTCTGTGGATAATTTTACTTGGGGGATGGGGGACACCTCTTACCATGTTTCTTTTTCAAATAGGTTAGTCATCAGATCTAGAGATGGGTGAAATTGTGGTGGTTCGGATCCCTTTGAAAATGCAGGAATTGGCCCTTCATTTTCATTCCTCAATAGAAAAGCAGTTCTCAGTCAAGGATGGATTGAAGCAAATAGGAACACACATAGAAAGAGTTATTTTTCAGTGGGTCAGGGTGTTAGCATATGTGCCAAGCACTTCTCCAGGAAAGAAGCCCTAGGTCCCAGGTAGGATGCCCCTGGTGCATTCAATTACAAGTTCAAGAGAGCACTAGCTCTGACCTTGGTTCTAGCATGAAATTCACTCTGGACTCCACATGAGGCTGCCAGAGTCGGTAGAGAAGACAGCATGAAGTGCCATCCTCAGGACTGAGGACCAGGCAGCAAGCCATGATGCCCTACTCACAAAGGCCTTGCACTCACCACCAGGCTTGGGTTAACTCCCCGAGACCCTGACCCTCTTCTGCTCTCTGTTGTGTGGGAGGAGCCTTGGAGAGTCCAAATTGGGATGCCAAGTGTAATTTCAAGGTACAGCAAGAACATATTTTAAGATTAAAAT
This sequence comes from Plecotus auritus, assembly GCF_963455305.1. Taxonomy (NCBI): domain Eukaryota; kingdom Metazoa; phylum Chordata; class Mammalia; order Chiroptera; family Vespertilionidae; genus Plecotus; species Plecotus auritus. The sequence continues at coordinate 27,332,328 of NC_137778.1, forward strand.
CCGAAGAGAAATGTGTTGTGTGTGCCCAAGTCCCATCAATTTGGGAAGCATTCTGATGCAAGAAGGTAAAACTCCAGCTTCAGTAGCAGAAACCAAAGGCCACATCAAAGCCTGTCTCCTGCCTCTTGGTTGAAAACATGACAGGCGAGCGGATCTAAAGAGCAGCCCGCTGATCATTTTATGGGCATGGAAGAATGTTTTCAAAGGACCTACATTGCACAACAACTACTTACTTTAATGGGATTTATGTGGTTCAGGCCCTGTAACCTTAAGAAAATTGAAGGGAGGTATAATTGCAAAAGCCACTAAAAACTGTTTTAGCTTTTATTGCAAGCCCTATGAAAAGCAGCAAGATAGAGCTGCGGCATCCACTTGCGTTTCTTCGGTTACACTGAGTTCCAGTTGCAATTAGGACAGCATCCTTTTAACATGGGCCCCGGTAAGTGGCACATGGGTCGCCAAACTGGGCTGACTGCTGCATTGTAGACCAAGGTTAGTGCATCACAACGACCAAAGCCAACATCAGCAGCACATCCATACCTTCTCAACAGCATCATCTACCAGTGAGTCCTAGCATCTGTCAAAGGGGGCCAGGCCGCTGCCTATACAAATGCCTAGCTGTGCAGCTGGCTATTGTCACCCTAGGGTGTATTATCACCTTACAGCTGCCAGACCCTGAATGTTACATGGTAGTCTTTGACATGTATTTTTTTCTTCTTACTGTCAACTTGGCCTAGACATGGTTTATTTTTAGTCAAGTATTGGTCTTAAACCTTATAAAATAGCATTAAAACACCTTAAATGTTATTTGGGGAACATATTTTTCTTTGGAGAATAACATGCTCTAAAAGTGTAAAATAACAGTATTTTAAATGGTTTTGACCAAAAAGATAAGTCAGTGGCTCTGGCTAAAGCCAGTGCAGTTTTATGTAGATACAGCTCAAAGTTGAGCTCTCTCAGTGTAGTCGGCCTTCCTCTGAAAAGAAGACACTGGAGAATGTGAGAGGTAGCATATTGCAATTGGTACTATGTTTGACTTCTTCACATCACATTTCCTTCCACTTCTCTAGGACCAATAAGTTCCACAGAGCCAAAATGTTAACACAGTTCATATCACATTTTCTGCTTTAACTCTCTTAAGACATTTTTCTGAAAGGATTCAGAAACCTCCAGGACATCAACAACATAAAACAAGCCTCTCCTTCAATCCTCTATTGGAGCCATAACTTTCTTCTGGGGCTACATTGATCATTTCCCCCGTGCTGGCTTGTTTGTTCCATATGACTCTGAATCTATTTTAGACTGAGAGTACAAAGTTGATGTTTGTATTTAATCAAAGCTCTTAGCAATGCTCAGTAAATATAAATGAATAATCAGATATTAAATAGTCATATATTGAGATTATTATTATAGGAGTTCAGTTACTGAACAGAATACCTTCACTTTTTGATAATAATCAAATTCTGGCTTTAGACATGTAACCTACTCCCAATTTCTCAATGGATGAATCACTTATTGACTCACTTTTCAATTCATTTCTGGAGGTCAAAAAAAGTAAAAAATAAGAATGTTCTAATCAGACCCAACTAAACTGTAATTGAGGAGAGGGGACGCAGAGGAATAGAATGGAAAGTTAACTGTTTTGGAAATTAGAAAACCTGTGTTTTCCTATAGACCCTGCTACTTACTAGCTGTGTGGTCTTCGGTAAGATACTTTACTTCTCTGACCCTCAGTTTTTGAAACAATAGAATGGAACTAGGGTCATTTGCAACTTTGATGAACACATAGCAGGCAGATAGTCTGACTCGTCATAGGCATTTGGTCAGATGTGCTGAAATTTCCGCTTGGACAGGGACTCGTCAACGTCCATCACTCCTTGTCTTTCTGTTCACTCTGCTGGTATTTAACTATTCAGTAAGCTTTCTATCACAGCATAACTGGGGAGAAAAGTACAACAACCATTCAAATATGTTGAGATGACAGCTTGGCTAGAGAGCATAATTGATATCTAGGGAGTTTGAACAATGAAAAAAAAAAGCTTTAAAAATCAAGAACTGAAACATGGAAAATTGCTCATGGAAATTATGCCTAGAAGTTTGTCTAAAAAGCCCCATTTGGGACACTTCTGCCGCTAGTCAATTCCTGGCTTTCTGACAAGCCAATTTTTCTTTCTCAATTTAGGTTTTGAAAAGAAACATTCAGAAAGCATGCAGATTCTAGCGCTCAAAAACAGGTAAGCAATTGGTGCCTTTAACAAGTAACCTCATGAGAAATAAGGTGTTTTTTTTAAAGGCAGGAAAGAGAAAAAAGGCCAAGGGCTAAAACCAGGCCATGAAAATTCAATGATTTCCCTGCCTATTTGCTTTGGGTTGACTAATTTGGTTGCCACATTCTGAAAACACAAAAGTTGGGTCATATTACTCAATATTTGCTCAGTAAGGGTTTTTTTCTAAATGTCGGAGTGCTTTGATAAATTCTAACGGGATACAAAGAAACCCAGGAAGGCAAAGTTCTGGGAAAAAGAGTGCATTCTGACCAAGATTTTAAAACCTCTCTAAACTTGCCATATTCCAGGTGTGTGGTCCCCTTGCAAGTGCCTGGGATTTGACTAAGATTACAAACAGAGCTCCAGAGGAGCCATGCTCTGCTGCCTTCTTCTGGTAGTGGTTTCCCTTTGTAGCGAGGCTGTTGTCATTTCGTACGAGACATAACATCAATCTTGACATCAGCGGTAGAGATTGGTGTCTTCATGGGAGGTGACCGCCCTAAGCCATTTTGTTTTAATGATTCATTTTTAAGTAATAAATGTTAATGTTCTAAAGACAAATCTGATAAAAAACAGATTTTTAAACAACAACAACAAAAAAACACAGAACAAAACTGAAAGCAGATAGCAACAAAGGAGATGTGTGTAATGAATGAGTAAGCTCAGCTTTTGGAAGGCCAGTGATGACAGAGCAAGACTCTCTTACTTGCCTATAAAGATAAGTATGAGGCATTTGAACACTTGAGAATAGAAGCATGACTTGTGCTTCCTTATATGTCTTCATCTCAACTTAAAAGGACAAGATGCCTATAGCAGAGAAAGCCACAGGGAACAGAAAGTTAGCTTTTCATCACAGGAAGAGGTGGAGCCAAGGGAAATTCTGTATGGAATAGATGAGGAGGGCTGGAGAGGAAATTAAAGCCCCTTCAATCTTCTACATCAAACTAATGAAGACAGAAAAATGCTAAAATGGCCAACATAAGAAGCTTGGTAATTTGTAAATAATGTTTAAGTGAAAGGAAACTGAAATTCTCTTTCAAGAATAAGAAAAGCCAAAGCGTCAACTGTGGTTGAAAGCCGGACATTTTTTTGAGGAATATACCACCCTGTAATATCTCTGGGTTTCAGCTTTCTAGTCTGTCAAATGGTTTGCTTTAAGAGAAAAAAGGCACATGGTTTTAAAGTGTAATGACTGGGTATAAGCATTTTCTTAAGTTTTGCTTTAAATTCTATTATGAAACAAATGTGGAAAGAAGTTTGGATTGGCAATCAGGAGGCTCAGGTTCTCATTCAGAAGGATCACGGACCAAATCTGCAATGTTAGGCCACAGTGGCCTTACAGGCAAAAATTATAGGTTGGGCTAGGGCACTAAGATCTCTTTCAAATCCAGCATCCTGGGTTTTTAGGATTGTTTATATGTTTTCAGTAGAAAACTTTCAATAATTATTTGTTTTAACAAAATGACTGAATCATGCCCTTCTGTTGCTATGTTTTTGGTTTTGCTTTGTTTTGTTTTTGTCTTTGTTCTGGAAAACCTTTGGCTAGAAAATATATCAGACGAGAACTATACTCTAATTATACATGCCTGGAGAAAGCTTAAGCGACTGACCTATTCCTCCATGCCCAGAGCACCCTGCACAAATAAGTCTCCAAATTGAAATTAATATGAATCTTTATTTTAAGTTAGTTTACCTAAAAGCACAATTAAGAGCAGGAGGAAACCAGAGAGATTTCTAAGAGACAGATTTCTAAGAGAAAGGTTATTCTAACCTTTAAATTGACTACAGAGAAATAGGAGTAACTGCTCTTTCTTTGCTTTCTTCTACCAGCCTTGATCTTCTTTGACTTTGTCTCTTTTTGCCAAACAACACATTGTAGGCCTCACCCTATCCACTGACTCATTATATTGATGGCTCCTTCTCCTGCCCCAAGTCTCAGTTTACTGGTCAGCTCTTCATAGGGACCTTCTCTGATCAACAACCAAAAGTATCCTTTCCCTCATTATTCTCCTTCCAGCAGCGGAAGGACGTGTGAATTGGTAATTATTGATATTGTCTCACACTACAATATGCATTTCATGAGGGCAGGAGCCTTTTCTGACTTGTTAACGGCTGTGTCCAGCATCTAACATTAGTGCCTGGCCGCCTTCAGGTACCTTTCTGTGAATGGCAAAATGGTTACGTTAACTGTGCTTGGTGAAAACGCCTGTTGCCCATATCCTGGTCAATTCACGCTCAACCAAACCTGGCAGTCCTTTCAGGGATGCATTCCTGTAAATTCTTGGCACACGAGTGTCCCTGTTATAAAGAACAACTGCATTCTCTCTAAGGCATGTAAGTTCCAGAAGCATGTGTTACCCAGGTCTTCCATGCACCTTCCTTGTGCATGACTTTGCATCAGTAATTATCTCCCCAATGAGAAGGTAAAACTGAGGGCAGGTGAGAAAAGTATGTGAAACAGAACCCCATTCATCTTAGTAGCACTCAGTACATCCTTGACTTTGATAATGATGACACATTTAGAATTACTGACCATTTAGAGATGACTTAGTACAGTTATTTCTGTTCCAAAAAATTTATGTTTACCTTTAGGTTGTATCCTCTTCTAATTAGTCATTTCAAGTCACTGTGTCTTCTATCCCCTTTCACCGGCAAAGGAGCATGGGTAAAAAAAAGCCTGGCTAATTCTTTCTCCAACACACAGGAACATTACTGCCTGTCAACCACACCTAAACCTAATTATATGGTGATTTCCTCTCCAGGGATATATGACTGTTTAAACTAGTAAGGAAGATGATGCACTAACATCATATGAGAAAAATGTTTTTGGGCAAAATACCCCAAAATCCATGTGGAATAATCTTATTCCACTGAATCATGTCCCCTGTTGCTGAACAGCCCTAGAGACCTTGTTAGGTGATTCTGTCTGCTTGGAGTGGAAACTTATGAGTAATCTATGTGTCACTGTGACTCATGTCATGACCACCACTTCCAATCCCCCATCATCTGTAAGCTGGCACAAAGAATTCATACTGCTCAACTCATAACAGGAAGAAGTCAGGATTGAGGAAGAGTTTGGTTAACTTTTCTAGTTAAATCTTCATTAAAAAGATGATTTAATTAGAAAAGTTAACCAAAGCTAAGAACAATGACTTTTTAGTCACCACCTAAATCATTCTTTTCCTTGGCATCTGTTTCTGTCATGCCTTCAATGTCAGTACAGATGTTCTTCCTTCCACATTCTTGCATCTTTGCTCAGATGTCCACTACTTTAAATTTTTTCCAACTTTTAAAATTACTTTCAAAAAAGGACTTTGATGATAGTATGTCAAACCAGGAGGAAGAACAAACTGGGACAAGCTAGGGTGTAATTCCACTATTCAACCATTCCCCAACCATCAATAGGACTTTCATTTGCCAGCCTTCTTCTCATTTCTTCTCTGTTCCTCTGCAACTCCAATTAAAATGACACATTTGATGACATGATTAACCTACTGGAAGTCAGCACCTTTAAAACAAAGTATCTTAGGGATACTCTAGAAGATTTTACAAACTCAGAGACTCATAAAAATCATCTACGGATTAGGTATATAGATGGAAGAAGATATTTTAGAAATCAAATTTTATAATCACAATGTTGCCATAAATTGGTTAAAGTAAGTGTGTGTAGTGGTAACTGATTTGGGCAAAAGTGGGGGCATAGTAAGCTGCAGTTTAAAAAATTTTATTTCACCAAAGAGGGAGTTACCTAGAAGGAAAGCTGCCCCCCTTGTAGCTATTCAGATGTATTTCAAGGACCCCTACTGGGGTCCTTCACTTTGTTCTCTGTGGTTATTTCCATACTAACGTTCTAGGGGTAGTGGTCAAACCACCCTTTATAGCATTATTAGACATCTTTCTCTACTACAGATCTGTTAGTTTGGGGTAAATCTTCTTGGCTAGAGGATTATTATGCTTTTATTTCCTGGAGACTTACAGTTTTAGCACCATTTCCAGCTCTTCTCAAAGCTAACAGGGCACTAGCTTTGGTGGCCACAGAGCCTGGTGTGATGTGATGTCAGTATGGTTTATGTCTTGACTTGGGAAAACCCATTTTTTATATCATAGATTATTTCTAATTAGTCATAGGTCACAGATCAGATTTACATAATAGTGATTTTATGCCCTTTCCTATGTTTTCAGCAATCTAGTGTTTATAAACCAGTGGATTAGAAGTCAGACAGCCTGGGTTCTCACTCTGTCTGGTCCTAAAAAGTCATGTGATTTTTTTCCTTTCCCAGTCATGTGATTTTAAGAATATAACTTTGTCAATCTGGGTTTCTATTTCTATGCTGTCAAATTGGGCATCGTATTAAACTGTTTTTAGTGTCTCTTTCTGATTTTCAGTTATAAATTCCTCTTCAAATACTTACCAGTCAATAAATCTGTGCACTCAAAGAGGGACATAGTAAAAAATAATATATCTATTTACTAATTATATCTGAGTTTGGAATACATGAATTTAACAATGGATTAACTATATATTATATAATTTCATGGATGCATATTTCTGCAGTCAAATCTGTAGTTTTCTAGATGTTTTAAATAACATTACTGATTATCTTTGTGGATATCAGGGTTATGTCAACATTGCATGGATGCTTATATTCTTTGAGATATTTTTAAAGAAAATATTCAGATTTAGCAGGTGTTCAAACAATGGAGAAGAGAGCAAAGATGAAAAACTGTTTTATAGTGTTCTGGAATTTTAAAATAACCTAACATTTAAAGATGGGGGCATATTTCTCCTGAAATGTCTGTGTACCTACGTGTGTGGGTGGGTGCGGATATGTATTTCTGTGGGTGTACATGTAACTTAGCTCAGACAATCCTGGGGTGAACTGTAACAGTGCTATAAACATAAGAACCAGAAGCAGATCCGATTGCCCACAGTGGAAAAGACCAACCTGTGGCTTTGGGAATCATTTCACTTGTTTGGGCTTTCTGTGTAGCCCACTAAAAGAGCTAAGACATATCATCGTTACCTAGTCTCATGCCAGCTCTATCTGGTAACTCACTTTGACATATCAGTTTTTAGGTAGGAACTCCCAGTCAAAAACCCATGTGATATCAGTGCCAGTTGGCCTCAGCTGTAAACAACAACAAAAACAGAGAAGTATTTTAAAAAGATATTTCAGATGTTTAAAATTTAAATAAACTAAGGCAGAAAGTATAATGTTCCAAGTGAAGTCAATTCCCAAGTGGTGTTGGTTGGTACAAACAAGTACTATATCAGTGGGGTCTTAAATTGCAGCATAATGCAGACATGGAGGAGGAAAAGTGGCAAAGAAAAAAAAACACACACAGGACATTAAAGATGAATCACTAAGGATGATCTTCTTTTAAACTCTGAGAGTTCATACATCCCACTAGGACCAAAGTAATATGTGAGACTTTGGAACCATTGCAGTATATGTTTCAAAGTCCAGGGCAAAGCCACTGGGTAAGTTTTATGACTCCCTCTACAAAAGCAGCTTCTTGTCGGAGCTGGAAAAATAATGTTACCGAGGATCCAGGAACAACAGAATCTAGGCCTGTTTGTTAGATTTCAAGTTGCTGCCTCCTCCAAAAAGAGAGCATCCAGAAAAAAAAATTTATTTCCAAGAGCAAGAGAGAACGTCTAATATTAAGGATTAGGAAAAGTTTGGTGTATAGTCTATCAGACACAGGCTGCAGATCTGTTAGGGCAAATCTGTCTACCATTTGTTTCAACAAAGACATCATGAAGGTGAGTTTCTCCAAGATTATTCCTTATGGGAGCTCAGGACAGGAGACAGGAAGATATATGCCACCAGCTTTCCAAAGTCTCTCTTGCTTCTTGAGGTTCCTTTAAGGATATAGCACAGCGGAGAAGGCAAGTTAGCATCTAGTCCTATACAATGACTGCAGTGACCAATGGCCAATAAATCAGTTACATCTTGTGTACCCTACTTAACCTTTGGACATGATGAATATGTGGACTGTGTTTTTTGTGGTTTCAAGCCAAAAGTTAACCACAGCCTACAGATTTTTTAACCTCAGGGAAAGAACTAGAAACCTATGTTCTCTACTTTATTCTCAGGGCAGTTGGAGAGAATTGAATTCCATTAGCCAGAGACAATGTAAATGAGTTCATAACTTCTGAGGGTTGTGAGGTTGCATTTCTATGGTGCCTTTTTTCCAAGATCATAAAACACCTCACATATGCTATTTCATTTATATTCCAAATGTCTATAGTATAAGGAAAAAAGCACTCACTGCAATTTTAACCAAAAAAGGTATTAATGATTTAATACAGATTAGCAAAACTAAGGAAAGCAACATTTATCTAATTCAATGTACAGGGAAACCAACATTTAGTAACATTTTATTTTTAATTAAAATTTTATTTTACTTTTCCCAACTTCTCTAGATCACATTAAGTATTCTAATTAATAACTGTAATTGTCCTAGGTCCTTGATTTATATAATTTAGCACATTGTTATACATGGCCATATTGTTGTCTTTGTTTTCTATATATTTCAGTCTTAATAGCCACCCTGAGGGAGAGACTGCATGTATCAGGAATAGACAGAGCCCTGAGACAGTCCCATCTCTGTCACTCACTGTCAGCAAACTCACATATCCTTCCTAAGCTCCAGTTTCTTTACTAACAAATGAATAAACAAACTCCTAAATGTCTTATAGGATTGTTATGAGGCACAAATAAGATGATTTTCTAAAAGTATTATGCATAGAAATAAGACATTATTAGATAATTATTATAGAATTCTATTATATACTTTAATTTATCTGATTATATACTAGTAATTATCATATAATGCCATCACTCTGTGAAGGCAGAGATAATATTTTGTACCTTTCTTGCATACTTTCTATCTTATATGATGTTAGGTCGACATGATTTCCCAAATAAGTGCTTAATAAACATTTCTTAATAAAACACTCTCAGAGTACGTACTATTTTCCAGGAACCACTGTAGGTGTTTATTTCATATTTCGCTATCCTAAGAGGCCATGTTGTTATCATCCCCATAATGCAGATGAAGAAACCGAGGCTGAGAGAGGTTGAGCAGCCTGACCAAAAGCACACAACTAAAACGCGTGACTCCTGGTCGTTTGGTTACAGAGGCCAAGTTCTGAAAAGCTTTACTCTACTTGCCTTTCATAGAACCAGAGATCCTGAGGAAATGAAGAGGTCATGACATTTCCTTCCTAAAACTATTAAAAAATGAAAGAACTTTTAAGAAGTGGATAGGGATTTGTGAGAGTGTGTTTGGTATAATTTTAATGCAGAAATCGAAATAGATAAATAGACCAACTCCTTGATATGATTGGGTTGCAATCATGTGATTGTCACGAGGGGTGTTTAGTTTGGAGAAACGCTTCTGAGCATTTGATTTAGCAAAAAATTGAGACTTGAACTTATAGCCTGCAAGCTATTTCTATTCTTCTCCTGATCAGCTAGTTATAAAACCCTCCCAGAATGGTGGGAGCATAAATCTGCTTATGTATGAGGCCAATGGGAACAAGATAACTGTGTAGATCTAGGACCCATCTGATACACTCAGCATCATCAATCACTGAGCTGCCACAGCCTCAGCTTTCTGGAATCCCCAAGCTGTTTAAAATATTTTACTATTGCCATTTATGGAAAAGCCACATCATACTGTCTTTGTTTAAGTGCTATAAAAATAAATAAAATTTAAATTTGAGTGTTATTCTTCAGAGGGTGCTCATGTGACAAAACAGTGGAAAACATGAGAAAACAAGTCAAAAGTTGGTATCTTCTGACATGAACATGGGCAAGCACCTCAATGTAAAGAACTGGTTAGCCCTGTTCAGAAATTAAGTTGGGTAGTTCTCTTTTTAATCCTTTTGTGGTGGAAATTACATTTGTTAGCAGAAATGTGAGTCTGCTTTACACACAAACCAGCTCCATGGGTGGAGTCTGACATATGTATAATTCTTGAATGAAACAAGCAAAGCATTTGGCCTGAGTAGAGATGGAAGAATCAGATGCCCACAAATTAAACTGACTTCATGCTCAAAGCTTGTATGAGTCTTTAAACCAGGGGTGAAGAACGTCCGGCTCTTGGGCCATAGAAGGCCCATGAAATCTTTTGGTCTGGCCCTGCCAAGGCATGAGGGGTGAGTTAATTAAAGGTTTGACCAAATATAGCAGGCTAATTTTTAAGTTGTTAATTTTGTATGACCTGCGAATGATGTTATAAATATTCAAATGGTCCTTGGCAGAAAAAGGTTCCCTACCCCTGCTTTAAACCATGGGATTCAAATTAAGTCACAACGATGAATCAATTCAGATCTCCTGTCTTGTGTATCCTTTCTATTCCTATAACATATGTTTATTGAATACCTACTGGCTGGTGTATATAGAAGGTCAATGGCCTCTACCTTCCCAAGGAGTTCACCATTTAGTAAGAAAACCAGGTATATAAACAAGTCATTTCAGAAAAAAACAACACATGAGCTAAGTAAAATAATGGAGGGAACACACTCTAAAGGGTAGCACAAAGGAAGGATCAATTGTATTTTAATACGTGAAAAAAAAGTCACAGAAAAGGAAGGCCTAATTGCACTGGATTTGGAAGGAAAAATATACATTTTGACCAGGGGAAAAAGACTGTTTGTAATGGATGGAGCAGAGAGATAGAAAGCAGAATTACTCATTGCTCAGAGGGGATTTTCACCTCATTTATTCCTCACTGCAGCCCCATGAAGGAGCATGTGCTCATTTTAAAGGTAAATGTCTCAAGAACACAGGGCAGGTAAGTGACACGATCTTGACCCTCCTGTGCTGTCACAGCCAAGTATTTGGGAGCGTTGAGAAAAGAAAGATGAAGCCATGGGGAAGGCACGGCCAGGTGGTGAGGGGCCTCCAACAACACGCACTTGGACTTCAGCCTTTTGTGCAGTGGAGTCAGGAAAGGCATTTTCAGCAGGGGAGTGGGTGACTGGAGCAGTTTTGCCTTTCAGGTAGCATCCTGGTAATTACATGGAGGTTGGTTTTGGCTGGGCGTGAGACAAATGATGCTTTATAGATTTAGAAGGTCAATGCTAATAATGTGGCCCTGCCTGCTACTTTCCATGGTCAGGTGCTGGGGCTGCTCTTAAACTTCCACCCTAATATCTCTGTCCATCATCTCCCACTTTCTCCTGTCTGTTCCTGTTTTTAACTCTCCTGTTCATCTTTCTTTCAATCTGTGAAGTCTGTGTGCATCCAAGTTACTAAAGATACAAAGTGCAAATTCAGAACATGAACAAGTATGATTTTTTTAGTGTTTGGGGGACCTCTGAAGGACTTTCCAAATGGGCCAAATATACACCAGAGAAGTCCAGGCACCCTTCTGTTGGGAACCTGCAGTAACTCAGCCTACCAAAGGCTCTCTCTGAACTTCCCAAGCTCCTAAGGAGCCTCACTTTAAACAACCTGATGCGTAAAAAAGGAAAGTTTCCAAAAACATAATACCAGATAGGACCCAAAAAACTGAACTTAGGATATTTTTAAATTGCTAACTCCACTGGTACATTTAACATATAATTACATATATACAAAACTCCCAGAAATACGTTCATTTGTATTTTGAGGCAAAATGGTATTTCCCATCGTATTTCTGTGTTGCTTTGTTTCATTTTTAAAGACAGTCATCCCAATTAAAATCCAAGCCAGCCTGCACACTCGGGAGCCCACAGGAACCCTTGTTTCTCTCCTGTTGGCCATTCTCCAGGCCCTTTCACTAAAACTTCCCTTCACTCTTGAAGTGGGCAGAACCCTCCTGACCCTCTTCCCCAATCTTATTGCTCATCATATAGTTTTCTTCACACTGACGAGGGTCCCCTTCTGGCTGTGTCCCTGGAGGAGCTGTGTGCAGACCAGAGCTCCAGGATGGAACAGAGAAAGAACTGAAACATTTAAAAACTCAAAGAATCCTTCGCATGTCCAGGAATCAAACACTTACCTCTCTGAAAGAATTTTGTAAAAGAATAAAAATTAAAAGCACAGCATTTAAAAAAAATGTATTAATGTTTGCTGGAGAAACAGAAAATCTTTTTCCACCAGAAAAGTTCTTTCTGTACTAAGTTTGGCAGCCAGACGGCCTGAGCATTTATCTCCTGCACAGAAAGTGCTCTGTCAGGCAGGCTGTGACTAACAATAAGCTGAAAAACACGCCACAGACTTCCACTGTATTTTATTTGGCACGGAGGAATTATTCCTCAGCACAAACTATTTGCAACTGGCATTGGTTAAACAAGAAATTACAACCTTTAAAAGGCCTATTTATCATTAGCTGCAAAAGTGCAGACTTCACCGTCAATTACTCTGACAAAGGATTATAGACCGTCAACACAGCACACAGGATAACAACAGTCTTGGCGGCCAGCGGGCCCCTCTGAAGGGAGGATTAGAAAGTTAACAGTCTGGAGCCCCTTCTCCAGAGACCCCCTCCATCCTTTTTCGCCCACCCCTTCCCCCGCTACAGGCTGACTCTTCCATCTCTAGTACTCTACCTCTGTTACCTCCGCCAGCAGAGGCTGGTAGACCAGCAAGCTTTCAACAGAAAGTGGTCATTGTTGTGAAAGTTGTTGCTTAAGAATCATTGGTCAAATCAAATCGGCAGCAATGTTGCCCCAATTCTGCTATGAATGTGTTCTGTTGATAAAAATGGAAATGACAAGATTGATTTCTGAAAGCTAAAGAAATAATACAGTGTTTATTTCTCCCCGCTGCTTCATTTTTTTTTTTTTTCCGCTGCTTCATTTAGAGCAGTGGTTCTCAACCTTTCTAATGCCACGACCCTTTAATACAGTTCCTCATGTTGTGATGACCCGCAACCATAAAATTATTTTCGTTGCTACTTCATAACTGTAATTTTGCTACTGTTATGAACCGTAATGTAAATATCTGTGTTTTCCGATGGTCTTAGGCGACCCTGCTAGCAGTTCTCAACCTGTGGGTCGCATTAGAAAGGTTGAGAACCACTGATTTAGAGGCTAAATGGTCAGAAAAATTGTGATTTTAATAAGCCAAAGGTCTCTACTGTGATTGTAAAACACCCACCCAAATCCTGAATGGTGCCTGTGTGTACTGGGAGAAGCCTTTTCTCATTTCACTAAGGCAGTGGTCGGCAAACTCATTAGTTAACAGAGCCAAATATCAACAGTACAACGATTGAAATTTCTTTTGAGAGCCAAATTTTTAAAACTTAAACTTCTTCTAACACCACTTCTTCAAAATAGACTCGCCCAGGCCGTGGTATTTTGTGGAAGAGCCACACTCAAGGGGCCAAAGAGCCGCATGTGGCTCGTGAGCCGCAGTTTGCCGACCACTGCACTAAGGCATTAATCCATCTTTAAATGATCGCATTCCTTAGGAATACAAAAACCAATACTTTGTTTCTCAGACATTAAAATAAAATTTTAAAAGTATTTTCAAGTGTGTATATAAGTGATAAAACACACACACACGCACACATTCTTATTTTGCTTTAACTTTTCAGAGAAGTATGAGGTCATTACCCATGTTACTGTCACCTTATTACCACTTAAATTAGTTTAAATTGTCCTGGAGTTTCTCTTGGAAGCTTACTGATTAATATTATCAGTCTCTTCATTCAATATTTTGGTTTTATTGACTATATTCATCTCATTATACAAACATCTTTCATGAGAATGAAATAAAATAACATAAATCTATGTATAGCACTTATCCTAGTGTACATGGTTTATAGTGTTCAATTATTGATGATGATAACATTGACTATAATGTTGATAAAGATGATAGGGGAATGTGTGTTAAAGTTATGTTTTCTAAAGGCTTTTTAATGATATGAAAGGACACTTGTGAATATATATGTTCATATATATGAATGCAAGTTATACATATGGCATATTATAAACTATATAAAAGAATATTGAGCAAAAAAAGACTTGAATGAAATAAATTGAAATGTTAAGTGTCCACCTCTGAGTGATGGAATGATGGATTATTTCCCCTTATTGTTTTGTTGAGACTCTAATTTTCTATGATGAGCTTGTCTTACGTTAATCTGAGAAAAAAAATAGAAAAGGTACAAGCGAGGAAAATTAAGACTATAATATTATACATGTAAAGTGATTGTGGGTGTATAAACTCTTCACATCCGATATGGTAACCCGTCAAGGGAGACAATCATTTTCCATTTCCAATAAAGTAACCAAGGTTCAGAGAGATTAAGTGATTGGAATGGAAATGAGTTAGGTGCAGGACGCAAATAAGACACCGCTTACTTTACTTCTAGTGCTTTTCCTTCGTGCTTGCCTCTTCCTGGACTGGTTTTGTGTGTGTGTGTGTGTGTGTGTGTGTGTGTGTGTGTGTGTGTGTGTGTGTGTGTGTGAGAGAGAGAGAGAGAGAGAGAGAGAGAGAGAGAGAGAGAGAGAGATTGATTAATGGAGAGATTAATGCATGTTAAGAAGTGGTTCTACTCATACCTACTCTCCTTTCTGGTTAATGTGTGTTTAAGAAGTGGGTCTATTCATATATGAGGCTCCTGATCTCCCCAAATCAGAGGATGTTCCTTCACATTGGGTCTGCTAGGTTCATAAAAACTAGCGCAGGGCTATCGCTCATGGGTGACCTCCAGAAACTACAGGAGTTTGCATAGCTTTATTTAGCTCTATTAGGTTCAAAGAATGTGCCAGGCAGATTCTCAGTCCAAAAATAATCTCCTTTTATTGGTGCTCCAAATGCACTCACGGCGGAGTGAGCTGAGCTAAATGAAAGCGTTGGTGCCGCCAGGCGCAGGGATTTTTACTGAGTGGTGAACGTTTTTCCCCTCTGTGAGAACTTTACTGTTTCCTTCCTCTAAGAGAGCCTGTGCTCAGATGCAAAGAAAGTTGCTCAGGGCAGATCTTCCAGAAGTCATTTTATTTGACAAAGACTCTTAGTTTAAGCCCCCGGTGTGGAACATTTAAAATTTTTATAGGTTTTTCCTAGTTTTTAAAGTAATTTGCATTTAACTAAAGAGATACTGATCTCTAGCGCAAATGGCAAAATGTGTTCTTTGCCCTCTTTTTAACTGGAAAATTTGGATTCATAAGAGTCATTGGGTGAGGTAATTTTCCCTATAAAGTACTTCTAATAGCTTGACAAATCTTAACCATATCCCTTCTGGACCAGGAGCTACACCTTATGTTATCTTTTCCTGACTACTGCAATGCTGTGGTACATTCCTCTCTGAGAGCTGCACACTAGGAAACAGGCAACGTAAGACACAAGAACTTGAGATTCAAAGAGGCCCCTTTGTATCTAACATGTCATCGCTGGTCACGGCTAATGATACATTTGCCATCATTCCTGCCGTGTGAGAGGAACCCCCACTGAATTTTCCAAAGGCCATCGATGCAGTGAGCATGTCTTACTTCCCTAGACCTAGGATTTCATGTCTCTCCCTCCTTTGCTCCTGCCCACCTTGCACCTTGATAAGGGACCAGTGCAGGTGTGAGGTGTCGGTCCTCTCTGTCTCTCTTTCGGGCTGGATTTTGGACGCCACTACAGAGAGAGGGAACCCCAAGCGCCCACGTCTAGTGGCAAGCGTGTGTATATTTTATTCCCCCACACTGAGCACCTAGAAGGTCCCAGAAAAATCCTCCTAAGTGGCTATAAGCTGTGTTTGTAGGAGGTTCCTACAAAGGTCCTAGAGAACAGAGCCTAAGAAAAGTATCTCAGAAAAAAAAGAGTGAAAAGAGAAGATGGGGTGAGGATAGTTCGGGGGAATGATGTTCATACCTTTTATAGGTTTCTTGCTGGCTGGAAATGTGACTGGGAGTTGGTTGGTACATATGAAAAGAACTCAAGCGCAGCTGGCAGAAGAGGGAGGCTTTTGGTCCTGACTCAGAGGAAGAAAATACTCGCCTCTAACTGGGTCTAAGAATCTCATACGTGTACATAGTCTCAGCATGAGAGAATGACCTCTCTCCCCAAGGACATGTGAACAGACAAGAGGACACTAGCATCAAATATATTCCATAAAGGTTTGGCCTTAAAAAAGGGAGGGGAGAACAACTGATTGCATGTTTAGGTTTGTAGAACTTACATAGCATCTTCATTTGAGTGGTGACAACCATAATGCAGGGGTGGGAAAGCCATTGGTGGGAAGTGATAGCATAAAACAGGAGCTCATGTCCTACACACAGTTGTGCAACTAGTGAGCCGATCTTATGCAAATCACCTTAGTTTACTCACTTGCGAAGAAGAGGTTCCGAAGGACACCCTCTCTAGCCCCTTTCAGCTCTAATTGTCCAATGGGCACAGTTATCACATCGAGCCATTCTAATAGCAGAGTTTAGAATCAGACCTCTGGAGACATCCCAGTGGGTGACCTGGACCCTTCCATTGCAATGTCTTACAACTCCATGCAAGGTCAGAGTGTCTCAGCAGCTCCCCCAATGATGGGATTGCTGGGTTCTGCCAGTTTCCCAATTTATTGCATGAAGAGACTGAATGATAAATTAGAAGAACTGATGCCTTTAGCTACCTCTTAGTTCCTACAGTCATTGTTATTCTAACAGCAAAAAATTCTTAGAGGCTATCATACTTTAATTTGTATCTATAGAAACACTTCAAGTGCAGCTGTTACTCATTAGACTCCAGTACTACAGGAAAAAGGGGAAAAATAAGTAAATTTTTATTTACAGTCAGCTTTCATAGTAGAAGTCTCTTAATCAATAAAAAGATGTGCTTGGTACTAAAAGCAAAAAAAAAAAAAATACGCTTTCTTAATACAGTGGTAAAGATGGTGGGCACATTTCCCAGATTGTAAGTACTATTCCAGTTTTCTTATTTTCCTCATAAGTATGCTCACTCTTCTTAGCCCACGTGACTGGATTTTGAATAACAAAATGCAGTTACACAGGGACTAGGCCTCTCCTAAATGGGCATGTGTACTCTACATGCACATAAGCATACACATGCATTGGTGTACATTAAAGATAATTTCCACCTGCAAAAGAAGCAGCTGTTCTGTGAGACAGTGCACTCCCTATCCATGAAAATCTTTAAGCAAGCCTGGATTCTGTCTGCCAGGAATACTGGAGGAGGAATTCCAGATCCCAGAAAAGGTTTGATGCCATCACTTAGAAGCTCTCAACTCTGAATCCTATGGTGTGCGTTACTATTTTTCCTCCCTAAATTCATTTAAAAAATTGACTTGACATTTCTACTGTGTTTCGTGTGTTGGCAGGTACTTTAACAAACACAAGAGAGAAACCGAATGACAAGTTAGAAGGTTTGTGGTGCTGACATTTGGATACATTTGCACCTGGGATGTTGGACACGCTTGCACCTGGAAACCAAAGTCTCTGGTAATAAAATCCTTCATGGCAGCGACCGTTCTCTGAGAAAACTGCACATGCTTTGGAAAAATAAAACTCTGTTTGCCTCATGGAATCTCTGTGTGGTGAACAATCCTATTCCCACGTTTCACAGGCAGAACACATGAAAATTAGCAATCAAGTATTTGTAAATAAGATGGAATTATTGCTCCCAACCATTTGACATTGGGGACAAAAACCCACCTGAGTTTTATACTCTGTAGACTCACACTTAGTTACTGATTCCAGCCTTCCTCCAGGAAGACCCAATTTCTGAGAGAATCGATTTTCCTTGATCCCTTGTCTCATCTCAACATTTAATTCAATTCAAGACTTGAGTTCCTCATCGCTTTTATTTCATCTCCAAGAAACAGCAAGGAATAAATTGCCTTGTCAACCCCATTGCTCATCCTATATCATACTATGGTTAGGATCAGACTTCTTCTTCCTAAAAGTTTTCCTTTTAAGAGCCTGGCTGAGCAGGTGTTACCTAGCAACACGGAATTTCAAAATTGTTTACGATGGTGAACGTGGAGTTTAGTGGGGGTAGGAGATAGGGGAAGAGGTGATGGCAGCCCAGCAAGAAAGTCCCCTGTTGTTCTTTCCTAGTCCCCTTCCCAGGGAAGGCAGTTCTGCTGTATTGAATATCCTGTTTCCTGAAAGCCAGCCTCTGAGATCAGTATGCTCAGGAAATTACATCATCGCAGAATTCACTCACACTGACCCTAGGTGCACCCATATTCCAGCATTTGCCCTCTAACCCCATCTCCTTAATCACATTTGCACGCTGTCTCCACTCTTTTTAGTAATATTTAGAACCTTTCTACAGCATATTCTATTTTGCAAGTCATTTATCAATGCTAATTCATCTCTTCTCACCTTTTTATTCCTTTGAGGTAGAGCCCTGTGATTAGTAATAATAACAAAACCCTGGTATTTGGCTTTTCTATAGCTTCTGTCTCCTGAGAATGCTACAAATATTAACAACACATAGTGGTGTCCCAGCACGGCTTAGGTCACAGAAGGAGTGGGGAAGAAGGCAAGCCCAAGTGGGGTAAATTGAAGGTTGGGTTGGACCTGAATCAAGATGCCGGTGTTAATACCCCTGGCTACTCTGGAAAAGTTCCAGGATTGCTTAATGATGAAAAGCAGTAAGGCTGTCAGAATTTGCCCTGAATATATATGGGATTAGGCCAGCTCCCAAAATTCTCCAAGGTGCCTTGGGGTCAAGGGCTTTCGGCATAAGGTAAGCCTTTTTGATGATATAAAAATGCCAATAGCCCCAGATGCAAAAAAATGCAGGATTGGTAGGGGTGTGTGGGGTGGGAGCGCGGGGGGAGAAATCATTCCATGAAGGTTTTCTATTACACCCATTTCAATTCTCAGTACTTGTAAATTATAATTTGTTATCTTGAGAAAAAAAAATTTTTCTAAAACTAAGACAAGTCTGGCTCTTTTATAATACTAGTGGCCTGATAAAAACAGCTTCAATTTTTCATCAAATAGTTATAATACAGCAACTTAATCATAATGTAAGGTTATAATGCTTATGAAAATGTAAGGTTATGCTTAATAACAGTGTAAGGATATCCTTTAACTGCATTCTAGAAAGACAGCTACACTCTGACATATAATTCAATAGTGAAGCAAGGAAGGATTACCGACAGGTTTACTAACTCCATTTATAGAAATTTTTAAGGCTCTTCTTTTGAGTGAAACCTTTCAAATTAAGAATTTAATCAAAATTGTTGAAACTATGGGAAAATAAGAAATAGATTATTAATCCATAAGGGTTAATGTTAGTTATTAGGAAGGACTTCCTGATCCTGAACAATCGTTTATATAAATGCATACTCTTTCCTGGAAATGTGAACTGGAATAGATCCTACTCTCATTTGGACTGCCAAGATAAAAATAACTCCTGTATCATATACTTTGTTCCTCTGTCACAACATCACTTTCCACTTGATATTATATTTGTGTGTATATATAATTTAGAGTCTAGATTCTAGACCTATTGATCAAGTTCAAGTTTCTTAAAGGACAGGGAACTTTGTACCCTTCAGAGTACTTAACACAGAACTATGCACACATATTGAGTAAATGTTGCAATAAAGCAGACTTACATGCCCCTCACCCCCAACAAAAGGTGCCAGAGTCTCCAAAACTTGCTGTTGGAATTCTGTTTGCCACCCAGAGAACAAGGGTTATAGTTTTCCCACTTTACATTAACCTCTTAGGATTATGTTTGTCACTCAAACAAAAGTAGGGGAGGAAAAAGAGGGGAAGAGAAGAGGAGGAAATAGAGGGGGAAGAAGAGAAAGGGGGGGAAAGGAGAGGGAAAGAATGAAACAGAGGAAAATATCACAATTCAATGTTCCTGAAATAAAAACAAATGCATGCAAAAGAAGAAAAAGAAGGAAAGGAAGAAAGGAGGGAGGGAGGGAGGGAGGGAGGGAAGGAGGAAGAGGGGGGTAAGGGAGGGAGGGAGGGAGGAAGGAAGGAAGGAAGGAAGGGAGGGAGGGAGGGAGGGAGGGAGGGAGGGAGGGAGGGAGGGAGGGAAAGAAGGAAGGAAATTTCTTCTCAATGATGCCAGAATCCACTTGAGTAACTCTGTAAAAACTAGTTGGTTCTTAGGACTTAGTTAAGTTTGGCCTAATTAAATCCATCAGCAGTCTCTAAAAGACAGTACATTATATTTCATTCCTAGGTTGGTTAATAAAGATTTTTTACCCAAGTTTTGCTTGCTGGCTGGCATGCAACCCATCTACTTTATTTCGTTTATTCATTCAACAAATACTTTTTGAACAATGACTTTCCAGATTTGTGACTGGCACTAGAAAGACAGTGCTCAACAAAACACATCTTACCCTACCCTCTCTACAGTCACCTGAACACCCAGTTAGTGCTATCATCCATCCCCAAATTTTGTCAAGCAAGTACCTATTCTTTTATAAAAATATATTTTTACTGATTTTGAGAGAGAGAGAGAGAGAAACATCCATGTGAGAGCATAATATTGATCAGCTGCATAACCCAGGCATATGCTCTGACCAGGAATCGAACCGACAACCCTTTGGTGCACGGGTCGACACCCAACCAACTGAGCCACACTGGCCAGAGCAAACAAGCACCTTTTCATCACATTATCTTCTGTTGCCTAAACAAAACCATCAGTACCTTCTCCCTGGAACCTAGCCTTTTCTAATGGACAACTTCTGATCCACTCATGCATCCTTCGTTCTGATGCCAATGGCAGTGCCTGCATCTAGCCAACCTTCTGCTCGCTCCCTAGGCTCTCATGTCCTGAAATTTCCATCTTGCTGAATAGTTT
The DNA here is from genome assembly GCF_963455305.1 of Plecotus auritus. Classification (NCBI taxonomy): domain Eukaryota; kingdom Metazoa; phylum Chordata; class Mammalia; order Chiroptera; family Vespertilionidae; genus Plecotus; species Plecotus auritus. The sequence continues at coordinate 27,353,317 of NC_137778.1, forward strand.
CTATAATTTTATTCCATTCATACTCTTCCCAGAATCACACCATGATCAGGTGGCCCATATCTAATCTTGACCCAATAAAAACATTTGAATATTTAAAGTCCAATATATATTATAATTACTCTTATCACATAAGTTCTTACATATAAGGAGTGGTGAAGAAGTCAAGTTTTGCCAAATGTATATCTCTCACATTTTCACATTTAAACACTAGGTTACTAATGGTAACTCCTGATTGTGTTTTGGATGTTTGACTATAAATCAAAGCTAAGACCCAGCCCACTTTTCTCATCCACACCACACACACTTGAACTGTTCTTGGTGGCAAAATTGACTATGAGAATAATTCCCCTTCCCCAGTCTATTCACTATTCAGCTCAAAGTTCATGGCTTCCATTGGCATGGCAACTCCATCCTTTGTGACTTTTCTTTATCTTGCCCTGATCATGACTCCATTCTGGAACCCGTAACATCTTGCTGATTTAGGGTTCACATGTCTGCTTCTTCTAAACTTCGAGCTCCTAGTGGGCAGGGACCAGACCTTGTATGACAGTATTTCTGTTGCTTATTACAGTGCCTAGAACACTAGGTTCTCTGCAAATGTTGAATGAATGGAAGGGATGAGAGGAGGGAGAATGAAATACTAAATCTCTCTCTCTCTCTCTCTCTCTCTCTCTCTCTCTCTCTCTCTCTCTCTCTCTCTCTCTCTGTCACACACACACGCGCGCACACACACACACACACACACACACACACACAGTATTAAATCTGATCACTTTGCTCTCCAGCTCTCCACATGCTTCCTCTTTTGCTAGGACAGGATCCAACCTCAGTGCCCCAAGCTCCCCACACCTCACCCCATATCGCCACCTGGTGTCTAAAAGCAAGAAAAATACCTAATAAATGAAAATTATTTTTTCTTTATTTTTTAAAAATTTCAATTACAGTTGACATACAATATTTTATTCATTTCAGGTGTACAACAGAGTGATTAGACATTTCTATACTTTGTGAAGTGATCATTCCAATAAGTCTAGTACCCCTGGCATGATACATATTACAATATTGACTATATTCCCTATGCTGTACTGTAAATCTCCTGACTGTTTTATAACCGCCAATTCATACTTCTTAATCCCCTCATCTGTTTAAAATAATAAATATCAGAACCCTGGAGCCATATACTGAAAGTTTTAATTATATCAGTCTGCAGTACCTTTTAGCCTCTGATAGCCAGGAATAAGCATCATTCATTCATTCTGCTCTTTAATGAGTTCCTCCTGTGTTCTAAGAGCTTTAGACTTACCCTAAATTAATATCAATCCAATAAAAATATCTTAAAAATTTTTTGTCTACATATATATAGTAAATATATATTTTCATTAGGCTTTTGAGATAACAGAAAATAGTAAAGGTTCCCTTTACTGCCTCTAAGAAGCTGAAGAATCTGAGATTTGGGTACCAATGGACTAGAGGAAAAGTCTCCTGATGGATTTGGTACAACTTCAAATAAAATATTCCTGGAGAGAAAAAAAGAAGCTCTCAAATGACTACATTTAGCTCAGATTATAATTCATCTGATTTTAAATGTGCACTGATGATAATTTTATTGTCACACAACTAAGAACCAAAAGATGCAAAGCTAAAGAATAATATGGATTTTGCTTGAACTTGAATCACCACAAAATCATCAGAATAGTTTGAATAATAAAATCAGCAATTATACAGTGAAGCTATAGGAGGCAAAACAAAACAATAACATCTCAATCAGAGATTCCTAGTCAATAGTCCTCAAAACAAAGAGAGTTTTCAGGGTTCCAAAATAAAATGGGGGGAGGGTGGATTACTACAACACAATGAGGTTTTCATAAGTTAAATGCACCCATTTGCTTAATTTGCGATTACAGTCATTTTATTATCTTGGTGTTCTACTGTCCTTTCTTTTATGAAATGATACAGTCAGAAAATGGTAGGAGGTTTCTTCAAAGGAACTTACTTGGCTAAATAAATAAGGGTACCAGATTTTTTTTAAATAAAATTTTACTAGCAAATACATTTTTAAAGTCTGGATAACCCTGAGCAAAAGACTCTGAAATTCATTTTGAAGAGCTAAAGTTGGAGACCTTTGAAACATACCTGACTTTATATTATCTTGAAGATCAAATTTAAAAATCCAATTGCTCTTTCAAATGGATTGGTGAAATAAAAGCAATTTTTAAGAAAAATAGAAAAAAATCAGATACCTTAAATTTGCCACAAGTATAGCCCGATTCCAGAGATATCTACCAGCACCTGGTAACATTACATTTTTCTGGCCCACATTTTACTTTGAGTTTTATTGTTTCCCTTAATTCTTTTTTTAAAAAAAATATTTTTATTGATTTTTTACAGAGAGGAAGGGAGAGGGATAGAGAGTTAGAAACATCGATGAGAGAGAAACATCAATTAGTTGCCTCCTGCACACCCCCCACTGGGGATGTGCCTGCAACCAAGGTACTTGCCCTTGACTGGAATCGAACCTGGGACCTTTTAGTCCCCAGGCTGATGCTCTTTCCACTGAGCCAAACCAGTCAGGGCTCCCTTAATTCTTAATTCACACTGCTCTCTGGGTCCAAAGTCAATAGGGGCTTGAAGGTTTTATTTCCCAAAGATCTCTAGGTCAATAAATTTAATACCAATAATTATAATTAATTTTTAGAGAGGTATCACAATGGATCTAGAGGTCATTCTACAAATCAATGTATGTACAGCCTAGATGTTTTGACTACTAAAGCAAAGAGTAAGCAACATGCTGCTTCTCAAACAATATATACTTTAGCTTTAAGCAAAATCTATTTCTGTCTTGCCCCTTCTCTTTTCCCCTCTTTGTTTTTTCCCATTCTCTCACCACAAAGCTTTCTGGATTGAGTAGAAGTATTTGGTCACTTGCTCTTTGACCCCCACAGTCTCCTGAGACTATATATTCATTTTAAGAATGAGTCCCTTTAGTTACCTAAAGTGTCCTCAGACTAAATCGTTTCCAGATGCTTACAAATATTTCAAGGACATAGCCACACAGTTTTTATGGCTGAGTGATAAAGGACTCCGCGGTGTCTGGTCCATTGTAAAATAAGGATCAAGTACTTATTAAAAAATAACTTCCATTTGGTATTTGCTACATGCCAGGCCCAGTGCCAACCATGTTGGATACATTATCTCATTGAACACTCACGACAACCCTAGGTGGGTGATGTTGTGACCTTCATTTTTGAGAGAAGGAGGGTCAGGCTTTCCACAGGACAAGCAAGTGAGGGAAGGGGCGGCCATGCCAAGTCTGAATTCTTAGTCCCTGGTTTCTGCTGCTGTCTCAGAGCAAAACTCTCCTACTGTTGGCTTAGAACAGCCAAGAAAGGAAAGAACTCACCAAAGTCATGGGGTAACCCTGGGCATCCCAAGAAATTTCCTTTGAGAGACGAGGGAGGGAAGTCTGTAGTCTCACCCAGTACCTCCAAAGGACTCACTCACCGAAATGTCCAATGCCAAACTTTGCCCATTACTTAAAACCAGCTTTCACGTTTGGCATTTCAAATTTGCCTCTTTAGTGCTTGTACTGCTCCTTACACTATTCTAAATGATCAAGGTGACCTTTAAAAAAAGGAAAAACCCTCCATATCATAGAAATGTTTTTTCTTTAACTCTGTGTTACTCTGAGAAGAAGCTGCTGTAAATAAGAAAACTTACATTGGGGGTGGGAATGGGGAAGAGCCCAACCAACTCCTGATTTTTCTGACTAATGGAGAGAAGCAAGCCATAACTGTTTACAAGGTACTCAAGCAGTGTTAGTTCCATTCCCCAAAACACAAGGTAGTCCGAAAGCCTTCTGTATCTATGCTTGGGAAATATTCTACAGTTTCCTTGTTTCCAAGTACCTAGGAGACAGACATTTCTAATGTGCTTTCGCTGGCCTTACTTTCCAGTGGAGTCCCTCTGATAATGAAGTGAAGGGACTCGAAAGTTAGAGATACAAATTTTAAAAGAATCCACCATGTGGGAACTCCATGTGCAGGCAATTAAGAGGTGACTGTTTGTCCTGGACATGTCTCCCTGGAGTGGACTGAGCGAGCTGCCGCCGCCGCCGCCGTCCCCTACCGATGTTAAATGTCATCTACCCATGTCACCTCTTCCTCTCTTCTCATCACACAGCTACCCCCCTAAGGCTAGAATCTGAATGAGTGTCAGAAATTGCTGACCTTGGAAAGTTATATTTTCCTTAGTCCCCTCCCCAAGGCACCACAAAACTCTCAGAAATTTGACCTTGCTGAAAACCATGGGATTGTTTGAATGAGAAATTCTCTTCCCCACTTGTCTTCCTTCCCCTTCTGCTCCCTCCACCTCCCCTGGCCCCCTCCCCTGCCAGTCCCCCACCATGGCCCTTTTTAAAGAAAAGCTTGTTATAAAACACACAGAGCTGCCCGCTTTCGCCCTCCTGGTCCTCTAAGCCAGCATTTTCTCCAAGCTGCCATTCTCCACTCACCAGACCATATTTTTAAAAAATGTCTGGAACACAAACAGCAACTTGTTTTTTGTACCCTTGACTAAAAATCAACCGGGTATTTTTTTTTTATTTTTTTTAATACGTCATGTTGTTTCAAATCATTTTTAAGTGGGTTTAACGCTGGTGAAAGGTGCCAGATTGACAGCCTGGAGGCGGAGGTCTGTGTTTTTAACGGTAACAGAGTGAAGCAACTCCGGCCAAGGAAATTCACAGGCCTCCCCTCCTGCTCGGAAGGGCTCTTGTGGGATTGAGCAGGTACACGTCCATTTGACATTTGCTTGCTTACTGTTTATATTGTTATTAACTTACACTATTTTGATTTGTAAAAAAAAAAAAAAAAACACCAAAAAAACAAAAACTTCAGGTCTCGTTCAAATGTGGCCTCTTCCCAAAAGCTTTTATTCATGTATTCCTGCTCAGTGTGAAAACTTCACCCTCGGAATCCCTACTATTTTATTACCCTCTTGTAGAGTTTTACAGTTGTGATGATCAGGCCTCAAATCATACACATCCATTTTCCGTATTGTACCCCCTCCAGCCTCCATGGTTAAAAAAAGATCACCATTCCACTTTACAGACAGGTAACAGAGGCCCAGTGTGGTACACATAGGCAGAAATGCAGGCAGAAAGCAAATCAATGATTTTCTGATTCCAAATTCTTTTATTCTCCACCTATGAAAGCAAGTAAACTTCCTCATCTGGGTCAAAGCACTGTAATTCCCAAATCCCCTTCCCTCTACACGTCTTGCAGGCCACCTTCGCAGCTCCCCTGGCCTGGAGTCCGCCTGCTGAGGGCTGCTGAGCTGTGCCGTGCCCTAATCCACTGCTGGTCCAGATGTGAATCACCCTTTCACAGGACTTCCCAAGCCCAAGCTGACCAAGACCAGCCTTACCCACCGCCCCTCAGTCCCCGGCATCAGGACATGTGCTGGGCTGGTGGTTCCAGCCACAGTCAGTATAAACTGATTTATCCTGACCCAATTTCCTCTGCTCTGTTTTTCAGATTCTTAACGAAAACTTTAGAAGAAGCTCCGAAGAACAGGTAAGCCTAATAAAACCTCAAGTAAAGTTCTGTGGCAAAGCCAATATTTCAGGAAAAAATACTGATTTAATTCCCTGTGCTAAGAAATTAATACGCTGATTGTCTCCGAGTTGGAGTCTGGAAGTCAGGGGACTGTCATCTTGTCCCAAGATTCATTTTATATGAAGTCCAGTTTTTCCTGTCAAACACTGAAATTTTCTGCATGATCTGCATAATCAATTGCATAATTATACGCGTATGCTGACTCTAACCTATCATTTGCCAAATTACTTGAAACATCATGAAAACTGTTGGAGTATTTAAAATGCTGAGAAAGATGAGCTAGGAAGGAATTTCTTAACTCTCATGGTGCTTCAAGCATCAAGAATTTGGGGTTTGAAATCTTCTTTAAAAGCAAGAGTTTCTTCTGATCGTTTTCCAACTAGTGGTTCCTAACAGGTTAGGAATTCCTACAAAAGCCGGGAATCACCTGCAGGTCACAGAAAGTTCCATCTGTGAGGAAGCACAGGGAGGGACCAAGCCCCTGTGAGACAACATGCCCTAGAAGCAGGCGTGCAGAATGAAAGACGGGAGGGATTGGGGGTCGCTGTTACAATTTTGAGCTGGTTCCACCCGGTAGCTTGAGGTATCGTTGAATGACTGGTTTGGAGGGTGGATGATGTCAGGATTGGACATGTTAAAATTACACTGATGGTGAGCTATGTGAGGGTTGGTATTCATTTCCCCATTCGGTGATTGGCTCTTTTGGCAAGAGCCCATCCTTCAGAATGCTTGGCACATGCTGATCACAATATTTGTTAATCCAATGGCCGGCATAGGTGAAATGTTCCGATTTCAGCTATGATGACTGTTCCATTGTTTGGAGAGAAGATCCTTTAGCTGTACCCTGCAGACACACATATGGGGAGGCCCTGTGACCTAGGAAATACCCAAATCACTTCTCGAGGCCTTTCTGTTACCCAAGTCCTCACAGAGCTGAATTGTAGCCGTTAGCAAAGCTGCCTTCCGATGTTTTGCTAAATTACAAAGAGGCCACTTTTGCAGAACTTAAAACAGAACCCTTCCTTTCTGGGCAAATTATAGGCAGTACCTGAATTACAGGCTCTATCTTTTCAAATAACAAACTCAAGACAGAATTGCTTCCATTTCACACCCTGCTACATCCACCCAACTTCTTCTCCTTTGGCAACTGCTTCTAGGGACCCAGGCAGGGAACGGCTGCAAGTTTGAGAGAAAACCTGGGTACAGAAAGAAAGAAAAGATGAGGCTAAGAAAAGTAAGTGTCCTGGGTCAGTCCTCCAGGCATATACCAATGCAGTGGGCTCCTGTCTACTGCTGTCGCACTGAGAATATAAGCCCAGCTCCTCGCTGTGACCTAAAAGGTCCCATCACTTGGCCTCTCCATATCTCCCTGAACTCATCTCCCAAACTGCCATCCCTTGCTGTCTCCCAGTCACACTGACCTTCTTTCTTGCACATATCAAGTTTGCTCCTGCCTCAGGGCCTTTGCACTTGCTGTTCATGCTGCTGCCTGAGAGGCTCTGCACCCTGATCTTCTTTTCATTCATATCCCTACTCAAATAAGCCTATTTCACTCCTTTTATGGAACCTGCCATTATTTATAATAGAATTATTTATTTAGTTGCTTGTATGTTTTCTTGTTTATGGCCTCTCTGTCCCAGGAGAATGTATGGTTTATGAGAAAAAGCAGTTCGTGTTTTTCACAGAAGCTCAGGACGCAATCTGTGTTTGTCAAACATATGAGCAAATGGGTGAGAGAAAGGGAATGGAATATGAGTCTGTCCTGTGATCATAACAGACCTAAAACTAAGTTTCCAACTGTGTTTTATCAGCAAATCCCAGAAAATGGGGCCTTAGGGTACCCAGGATTTAATGAATGTTTGTCCCATTGATGACAATTCAGTACATTGTTTTCCATTCAGCTATTGTTCTAAGTGTTTATCTTCCTCACTGGGATGCTCAAGGCACCGAAACCTTAGTGGCATCTTTAAGAAACCATGCAACATGATCATGACACAAAGGGAGACATGAGAGCATGTGGGAGGAGGGGTGGCTTCAGACATTGGTGGCCACGGATGGGTGTTGAAGAAGGTTGCCCAGAGATTAAGTTCATCTAGTTGTAAATTTTTCCCAGCACGGGTCCTATACCAATAAAGAGGGAAAGACATCCCTCACTACTGAGCCGCTTCTAGGATTCAACACTCTGGCTGCTTCCGTTGTCACGGGAGTTCCTATCATATGTTTACTTGCCTTTCGGAGGCTTCCTGGGAACCTAATCGCCACTTACAACGTTGCATTTGGAAAAATTAATTTCCAAACAACCAAATCAGACTATCTGGTTGAATCTTCAACCGACTTGTCAAAAATATATTGCTGTTTTTCCAATTTCATAGGACTATTGAGGAGGGGGCGGGGTGACATGTTCAAGGCCAGGCCATAATCAGCATTAACTGCTGATCTTCAGGAAAGCTTTCTGGCTTACCTGGTTTCTGCTCTAGGACTATCTTCCAACTCACTCTTTCATTCAAGTTCACTGAGCCCCATAATTAACCTCAATTTGCTGCTTAGCCATCACTGAAGTACTCAGTGCCATCAAGGCTTTTCTTGGCAAAGGTATAATTTTCTGAAGGATTATTTGCATTCTTTTCATTTGCAATCCCAATACTACAGTTGCAGGAGTTCCGTGTTCCACAGAATAAACATCACAGAAAAGCCACTTAACTCAATCACCTCCTTCCAATTTTCTAGCCACTGGAGGTTAAATGAGAGGATAATGGAATATGGGGTAACAGAGTGGTGAAGACAACTTCTAGTTTTGTCAGGAATAACTTTGAGGCTTCAGGCAAGTTGCTAAGCCTCCTCTGAATCTTAAAGCCCAATTTATAAATGGGGGCGGGGCGGGGGGAGAAATAGTACCCACCACTGTGCATTATTGTGAACATTTAAAGAACGTAGGTAGTATAAATCACCCAGTACAGTACCTGGTCAGGACAGGTGCTCCATACATCGGAATTTCTTTCTTTTGCTCCTTTCCCAATGAAAGACCCAAGGGCACTAGGTAAGTAGGGTCATCTCTGAGCTTCAGGACCAAACACACACAAAAAAATATAGAAACCAATCCCGGTTCCCTTTGCTAACCCAGAAACCTTCTTTGTTATCTGATATAGTTTAGGCATTCTTCTGGGTTAACAGGAATAGAACCACACTTTCACAGTCACATTACAGAAGTCAGTACCACATGGGGAATGATCTTTCTATGGAAGCATTATGCTTAGTACTCAGAACACTGTATTAAAACTAGGAAGCCCTGCTCTCTGATAACTGTTGCCCCGAAATGAAAACTCATTGAAAAGGCGAGTCAGCTGGGATAAGTTTCGGACCATCACCACCACGGCCAGCATCTTCAGGGACGTTATGACACTTGGTGAATTACTTCTGATGTACTCAATTTTGCAACAACAGGATTTGCGGGAGCATAACCACAAAGCTCCCCTGGGTACGCTGCCAGTGTGCTCCACAAATGACGAAATACAAAATAAACAACAGCTAACTGGGAATTATGCAGTTGTAATTCCACCAAGGGGCTTCCCATGATGTCATAAACCACCCAAGCAAAGATCACGTCACAGAAGGATCCCAGAAGGACCTGGAATCCTGTAACTCCGCAGGGGTCTCTGCCACAGAGGTGGCCCCAGGAAAGCCTTTCCCCCATGGGTTTTGCGCCTCTCATCTCTGCAAGGGCCTTCCTTTCTTATTCTCCCCCTCTGGGCTTTCCAAAATCACAGTCACCCTGCTTCCTTAAATGAAGTTCCATTCTAATTAGTTACATGGTCTGTCATTTAAGAGGCCCATGCACTCTTTGGACAGCAATCTAGGAAGTGCGTGTACTTCATTAAAAAAACACACACCAAAGCCTGATATTTAATAGAAAATTCATTTAGGACAAAAACCCTGGGACATACCTTAAAAGGAGATATTTTCGGTGGAACGTTAGTGTGCGCCAAGTTTAGTACCCCACTCATGGAATAAATGTGCCTTCAAACATGGCCAACTTGGAACGGTTAGGTTGAGATTTCAAATACACCCTTCCCCTAGTCAGTGTCTGAACAGGGGGGGGATGAAAACTTGGCTTTCTCAGACCACATAGAAGAGAAATCAACCAAATTGCGGACATATAAGAAAAAATGCTTTATCAACCATCAGAAAGGAAGGAAGGACTCTGTTAAAAAAAGAACACCAAATACTGAACTTCAACTTCCTAAATATGGCGCACTTTCATCTGAAAGCTTACTTAAAACTAAAGGTCAATTGCAAATATTCATACCTGTGTGATGATAAGCCCCTTCGTTGACCCATGCTTTTTCTTCTAGAATAAGGGCTGAGATAATGATTACCTAAAATTAGTCATAGGGTTTTTATAGTCCCCAATAATTGCCTCCATCCTCTTTCCTTTGTTTTATGTGAAAAACTTAAAACAGGGCCCGGCACCTAGTAAGTGCTTTGTGCAGGCTCTGGTTTTATCTCCCACGTGTTTGTTCCCTCTTTCATTTACCCAATAACTGCTTATTGAGCTGTCCACAATACAAAAAGCACCAGGATCAGTGCTCTGAAGTATCAAATGTCTGCCTCTTTGCCCTTGTCTTCACAACCTTATGTATCTGGTGGAAGAGAAAAGACGAACGCTTCGGGGGGTTGACAATGGATCGCAGGAGGTACAGTGGAGGGCGTGAGGAAATACATCCTTCAGTACCAATTACTATGTGAGAGTATGCTCTAAGAGAATGTTTTCAAACTTTTCAGTATGTAAAAATCATCTGGGATATTTTAAATGCACGTGGTTTAGGAGATTCTGATACACTGGGTAAGGGCCGGGCCCTGGAATCTGCAGGGGAACTAGGCATCACACTTTAAGATATATATGATCGAATTCGTAAGCACATCAGAGAAAGAGTCGGCTTATCTGTCATTTCTTTTATCCCTTGTTTCTCAATAGTTAGAAATAAACCACATGTGGGAGAGACATAGAAAGAAATGAAGGCAATAAAGGCCGAGGGAAAGTTTTCCTAGATGAGGAAGGACTCCATGCTCTCCAACGAAGAATCTATACCCCCAATTTAGAAACTCTACAGAATCCCCTAAAACACAAACAGCATTTTTAGCAAGCATACACTTTCCCATACGTCACAATTCATCTTCCCAACAGAGCTGTGCTCCTAGTCTCTAATATCCACTGGTCATGTTTAAGAGAAAACCTGACTTTCTCTTGCATAAGGCACATAAAGCACATGGTAAACTGCTTCTCTAGACACAAGCACAAACTAGCTGTGCAATAAACTGGTATCTAACTGCTACACCCATGGTGATCCATTTCTTTCACATGTTCCACAAGTGTTAGGCATGCTGATGTATTACCGAAGAACACCAGGGAGATTTAATTGTTAATTGCTTGACAAAATAATAATAAAGAGTCCTAGATGCTTCATGATATAGAAATGCAGTCTGTATGTCTCCCAGGTTTATCAGATTTCAAAGCCATACATATGAAAGCAGGTCACATGTCAGACTGAGGACAGAATGTTTATCTTACTCAACTGGTTAGGAAATCTAAGTTGGCAAAACAATGGCAACTTTATGTATAATCACAGTTAACATGGTGAGTATTATTCATGTACAAAAATTTAAGTAAACCACACAAAAATCTCAGAGGAGTGGTGAGACAGTGCTATGTTAGTGACATTCTACTTATGGAGGAAATTGAACATGGTTGGTCTCCTGGAAACTTGCTGGCTATGGTAGGTGTGGGATAAGCAGTCTTGAAACCTGGTGTCCTAAGCATAGGCCATATATCCTGACTAAATTGGGGGAGGGCATTTATCTTCAATCACTACCAAGTCCGTGGTGATGGGTGAAGCAAATGGAAATATGAAAGGTTGGTGTCATCTGAAAGTTTAAAAAGATGTGCATCACTTTCATGCTAAAGAGGGGAAGGGGGACCTGAAAGAGAAGACCGTAGCCAGGAACTTCTGGGCCAGACTCCTGGCTCTGCCGGGCACTTCTGTGTGGCCTTATGAGTGTCACTAAACAATCACAAGCCATCAGTGTCTAACTGTAGATCAAAAATGGATGTCTACTGAGTCAGTGGGTGACATGCTATCAAAGTGACTTTTGGAGTAGGGAATATTTCCAATTTTAGTGACAATAAGTGGCATTAAACATTGGTTGAGAAACCACATTGAATATATATCTGAGCCTGGAATAACTGATTCTTGTCAGAGATGTTGTGGCAGTGTGGGCAGGTAAAGGGGAAGCATCTAGCTGATGCCTTCAATGGGAAGAAAAGTAGAGTATTGAGGTCTTTGTTTACATTATCTCATTATTCCAAACAACAGATTTGTCTAAAGTCAACCAGCAAGTACAGTACCACACCCCCCTTTATCCACAGGGGATATGTCCCAAGATCCCCAGTGAATGCCTGAAACCATGGATAATACTGAACCCTATATAAACTATGTTTTTCCCTACACATACATTCCTTTTCACTTAAAGGAAGCACTTCCCAGCTTCTGGTTGGCATATCCAAATAGCCAGCATCTCTGCTCTTGTGCTTGTGGGCCATTAGTAAGTAAAATAAGGGAGACTTGAACACCACTGCTGCAATACCAAGGCAGTGGGTCTGATCACTTGGACAGCTGCTAGGTGACTAACAGTAACATCAACAGTGTGGATGCTGGATAAAGGGATGATTCACATCCCAGGGGCACAGAGCAGGACCAGTGAGAGTTCATCCCACTACTCAGAATGGCATGCGATTTAAAATATATGGGAATCATTTATTTCTGGAATTTTCCATTTAACATTTTTGTACCATTGCTGACCAGGGTGAACTGAAACTAAAAAGTGAAACAGTAGATAAGGGGGTCTACTGTGTATTGTGCAACTGTAAATTCACACAGGATTCTCTGAATAAAAAGTGAAGTGCTTTGAAACTCCTAATGTCCTTAACTCTAAAGATTCTTGCTTTTTGAGGTCTGGGTATATATTTATTAAAATGTATTCTTGGGTTTTGATCTTTGTATGATAACTTAATTTAGAAAAGTCTTCATTTGGTTCCTAAGGTAGAATAACATACACAAATTCAGTTCTTTATTTCTCAAATATTTTCACAGATGCACTCTCTTTTTGGCCTCCTCCATTCCCAGGAGGAAGCTAGACAGAGCAGTGACATGCCCACTTTATAACCAACAATATGAGCAAGAGGCATAAGAAGAGATTGTGTAACACGGCCATGTGTTGTGAAGTGACAGGCTGGTCTTCCTCTTCTTAACTCTGTACTGTTTCACTGGACTATAAGGCATCTCATAGAACTGAGCTGACGTCAAAGATGGTGGGATATAATGAAAAAGGTTACAGTGGGGTCAGGAGAGTAAGAGGCAAGTCACCTATCGGCCACAGACTTCTTATCTGTCAAGAATTGTGCCATCTCTGCTGGCTTCTTAGAATTGGCCTTTTAAAATGTAATAGCATCTGTAGATATTCTTAAGAGTTTGTGAAGCAGTTTAATATTTAATCTCACTTTGTCTTTCATATTATTATTATTAATTCTTTCAGACAAAGTAATGCATCAATGTACTAAAACAAATCAGGGGAAAGAATTAAAGAAACCAGCAGTGAGCATATGAATTCAGCTAAAACGATTGTACTTAAAGGCCTACCCAAACACCGCTGGAATATCCTGGCTGTTCAAGGTAGCCCTGAATCTCCAAACCAAAACAAACAAAAAAACAAACAAAAAAACAAACAAAAAAACCCACCACTCCCCCGCAAACAGCACAGACAACAGATATTCTCACCACCTTGGGAAAGAAGAATGTTGGAGGGAAGAAAAAGGAAAAGAAGACATAAATGTAAATAGCACTCCATATATTGTGAGTTAAAATAACCAAACCCGGGGAAATCTCCTTCCCCGAGGGACGCTGAGAACAGACGCGGAGCAGTCAAACTCGAAGGGAGATATAATTCTTTCTCTTGTCAGAAGGGAGTCAGCCTTTAAAATGTGTCTAGCAAAACTGCAGATTTCAGCTTTTGTGATTAATGAACTAAATTACGTTTTATTTCTAAAATGTGTTGAGGATTCACCCCATGGTCTTTCCTCGAACTTGAGGATTAGAGCACTGAACAGCACATCTGGGTATAAGCAAAGAGCTCACTGGGTGGTTCTTTTTTCTTCCCTTAGAAACAGGCAGTGAGGGGACCAGCAGGAATTTTGATTGGGCAAGTGTGGTTTTTTTAATCCTAAAAAATGATGATTACGCTCTCTGTTCCCCCTTTCTCATGAGGAGAAAGATGAATTATTACAACATCTAATTCATCATTTAAAATTTCTTTCTACACGATTTCATACCACTTGTTAATACTTTTCCCTAAAGAAAATATTTGCATTCATCAGGCAGATGTTTTAACCTCAACTAATAACAAATTATATTTTCTCCATAATTATCGTGTTACCTAAAGGCTGGGGTACTATAGACTTTTGTAGCTAGATAAATGCATTGTCTTTGATTTTTATAAATGCTCCTTCCTCTGTGAAAGCATACTTCTGCGTCCTGGAATCTGTTCCTGTCCTACCTGATCATCATTCTACCAGGAACAGAGAAAAAACATGCCATTACATGTTTGAGTATTTTCTTAATTTGGGGAAAACACAACCTTTGAAAATGGGATTAAAAATTCCCCCCATCAATTAAAGAAAAATCAGGAATCGAGAATGTTAATAAGAAAAATTGGTAAAAGTCAAAAGGAAATATTTTAGCACCAAACTATTAACTGTGTCTACCACAGTTGAAATATAGATGACATTATTTTCCTATTTAAACTTTTAAATGTAAAATAATACAATTCCTAAAATGAGTAGCATTGCACTTGGATATTATTTTTATATTTAAAAAAAATTACTTGCAGATAGAGATTGTAAAAACAGCACAACCAGACTATACAAAAAAAAATCTCTATTTGCTTACTGCAGCTTTGCTATATGCACTGTGGAATATGCCCCCCCTCCAATAAAAGTCTCTAACCTTAAGAATTTCTCAAGATAAATTAATAATCATAAATATTTAGAAAACAACTATGCAATATTTGCTGAGGTGTTGAATATTTCTACCGAAAGCACTGAGAAAGGAGTTTGCTTGGTCTGAGAAGAAGTAGTCAAGGAGGGTGTCACACAGAAGTGTGTTGGGAACAGGTCGCATGGATAAGTTTGAAAAAGGGTCAAGGAGCCGGGCCATTTCATATCAGAAGTCAGAGAAGCAGAAAGGAGACTAGAGCCTCAAGAGCATATTAGGGCAAATGGGGAAACAGTCACATCTGCACCTGTATGACGGACAGGTTACTAGGGCAGGGATGGGAACATAAAGGGTGATTTAAAAAAAAAGAAAGAACAGGACAAATAATTTGGTCTCGCTGTAGAAAAGAATGAAGGCAATTGTGAGTTCTAAAGAAGGGGAGACGCATGGATTTTTAAGAGTATGTAAAAGAACCCACGATCATTTATCATTCATTCACTCAGCAAGTATTCTTTGAGGACCTATTATACCTGCTCCGTTTGCCACCTGCGCACAGAGGAGGACTAGCGTGGATGCAGGGCGTTAGGAGGCTGGTACAGCAGTGCAGGTGAGATATCGTGGAGGATTGGAAAGAAGATGGATTCAAGTGATTTCAGCAAGTAAACCTGGGATCGGGGGATGGCTTGGACAGAGGTGTAAAGGAAGGAGCAAAGAATGAAATTTCTAAGTTTTGTGCCCACATGATGTGGTGCAGGAAGATGGGGAAAGCTGTAAGAGGATCAGATTGGGGAAAGGGAGCTCATTTGGTGGCATGTTTTCTTGTTTTTGAGGTCTAAGCACTTTTATGTTCAAATGGAAATGTCCCATAGGTAGGTAGCTGCATATATAAATCTATAATTCTAAGGGGACCGTGAAGCTATGACCTGGGAGTCGACAATATAGGGATGGTTATTGAAACGGCTGGCCTCAAGGAGATCTCCAAGGCAAAGGGTATGAAGCGGGAAGGGGAAGAAAGAGAGCCTAGAACTGAGGCCAGATTGGAAAGGGAGTCCACTGAAGATAGGAGCTCATTCTATCACTAGGTGAGCATGTATGGAGCACAGACAACAGGTTGACTGCTGTCTACATGACATATGACCGCTATAATTCAGACCAGGATTTAGGGAAAGAGCACTGGTAAAAATGGAAAGAAAAGCCACAATGTACATAGTTATTTAATGCCCCCTCCCAATCTGGATTAATGGTGATATCTATGTCAATGCCTAGATATAAAGGTTTTGATTCAACACCTATTTCCTTTGGTAGTTTCCACTTCATATATTTGTGTGTTACCTGGAAAACAGATTGAACGGTAACCAGGTCCCCAAACCTCAATTCCCAAGAAGTTGCAAACCAGGCTATTATAAAGTAAATTATCAGAGCAGAAAAGTACATGAAAAGACCTGGTACATGACATGTCATTGAGCTCAACAGCTGTCTCCTTTTCTGAGGACTGAAAAAACAGTAGTTAGGGGGCTTCTGTGGTCTCCAGGCACCAATTTCTCTGCAACAAAGAGGTCTTGGACAACCAATTGGGGCACAGAAAATGCAAAGAAGAGGACAGTAGACAAGGACAGGAGGCTCGGGCACCGAGTCCCCTACCACCTGCCAAGCCCTACCCAATGCTACCAAACCCTTTGCAGACTAGCATGAATTTGTGTGGGTAAATATAATGGAAACTTGAGAAAAAGTGGTTCTCTCTGTATATCTGAAATGCTGGCTAGGCCTTTCACTTTGCCCATAGTCAAGCTGATTAAACTTAGCATATCCTGGCTCCAGTTTTGATTGACTTGGGCCCCGTAGCCTTGAAGTTGTATATCTGAATCCCCTTTGAAAACATTTGGCCTCCCCATATGTATTTACAGTACTGGGAGAGTGCCCGTCTGTTTTTATGCTTATTTATAACTACACCACCTTCCAGCACTGTGAGTCCTCTAAAATATAATGACATGACTAATGATGAGAAATTAAGTGACTGGGGTGAGTGTTTTTACTCCCAGACAAATGTTTGTGGGAAGGCAATTTCCTTTACCGTCCTGGCCTTGTGCTTCTGTTTCTAGTGAGCACCCAAGCTCAGATTATCTTGGAAGGTATGTAGTAACCACCACCTACACTAAGAAGACAAAATTTTCATTCTGCCGTTTGCAGCTCCCAGCGATGCTTTGTCTTGTTGGCCTCCAATGTCAAGGAGTGGTAAGAAGAGAAGTAGAACATTTCAAGATTTACAGAGAGGGATTAAGAATTTACTCTCTTATGTCCTTTGGGACTTTTGAAACTCCCCAAAAGGGAGGATCAGTGGAGGCCAAGAGTAAGATTTGGGATTTGCAAATGGTTTTGGTAAATCCCACCTGTCTCACCCAAGACTTGAGGCAGCCTTGTTCTTCCTTTGAGGGAAAGAGGGTTACCCTAACCCCAGGGTTCACCTCTAGGGGGGCTGGTGTTCTGCCTTATCTGAGACTCCTGGTACTATGAGGGTTTCTGTGGAAGTTTGGCAGCACCTCACTGATACTGCAGCTCTCGGTCTCTCAGATCTGTGCCACTTTCTTTAAATACTGTTCGTATGCACAAATGTCTACCTACCTCCTCAGGGACAAGCCCTCTCCTTCCCCAGGGAACCCTGGCACCAGGCCTAGCACCCACCAAACTCAGGTGGTCTACTGCACTCCCCTCTTGCCCCTTCCAGCTCACCCTGGAATCCTGACACCCTCATTTCAAAGAGAAAGGCAGACTGCCTTACCAGCTATCTCCATGTCTCTGTAGTTTCTATTTATCCTGGAGTATCTTCACGATATTGGTATTTCCCATCTTTTGCTACTTGTGTAGGGGGTCTTCCAGCATGCCTCTCTTTCCTGCAGGAGTCCAAGGGTTTTTGAAAGTAGGGTAGGTCCCAGCCTGGCCTGGGAGAAATTCGCCCCCTTCAGGTGGGAGAAGGCAAGGAGAGGCGTGCCTGCCCAGGTACCTGGTACATCCCACCCACCCAAAGCTATGCCCCAGTGCCCTTGGAACTTGGAGGCCAAGACCAGGGGTGGGCTAGGGGTGCTTACATCTTTTCCTGCCCAACATGGAGATCATTAAAATCTAAGATATTATGGGCTGTGTTTTAAAAGTTAAATTCACTAAATTACTGAATTAATTTCCCCTCACCCTATTTTACTCCCTTCCCACTCCCACTCCCCAAAAGGTGAGATTCAAAGATGCCTGCTCTTCAGGCCCCAGAGATATCTATTCCCGCCTAGGAATTGCCATGTAGTCTCCCCATGCTGCCAGCTCTTAAGAAAATTTCGAATCACTCGCAAACAACTCCAGGAAAGTAGACCTAATAGGAAACAGAGAACATGTCCTTGTCCTTTCTCAGAACTCAGATCTTGGGGATTCGAATGAATACACATTTTTACAAATTTATTTCTCATTTGGAGCTCAGTCTGGGGAAATCACTATTGGTAAAAATAAGCCCCATAGTTCTTAGGAATTACAGCTCCCTCATTACTTGGTGTAGAAAAGGGGCCGGGACATCCCATACCCAGGGTTGCATTTTGGGCATAACTAAGACCTTGAAGGAATCCTACATGTGAGAACTTCAGGAACAACAGAATCCTTCAGCGTCCGAGTGTCCTCAGACTCTTCTGAGAAGTCACGTATGTGTGATTGATTTGTTCTGACATGTTTTCTTTATTTTCTTTCATAAAGTTTCCTTCGCCGACCACCTTTTGTGTGTTGTTCCCCTCCCGTCCCCATGGAGTGGCCATCGTCCCTGTAATCAGCTTCCCAGATACTTTTTTCATCAAGAAAAGTGGTTCCAGGACAAGTGAACCGCGGTGATTTTTTAAGTCTTAAACCTAAAATCGATAGATAGCCCGCAATTCTCTATCAGACTACTTCCTCGGGGCTGCCTTACTAGATTAGACAAATAACACCAAGGATCGACTAAGATTAAGACCATTGTGGAGACTTCTTACTCAAAAACTTCTACACATGGAAAACAAACGCTGATCCCCCAACATGACGACTGTCCCTCCTCAGATGTCTCCTCAATGCGTCTCCGTATTGATTGGTTTAATAAGAAACAGCCTATGTAGAGAAAAGGAGGCCGTGGCACTTTGTGGATATTACTGTTGCTGTTTGAGACGGTTGGTTTTTAATTGAGTGTTGTTAGCTTGCTCACGGAGCGATTCGATTTTACAAGAATCCAAATTCTAATAGTGCTGTCGAATGCATCCTCTTGGTATTATTGAAAAGGGAGATGAAGGACATCTGTGCAGAGGGATTGGGGCCCCTGCATCAAATTAAACCGCAGAATTCTCAGCAGAGAGCGCCCAGTGATTGCAAGGACAGCGTGTGCGCTCAGGTAAGTGTTTGGATACCAAGGGGCCGCAAGGAGTTGTCCCCTTAGCGAATAGTTCCTGTAAATGCTTACTCTCTGGCTCAGAGGAATACTCTGAGGATCCTGTTATGGGAATTTAGGAATCGCTTGGAGGATGCTGAACCCCCCCCCCCCCCACCCGTTTCACTTTTTCTTCCAGGGAGATTCTTTCCCAAAACACTCTAATACTTGCAAAAAAAAAAAAAAAAAAAAGCAAAACGCAAGCCTTGTCTCCTTCATTTCTAAAAATTGTACTGCCTAAAGTTTTTGCTGACTCCTTCTCTCCGAAAGGGTAAAAAAGAAATACGTTTTTTGCGAACCTTGCTACCAAGAGCGGGAGGCAAGCGGGGACCCTCGTTCGTGCGCGCGCGAGCGCCGCACAGACTTGCAGCATCCCGGTACCCGCAGCCCGCTGGCCTCTGTGATGGAGATTTTCCAGGAGCTGGGGTGTCAACTTTTGGTGGGGTTCTCTGCTGTAGGAGGGGAGGAATTGTAAAAGAAACAATGTATTTTAAAGTATGAATCCAATTAATTTAGAGATCCTCCTGGTTGAAAATCTACTGATGCCATTTAAACGTGAAAAAGCATCCTGGAGGTGGCTGCTGGCGGGGGCGACGTTCAGAACTCTGAGCCAGTGGGCTAGGAAGATAGGTTTCTGAAGTTGCTGGGGGGGTGGAGTGGGGGGCTCGCGTGGAGTGGGGTGGCGTGGGTGGGTGGTACCTTGTTGGTTTGGAGATGATTTATTCACTCGGGTTGTAACATCTAAAACGAGGCCCTGGGAAGATGAGGAAACTGCAGGGACCCTAGTGACCTACGGCTGCCCGCCTGACGCCACTACGCCCTGCCTGAGCGCGCGGGGAAGACTGAGGTCGCCTAGCCACAGGGCGAGCTTCGGGACGCCTGAACTGCGGGAGAGGCGCTCCAGAGTCTTGGAAAGGGTCTCCGCTGAGAAATGAACGTGGAGGCAGCGACTGTTTCTTAGGGTTGGGGGATCTGGAGCAGGGAGCATTGGCAGCCTGGGGCCTCGGACTTTGTGTCCCACCTTCCCGACACTGCAAACTCCAAGCGGTGCTTGTCTCTAAGGCGGTGCAAGTCACCAGACTGTCCGTTTTCCCAAAATTAATTTAAGAGACAGAGGCAATCCAGCCCCTGCCCCTGCGCGTAAGACCAACAGGATTCACCACCTCTTCTCTGAACTTGACTTTGGACTTTGGGGACTCAGTGACACTCCCTCCCCGTGATCCTGGATTTCACTACCTCCTCTAAAGAGATTTTCTTCCCAGGCTACCCTTAAAACTAAGTGTTTTCTTGACTCCCCATCGAGTGGAGATCATGGAGGCCCAAATTCAGAGTGCCACACCCGCTCTAGGTCCCAGGATGGGACTAGAAAACTTCTTGCACCGAAGAAGTCTGTAAACGCTGAGATTCCGGGGAAATTGATATCCTGATGCAATTCCAACTGCAGTGCGCCTAGGGAACGTTCAAGCTCCCCGAGGAGTTTATCTCACGGGGACTAGTTGTGGGAGGTGG
Organism: Plecotus auritus; assembly: GCF_963455305.1. Lineage (NCBI taxonomy): Eukaryota > Metazoa > Chordata > Mammalia > Chiroptera > Vespertilionidae > Plecotus > Plecotus auritus. The sequence continues at coordinate 27,373,902 of NC_137778.1, forward strand.
GTCCCGGTGTGTGGCGGAGGGATTGGGCGAGCGAGTCCTCTGCGCCGCGTTTACACCTCTCCCTTTGTGACAAATCAATTTCCCGGGCCTCTGTGCTGTATTTGCATCCGCCCTGGCCGGGCCCCAGCTGCGTCCGTCGCACACTTAGCACCGGCCTGTGAGTGTGTGCGTGTGTGTGCGCGCGCGCGTGTCTAATTGACTTTCCGTCTACCTTTTTATGACTACATGTGTTTCCAACAAAAGGTCTTATTAGGACAATCTGGTTTCACTAATTTAGAGGCTGGGAACATGGAAGGCAGGTTTTTTTTTTAAAAGAGTTTGCAGAAGTTCAGATGAAGAAATGACAGCGGGATGCACAGTCCTCCTAGGAGTAGTCTGCCTGTTTTATGACCTGTTCCTCTTTCCTTTCCCTGACTGCCCCTGATCTAACACCACCCCCCTTCACACTCCATACTCCCCCACTAGCCACTGCATTCCTAACAGTGTTAAAGAACCGTTTCTTTAAACCCTTAAGGTATTTGAACCTAAAAGTTTTAGAAATTTACAGGCTGGGAGAATCCGTTAGTGGGGGAAAGAAAGGGAAGCGAATCTCAACCAACAGGGAAACAGAATTTCAGGGGGTGGGTGAGCAGGAGATCAGCAGGAGCCCTCACTTTGGACAGGATACTTAGCAGTTCTTTGCCAAGGTTGGCCCAGGTTGTAATTCAAAAATTTGCAACATTAATGATCTAAAAGTGCAAGTGTAAATGGAGTCTGTTTTACCAATTTCAGCCCTAAAGAAAATTTAGGAAGGACCTTTTTCCATATGGCTGGAAGAATAAAAGGTGTCTCAGAAGGTTCCCCATCTCTCCGAAGGAGATTATCTTCAGGTCTCACTCTGGAGTGGCCTCCCAGCAGGCTGCAAGAAGAGCCTGACTCTCCGTGAGGCCTCTGCCCTCGGCGGGCTCAGAGCCCAGCTCCAGTCCTCTGCCTGGAGACTCCTCTGGTCTCTGATCACTGTCTCCAGCAGACTGGAGGCCCAGCCAGTGCCGGCTTCCAGGTAGCCCACAGCAACCTTCTGGGCACCTCCTGAGGGAGGCCCGAGAACCCAGGGCAAGGATCCTCCTGGACACTTGCCATCGCCCAACTTAGCAGACCCTTCTCTCCAGAGATGAGGGAGGAGGACGAGAGAACATTATTTCTAAGAGCAACAACTATTTGTTAGAATAGGCCTTTTGACATCTCTAGAAAACTAGGCCTGCCGTGTGTGTGTGTGTGTGTGTGTGTGTGTGTGTGTGTGTGCAACCCCAGGTGAAGGTGATTTTTTTCCCTATCACCTCAGCTCTGCTTTTTGCGACCTCCTTTCGTAACTCTATGGACCATCCTTCCTCAACGTCCTCTCCCTGGCTGGCCTCGGAACCTCCGTTTCCTTTACGGGTCCACTCCCCACGGGGCCTTGTCACTCCATTCTCTGAGATGTGCACAATTATCAAGCAGGCAGGTTCCTGCAGCTCTCATCCCTTTCCCTCCGACACAGTCCCCAACGGAGCCCACTGCTCTTTGCAGGTCCTCATGCCCGCAGCAGATGCCACGTGGGCAGCAAAGCCTGGGCAGCCAGAGGCCTGGGTCTCAGGAGCTGTCCCGGGTCGCCTTCCTCCACCTCAGGCACAGCCTTTGCCTGGGCTTGAGGGCGCTTCCCAGGCAGCCTCCTTGGCCCAGCCTCACTCTGTAGCACCCAGTGCCCACAGCGGCCGGCCTGGGCCTTGAGCTCCCTGTGGCCAGGAGCCTTGGGCCTGCTTTTCAAGCCCTCTGCTCACACTTCGGGCTGGACACGCGCGCCCCACCCTCTTCTAAGCAGCACTGTCTTCACCACTTTGTTTTCTGTGGTGGGCCTAACCGCCAGGGCTCTGCATGGTGGTAACTTTTGGAATTGGTCATTGGCCATGGGGAAACAAGGCCAGAATGTGCAGAATCGCTGAAGCTGGGCAATAGGTACATGGACGTAGGGAATACTATTCTCCCTGTCCTTCGTGTGTTTAAATGTTCCCTAGTAAACCTTTAAAAAGAGTGATATTATTGTACAGCGCATTTGCTTGGAGCTGAAAGTGTCTACGCAAACAACGCTACCTGTGTTTGCAACAAGAGCAGTCCCCCGCCCCAATACCCGCTGACGAGGAATCCCCTGCCTCTGTGCCACCCGGTCTTCATCCTCAGAGTTGGCCATCTTTCCCTAGGGACAGGCCGGCCAGACTCCGGGTGGCCCTCTGCCTCTGCAAGTACATAGGTCCCAGTTCAATTTTGGCTAAAATACGCTGCGGGGAGCCCATGCCTGGACCAAGGAAGAGTGCGGGGCAGGCTTCCTGTGGCCTGCTCTACCCCCGTGGGGCTCCCACTGCCTTGCCCAGGCCTTGCTCCCAGCTGTTTCTGGGTCTAGTTACTTTGTCTATTTTCTGAAAGTCTGACATTGGCTCTGTTTTTGAAAGTCACAGACTGCCTGGTTCCACAAGTTCCAAATTTGAAGACAAAATAGCAGTTGGCAAATAGTGACACGGACAGAGATCCGCCTCATTTTAAAACTTCCAGCCAAGTTTGGGCTCTTGCAGACCTCAAGGAGGAACTCTCCAGTCCCATGTCACCTGGGATGAGCTAGGTGTCAGGTCTGGACACACTTGGAGTCACGTTTTAAGGCTTGGTTAATAACACTAGGCGACATTCCTGGGGGCGCTGCTACCAGTCCGGGAGGATGGGGAAGGGAGACTGCGCTGGAATTTTGTGGAGGTTTTGATGCCAATAGGGGGAATTCCTCCAAAGTGACACCGGACCCCACATGGGAGCCAGCTTGCCCTGCGCCTCTCGTGCGGGATCTTGCAGGTCAGGAGCTGGGTTTCACACCAGAGGAGTCATTCAGGCGTTTGACTCTGCCAGGCTCTCCAACCCATGTGCAGGCAGAGGGGGCCGAGGGCAGCGCAGCCCACCCTGCACGCCAGGCCTCCAGAGCCCGCGAGCCCCGTGCCACCAGAGGCGCTGAGTCCGGCTCCCTGTGCGCGGCGCCGTCGCCTCCTCTGTCCCTGCTGCCCCCTAACCCGCACATACCGCGGGAAGAAGCCCCCCTGTCCCTCCGCACAGCGTCTTCAACGCCAACAGGGCGGGCTCCTTCCTCGAGTTTGCACCCCTTCCCAGCCCTGCCGCCTGCCAGCGGGGAGATATGCCGCCTTGCTCGCTGGGGACGGAGGGACAGCGCACCCGGCCTCAGCGACTGTCCGACTGTCCGCGGCAGGCAGTGCTCCTGACCCCGACCCACCGCAGGGCCTCGGAGTCTCCCTCCAGCGTCTGCCCTGGCGACGCCTTCGGAGGAGCCCTCCTTTTCTCATCCCGCTTCCCAGCTGTGACCGGCCCTTCCTCCAGCCACTGCCGCCACCTCTCCTGGTCCCCTGCTCTCTCCCCTTGGCCCCGGGCGGGCTTCGGCCGCCCAGCTCGGACCCCCGCCCTGGGTACCAGACACACCGCCCCCGGGGCGTGCGCCCCTCACTCACTGTCCTGCTGCGGGGTGTCGCTGCCGCTGGTGAGTCCCGGCGACTCCAGCAGGCTCCGGCCCGCCTCGCCCACGCTCTCGTCCGCCTGCGCCGCCACCATGTCCCCGGCTTCCTCCAGGTCTAGCAGGTGACTGACGGAGAAGTTCTTTTTCGCCTGCAGGGTGTCGAGGTTGCCCGGGCTGTCCAAGCGGCCGCCCAGCGCCGGTTGCCGCTCCAGAACGTGCCCGTAGCTGGAGGTCATGGTCTCCCCCTCGGATCCCACCCACCCCCCTCTTCCCGCTCGAATCAACACCAAACGCTGTGGGCGCGAGGGGGGAGAGGAGCCGAGTGGGGAAGAGAGAGGGGGAGTGGAGAGAGAGAGAGAGAGAGAGAGAGAGAGAGAGAGAGAGAGAGAGAGAGAGAGAGAGAGAGAGAGAGGAAGGAGGGGAAGAACAGGGGGGAAAAAAGTGGAAAGAGGGCGGGGGACCCCTTGTGCAGAGCAAAGCGCTCTCCCACAGCAGCCTCTGACAGCCCCGGCTGCCTTCCTGAGGCCAAGTCCGGCGCGATCCAAAGAGATAACCCACACCAAAAAATAAAGTCCAAAAGTCACCCTACGTTCAAGTCAGGAGAAAAGAATTCCTTCCACCTCTCTCTCCAAAAGTGTCCACACGCACACACTAAAAATAATAGTAAGGGGGAGAGGAAAGAGGGGAAGCCAGCAGGGCGGGGGAGTTAGGCAAACACAAGAAGAGAGAAGAAGGGGTGGGAGAGAAGAATCAAAGTGGGGTTTTTTTTTAAGGTTAAAAAAGTTATTCCCAGGCAAGAGTTCAAGCACCAACAGAAGAAGGCTTGTTCCAGCTTTAAAACATCTTCAAGAAAGCGTGTTCCCCCTCTCCGCACTCCTGTGGATTCTCAGGAGTGACTAAAGTTTCAGGAGGAGAGGGTGATGTCTTGCAGATGTACTGGAGAGCAGGATTCTCACTTTACTTTTCGTTAGGAAGGAAAAAAAAAAAGGGCTTCAGGAGTCCGAAGGAGGGTGGTGGTGGGTTTCCCCCCTTTCTCTTCTCTCTCTCCCCCTCTTCTCGCCCAGCTCCTTTTCCTTCTCAGTTGGATCAAGAAGCTCTCTGGCACTTCAAAAGGCACAAACTGGCATGCAGAGGACGCTTTGTAGGGAATACAAGAAAATTGGAGACCCCTGGGAGGGCAGATCTCGACTTAATAGGGGCCTGTAATTACGTGGCAAAGCCTTTGTGCGGTGCCTGACGATTTACAGACCCCCTTTCTCCATCACAATCTCCTTCTTCCTCCTCTCCCTCGGACCCAAAAACAGTCTGATTAAGAAAACCCCCTTTGCCAACATCTGAGCAGGAGAGAAAGAGAGAGGGAGGGAGCGAGAGAGGGAGAGGGAGGGGGAAGGGAAGAGGGAGGGAAGAGAAAGCAGAGAGCCCCTTTGGATTTTTCAAGTAAAGGTCTAATTATCATTCCCCTGCAATAGTATCACAGGGAGAACAGACAAACTGAAACCCACAGTCACTTCAAACGGGAAGATTATTTTGCTTCGGCGCGTTAACTCCTCCGGATTCGTTTAAGATCCTGTTGGAAAAAAAAAATCTCATTTGCATGTTTTGATAACAGCTGCAGGAAAACTTGTTGGAGAAAATCCACAACTATCTCAATCAAATTTTCTCCTTTCTCTGCCTTAAAAAAAAGTTTGTTTTTTTTTTAATGTTTCCTGCTGTTCTAACAGTTTTTGCGGTGGGGGTGGAGGAGCGTCTCAGAGAGAACGCGGGAGAGAGCAAAGCATAGGAGGGCTGCGTTTGGCCCTCCAGAGACAACCTATTAAATAATGTAATAAAGTAACAGGAGCGATCATAATGGGAGTCTCCCACGCCTCTTCCGCGGACTAGGGCAGATTGGGGGCGATCTGAAGGCGCCGAATCGATTCGAGGCTCTCCGAGCCGCTGGGATTCCCACCCCCACCCCCACCCCCGCCGGGCGGTAGGAAATTTACATATTTATTTAGCTGGAGGAAAGGACTCTAGAATCTATCACAAATGCTCCCCGTCTCCTCGCCCCCTCCCGCGCCCCCCCACCCCCCCAGTCTGCCCAATTTTGTAACCTTTTTGGTGCGGCCAAGGTCGCTTCCCCAGGCAGGGACGCTAAACCGAGAGGGTCGCGCTGCCCAGATGCGGAGCCGGCTGGGCGCTCCACTGCGTGCGCTGTGCAGGGTCCCGCCCGGTACCTCGCGGCTTGGGGGAGGGGAGGGGGTCCCACCTAAGTTGACAGATAATGCTCCGTCGTCTGTCTGCTGAGCCCTAACTTGACAGAGGACAGGGAGGTGCTGAGGGATTTTTTCATGACCTGTTGGAATTTGGTAACAGCTTTAATAGTCTCATTAGAAATGAGTTACTATATGACGAGTAAGTAAAATATTAAGTGCTTATTTGTGGCGTTTTATGTTCTTTAAACACACACACACACACACACACACACACACACACACACGCCATCTCCCTTGATTACTAGATTTTTTTTTCTTTCTTCCTTTTTCTCCTATAGCCGAGAGGCTCGACTGAAGAGAAAGGGTCCTAGTGTGTGCAAATGGTTTCTGGGCTCCAAACGGCCGTAGTTAGCCCAGAACTTCCAGCCCTGATCTGGGAAAAGAACATTTGATGCCATCAAAGGGCTGCAGATTGAAACCAGATGTGCACGCCTCGGTTCTTTCCATGCATTTAATTAAGGAGCCGGGATGGAGGAGACTTTTTCATCATTAGTCCACCCACTCCCCCCTCCTCTTTCCATCCCCTCGCCCTCCCCACGGCCCGCTTGCACCCCCGACCGGGAGCCAAGAGCCCCGCCAGCGCCACGCAGTGCGCCGCGCCCGTCGCTCCGTCTCCCCAGCGGTCGGGGCTCCCAGCAGTAAACATCTGTCCTCCGCGGGGCCCTGCGAGCGGGATGCTGGTGGGAGGCGGACGCGCCCCGGGTGGGCCCGCGCCGAGTGGGAGTGTTGGGGAGGGGGTGCTTCCGCGGGGATTTCCACCGCGGAGCCTAAATCAAGCGTCACACGTGTCAGTGCCACCGGCTCCAAGTGAGGCGACGCAATCGCACCGGGAGATTTTCGCCAGGCGTCCTGCCGGGTGAGCCCAGGCGGAAGGCCGAGGGGCCGCTCTTCCCTTCCCTCCGTGCGCGCCAGGCTCTGGCGGCTTCGGCCCCAGAACCGGAGCAGGCCCTAGCCAGTCTCTCCTTCGCCACCCTTCTCCACTTAGAAGTATTGTACACGTTTCTTCTCGTCCCTCACACCGACTGAGCTGCCTTTTGTGACCAAGGTCTGGGTGAGGGGCCAGGGGCTTCTGACACCGGGGTGTGCTGCCTCCTTTGCAGACCCAACGACCTTCCGGGTGGAGGGGGGCGATGGCCCTTGGGAGGAAGCTGCCTTGTCCCGGGTACGCCGTCCGCCCGCCGGGTTGGTGACGGAGAGGCAGCGCCAGTGAATTCAGGCCGGAGACAGGGTTGCAAACAGAAGCGGACATCACCCCTTAGATTGCGCCGCGCTCTGCAGAGGAACCAGGCGCTCCCTGAGCACCATCCTCTTGGCACTCGTGTAACAATACCAACTGGTCTTACCAATCCACCTGGGATGCTGGCGGTTTCAACAAGAACACCAGACCCAGCTGCTTAACAACTGTCGCCGGGATAGATATGTACATGTCTATACGTGATTATATTTTCCCCAAACTTCTATTAGAACAAAAGCTCAAATCTCGGCGACTGTGTGGAGCTGGTCCAGTCTGAGGGGCCCCTTTGAAGGAATGGGGTGGCCTTTGAGGACTGCGGGAAGGAGGGGGGAAGGGTGTTCTCCAAGCCCAGAAGCTGGGATCTGGGGACACACTCCCAGGGTGCCCAGGGAAAGGGAAGAGCCCGTGTTGGCACAGGATCTCCAGGCAGACATCAGGGCCCCCCTCGCCGCAGTCTCTGAGCGCTTTTTATTTTTTTGGCGGGGGAGGGGGAGTTGGGGGAATCCTGCGAGGCCACAGGAGCGCAGAAGGGTTGCAGGGATCTTAACCCCTCCAGAAGGTGTCTCCTTCCCAGGGTGTCCCGTAGGCCTCAACTGCAGGGACGGAGCCGCAACATCCTCCAGCTCCCGCGGAGACCACCAAAGGGAGTCAGTCCATGAGGCGGGGTGGTTGGGGGATATGTGCTGGGAGGGTCCCCAGAAAGCGGAAAACTCCAGGCATAGACCCTGCAGGGTTGATTTGTGTTTTTTCCCCTCTCCTTTCTTTTTCAATTAACAATTACTTGCGGATTGAATCCACATCCTGATTATATTTTCGTACAACATTTGTAATTTTTTGAGATTCTGGATTGTAATAGGGAGATTCACCCAGTAAATAGCAAAAGGCGAAAGTGTGGGTTCCTGCTGCCAGCTGGCCGGAGGGAGAAGGCTCTCTCCATACCCTGGAGCCAGTGCTTTAGGTCCAGAGCGCCTTCTCAGGGCACCAAGAGTTTCCCTGCCTGGCCTCCCCTGCCGTTCAGGACCCAGGCCCTGCTCCTGCTTGCTGGAGGGGTGGAGGGAGAGGAAATTTGGTGGACCCAAGTTCTCTGGCTCAGGTTGCATGAACCAGGAGGGCCAAGCACCTCTAGAATGTGAGAGGGATCATCTGGCAGAAAGATGTCGGGAGAGAAGACGCTGTGCCTGGGGCCAAGCTTATCTCCCTGCAGGCCTGGCCTGGAGACTTGGAAGGCCCCAGAGAACCCTGGCCTGTTTTGTTCCGTAATCACTACTTTGTGACTTCCCCAGGTGCCTTCCTTTTTGGAAGAGATGGAAGGAGAGCATTTCTAACTCAAAACCTCTGAACCCTTGCAGGTCTTCCCTTGGCATTTGCTTTGACTTCCTTCCATCTGTCAATCAGTACTTATTAAAAATGTGAAGCTCTGGGTGATGTCACTAGCTAGAATCCATTTCCTTATGAGCCTTCCCGCATCTGCCAGTGGCTGTCCAACGCTTACCCTCTTTAAAATAACTCCTGTTTTTGGATTTCTCCTCGAGTAAGTGGGAACAAAGCTGGGACTAAGGAAGGAAGCTTACTTACCGAGAGATCAGACCAAGGCAGAAGGAGATTTGGTTCCCAGCCACAAGCCCTTGGGTAGTCCTCTTCGTAGTGAGGTTCCGCATTGATTACTGTCCAGGGTTTCCCTGGCACTGGAAACTGGTAGAATTCTGCCCCATCCGGCTAGCAGAACGCCCCCCATCCTAAGCAGTTTCCCCTCTGAGGTGGAAGCCAGGAGTTATACTCTCATATGTTAATAAGCTGACATGACTATCACATGTGACAGGTCATAGATTCCATGACACATAACAAGGCACTACCACCCTCGTGCACATAACATGCTGTGGGGTAGAAACGCTTTTCTACTCATGATTGACAATCTAGTATATACATTTCATTAACAATGAAATCTATTTCATTAACAATAAAACGGGATTCTGCAGGGTCCCCTATTTTAACGTTTTTGAGGACACTTTATGCCACACTTGAAAGGAAACTCTCCTTTGCCCTTCTACTTGTGGTTCTTGTAATCATGAGCGGCATTTTAGGAACGTTCCTCCTATGCATGGGTGAATGCCCTTCACCCCCTCCATCTCCTCTAATGGTCCTATTGAATTATTTTGATATTTTGCAATAATCAAATGAAATAGAACTAAAACCACATTTCCAAGTAGTGAGCTGGTAATGCGTACATGATGTAACAGGCTGAGAGGCCCACCAGGCTGGGACCTAGTGATGTTCACTGGGACTTTCTGCTCTTCTATCCACTGGGCACTAACTTTGTATCCACCACCAAGCCAGCTTTAGCTAAAGACATTGGCAATCTGTATAATGGCAAATGCAATGAATGTCCTCCCACCTTATTTTACTAAATGCCTCTGCTGTAATTGACCCCATTGAGCACTCTCTTTGTGAAATTTCATCGGGTCCTCTATTTCTCTTATCACTTCTCCTTGGTCTTTGCTCTCTGAGCCTTTCCCTCAGCTCACTCCTTAAATATTGATATTCTTCTGTGTTCTGTCCTTTATCCTCATTCTCTTTTCCAATAAACTGGTTCTTAGAGGATCTCATACATTTTCATGGTTAATTGCCATCTGTGTCCATGAGTCTGAAACCTAAATCACCTTGAGCAAACTGGGCAAGTTACTTACTTCTTTAAGTCTCAGTTTACTTATCTTTCCAATAAGGCTAATCATGGCCCCTACCATGTACATTTGTGAGAATTACATGAGAATGCATGCAAGTGATTTAACACAGTGCTTAGCACATGGTAAGGCCTGAGAGACAGTGAGGAGGAAGACAGCATCTTCTTGCTGGACACGCACATTCATTGAGGAACTTTGAGCTCAATGTGTCCCAAACTGAGCTCACCTACTCTCCCATGCTCCTCCCTTTCCCACAATAAGAAACCTAGGCATTATTCCATCTTCCTCTCTCTTTGACATTACCTCCAGCTCATCTAAGTAATCACTAAGGTTTGCCTATTTTACTTAGTCAGCATAACCTATAATTAAATAGTCAGTGAGTGCTTGTCAAATTGGAACTGAGGATTCAGTAACACTGGAGCAAATGAATACGCAAAACTCCATGTGAGTGTGTAGCTGTGGTATTAGAGTATGTTCATAACATTTAGTAATCAGGTTGCCCTCAGGATGTTTGTATGTGCAGGGGACATACCTCTCTGTCCCAAAGAACTCAAGCCTGTCTCAGCAGGCAGGCTCAGAAGGATCACACATGGCTGTTGGGAGGATAAGGAAGAAAACAAAAGTAAAATGCCTTACCGCAGTCAATATTCATCAAATGTTAATTCCCTTCCTCTGCTATTCCCTTACACTCAGGTTACAGGTTCCTCTGGGCTCCACAGAAAAACAGGAGGCTAAATTCCTGCTACCTACCTATTTTAGAAAAATCCTTTAGGGATGGACATATGCATGGGACTAAGAAGCTTAAAACTGGGAATAGCAACCCAGCGTTGCCAGGGGGAACCACTGTTGACCCTTCACCCCTGTGCTAGGAGAGCTCAAGCCTGGGGGATTTTTGTATCACACTCTGAGAATTAGAGAACCTGCATTCTCACTGGATTCTTGGCCCTTCATAAGGTATCCGAGCCAAGGTCATGGCCTGGCTCCCTGCCTCTGTGAACTCCCCAAATTTTGGACTCTAGAGCTCTGTTTCGGGGCTAACCAAAAGTGGGATGGGATTTTAAGATTAGGTACAAAATGCTTTGGGCCTGGGTAAGTCGGCCAATTTGAAGCCCATAAGGTGCTTCAGCTTTAATGCTCACTTTTGGCAAACCCAGTGGATGGGCCATGTAGAATATAGGCAAGACTACCTAGAAGAGCAGTTGCAGTTATCATTACCTCGAGTGTTATGTTCTCCTGCCATTCTTCTCTCACTTTTCATCACTACAGATAGGAAGGATGAATTTACGTAATGGCATTTAGAAACCTGATTTTTTTTAAGGTCTGAAATAATGTATTATTTCAACACGTTGCAGATCATGCACCTATTACTTCAACACTTGGTTAAGTCACTGTTCACCTCTTTTAGGCTTGTCATGAATCTGGTGTCCAGCTCTGTATATAAAGCACCAGAGCCACCCTTCCCCAACATACAGGCTTCAAAACAAAACAAAACAAAACAAAACAAAACACCTCATTTTCCCACTCACTGCTTTAGCCTTTCTACTTTCTGTGTTTGTTTTTCTTTTGAGCATCTTCTTTAAACCAGAAGTCTGAATTAGTTCCTTCAAAAAATTTTTAAAATATGTTTTTATTGATTTTAGAGAGAAAAGGAAAGAGATAGAATGATAGAAAGAAACATTGATCAGCTGCCTCCTGCATGCCCTCTACTGGGGATTGAGCCTGAAACCTGGGCCTGTGCCCTGACATGGAATTGAACCAATGACCTCTTGGTTTACGTATGGACACTCAACTACTGAGCCACACAAGATAAAAGGATAAGAAGAATAGCATAATGTAAATAAAAAGCAGTCAGAAGTTTTGGCAACCTGGAAGACCAAAATTGAAGTTCATGACATATCAAGGAGGAGAATCCACAAGAAACACTGCAGGCTCCCTGTTAGGAAATCTAGAAAGCTACAGCCTAAGAATGGAAGCAAAATTATATGTAAACTGAACCTTACTAGTACTGAGTTCAGTCCCAGATTGAATTGAACTGATTTGCCTCACTGTTGTCTTCATGAGGCTGAATCCTCTCTGCAAGAATATAGCATTCAGGGTCACCATAATGTTCATACAAAATATCCAGCATTTGAGTTTTAAGAAACCATACATGTTAAGAAACAAGACCAAGAGAAGCAATACACCACAGAAATAGGTGGCCCAGATATGGGAGGTAGCAGACATGGACTTAAAAGTAACAGTAATTAATATAATCAAAGTAATATAAGATGAGAATTTCACTGTTGAAACTGTAAGAATCAAATGGAATTCCTAGAACTGAAAAATATAACAACAGAACTTAAGAAAATAGTAGATGGCTTTAATTGGATATTTGGCACAGCTCAGGAGAGGATTAGTGAGCTTGAAAGTAGATCAGAAGAGAGCATCCAGCCTGAAGCATGGAGGGGAAAAATAACGGGAAGTAAAGAGGATTCTAGGGAGACGAAGAAGTAGGAAGCACCAGGAAACTGTCTCCTTACCTAGACAACAATTGCACTGGCAGAATCTGTCTAATGTAATTAATTTAAAACTCTGGAGTCTATTGAAGGCTTGAAACTTCCAGGGAAAGGCTTGGACAGTAAATTGAGGTTAATTTTGGTCAATTTCACTCTTAGCACAGTAGCAGCTACCCATCCTCCACCTTCAGCCCTATGGCAGGCAGCTGTGCACATGTTTCTGGAGCAAATACAAACAGCTCCTGGGAGCCGGAGTGGGGGAAACAGAACCTAACCTCCAGCCATCAGGGATCTGTGCTCTAACTGCTGATTGTTGTTCTGATCACAGATGTGCAGCCCAAGAGGACAGTAGGAATGGTGGTTACACTTCCCCCAATTGCTGCAAGCCCCTCCCCTTAAGTTGAAGTGGATTTAAATGGCCAGCACCCTACCAACCCCTTCATTTTAATCTTTTTTCCATTTTTTGGAAAGCCATTAAAAAGTAGAACGTTCAAAAGCAACTGCATATATGGTGAAAATTAGAAAGTGCCCATGCATACCCAGGGAAATGTGTGGGCTCAGAAAAGACCTGAGAAGACCCTAAGTTTATACCTCAGGCTGATTCTTGGACTAGAGATAGTCCATAACAATGAAAACTAACAAACACTGGGAAAGGGAAAGAATCTGATTTCCAGAGTTACCACAATATTATATACAAATGTCCAGTTTTTTAAAAAAATATATATATAAGGCATACAAAGAAAAAGGGAAGTATGACTCATTCAGAATGAAAAGAAAAAATAAATAGACAAAGATGTTTAAAAAACTGCCTTGAAAGTGCTCAAAGAACTTAAGATGTGGAGAAAGTTAAGAAAATAATTTGTGAACAAAATGGAAATATCAATAAAGAGATAGAAAAGATAAAAAGAAACTCTGGAGCTGAAAAGTACAACAATTAAAAAGAAAAATGCACTAGAGGGGTTTAAAGGCAGATTTGAGCAGGCAGAAGAAAGTACCAGCAAATTTGAATATATGACAATGGAAATGATCAAGTGCGAGGAACAGAAAGGAAAAAGACTGAAGAAGAATAAACATCCTAAGTGACCTGCAAAACACTATCAAGCAGACCATTTTTTTGCACTGGAGAGTCCCAGAAAAAAAGAGTAAGGGGCAGAGAGACTATTTGAAGAAATAATGGCCAAAAAAAAAACCCTCCCCAAATTTGATAAAAGACACGAATATAAATGTCCACGGCAGTCAATGAACTCCAAGATGAGCTCAAAGAGACCTACAACATTATAATCAAACTTTCAAAAGCCAAAGATATAGAGAATCTGGAAAGCAGCAAGTGGGAAGAGACTCATCACATCCAAGGAGACTGTCAGCAGATTTTTTTTTTCCATCAGTAACTTTATAGGACAGAAGGCAGTGGGCTGATACATTCCAATGGCTCAAAGAAAAATAAACTGCCATCAATAACTTTGAAGGAATAACTTTCCTTCAAGAGTGAGGAAGAAATTAAGATATTTCCAGGTAAATAAAAGCTGAGGGAGCTTTTTATCACTAGAAATTACCTGTAAGCAATGTTTAAAGGAATCTTGCAGGGTAAAATGAAAGGAAATTAGACAATAACTTGAAGCTGTAAGAAGAAATAAAGATCTCATAAAGTTACATAACCTTGGAGCTGTAAAAATAGTAATAATAGTATTATCATTTGATTAGTATTTTTAAATTTTTTAAAAATTTATTTTAGAGAGAAACATCAATTTGTTGTTCCACTTATTTATGCATTCTTTGGTTATTTCTTGTATGTGCCCGACCAGGGATCAAATCCACAACCTTGGCATTTTGTGATGACAATCTAACCCACTGAGCTACCTGGCCAGGGTCTGATTACATGCCAAACACCATGATAAGTGTTTTATATCCATTATCTCATTTAATCTTCACAGAACCCCAGATCAGGAAACCAAGGTTAAGCAATTTCCTAAGGGAGGTCACCCAGCCTTGATTAGAATCTGGTTCCCTCTGACCGTAACACATGTGCTCTTCACTACCTTGCTAAATATGTTGGTATGCATCAGTGATTTAAAGAAACACCAATTCAATGATCTGAAACTATACTAGTAAATGTAAGGTTTAGTGTAAATTTAGCCCCAAGAATGTGTTTCCCTTCCTTTAGCCTCTACTTTACCTTCTTAAGTCACCCTACATTATAGGGGCACTTTAAAAACTAGAATTATCATGAGGAAGAAAAGAACATCGATCTCTTTGCTTACCTCACCAAGGGTCCATATCCAAAAATAGGGTTTGTCATTAAATGTTTGGGACCCTGTCTTTGCTTCCTTCTCCTGGGGATGAAGACTTAACACTATTTTACTTAGTAGAACTATGGAAAAGAAAGCATCATCACCTGTATGTTTAGATATCCTATAAATCAGAGGGTGCTTGAACTTAGATTATTTTTTTCTCTTTACCTTTCCACCCACCCCTTTTTTTGGGAAAGGTGCCAACTTTTTGTTTGCTGTGAAAGATCCTTTGCCAAGTCACAATGATATGCATATTGTCATCAACATGTTCCTCATCTGCCAGGAGCCAGACTTAAACCTAAGGAAGACTTGTTATCATGACTCTGCCTTTGGACTGTGTTGGTGAAAATGTATTCCTTCTGGAGACAACAGCTTTAGTTGAAAAATGAATTTGTACTTACACAGGTTGAAAATTTTTAGCAACCCTGCTGCAGCAAGAAGACAAATAAAAACCTTGAACCTATTACGCATGAGAACAAAGGGAGCTTTATTTAAGAGCAAATAAAAAGTACAAATAGCTAGTTAGTCAGCACCTGAAGGGAAGATTCCAGCATTTTTTTTTTTGCTTATATTCTTTATATTAGTATTTGAGATTAAATACCAAGTAGAATTCAACACAATGGCCCTTGTTAGGCGTGATTTTTCTATATGTGCAGATTCTAACTATTCACCTCTTCACTCAGATCTTCACTTCTCAACAAGATGCCTGTCTTCATTATACTTTTCAAGTCTGTTACCTCAAATACTAACCAGCAAAAGGTCTACTTTTAAAACAATCTCTCAGATCTTCCTGCATTAGTTGCTCATTCATTTACTTATGTACTCACTCAACATGTGTTGAGTGCCCACTAACCCTGAGGATTAAAAATAAAAGGTCTGAGCACAGTATATTCACTGTCTAAGAGGGCAGATGAACAGTGATATTTAGAAAATGATTTGTGTGCAGAGCTTACTATTAAACACGATATTTTTCAAATTAAAAAAAAAGTATTTTCTTTGATTTCTAAAATTGATATATTCCCCTAGTCCTTCATCCATCAGGGCCAAAATAAAAGCTTAAATTCAATAATTAATGGTATCTCAGATTCCTGGGGGTTGAACAGTCTTTCAAAGATAACTCATGTTTTTGAGGAAGTTGATGCTTAATATTTCCATTGTTTCCACCCTATTGGCTTTTCTCTAGGATAGCATGTGAGTATATCAGGGAGCGGTTTCAAGTCTCAGAGTAGACTTGGGCAGAGAGAGTCTAAGTCCACAAATAAGATCCACGATCTTATATCTTTTGAGTTTAGTTGCCTCCATATCTCAGGCAGAAGTGAATTAACTTGTTAATGAATATGTAACATTATTTAACAGAAGACCAATAAGTCTTAGACAGTCAAAGAATAGTCTTTTGGTTTCTGTGATTGGTTGAATAAAGAGGAGTCGAACTGGTAGTGGTTCTCAGTCAGGTGCCATTTATTACTATATTGTAAGCCAAAAAGAAAGCCACAGAACTTTTCAGACAATAAAGTTAGAAATTACCTTTAAATAAGTATGAAAATAAAGTAAAGCTAATGCAAAACATTTTAAATTTGTAGAAATATATGAACCTAAGTATAATTAAAACTAGAATTACAAAATATTTAGAAAATTGTATAGACTTTGGAGAAACAAGGCAGGTTGATTAGGCAAACCCAAAACCAAGGAAAAGGAATCCCTAGAGTCAGAAAGGAGACCCTGAAGAAGTCCCATCGCCCAGGCAGTGTGGCTCAGTGGTTGAGTGTCAACCTAGGAATCAGATCACTGTTGGGTGCCTGGTCAGGTCACATGCCCAGATTTTGGCTCGATCCCCAGCAGGGGGCATGCAAGAGGCAGCCAATCAATGATTCTCTCTCATCACTGATGTTTCTATCTCTCTTTCCCTCTCCCTTCCGCTTAGAAATCAATAAAAATATATTTAAAGAATAACTTCCAATGATTTTTGTTTTTTTAAATAGTCTCCCTGCCTTAAATTTTCTTAATTTCACTAGAGGTGGGCTTGTTTTATGTACCTACTAAGGATTTTATATGTTCCTTTTCAATTCCAGAAAATTCTTAGTTGCTATCTCTACCATAGTTGTCTTCCCCCACTCTCTCTGTGCCCTCTTTCTGGAATTTTTTTGAAATGTGTTTAGGAATTTGTGATTGCATCCTTCATGTTTTCTAACTTCTCTGTCATATATTTTCTCTTAATCTCTCTGTGTTCTGTTTTGAATGGTTTCCTCAGATATATGTTCCAATTTATTCTCTCTTCAGCAGGATCTGATGTATTGTTCAACCCATCTATAGAGTTACTTTATTTCAATAACTGTCTATAGGAATTGATTCTTTTTAACTGTCTCCTATTCTTTCCTAATGATTCCTATAACCTTTTATTTATAAAATACTTTAAACATACTTATTTAATATCTTTCAGATTGCTTTATCTTTTTAAATTATAAATGATTTTTTAAATTTTTCAATTACAGTTGACATAGAATATTATATTAGTTTCAGGTATACAACCCAGTGATTAAACATTATATAATGTACTAAGTGATCTCCTGATACAACTAATACCCATCTGACACTATATATAGTTATTAAAATATTATTGACTATATTCCTTATGCTGTTCTTTACATCTCTAAGACTGTTCTGTAACTACCAATCTTAATCTCTTCATCTTTTTCACCCATCCCTCAAACCCCGCCCATCTGACAACCATCAAAATGTTCTCTGTGTCTATGAGTCTGCTTCTGTTCTGCTTGTTCATTTATTCTGTTTTTTGTTTTTTTAGATTCCATGTATAAGTGATATCATACGGCATTTGTCTTCCTCTATCTGACTTATTTTACTCGGCACAGTACCCTCTGAGTCCGTCCATGTACAGATGACAAGATTTCATTCTTCTTTATGGCCAAGTCATTTTCCATTGTATATATGCACCACTTCTTCTTATCCATTTATCTATTGACAGACACTTAGGTTGCTTCCATATCATGGCTATTGTAAATAATGCTGCAATGAACACATGGATGTATATGTCTTTTCCATTTTGTGTTTTGTGTTTCTTCAGACAAATACCAAGAAGTAGACTTGCTGGATCCTTCTTTGTCTCTTGTTATATAGTCTTTGTTTTACAGTCTATTTTGTCTGGCATAAATATTGTTATCCCAGCTTGTTGTTTGTTTGTTTCCATTTTCATGAAATATATTTTTTCCATCCCTTTACTTTCAGTCTGTGTGTGTCTTTCACTCTGAAGTTAGTTTCTTGTAAACAGCATATATAAGGGTCATGTTTTGTTATCCATTCAGCCTCCATATGTTGTTTGATTGGAGCATTTAATCCATTTGCATTTAAAGTAATTGTTAGTAGATATGAAGTTATTGTCATTTTATTATAAATATTTTTTTAATCTTTTTTTCTTCTTAAAGAAGCCCTTTAACATTTCTTTTTTTTAAAAAATATATTTTATTGATTTTTTACAGAGAGGAAGGAAGAGGGATAGATAGTCAGAAACATCGATGAGAGAGAAATATCAATCAGCTGCCTCTTGCACACCTCCTACTGGGGATGTGCCCGCAACCAAGTTACATGCCCTTGACCGGAATCGAACCTGGGACCTTTCAGTCTGCAGGCTGACGCTCTATCCACTGAGCCAAACCTGTTTTGGCAACATTTCTTAAAAACTGGTTTTGTGGTGATGAATGCCTTTAGCTTTTTTTTTTGTCTGGGAAGCTCTTTATCTGTTTTGATATGATAACTTTGCTGGATAATCGGTTATAGGTCTCTCCACCCTTCCTCCCCTCCCCCGCCAATAATGCATAAGCCTTAGAATGATTTAACTTCACATTCTTATTTTTCATGCCATTATTCTTTAAATCTTTGATCAAGTTTGATTTTTAATTATACCAGCTTAGTGATTATTTTTATAGTTATTCGTAAAAGGGTCACAAACACTGAAAATAAATAAACCAACTTGAGGGAAAGTCACTGGATCTAGTGGATTCCCACTCTCTAATCTAGAGTTTGCTAAATTAAGTTAAATTAATTTTATATGGTACAAATTTGCGGTTCACCACTAATTAATATAAATAAAATGTATAATTTTGAAACCACTAGGAAAAAATTAAGAATTAAGAAAATTCAATAAAGTCAGTAGAAAGCAAAATACAAGAAAGTATAGAGGAGCATAGTAAATATAAAACACAAACCCAAGTACATCAGTGCTCACAACATTACAAACAGATTAGACTCATCATTAAAAGTCAGAATTGGTCATACAATATTTAAAGGAAAATTCCGCAAGAATAAACACACAAAAATGACACCAATATGATAAAAAAAGTCCTGGGGATGTAATGTACAGCCTGGTGACTATAGTTTACAATACTGTGTTTTATATTTGAAAGTTGCTAAGAGAGTTGATCTTAAAAGTTCTTATCACAAGAAAAAATTGCTGGGAGAGGTCAATGGGGGAAAAAGGAGACATATGTTATCCTTTCAACAATAAGGAATTAAAATAAAACAAAAAAGAAAAAATAACTAGTTTGATGATGGATATTAACTAAATTTATTGTGTTAATCATTTCACAATATATACATATATCAAATCATTATGTTGTATGCCTAAAACTTATACATTGTTATGTCAATTATATCTCAATTTTAAAAAAGTAAATTATACTTAAAGACTGAAAAATGAAGAGAATGTGGAAATATTAATAAAGGGAGAAATTAAATGAACTCTGACTTAGCCATATGATAGAATACCACACAGCAGTTAAAAAGAAATGAGCCCTTCATATCAATATGTATAAATATATCAATCAATTCATAGGTCCATTGGCATAGTTCTTAAAAATACACTGGACATAAAAGATGCAGAAGTATACATCAGTGTGGTAGTATGTATGTACTTGAAAAACATATAAAACAATACTGCATATTAGTCATGAATTTGTAGATTTGTAAGATTTAAAATTCATAATAGTGGTTGCCTTATGGAAGGAGGGAAAAATTGTCATGGAACAAAAAAACAAAGATAACTTCAACTTTAAATATTTTATTTTTTGCCATGAAATAAAAAAGTTAAGGATATAATAATATATACAGTATTTAATAAAGTAGCACTATTAATAGGTACACTTATAGAACACATTCTATGTACCTAATAGAAATATAGATATATGTAATATATGCAGTATTATAATTTATATATATTAATAATTTATAATAGTTTATATGGATCTCAACCTGGATGCAACCAAAGCTGTATCCAAAACAAGTTTATAGATTTAAATACATTTATCACTAAGACAAGAAGAATTAGTTGCCTACAAGAAGCTAGAAAAGCAAAATCTAACATAGCTAAGGAATACAGAAGAAAAGAACTTCAAAAATAAAAGCAAAATGTAATAATTTAGAACAGAGTTAATAAATCCAGGAATTATTGTCTTTGAAAAATGAAAAACAAAGATAAAACTAACTGCCTTTATATAGGAAAAGATAACCATTAAAGGGAGTTATAATTATTGATAGAAAAATGTAAAATAATTATAAGAGAATACATCCAACAATTCTATGTTAATGACTAGAAAATAAATAGGCAATGTTTCAGGAAAATAAAGATAAGATACATTGCTCCTAGAAGAGGTAGAAATATTAACTCAATCAAAATTCATGGAAAATTCAAAGAAATTTATTAAATAACTGTTCCTTCAAAAGACACTGGAGCTAAGTAATTTTATGGGTTCATCCATCCAAACATTTAGGAACGTGTAATTCTAGGCTATTTGAATTGTTCCAGAACATAGAGAAAGAAGGAATGTTTCCAATTTCCTTATATGTATACACAGCCAACACAACCCTGATACACAAATTTTACGGAGACAGCACAAAAACCAATGTACACACCAATTTCCTAACAAAAATACTAACTAAATCACCTAAAATATTTATTCAAAGACTAAGCTACAATGACAAAATAGGATTTGTTCCAGGAAGAAATGAGTGCTTTGATATTAGGATATATATTACCATTATTCATGAAAGAAAAAGTATCAAAAGAGAAACTCAAGAGGTATTTAATAAAATTCAGGACCTATTCTCAGTCAAACTTTTAAAAATAGGATTAGAGAGTGATTTTTTAAACATGTAAGATGCATAGCTTAATATAATTGAACAATATCATGCCTCGTGATGTAACCCTCCAGAAATTCCCATTAAAGTCTGGAACAGTGAAACAAGCCTATGATCGCAAAGATTGTGTAAGACTGTTCAGGAAATGCCAGCAACACAATTAAATAAGAAAACTATGTAATGGCTTAAAAATATTGGAAAAGAGAAAGCAAATTTATCAAATGTTATAAAATGATATAATTTTTCCACCTGAATAGCCTGAGAAAATCAACAGGAAAAAAAAGCCGTTAGAACTAATGAGTTCAATAATGTAGCCAGTTGCAAATTAAATATTAGAAGTTCCACAGTTTTCCTATATTTCAAATATAGTCAGAATATTTAGTGTTTAAATAAAATACACCATTCATAATGGTAATAAAATGTCAAATACCCAAGGATAAAATGAAAAAGAACTCTGTAGGGCTCACAAAAAGGCAAACTGTAAAGCACTATTGAAGGAAATTAAGAGTCTTGCTTTGATGTGTAGAAACATAGCTCGTCCCCAGGTAAAAATACTCAATAGGATAAAAATGTCAAGTATACCTAAATTAACTATAAATTTAATGGAGTCCCAACACAAATTACTTTTTTTTCTTTGCAATTTGCCAAAATTGTTTCAGAGTTCAGCTAGAACAACAAAGGTACAAGAAGAATTCAGTTTTCAAAAGGGTATTCTGGCCAACCGCATCAGAAGCACTTAAAAAATTGTATGCTTTGACATACTAATTCAGCGTTGAGGACTATCTCCCTGAAACATAATTGGGCAGGAGCATGATATCTACATACCAGAATATCTATAGCAACATTTTTAATAATGCAAATGTGTGAAAAAAATAATGGGGTAATGATCAATGCAGCTATTCAAAGAATAAAGTCATGGCATATACTAGTTTGGAAAATATTCACAATGAAGGTGCTTTGTGAAAAATTAGGCAAAAATATTTATAAACTATGTTTTTGTATAGAAACGAGACTAGAAGAATGCACACAAAATACTGACTAGTCATCTCTTTAAGTGCTGGAATTTTTAGTGATACTGTCTTATTTTTTTATTGACGTTGTTCATGTCTTCCAGAATTCTGCTGCTATAAGAATTTAGGTTCTGTCAGTTTCCTTCCTTGATACAAGCACTTGCATCCACCCTCTCTCCACTGACTAGACCTGCAGTTTCTTAGCCTGTGGATAATACCTCTCTACTCTGCCACGAACGTGGATTTCCTAAAATGCAAACATGATCGTATTTGTCTCTTTAAACATTATGCTGTGGTTCCTTATTGTCTAGGAGAGAGAGGATAAACACCTTCATATAGTGATGGCATGTCCATTCACTGGACTAATCTTCCCTCCCACCCTCCTCTTCACATTTCAGGACCTCTGCCATCTGCTTGTCTATAGTGATCATCCCACCTACTTTATTTAAGACTAGAGGCCTGGTGCACAAAATTCGTGCACAGGGGTGGTGTCCCTCAGCCCAGTCTGCACCCTCTCCAATCTGGGACCCCTTAAGGGATGTCAGACCACCCGTTTAGGCCCGATCCCGGTCCTAAACGGGTAGTCGGACATCCCTCTCACAATCCAGAACTGCTGGCTCCCAACTGCTCACCTGCCTCTGCCTGATTGCCCCTAAGCGCTTCTGCATGCCAGCCTGATCACCCCTTAACCACTCCCCTGCCAGCCTGATCGACACCTAACTGCTCCATGGCCGGCCCAATTGCCCCTAACTGCCCTCCCCTGCTGGCCTGGTCACCGCTAACTGCCCTCCCCTGCAGGCCTGGTTGTTCCCAACTGCCTTCCCCTGTTGGCCCTGTCACCCCCAACTGCCCTCCCCTGCAGGCCTGCCCCCCCCCCAACTGCCTCCCCTACAAGCCTGGTCCTCCCCAACTGCCCTCCCCGGTAGGCCTGGGTCCCCCCCAACTGTCCTCCCCTGCAGGCCTGGTCTCCCCCAACTGCCCTCCCCTGCTGGCCTGGTCTCCCTCAACTGCCCTCCTCTGCTGGCCCAGTCACCCCTAACTTCCCTCCCTGCTGGCCTGATCGCCCACAACTGCCCTCTCCTGCAGGCCTGGTCCCCCCCAACTGCTCTCCCCTGCAGGCCTGGGTCCCCCCCCCAACTGCCTTCCCTTGCTGACCTGGTCTCCCCCAACTGCCCTCTTCTGCTGACCTGGTCACCCCTAACTGCCCACAACTGCCCTCCCCTGCAGGCCATCTTGTGGCAGCCATCTTGTGTCCACATTGGGGCAGCCATCTTTGACCACATGGGGGCGGCCATCTTGTATCTTGGAGTGACAGTCAATTTGCATATTACTCTTTTATTAGATAGGATGCTCATTCTTCGGGTGTCAGTTTCAAAGCCACCTCTCACAAGAGCATTTCCTGACCTTTAAAGAATATTTCTGTCCCCCTCATCTCCCTTTCTCTAGTTTATATCTTAATCCTCACTTTTCTCTTTATAAGCATTAATAATTTGTAATTACCTGATCAATGTATTTACAGGGTACTTGCAAAATCTGCCTCCATCACTATAAAGTGGTCTCCAAGCAAGTGTGGACTGAACGTGTCTTGTTCACTGTTCTGAGGAATTTGTTTAATAAATGAATACATGAATATACCCTTGTTCCAAATTCAGCTAGCTTCAGCTCTCTGAATGTATTCAGCTATTTCATTCTCTGCCTTTTTATGTTCAGTTTCCTGTCTGAAGCATTCTCTGGAAAGTCTGGTGACTATCTGGTCATGTTTCATGACTCAGCTCAAGCACTGCTTTCTCTAGAAAGGTTGGTGGAGTTGACCACTCTTTGGGCCCTGCTGCTTATACTAGGATCTACCACATTCTATTGCTTTTATTAGTTCCCATGAATATGTCCCCCTACTGGGCAGGGACTTGTCCTTGCTCATCTCTAGTCTCCCAGCATTCAGCACAACACATAGTTGGCCTTCAGCAATCAGTCAGAACTGGTTGGGTAACTGAACAAATGAGTTTCTCCTAAATGCTTATGGCATTTGTAACTGATAACTTCATTTGATTCCAAATAATTCCTGTTAAAAATCACCACAGGATTATTTAATCTATAGTAGGAAGAAAAGACAAATGCTTTCCAGAGAAAATTTTGAAAGACAATCCATTTCTCTGTAATCAATAGGATTTTTTTTTTTTTTTTTTTTTTTTTTTTTTTTTTTGTGCACCTTTCCCAGAGGTACTGCAATACCGGGTCAATATGTGGAGTGGATGGAGCAAGCTCCTATTCCATCTCCCAGCCTCCAAAATCCATCTTATCTAATAAAGAGGGAATATACTAATTGACCATCACTCCATCACAAAGATGGCTGTACCCACAGCTGAGGCCAAGTTCCCATAAGCAGCCTTAACGAGCAATCAGCAGGGACCTAAGGCTACGCCCTCCCCCGCACCCCTGGGGCTTGACAGGGGACCTCAGGCTGTGCCCCCCACCAGGTGGGGCTTGACAGGGGACTTCAGGCCACGCCCCCCACCCCAGCACCAGGCTGGGGGACCTCAGACTGCACCTCCCACCCAGTGGGGCTTGACAGGGGACCTCAAGACGCGCCCCCCACCCCAGCACCGGGCTAGGGGACCTGAGGCTGCACCCCCCTGCCTAGCTGGGCTTGACAGGGGACCTCAGGCCATGCCCTCCACCCAGCGGGGCTTGACAGGGGATCTCAGGCCGTGTCCCCCACCTGGCAGGGCTTGATGAAAGACCTCAAGGCATGCCCCCGCCCCAGTCTGGGCAGGGGAACCTCAGGCCATGCCCCCCGTCCTGGTGCCAGGCCAGGGGACCTGAGGCTATGCCCCCTGCCCGGCAGGGCTTGACAAGGGTGGGACTGGCCGGGTCTGGATCTAGCCCAATGGGGGGAAGGGTGGCCGGGTCTGGGTCTCACACAATTTTGAGGTGCATGTGGGTGGGCAGGGACTTGACTCTGGGTCCCATGGTATGCCCCAGAGTCTGACAGGAGAAAGGTTTTCATATACATTTTACTAATTTTCTTTCATCTCTGACACTTCTATTATAGAGAAAGGGCAAATAGTAATATTAAATTATTTCCTCTAATTAATCCCCTTTTAATGTGCACGAATTTTGTGCACTGGGTCAGTAGTCTATAATAATAAAAGGGTAATATGCTAATTAGACCGGACATCCTTCTGGACATCCTTCTGGACATCCTTCCAGATGAAGCCAGGGCCTTAGGAAAGCCAGGCTCCCGGGTGCCTGCAGGCGGCCAGAGGGAAGCCAGCCTGGGTCCCAGGTGCTGGCGGGAAGGTGGTGCGGGCAGCCAGGGGAAGGAAGGCCTACTGTTGCACGAATTTTTGTGCATCGGGCCTCTAGTTTAATATATTGTCCTCAGATAGAGGACGTATTGGTATTAGATATTAAACTAATAAGAACAGTTGCTATACTTGATCTTAACCAAAAGGCTGAGAAGTGATCAACAATAGGATTTTGAAAAATAATACCCAGGTATCACATGATCCTTGAGTAATACCACCAATAACTATAACAAGAAGTATCAGTTGAAGGAAAGGTTAAAATTATTGACCAGTCTCAGCCAAGCACTATACTGGATTGCAGCTGCATGGCCCGTTGAAAGGATTTAAATTGGTCGCTGTCTGGAATTCCCAAATCTTTGGTTTATATTTCATTTTTAAAAAAAATCACAAAAAACCTGCACTTTCAATCTCTGCTCACCACCTCCAAACTGGAGGCAGTCTTTTTTTTTTTTAATCTTTAATGTTGAAAGTATCACATATGTGCCCCCCCCCCCCATTGACCTCTTCTAGGCCACTCCCATCCCCTGCCCCTGGAGGCGGTCTTGACCCCTATGGGATCAAAACTCAGAAAACTGGCTGTACCCCAGTGGGACTGGATGCCTTGCTCTTTTGGTTTGGGGATCATCATTGTGCTTTCTGCCTCCAGCCCGCAGTCCTCACATGGTTATGCAAAGACAGCTTCTGGTGCACAGATGAGCATAAAACAACCATCGCTGCAGGTGCAGAAATGCTTTTATAATGAATTACAGCCTCCTTACTGAGACCCAGGAGAGACCTGCTGTGTTTGTCACTTTTTAGTTATTAGGCCACGTCTGCAGGCACCCAAGATTTCTATTCCATGCTTACCCTCATCTGGAACAGAAAGCAAGTGCTGTAACAGCTGTGTGTATATTTGTTTTCTTTGGGGCCGATAGAGGCCAAGGAAATTACAAAACAGACTGAATCACAGTTCTTCCTTCTCTTACCTAAGGATACAGAAGCAGGTGCACAAAGCTTGTTTGTTCTGGATGTATAATAAGGGCTCTGAGCTTTCATGTTAATAATTTGCATGCAGCCTCTCATTAGTGTCATATGTACAGTCCGAGTGCTGTCTTAGCTCTGCTATTGGACTGCTTTACGTAAGAGATACACCTCACGGGTCTCTCTGCCCTATACGCCTGATTCATGCCAGCATCACTCTCCTTACTCTCACATTTGAGGACACACAATGTGAAGAGTCACAGCTACATGGAATGGGTGAGGTCTTTGTTTGATTGAAACCCTCATTCCAAACATACTAAAGTCTAAGAAGCCCAAAGGGGCAAACCTTTTGAAGGATCATTTCACTGAAGAAAGAATTCTAAATTCGTAGATCTTTTCTTTCAACACATTCAGTATCCACTTTCCCTCTACTTTCTTCTTGCTCGCATGGCTTCTGAAGTTTTAGTAATTCCTATCCTTGCTCCTCTGTAAGTAAGGCGTTCCCCCACCCCTCTTGGTTTTTTCATGATTTTTCCCCCTGGTCTTTGATTTTTTACAGCTTGATATATGTGTTGCTGTAGGTTTGGGAATTTTATCCTGCTTGGGGTTCTCTGAGAATTTTTGTTTGATGTCTATCATTAACTTTAGGAAATTCTGAATCATCATTGCTTCATTTATTTCTTCTGCTCTTTTTTCTATCTTCCTTCTGGTATGCCCGTTGTCATATATTACTGCTTTTGTCATTCTTGAATACTGTATTGTCTTTTGTCATTCTTTTTCTCTTAGCATTTCAGTATAGAAGTTTATATTTCTTCTAGCTCATGGACAGTTTCCTTGGTTGTGTCCAGTCTATTGAAGAGCCCATCAAAGGCATTCTTCATTCCTCATATAGTGTTTTTGATTTCTAGCAGTTCCTTTTGATTCTTTCTTAGAATTCCCACCTCCCTGCTGGTATCATCCATCTGCTCTTGCCTGTTGCCCACCTTTTCCATTAGAGCTCTTAGCATATGAATTACAGTTGTTTTAAAATTTCAGTCTGATAATTTCAGCATCCTTGCCATATCTGACTCTGGCTGTAATGCTTGCTCTGTCTCTTGAAACTATCTTTTTTGTCTTTTAGTATACCTTACGGTTTTCTCTTACTGAAAGCTTGTCATGATGTACTGGGTAAGAGTAGGCCTTTTGTGTGAGGCTTTATGTTTATCTTACTAGGAGTTAGGTTATGTTTACTGTTTGTTGTAGCTTAGGTGTCAGAAGCTAACATTTCCTCTGGTGTCCTTGTGTTTGCCTCCTCTGTTGTATTTGGGGTTCCCTAGAGATCTCTTCTTAAGTAAAGTCTGAGGCCTGCAGTTCTTTCAATTATATTCCCTGGTTATAATACCAGAGCCCTAGTGATGTGATGGTGAGGTGGGGAGAGGGAAAGGTTTCTATGGTCCTGCGATTAGGTCTCAATCTTTTAGTGAGCCTGTGCCCGGGGGCTGTGACTTTCATGAATGCCTCTCAGTCAACCCTTCCCCTCCCCCACCTACTTAGGTGAGTCTTTATGGGAGAAATACCAGAGTTTGCAGCCATGTTTTAATAACTGCCATACTTATTAAATGTGTTGTGAGAATAAAATGATTAACTTAAGATACACTAGCTATACTAGTATATTATGGTACGAACTTCACTTAGAAAGACTTGTGCTAGAATCAGGTTTCCAATGTTCAGAGGTTGTGCAAAGAACACCTAGATTCATTCATTCATTCATCCCAAAAATACTGACAATACTGTGGTGAAAAGACAAGAACCTTGACATCATGATTCAGGACAGTGGTATACTTCTGAAGAAATCACATCAGATTGATAATCATTTAACATGTTTAGTTCCATGCTAGAAACATGGATCTAGCTTACCACAATCATGAGAACATGTTACGTGAGTTATATAAGATCCAGAAAATCTACAGAAGGAGGAAAAAATGGAGGTGACAGAGGTTGAGTGCTGAACAACATTTTCGGGGAGCACAGACTATCAAAACTTCTAAATTCAAATATCATATAAAAGATCAGATCTGGGGCCAAGGCAAGGAAATGAAAACAAGAATCAGAAGCAAGTTATCTCTGGACTTGAACAAGAATGGGGTTGTTAGAAAAGCAAAATGAAATTTCTATAAAATTTCTTTGTGGTCATTAACTGTTATGATGGATGGTCTGTCTTGAAGAATAAAAGTAGGGTGTTATATTAAGTACAACTACTGACATATAAATACTTTTTTAAAGAGGCATAGAGAGGAAAGTTACTTGCAAGGCACATAATTGTCAAAGAATTGCTATCTAGAATATACCAAGAACTCCTACAGATTTATTATTTTAAAAAAATCAAACAACCCAGTGGCAATATGGGCAAAAGATATAAATAGGAAAATCACAGAAAAGGAAATCAATCTCACTATAATCATGAAAACGCAAAATAAAAAATAACAAAATCAGCTATTTTTAAAAGATCCCCTTCATGAGTAGACTAAATTTGGTGGTTACAATGATGAAACTAGATACATATACCAATTTGTATAAATGACAAAAACAATGAAGAACGGTAAAAAAGTAGACATGAATGTGAACAACATTATACCATTTGGTTCAAGTTTTAAAATGTGCAAACTACATAATGATTTTTAATACATCCATATATAATAAAGTATGAAAAAACAACAAAAGACACAAACCAATTTCAGATTCTTCTGAGGAGAGAGTAGAGGAAATTAAATTCTGGAGTAGTTCCATTGTGGACTTTCAATGTATCTATGTCTTCTTTCTCATAAAAATTAGATCTAAAGCAAATAGGACAAGAAGCTAAAGTTTGTAAAATGTAATGGCGATAGTACCATTTCCTATGTACTGTTTGAAATATTTAATAATCATTTTTTTAAATATTAGGAACACAAACTATATGGAATATTAACAT
The DNA here is from genome assembly GCF_963455305.1 of Plecotus auritus. Taxonomy (NCBI): domain Eukaryota; kingdom Metazoa; phylum Chordata; class Mammalia; order Chiroptera; family Vespertilionidae; genus Plecotus; species Plecotus auritus. Next base: position 27,402,735 of record NC_137778.1, read on the forward strand.
TGAATTCCTCTTTGCGGGACAGTTGGGGAAAGCAATATGTTCAGATCTGGCTGAGGGGCATGTGTCTGTCTTTGTCCAGTTTGGGTCATATTCTCCTTTAGTAGACTTTTCCTTTATCCACTGAAGGTTTTGTCCTATACCTATGATTTCAATATTTACTTCCATACATCAGGACTTCAATATTAATTATAGAAAATTCTCAGTTCCTCCACTTTAAATATTTCGAAGTTCATATAGGAAGTGCTTGGTTTGTTTGCTTTAAATCAACTATATAAGCAGATTTACTTACCTGGCAATAGGTACCTTTTGAAAAATACTGACTCTAAGTGTTTCCCTCATTTGAGTTTTCAGCTTTACTCTCTTCTATGTTGTTGTGATAGATGGTTTAAAATTTTTTTTAACTTTTTGTTGGGAAAAGAACAGCTATCAGTTTGGGTAAGATTTGCAAAAAGACTCATTCATTGTTCAGAAATTAAGGACTTCATGATATTTCATTTCTAAAACTGTTTGAACATCTGCTTCCTCAGTTAAGCAGCATCCTGGCATAGAAGTGTTGCTGCATCCCATAACCATGTGGACTATGGAATAATATACAGGAATATACGGAAGCTGCCCCCCTGGAGAGTATCATGAAGAGATCCCACCCTAGCCTGAGCTTTTATAATGATTTTGCAAAGGGTAGGTTGTTAGCTAAGAGTAGAGTTTGCAGCAATTTAAATGCCAAATCAAATGTCCCAGTATTAAAGTCAGTTCATCCTTACCCTGTCTTCCTCCTAACACTCACAATAGTAACAATCATTTTGGAAATTGCTTCTAATAAGATTTTGCTCGAGTTATTACTAAAGTTTAGTTTCTTCTTCTTGGTGACATCACATGCACATCAAGCAAGCACTCATGTTCCTGAATAAGCCCGAAGCTTTGGCTGGGGCAACCTGAGCCTTGCTTTCTGCCAGGCTCTCTGGAATGCACAGCTCACAATGGTTTCCAGATATATCAGTTCCCTTCCTGTCTAGGACATTGCATTGCCACATGACCTTTGCCAAGTCACTTCTTTCTGCTCTCCCATAACATAAGGTTGTAATTATGATGATCTCCCTCATAGAAATGTGATGAGAAGCTATTCATAACAAAGACTGTAAAAATCGCAAACATGATGGGAGAGGCAGATATGAAATGTATGAAAAAGCTCTAAATTGAATATTCATTTCCTCCCTGGCTCAGTGTGTCCTTAAATTTTATTTGGAAGGACAACAGCAGTGAGAGTGCCTCATTGGGTCGTCCTGTTAATGCCATCCATGTAATATATATTTTTCAACCCTGAATATGACCTTGATTTTCAGACAAATGAACTTCGTGTGTGCGTGTTTGTGTCTGTGTGTGTTTGTGTGTGCGCGTGCATGCACACGCGCAAGATATCTTTTCATTGTTTTCTCATCAGCCACATGCTTTCTTTTTTCTTTCCCAAGAGAACTGTGGTCATTAGGTTGGTTTTAAATTGGCAATGAGTCGTGTTCAGTGCCAGACACATGACATGTTCTAGTAGCCGTCAGGACCTGGGTCTGGGATCATATTTCCCTCCATCCCCAATTTATGTTCCAAACACTTGTGAGCGCGCTGGAGGGCAGGAGGTGGAAAGAGGTGAGACCAGGCCAGGCTGGCATCCACTCTGTGGGATTTAGGGATAGAGTCATACTTCAAAGTAGTGCAAGGGAGTGATTGACAACACACCAGGGCTGCTCATGGTAGGCGAAAGGGCAACAGAACACAAATCAGCTGCCTTGGTACATTTTTTCAAGTTTCTGTTTATCTTCCATCTGTAGACTCTTTAAGCTGCCTTCATATTTGGATGTGGACATTGAAGTATTGCTGACCAGTGCCAGAGTCACAGGAATATCCTGCTGTGCTTTTGATCTTCCCATATGATTAGATTTCCTGGATCATCCTGTTCCAGTGTGTGCACACATATGTGCACACGGGAGTCTTCTGGCACATCTCCCAGATACGTTAGTGCTGGGACAAAGGGCCTATTGGTGCTCTCAGAATGCAATATTGATCACTTTGGTTGGCTTAGAGCCAGACCGAAGATGGTTGCCAAGTCCATAGGCTTGTCTCATTGCAAAGGGATCAACAGTGCTTCCTGAAAAGCAGAGTGAATTTTTGGATGCCTTGAAAAAACTTGTTTCGAAATGGAACTTTGTATTTTGCCAACTATGGACAGTGCTTGGAATTTGGCTCTTGCCTTTCAACCCTTATGATCTGTGGTACATTCTATATTTAGTTTCATTATACTTTCTAGTATTCAGTGGAGTTCCCCCCCCTCCTCCCACGGTTTTTCACAATATGCTGTCTAGTCCTGGTCTTAGCCAAATCCACAATTTTGGCTTCAAACTTAATGATAGTTCAAAGGTCAAATTCACCAGGATGAGTGGAAGAAATGTCCTCCTAAATCTTCAAAGTATACCTTTTGTGTACAGGATTATGAAAATTACAAACTCAATTCACAAAAGACCTTGATGCCAATGTTTGACCTTTAAAATTATATAAACCATCAGTGACCACTAGAATAGAATAAAAAAATTATTACTATCTTCAGGATGATTTCCTTCAGTCAAGATCATGGCTGCAAATTGCCAACCCATTCATTGCAAGCTTCTCCATTACCCAAAGAAAAATACACCAGAATTTTATTTTCTCCTTCCCCAACCCCAAATACTGTATCTAAAATTTGACCTACGCAGGAGATAAACCAGAGTGTTCTCTCATTTCTGGAGTTCCATTTTTTTCAGCCCACCACCTTCCACACACCAAAAATGTGTTGACTGCCTGCTTCCTCTCAGAAGAAGGCACATTTGTATAATCACAAAATGCCTCAGTTCAAATTTATTTCATGTATAAACCTTTCCTGTCTTCTAGAGAAATCTTTTTTTTTTTTTTTTAAACGAAGAGGTTACAAGGTAGGAACACTCAGGGCAGACTTCAGATATATCATGGTATCTATAAGAGGGAATGGCTGAGGAGAGTTTTGAGTCCCATCATGATTTTTATTCCAATAGTGACACCCTGTCCCTTACTACTATGGAGTGTTCTGCTGTGTCAGGGGATGAATCGGCTGTTTTCATTAGCTTTATTTTATTGGACTCCTGCGAGATGCTACAGAGCAGGCCCTTAATCCAGGCTGAACAGAACTTCATCTGAGTTCCAGACATTCCAGTTGTAATGGAAAGAGCTTCAGAACCAGGCAGTGTGGGTAAGCTTCCTCATCCCATCTCTGACCAGCTGTGTGATTCTGTGGAGGATATCTCATCTCTTCAAACTTTCAGTTGCCCTTGTATGGAATAAGGATAATGGTATTTAGTTTATGGGGTTATTATATGGAGATTAAGTGACATAATGGGTGTGAAAGGCCTGGCACAGTATTTGACAGAGCCGATTCTTTAATATAGTAAAGAATGGTGTGTCCTTGAATGTGCATAGTCTCCATCAAACTCTGTGGAGCTCACTTTATCATGACAATTTATGAAATCTAAAAGCTCAAGCTGTGATATTTTTAAGCAACTATTTTCCATGGTTATGATATCACCAGTGTCAAATGGAAACTTGTGATGACAGCACAGCTGTGAACTCTTTGGGTGTCATATCCCTTGGAAGTAGGGCAAAGTGACAGTCCCGGAGAAAATTGCCACGTTTGGCCTTCTTTAGGTTCACTTAGATTCTCAAATTCCCAGACAGGGCTGATTGAAACTCTTTCATTTACTCTGAATAACACACCTCAAATCCTTTCTTTGAAAGTAGACATATTATAAATAAATGTGTAGTATGATTATCCACTCTATATTTCTATCATGTAGAAGTGGATCTTTTTTAAGGTTAATAATAGTCTGTTTTGAAACTCATGTTTCAAACTCTCTGAGAAAGAAGCTTAACAAAGAAATTTGAAATTAAAGTGAAAAATGAGAGGGGTTCAGTGACAAGTCTAGGACAGCCTGTTGATTCAATAGAATGATGCTTTTTTTTTTTTTTTTTCAGAATAGTAACAGCAGCCTTGAGAGTCTAGACATTAATATTTTGACCCAAGGAAGCTACTTACTCTCCACACCCTTGAGGGAACACAGTGTTTTGCCACAATTGCTACGCAATGTGCCTGGTACTGTCTGTTAATCCCACACATCTTGATGTCATCCAGGAACACTAAAAGCAGGTTGTAACTAGGAATAGGGCTCAGGTTAATATAGGCAGCACTACGGTGAACAGACCATCAGAGCCCAATCAAGGATTAAATAGGTTTGCAATTCAAAACCTGGATTTATGGCCTTTCTCCCTCAAATTTTGAAATCTCACGTTTGAGTTCTCATCTCAGATAATCACTTCTCAGCATTGATGATATTAAGACTCCATGCCTGTAAAACATAGGACAGTGATTTTATTGTTTTTCTTTCCCTACGAAAGTCTCTTAGAGAAACATGGCAAATGGAAAAAAAAAAAAAGGAAAAGCCATCATTCTGAGTTCATCCTCAGACTCTCTATTTTATTAGTCACGGCTTTGCGTTGAGGTGGTTGTTAGACTATAAAACCTTCAAATCCACATGGTTGAGACAAAACTTCCTGTATTCCTCATTAAACAGTATTCGTTGTTCAGCTAACTCTTTGCCACAGAAAAGTTGAACAGTTGAGCTTTTGAAAATATTCTAGTCTTGTAGGAAACTCATAATGGTACAGTCTACTGACCCCACCACAAGCAATTGTGGGGAATTTTGTTTTGAAGACTCCATGCCTCCTCCCCCCACATTTCAATCACCACATTAGCAGCTTCCTTTACAGCATAAAGGTTTGTGTTCACCAAAGCCAGACCAATGACCTGTTAGTCTGACAGTGGCACCAAGAGTGCATGTCTTCACTTGTAAATACATATTGAGTGTCCCATGTACACCCTGGGCTGTGCGTGGAACCCTGAGGAACACAAACTAAATAGAGCACATGGCTCTGCTCCAAGGAGCTTGCCTAAGAGAAGCAGGATAGTTTCCCTCCAGGAAACAGAACTTAGAAGTCAGAAGTGACCATCTATCCCCCAGGGTACTGTCTACTCCTGTGGTCCTAACCTGGAGTAATATTGACAGAACAGTTTTCACAAGTCCTCAATGTTTCCAAATGAGAAGATGTAGCATAAAGTTCTGGATTTATGACTTCTCTTAAAAAATGAGGAGCTATGGCAACACAGATTCTTCCTTCCCACATGGCAATAATGGGATAGAGAGCAGTTTTTCACAGTCCCCATCAAAAATATGTCAGACACACACACACACACACACACACACACACACACACACACACGCACGCACACACACAGCAGAGGAGAGAGTAGGAGTTCCCATGTGAACGATGGAAGTTTGGAAGAAAGAGGCACAAAAGGAGGTGAAGCAATAAAAAGAAAATTAAGAGGTTCTTCTCAAGTTCAAATAAAAGGCTAACCTGCAAAGACATAAGCCAGATAGATTTTTAAAAGAAAACAGTGATATGATTAATTTTTTTCACAAAACTGCTAAAAGAAAAAATAAAGCAAAAATAGATCATGATCAGGACTTTTAAAACATTCGTAAAAGATGAACAGAATTATGCAACAGTATTTCATACAACTTTTAATAACAGTAAAAAAGGAATAATTTCCTAGCAAAATAAAATTACCAATGACAACACAGGAAAACAGTAGTGGACCAATGATCACAGATGAGATTGTCAAATGATTACTAGTAAATATTTACCAGTAAAACAGTACCAGAAACAGATGAACTCATAACTAATTTTACCTAACTATTTAAAAATAGGTAATTCCAGTGTTGGTTTTACTATTCCAGGTGTAGAAAAAGATGGAAAATTCCTCCAACTTATATTTCAAAGCCTGCATGGCTTTCATATTAAAATCTAACCAAAATAGTGCAAAAGAGGGAAAGTAAAGGCCCATTTCACCTACAGATAATGATGCAAAAACGTCCTTACTAAATAGAAGCAAATAGAATCTTGTGATATATGAAAAGAATAAACAGTTATTTTATAGGTACAGTTTATATGGCATCTTATTATTGTTTTAGAAAATGGAATATAGCCCTAACCGGTTTGGCTCAGTGGATAGAGCGTCAGCCTGCGGACTCAAGGTTCCCAGGTTCGATTCCGGTCAAGGGCATGTACCTTGGTTGCAGGCACATCCCCAGTGGGAGGTGTGCAGGAGGCAGCTCATCGATGTTTCTCTCTCTCATTGATGTTTCTAACTCTCTATCCCTCTCCCTTCCTCTCTGTAAAAAATCAATAAAAAATATATATATATATATATAAAGTCATTTATTAAAAAAAAAGAAAAGAAAAGAAAATGGAATATATATAGTTATCTATGAATATATACATTTGTATGCAGAGGGGTGTGACTATACAGGAAATGGGAATAGTACCACACTAAGTTATTAGCACGGTGTGGCAGAGTTCATCATTGTGTCTCCCTTGTTTCTCCCAGTTTCTTCCTATGTCTCCCAGTATTTCCCAACTATCTCTGCAGTTAGTTTGGGGCCATGTGACAAGTTCTGGCCAATGGACTGTGAGTAAAATGGGGTACTTCAGAAATAATATGCCTTCAGCATCTCTCTAGTCCCTGCCTTGGAAAGCTAGGAGGAGACGTGTTCCAGATGTCATTGCTGTAAGTCTGAGGAAGACTGCCAATCCACATTAAAATTGCATGAGGGAAATGAAACTTATTTTGTTAAGCCTTTGAGATTTGGGCATTTTTCTCTTATGGAAACTACATTATCCTAATCCAGAGATTAATATTTTGAAATAAGGTATTGCTGAAATTAAAAACCTAAATTATATGCCTTGTATTCATGTGAAGCAGGCAGTGATAAAATTGACATCAGGGGAAAGAAAGGATGAAATTGTTGTTATTCAATGGCGGAGAGAGAGACCACCACTTGTGGTAACGTGGGCATTAGGCCAGACCTCATGCATAGCAGAAGAGATTAGAAAAGATAACAGTTACAAATAAATATTGGCCATTGCTGATTGCTTCTATCAAAATATTATAAGGAAGTAATAAACTCAGAAAAAATGGCCAATATGCAAGCAGAAGTTTTTAAATGACAGAAAAAAAAAATAGAAATTTGGACTCATACAAGGCTGGAAAAACTGTTTATCAATCTCAGAAAGTATGAGATAATAACAATAAAAGAAAATATAAGGGTAAATGTCCCATCTAACCTTCTTGTTAGCAAAAGTGATCACATTGTGATCTCTCACCTTGAAGCCTGAAAGCCTCCCGGTGGCTACGTTAAGTTGAGAAAGACAAGTGTAGAGATAAGAAAGCAACGATATAAAGCAGATTTGAACACTATGCTTCAAAAAGATTTCAGGTGTGGTTCCTGACACATGGCACTGAGTACATAGATGAGAAGCCTACTTCATTTTTTTTTTTTTCAGTGTTAAGTCTACCAAGATTTCAAGGAACTACATTGCCAAACAAACTAGTGGCTTAGACTATTGTGGGACTTTGTTCATGACATGGAGACATCTACATCCCATCCAAATGGATTACCATCCCATGGAAACAACTAAAAAACAAGAGAAAAATACATAGAAAAATGTTTTTCACATCAGGCATAAGGCAATGAACGATCCTTGAGAGATGGGAGACGATCAAGATGAGCCTTACAATTATACAGGTATTCGAGCTTACAGGCCAGAGGAAGTCTCCAGTCAGGGCACAGAAGGGGAATTAGGAAGCACGGCAGTCTTCCTGAGTGAGGAGACAGGGCTAGGAACCTGGGGATTGCAACATGGCTAGACGTTGCAGCTAGGGTACCAGAGAGGGGAGCTGCACAGAGAGAAAGTGCTAGACATCTGCAGAGTCCCCTTCTTGACTATTCAGCTACATACTGACGGGCACATGCATGGACGGAAATCCCCAAGCCTGAGGAAGAGACCACCTGAAAAGATTACAAAGAAACACAACAGAACCATGAGTGCATGTTTAGACAAAAGGGCGAATAAGGCAGCAAGTATTTCCAAGGGCTTGAAGAAAACACAGAAACAAAGGAAATGATTCCAAGAGTAACATCATTTTTTAGTCATCAGATGCTGATTAAATAGTCATTCATGATCCATTGGGCCCTCACCTTTGCCTTATTAAGGATTCTAGCTAGTGTGAAAATGACTGACACTCTCCAGGGGTCCTCAAACTTTTTAAACAAGGGGCCAGTTCACTGTCCCTTAGACTGTTGGAGGGCCGGACTATAGTTTAAAAAAAACACTATGAACAAATTCCTATGCTCACTGTGGGCCCGGGACGAGTCGGCTGCTAAGCAGGACAGGCAGCGGCACCCGGCGGGCCGGATACATGTCCTCGGCGGACCAGATGTGGCCCACGGGCCATAGTTTGAGGACCCCTGCGAGACCATGGCAGTATGGAGAAAACTGCCCAGCTCTTTGGGAGCCTGTTATTTGGAGATTAAGAATGCCAAGGGCTCCCCGCAAAGAGTATGGATCTGATCCAGCTTCCGTGTCACTGAAATGGGGACCTGACCAGCGCGAGGTAGGAAGGGTGTGTCCTTCTCCTGCCCTGTGGATCTCCACCGCGGCTGTCCAGAGAGCCGCCCAGGGCTAACTCCGTGCATCAGATCTTCATCCTGTTACCCAAGAAGCCGCAGGTAGCGTCTTACATACTGAGCGGATGGGCATCTCTTGGCGAATTTCCTGGTCGCATCCTCCTACTCGGGCTCAAGGATTAGAACTGACCCTGCTGACTTATTTTCAGACGTTGTGAGTGGGGATGGAATAAAAAACATTTCTTATTTCCAAGTGCTAAAACTGGATTTGACACACACATATACATTCAGTTTTAGTATCAGGGAAAGCCCAGGACTTGGTGATTTTAGGTTTGCAATGGCACCTTCTTTCAAACATGTTTTCTCTGGTCTCTTCCATAGCATTGCCATGCCTCACCCTGGCCACAGAAATTCCATCCACAGAGGATGGTGAATATCACAGATTTTGTCTCCCTTCAGCACCTGGCAACCAGGAAAACAAACAGTTTAAGTGAGCCAGACGGAAGGTTGGTTCCTGCTGAGCCGGGTAAGGGTAATATAGATCTTTACCTGGTTGTAGAAACACATAGACATACTAAAGCCTCCAGCCGCCCTGTGTTGCTTCCAAAAGCCAAGTCCATGTTTTTCTGGGATACATTTAAGGAATATCTTGGTCTCAAAGATGCCTTATGCTCCCCTGTTAGCTATGCCTTGCTTTCCCCTGGCAAGCTAGTTCGGTACCGTGGCATCATTTTAGGAAAAGAAAAGAACAAAGCACCAAAGGGTTTCTCTGCCCCCCTCTTTCCTTATGCGTCTGCATCTCCATGTCCCACCTACGCTAAGTTGATTCCCTCCAGAACCCGGCCAGCCTCAGTCTTCATTCTAAGTGGTTCCCTCCCTTCTGCCCAGCGGCTCCCACCATTGACGAAGGCTGTGTTCAAGCCCTCTGCCCTTCCCCTTCCTTCGTGGGCTTGTTCGTCTTTTCCCTGCCTGAGGTTGGGCTAACGGTGGGGCTTTCCACAGAAGAGGCAGGAGTTTGGATAAGCCAGCAGTTTAAGCAGGTTTTATGACCAGCCAGTGTAATAAAATGCATTCAGGGGTCACCTGAGGAACTTTAATCAGCACCAGGGGTCACTGGATAGCACTTCTGGACAGGAGAGACAGAAACGAGGAACAGAGATTCATGGAAGAGGCAGAAGAGTTGGGGGAGGGGCCTAGGGATCACAAGTCATCAAGTTATCAGAAATAACGTTTGGGGAAAAAAAAATCAGTGTGCTTTGCAATCAGCAATGGCAAATGGAGCCACTGTAGCCCAGTGGGAACTAGAGATCTGCTGCAAGTTTAGATGAGGATTTTACCCAAAGTCTTAAATTTTCCCCCTTGTGCAGTTTTGCATGAAAGTTTGGCCTTATGATTGGTCTCAAGATGGATATCAGATATCTCACCCTGAAGGGAGAAACATTCCCACCAAATCCTCCCCCGAAAGGAGAAAAAAAAAAAATTCTGCATCCAATAATCAGAGCTTGGGCAGACAAATTGGCACCACTGTTTTTTTTTCCCCCCTCTTCAGCCTCACTTTTATTTTCTGTTAGAAATAAGACTGCAGACTTGAGTCACAATTCACAAATATTTGGTAGTATTATGTTGCAAGGAGCTGGGGTGGGGGGAGCGGGGGGGGGGGTAGAACCCAGAAGAAGGTAATTCTTAAAAGCTTTGCCTTCACTCACGCAAACAAACTTTATGCTTCTCAATAAATCTCCTGTTTTGTAAGTGGCCATTAAAATAACAGATCATTTGATTAAATTTTTGTTTCCTTTTCACAACAGTCATTTGGAGTTTTGGGGGACCTCCAAATGTGGCCTTGGCCATGATGTCATTAGCATTTTATTAATGCATTCAAAAGGTTAAAAGCTCTTACTTTTTATAGGGCTTTTAAAAGCAAACATTTGATTGTCTCTTGCATAAACTGACTCTGAACCCATTAAAATGTGACAACAACTTCAGAACTGACCCTGTTTAAGGGTAAAAAAAATTGATCAAGGATTTGCCACATTTTTAACTGCTTTGAATGATATGGAAACTGAACAGAGGCCAATATTTGGGAATGGAAAGAATTAAATCCAGGCCAACACCTTTTGATATAATAATGATATTTTTTAAATTATGGTCCTCCCCCCCCTTTTAGAGTTGAATGATTCTTTATGGCACAAAAATAGTTTATAGTTTGAAAGGTTTATTTTTTTCCTCTCTAGTTCAGTCACAATGTAGCCAGTTTGTCATTAAAAATAAGGTGGAAATTTAAAAAATACATGTTTCAGGTGCCCTAGACTGAAAAAAAAATATTTTAGGGTGGCAAATTTGCCTTTGTTGTTTATTTGGCTGGAAAAGCATGTGTGGCTGTGTGGATTTGGATTGATGTTATCAAACTTTTAATTTTAAATTAGGTAGTTTGGGGACTTATGTAATAAATCCACTATAAAATACTAAAACCAGTGTTTTTTTGGGTCTATGTAGCCATTTATTGTTATTTTCTATTTTGTCTCATTCTCATCTCACATATTTTTAAGTTGGAGTTACCCCATTGAATATCTTGCACACAAAAGAGAAAATTCCCGCTCCCCCAACTTCTACTCAAAATAAAACTGTACATGTTCCGTTCCAATTTTTTTTTCCCGATTCTTAAAAATCATTGATCAGGAAGAGTCTTCTACTTAACTTGATTGTTTTATCCTTTTTGTGTGTGGGTGACTGGTTGCATTTCTCACTCCAGTACATTTGTTTTATTCAGAGCACATCAGGTTGTGTGTTTTTTTTAATCCCTCACAAATGAACGACTGAAAAACCATCTTCCTGAACCTTTCTTTCTTTTCTTTTCTGTTTGGTATTTTTCATGTGTTTCTTTTTTAATTGTGTCTGTGTTCTGAGGCATTGGGGGGCGACCTCGCTAGCAGGAGCCCATCAGCAGATAAGCTTGCATAACACGCACTTAATTACACAAGCAAGTCTTTCTGGAGAAAGTCTTCTGACAATTGCCTCCCGAGATAAATACACCTTGGTGACTGTCAATAGTAATAAAACCCGCACAATCGTTTCTTAAAGCTTTTATTGTTTGCCTGTAATTAGCATGCTGATGTGATTAAAGCTGCATTTGACTTTTGATAAACCCCAGACGCCTATAGATAACATTTCCAGCAGTTCAAAGCTGCTTTCATTAGAAGCGATATTTATCTGATTTGTAACCAATCAATTGGAAATAAAACTTTCCTGGGGCATGCCGTTAAAACAGCCAGCAGCAGCCCTGGCTTCCCCAAGCCCCTCTTCTCATCTATGTCCTTGAGTGAGATGGATTCCATATGGTTAGGCGCGGAGACCCGGCAGGGCTTGGAAAGGTAGAGAATGCAGCACTGTGGAGAGTCCCTCCAGACGCAGTGCCTTATTTCTTCTCGCTGCTATTCGAAGGCACGGTAACTGCTGTAACCAATTTTCTTGAAAAATACACTTTCGTGTGGCAGCAGAAAAGCCTGCAGAACTGGAGGTTGTTAAGGGCATATTTGGGATGTTGATTCTGCGTCCATATTTTTAAGTTATGTTTGATTCTTTTATCAGACCCTTCTCTTTCTGACTTTAATTTTGTCCTCTGCTCTCCCCTAAGTTATCTGTCCCCCTTTTCCCATACTCTTCTCATCTTCTGCCTCCTTTCTTTCTCCCTTCCTTTTCTTCTGTGTTGTTGTTATTGTTTTTGTGTGTTTTCTATACTATTTGGTTTGCGGTCACTTTAAACTTCCCTGTTCAAAATTACAGAGCTCTAAATTTTGAAGTTTTGACAAACAGACAAACAGGGATCTTCAAAAGGTTATCTGACCCAGCAAATAGATTGAGGACGTTCTAAACGTCCCTAAGCGATAGAGACGCTAACGGTACCTCCACATGACCTTGGTGACCTTGCAGCCTACGTCTCAATTTCTGTATCATTTCACCTTTGCACAAATCTACTTATTCTTGTTCTCAATATTAGGAAGAAGAAAGAAAGAACAAAAAAGAGAAAGATTAAGCCAGCCTACCTTCAGAATCTGTATGAACTAATTCAAAGCACTTTTTCCTTCTTATCCTCCATACTCCCCAAACATTTCCTATTTTTAGAAACAAAATAGAGAAAATAAAAGATTTTCTATAATGGAACCAGTGTTGACATGCAGACCTTTATGATTTCCAGCCATGGCTCATTAAAATCTGTCTTTAGCTAGATGGCAAACATGTGCATAAAATGCTATAGAAATGCCATGCTTTTAAAGTGGAGTTTGAAAGTGAGTGTACATAAACAAAATACTTCATTGCTATTAAAATGAAAACGTGAAATCTACGTCTGTGAATCCATTTCCACTAATCTGGACGTGTTCGAAGGCTCTCAATTTTTATTTAATTATATGGTATCCCAGTGTTTTCATAAACACTGTAATTTGCAACTTTAAAATCTTATATAATTCCAACCTTATTTAAGCACATGTATGTCTTTGCACAGGTCATTCAAGCATGTCCTCTTGAAGCAATGATTCTTTCTAATCTTAAAATGACCTCAGTTATGACATTTAATGTCTTGGATATGAATGCCATTTCATGTACATATCACCTAGAGTCAGTTGCAATTTAAAAATTGAAGAGATAGGAGAGGGGGAATTTTTCCTGTAAAATGAACAACTAAGAAGATAGCAAGATTGGATGTGACAAGTATGTCTCTATTGGTATCGGGTTTATGAATATGCCTTATAGCAGGGGAATTTCTGGAGAACGCCAGGGCCAGGGAAAAGGTCTGTGGTATGCTGTGTGCCTTTTGAAAGAAGCTTTTTTATCAGAATTTAAACATTTTCCTTTCCATTTACTTTAGAAAATATTTGAGACATCATTATGAGTCCATTTTAAATAAGTTAACTATAAAGTGGTCTTTACTTTAAATGCAGTCTCTCATTTATCCATCTCCTAATTAATTCGCATTAAGGTTAAGTCTGTTGGCAAATATGTTATGCTACCAAAACACAAAATATTTATTCTCATCATCTTGATTTTGGATCCATTAATTTAAGATTATTAATCAAGTGTTTGTTAGATAGTACAGTGGTCGACAAACTCATTAGTCAACAGAGCCAAATATCAACAGTACAATGATTGAAATTTCTTTTGAGAGCCAAATTTTTTAAACTTAAACTTCTTCTAACGCCACTTCTTCAAAATAGACTCGCCCAGGCTGTGGTATTTTGTGGAAGAGCCACACTCAAGGGGCCAAAGAGCCGCATGTGGCTCGCGAGCCGCAGTTTGCCAACCACTGAGATAGAATGTTCATTTCTGTTGAAAAAATATTAAGTCTATTTTTGATACTAAAGTTGAATTTTTTTTTTGCACATAAATTTTCTCGTATT